>NW_027269263.1:37940022-39190022 GCF_023055355.1 Agelaius tricolor
AACAGTAAGCAGGGCATGTGAGAAGCCTAGATGTTGGCTTGTCCTTGTCCTGTCCGCCTAAGGAGCAGTTCCTAACTCCATTCTGTTCTGACCTGGGGCTGTGAAGTGGAGAGGCCTTCAGTGGAGGGCGTAGCCAGGCTCCTGGTTTTGAGGCCCTTTGCAAAACAGTGTTGAAATGCTGTTACTGCAGTAGTTTTGACTTTGGTCATGTTCCCCCTGAGCAACAAGTCTTTTGGGAGAGGACTTCTCTCTAGGTTGTTAGATTTTTGCCCTCTCCCTCTATGTTTTCCAAAAGGATATCAAGGAAATACTGTGTATCTTTGGTCAAAACTGTTTTTTATGATTTAGTCTGAATAGTTCAGAACTTTCACTATTTTAATCATTCTTTGATTTCTCTTTCTTACAAAGAAGTAAGTGCATACCAAGTAAGTGGATCCACTTGAGCTATGCAGCGTCAAGCTTCTGTCAAGCCAGAGAGAAGAAGATTAAAAATAAAAGGGCCAACTTTTGGTCTTCATCTCTCTGATGCAAGTGCCAACCTTTTCCTCAGTCAAATTTTTTAATTAAGTGTTTTAAAAAGAAGAATATGCTTTGAAGTTGTTGGATAAATCAAGGAGGATGGGGATTCAATGGGTTTTAAGCATAGGCTTTGAGTAAATCATTAGGGATTTTATGAGGGTAGTGTTAGTAGAGTGCAAACAGTAGATGGTGAATTTGAAAGAGGTTATACAAGGATATCTATATGCTGGATCTCTCTGGAAATAAGATTTAAAAAAATATATTGGAGATAAAATGATAAGATACGAAAATCATAGCAAAGAATAAAGTATTTTAATAAGATCACCATAGATCTGTAAAAAAATAAAATGTGTTAAAAGGCAGGGTTTTTGTTATTTTAAGTCTAAACTCAAATCAACACTTAACTTTTAGCAATGGAAATTCTTTCTCCTGCCTGAGTTTATGGTGTCCCTAGGGTAGTGCTGTTTTCTTACTGAAATGCTTGAAGTTTCTATAATATTCTGTTCAATAGATTGCATAAAGAATTTTAGAAATAATTTTAGTTTTGTTTGATTTTCCAAGGAGCAATAGGTAGATGACTCTAGTGCATTCTGCTTTCTTTCTTTAAAAAAAATTACCGTGTAAATATTTTTGCCACCAAGGCTACAAGGGTTTTAAGATATTCTTTCTTATTTTGTTGACCTTTATGATGTTTCTGAACCTCAAATAATTATAGTGCTTATTGACATCATTCCATTTAAGTTCTCTTGTCTGCAGGGACTTTGATGAAACAGTGGTAAATCCTTAAAAAAATCCTTCTTTCTATAATACTAGAGATAATTTGGAGACTAATGGGAGAGAGCTCAGCTTTTTACTGTTTATGGCAGAAAGTTTTGGTCCCTTCAAAATGAACCTCACTACTGATATGGTAGACATGTCATAGATAGAAGTATAGCACCCTCCAGCTTCCCTGAAGAAAAATATGGGCTAAGTAGTGTTTGACCAATTGATGCCACTATTCTGTTATGGTTTACTATTCTTTGATAATTCCAGAACTATACAAACTGAAATGAAACTATACAAAATGAAATGTACAACATAATTGATAAACTTAACACTGTTATTGCATCTATTTATATGATGGCTCTGCTAGGTTCTGATAAGCCATAGCAAAGACCAGATTCAAGGGGTTGTTAAAGCTTTGCACTGCCTTCCTCTCAGTGCAATGCACTGTATCTATGCTGAGACCCAGGAAAACTGTTAGGTGCCAAATGCTTCCCTAGATACCAAATTAAACAGGCTTGTACAACTAGTGTTTTCCTAGTGTTTTCCTTTTCCCTCTATTTCCTAGAGGGAAAAAGGAAATTAACTAATATTGTCTTGTGAACCTGCAAAGGATAAAGTGAATCCTCCACTAAGGAATATGCAAAAGTTCTGCCCCATGCTCCTCTGTAATGGGGTGGCTGCTGCCTTGCTGAGCAAGCATCTTGCTGTTCTGCAGCCCTGGGCTTGGGAGAGTCCAGCTTCTGGTTTTTAAAACATGCTAAACTAGTAATCCCAGCCTACCTTTAGTCAGTGGTGAAACTGAAAACAGGCATCTCCAGAGAATGATTAGTCATCTGGCCATTTTTTAAAAGCATTTTTTCTCCTGACTTGACTATTTTTCTCCATTAACTGGATTAGTTGGTGGTATTTTGATTACATCTGCTGTCCATTACCCACCTTTTTCTCTCTCCAGTCTTTTAGGTATTTTACATGATCTAAGTCTTCTTTTCCAGGGACAAGGATTCAGCAAGTGGCCCAACAGTGAAGCCCACCTGAGTAGTAGCAAGGTACTGTCAGATCCAGTCCACTAATAAAGTTTACTCATACAACTACTGCTGAATAATATACACTGGAAGCTGAGACTGGAGCATGGAATTTTTCCTTGCTGATTATTTGTTCACTAAGGGCTGGGCAGGAGCTTGGATGTAGGGATTTTGTAAGTGGCCCATTTTTTCTAAGTCGATTAAATGGTGCCTAAGTCCTATTGTTGACATGGCTACCAGCCTTGCTGGGAGATTCAAACAGGTATTTTCTACAAGCTGTCTGCAATTCTAGGTGATTAATCTTCTCAAAATCTTATGTTACAATTCGTAAGGAATTTAGTATGTGATACAGCTTTTTCTGATCCAGTTGTGGATGTATATTCAAAAGACATTTTCTAAAACAAGATTAAGCTACATGTACCTATTTTTCTACAAATACTTTCTGACTGGTACAATAAAAGTTGCAACTCCATCCTCTAATCATTGACTTGGACTTACAACAGGAGGACTGTGTGTCCAGACATGGCATCTCAAGGTCAGCCAGCCTTCATTTCTGGAAATAAATTATATGGTGCTTACAAAAATGTTCTGGTTGTCTTTCAAAGTACCCAGGGCACCTTTATACTTGTTGAGGTCAGTATTGTAACTCCTAACACCAAAGAAAAATATACTTATCTTCACTCAAAATTGAATTCTGTTACTCCATCTTTTAACTGTTCATTTTTATTGAACTCATTTGAATTACAAAATAAGCTCCTTATGAACTTTTCTGGGGTTGTTGTTTATAAAGTACTGTAAATAAGATTAATTTTTTAAAATCACAACTGAGTAAAACATGTCAAAAGAATTTCTGGGAACATTAGTATTTTGTAAAAATGAAGAAAATAATTTTTGTGTAGACTCACTTATTTATAGTCAGAAACAGTTTTGCCAAATCTAAAAGCAGCTTTACGTCTGACTGCTTTTTAAGTGTGCTTATGACATGCAAAATATGTTAAAGGAGATAATGAACTATCTGGTCTCCTAATCTTATGGCAGAAGAAACTAGTCAGAAATGAAAAGGATATAACTTAACAGTTGGAGACATCAGAAATCCAGTTTGTATTCAGATTTCTTTCTGCAACCAAAAGAAAACGGCCATGTTTCTCACACTTTGTTTGAAATGCTACAAAATCCAAATGTTTTGTAAACTCTGTGAGCTGATAGCAGCCTAGCTTTTACTGATGAATATAAACCATCTCCCACATTTCTGAGTTACTTATTAATTTTATGCTACGTAAAAATAATTATAGCAGAAGCTGTTCCTAAAAAATATTTTTACTGTTGTAAGACTATGTAGGACTTTTTTCAGCATCTTGAAATTACTTTGACAGGACATTAGTCATGACTTAAGAGGAAGAGATCTAAAGCATGATGACTTGTGCTATGCACATGTAAAATTTATATGACCAGAATACTTTGAAGACCCTTAATAAAGGTAGTTTTTTATAAGTAAAATGGTAATTCTTGCATGGTAATAATGCCTTCCTACACATTTTGAAGCTGTGTCAGGGGCAATTTAGATTGGATATTAGGAAGCAATTCTTCACCCAGAGGATGGTTGGGCACTGGAACAGCACCAAGCCTGACAGAGTTCAAGAAGCATGTGAACAAGTCCTGTGCAGGGCCAGGGATTTGGACTTGATGATCCTTGTGGGTCCTTTCCAGCTCAGCATATTCTGTGATTTGAGAGCAGTTCTCAGAGCAGTTAATTGTTTCTCTCATTCTTCTGGAGGTGTAGTAGCCATAGCTGGCAACTTGGTATCTTGTCATCCCACTGAGCAAACTTTAAAAAAAATGTGCTTGATAGTAGAGTGGGATTAATGCTTTGGTCTGCTGAAAAATAATTGCTCAGAAGCAGTAATTATGCAGAGTGCATAATTATACAGTGTATAATTATACATTAAACACTGCATGTCTTGAGTTGTTTATTTCTGTTGATTTTATTTTTATTACACAGAAGCAAATTCAAGTTAGAATTCCTTCAAAATATCAAATATCTAACAAAATAGTTTTTAATCATTGCTGAAGTATGACTAAGGTACAGATGTATCATAATCCATTTGGTGAATATGCAGTGTAATTCGATATTCAGTATTTCTTCTACTTCACTCTGCACCGTGACCTCTGTGTCAATAAATGGCTGTCTTTTGTCTGTGGAGGTTGCCAGACACTTTTGCAGCACTGTATATGCTTTTGCACCCCAGTTGTTGGAATCACCTTTTCCAGAACAAAACTGGAAAAGGAGGCATCTGACAAATCTTTCCCCTAGAAAGGTTAGAAACCTATATTTGTTCAATTTTCTTAGCATGCCTTGTCCTGTCTGGATTGTGCAAATGGTTCTTACCAACTCCAGGGTGCCAGAGTGACAAAACAATATACCTAGGCTTAATCTTTTTTCTTATTATGGAGCAGTTATAGCTATTGTACAGTTAAGGTTGAAGTTTACTTCCATTACAAGCCTGATCTACAACTCCTATCAACCACTTATCCCCAAAACAAGCCATTACCTGTGCAATTTCACATCATATCTCATGCAGAGTTGTATATTTCTATGAAGGCTAAAGAAAGAATACAGAAAAGGGCTCTTAAAGTTCCAAAGCTTGAGTCTCTGCTGCCATGAACTAGTTTTAGTCATCATAAACAATGAATGTGTCATACAATGTGTATGTGTATATTTTATTAAAGGGATTACTACCCTGCTTATTGTCAGAATCCCTAATAAGTCCTGTCATAGGGCCCTATTTTCACTTTCTTTTTGCTTTGATGAATGTTTACTGTCTTGAGATTTTATTTCAGCTTGATATTTGTGTTTATGCATGAAGGTATGTGTAAAATATCAGCCAGCTCAATGCAGTTATTGAGAAGCAAGACAATTGCACAACAGATCACTCCTTTCTTTATGTAAACACTATGTTGTAGCTTATGAAAACAAATATCAAAAAGCCTAAAAAATTCCAAAATGAGATATCAGTTACTGGTTTAGCACAGGACAAAAAAATTTCTAAATAACACCCTGCCAGTTGGCACTGGCAGACAGTAAACCTTATATTCCATTTGGTGAAGCTGGCATTGGATTTAAAAAGTCCCAAATACTTACCTGAAATTAAACTAGCTTCAATAAATATCCAAATTATTCAAAACTTTTTAGTAGTTTTCTGTTTAATCTCACAGTTTCGTGGTATGATAATAAGTGGCTGAAAAATATATGTGCTGCTCCCTCTTTCCCTATAGTATACACTAGCATTGTTAAACTACATTTTTCTATTATTTGATCAAATTATTCTTTTAATTTGGTTAGGAACTAGTTGCGCTAATTTAAAAATGTAGTCCAATGTAAAAAAAATGGTCCTTAAAATGCTTGTGTTTTCTTATCAATCAATTTGCTTTTGAAGAATAATCAAGACGTATATCTTGAACTAAAAAAATTCAATAACCATGTTAATAAGCTTTGCTTTTTTATAATGACAGGATCTAAATATAGAAGGGACAAAACCATATTAATTCTTGTCACATTTTTAAAAGGAATATGTAAAAAGTGTTAGACCTGTTCATTTGATCCTAGGTGCCTTACAACACTTTTTACTTCCTTTCGTAACTCATTAGACAGACCCTGTGGAATTTGAGAGGCATTTTTTTTGTATAGGAGTTTCACCATGTAACTGACAGTTTTTCCCTGGAATAACCTTCTTTTATTTCACTAAGATATATCTGTAGAACTGGCTATCAGTTGTGACAAATTGATGTTTTCTTCTGGAGCTCACTGACTTCCTTTGGATTAGGTGTATGAGAACAGTAAATCTCATTTCCAGTCCTGACTTAAACTCAGTGCCAAAGAGCTTTTGCACTTAACCCTCTGTGTCACCTATCTTCTCATGAACAAAGTGAACATATGAATAAAATTCTCAGTTTTGTTCTTGAAAATCTATTCCATGTTGAATTAGCAGAGATGCCAACTTTTAGCTATTTAAGGAAGATGAAATATCTATAATCATCATATTTTAGTAGCACATGTAGTTATTTTGCACTGAAGACTGAAATAAATTGCATGTTATCTTGTAGTACTAATGAAAACAAATAGCAGAAGTTATGTCTTCTGTTGTGCTTGCTATGGATATGTCATTAAAATTATCTAAAACAGTCATAATACACACCAAACAGGGTTTTTTTAATACAACTCAACATATGGTTTTGCTGCAGAATTCTAATTAATGTGATTGATAATAGTCACCATTTATTGCATATCTTAGAACTGCTCTACAATGGCTACTGCTTGAATTTTGGTTGGTCATATTAATTATTAAGTAGACTCCTTACTGATTCCTTTGCACAGTTCTATTTTAAAATTGATGGTGTGAAAGGAGATGGTCTTATCTGAACTGAGATAAAATTGAGGGTCATAACTTTTTTTAAAACCATAAGGTGTAACAGACTGTGATCTACTTGGGATGAGACCTCTCTCAAATAAATGTCAAACTGTAGTTCCTTGCCTGGAAAATTAAGAGGCTTGACTTTTTCTTCATTAACTTTACTATTCATGTGCATTAGAGTGGTGTGGTATGTCTTTAATTTTTTTTTTAAATCTTAAGTCTTTACATTTATTTAAGTTATATCTTAAGAAATGTTTTACCTGAAAATTTCTTATTACACTATTAAGCTGAATTGCAAGGATATAATAAAAGATGTGTGGGAGTATGGATCTTGATTTCTTTCAGTGCATTCAGAGATCAATGTATCTTTCTCAAGTTTTAAACATTTAAATTAATTCAGTCTTTTCTTATAAATTGTAATTTTGGATAATTTACTGTCCTGCATTTTCGTTGCTATTTGTAGCAGATAGTCCAAGTAAAGCAGCTTGGTGTCTGACATGGACATGTAAAAATTCAACAACAGCCTTAATTTATTTGACACCCTCTTCAGATAATCTATACATTTCCTTTCACAATATGCAGAATTTTAATGGTAGGGCCATGAAAGCCTCTTGGGCAAAGGATTAATTTGCAACATTGGAACAAAAAACCGCCTCTGTCTCTGTGTGTGGGTGTGTGTGTGTATCAAGGCTATGCAGCTCTTTTGTTAACTGGGAAATTTTTACTGCAGTGTCTGTCTGCAGCAGTATATTTGCAGATGCATTCTGCAGTGAAGGTGCAGTCCTCTCCTTAGAGTACAGATCTGAAGGATTTGAAAGATTTTTTTCAGACTCTCCAGGAGGTGATAAAGAAAAGTTTTTAAAATATCTTTCTAAAACAGAACTCAGGGTGTTTATTTTTCACGGTTTGGGAGATCTCTCATGGTCTTTGGTAAGACATTTTATCAAAGGGAGGCTGAAAAAGAAGGGGCTGATGTAGAGCCATTGAAGAATGACATAAATTCAGCTGGTTCCCTCTTTGGGCAGGAAAAACATATAGTAACTTTCTATTCTGTTCTTTTCTGTGAAAAATTGAACATCTCCCAGTGGGATCTGGGTCAAGATTTGTGTTTGTAATGCTTGAGGTTTTGACTTCTTTGGTGTTTAGACAAGAATATTTCAGCAGTGTTTTGGAAAGGAAAAATAAAAACAAGGCTGTCATTGATTTTGGTTTAGAGAAAGCTGTAGTCACTGGCTTGAGAGCTATCCAAATGAATCATCTTGATGGGTCTACACAGGAAAGCAGTTTAAAGGGTAAAGAATAAATTAAAGGATATTCCTTTACATTTAGGGTTTTTTCCCCATATCTATAAAGCTGGAAATAACATATGAACTGCCCTAATTTTAACTGATTCTTAAGTTCCTGAAGGCATAAATTAGAGAGAATATATATGTATAGATATTTATAGGCATATATACATTGGTATATATTTATAGAGATGTTTGAAAATCTGTGATTATAGACTAAAGTTAGCATCTCAGGGTTTTTTTAGGTAAACCACACCTTTTTCTGGGATTCTATTTTATTGCAGCTTTTATTTAAGTTTTTCATAGCTATCTAACAAAAAGTACTGTTAAATTAATTCATTCAACAGAGATCAGCTACTCGGTGCCAGAGGAGATTGGTCCCAAAGCATGATCCCAAAATAATGAGGGCTAGATTTAGCTGCCCTTTTGCTGCTTTTTCTCTTTTCTCCTATGTAAAAGAAGAAATGCTAATGCTGACTTCGTTTTTCCACACCTAAAAAATAGAAGACGACTTCTATTAGTTCATAATGCCATGCACAAGAATGCACTAGAGATTGCTGCTTGATCCATCTCTGGGACTGTCATGCTAATGGAACATGCAAGTGCTCTGATGAAGAGGAACATAGTGCCACAGATGGATTGAAAAGATAGATACCCTCCAAAATCTCCCGATCTTTGGGTCCTCCAATGTTTTTGTTTGACAAAAACAGTGACAAGAAAAAGCTCCCCAGCTGGGACAAGTCAACTGACAGCAGTATACAGAGCCATAGTAACAGATTGTGAGGACTATGAAGAACACAATTAGAATTTTCGTAACATACTTAGTTAAAATACTTGGAAAAGCATTATGCTGGAAACATAATGAGCTTGTATGACTTAGAAAAATAACATCAGGGATGAGATTACTGCAGAAGTATAGTTACCTAGTAATATTATTTTAATGGAATTTTCCCAAATCCCTGTCTTCTGTGCTGCTTAATATGGGTTCTAAATGGATGGCTGTCAAAATGAAGTATTTGGAAAAAAATAAATATCCAGGGTAGTATTGTCATTGTTCTATTTTTAGAGTCCCATACTGTAGTAAAAGAAAAGGAGGTATGGACTTTAGAAATCTGACAACAGTATGGGACTCTAGAAATAGAACAACGACATAGAACAACTTTTGTTTTTTTCCCAGTTGTTTGAAAATATTTGGGTGGTATTAATCTAGAAAAAAAAGAGTGGAAATTGCTTGTTTTGTGATAAAATTCTAAGTGAAGTAAGGGTTTTTCACATCTGCGCTTCATATCTAAAACCAGGGATTTTTTATTTTTCTTTTGTTGTGTCTATATTCTGTTGTTAAAAATATTTATATCACACTTCAAACTGATCAATGGAAAACCATTTGTTCTTAAAAAAATTTCTCTATTCACAATATAAAGGTACTGTGATAACAGTAGTATCACATTCACAAGCATACATAGATGCCACTGAAATTCACTAGTTTTCTCTGGGGCTTCTTCATCGTCTTTTAAAATGGTATAAATTTATGCAAATATGTATTCTATCCTATCTATCTTAATGTCTTCCAGGACATTATCCTAATAACTATCTCCAAAATATTCAGGGCAGTTATTTATATATAAAAGTCATTTATTTATATGTAAATTTTGATTAACTGGTTGGAGAATGCTGATATCTCTCCAAGCAGTATTAAAAGCTGTGGAGCAAAATTGCAAAGTGCAGCTCCTGCAAGCACAGTGGTGGCACCATGAACAGCAGCACTTGCTGGGGGTCTAGCATGGGAGGGAGGAAAGCTGGTGCTGGCACGAGGTGCCCTGGATGCTGCTTCCATGGCCCTGCAGAGCAGTTTGCTTCTGATATGACCTAAGAGCCAGGGAGGAACAATCTGGAAGCTGGAAAGGCTGTTAGTCAATTCTGAGCTCTTACATGACCCCCCCTGCCAGCAGCACACGAGTGTCTATTGCCACAGCTGAGGTTTGAAAATGCAAATTATCTGAAGTGCAATCTGTAATTATTATTTATATTGATAAGTAAAAGGGCCTCACTGCATAGCTGTGACATATTCAATTTAGTATGACATTCTAGTTCTGGAATTCTTGTGCAATATTTTAACATTTATTTTTTAAAAAATTAACTAGTAATAATAGTTTAAAATATTATACATAGACTGTAAAGAGAAAGAATAACTTGAATTTTTTTTTTATAAGGCATACACATTATTCAATGTTCCCTGCCTTTGGTTGGATGGCTGTGGTTCCTTGAGCTTATCAAAGCAGAAGGATTTACCAAATAAGTAAAGAGGTACTACCTAATTTGTACTATTCAGAGAATGGGAAATTGCTTGCACGAGGTGTGTTCTGGATTGTCCAGGGCTACTGAAAACAGAAAATGCGTTGGAAGATGTGGGTTTTAACTAAAAATTAGAAACTATTGTGTTTTGAATCAAAAGTAAATACTTTTCAATGTTTTAAACCTAAGATGGTTTTTGAATCAAAATAGTCTTAAAAAATTAGGTTTTGAAGCAGATATTTGTTTAAAATATTTTGATTTTTTCAAGTTGAATTCATTAATTGGTTGTGGTTTTGCTTATTGATTTCTCTGCAAAAAACCCCCGAACAACATTCCTGTAAAGTTTCACGGAGCTGCAGCTCTGCTACAACACATTTTTTATCCTGTGTACAGCACATATAGCTGTCACATTCCAAAGCTCTTGGTAAGGATAGACCCAGTCTAAATAAAGTGATGAGGTTTTATACCTGCCATTAATTTTTGTGAACTCTTTTTGCAGTTGAATGGCCAAATATTTATTTCTGTCTCGACACGTGCAGACAATCTTAATAAGCTGACCAGTACAGGATACTAAAGGATGTGTGAAAATGTGTTCTTCAGTCTGGGTTGTGTTATTGCCTTGGTTTATACAACTCCCCAGGGTCCTTAAGGTGGGAGAATAGATTGTTTAGTAACACACTAACAGGATTTGAAGTGTTTCACCTCTAGGACATTGATTTATGTCCCAGGCTAGGTTGGCACTGTCTGAGTGTAATTGTCACCTGGGAGCTTTTGTTTGGCCTATGTGAAATGAAAAGCTTAAATTCATAGTGGACAGATCCAAATAATGAAATTACCCTCTTGTTTTGTGCTAATTATGGCTTTTCACATTTCAATAAAGAGACAAGGATTAAGTAGACATTAAAACTTCCCTCATATCCCTGGTGAGTAATCTTTGTTAAGGCTCTTTGTCAGGTTATCCTTGACAGTCAGGTGCTGCTGTCACCATGCCAAATACCCATTTAATCAGTAATGAAAAAACCTTCAAGAACAGAAAAACTCCAACACTACCTTAAAAAAGCCATAGAAATGTTCAGGATGAGAATTTCTACTGTTTAGAAAACTGTTATTCCTCAAAGACTTGGGGTCTAGCAATCTCAAACTCTCAGTCATCTGAAATGGTTGATTATCATGTGTCTAATTTCAGTGAAGAAACAGGGAAAAGCTGCATGCATGAATCACATTTCTATTTTTATATCTACTGCACTACAGATGCAGAATAGTGTGTTCACTGAATAGAAGCAATTCATGTTGAAATATGGGGAAAGTTCTAATCCTAATTGACCAAGCATGATATTAAATACAAGAATAGTGCCTGCCTGCTGAAGAAAGTGTGTGAGTCCTATGCTACCTTCCACAAATATAACTTTGTGGAAGGAATATTAAAACTTAATTCTGGATTTGCTGTGGATCAACAAGGTTGGGGAGAAATTTGACTCAGATAGATTTTATTTTGTTGTATTTTTTGCCCCAGAAGTATGGTCAAACAGTCCAACAGGTACCTGAGCCAATGGGTGATTTCAAATGCCAGGACATTCCCAATCAAAAGGATAATGATCCTTAAAGCCCAGCTGCTACAAGAGTAGGAAGCACCCAGCTCCCCAGGATGTGCAGCTTGAGGATACCCAAAAGGGAATGTCTCCATGGGAGAACGTAGCCCAGATCTTGTGTCTGAGGGCTTGGGAATGACTAACATATCTTCCAAGAACAAGAAGATCCTTTAAAATACATTAAATCAGAGAGGAGACTCCTTGACTTTGGATTTCTAAAGCATCATCTAACAAACCCAGAATATTTTAGATAATTATAGGCTAATTATTTTATTTTATTTTATTTTATTTTATTTTATTTTATTTTATATTATTTTATTTTATTTTTAAATTTTATTTTATTTTATTTTTAAGGAATAGAGCATGGCTGTTCTAGTCCTTCCTTAATACTTTCTGGTAAATTAGATGCCAGCCTGCAGCCATGTAACTGCACAGTCCCCTTCTCTGCTAGTAGAAAATTGGTAAGACTTGGTGTGAGATCCCATGGAAGAAGAAAATGGCTTTATTCCAAACAATGATTTAGTTCACAGAATCACAGAATGTTTTGAGTTAGAAGGGATCTTCAATATATTATTTCAGTCCAGAGCACATCAATTTTGTCAGGCAAGAAGGCAAAATAGAGGAAAAGATTGGAAAATGCAGAGTTTTGATAGGACTAACTTGAAATTTTATATGAGCGTATTGTATGTGGAGAGGAATTCCTACACTATGAATAGTGAGCATTTACTGAGTACATGTCTGGGTCAAAAAACTTAGCACCCTGCAAGGTGAATTGATTGCATATTTGGGACTTGACAGACTTTCAGTACACATTGCTGACATTTTGTCACTAGAATGGGAACAGAAGAACAACAATATTTTGCATTAAACCAGTAAGGAGACCTTCTCCCTAAACTTACAAAATCCTCGATTTTTTACAGTCATTTCTCTAGTGGACTCGTTCTACCAATTAAATCAAATTTCTAGATGCAGCTACCTAATATTTGTGTCACCATCTTTTTTTATTGTGTAAGCTGAAAAATTCATGATGGGTTCTTTGAAAGCAATTGTTTATTACCTCATTTGTGTACTTTTTCTTCATGTTTTTAATTTGCCAAGTCAACCAATTGCCTCATTTTTATGAAAGCCAGCTTGTAGCATAGACTGGTTTGTTGGTATCATTAAATGAAAGACATTAAATGATTACTGCAGTTGTAGGGAGTCGTGTAGTTTAAACCTTTAGTGAGTAAAACTTACGCATATGCAAAATTTTTCTACTGAAATCTGTTACTAGCTTTTTCAGCTGGCAAAGCAATATATAGAAAGAAAATAAACTAATTCTTTTGGAATAGTGCAGGGATAAAGTACATGGCATTATCTTCTGGGAAAAAAAAAAGCTGAAAGGGGAATTTCCTGTGGTTTTTGTTGCCCTTGGTTTTCTTTTCCTTTCTGGTTTCTTCCAGGTTCAATGTGGAATGCTCAAGTGGTTGTTCATTGAAAAATGTCTTTATGATCTTTTTGGCTGTACAGTTTGTATAGATCTAAATGGATTTTCCCCCCACAGATTTCCTTTTCTATAGGAGCTTTTCTCTTCCCATTCTCCCCTACCAAGAAATCTCTTTTTAGAGCCAATGGAGGAGGTGTCAAGGCCAAGTGGGGCCAGAAAAAATGGTTGCTGCAGCAACAAAATAAATTTGGCCAGGCATCAGGAGCTGCTGTAAATTGTGTTTCAGAAGCAGCTGGGGTGGGTGAGCTCCCCAGGGCCCTGGTTTGCAGAGGTGGGAGGCAGCTCCTTGGGCTCAGTGCTGCTGCCACTCCTGTGCAGGTGCCTCCTTGTGGGGCTGTGTTCTTTCTTCCACCCAAGGTCCAGGCTGCCCTGGAATGTGCTGGGAGGGAGCAGTGGAGAAAGGCAAGGATCAGGGCTGCAGACCTATGGCTGAATAAAAGCTGCCTATCTGCTGCCTACCTGCTGCTTGCTGAGCAGACATGAGCTGCTCTGTGTGGGTATGTGAAGGGTGTAACACTAGATCTGAACCAGCATGTTCATTTCTTCATGGGGCAAGTTAGGAGATTTATCACTAGAACAACTCCAACCACAGCTTCTGGCTGCAAAGCCAATGTAGAGCATGAGCAGGGACAGCTCTTGCCTCTTTGCAAAACAGGTGTTTTTTCTTTACTGAGCTTTTTGAAGGGAGACTTACCTATTTTTCAGGCAGAAAAAAGACCTTAATCTCCTTCTGGAGTTGTTGTCAGAGCATTTCCTGATTACACAGGGGTACCTTAGAATAACTGTTAATCATGTTCAGCTCTCAGGATGGGCTCTGTGCTGCTTTTGTCAGATTAGGGGCTAACAAGAAGATTGCTTTTTCCCTGAGCAGCTCATTGGACTTTGCTCATTGAGACTGTGACTGGCACTTGATTTGATATCCTTAAGCAAGCCTTTGAGTTGCTGTTTGTAGCCATCTTTGGTTTCCTGGGCCAGCAGGCATAGGGATGGCGATTGGACCTGATTCTGTGGCGCTGCTGCTATGCCTGCAGCAGAGCCAGTGATGCTCTGACAGGCACAGTGGCTGCTCATGCTGCTCTGGCCCTGCTCAGGCTGGAAATGAGTGGTTTTGTTGGGCAGACAATTACTGTAAGACCTTCAGTTCCTTCTCCTGCTGGTAGTCTCAGTTATCCATTTCAGTAAAGTGTTTGGAGATGTATTAATTCAAGGAGGAGAAATGCCATCAGCGGCCCTAGGAGGGAAGTCCCCTGCAGCAGCCCAGGCTGTGGGATTATTGCTGGCTGGGAAGCAGCTCTCTGGGGCTCTGGTGGGCAGCTGAGCATGGGCAGCCCTGTGCCCTGGCCCCAAGGATGGCCAGTGGGCTTCTGGGATGCACAAATAGAGGTAGATTGAAAGAAGGGATCATTCTCCCTTGCTCAGCAATCATTACGCTTTGTCTCATTGAGCTCAGTTTTGGTCCCCCAAAAGAAAGACACAAACTGGAACATGTGCAGCAGAGGGCTCAAGATTTGAGCACTTGCCCTATAAGGGGAGTCTGAAGGACTTAGTGCCTCCTGAGGTCCTAAGTACAGTTTATTGATGCTTATGTTGTGGTTAATGAGGGGATGGAGACATGTTCTTTGGGAGACTGAGCAAAAATGAGTGTAAGCTGGAAGAGGAGAGGTACAGACTGAACAGAAGGAAAACTTTTTCAAATTTTTTTTTTTTTTTTTTACCATAAGAATGTCCAGGACAGTTGTGCTCTCTGTCCTTGGGGGTTTATAAGACTCAACAGGATAAAGCCCTGAGCAGTCTGGTCACAGCTCAAAGGTGATCCTGCTTGAGCAGTAGAGACCTCCTGCCTCCTGATGTTGCTTCCAGCCTTGCCTGACTAAAATAACCTTTCCTTTGCTGGTGGAAAAGAAGTGAACAAAGGAGATGAAAACTGTCCTTGTATATCCCATATTTTTTGTGCAGACCACCAAGTATGGCTTTGACATAGTATTGCTATTGCTTCTGGCTTGTCCTATTCTGTAGTCTGCCAGACCAATGCATTCCTGAGGGATTAACCCTGTGGCTGGTTTTGTGAAAGTCCATTTCTCAGGGGATTACTGACAATCCAGAGGAAACCAGGCACTAATGGACTAATATAAAACATGATGTGTTGTTTTTTTCTTGTACCTTTATCAGTGTGTGTTGCAACACAGGTCAAAGAGCATGTCTGGCAGAGGCTGGTTGTTCTCATGCCTGAGACTGACACTCTCTGCAGCTTTGAAACCACCAGTGAATGTGGCAGCTTTTCTGTGCAAGAATTCACCTCCTACTCCGACTAAGCTTTTGTTTTGTCATTGAAGGGAGAACCTGAGTCTGTTGTATTTTATTAATAATAAGAAACATTTTTGTTCTCCAGTATGTTCTTTTGCATGCCTCCTTTTACCTGATCAAATATTTCTTAGCAGTTCCTTTAATGCTTATGTGTCATGGAACATTAGGCACCAAATAAGGGCTGTATCTAATAGTGCAGAATGAATTGTCCTCCTGCTGAAGGCCTCACTTATCACTGTCATAAAAGAAGGAAAACAATATAGCACAGTGGGCACTGGTGTTTGCTGCTTAAAGACATCAGTAGGGCACTTGAGGAGATCCTTGCAGCTGTGTCACAGATGTTGTGGACAACTATGTGAACAACTGCAGCTCTTTCTGCAGGGAAATGTAAGTATAAGGCTTTGGCACCTGTATCCTTATGAAACTTCAGCTGCTGTTGCTAAAGGCCAGGATGAAAACCAAGAGGCTAGGAAAGGAGGTGGCTTTATTTTTTTATTAAATAGAATTTGTCTGTTCAGGAGCCTTTTGGTTTTAATAAAAGGAAATCTCATCACATGTAGATTGCAGTTCTGAAATTCAGAAAACAAAGTAATAGGTTAAATTTATTTGGGGGGCACTTAATTTAGTAATGTTTTTCAACAATCTTAGGAAACAGGTTATGCTGTCCCATGGATTTGCACTAGAGGATACTGAGTTTATTTGCTCGTGTTCCAGATGTCTAGCCTGTAAATAGCATTC
Source organism: Agelaius tricolor (assembly GCF_023055355.1). NCBI lineage: Eukaryota > Metazoa > Chordata > Aves > Passeriformes > Icteridae > Agelaius > Agelaius tricolor. The sequence goes on from NW_027269263.1 coordinate 37,956,433, forward strand.
TCTAATTTTAACACTGAACATACAGAGCAGAGGACAAAACCAGTTAAAATGGTAAGCTTGCATCTCAGTGTTCATTGAACCTAATGTAGAGACTGATGCAATTTTTTAGTGATCAATTGACTGGATTAACTTATAAGCAACTAGCAATATCTAGCTATGTACTGTAGCTGTATTTCCTTCACATTGCTTTCATACTGTTTGAAATTAACTTAATTTGAAAAATGTTTTGTCAATAGACATCAAGTTAGTGCAAGTGGTTCTGCATAATTACAATTTTTTACTGAATTTAAGTAAATTTTATTTATTTAAAGGTTGCATAATTTTGTTAATATCTATGTTGGCAAATTTTTAATCTCTCCCTTCAATTAAAGATAAACTAGTCTGTTCTTAATGTGAGAAAACCTAGGATTCATTATATAAATCAACAACCATGTTCCCTTGTCTCAGCAAAAATGCTATTTTTAATTAAATGAAATTTCAGCAATGAAAGGGTTTGTTGGAATTGCTGCTTGCTTAGTCAGAAAGATTTTCACATGTTCACACATACACAGTTTACATATTCTGTCAGACTCTCTTTAAAAGATTTTACAATCTGAAGATGCGATATGGAATGGTCCTGTCTTTCTGAATTGTCTGTATTTGAAGTTGATCCCTTTGTAGGATTGGATTTTCAGAAGAACAGAGGTTAAAAAGCTATATTTTAATTTATGTCTCAGTTCTCTAAAGTACCAGTGTTGACCTGTCCAGCTTTCACCAAACTTGGGATGTGAACTATAATAAAGAATGAATCTACTCTTTCTCAGAATTTTTTGAGTATAGAGCTCACAGTTTTTATGTAAGAGGTAAGGTTTGAAAATGTTGGAGCTATTTGAACATCATCTGATCTTGGTGGAATTATGCAACGAGATGAGATCCATATTGTTTTGTAATGCATTTTAATATGCATTTTAAATAAATAAAAATAATAATTTAATAAACAAATAATAAATAATAAAGTTTTTAGAGCAGCCAAACTAAAAAAATACTTAGGAAAAATTAATTGTAAATACAACATCAATAATGTACAAGAAAGAGTAGATCAAAGTAACTTTTGATTAAACCATTTTTAGTTGGAAAACATTGACAGAACTGAACTGCTTGTGGGAGATCCTTTTTGATTAGTTTCCTGGCTTAAATTAGTTTTGAAAAAGTTTTAAAGTTGTGGAAACAACCCACTTTGCCATTTTCCAAATGAAGATTTTAGTTTTTCTTAATTGAAACAATTGTTTTGAAACATGTATTTGTTTTATAGTAACATCAGTAATGGAATGGGAATTTCAAACTGAATATTTTCTGTAGATAGCATTCTCAAGTTGCAAAAGTTTGGCAAGTTTGATCTTTGTTTTCCTCTCTATGGGAAGGAGAACTGTTTGAATATTTTTGTGTGCTGGGTAGTTACTGTCCTGTTGAGATCTGTTCCAGCACATGGAAAGGGATAGGATGTATCTACCCTAAGGAATCTGCTGAGGACACAAGAGTAGAGCTTGAGGAATATCTGCTAAGGGAGATGGCCTTCCCACCCTGCTTGAGCTTTCCTGTGCTAATGTTCCTAATTTATCTCTTGAGAAAGCATAGAGTGAATAGTCAACTGATGATGGGTAACAACCAAGGGAAAGAAAGATAGAAATAAAGGTTTAGAGGGTCAAGGGCTCAAAAATGGTGAGTGAGTTCAGGAAAAAGGCATGGAGCAGAGCATGTCTGAGAGAGCCCACTGCTTTCAAGAAACATCTGCTGGTGATTTGCTCAGAGAGGTGTGCCAATAAAGGATCCTTACCATTACTTTCTTCCTTCTGCTGGTGTTGATGCCCAGGAAGCCAGGTCCAGGAGAACAAAGTGGTGTAATGAGATTGTAGGGCTTCAGAGAGAAACCATATAGAAGAGTTGAGGAGAACTATGTATCCAGACTATCAGCAAGAGAACCTGGAGGACCTGAAAGGGAATGGTGACCTGGAACTCTTGGGGCACACATGTTCCTTTCACTAGTAAAGGCACATGAATCAGGGATTGATGAACTGCTTCATGAAAAACATGTCTCTGCCCACTGCCTTCAGAAGATTTGCCAGATGATGACCTGGCATGCTGTGGGAAGTGGTTTGACTACAGGCTAGCCCTTCCAGGGAATAACAGGTACTCTGATAGTAGAGAGGAAAACAAAATATGAACTTGTGGTAAATCAATGTAGTTAGGGAGATAGGAAGGGACAGAAATGCAGAAAGTTAGGAATCACCAAGTGAAATAAGCTAGAGGATATGCCAGGAGACAAATGTGTTGCATATAAAAGTAAGGAACATAGAGAAGGCGCGGACACTGTAGTTGTGAAGAGCGATGAGAAGGTAGAAATACAGGTATTGCAGGTAGGGTAGAGCCTCTACTTACTTAAGTAGAGAATAACTGAAAATAAGAACCAAAAGAAGCCTCTTAATCCAAACCCTAGCTCCAGTGAAAGGTCACTACTTAACCATGCATACTTAAATAATTTACTCTATTTCTGGTAGGTTTTCATGAGAATCATTTAGCATCATTTTAACAAGTATGCTATTGCCTCAGGGATCTTTCTCCTTGGGGAAGCATGAAAAAACTACCTTCAGACACTGGCTTTTGCTTGTCTTGCAGCAGCCTCCTAAATTATCTCTCCAAGTGAAAGTAAAATTAAATGAAAGAGATATCAAATTCCTTTACTGAAAATCTTGAGAAAAAAATACTTGTTCAATATAGTACCTGGAGAATTTGAGCTGTGTAAGTTATCTGAGCAAATAACTGAGAGAGCAAAGAGGATTATAATACCACAACAGGAGTGTAGCACCTAAACTGTTTACAATGGTTTCTGCTCTGGCAGAATATTACTGTCTGTTGCAAGAGAAAAACTTTTTCTTCTTTCTGCTTTTTATTTTCTTTCAAATATTTTGGCTTTCTAGATTTGAGCTTTGTCAAATGAATTATTATAGGCTTTATAAAGAAATAGGAAGTATCAAGTTGCATTGTTAATATGCCAAAGAGATAGATCAATGGTTATTATGATTTCAAGATTTATTTGCATGCTTCCACTGACTTGGTCTTTGGAGGAACAGCAGATTAGCCCTTGATTACTGGGGGGTGAACAATTCACAGTGAATAATTTATTTGGCAAATGACTTAGGACTTAGAATAATTTATTTCCCTAAATGAATTCATTTGATGTTGCACAGGCTTTTTAGGTGAACAGTTTTCATTCTATAGATTATTCATAATTAGTTATGCAATTTCCATAATTACATAAGTTTTTATACTGAAAACAAGATAACAGATCTCAGGCTCTTTACCCTGACACAGATGTCCTGCTATGGTAGAGGCTTAGCAAAACTGAAAATCTGCAAGGATCTGTAAGAGTTCTGCAATTTTGGGCTAAATGACACATTTTTCATTGACTTCTTGCTATTCCAGGTATGTATTTTAGCTAGCAAACATCGCTTATATCTGTTCAGCATGGAAAAATGGCTATTGCAACTCTGAAACTATCTGTGTGATGCATTTGCTGTTCACCTGCAGATGCTTCAAGTACAATGTCTACTTCCAATATTGAACAGATTTTGCAGTAGTTTTGGCAGCTGCTTGTAGTGAGTGAAACAACAGGAGAATGTTGGAGAGCATGGACAGCACGAGGAAGAGGAGCGCACAGAATAATATCTGAAATACTGTCTGCTACATGACTTTTATTCAAGACAAAAATATATGGAGGCAAGCCCAGACTGATGATTGACAATAATGGTCTAGATCTGGAATGATTAGCAGTCTACAGAGTCTACTCTGAGGTTTATGGATCTCATCATGAAGTGAGATTCCACTATGGGTGTCCTTTAACTACTTAGCAGTATGTGCTAACACTGTCCAGAATTACTACCATCTCGAGGTAGCAGCTAAAGTACAGGTAGATAGACTTTAAGCTCCTGGAATGGATATATGTATACTGATGGAGAACCTAGTAATCAGCCTCTGGCCCAGGAATTTGGAGATCTGATAACGTGGGAGTCCAGCATTATAAAGGTAGTGATAAAATTAATGCTTATTTTTGCTTCTGCCCTAGACATCTGAGTTTATTAATACAAAGAAATAATTTTCCATTGGACTACAAAGTCCAGCTGATCACAGCAGAAGACTGAATGGTCTGGGTTTTTTTCCCTTTTTTTTTTCTTCTTTGTTTTTGGTTTTTGTTTTTTTTTTTGTTTTGTTTTGTTTTGCTTTTTAAGGAATTCAGTGCTTTGCTTTGTGGATGTTGAAGTTAGGTGCTTATTGCTGCTGTCAAGGGAAACTCAGTTGATCTTTCACTATGTTAATGAGTGCCTTTACTGTTATGCAGTTGGTTGGGGCACAGTCATGTAGCTGTTACCTGCACTGGGGGCAGCTGTACACTTTGGAGACTGCAAGGGAAATGGTGCTGTCTCTTGACAAAGAAGAGATTTACAGAACAATATTTCTGGGAACTATGGCTGTCTGATGTTTGCTGAAAGCAGTTTGCAGAGAAAGCCTTACTACACTTTGAAAAATTGTATTTGGAGACTTTCCAAGATTTACAATGGCCAATGAGATGCTGATCCAAAATTACAGTCTCCAGGGATATCTCATCAGGCATATTATGTGTCCTTATTTTGGAAAAAAATAAGATACTTAAAAAAATTAAGTAAAATTTATTTCGTTTATATTTCAGATTATTCAGAAATTAATGAATGAGTTCATGAGGGCTTCCTGGACTACATCATAAGCTTCTAATACACATAAATAGATGCAGTTGTCTTATGCAATCACTAGATGCCATTCCTTGATGTCAACCAAATATGATTGCAGTGTGCTACAAAGCTGAATTTTTCTTTTCTTTTCTTTTCTTGACTATCACTTTTAGTTGCAATATTAATACAGTGAAGACTTGGTCATAAATAAAATAGAGTCTGCAGGGAAGGGTTGCAACAACATTAAGAGTGAAAATCATTACTATTTTTAAAATTATATCTTGAAATCAACTGAAGAAAATATTTTGTAATTTGATAGATATAAAGCTGTATTAAGTAAAGTATTTGTGTGTGCTCTGGGCAAAATAAACCCACAAAATTCTTAAGGAGAACTCAAAATAACTTTTTTTTCCTTCATAAAGGGGAATTCAAAGCTTCTTCTGCTGTTATGCACAAAGTGATGATTTAAAGCCTAAAGGATTTTCTCCCTAAATCACCTATTCAAATTTGTATGATGGAAACATATTTAAATATAAAATTTTTCATCTTGTTTTTCATTTGAACTTTTAAATACTTTTTCAGGAAAGCAAGTGTCTCGTTAATCCTTTTCACCATTCCACCGTACTGATCTGCAAGTAGATGAGAATCATCACCTTACCTTTCTTTTAAAAAAAAACCTAATTATATCTACTTAGTTTTTAAACACAATATACATCTAGTCTCATTGAATCTTCCCACTTTTAAAATGTTATACAATAATTCCCTCCTCATCATGTATATTGGAATTTGTCCATTCTGTGGCTGGACTCTGTGATGCTAAAATGTCTTTTCCAACATAAAGGATGCTATGATTTTTTGAAAATGTTCAATTTTCAGTGAAATATTTAAGTTACAGCACAATGATAGAATGGGAGATGGCATAGTTGACCCCTGGCTGTATTCATACAATTCTCTTTACCCTTTACAGGAGTTGAGAAAGAGCCAAAGACGATCATGCCATGTTGCACAGTTTGGGATAAGAGATCATCTTCCTACTTGAAACTCTGCTTATTTTTAGAATGTTTTGTATCATTTTCTTACTTTAATAATCAATATTAAATGAAAATAATCAAGGAAGATTTCACATACCTTTAAATAATTTTAAATGAAAATTATTTTATGTAGGATTTTATTTGCTTTCCTGAGGATTTTTATGGCGCTTTTAACAGATTTTATGAAAGCTTTACTACATTTTTATTCTTTAAATTAAGATTTAAACCAAAAACTAAATTGAAAATATTTTATTGCCTTAGAAAGCTATGAAAATGTACTGCCTTAGAATAGCAAGGAAAAAAAAAAAAGTGACAAGAATTACAACTTAAAAAACAAATATCTACTAAAAAGTTTGAGATTAGCAGTCGGACACTCAGAGGCAGAATTGAATGCACAGGGCTGAAGACTTTCAGCTAACAGCAAGGTGCTGTCATATGTTCCATGCTTGACTGCCCCTGGAGAAACGGAATATCCAAAACACATTTGAGGTGTTGCTTATGGTGGGGCATGTTGCTTGGAAAGGTTACTGAGTATGTTTTGGGAAGTTCCCTGCATTGAGCAGTGCAGGATCTGAAAGCATTACAGGGACAAAGCAGAAGATTCAAATATAGTCATACAGTTTCCTTCAATCCATGAGAAAACTTTCTGAATTTTCCTTGCTGCATTACCTGCTTTTGCTTCCTCGTCCCTGAGACCCTGTCCCCCCACGCTTGCCTCTCTCTGCTTCAGTGTAGTCTAGCCTTGTTTATCTGGGTGTTTGAGGAGTTCTCCTATTTTCATTCCTTATTTTTCTATTTCTTTCCTAAAATTGGCCAGATACTGGGAGTTCTGGCTAAATTTGCTGCAGTACTTGTGGAACAAAAAGAGAAACAGAAAGGAAACAAATCTCCTCCCTGTTCTGTTCCATGTCATAAAAAATATTTTCCTTTTTTTTTTGAGTGTATGCCCTCAGTCTCCACTGTCCACATAATTTTGGATGTAGCTCATGGGAGTAACTACCATTTCTTTCTGAACAAAAGTACCCTGAGGTGCATGTTTCATTTTTATATTGAGAAAATGGAACAGTCAAGGTAATTGCTGGTTTGAAGGATTTGGTTTGTATTTTGGACAATGTGTAGCTCCTGTGGTGTGAAAGCAGCAAAGAAGGTGCAGCTGTAGGAAGGCAAAAGGAAGCTTGAACATTGATGCTGTTAAACAGAACAGTTCTTCCAGATTCCCTTTTTAGTTGGAAAGACTATTTGTCTTGGACTGAGTGACAAGGTTAGTTTGCCCTGTAGTTGTTGGAGCACTGCAGAATAATTTCTATTGCTAGAACTCCTGAATTTACTATTAAGGAACAGTCTTGTAAGAAGTGCTGAAGTGGGATATTTGCCTCATCATGAAGAGGGCAAGAGAGCAAGCTGACTGAGCTCAATTTGTTTATTGATTAGGATTATAAAGGCAGAGATATAAAGTTGTACTTCCAGTTTTTCTTTTCTGGTGCTTCAGTGACTGAAACTGAGAAATCTCTGCATCTCCTTTTACAAATAATATTGATACCTTGTTAATAAAATGTAGCACTACAATTTCCAGCCCTCTTCAGCAGCTTATCTGAAAAGTAAAACCACGAAGTATAACATTCACAGATCATCCATGTTTGGTATCTGCTTGGCAATTTTGAGGTGGCTAATATAAAAGCACAAGATGTAGAAATCATCTGAGTAGTTCAAAATGGAAAAATGAAACAATTTTGAAAAACTCTAGAAGAATAATGGTTATGGAAAGTTCAGCTAAATCTCTTGATATTAATTCTTTGTGTTGTGGCATCCATGTTCATATTGTGCCAGCATACTCGTATAAAAATTACACTGAATAAAGTCAAATCAGCATAGAACACCCTGAAGATAAGTCACAGAAACTAATATTAACCTGTGCTTTGGATTGTTTTAGCAGATTGCTAAACTGATTTCTTTAAGCAGATTTCATTAAGCAGATTTCTTGCATTTCAGAAACTATTTGTCTACTGTTAAGGTTTACTTCAGCTCATTTCAAAGAAGAAGAAAAAAATTGAGTACCATACTTTGAGAATCTGAAATGTTAAGATAGGTGGTAAATAGTCTTTTGGGTGGGTATTGAAGAAGATGATAATCTCATTATGGAGAGTTAATTTGGAAACTGACTGCTAGCACCTTGATAACATCCTAAATGTCTAACACAAGAAGTACACCTGACATTTTGGGACAGAGAAGAGAGGTCTATAAATTGTGTGTTTTCAACAGCTAAGTGACCCATAAGCCAATAACAGTTAATGACAGATTTCCTGTGCAGCAAAATTGCCATTTTTAGACGATAATAGGGACATTTAAATTTTACCAGGCTTGACTTCTAGCAACATCCACCATGCATAAAGAGCCAGAGTTATCATGTTAGGAGTCCAGAGGGGAATAACTGCTGTCTGTGTCTCTTTTTCAGAGCTGCTGTGATCTATGCATATGCCATCCTTTTACATGTCCAGCATTTTCTTGGATTCTCATGCAGTGAAGGTGCCTCACTTTCTTAGTGATACCTTTTGATTTCTTTGATTCCAGATGGTAGTGGAATCCTGTGATCCTCTGCTGGCTTGGCACTTTCTCCAGTAAACTGTAGCCTGCAGCAGTATCCTGGGGAAAAAATCCTGATGTGCTTCCTGTTATAGAGGCCAGTGCCATGAACATTGCTGGTTTTAGAACTTAGCTAACTTAGCTAAAGGTAAAGCTTGTAAGCTGCTTTGCATTCTTTGGCCCTAAATTGGTACTTCTAGATATCCAGGGCAAATAAAATGGAAAGAAGTGCTGGGAAGGTATAGAGAACAAAGCAGACAACATCATTATGGCATTGTACAAATCTCTGGCCTGTCTTCATCCTTGAGAACTGGCACACTTCTAGGGTTCTAGTCCTGAAAACCATATAGCTTATATAGTAGAATTAGACAAGATAAAGAGAAGTGACTCTTGAAAGGTGTGTAATGGTTTCCTTAAACAAAGAGGGACTTTCTGTATTTCAACCTGAAAAAGAGGCTTTGACCAGCTCTGTCTTGGAGTATTCTATGGACCAAGCAGAGTTTATAATGGCACTGCCACTATGTGCTTTATTTTATATTGTTCCTTAGGTGTCATTGTTTACTATTGCCAAGGACAGGATGTTGAGTTATACAAATGTTTGGTCTGACATCCTGCTTCTCATTTGTTCTGCCTTTTTCCTATGGAGAGAAAGATGAAGAAATATTTTCTTGTGATTTCATGTTCACTTGTTAACTAATAGTAGACTAGAATTTTAGGACTGAAGAAAGGTTCTAGGCCTTTCTGTATGTCGGTCTTACATGTCTGCACAAGTATGACATGGTAATATCACATACTAGGAACTGAAAGCCAATGAAGTGCATAGATAATTTTATATTTTACTCAACTTCTGGAAGATATTTTGAAATTTTAGGTTGGAAAAGACTTCTAAGATCACCAATCTAACATTAACCCAACACTACCAAGTGCTCCACTCAACCACATCCCTAAGTGCCACATCTGCCCCTCCATTTTATTTGTCTCCATTTCACTGTTTTATATTATTAGTTTTGGTTTGGCCACTTCACACTTATCATTGCAATTTGCATTTGAGATTTCCATTCAATTGAAAGATTAAAAATAAAATATTATTGTAGAGTTTGACTTGGGAAGAGAAGTCAGACTTAATTTTTTGAAAGCACACAGCAGTCTATTTTAGTGTTGGTAGAGAGTCATATGACATGAACAACATTGTGTTTATTTTGTATAAATTTTTAGAGAAAAGCAAGACCACCTGTCACTGAATACAACTTAGGAAAATGAACAATTTAGTTGATGAGAGATTTCTGAAAAGTTGTTTGCAGTAGAGTCTTCTGATTAATGTTATTTATATGTACACACACTTTTGGAAATAAACTGTTTTGTAATAAGTCTTTCTTGTTTTACAATGAGAAGATCCACACATGGAATTAATATGACATAGTTAGTATAGTTGTAAATAAACATATTTTCCTAGTTAATATTTGTTTCTAGCTGTTGGAGTAACTGTTAAGCAATCCTGTACTTAATTTGATCAGTGGTGTTCCATACAACTCCCTGTGTATGTCTTCCATGTCCAGCTCCATCTCAGCATTTTAAGTCTAAACCCCAAATTTAGAAATGAAAATGGCTAACTTTAAATTTTATTGGTATAGAAGGCATCTCTGGAATGATATGGAGAGAAGATAATAAGGGAGACATGTATTGGGAGAGTGGAAAGTAAATAGAAATTACATGGTAAGACACAATGGAAATTGGTAACAGTATTAATTCTTATATGGTATCTGCTAAAATAAATCACAGATTTTTATGGAGGTTGTCATGGCATGCCTAAGTAGGGAAATATTTCTTATACTGTTTTGTGGAACACCTAGCCTAAATCTGACAATTAATTCCATAGTCTGAAGAAATACTGGATGAAAAGTGTCCTTTCCATTGCTTGTTGTCAATTTTCTATTTTAAAATTTCACATAGATATCTGTAATTCCTTTACTGAAAGAGATAGTAAATGAAGATTCCCCAAATGGATAATAAGAGACAAAAGCAGAAAACACATAATGTTTAGATATTTCCAATGCCTGCAAATATGTTTTAGAAAAAATCTAAAAAGCTCCATTGTACCTTTTAACACTAAAAAAGTGGATTGTGAGAAAGATGAAGCCTAAAGAAACTAACTGAAGGAAGCAGCAACATGGATAAAAATGCTTGCAGGTAAATTTGATACATTTAAATAAACTATAAACTTAAGGGTTAGTTGTAAAATACTTTCAAAATAATGTTAAATAAGGATCAGAGAGAAACTGTTAGAACTCATAGACTAGCATTCAAAGGGGGAAATAAATGTAAACTTGGCAGCTCAAATGTAAAATTGCAATGAAATGAGACAAAACTGTTTTGAGGGACAACTCGGTAAGGGAAACCTACAATTAAAAGACACCTCCCCTCCCCCTCCCCCCCAACAGAAATGGGAAATTTGCAAGAAAATGCTAAAAAATAGGGAGATAATCAAAGCCATTGACTATAATAAGACCATTCTGCAGGAAATCTGATTGGTTGTGTGCATTTATGTATTATGCAGAGAAGACTAGGAAAATACTTTATTCAAAGTCATTGTTTATGGATGATATATTTGAGGGACTTTCTCAAATTAATGTGTCAATAAAAGACATTTTCTAACAGGTCAATAAAAATAATAGTAACAGTTCACCGTTATCTAATAGTTTTCATCCAAATGTTCTAAGGAATTTCAATATAAAGCTGGTGGCCTGCTAATAGCAATAAGCAACCTACAATTTTGGATGAGTAGGAGGTGGAAAATATGATACTAGTGTTTGAAATGGGGATTCTCAGGATGAGAATTACATACCAGTAAATTTGAAGTTTGCATTAAACAATTTGATGGACATTATTATAAAGAATAAAATTGGTGGATGCATAACTAGATGCAGTAAGCACTAATATGGCTTGGAAACTAGAAGGATGTCATGAATCAAAAATCTAGAGTTCTTTGAATGTGCCAGTAAACATTGGATAAAGATGATGTAGTTGGAACTGTGAAAGAGATTATATCAAATTCCTGTAAAAAAGACCTATATTGCCACCTTATTAAAAGACAGATAGGAATCAATGGTTTGTTCTTATAATGGAGTGTAGTTACAAAAAAATCCTGCAGAAGTCTGTTCTGAGCCTAGGCTGTTCAACCTGTCCATAAATTTGAATATCACAGACTCATAAATTATTCAGAAAATGAGATGAGCATTATAGCAACAAAGTTTGCAGACAAAACAAAGTAATGCCTGGTATTTAAAACAGTCTGTGATGAGATTCTGATGGTACAATACTGGGTTACTGGGTAATAAAATGGCAAATGAAACTCAATGTCAATAAATACCAAGTGATGCATGCAGAGGAAATGGTCTTAACTGCACATACAGAATAATGACCTCAAAATTTCCATTGTTATTATAATTTAGCAATATTAGAATCACAGCATATATTTAATACAGAATGTCACTTCAATGGTAAAGACTGAAAAGGAGAAGGGGGTGTTGAAAATGTAAATGTAAAGCTTTGAGAACAAACACTAACTTCATTAAACTGATACAATTCCATGCTGCAGAGTTTTTTGAGTGCTACATGCAAGATTAACTCATTCTATCACAGAAAGGTGTAGAAGAACTAGGAAGGGTCCAGTGAATTTGACCAGATATGAACCAGAGGCATGGAGCACCTGTGCTATTAGAAAAGACAATGTAATCTAGGACTCTTTCTTTTGAAAAGCAGGTGTGATGAAAAGTGAAAAAAGGTATTTACATTCCTTCTGGTTACTTTATAATTAAGGAGCAGCATCTTAAGCAGTCTAAGACAAATAAATGGAAGTGCTTTTTCCTACAACTGAATAGTAAATTCTAAAATTTATCATGATAGGATATTTTGAAAGGCGAACACAGAGTTTCTGAAAGTGATGAAACCAAGTTATTGAAAATAAGGCATTCATAGTTGTTGTTTCCATGTTCTTTGTACAGCATAACACCCATGAGTCCTTACATTGCTGACTGCTGTATGAGGAGTCATGCTGTTTGAACTCTGTCCTGGGTTGGTGATTTTTAAATATAGGACAGAGTTCAGACTGAGAAGTTCTAAAGTTGACTTGTCTCAAAGTTTGCAAATGAACGTGGAAGACCTCATTCTAAACAGCCTTTTACATCCTTCCTCATGCAGTCATCAGCACTTAGGCAAAGAACATCTGATATAGTGACCCTATTCCGTGGAAATGTTTTTTTCTTTGTGCTGGAAACAAGGATGTTTTAGGTACTGCTGAGCAGCACTGTCACAGCACCAAGGCTTTGGGCCTCTCCTGCTGCTCTGTCAGTGAGCTGGCTGGGATGCACAGGAAGCTGGGAGGGGACACAGAGAGCTGACCCAAACTGACCAAAAGGATAATGCAGACCAGTATTGTGTTCAACAATAAAAGCTGGGGGAAAGAAAGAACAAGGGGGGACATTCAAAGTGAAGGCCTTTTGTCTTCCTAAGTCACCATTATGTGATGGAGCTCTGCTTGCCTGAAAATGGCTGAGCACCTGCCTGACCAAGAGAATACTGGAATTTGTTCCTTGCTTTGATTTGCTTGAATGCATGACTTTTCCTTTATCTATTAAACTTCTTTTATCTCAGCCCCTGAGTTTTCTCCCTTTTAGCCACCTGATTCTCTTATCCATCCTTCTGGAGGGAGAGTGACCTGGGTGGTGCTGAGCTGCTGGCTGGGGTTAAGCCATCACAGGTAGTTTTACAGTATGGACACACATGTAATCATGTTTCCTAACAGCAGTCTTGGGTCCAGTTTCTTCTTTTATGTGACAATTCATGTCATTTAAACACACTGTTCACTGTATAGGAATCCCTGCAATAATGAATACTTCTAGCATTGTGCAAATTATTTTTAATTGTTCATTGTACTGAAGAGTGAACAAATTCATTTTAATAAAAAATATCTGACAGTATAGTATGGCTCCTGATTCAGCATGCAATTCGCAATTTTACTTCAGTGAACAGTATGTGTACAAGGCAATGCTTTCTTGCCCATTGCAGAGATATCATGTATGTATTGTTTACTTATAGGGTAATATTAATACTTAATTATGTGTGAAGCAGTGACAAAGCTGGGTAATTATGCTGAAAGGACAATGTTATTATCCAGGCTCAGCCCTCTTCTCCCTTTGAGGAAAGGAATGGAATAGAAAAATTGAAAAGTTTATAGGCTGTACTTTATCTACAAGGAATTTCCTCTGTGCTTGGACATTCTTTAAAGTTACCAAGGGACTTGGCCTTCAGACTTCTTTGTGCAATGCTGAGGTACTTAATCTCCTGTTAAATGAACTAACTGGAGTAACAGAAACATTCCAGCTGCAGCGGCATGGAGCTGTATTTAGGCTGGCTGCTCCATTACCTACAATGTACAGGTCTATCACAAGTACTGGGATTTTTAGTTTCAGTTATATCAGTAAGACAGTAGGAAAGGTAATTATCTTTTCCAGAGTGCTCCTTCAGCAGTGCTGGGCTTTCACTATGTTACTTTCTAATTAGAAGAATGAAGACCAAAATACATATTTGGAAATAAATGGCATTTAAAAGGGAAAGATTATGTTTAAAACCAATTGTATTTAAATGAAAGGATTTACTTCTTTTATCCTTACATGTGTCCAAAGCATTGGCATTCTGGAGCTCTCCTGGGAGGATATCTAAATTTGCAGGAGAAATGCTTCAGGCCATCACCACTATGTGGTGTTCTGTCCATTAGAAGTCAAATATGCTGTCTGTATCCATGTGCAGATAGTTAGAATAATTTGAATAGAAATTTTGGAAGGAAGATTATGTGAAAAAGACTTCCCTGAATATTATTTAGAATTACCCTTTTTGTCCTGTCGCTGCATGCACTTTTTTAATGAGTTCATATAGTGATTGAACAAGAAGGAATGCCTTTAAACTGGCAGAGAATAGGTTTAGATTGGATATTAGGAAGAAATTCTTTACTCTGAAGGTGATGAGACTATGGAATAGGTTGTCCAGAGAAGTGCTTTTACTGCCCCTATAAGTGTTCAAGGTCAGGTTGGGTGGGGCTTGGAGCAAACTGATGTATGGAAGGTGTCTCTGCCCAGGGCAGGGGGTTGGAACTAGATAATCTTGGAGGTTCCTTCCAACCCAAACCATTCTATGATTCTGTGGATTGTTTTTTCCTGATAATAATTTCTGAATACATTTTTTAATTCATACACATTGGTGAAAAAATGCTTAACATCTGAAACCTAACTGAAATAAAAACTGCATCTGCATCTGTCAGAGCTACAAATTGTTATAAAATAACTAGGAACCTGGACTGATTTCCATGTGCTATTTTGCTTTGCTTCTGTCATGGAGTGAGAGGGAAAGTGAATTAATTGAATACTGTTCTTAACAAAACCAGAATTGTTAATAGTAACAAATAAGCCTCTTCTAGATAATGAAACCTGATGTATTTTTAAATTATAGTGTTACCTGAACTAAAAAATGGGAAGAATATTACAGTGCATATTTCCTATTGGATTAGGTTCAGGTGTATATTCCTGGGCGGACTGTCTCAGTCTCTAGAATTTACTGGTGGTGGCAATTTACTCCTCATGGATTTTGTCACAGAAGAATCAGTAATATTTACTAGTTTAGGGATTGACTATTTTTTATAGAGAAAAATACATCCCTCTTCATTATCCTGAACATATTTGCAAAAATTAAAAAGTCAGCATTTAAGAAAAGCAATGTGTAAGTCAGCAAAGTCTTCCTCTAGAAGTGTCTGGTTTGTGTCCCAAATTATATTTTCAGTTACTGTAGACAGATCTCCTTGAACTGTGAGCATTTGTGTTGGGATGATTATTGTGGGAAATACAGTATTATGTGCCAAGCTGCCTCCATTGATAGCCATGAGAAAAAGACAAGAGTCCTGGCTGGTTTGCATATTCTCTGAGTGTCCTTCAGATGGCAGGAGAGGAGGCTGACTGTCTAACTGATATAATTGCATTTCTGGGGCACTGGATTGTGTTCCCAAAGTTTTTTGTATGTAGAGGTTTTGACCTTCCAGGAGAGAATGGTCCAGACTAACTGAAGTGTTTGGATTTGCTGGCCAGACCTAGGACTGATCCACATCCATTAAAGTTCCATTGCGGGGTTACTGTGGTACCTAAAGAACTATACTAAAATGAGAATGCAACTTGTCTGTAAGACCAAAATATTGTCATATGAGTTCTCAGAACTGTAAACTGAAATCTGACAGAATGGACAAATTTCCATCTTGTGTCTCATTATGTGCAGCTTTGATTTCTGTGTAACTGAAGTCTAGGAAGAAGTTACACTTTTCTTTACTTTTCAGGCTTCAAAGGTAAACATTTCACATTTTGCACTGGAGATGGTGTGTTTTGGGCCAGTATCAACCTGTATGCATTTCTTTGCACTTAATTAGTTAGGTAGTGGCTCTGATTATTTCTTTCCTGTAATTTTAATGTTGCCATTTCACCCAGATTTCACTGAGTTTGGTACTTTCCTTCTTGATACTAGTTCTTGCTTTTGACTGTTTCATTCCTAAGGCAGAAGCAGTGAATTAACTGCAAAGGATATTTGCTTTTTTTGAAGTAACTGCCAAAAGTGTTTTTCTGTGAAACCTTTCATTTTTTAAAACTTCTACTTGGTTATAATTTTTGAGCCACAAGTCCAAAGTACCATTCTAGGCATGAAGAAAGGAGCTAAGACATTCCTTTCACTAATTTGTTCTGCCTTTTTTTCATAATGGCCAAACTTTAGGCATTTGCTTATCTTTGTGCCCAATGTATACTTTCAGTGAAGCTGCTAGGAATAAGTTATTTAAATCTATCTCATAGGTTGAAAGTTTTATGACAGTTCCTTCAAATGTAGAAGAAACCAACTTCTGGTATTGCTCCGCTGAAATGCTATTGGATTTGATGTGTCACAAATGTTGCCAACCTCTGCTGCCCAAATGGAGCAGGTACCACTTTGTGGAAGTTTAATAAATACTAGATGTTGATGAAGTTTGACTTTGTAGACAGTGAGCTTATACTGTTCTTGTGGTTAATAGATGGATGGAAGCACATATCACTCCACTGGAAATCCATACCCGTCTGTCTTGAAAACTGCAAGTCTTTTTCAGGAAAATTATTTTCATATCCTATTCCCTCTGGATGTTCATATGTAAAGGCATGCCATAACTATGATGGAATTGTTCTCTGGACATAGAGGTTGTGGCTATATTCTGGCAGTCATCAGGTCCAGGCTTATGCATGGCTGTTTGCACTTAAAGGACCCAATGCATTCTGGACATGTAATTGGCTGTGAGGATATTCTACATTATTTTGTATACAGCTTTCTGTTTGAAAGAATATTGCTATTGTAACTGCAAGGGAAGCTAGCCTGTAATAGCAGATGCTGTTACCAGGCAGTTAATTTGCAAAAGGCCAAGAATTAACAGTTTTGCTATTTATGTGGCACACTAATTTTTCTGCAAAAGGAAATCCGCATTGATGAATAATTTAAATCCCAGTCTCCCTGTGAGTCTATAATCACGTGCCCCACAGAGACTGGAGTACATTCTACTGTGAGCATTGTGCAAAAGATTAGTAGCTCTGTGGTGGCAGTGCTGCTATAACAGTGTGAATTGCACTTTTGTCTTCCCATCTGACAGAGCATCTCATTATACTTACAAAATCTATTTTAAATTATACTTTTTAAATTCTCAGTTGAAGGATATTTACATAAAAAAGGTGAAGATTAAATAAATTGTTTTAAGTCATATCAGCAAATCATTTTAATGAGAACATCCTTTCTTCTTGCATTTGGAAAAGAATGTGTGTTTTATTCCCACCATGTTTAGTTCCAGTCAGTCAAACCCAGCAATGACTGGATCCAATTTTTTACATTACAGTCTAGATGTGAAATGTGTAGTAAACCTACTTTGTGTCATAAAATTATGCAGGATCTCTAATAGCTAACTTGTTAGCTATCTTCAGCTGAGAAGTATTTTATACAAAATCTTATATAAGATGAAAACTTGGTTTTTTCCCCATAAGTAGTACTGAGCTGAAAATTATTGCATTTTGTTAATCAGATTAAATTGTGAGGGAATGTACACATAAGGTCCTTAGGCACACATTTTTAATAACAACATTACATTTCTTTCACTCCTTCTTTTTGCTCTATTTGCTCTTCCTTAACTACATTATTGAAATCTAGGAAGCATAATAGCTGATCTATTTAATCCCACATCATTATCTTCCCACAGCATAATGCATACTATTCATTCTCTCATATTATTCATTAATTCATTATATTTATTCTATCCTAGTCTTTGTGTAACAATGTAAGGAGTCAGACTTTCACTGTGCAAATGAATAGTATTTTGCAGTGTTCAAAGATCGCAATTAATATCACTGACCTGCTAATTTGATGGTTCACTTGTTGGTAGGATTTCATGTTAGTTGGACACTACTTGTTGTAGCTCTTGTTTATTTTTCTGGACATTTGCTGCTGGAGTTAGTCCTGCGCTGAGCATGATGTGAAAGCTGTGGCCATTTATATGAGACTTCAGCGTGAATAGGACTAATGTGAAACAATTGTATTTAATACTTTCTCTTATAAAATATATGGCCCAGGTCCTTTGAGGTAAGGGGAGGTTTAGGAGGCTGTTGCATTGCTCCTTGCTCCTGGCGATTGTTTTCCAGCAGAGTGCAGTTCTTGGGCTGTGGCTGCTGCTGTAGCTGCTGTAGCTGTGGCCGAGCTGTGACTGGCTGGGGACACGAGCACCCCTTGCTGTGGGACAGAGCTCTGAGGTCGCATCAGGGCAGACAGGCTGCTCCAAAGCACCTCCCTAGCTGTATTCCTGTGCTTTGTGGGGCATGTCAAGAGGTGGTTTTATTGCTTTTTAGTTTCTTATTTTGTCTTTTTTTGCACACAAGTTATTCTCAAATATTACAATTCTTAATGATTGGTGAGGCATGGGCTTTGGGTTCAGATCCAGATTTGAACTTCAAAGGCTGCTGGGAGATATTAGGACCTACATTTCTGACTTATGTTACCTACTGTTGTTTTTCATACTTTTTATTTGCCAAGAAGAGTTCATGTAAGCTCTTCATTTTTATACCATTGTTCTAGATCACTGTCAATTTTGCAGCACCCACAGATTTAGCTTGGAAGTTAAAGTAGAAATTCATTTAAAAATTAGTTTTTACTATATGCCTATTTGACTTCTACAGCTGTAAATTGCCCACATTTAAAACTAATAAAAGAGTAGATATATAATGGAAGGGTATATAATGTCCAGCAGTGTTAATTAAGATCTGTGTCTCTCAGGAATTGAAGGGGTAGCCCCAGCTCCACAGAAAATGGAACATGTGCTGAGTTGTAAATACAGAAACTTTTCCCAGTGCAGAGTTCCAGACTAGAGAGCTCACCACCTTGCATAGTTGGCCTCTAACTGTGTAGGCACTCATGAGCTGATATTTCATGTGCATACCAAACAGCAATTACACTTCATAAAGCTATGCAAGCATTTTGGAAAACAAGTCTCACTACAGTGTTAAAATCAACTTCCACCATCTGTTTGGGAGAAGCAGTGGGCTGGTTTCTTGTGACCTTGGCTATTAAATATGCTAAAATATAGTAGTGGCAGAATACAATATTTGCAATACCTATTAAGAACAAAAGATAAAATCCAGCTAAGTAACACCAAACCTCAGACCAAGAATCACCATCTGGCTACCAGGTTAATCAAAACTCTTGATACTCATCAAACTCTCTCAACTGGAATACATTTTTAGTGATTAATTTTAAAGCAACAGGAGTTAAATTCTGATTAGAAAAGCAAAGTTCTTATTTCAAGGGTTTAAAAAGCTGTAAAGCATGTAAGTGTGTATATTATGGGGTCTTATATTCAGATTATTTTTCTGGGTTTTGTTCTTAGATTTTTCAAAATTATTTTTGGAGGACAGCAAAAAATGCAGAAATTTTATCAGTTCTCTAATGCTAGAGAGATTAAGGCCAGCACAAGAACATAGTAGACTACTTTTCCAGTTTTTGAAATAATGAAATCACAGCTTTTTCTGGGTGAAATATAATTTCTGCTCTTTCCAGTAATAAAGCAAGCTAACAAACACAGAATACCTTTTAAGGGTTTGTCAGGACTTCTGGAATTCTGGAAAATTATGTCAAAGAATAGACTTGTTTCTAAATCTCATTTGGGTCTTCAATTTCCAGAACCAGTGCCCTGGAGTATTCTGTGAACAATAATTTAAGTGGAGAACTCTGCATGACAGAAGATTAGAGTGAACAAAATGCTCTCAAACAAACACACTTCAGTACCTGGCATAAGTGTGCAATTGGTGCTGCTCCTGCCAGGAGGAGATAGTTGTCATAACTGTGTGAAAAGAGGAAATTGCAGCTGTTTAATATACTCTTGCTGGATAAGTAAAAGACTCCATTGAGTGGGTTTCATGTCATCCATCCCTGCTTTTCAAATTATTAATTCATACATATCTACTGGCATCACTCAAGCAATAATAATACATAGCATTTTCATTTTTAATTAGTATTTGACAAATATAATACTTTGGGGAACAGGCCACAATAGAAAAAATTATGGTGAGGCTCAAAGACTTAACTATTTTTTTCTTATACTACATGTAGATGAGTATTTCTGAATTACAGCCATCATGACAAACGTCCCATTTATCTTTTACCTCACGTAAAAGATTTTCATTATAGCTGAGCAAAGAATTGGTATTTGATGAGCTTAATCTGGCTGACAGTGCACTGGAAATATATAGTGGTTTATATTTATGGGAACAATACATATTGGAGAATTGCTTTCCCACTTCATTCCATTGTTTGTTCATGTAAATACTTTGCACATCTTGCAGTTAATGAGATGACAAATA
This sequence comes from Agelaius tricolor, assembly GCF_023055355.1. Taxonomy (NCBI): domain Eukaryota; kingdom Metazoa; phylum Chordata; class Aves; order Passeriformes; family Icteridae; genus Agelaius; species Agelaius tricolor. The sequence goes on from NW_027269263.1 coordinate 37,976,725, forward strand.
GTTTGAGATGACTGCTAAACTTTGAGGTCAAAGCATACAGTTAAGGTTCATCAGCCCTATGCTATCTTAGGTGAAATACAATGGGAACAGATGATTGGAAAAGGGCACTGCTCTCACTGTGCAGAGAAGTGTCCTCTAGATACTTTCTTCCAACCGGACTTTAGTCCTCCTTTTTCTGTTGAAGAAACATGAATTGCCACCATCAAATAAAATATATTAGACTGGACATACAGGAGAAAGTCAGCCACTGGAAATACCTGAAGACAATATCTTTACACATTCATGGCACTTCTTGTTTCCAGATTTATTTCTGAGATGTGAATTCATCCTCATTCCTGCCATTCACAGGAGATTTAGCAGCATTTGGATTAGCCAGTGAAAACCAAACATGCATTGCTGTGATACCAGTAAAAGAGGATGGTGCACATACTATTAACTATTACAAGAAACAGAAAAAATTACCAAAACAGAAGTCTTAATCAGAATTTTACTTCCATCTACCTTAGTAGCTTTTTGTTAAATATATGTATTTCTATGCTAAGTAATTTTCATCATTTAGGCAGCATTTTTTAAATTGCTAACACACCTTGAAATTTCAATTTCATTTTTCTCAGAAATTTCAAAGTTTACATAAGGAAATGATAGGAAAATTCCCCTTTCCAAAATTTGGGACTTATTTTATGCAAATTGCTTATATTCCTGGTTCAACATTTATATTAATGAAACATGAACAATAGCAATATAACTGAAATGATTATACTTAATATAGCTATCTGGAATATATTTCCATACAGCATCTGTAGATAATTTGGAAAAAGAAGCATAAAATAAATATGTGACTCCACTGATTATTTCCAGATCAAAAATTTGGCAGTACTTGCCAAATCTGATTGTCTGGAAATTTAGGTTAATCTTTTTCAAGTTCTTAAGGTTTTAATACATGAAAATGAATCCTTTTGTTTCATTGCCTTTAGAAACCCCATTTTCTGTGAAACTGCAAAGGATAATTACAATTGAAGTTCTTGTCTAATTATTGGACTTTTGGAGCTTTCAGAGAAATACTAAATATCAAAGACTCCAGAGAAGCACTGGGGAAACTGTGCTTCCTTCACTGTGTAGCTGAAATGGAGGCCCATTGTGAGCAGCTGCAACTGCAAATTATGCAAGGAGCAACATAAACCCAAAGAATGTCCTTTCTTGAGTCAGTGCTGTAAGAAGAGCTTTCACCTTTAACTAGCAAGGATTTTGGGAAGAGCAAGGAAGATAGCTGTTAAAATGAAATAAAATTAACTGATGCAGGAGGAAATACACTTTGGCTTAGATTGTATTTTGTTTCTCTTTAAATTTTGAAAGCTGTGGTGATTTTCCAAAATTAAAAGAATATATTATGAACTGCTGATCTCAGTATTGTACATATAGTCTCCTACAAGTCTGGCAAACTCATAATCATTTCCTTTAATGGTGATGGCACTGCAATAACTATATTTGTGACTGAAATGATATGGAAATATTATTATACCATTTTTTCTCAGTAAGTAATATATGAACAGTATTATAACTGAGCTCTTGCAAAATATAACATTCACTTATTAAAATTTAGTCATAATTTCATTGAAACAGCATTCTAAACCTTTCTATCTCACCATTTATCTTTAGAAGTTTTGGTAATTTTCTGACGTCTTTCAGTTATGGCCATTCCTATGTCATGCTAGCTAATTCTATTTCTTATCTAAAGACCCTTTTCTGGTCTTGCACATTTAGAGAGTAATACTCTCTTATTAATGGACTCACATAAAATGCCTTTCTAAGACAGCACTAAAAGGATCCTAGTTTGTACTGCTCTTGTATGTTACCAAATTTAGATTATTACTGGCAGCAAATTAGGCATTACTTGGTTGAGTTCCTATACAGTTCCAATTAATTATTATAAAATGAAGAATGAAAAGGAAAAAACCAACCCACTCTTTTATCGTAAATACTACAAACACTGACTGTAACCTCTTGCTTAGGAAAAAGTTGCATGAAATTCTGCATATTCTTTAATACCACCACCTCTAATAGTGGTGCTGTTAATGTAATTCTTATGAAAGTATAATGACAGAGCTCTCTTTAATAATAATATGCAAATAAAAGTAAATAATTTTTTGCTGTTCCACGAAGCATGCATAAGAGTGCAAATGCAGAATTTGTTAAGACCATTTAAACCTGCTGTAAATATGGTAATATCTGAGTATTTTCTGAGCCAAGTCTGCATTAGGAAGAAAAATCATCTTTATTGAAATTTAGTTCACTCTTATAAACTTCTAATTCAAGGACATTTCACATTGCTAGGCTGGAATAAAAGGATCTTGATCTAATTATGAATAATGACCTTTATATTTTATTGATAAATTCAGCTGAAGTGTTCTTAGGCTTGGTTCTTTACTCAAGTCCTGTCTGCCAGGGCAACATGAAGCCATTTCCTTCCCTCTGGGCTGGAAGATGTGGGTGGTGAGTAGGGCAGGTCATTGCTGGCCAGTGTCTGTCCCACTGCCACTCAGTAATTTCTTAGGCTTTCCATTTTAGCATATCATTTTCCGTATGTTATTCACCTAAAAGGGTCAACCTGCTCAGCTTGGCTACCAGACTCAGGGAGAAACTGTCAATATTCTGATGGCTGAAAATGGCAGGTATGGAGCCAGTAAAGCATCCAGTTTGGCAGTTTTACAATCATTTGTGCTTTTCTTAACAGTAGAACTGCTTGTAGATTAGGTAATACTTCCTGTGGGGAAAAAAAAGACAGAAAGGCTCTTGTTGTTAATTGCATTAAAAGATAAAGGTTTTGCTGTTTCACAAAAGGGAACAATTCACTGGGTAATTTGAAGTAATTTATTCTGCATTCTATGGTCTAAATTAGGGGGATGTACTGCAGGTAACTGTTCCCTGACTTTGGTACACAAGCTGTCTTTTCCCTATGCTATGGTGTCACAGTAGGAATAATGACCCTAAAATGCAGATCAGAACTTGTCTGAGGGCCTCCTGAGTGACAGGTCCCTTTCAACATGCCATTGAGATTTTCTGAGGATCTGAAAAGGCTTTTCAGATTAATCACAACCTAAAGGGCATCTTGTACAAGTATAAAATAATTATAATAATTATCTCCTTCCTCATGAGATTATAGGGTTGCATCTACATTAGCAAACAGTTTATCCCTGCAGAAGTGATTTTGTAGACCCAAACTGTTGTTGCTGAGGGCATGATGTCCACATTATATTAATTTAGTGGAGAAAGTTTTTTTGACAAGCTCTCTTGTCCTGAAGGGAACACCCCTAAACTGTAGGAATGCATTAGATTCGCTCTTGGGCTCATTTTTTGCTTAATTTTCATCTAAAAGGGATTAATTTGCTGTAAAATATTCCAGGATCATTCCATATATGATACAGACCATAGAAAATGGAGAAAATTTGAAAAAATGTTTGAAAATCAAGGTCCAGCTCCAAATTGAAATGCGGATATTAGTGCCCCTTGTAAGAGTCCAAGGAACTAGAGGAACAAAACACTATTTATTGATTTGTTTTGTCATTAATTCTCCTGTTGTACACTACCTACAAGTCTACATATTATGCAGCAGGAAGCTGGGTATAGAAATTTAAGAGGGGCTGGTTATGACTGGCTACTTAGTGAGCTCCTGGACATATTAAAATGCCATTTCAAGGCAGGCATAGTACATGCCAAAGAGAGTGCATTATTTCTTGAGGTAGACTCACTTGGATGAAAATCAGGGTTGAAGCTCCATATGACTCTTACACAGCTGCTGTTACCTTCCAAAGAGGATATTTGAAAAGGGGGTGGGAAATAGATTTTATTTTTCAAGGAAAACTGGGTGCCATTTAGATACTTCAGCTATCATTAAGCAATGACCTAGCTTGAATTAATTCCTAGCAAGCCATCACAAGAATACCCTGAATTTTCTGTTTTCAGTATGAGCTGGTATTAATAATATCTTAGTGTTTTAGAATATTGACAAGGAAGTAGAGACCAAGAGTCAAAATTCTCTAGCATATTGGGTGATTCTAAAGACAGCATTAATTATTGTAGTCTATGCAACAGATTAGGTAAAGTGCCAGGGCCAAAACCCCACTAATATTTAATAAAGCCTTGTGCAGAGAGAAAAAAACCCCATTTTTCATTTGTATGAGTAGAAAATTCATATTTTCTTCTATGTGGGCATACCTCTGCTGAGTACAAGACACTGTGTCTGGATTACCTGCTGGACTTCATGTTCTACTTCCCAGCTGGTGGCTGAAGGTTGTTTGTGCAGCCTGGATGCCTTCCTTTAGCATCTCTCAGAGTGAAAAAAGTATTTTTCTATGCATATCCTCAGAAACAGAGATTTGTATTGTGTACCAGATCCATATTTTGGAAAAGTCTGGTCTAACTTTGATCTCACCTTTTTTTCTCTGAATGTTGTGCCTGTGGTGACTGTGACAAATGAGCATGGGTTAGGACTTGACATTAAAAGAGTGGAGGAACACATTCCAGCTATGTTTCAACTAGGTTTACTCCCAGTTGACAACTCTCCTGTCTTTTTAGTGTGTTATGTCAACTGTTAGAACTATTTTTGGTCATTGCACAAGCAAGCTTCATATTTTCTGTGATTTGAGCAACCTGTCATTTTTATTTACACTTGAACCCTTACTTTCAAGTGTGGCCCAAAATGTGTAGGAGTCAGGTATAAAACATAGATTAGGCTCAGACCTACAATTATTTGTCAGAAATGCTACTATGCCTCTTGACAGATATAATTGCCATGAAAATAGCAGGGTAGATCTTAGAGTCCTGCTTCCCTGTTCATCTGCAGAGGTCTCTCATAGTGCTATCTGCCAGAAGAGTTCTTTGGGGAAAAAAAACCAAAAAAACTTTCAGTTGGATATTTATGCAATAGAATCTGAACATAAAAATTTCAGGTCTGACAAGATTGTGTAATATAATGATGGCCTTCATCCATACTCATATCCATGTAAGAATCCCAGAATTAGTCCTCCACTACCGATTGAAAGATATTATGTTTAAGACAGTAGTCACTTTAAATAGAGCTAATAACAACAGAGATTTTTTAATTTCTGTGTCCAAACTTTCAAAATACATCTAATATATATAGTTTCTTCTGTTATCTAAAAATATTTGCACTTGAAAGTACATAATTTTTAGGTTCTACATCTCTACACTTTCTACATATTTTCTACATTTTCTTTGTTTCTGCTCTTGCAGGAAACAAGACTTCTTCATATCTCAACAATTGTTACGCTTGCCAGTTTTACATTTCCATGTTGTCATTGTTAAAAAAACAGGATGACAATACAACAAAGATTTTAAATTTAAAACATAAGTGATACAAAAGAGAGTGAGTTTTAAATAAAGTGAGGGAGCCTTAATCATGGAATACTCACTCATGCTCAACAGTTTGACTTTAACTCACTGAAGTTAGTAAAAAAGCGGTTTTGGTACTGAATAATTCGCCTGTATAGTACTGTGACTTTTTGGGTCACCTTAAATATTATGACACCAAGATGGCAGTTATGCCTTGAAGATGTTAAAATAATAAGAAGGAATATTTGTCTTAATCAAATCTTCATCACTGTGGTTAGTTTTTGAGTGGAGCACAATGTGGGTTTAGGAAATTAGTGAGAACACTCACAGTTTTTTTTACTGTGAAATGCTGTTACTTTAGGAGTTTTTCTGAGGAGGATGAAATGACATGGAAGAAATCACTTCATTAATGAACTTGCAAAGAACTTGCTTATAGTTTTCTGCATGAAAAAACTTAGTTCTTGTATTCCTGTACTAGTGTACAAGAAAGGAATCAAGGCATTGATATAGAGACAAGACCCCAGAATCCCTGAGCTGTGTCCTGATCCTGCCTGCTGGCAAGATACCATCTGATGCACTTCTTATGGATATGTTTTTTTGCTGCAATGTGTTTATTTCCTTTTGATTTCTCTGTTTCCCTTCAGCCTTTCCTTTGCTTCACAAGCCAAGCTCTTTAAAACTCCTCCTGTGGTAGAGACTTTATTCCTCTGACTGGAAGACTGTCCCCGTATTTTTTGTGGGTTCAGTGTCACTTTCATAAAGATGACTGGACAGAATTGTGTAGATAATTCTGAATGATAGTTTAAGAAACTTCATACTTATCCTTCTGTGTCTTTATTAGAAATAGATAATTTAATAATTTATAGGATTTGCCTTTTTACAGCCATCTTGTGTCATATTAATAAGGATGTGCTCTTGATGATCAGCTTAAAGAAACAAATTGGTTTTACACATGTTGTTTCAGATGATAAATTCCCAACTTGTAGCACAAATGCTATTAATCCCTGATATTCCCTTTCAGTACTACATGCTGGTACTGCACCTGGATTCAATCCACCTTTCAATTCTTGAAATCCACAGCATCTTCTGCTTAATGTAGAAGTCCTGTAGTGACACTGTAGAAAATGCTTTATTTAAAACCAGACAAATTATATCTACCCCATTTCTTTGTCTGGAAAATGAGTTATCAAAAAGAACTGTCAAGTTAGTCTGGCATGAGCTACCTTTGGTAACACTGCTTCATTTTATCCTATGTTCTATTTACTTCCCTGTCTTTAATTTGTCTTTTTCTTCAAAGCTTTCAAAGCTCTTGCAAACTGAAGAGGTTAGACTAATAGGCTTACACTTGCCCAGATCATTTTTGTCCTTGCTTTTAAATCTGGGCACTTCAGTTCCCATTCTCACTAATATTTGATGCTTTCTTTGCCTTAGATTTGGAGGCTTATCTCTGCCACTGCATGGCCTTTATGAAATCACAGTACACCTAGTGATTCAGATCATAGTGAGACATTTTGTTCAAAGCTCATTGCACAGTTATCTTTTTTTTTTTTCCACAGTTAAGCTTTTGATTGGTTAGTGAGATACGAATAAAGAAAATTTAAATAACCATCTGCAGGAGGATCACATGTAAGATACAAGCAAATACTGCTGCCTTGATGATTAAGTGAATAGCTCATACCTCCTGCAACTTAAAGCTCCCTTAAGCATAGAAACTGGGAGAAAAATAGTTTAAAGTGGCATGATAATATCAGAGAAAATGATGAGAACTGGAGCCTAAGTACCTTCTAATACTGAGCACTTCATGGTCAGAGATTATTTCTCAAAGCTGTTGGACATCATTGGGCAGCTTAAAGATATTTTAATATTTTGGATGTTTAAATATTCCAAAATGTTTTATGCTAGTACTTAAAAAGTCAGTGAACATGTAGGTTTGAGTCTAGATTATTGCTTTAAGTTCTATATTTTCGTAAATATGTAGAAGTATAGAACCTAACCTCCCAAAAATTAATGGGATTTTCTTTCTCCATACTGAGTAATGTGTCAGCATTAACATTTGTCAGGTGAACATTTTTTTGCTGGTCCTCATGAAATGACCAAGAAAAAATTTAGTCAGTTAAATACATCTGTATTGTTTGAGTTGAAGCTGGCTAGAAAGGTTGTGCATTTCTTGTTACAATTTCTTTGCTTTCTTCATTGTTTTCAATTAGGTGTTGTATTGAAAAATTAATGAAGATGAAAATTACTATCAACTGTGTGTACAGAGAACTGGGGTTAATCTGGAATCAGGGGACATTAAGATTGATAGCAGTTTAGAGGGAAGACCATTATCACAACCATACATAAGCTTTTGGAAGGAATAAGTTCTTTCCCTCATCTCTCAGTGTTTCTAGCTGGGAGATGAAATGCAGCTAGATGCCTAAAGCATTTTATACCTCTGGCAATTTGAGCATTCATGCTTATCAGATTTTGGAAACAATAATATATATGTAAATTTCTCATCCAGTGCTATGAGACTGTCGGCAAATGTAATTACCTGTATGTGCATCTGTCTACAGTTTCCCTCTGCTGGGAAACTAATTGAAGTATGCAAAGAAGAATTTTTTTTTTTTGTTTATAGCATGTTTTCATATATTCCATAACTTTTTATTTTTCAGATATTTGAGATATTTTCCTTTCTTGAAACTGTCTCTCATAAAAGCTCACTTATTAATCTGTTTCCAAGAACTCATGTTGTGTAGATACATTTGTGCATGCGCTTAAATTTAAGTATCTGTGAAGTTACACTGATTTAAATAAAAGAAATAAATGAGCATACCTGTCAATCATATGCTAAAGGACTTTTGTCAAGATTTAATTTGCCTCGGAGTCCTAAGTTTTAGCACAGTAGCCTGTCAAAAGCCCTCTTTATGGCATTAAAGACCCAAAATCTTCAGTCTGCTTCCACTGCTACACTTAACAAAGTAACAGTGACAAGACTGGTGTATCCATCTGCTTAGAGTGATTTAGCTATTTTTGAATGTTTCTTAGTAGTGGGGCTAAGCTCTCTATCACTACTTATTCTAGATATTGAAATATCCACACTGTTAAACCACTTTTTAAAGGAAAAAACCCCAGAAACCCACCCCTTCTGCTTTGTATGCACGGATTTCCCACATCTCCTGTCAGACACTAGTGTGCATTGCTAGGCTAAATGCCTCTTCCCTTTTTTTCATTGCCAACCTGGATCAAAGAAAGAGAGAACGTGTCCGTGTCTATCCCCAGCTTCCTTTTGGAATCAGAGTGCCCTTTGTGTCTGTTACAAGCTGTGTTGTATGAAGTAAAAGGAAGATTGATTTTCACAAGCTACCATGTACCTGAAGTAATGAAAGTGGCAAATTACTTGTTCCCTGAGCAAACATGACAGGAATGTCATAGAGGGAATTTATATATATGCAAATGCACAGGGGTCACATTGGTGTTACTTTTACAAAGCGACCTTATTCACCAGGGGGGCATTTTTAAATCTGCATTAGTCTACACTGGAAAGGCTGAATAAAACTGCAAATACCTGCATTGTGTGGGATGAAGCAACTAACACAACTAATAAATAATGTACGATTCAACACAGTAGAGAAGATAATTTAAATGGCTGCATTATTTCTGTACAAGAGACTTGGGGTCTCAAGTGATTTCTACTACTCATTTAGGCTTTTTCTGAAGTAGCAAATAAAATATTTGTAATAAAAACTAAACTAAGAGGATGTGGGACTAATTTTCTACCAGATTTTTTGTCTCTTAAGCATTTTGTCAGGATTCAGTAGAAAAATAGGCTTATGTATCTCTTTGTGAACCCTTGCATTCACAGGGTATGTGTATTTGCAAAAAGCAAGTGGACCTTACTGACAGTGAAACTTCCCACATATGTAAAGCAGGAATGAATGAATTTTGAACAATTTCAAAAAAACTGTGAGAGTTGTTTTGAGAATCTGTTTTATGTAAAGAAAAGAAAAACAAGGAGCAACAGAGAAGAATGCTGTTACTCGTAGGAAACATGAAAATTTTATTTGTGTATAAGCTTTTAAAGGAAGAATAAAAGCTATTTTTTCCTTTTAGTTTTTACTCCTCAACAATAGAGATAACATGAGTTTTTACTTCACCTAAAACCAGAAAGCAAAGCAGTTTAGCACTGGTCATACAATATAAGGTAATTCCCATGTGATTCTCCTTTAATTCTGAATTGTTGGGAAGGTGGCTGATCTCAAGTCCAGAAACAAAGGAGGAAGAAAGTAGAAACACAAAAGCTTATGGATGCTACATTTAAAATACACATCTGTGCATGGCATTTTCAGTACAGCTGAATGGTTGGAGCCCATCTACTGTTGAAAGTGGGCTGACAGCGAGGTGGAGCAGTGACAAGGGGAGCCTGTTCAACACTGGAGTGTATTCACAATTTGCTGTTGTTGAGCCACACAGGGCAGGGGGAGGGATTTCTGCTGATGTGCAGCTTGTGACACTCCTCTGCGGCATCAGATATGGTTTCTCCCTGAGAAAAAGCCCTGCAGTTTTTTGTCACTAATCACTAAAACAGTCTATTCTTGAGTTCATGATACCAGACTGGTTTTGGTCTCATGGAGTGTGCTTCAGGCGAAAGAAATCTTAGGGAGCAAAAGTAACAAATCCTACGAAGGAATCCTTGTGTTGTGGTTTCAGTGAAGAGCTGGGCACAACAGAGCCATCTCACACTCAGCCTGTTTGGATTATGTGGGTGACATCTTTTTGTTATATTTTGAATGTGTTCCTGAACCACAAAAGGAGCTATCTTTCTTTTTTCTTGCTTCAAAGCACATTGATAAATGAACTCAAACACAGCAGACTTTCATGTCCTCTTTTGTGTGAAAGTGCAGAGAATTACTTGGGTTTATTTCCAGTATTTTAGGTTAGAAACTAAAGGAAATTGTTTGTTACACATAAAGCTCATGTGTAAAATTGATTTTCACATGTAGGTGTTTCCTATAGCATGGCTATTCTCTGTTTTGATCGGCTTTGGCTTATGTGGCATTATTGAACGCTGGATGGATCACAGTGAGGGAGAGGTTCTGAAGAAAAGAAAGTAAATAAAAGAATAAATGTCTCAAAAAGAAAACTATTCCAGTTAATATCTATAGTTTGTCTGTGGAGCTCTGCATCACCTCTAGTAAAAGTAGACATAATTTCAGAGCTTATTTGTTCTACTTATCACAGCCAGTTATGTTAGTGTAATGACAGTACTGAAGTGGACTCAGTTTTATTTCCTGGATGTGCTTACCCGACATAGATCAGGGTTGCAAGAGGCTAATAGTTATTTCAGAGCTGAGGTCAAATGCTACCTAGGCCCAGTGTCTTCTCAGTGCCCTATCATGGGCTGTTTTGCAAATCCATAACAAGATAACCAGCATCAGGGTTTCAGAGCCCAGGTGATAATGCATGCAGTGAGATACTGAGCTTATCTCATGGCCTCTCTGTCCTCTCCTTCTTTCCCAGCTCCTGACTCAATTTGTAAATAATGTGCCTCCATTCCAATCTCAGCTTCTTGGACCCTTCATTTTTTGTTTCTAGGGCTGTGTTGCTGCAATGTGGTCCTTGTGTGTAGCAGGACTTCTCCTAGCAGAGAGCTTCACATCTTGTTTGTGCTTATGCAGTCTCTTGCCTGTCCTTGGACTGACCACTGGGAGTGACAATGCAACAATCCCAGGTCTGGGTCTAGGGCTGCATAGTATAATTACTTGGAAGGTTAACATCATCTTCCAGCTTTTTCTATTTGAACAGCTGTATGTTATGAATACGTTAACTGATTAGAGTTTTTTTCTGTAGTTCTTCTGATGCCTCTGAACTATTAGCCCCAAACAGCTCCTTGCACTGATTTTTCTGTTAATTATGTTTATTATGAAACTATTATTAGACACAGTTCAGATTTTAGTCTTCCTAAAGGTGAATACCACTAATAACTAGTGCAGATAAATGTAATAGGCTTGTGGTGCAGAAAGTGATGAATAGTTTTTCTCATGATTGGGAAACCTAGCAATGGCAATGAGCCCAGATTTTCTGTGTCAAAGCTGAAACCCTTCCCTGGCTTTGCAGAAAACAGTCTCACTCAGTGCTAGCTTACTCCTTTTTGGTGTGCTCAGCTGTGCACAGGGGTTTACATCTTCACTCTGCCATGCATCCTGAGGGCTGCTGTTCTCAGGCAGAGAGGTTGGTTTTCTCTCCTTTCCCTGCCACTACTCTTTTTCCTGAGGCATTTGCATTTTCTGATGTGCATTTGCTGCCAGTCTCACAGAGCAGTGAGGGAATCTGGCATCAGCAGAATACAGGAAGAAACTGTATTAGATTCAACCTTGCTTTAATGGTGCAAGTCCCACTAGGTTTCAAGAAATGTTATGTAGGTGAGGAAGAAAGATTTGATTTTAATGAGAGATGACTTGGCACCAGCAGCATAACAGGTGCAGTATGAGAATGTAGAGTGAAAGAGTTAATTCATATTCTTTTCACAGAGATAGCTGTGAAAGAGCATATGCTGAATGTGCATTCTAGTCTCATTTTTTTGTTCTTATTTACAGTGACACATAATGTATTTCCCTTTAGCTTTGAGTGCTTCATAAACCTGGAGCTGATGATGAATATGCATTTTACACTCCAAAGGCACTGGGATCAGTGCAAGAAGGAAGACCTTAGAGTGGTTCACAGCACACTGTGATCTCTGCTGTGATTATTAATCAGTCAGGCTTTCAGGGGCACATGCACCATCCTGGCTACAGCACTTGCTTACTCCTCTCTCCTTTTGCTTGATAAATGTGATATCTAAACCTCTGGGAAACACATAATAAATGTGTGACTTCTGTAAAAGAATGCTGAGTGTTGTTTGCTCTGAATTCATATTTAAAAGGGTTTGCAGGGTTTAGTGGGTTGTTAGTTTCAGTCTTGTTTTCTTATACACAGCCTGCTCATCAATCTCCTGGAGAGCAAGATTGGCAGTTCTGGGGGAAGTGGTCTGGTCTGGTTTCAAGTCTGGAAGACTTAAGTGGAGTTGTGGGGTGTGTGTTGCCTTATCAGCGTGCAGAGTTATACTGGAAATAAATTTACTGAAAGGAGAGGAATTGTTTTGAAGAAGTGGAAAATGATTTAGGACTTTTAACATATTACTGGTTAAATCTGTATTAAAGTAGTCTGCGTTTCAGAGTTATGGTTGCCCAAGATAGTACACAAGCAGAGGAGAAGAGATTCACCTGAATTCCTTTGGATTTCTTAGGAATTCAATAGGAGATAAATGTGCAACCATAATGAATTAATGCATTTTTTTCTGCTCATAAAAACAATCTATTTCTAGGCATTACAATACAGCAACAATTTTGCTCAAGTGATCAAATTTTCTAGTATAAATGGTTTGAAATAGTTATCATTGTTCTATTGGCCTATCAGCAGACACATGACCATTGTGTAGAGCTGTTTTATAGCCAGCTCCCTAGGCTTCTTCCACAGGGATGAAGTGAGAGAAGAACTCCTTACTGTACCCTCTTGCCACTCTCTGCACAACTGTAATCCTTAAGCACTAGAGCCTACATGCCTGAACTTGTCTTTTTGGCAGGTGGAGGGGTATTTTGTCTTTGGAGGAGGTTACTGAGAAATAAGTCATGTGCTATCTTGTGCTTGAACCACTCTGGTGGCTGCTGTCACAGTGAAAACATCACTGAGAAGATGAGGGGAGCTCTGTGCAATTTTCCTTGGTGCAGTTAATCAGATCTTTTCATTACCCAGAGGTAGTGAGGGAGAGGGTAGTGAATCTGCCCTGCTCTATTTCATGTTTACAAACCCCTCAAGTCTTCCTAACAGGATTTCTCTGCAGGAGGATTGAGACATGAACTGAAGGTCTATTCAGATCTGTTATTGCCTTAGGACTCATTGCACAATCCAAAAAGAGCTACAATCCCAAAAGTTAGAAACACCACTGTATGATCAGAGACAACTGCAGGGCCATGACTGGCTGCAGACAGAGCAGTGGAACTGCTCAGTTTGTCAAGACCTGCTCAGAGATGAACGGGTTCATCCTTCTTGCCAGCTTTGAGTATGCTGTGGTTATGAACACTGTTTGTGCCCTGAGAGAAATTATGATGATGCTGAATTCTCCTGGTACTGACTAGGGTGGAGGAGTGCTGTCAGACCAGGGTGGGAGGTTATGTTGCTACTTATGTACCTCATTTAGAGCTCAGCAGAATTTAAGACTTTAAGACTGTGAGCTGGACACTTATGAAAAATTAGTAAATTCTCCTTAAATTAAGAAAAATATGTATTTTTAAGAAATCTTAAGATAAATATTTAATTTTGTGTATTTTTATTTTCAGGATGAATAAGAGATACTTACAGAAAGCAACAAAAGGAAAACTGCTAATAATAATATTTGTTGTAACACTGTGGGGGAAATTAGCATCTGGGGCAAATCATCATAAAGGTAAGAAATTCTGTTCTGTTCTATCATGTTGTGTCTGTGGCCTCCACCAACAAATTCAGAAGGGTCTGGGCTATGCCACCTTTCCTCCTTATGCATATTTATGTCTCCTAATACTGGTTCACTAATCAGTGAATTAGCATTTCACTAAATGCCAAAAAAGAGTAATAAAATAAGAAAAAGATAGTGAGTACATTTTATCTCATAAAAATAGTTATCAGCAGATATATATGATGCAAATGAATTTCTGGAAAGAAACAATTTTTAGTAGCTTATATGATGTTTCTGTGTGCAGTTATCTACCAAGATAAACTTAATGGATAATGTATATTGAATGAGATTGCTTCATCATCAAAAAAAGACTGCCACTTTGCAGTATTGTCTGGTTTCTATGCTTTGATCCTAACACCTCAGCAGGAACTTTTTGTGACAAATGTGAGATTTGTTTCCCCTTGGTCATTCCAGACCTTAATATGTATGTATTCATACCAGCACAAGATGTGATGGATTATTTAATATTGTAAGAAGCTCTTTCTTTTGCATGTGTGTTTCTGTTAACCCTAACACAAGGAACAAGCTCTCCAGATTCACAAACAAATGCCTTCTTATAGGCTAATAGGACTTGAAATGTGATCTGCAGTATTACAGGATTTTGAACTCCATTTCTCATCATCATATAGCGTCTGTTGGCTGTTTATCTGCTTATACAAGATCAGAATAAGCTCTAACAACCTGGATAAAGCAAGGATGGGACACAAACATTTCCACAAGCTAAGGAGTTAAACCCAGAGGAAGGATTAAAAAAAATCCCAGTTAGTTAATTTCTCTGATGCCATGTACATTTTATGATGTTCACTCTGATGATAGGATTTTATGAGCAGGTGTTTTTATGTATCAAGCTGCTAGATATTTTTCTGTTGTGTGAAGATACCTTTCTTCAAAATGACCCTCTGATTAAGGACTTCAGGATGCAGAGACACTTATGCAAAGTGTTATAGAAGTTGCAATTTGACTGCAGACAAAACAGAATGTGATGTGGTCCAGCAGGCCACCAGGTGGGTGTCATGCCAGTGAAGAACTGTGCTGATAGCCATTCCTGTTCAGTCTTGTTCCCCCTCCAAACCAAAACACAGATTTCTGCTGTGGCTTCCCAGTTTAACTGTCTATTGGAAAAGAGCCAAGATATCCTAGCCTGCATTCAGAATTCTTTTGCTTTGATTATTTCTCTTTAAACATCCAAAAAGTCAATATCCAGACCATTTTGATTCCATGTGCAAGGTCTGGTCAAGCTGTGTTTGCTTCTGTGGAATTCAAACTTTGCCAAAGTATGCTTGCTGTACTTTTTGGAAAACTGATGAGTAAAACCTATCACCATGGATTACATAGAAACAAATTATAACCATAAGGACTATTTTGGGATTTAGTGCTTCATAATTGAGAAAAAAAAATCCACCACCAGTTGTAGCTTAGCTGTGTGAGAGGAACCCAAGCAGAACTATACATTGATTATCTGGACAGTGTTTGTTGTTTAAACCTCAGCCTTAGAGCAGAGATAACTCAAGGAATATTTAATTTAATTTTTATAGATAGAAAAATGCATGGTCCCCCTTAAAAATGAGATTATTCGCTGTAGGGTCTTTATATTCCTGCAAGCTAACAAAAAGCTCTCTTTTCCTTTTTGTATCTTTTCATGCCTTTAACAAAATATATGAAGTTTTGCAGGAAAAAATAATAATGAGAAGCATGACTTGAGTTTTTAATTTAGAAAAGCAGCTACTTTACCTGTTCTATTTCTTTTGGAAAGAAAATATATTCAGAAATATTTTGGCTTGTGGATTTAGTAAATCAGCTGCACTCACTATACTGGGGATTTTTAAAAAAAGCAAAACTCAGAGTTATGCAGCTCAATTACCATTGATTTCTAAAGGTACTGGGAGTTTGAATTCCCATTGTGTCATAGAAAATCTTCCCCCTGCTCTCATGGCAAAAATGGAGCTAAGGTACATTGAAGGAGAATTTGATGGTGATCACCTTTGCATGGATTTTCCAAATACTGAGAAACGTGAGGTTTTTTCAGCCCTAATTATCCCTAGCATCATTAATCTTCATTTATAGAAGTCCTTACTAACATATTGACATGACAAACCCTTAATGACTTTGAAGGGGCCCCTACAATTCTAAAAATCAATAATCTGCATTTTAAAAAAATCTTTACTTTCCTATTGACTTACTCATATTATTCACTAGTTGCACTAACTTTCAAACGCGTCTCTTTTTCAGAAAGCTATTGTTAAAGAAAAGACAAAGTACAAGAAGAAAAAGATCATCAGTGTGTGAAAAATTGTTTAATGAGCATTCTGCTCTCCAGGCAGACTTCAGGAGGAATATAAACAGATGACTCTGACAGGCTATGAGTAGACTTGTTGTGCTTATTTCTGGGATATGGCACAAATGAAAACTCCCAAGTCAGCAGCAAGAAAAATAGCGGCCAAGGCAGGGCATGGAAAACAAGGCTCTGAGGACCAATTGAGCAACAGGGTTACAAGCTGGGGTTTCAGAATACATCTTTTCAGTGTGATGTGTGTGGGTGCCAAATCCACCTCTCTTTCTCTTGAGAAGTCTGGTTTGAAGAGACTTCTGCTCCCATTATCTTGACTGATGGCTGGAGTTTCATCATTCTGGACAGTAAGTCCAAGAGCTAAGAATGTTAAACAGTGTTTAAAACAACACAAATCTTGCTCCTTTTTTTTACTGCACACAGGACTATGAGTTCTTCAGTGTGATTCCTGGCTGTGCAAATGCTTATATTCCATTTATCCTGTCTTCTGTAAAAAAACCCCAGTAACTTTGCTTTTTTTTTTTCATTTTGCTGGAACCTGATACCATGGTGGTGGGTGCCTTACCCAAGCACGTGCACCTGAGAATCAGCTTGCAGCAACAGCTTGCATTTGTGCTGCAGTAGCTACATCTGAGGAGAAAGGCATATCAGTCCCCAAAAGGATGTTGTCAAGTGTATGAGTCGAAAAACTGATAAAGACTAATCCTGATCCTACTACACATTGCTAGCCCTTGGAAAACAAACAAACCTGTACAAACACACAGTGTTTGCTGGCAGATATGGCAGGCAGGCATCAGTTTGGCATCACTGCCTTTTTGCTATTTCTGTCATAGGGAGCATGAATTGATTTGATGACCATTGTATCACAGCCCATGTTTAAGGTGTCTAGTGTTGAACTGGTCCTTTTGAGAAAAAAATATGCTGATACCCCCTTACAAGCACTCCTTTCTAGAGAAGAGACTACGGTGGCACAAAATTTCTACTCTAAAATTAAAAACTCTTTCAAAATACATAAATCTATGAACTTTTTTATCACTAAGGGTTTTTTAAATTGATAATGCAATAAAATATTCTAATTAAATGAAGAGTGCCTTTGTATCTAAGTATAGTTTAATATTTCTCAAAATGCAAAACAATAAGTTTAACATTAGTTTTAAATCCTGGAAAAAATAAGAAGTAACTTAAAAATATGGCTAACGATGAATGCTTACATGCCAGAAGGAATTTGTTACAGAACCAGAAAACACTCTAGGTAGATAAGTAATTGAATATTTTTTGACTTATCATGAAAAGTCATGATAATTTATTTTTATTTTTAAAAATTTACTCAGAAGCTGAACTCATTAATCTGATGCCTATTTTATAGATAAACTAAACTATTGTACAAGATGCAGAATTGCTGCTCCTACTTGTCTCTGACTAAATTTGCACTAAATTAGAAGTCTGAAGGAATGTCTTTCTACTCACAAGGAGAAAATGAATTTTGGTTTCTCCTTGCAGCGGAGGAGCTGTTCCAAAATTCAGCTGAATGAAGGAGCCCCTAAATCTGGTGGTTAGGTCACCCATCTTGGATGGGTCTGCCTTCCTCAGCCACCTTGCTGAGGCAGGAACACTGCTGGCACCAGTGCTGTGATGTAGCCTGTGCCATACGTGCCTGGAGTTTGGGAATGGGTATGACTATGAGAACCCAGAAACTACATTCCTAATGTTTTGAGACTCTGTCTGGGTAAGACTAGAGAATATACCAAATGGTGACATAGGAGGTCTGTGAAGTATTCAAACTCTCAGTAGAAATACCTTCATCATGAGGTTATAGTGGTTTAGTATGGGTTTACATTTGTCCTTTCTGTTGAGTATTTTACACTGTGTAGAAGATACCATTCATAATGCAGAGGCCATTTGTATTAAAATTAAAAACAGAAAGTAGCCTCAGTGCAGAATACAGAAACCAGATACAGACATTCCTTCTTCCACCTAAGTAACCACTAGAGAGCTGCATGCTCCCTTGTTTTCTTTTGAGTGAGCTGAGTGAGCCCGATTGGAGGTGATGCCATTCTTTGGGGACATAAGAGATGTGGTTTGAGCTACAAAGGGCACCAAATTCAGGTCTCCCAGTTCCACTCTGGGAGTTCTAATATAAGGGCTAAGCAGATGCAGTACTGTTTTTTCCTCAGTTTGCACTTTTTTTGAAGTATCTGTACTGTAATGTTTGTTGAGGGATCTGACCCTGCTGATACATTCACCTTCTGGTTGTGTGGACCTGTCAAAGGACAGAAGAGTTGTTCTGCATATTCCCAGGTTCTTTACTGGAATTAGAAAATAAATTGTCCAATATTTAAATGAGGGAAGTTTCAGGCATGAAGAGGAATGTGTGTGGATGCCTTAGGAGCTGACAGGCGAGGCTGGAAACTGGTGGGTAGGGTCTGTCAAAATATTAGATGGACACATCCACTCATGTATTATTTTTCTGTCAGTCCTGCCTCATGCTAGTACTCTTTTGTCATATTCGCTGTCTCAAACATGGACCATCTTATCTCTTATAGAAGTTTGGCCCAGAGATAAATTCTTTTAAATGAGAGTGCTTTGTGTGCAGCTTTCACTAACCTAATTCTAACTGTAATTAATGTTTAAATATAGAAACAAAGGAAGATGATAGTTATTTTAGCAGGCATAGGGAAGGAAGATATTAGATGTTCTTATCTAACTTGAGCCTGATTTGACAGTTTCAGTCATCAGGATCAGAACCTATCCAAAAATTGCCATTTCCTTGAAGATAAAATAGAAGAGTGAGTCAAAAACTTTTGTATCAGTATCTGTCACTGCAATCTAAAATGTTAATACCATATCTGTTAGAATTCAGGAGATAACATTCCTTGGCCTTCTGCCAGGATCAAAAGGGAAGAAGAATCTCTTATTGCTAAGGTGCCAGTAGTTCTGATGGTTCACTAGGACATGGGTGCAGAAATCATTGCAATAGCAGAGTTGTGCCTATTTCTTCCCTGTGCTGCCAGCTCCATCACAGCAAATGTCTGCCTTCATATTTACCCCATTCCCAACCTCACCTTGGCTGGGCAACTTGTCTGTCCTTGAAGCAGCCATGGAGGGACAAGTTCCAGCATTGCAATGATGCATCGTGCATTTTGCCTTAGACTGATCACTTAAAAGTATTTCTATTCATATTTGGCAAGTAGTATGGCTTCTTGAGGTTTTTCTGAGAAAAGGAAAAGAACAGGTTTTTTTTTTTTTTGGGCCTGGTCTTGTAATCCCTATGCCAGATTTTTACTAACTTGCCACAAGTAAGTACACAGGGTAATTTTCTTGAATACATTCAGTTTTGAAATTGTGGCGTAAAGAAGATGATTGCAAAAAATATTATATTCTTATAAAAGTTGTAGAGTTGATTTTACAGTTTCAAATTCCAAACTTTTTAATATTTTCCTTTATAGTAATGCTATCTTCCTTTAGATAACTGTCCTACCAATCAAATGTTTCTTTAGCCAATTTCTGTTTCAGAAGATTAAACTTTCCTATACTTCTTTGTTAGGAAAATATTGTAAGATCTTAGGACTGAAAAAACCACTGATAATATGCTTATTCTCCTGTTACTTGTTCCTGTCATGAGTAAATGTTGACATTTCCCTAATGCTGGAATCAGACCCACTTTTCCAGTTTTATATTCTTGATCTCAAATTCCTCCAGAAGAGTTTTTATGTGTACTGAGTAATACGTTCTTCTAGACTCCTTTATTCTTATGCCTAGGAAAACAGAGTGATTGCATTTGCATGCCACAGTTTTTGCTAAAATCATAAAAATAGTATAAAATAAATTGTCACGCAGTATTCTCTCTTGAACCTGTGGATCAAATTTTTTTTTTTGGTTAACTTTTTAAGTGCTCAATTAATGTAGCACATAGTGATGCATATTTTGTTAGCCTTTCCATATTTAAAATATTATTTTCTGGGCTTGCAGTTATATGCTGAATTTTTCATTTGCCTAAATGTATATCATGTCATAAAGAATGTCTTAAATAAAGATGTTAGATGCAGCTGTGATCAGAAAGGAAGAGAAGGACTGTTTAGTGACCTGGAGACACCTGTCATACATCGTGGAGCAAGATGCTGTGCCACAGCAAGCCATGGCATTGCTGCAGTTGCCTGTGCCCACTCTCCAGACCCTTCCCTCTTTCTGAAAACAGTTTTACTCATTGAGTGTACTGGCTGTGCTCTTTTAAGAGGATCTTTCCAGTACAGATATATAATATAGGAGGTGTAAACAGGACAATTGTTACAAAATTTTAAAGGTAAATATCAGATGAGTTTACACAAGTGAACCTTTTGAGGAAATTTTCTGTCTCTATATAAATACTTAATTCTGATAACAAAAGTCTACTGAGTTACTCTGAGAATGTGAATTCTTATGTGCAGGAAAGCTCTCCATGTATTTATGGTGGAAGTTTCCAGCCTTGGAATTGGACATGAGATGTAGAAAAGGCTGTGTTTGGATCTTCTGATGGCTTTGGAGCCAATGGTTGGATTATCTTGAGGTATATTGGATGGTCATGACAAGTTTATATCCAAGACCCTGAAATCAGCTTTCTGTGGTAGAGAAATCAAGCAGATTTGTCTCCACTAGTGTGACAATTTAATTTTTTCCTGTCTTTTTTCCTTTAAGAAATACATCTGGGAATATCCAACAAGAATGTAATTGAAAAGAAAATCTGATTAGTTTACAGTTTCCTTTACATATTGTCTCAAAATTTAACATTTTAAGATCATAGAATTCTTATAAATCAAACATAATGAGTCAATATCATGTTACAATTACAGTCTGATCCTTAACAGTATGTGTGTGGAACTAGATGATCTTTAAGGTCCCTTACACCACAAACCACATGTTTAAAATTAATGTAATGGCAGGATTAGAACCAATTCTATTTTCAAAGTCAACATCTGCTTTCCTGTACGGAGGCCATATATATATATTGTATTGTCAGTATTGTTTTTTGCACTGTCCCTTGGGCTTTCCAACACACATTCCATACAATCAACAATGACTGTCCCATATGTGTGCTGGTGCCTGCTGCATACCCCATAATCCAAATCAAAGGATTTCACATACTCATTGTTTGGTTTGTGCCTGAAAAAGCACATCTCATGTAGAGATTATTTCTATAACATTCAGGGCATATGTTAATCTGATTTTGATTTGTATTAATTTTCTGCTGCTGATGTATAAAGACTGTGCCCTTCTCTCTTGACACTCTTCACTGAATTTACTCAACAATAGCGTTAGTAATTGCTTGTACAATGTCACATTTTAGAACAGCTGTTCTTTAGTCATACAGGTGCCAAGGAAACTTTCAGAAACAGTCAGCTGTTCTGGGAAGTATACATATAAAAATATTTTCCTTGTTTTGATTTGCAGTTTATTTCTCAGAAAGTTTCTTTCTGAACAAAAAATTGAGTTGTGTTCACTGTGGAGCTGAGGGAATTTACTCTTTTAAGGTTCACTGGGGCAGTCTTTCTCTGCCATAGAGAGTTAGAATTATAGAATAATAGAATTTTTTAGGTGGGAAAAGGCTTTTGTGGTTGTGAGTCCAGCCATAAAGGACTCAGTGCAAATTTGTAAAATTTGTAATCATTTTAGAAGACAATGTACAAACATATGCATATGTATGTAAGAGGTATGAGGGACTTGGATGAAAGAGGAAAATGCAAGGTCGTCAGTGCTGAAATAGTTTACATGGACCATTTTAGTTTTTAAGTGCTTATAATTTATTTATGGGAGTTTCAAAAAATAGTGGTGATTTTCAAAACTAACTGAAAACTCAGGGAATTTTCCACAACATCTAGTTTTAGGCATCTCTTCTAGATTCTCTGAAACAGCCTTCAGAGCTCATTCTTTTCAAAAAGTGAGAACTCAAGCTTTAAGTGTGAGTTTTTCCCTGAATTCCTATATCAAATGATTTACAAACTGTTGGACAGCTTCTGGAACTTTTAGAAAGTCTCTTAGCAGGAGGACTTGGTTTAGAAGTTCCTTCGTCTGCCTAAAAGCTCTTCTCCTGTATCTGGGTCATAATGTCTGAATGAAATTCTAAAGGTCTTATTTTATTTCTAATTTTCAAAAAGAGTCTCATTTTGCAGTTCAGAAGCCAGTGAAATCTGGTTTGTGACAGATTTATTTATATCTGTGTATTATTCTGCAAATGTCATTCTGTTGTTTAAAAAAAAGCTGTTAGCTGTTAAACCTGGATTTTATATTTGTTAAATTTTTCCTTGTTGAGCAAAAATACACATAATCAGAGAATTGTTGATGTGGGAAGGGACCTCTGGAGATCATCTAGGTTCACGTGGAACAGGCTACACAGGATAGTGTCCAGGCAGGTCTTGAATATCCCCAGAGAAGGAGGCTCCACAACCTCTCTGCACAGCCTGTTCCAATGGTCTGATTTAATTCAAACTTTTAGAGAGATGCTTCTGCCTGAATTAAGGTGTAAATGAGATCATACCTTGGAGTCAATAGTATGGATTTTATTTAACAGTAAATGTGAGATAGAGACAGAGAGATAGAAAGAAATAGAAAAAAGTCTGGGGGGGGGGGGGGGGGGACGGTGGGAGAGAAAAATAGTGACAGAGGGACAGATTAAGTAGAAAATGTAGAAAATGTCACCATTCCATGGTACCTGCTGGTGTCATTGAGCCTCTTTGATTTTCTTGGTGGTGAGGGTCCCTAAAACAGAGTTCAGTGGATTAATACCTGTTCAGGCAAGGTGGGAACCCCCAGGTGACTCTTCTGGGGGAGACAAGTTTGCTACTGTCTCTTGCAACAGACTCTGGATCTGTTGTGCCACTTTGGTCATGTGTAGTCCCCTGGTGCAAAAAAATCCTTTGTAACAATGTTTAAGCCATTAACTCTAACATTTCAGTCTCTCACACACTCTCACAGGAAAGCAGTTTTTCATCAGATTCAGACTGAATTTCCTGTTTCAGTTTCTGTTTGTTGCCCCTTGTCCTGGCACTGGGCACCACTGAACAGTCTGGCCTCATCCTCCTGGCAGCAGCCCTTAAGATATTTGTGTGCATGCAGGGAAAGTCTGGAAGAGCTGTTACATTTGCAAAGAAATAGTAGTGAAATTCTGACCATCCTTTGGGAGTGTGGAAGTGCCCTGTAACTGTGGCCAAGAAAAACCCACTTCTGTACTTAGATGGGAGCAAAACCATGGCATGCTTACTGAGGGATGGGCACTTGCTTGGGGGTTCGGATGACAGAAAGCAAGAAAATCATAAAAGAGCACTCTGCTTGTGCAGCTGTCTTTTACCAGGCTGAGCAAGAATTCTCTCTGTAATGATGAGGAGGCTGAGGCAGGAGCTGCCAAATCTGTCTTGTTCTTTTTTCCCCATAGATTTGTATAACTCTTGTACTCAAATTGTTCTCAAGTAAATGCAGTAGACTTAGAATTCCTTTTTGCAAAATACTTCTGGCTTCAATATCAAGTGCCCTTGAATGACTAAAGTATAAACCTGAATGTGTGTGTTATTTTGGGTGAATGCAGAGCTGCAGAAAGGATATACACAATAAAAGTATTCTGTTAAGACCAACACAAATCTTGGGTGCATTGTGCCATTGTATTTTTAGGTGCAAGTTATTAGAATTGCTTCAGCTGAGTCTATGTTCCAGAGCTGTGTATGAGAGGAGAGCTGCCTGAATTACTGAGAAGGTCAGAATTGTTCTGGATCCAGGTTTTGAACCCAAAGCTATGTATGTGTCTGATGAGTGGGGAGCAAACATGAACCACCTCAGCCTGTAGTTCTAACTCAGTGAATAGAACTGATCATAGAAAAGACCAAAACCATCATTAGATTCCTTCAGTGAACTGAAAGACTGAGGAAAAAACAAAGTTTTAAAAATCAGACAGATAGCAGAAAGTATTGTACCTGTGAAAAACACAATGAAGATATTTCTAACGTAAACAACTTATTTGAAACTTTGTTCAGTTTTGCTCTATTATGTAATATGCTACTGATAGAAAAAAAATATTACTAGTGCTAAACTTTCATCTAAGATGCATTGGCATGTGTCAGATTAACTGTGGAAATTTTCTGAAATGGAACCCAGAAGGTGTGCTAACTGCAACACACCGCAGCGTGGAAAGTAAATATATATCCAGCAAGTGAATATTGAGAAAAGAAGCATCTGGAAGAAATGGGAATTTTGGATTCTTAATTGCCTCATTCACCCCAGAACATCTGCCAGAGATATTAAGAGCAAAAATGACTATATCTGAGAGAAGATAAAAGTTTAAATAAGGAAGGAGGAAGGGTAATTTTGTGCCATCTTGGTACATTGCTGCACACTGTGCATATGAAAGCTGTTTAAATATCTTTTTTCCTGCTAGTTTTGGTAAAAAATTGTCTTAGGAGAGTTAAAGTACTGTTTCCTCTGTCTGTGTTTATGTTTTAAAAACCTGTGAAAATCCAGAAGATCTCAGTTATGAAAAGTAAATGGTCCATATTTTCTCCTTTATGGTAACAAAATATTGCATGCTAGAAAGGTGTGTTGCAGAAGACAAAGGGCATCCTGCAGAGGTTGTGCCCTGGAAACATCTGAGAAAAGAATTCACCTTTTATCCTCCTTAGGCCACTCCTGTTCATCTATTAACCTTTTATCCTCCTTAGGCCACTCCTGTTTCATCTATTGTTTAGGTGATCACCAGTCGTGGAAATGTCTCCTGGGGAATTGCAGGAATGAAGTGAACTCAGGCCCTCTGACTAATGTTAGGGAAGAAGATGGGATTGGACACAAACAGCTAAAAGTGGGGAAATAGGAGGAGCCCCATTACACAGGGCTCAGTGGTCTTAGCTCATGACTTTCATGACTTTTCTGTTTTTGCCCTGCAAATTGCAAGATGCATTTTCTGCAAAGAGATTTGAGGACAGAACACACATTTTTCACCCTTCTATCACAACACCAGTGTCATTAGATTTTCCTGGGTTTACTCTGAAAGACATCTTGCAAAGAGGAACTTGACTGAAGAAAAGAGCATAGCCACGAGATTGGGGGGTTGTATATTCTCCTTCACAAGTGTGCAATAATGTAAATTGTTCAGTACTTTTCTCCAAGTGCTAGAGAAAAACAAAGAATTTTTAAACTGATGTAATTTTAAATTTTCTTTTGGAAAAACTCAAAAAGCAAATTGAAAGGATGACTGTGTATTGTTGATTATAAAAATGCCATACTCTAGAACAGCTGTTTCTTAGATGTAGAAGTATCAAAAAATGTTCAGAATCAGTCAGCTATTATTGGAAACAGCATAGCACAAAAATATTTTTATTAGTTTGGACTAAGACCTACACTGATAGGATATAAACGACTTTGGTTTGTGTTAAAGGCCTTTAGAACTTAAGTGCTTCATATTTTTTTCTGAAAGTGAGAGCAAAACTACATTAAAATACTCTGAATGGCCTATGAAAATCATACTCTTATTTTTGCAGTACATGTGATCCATTTAATCACAGGCAATATTTTAGCCTCATTATTTCTTCATCTTTCTGAAATAAAAAGTGCTAGTCTGTTTAGACAATAGGACACTATTGACAGTAATTACTGAAAGTATTTTTAAAAATAATGATTTTGCTGGAGGAAATATACCTCTCAACTGTAATTCTTGTTTCTAATTTCAAATACGAATTAGCCTAATGAACATTTTTAACCTAGATGTGCAATAAATCCTGTGAAGAGCTCCCATTTAAAACTACCATACTAAATAATGGTGTATGGGAAAAAAAAAAAAGTAAAAGGTCCCACTAATCAGACTTTTTTGTCTGCCAGAAAAGCTCTCCTAAAATCTATCTTTAGAACAGATCTGTAGGAGTGATTATAAACTAATTTGCTTTTCTGCTGGGTGCTAGGACTACAACAGTCTACACTTAAGCAGCATTATGACCCACACTAAAAATGTAGGAAAATGCCAAATTATGGCTTATCCTAATAGAGTCATTGTAAGAGAGGGGTGTTAAACTATAAAATATCACTCAATTTTTCATAACAATAATCATTAGGGGGTAACAATTTCAGTATTTTTAATGGAGTTTTTATGCTTTTTTGGCATTTATTTTTTACTTTATTTTATTGAAAAGTCTCCTAGGTTTATGCATAGCAATTATGAATAATCAAAGGAAAGATAGATGGGAAAATGAGATTTCTTTCTTACAGACAACCTGGAGAAAAATGCAGGAATGTTACTTTAGTGTTGGGATTTCGAAGGTTCAGATTTTGTGTATTTTTGTGTCCCTTTATTAACACAATGAAGAAATAAATATGTGATGTATTTTAAATCCAAAATGTCTGAGTCCTCTAAGTTTATCTCTCTTTTTTTCTTTTTTTCTTTTTTCTTTGCTCTTTAAACAGAACTTTGAAAATCAGTCTTGATTTTCTACTACCATAACTAGTAAAGTTTTAAAAGCTCCTAAAATAAAAACTAGGGGAGCATGTTTCTTCCTCTGACTCAAGTTTTGACCTGCAGGTGACTCCTTGGCTGTGTCCTGGCAAATGTCATAGATCTTAAAACCCAGCTTTACAGAGGACAATAAATCAGTGGATATATTTTAGCTTGGTTTAGTTATACATATATGTTAGGATTGTCAGAGTAGACATGAACATTACAGAGCCCTGATCTCTGCTAGGCCTGTTTCAGTATTGTGGCAATGTCAGATTCCAATGAGGGCAGTCTCACAGATGAAATGACTAACCAGGGATCAAGTAATATCTTTCCTGATGTAGCTGTTTCCCTTAAGGAGGGATCTCATCTTGCACCCTTAAGATTTGTGTGATACCTTCTGGAGGTGCTTCTTTCCCTAGCTGCATTGATCATATAGGGATGTCCAGCTTAGATTAGGCACTGTAGACATCCAGTTTGTGGTGATGTGTCTTTGGTTTTGTAGAGAACAGCTGAAACCCCACTCTCATTATTGTAATAATAATAATGCAGTAAATGATGCTATAAAGATTCAGAAAGTGAATGAAAATGTTAAGATGCATTGCTATGTTAAAACATTGGATGCTTCTACCTGGAGACCCTGGTATGTCGTTGATATGTGTGTTTATCTCAGTATGCTTATGTACGGTACTTGAGAAAAAATAATCAGGGAAAAAATTCCAGCAAATCTTACCAGTTTGCAGATTTGGACACTGCTGTGCACTGCTTTTGGGACTCTGAACCATGCATGAACTGCAGAAATTCAGTTTCTGCTCTGTCAGATGACAATATATATTCATATAATAGAAGTAGGTGTGCTGCTTGCTAGACACTAGAAACAACTGAATGAGAAAGGAAAGGTGGATGAACATGTGGCTCCCTTGGAGAGATGAGGCAGAGGATCAGAAATAACCAGATTACATCTGTGTTATGCACCATGTTCATTAAAGTAAGAATCCAAGTGAAGAGCAAAACAAATATCAGAGTGGTTGTGTGTGAAATAAAAGATTCACAGTACCCATGATTACTTTTTTTCTTTTTCCTTAGAAATTATAGGTGCCCAGTCAACATAGAATTCCTAGACAAGGCACCACTTCCATGTAAAGAATTAGGTGTTAAAGCAAGGCTGTCCCACTGGAGTTGAGAAATGCTGGTTCATTCTGCTGCATCTTCAGTTTCTGATTTCTTCATATTTTTATTTTGTTTTACAATGATCTGCTAACTACAGCTGCACCTAAAGGATATGTGCTAGGATTATTCTGAAGATTTCCCTGACTTGTGAGCCCTGTAAAGATAAAACTCCTGCTAGATTTGTGTGTATGATCAGACAAGGTGTCTCATGAATGGCATTTTGTCAAATCCTCTGGTGTATCCCCTTGCTGTTCAGCTTTTAAGGTGGTGAATTGAAGGGGAAGGCAATTTTTTTTTGAGTTTTCTGACAGTCTTCCACAGACTAAAGAAGATTACACTTGGCTCCCTTCACAGCATATCAGTGCTGTGGACCTGGACAGTTATTTAATAGTCATGTATTTTTTCTGGTGTGCATTTTAGAACTAAAGCAGTAAAAATATTTTGTTGTGAAGCAGTGTACATATTTTTAAGGAATTGTGGATAGTCAGTTATTTGCCCATTGCAGTTTCATCTAACTTTGGAAAGAGGCACAGCCCTATGGATATTTATGAACAGTCTGCTGTCATTTCTGACACATTTTTAGACCATGGCAGACAAATACACTGCACTACAATGGATTGTGTGTGGCATTCAGCTTCGCGCTTGGGACTTTGAAAGACTCAAACCAGCCCACAGATAACAACTGTTACCCAATCTCTCAGTTATTTCACTAAAAACCACACTTCAGTGCAATGTGAGGTCTGAGGTTTGGAGGCTCTAATGTTGACCTCTGTGAGGAAATTCCTACATTAAAGTAGTAGAAAGATCAAAGAATATGCACTCATAAAAATGTATGAAGCCAGTAGCGGATGCTATAATTTTATGTGCAGTAGGTAATTTGTCTGTTTGTCTTCCTTACAAATTCCTATTGGCAAGAGTTGCATTAAAATTCAATTATTAATTATTTTTCTTTTAGATTTCATATCTCCCTGAGAGACAACCACTCTCCCTTCCCCCCTTTGCACTTTCACAATGGTGAGAAAGATGTGAATACTGTGGATGCTTCTTTGGACTTTCCCTTTGGCATGACCAGTCTCTGGCACTGAAATAACATCTTGGACAGGGTCTCATTCCTGCCACCTGCAGAAGCAATGCTCAGGCTCTTGTGGGAGAATGATGGATCTGGGTTTTGGGTAGTATGGGGAAGGAGGAGCTCTGGGAGCTGGACCTGTTTGGATGCTTGCCTTTAGCAGCAGCCCCTTCACCAGCCCTTTCAGCAGAAGCAGCACAGCACCATGGGCTTCTCTCTGCTCCATGGCAGGAGACAGAGTTGCTTGGCTGGTCTGTGAGTCTCATATTTAATGCAGGAGGCTTGACTTTTCTGAGGTAATAGAAAATAAGTTTACTAATAATTTGCATTTATTTTGCTCCAGGTGTGCAGTCCCAAAAAACTCATGTCCAAGAGCTGCCCAGAAAGCTCTGCTGTGCTCTGTACTTGTGTCCCAGCAGTGGTCTAGCTCCATAAGGTGCCTGGCTTATTTTGTGGATAGGCAGGAAAAGGGATCCTGAAGGGGCCTGGTATGGCCTCTTACATCCCTATGTGCAACGTATGAGCTTCCATAAAGATACAGGATTAAGATGCCAAACATGAAGCCAAATATTCATTGTCTGAAAATGTCCCTGAATAATTATGATGTTTTTTGGTCCATATTGTTGTTTTGAACAGTTTTTTGAATGTGTGAATTATTTCAGCTGCTTTTGTTACATATAGTTGTTAAAAAACACACTTCTGGAGTTCTGGGTTCTGTGATATTTTTGTAGCTTGTGACTTTGGGTACCTATGAGGGTGGTGTGTATGTTTCCTCTCAACAGCCTCTGTTAACAGGAGTTCCTTCAGAAACAAATGCCAGGGAGTCTGTAAGGAGCATCTTAAAAGGTATGTTTTCAACAAGAAGACATATCTGAAAGTATTATCTACTGGGAATCCTTGGGCAAAACTATTCTTCATAGCACTACTCTGAATGGCTCTCCTGGCAGTTTCTCCTCTGTTACTTGGCCTGTTGGAATGTGCTTTCTTTTCCTCTTCTTGAAGAATAGCCAGCCTCTTCCCAGGCCACCCAATTTCAATTCATAGACTCTGTCTAGATCCTTATTGATTAATCATACCCATGGCTCAGAGACTTGCTATTTATATGGAATCAACAATGTAGAGGGAAGGTTGTAGCAGGGGAGATCACTCCAAAGGAAGGCATTTCATAGTACTAGACATGTGCCTTGTTAGCAGTTTTTTTCTAAAGGCCTGAGTTAAGTTTCCCTCTTGACTCTACACTTCAAAGAGCTTGCCTGGGGCTCTAAAGAAGCAAGCTGAAACTTAAAATTAAGATCTTTCTTTCAGACAGTGAACTGTGTACTGGGATATCCCATGGAGTTTCTCTTAACACATATGGAGGAGTCTGAAGGACGGTTGTGAAGTCCTAGAAGGCAGAGGTGTAAAAAAGGAAAAAGGAAAAAATAAAGAAGCAGTTGTCAGGAAGGTGAATGTGCATACATGTGCCTATGGTTTGTGGGAGGAATATTCCAAAGCGTATTTGATAATTTTCTTTAGCTGACTGGTTAAGTAAAAACGCATTACAGAGCTGCAGCTGGAATGTAATGTATTATAAAAATACATTAGAGAATTAAAGAAACTTTAAATTAATGCATTCTACCCAGTCATGAAAATAGGTAAGGCGAAGAAAAACAAAATCAAACCAAACACCGAATGAAAAAAATTTAACATACCATCTAAAACTGTATGTAAAATAAAATAAACCAACCAGATAATGATCAAGGCAAGCAAGCAAGCAAAAATCTTACAGAGCTTTTAAAAGGTGGAGTTTCAAAAATTAAATGCTTTTTATAGATATTATGTTAAATGTCATCACATAAATATACACACATACATAAGTGTTAGAAGTATAAGTATACACATAAGTATACTCACATACAAGTGTTAAAAGGTATTTTCAGTGCCTTGTGGTATGTTTTCATGCAAGTAGTGAGTGCAGAGCTGTACATAAATGCCTTTCTGCATAGAAGAGGGATAGTGAGTGACTCAGTATTCTGATTTTTAATCTTTTAATCTTTTTAATCTTTTAATCTTTAAAGATTCCCATTGTGCAAAATCTTTCCAAATCTTTGGAATGATTTTGCACAATGGGAATCTTTACATTTGTAGAATTTTCAGAACTTTACCTTGACTTCACTATCTGGTTTCTACTGGGTCATCATTAAAATCCTGGAGTGCTTCTGTTATAGCAAGTTTCATCAGATTGATAGATCTTCAATATAGATATTAAACAAGTGATATTCATATTTGCCATCAGGAAAAAAAATTGGGCTGCTTAATTTGGAAATCATGGCTTTCTCTTACTCTTCTTTATTTGATAGGATTTATTAGATTTTCAACATAAATTTGGGGGACTGTTGCTTTTCAAAGCTTGAAAAATCTTAGCATAGGCTGAATAAGGGGTGCTAAGCATAATTTTTTGAAAAGAAAAGTGAAATAAAACATGGATACTTTGATAATGAAATTCCTGTTGACATGTTTCAATATGAATTGACCATCTTAAAACTGAGGTCTTTTGACTACAAGAAAAGTGGAGAAGGTCTTTTTTCAAGTGGGGGATAGCTTCAAACTGAAAGAGAATAATAATAATATTAAGAAAATATTCTTTACCATGAGGGTGATGCACTGAGAAGCTGTGGGTGCCCCATCTGTGGAAATGTTTAAGGATTGGATGGAGCTCTGAGAAACCTGGTCTAGGAGAAGTTGTCTCTGTCCACAGCAGAGAGGTTGGAACTAAATGATCTTTAAGGTTCCTTTCAACCCAGGCAATTTTAAGATTCTGTGAAAATAGCTTCTGGACCTTAATAAATGAAGATCTTAATTGCAGAAGAAAGATCACACTTAAGCAGTTAGATGTGCGTTGCAAAGGAACTATAATGCAGGGACACAGCTGCACCTTTCTTTGGGGAAATCATATTTCCCCTTCCCTGGGCTTTGGCTGCTGTCTCCATAGAGGCACCTCTAAGTGCTTGAGATACTTTTTAATAAGCATGAGAAGGCTGCAAGCAGGCAGTTCAAAAGCACTGCTGAATGCACCTCTCCACCTTGTTGCACTAATCCTGTTCCACAGAAACTTCCACACCCAATATTTTTCTTAAGGCACTACTTAGGGTAAAGATGTGGTGCCAGAGGTTCATGCAAATACAGGGAGGTAGAAACACAATTTTTTTTTTCTTTCTGATGTATCCCTGAGAACATGTTAATTTGTCATCTATACAATGTGACCATTTGGGTCAGCTAGAAAGAAAAGAAAATCAATGATGAGAGTCATCTAGGGGAACAGGAAATATATTCCCCATAATTGTGCAAATGACCAGCTTCTGTCTCTCTGATACTGAG
Source organism: Agelaius tricolor (assembly GCF_023055355.1). Classification (NCBI taxonomy): domain Eukaryota; kingdom Metazoa; phylum Chordata; class Aves; order Passeriformes; family Icteridae; genus Agelaius; species Agelaius tricolor. The sequence goes on from NW_027269263.1 coordinate 38,008,901, forward strand.
GAGAAAATGTGGGGGTTTTTGATTTCTGCCAAAGGCTGAAGGCTGCACTGAGACATGTGCTACTGCTTCTTGCTAAGTCGAGATATTTGGCAGAAGGCCCAAAGAGAGAGTATGAGAGAATAAAAAGTCTTTGTGCCAAATGTTCTTTTGAGTGCCTGAAAGCTGGATTAGTCTTTTTTCTCTATGAAATCATATAATTAGTAATCTCAAGCATCAGTCTGGTAATTTGCAAAATGTCTGCACACTTTAATATATCGTTTGCTTAACATGTTTGATAACAACCTCAGAGATACTGGGGCTTTTGACTTGCAGTATTTATAAACTGCACCTCGCCCTGAGTGTTTTTCTACCAGTTCTACACAAACTTTCTCACAGATTGTGTCAGCTCACAGCTGCTGGAGAAGAAATGTGGGAAGCATCTCATCTGCAAAAAGCCAAGTGGCTCCATTTCTGTCCCATAAAGAAACATGCAGCCTTTGCTGCTGTCATCATCCTCTCATCCAGTGCCTGTCAAATGGGGTGGCTGTGGTGGAGCAGCTCCTCTCTGGGCACCTGCAGTGGGAGGTGGGGTAGGACACAGCAGGCAGGCTGCAGTCAGGAGCCCATCCTGAGGTGAGGACTGGGATAACGTGCAGAAGCTTCTTCTGCTCCTCTTCCACTGGGTGGACATATGCAGAGCTGGAATCTCCCAAAATGATTGCTGCTTGTGATCTTGTCTCTGAATGCTTTGTGGTTTTGTGAACCTAGAGATTACCCAATTTCAAAATTAAAAAGTTGGTCCTAGGGAGAGCAACACTCTAGGCTGAGTGGGGTCATATGGAGAAGAGAAAATTATCCTTCAGGCTACCTGAAAATTGGTTGTGTTTTGAATTCCTATTTCTTTGGCTAAAAGCTTGGTATGAAGTAATAATTTGTAGCCATTGCCATAAAAAGGTACTGACTTTTCTGAGAGAGAGGAGGTAGGATTATTTAAGACTGGCTCACTCCTGCCAGAGGACTGACTGAATACAATTAGCCTCAGAAAGGCTGGGAGATGGCTGTGGGCTCTCCAGGTCCAAGAGATGCTACATGAAGTGCTCCATCTGTAGTTTTTGTTTATGAGAACAGCTAGGACTATGCCAGCTTGCTACTTTATTCCAGTAAGTCTTTTCTTCTTGTAGTGGAGCTATCTCAGCAGTCCATTTCAGTGCATGGATTTTGCTATGGGAATATCTGAAGCTAAATCTCACAGATTCATTAGTGAGCTCTTCTCAAGGGAATGCTTATATTGTAGTTTTTCCTTGATGTTTTTCCAAAAGGGAAAATGTCTTCCCATACAGATGGCTGTAAATGACGGCTGGCAGACAAACTGATGGATGAGATTTTTCTTTGGCACCGTGCAGAAGATTATGCTTGGCAGTGTGACTGTGGCAAACCATTCATTAGTTCAGGTTTTAAAGGCTACTGGATAGCGTTGTCATATGAACTCTGCTCATCCTCCTTCACCCAAGTGGACTAATTGGGTTAATTGAGGGGTAGAGGAGCTGGGCCAACATCTGCAGAATAAACACTTATCAAGAATGACTCTTGTTGTTTTAAAATGATTCTCTCAGGAGAGAAAAAAATCATGTCAAATCCAAGAAGCATGGGAGGAACTGCAGTTAGCAGTATTTTCTCTGTGTGTGTTGCCTACAAGTGGCACTGCAAAATATTCCAAGCAATCACCTATGGTTTTTTAGCAATTCACCTGAAAACCTCTCCCAAGATGCTAGAGACATCAGAGTAAAATAGAAGGGAAAAACAATGCTGTACTTTTGACCTAAAATTGATTCTCCACTGGTCTAAGTAGAGCATACTCTGTCTGGAATTTTCAGTGCCCAAAGTGAACAAGTGATTTTAAGAACTGTAGCTGAGGTGCAAAGCATGGGAATGTGAATATAGTAAATAGGACCTGTCAATAAGGTGTGTTTGTAGGGTTTTCAGAAATAATTGTATGAGAATATATAATATATACACCGATGAGCGTTGGCTCTCAGCTCCCTCTTCTCAAAGCTGAACAGGCTCAGCTCCTCCAGCTTTTTCTTGTAAGAGAGATGCTCCAGCTCCTTATTCACCTTTGTATGATGCACTCCAGGAGCTCTTGCACTGAGGAGCCCAGAGCTGGACACAGCACTCCAGATGTGCCTCACTGGGGTGCACTAGAGGGGTAGGATCACCTCCCCTGACCTGGCAATGCACCCCAGGATGCCATTGGCCTTCTTGGCCACAAGGAAGCACAGCTGGCTCCTGACAGCTTGTATAGATACAATGTATATAAGTATCTGGAGGGAGGCTGCCAAAAGGATAGAGCCCCACTGTGGTCCCTTCCAACCTTACCCATTCTATGATTCTGTGATAGTGTAGAATAGGATAGCAAAAAATTAGCATTTTTATCCTGCTGTTACTATAGTACAACCCCACATGTCATCTGAAAATAAAGCAACGTGAATGCCTTTCCTGAGATGCACCACAACTGTGTCATGCCTCATTGTCACCACTGAGGACACAGGAATTACTGCTGTGTCTGTAATTGATTTTTCTGTTCACTGGCCAGACAAGGAAAAAAAAGCGACCAAAGAAGAACACTAAGTAAGTTTTTAAAAATAAAAAAAAAGCTTTGTTTTTGATAATTTTCCCAATTTAAAAAATATCGTAAGATTTTCAAACTAATTAAAAATGTGCAAAATAAAATTTAAAAAAAACCCCCTGTGAATACAATTTTCTTTGATTTTGTTTTATTTAATAATCTTAATTCACCATAGTTTTCACATGTCTAGACTATATATCATCATTTGTTCAATCATTGTAAGAGGTGCTGCATTTTCAATCAGAATAAATATCTCAGTTGCAAATCCAGATGTCACCTTTATTGGAAAAAAAAAATTACTCTGTCATTGACATTCTGGTCCAAAAACCACCTATCAAACCAAAAACATTGAGTTCAAAGGGTTTTGAATTTGATCTTTAGAGGTAATGTTCACTAAGGTTGCTGCTGATGTACATTTACCAGTGCTGCTTTGGGAGTTAGGCATCTTTTCCCAGTGTTTGTGCTGCCAATTCTCTCTTCAGCGCATGAAATGAAGCTGAAATGGAGTTGTGCTTTGTTTTGTGTTCACAAAAGAAAGCTGAAGCTTGTGTTCCCAAAATCTTGGCTGCTTTTTTCCCCAACTGCACTAATGGCTGGTCAAATCAAAGATTTCATCCCTAACAAAAAGTGTCACATTGCTTGTGTCCTCACATCACAGAACTGCAGTAATGTCAGAACCATTGCTGGTAGAGTAAAAATAAGCTATGTTCAAGTTTTTCCCTAACAGCTGTTGCATGGATATTATATAAAATATTGCAGAATGTTAAAATTAATTGAATGAAGAAATTAGATAGTGTATTTGTTTTCATATATCTTATTCTGACATTTAAAGAGCAAGTTAGATGGAAAGCCCGACTTGGCAGTGGTTATATAAAATTCTGATTGGTTAGAAATGACAGCTACCAACACTTATTAAAATATTGAAAAAATGCAACGATATTGTGTGAGAGTGTGTGTTTTGTGTGTGTGCAGGAGATTTTGCAAGTTCGTTTGCATCCTTCCTCTCTACAGTGACACATTGAGACTGATATGACATACTGAAATTGCTGAAGTGTAGCAGAAAAATAACTTACATTTGTTTTCCTTGTCAATCAGTATGAACAAAGCAAATAAACTATGTGAACAAGAAAACCCTCTTTCTTTTCTCTGTTCATTTAAGAGTAGGGCAGTGATCTAGAGCCCATTCTGGAAAAGTGATATATTATAACCACTAATTTTATTTATTTTACCAATAACATCCAATCACTCATTTGTTTGAATATTGTGGTATAGAGTAGTGACTAATCACTTAGGAAAATGGATGAAGTAAGTTGACAATATCCTGAAATACTGTCTATTTTTCCTACAGATGATAATTTAATAGGGTCATTCCATTATAATCATTAATGTGGATATGCTTTACATGAATAAAAAGTGCATATGTATCTACTTTGAAAGCATATGTACCTACTTTGAAAGACTGGGTTACTGTAGTACTTCATATGGGAAATCTTCCTCATCATACCCAAGATGACAAAAGTCTAAAGTGTATAAAATATTAGATGCAATGTGGATTGAGAATCATGGATAAATGTAATTTCCATTTTTCTATTTATTGTTAATGCTTCTTTTCTCACCTATAGCATAGACTCAAACAAATAAAGCTTTGCAGATTTTAAATAGTCTCTGTGACCTCCAAAAAATTACCTGGAATAGAATAAAATAAGGTACATTTATTTCATGTAAGATTACAGAGCTGCAGTTTCTGCAAGCTGATATAGGAACTGGTTTCTGCAGGAGTTAATCAGGTATCTGTGGTTGCCATCTCCTTCCTCTTCCCTTTGGTCTTCCCTTCTCACTGGTCTCTGCACCCCGTTGTAGGAGCTAAACTGGTAGAGAACTAACCCTAAAAGAGGGGAAATTTTTCTTCCAGTTCAAATCCCTGTTGTACCATCTTCACTATCAAATGACAGTGTTCATGCAAGCAGGGGATGAATGAATGCTGGACAAGACACAAGGGATCTTCTTTTGCTTCCAGTAGCTCTTAGTCATTGGATGGATTTAACTGTATCACCCAGCTGTGCTGCTGTCTTTGCAGAGAGCATACAATAGGGCCTTGTTGATTTTTTCCCCTGCTATTTATATATGCCTACTGCAATGATGGGAATCCTGAAGATAGAAACATAATAAAGCTGTGACTTAATTTTTTTAGCTCTTGGCAACATGATTTCTTCTTCTTTGCTAATGGCCAGTATATGTGTTGATGCATGATCTGTGCAACTTTCAGGAAAGAAAAGATCCAAATGACTGAGCAGATGGGTGACAGGAATAAACATCAGTGTTTAAGTGTTGAGGCTAGGAAAGGTGATCATGATGAATGATGCTTTTCAGAAGATTTTCTTGATTTGCATTCAAGGTTTGCATTCCTACACTAAATACCTTATATTCATATTTTTGAGTTGAATTATAAAATAGCAATCTAGAGTAGTAACTTCCATTCTTCCCTGGGGTAATCTTCCCACAGAAGTAGAGGAGTAAGGGTCATAACTTAGAGTGAGATGCACTTTGCCAATGCAACTGAAATTTTATTCACCTGAAGGAAAGAAATATAAAGGTTCCTTCCTACCATGAAGGAATAAGAAAAGTTTTATCTAAAATGAAGACTAGTAATTGTTTAGTTTTATTTTTTCCAGGAACATGATACTGATCACTGAATTTTCTAGTTCTGATTTATGAGATAGGTATTGATGATTTCTCTACAAGAAAAAAGTCTGTAAAAGTGGCAGGTTAATTACAGCACATGCCATTAATGAGTCAGATAGGTTATTTCTGTTATTTTCCAAGCTCCAATCTCATGATACACAGTTAGATCTTCTGGAACATAATTTATATGTGTATTATGTTATGTACAATCATTAGGAAAACTTTACAACCTGTACACATAAAGACCTCAGAGTCTCTTTCTTCAGTCCCTCTCCACACTGATTGCAGAAAGGACTGCTTGCATTAGCAGCAAATGAAATACTTTTGCAGTGGTTTTTAATAACTAATTTCTGTGGGATTACAGAAATGACATTCGGTTCTTCAAACAATTTCTGCAGAGCAAGCAGCCTACTTTGAAATCTGTGCTAGGACGAAAAGAAACAAAACCAAAATGTGAATCACCCAAAGTATTATCCTCCTTTTGTGGAATGATCCAGTGGCTTAATGAGGGTAATTTGTTTTAGATTGTGGGGAATTCTTTATCTACTGTATAGAAGCTTTAATTTCACGTGGATATGACAGAACCTGTACTTGCTGCACTGGAGCTTAATTATTTTATAGCATAAGGACCTGAAATCCCTACTTTTCCTCTCAAAGAATTTTCATGGCATTTTCTAGATGGCAAATAGAAACTAGAGGATGGTTAGCTAAGATTTCTCAATGTTTGAAATGTCTTTGTATATTTTTCTAAGATGTTTTTGCTTTATACCCAGAAAATTTCAAAGCATCTTTATTAAAGATCCCCCAAATACTATTGATAATATGTGGTTATTTTTTGTTCTCTTCCATTTTTCATATGTATTTTGACCCTTTGAAATGCTTTTCTTTATTGTACATGAATATGAATGCTTCATTTCATTGCACTCTTTTTCCAGAAGTCTTACAATGCTTATTACTACAAAGGAGGCATTCAAAATTTTTTGTCTCTGTGTGAAAACTTCGCTCACAGAATTTTACAATATCTCTTTTAACTGGTTTCCATTCCCGATGGCTAATTTTGTACATGGTACTTTGTTTTCCCTTAGTGGTTATATTACGGCGTTTGTGTAGACACAATAAAGCAGTATAAAGTTATATGATAAGAGAGTGAGGACACAAAATTTCAGGATGAGTGATATACAGAATACAAATTAAAACTAATATAGTGAAAAAAGTAAGTGGTTTGAAGTTCTTATCCTACCACTAAATTTACTTTCTTTTGTAGATTTGGTGTCTAGGGTTTTTTATGTACCTTTCATAAAATGAAATTTAGTGAATTTGTGTTAGGGTAAGTGGATATAAGATATGTAATTCCTATCAAAATGAAAGATAATGTGAATCTGCAAAAGTGGGATATGTTTGTTCTACTATATATTATACATGCCCAATATATCCTAGGATATTTTTTCTTCTTATTCACAAATAAAGAACTTTACAAGCATTTTATTATGAAAAAAATGAATGTATTTATTTAAATTGCTTTATTGGCATATATACCAGTGGAATTGTTTGGGAAATAATTAAAAGTAACTTTTAGGGCAGCCTGTGCTAGTAGCTGTAAAAATATTTGCTCAATGTCATTAAAGGTATAAAATAACAGAGATTGCAAAGTTCAGACAGATAGTATGAATTACTTTCCTCATCCTCTACTGAATTAAAAATTACAGTTATAAAGTGAAGAAAATCAGTGTTTGTGTATAAAGAGATTTTTTTCCTCCTAGATTTTTGATTTAAATGTAACATTTCAGCATATCAAAATATGATGGATCATGGGTCAATTGCTTGCATTGTGTTATATAATTTCAGCTGTAGCACAGCACGATGTGGTTGAGTATAACCAAACCTGACATGGTACAATACACTGAGTGATGACAAAGACCACAGACTGTTCACTGGAATTTGTTATACTGAAAAATGCATAATTCCCCAATGAAATGTTTAGCAGTTTATGTTTTGTTGATGAAGATCCAGAGTGTAATTGCTATCTGTGGGTTTTGCCTCTAGGAAATTCACGGGGTATGTAGCCTACATCAAGTTTTGTTCCTTCCTCAGGCCTTTTAGGTGCTGACACTGTGAAATGACAATGGGGTGAATCTAGACATCAGTGTTGGTCTCCTGTTCTTAGGGCTTTTTCCTTGCAGAAGCTCTTGTTTATTGTTTGACATTAGTGATATTAAAGATTGGTGAAGTATTCAGTACAGAAGCTTTGCAGAAAGCACACAAAAAATTAAATAGCTGCAGAACTAAGGGACGCATATTGCTTCACATAATTAGTATTCCTGCCCATACAAGGTTGTAGGTCAATATCAGCTAAAGTTCAGATTCTTTTCTCTCTTTCTTCTGATGGTAATGAGCTATCCTCAGGAATATCTGGCCTTGTATAAGCAACTGCTGAAAGTTTAGTTAAAACATTTTCCAAACTCCAGATTCTTTGGTAACTGGCTGCTGAACCAGAAAGGGTGTTTTGGTAGCTCTCCTCTTACCAGATTGCTCCTCTTATTGGACTCAGTTAGAGCAGCATGAATGGAAATGATAGGTACAGATATGGGATAATGAGGATTGTCCTATTGCCTCCCTTGTTTGAAAGATTTGGGTCCGAATGTTCCCAAACTAACTTTGCAGTGCCAGGCAGAAAAATTTAAAAGGTGATTCCTTAGTAGATTTTATTTCTGAATTTTGTTTGAGTGTTTTCCCTGTATCCTGCCAGTTGTTCTCTGTCTGCCTGTAGGAAGGTTTTGGAATACCATGTCAAAGTCTCTTCTGGGCATAAAGTCTGGAGACATGGATTGTGAAAACATATGCATGTATGGGTACTTTAGCATTGATATACTTTCATTTTAAAGTTTCTGCCATAGGGAAAAAGAAAAAAATAATATTGCTAGAGGTACACAGCTGTTTATGGGAGTCCAAAAACTAATGTAGTTTCTAGATTAAATTTATGTTTCTGCTTCCCGCTTTATTGGTACAGGCCCACATGGAGCCTCATCCAACTGTTCTTCTTTAGCCAGTGTTTTCTGCCTGAAATAGTTATACTATTTTTGGAAAAGAGATCAACTCTCCATTCCAGTGTTAATTACATTGCAACTCTCATTTCATGTGTGGCAGATTGCCTTACAGAGCCGAGTTTAATGCATTTCTAATTAAAAAAATCCAAATGAAACAATATGATGTTACTTCTCAAAGATATCAAATTGTTCATCTTCTTATTTTCACAGCTCACCATGTTAAAACTGGGACCTGTGAAGTGGTGGCGCTTCACAGATGCTGCAATAAGAATAAGATAGAAGAAAGATCACAGACAGTGAAGTGTTCCTGCTTCCCTGGGCAGGTAGCAGGTACCACCCGGGCAGCTCCTTCTTGTGTTGATGGTGCGACTCCTTCTATTGCTTCTTTTCTTTGTGTTCCTGGGAATTTTGCTGGCTTAAGATCATTAATGAGACCCACTCCATTACAGTTAACTATTTAAAATAAGTAGGAAATCTTCTGCATTTTGAAGGAAGTGTCCAAGGTGAATGGGAGAAAGATCGAAAAATTAATTATTTGCTATTGCTCTGTGGAAATGCTAAACAAAATTATTATGCCAGAGAAAGAGGCCTCTTGAGAGGCTAAATTTGATCTAACTAAAAAGAGGACTTTTGGAATTGTATGAAATTCACTTAATTAAAAGTATTTATGCAAAACCTACATAAGCATATAATTTTCATGTACTACAGTATTACATCTTTATATGTTTATCTCACTGGAAGGAAACAAGCAAACAAACAGAACACAGTTCTGTCAGTTTTTAATCTTTTTAGACCTACACTGTTATTCCTATTCACAGTGCAATATTAGTGTCTTACTTAGCAATTCTGGTACAGGCTCATATGTTTTATTTGGGAAAATACTAGATGATTTTTCACATCTCTTTCTCTGAGAGAGTGGCAGGATTCACCCTTTACATGATCTCTTTAATGTTGATATGTTGTTGGTTGTCAGAGAAGCTGTAAATATGTCATCACTGGGGAATAAATTTAATCAAGCTATGCTAGGCTATATACTAGACCAAGCAAAAGAAGAGATTCTACTTAAAACTTTGAAATCTGGCTGAGCAAGATAAAAATGAAGTTGGGAAGAAATGCTGTGAAGAGATTGACTTTGAAGCACTTAGCACCTTTTGCAAATTGGAAACCTAATTTCTTCTGAAGGTTCTGAGGTGGCTGAAAATCACAGACTGGCTGTCAGTCAACAAGTTTCTCATATTTTCCTGGAAAATAAAAGAAATGTTGCAGCATAATGACATCTTAAAGTGTCCATTTCCACAAAACACAAATACATTTGTTTTCTTTTGTAGCTTCAATAGTGGAGCAGAAATGGTGGTGCCACATGCAACCATGTCTTGAAGGGGAGGAATGTAAAGTTCTTCCAGATCGTAAGGGATGGAGCTGTTCCTCTGGGAATAAAGTGAAAACAACTAGGGTAGGTATGATACCAACCTGACATGTTACCAACAAGTAAAAAAAAGAAAGGTGCACAGGAAATTGGGTGCACAAAGAAGACCTAAGTTGAGAAGACTAAAGAAGCATGGGAAGAGAGTTGTACTGGGATTGGACTTCCTGGTCCCTCACACTTTTCTCAGCATACTTTTCAATTGTTTGAACATAGTAAGCTGTGTCCAGACCTTCTCAGGTAAGCACTGGAGATAGTAGAGCTGATCCCTTCAACTAACAGTAATGATCAAATGCATTATAATCTAATATGTATTTCTCTCTGAAATCAGTTGCACTGTGTCTGTACACTTTTCTAACCTCTTCATTCAAAGGGTATCAAACCAGCATATTTTTCAGTGACATGGAATTACCACATTTCTACATAGAAAGCACAGAGCATGGTAAGCATTTGAGGTGTCATTACAGGATGATCTGGTTCTTTCCATCTTCTATAACTGTGATTTACTAAAAAATTTTGACAGATTTTCAGGGAGTTCCTTTCCTCCACTTGACACTTTTCATATTATTGGTTAAAATTTATATTAATAGAAATATATAGCTCATATACAATGTCTGACAAACAAGTAAACATGCTGTCAACTTTGCATTTTAGTGGGTAACAGAAACAGAAGAAAAACAAATTTTTAGATAAGCATTAAACGCACAAACTTCCTAAAATTATGGCATTGTATCTTGTCAGGGTCAACACAATTCTTCATCAACATACAAAAAATGAAAATGTACTCTGAAGACACATATGCATATGTTTAAGTATAAACACCTTCCTCCCTGCACCCCAGGACATGTACTCATGACTGATTTTTCTTTTATGTATTTAATAGTTTGTAGTGTCAGGCCATAATATGCTAGATTGGTGTTTACTCTAAACAGATGTTTGAGCATCTATGTAATTTTACTGAAATATTTCTTACATAGGCACTAAATTTCTGGTACACATTGGTTGTGGTGAAATAAAGCATGTACTGACTGAATTATATTTCTTCTGTTCCACAGAGAACTCTATATGTCTCAGTTTCTGTATTTATAAGTCTCCAAAACATTTTGACATTCTTTGAAGGAAGGATGCTTCCAAAATGTTTGCTTTAAAGTTCCCTTCCTGAAGCCACTTTTAGATGTGTTTCTTCTGAAAACAACCTTGCTGGAATGCTGCCCACACTTAACTTTATAAATGCCAATGCAAATCTGATTATATGCATGTAAAATATATGTGCATATAGAATATAATCAAAAAGGAACCAGATTGATGTTAAAGAAATATAAATATATAAATATATATTTATATAAATATATAAATATAAAAATATATAAGCATAAACAGAAATAGAAATAGAAATAGAAATAGAAATAGAAATAGAAATAGAAATAGAAATGTGTGTGTGTTTTGAAATTTTTCCTGGTTACTACTACACGACACAATTAGTGTTACAGAATACTTGCCATTTTCTATGTTTTGAGAGAGTTTAATGAATCGTAAGTAAAAATGTGGACCTGAATTATATTTCTTCTGGAAAAAAAGAGGTTACAAAAAGGGGAAAAGCAATTATGATTGCTTGGATGAGATTTCTTCTTCACAGTTAGTCAGACTATAGGTTTCTCTGCACTGGTTGAGGTGATGAAGTTTTTCTGCTGTTAGGGATCTAAAGAAGCCCAAGGCTCCTGTCCCCAGGAGCTTATGCCTTTGTTGTTGTTAGACTTTTAGGTTTGTGTCTTTGCAGCAGCTGGAACTTTCTTGTTCTCCATGGTGGGGGCAATCCTCAGGACTCATTTCATAGCTCTTCCATAATGATGCTTTGGAAAAGCCAGTCCTTTTCTATATGTGCTATCATAAACACTGATTCAGTACGATGGCCACCATAACCTGCTTACAGACCTAGCACCATGGAAAGGGAAATACTAGTCACCTTAAATCCCCCCTATTTGTCCTGCCTTCCAGTTTGTCCAGATGCTCTATGTTTTCCTCCTTTTCCTTTCATTTCTCACAGAGCTGCAAGGCTATTCTGAGACAATAGCAAACTTCAATTCAAATTCTGACTGCAAGTTTCCCTAAGTCATTGAAACCAGGTCAGTGACAGGTGGAGGAAGGTCTCTCTTTCAGAATCAGTGACCTGTGATTTTAAGAGACATCATTCTGATGGCCAGTAAAATACATATTGCTATTGGAATTATGTGTGGTTCTTTGTGTTAACAGAGTAGCTTATTATCAAAGGGCAAGTAATTTTCCCTTATATGTAGTCACTACCATATTTTTGTAGCTCCTCTTTCTGCTCCCCAAGGTCTATAGAAATAAAAGGAAAAAATTCTAAATTGCTCTTTTTTTCCAAAATTCTCCCCCTTTTCTTTTGAGAAAAATAAAAAAAAAACTGTACAGAGTGCCAATATTAAGAAGTTATGAATAATAAGTTTCTGATTGTCAAATGAAATAACCTATATGTGATTATCATGTGTAATGTAAAAGCGTAAAGAAATAAAGGGAACTAAATAGCTTGGGTGATTTAAGTAAATTACAGAAAAACCTTCTCAAGGCTTTCCTGAAAGGCCAAAAAAAAGTTTATCTTCACCTCCAAACATTTTCTGTAAGTTTGCCTTCTTCATGTGCCAAAATCCTGACCCAATTATCTGCTGAAGTACTGTCTTCTACAGGATACCAAATTGAAAAGTAGCACCTACATTTCCACATCATGAGTTGTTAATAGTTAACCTCTATGTTAGAAATAAAAACAGTGGAGGAAGGAGGTATTTTGAATTTCCACCTCTGTTTGTTTATATAATCTCACTATTGTAAAAAATTATGATACTGACTTCCTAATAGTTATGGTACTAGTCACTAAGCAAAAAAGGCCAGATAAAAAATGGCAGAAAACTAATTGATTTTTAAAAATGTGGTCTACTTGAGGTTTTGTATTTTGTTCAGTTATGTAGATCTAATAAGGTCATACAAGAATAATGAATTAGAAGTACTCAGAATTCAAACGTTAAGAAATCAAATTTGGAAATTATTTACCTTTAGAATAAAAACCTGGGTATTATTTTCCTAATCTGTTTACATATTAGTGGGGAAAGGTTGATATTAAGAATTAACCATAGAAAAGAACTGAATATGGGGAAAAATGTGTATGAATAAGATGAGTACTGACTATTTTGGGTCTATGTAGCCTGCAGGAGAGGAAGGGAGAAAAAGACACTGACAACTTAGGTAAATCAGTAAATTTTTCTACATCATATAAAGAAATATGGGCTTGTGTTCCCAGTCATAATACCAAAACAAAAGAGGATGTTCATTAATACATTAGGAGAATTATGACAGGATTATGACCATAGCTGCAATTTTACCAGGCACACTTGGGCATCCTCCTCCAGGCTAAGAAACTGTTGTGAAAGGAAACTATTGCATTTTTCCCCCACATGGCAAGTCTCAATTTTTGATACATAAACACAAAAATTTTGTCACATTACCCTCTCTAAATGATGAGAAAAGAGTTTCAAAAAAGTGAAAAATCCTTTTTTCTGTTTTTTACATTTGCAGTACTCTTTCTTCTACAGCCTCTTTCTAATATAATTATTCTAGTTCCAGAAGTTCTCCTTCTTGTTTTCTTTCTTTTTTTTTTGTGTTTCCTTTCTCTTCTTGCAATACAGGAAAGGGTCTGTATTAATAAAAGAAATTTTCCCATCAGCTGAAAAATATACTATTATTACGTATAAAACTGAGAATGACATTTTAAAAATTCTCTGATTTTATATCAAACAGACAAGCTCTTTACAAAGAGTGAAAACTAACGTTTTGCAGTCAGATAAAAGCTGAAGAGAAAGAATTAAATATTTCTCTTAGTTATAGGGTATATTCCACATCAGAGGTCTCTCTCTGGATAGGGCTTTTCCCTGGGCAGATCTAGATGCCAGGCTTTATTTGTACTTTTAAAAAGAGTACATTGCCTGCTACCTTTGTGATACAGGCAGGCTTTACATAAAGTGCCCCAGTGTCTCCTGGTGTCCCAGTTCTCCAGGCAACCACCCTGGGAATAGCTTGGAACATGTCATGGCTCCTGGGCAGCTCATAAACCTGTGTGCCTTTCCTGCAGAATTTAGAGAAAAAGAACAAGGTAAAGTGGTGTATGCTGGGTCTCATCTTGAGATTCTGGAAGTGGAACATGACTGAAGAAGTGTGTACTTGCTCCAGGCAGTGGGAGAGTGTTCCCAGACTGATATTTTATGAACATATAGAAAAGTATGCAATGGTATTTCTCATGAGAAAAAGTATAGAAAAAACCAAGCTATTTCAGTTGAAAGGGACATACACTGATCATCACATCTGGCTACCTGAACAATTCAGGACTGATCAAATTAAAACATGTAAATCATAACATTGTCTAAATGTCTCTGAAACACTGATAGGCTTGGACACCTCTCTAGGAAGCCTCTTCCAATGTTTGGCAATCGTCTTGGTCAAGAAAACCTTCCTGGTGTTCAGTCCAAACCCTCCCTGGTGCAGTGTCGAACAATTTCATTGCATAGTAATGAAATGCTACCTTGTCCTCAGTCTTTTCGTTTTATTTGGTAGAACTGCCTGTGGAATGAGGCATAGTTTAACATTAAACTGTGGTTAAATTATGTGGGGTAGAATTTACTTGGGTTAGGACTCTCTAGAGTGAGATAACTAGCCCAAGCTCTAGACTGTCTTTTTACTTTTAGATAGAGTTGTTCAGTTCCAGAGGACAGTTGATTTTGTTCTAAGTCTGATAAATTGTCTTCTGGAGGTGCTTATGCTTCTCAAATAATCTAGAGGAAAACTACCAAGACTAACTTAGCTGCTAATGTTTAGATATTTAATGTTGAATAAGAAGCAGCTAGCTTAGATAATTTTGTCACTTTGATGTGGTTTTCAGCAGGAAGATGACCATAAAGGCCCATTCATTCTTTGTCAGTTTGGGAAGCTGTGGACTTTGACCCCTATCAAATGCAACATAATATAATATAGTATAGTATAGTATAATATAGTATAGTATAGTATAATATAGTATAATATAGTATAGTATAATAAATATAATATAATATAATATAATATAATATAATATAATATAATATAATATAATTTTAAACATGCTCATATTCTGAAGGTACACAGCAGTGAGCTAAATTAGTGACTCATACGATGATGAGCAACATGTCCAGTATCTACTACTCACTAAAAATTGGCAACAGTGCCTGTTTTAGAATTGTTGGTGTAATACTAATACTACTAATATAAATTAACAACAATGGAAAAATCAGATACATAGTCAATATTGATTATTAACCCCTGAAAATCTCTAGAAATTGAAAGTGAGTAATGTTTTCCTATAAACAAGGGAAAGAAGTATTTTCAGTCAGGTTATAAAGGGCTATGGTTTGGAAATGAGCATTCAGCTTCTGGAATAGCTGAGCACCTACACTTTTAAGAAGGTTTGAAGGAACTGGAATGTGGAGGAAAGCAAACTGCAGAACAGAAAGAAATCAATACCTAGTATATTACTATGTAACTATATGCCAAACCAATAGCAGAAATAGAGTACTGCAATAAAATAAAATAAATATTACAAGGGCAGAGAGAAATAAAAGAGAAATATTACAGATCCAAAAATAAATCCATAGTGAGTATATTTATCTACATTCCAAATTCAAATCTGAATTCCAAATCAATACCAAAGACAGACGACTAGTGTGAAAAGAACAGATATATTGCCAGGATGCTGAGAAATCCATACTCATACTGAGAGCATCTATACCTTCAAAAATAATATAGGAGATAGCCTGAGCTCAGTTATTTGAAATATTCCAATTTATCTAATTTTACATTATGGCTTCCAGAATTTAAAGAAAACTCAAAATTGAATAAGATCCTTGGAAAAATAGAAAATTTACTGTCTGAACACACCAACTGGCTTCGTTTGAAGCCAAATTGTGTTCAGTATATGCATCCCACTGCTCTCAATCAATGCAGTTTTGTTGCTATTTATAAATACTGCTTACATTTTTACTCTATCACCTCTTTCTCACTTGCAGATGCTGAGTTGTTTCTAAATTAATTACAGCTGATGAAAGGGGAGACAGTAATTTTATTTATGTTTCAATTTATAAAGTATGCTGTTCATAACCCTTTCAGCATGAGGAATGGAAGGACCCTTGTCTGGTACCTTTATATTTTGGTGGGCTACTCAGATTCCAAGTATCAAGAGGCAGCATAAAGTGGTGACTCAACTGCTATCAGTGCTGTAATAACTGCTGCTTGAGTAAGACATAATAATAATAATAATAATAATAATAATAATAATAATAATAATAATTACAAGAGAGCTAAAATGTGTCCCTGGATATGAAAGGAGAATGGCATTTTTCTTGTAACTGAGCCTTACCTAGTGTTAGCAATGCAGCAATGTTAGTTGTTGGTCTGTAGTTCAGACAAGTAACAGATCCATAGGTTCTTTAAGTGTTACTGTTTTTTCTGCCAAAGTTAAAAATGTGGTTGCTTCCTTCTTCATTTCTTTGTTCCTCTTCCTCCTCCAGGTTTTTCAGAAACAGCAGTAGTAATGTTATGGAATTAGAAAAAGCAGAAATTCATCATCTAAATACAATGTATAGGCTATTCCAGGATGTTTCTGGTAGGCAGAATGTATGGTAGTTGTGCTCAGTGACTGCTAAGAAAGCAGTGTATTTCTCACATGACATGTTTTACAGAGTAAAAATGCTACTAACTTACATGACATAAAAAAATTTGACCGCTGAGAAATGTGAAATAACTATAGGATAGATGAATGATCTGCCATGTGTCAGGTACAGGAAGTACTTTTTCTACTATTATGTAAGGGGTTTTATAATTGAAGAAACCACCTCACTGTAAAACTACTTTGCTCCTCTGCCTCACTTCAGAGCCTCTGTATAGACTCCTCATCTCCTTCTTTAATTTAAAATGAAGATTTATTGGTATAATGTACATATATACAGTGACCAGCAATACCTGGAGGTTCATAAAAATGATGTGATTACAATATAAGTGAGTGCACAAACTGTAGCAAAATATTACCCATGGAAAAGACTGATTGCACTTGTGACAGCCTCTTTGTTGCTATGGTATTTCTTTCCATGCCTTTGGCTAATCTATCACTAGGAGAAATTTGCAGCTGTCTCAGCATGTTTCTCTTTGCTAACTCAGAGAGCACTGTATCTAATCTGTCATTAAAATAGCAATAAGTGGCATGCACATATTTTCTAAGAATAAATACAAGTTTTAGGGGACAAATAAGCTGGTAGTGGAAATAGGATGACATTTCTAGGGTCAAACTGGACTTTTGTATTAATCAGTAATTATTGTTTTGATCTAGCACCGCAGTTATTTCCTTTTGAAGCTTTGTATTTTTTGTAGGGCACCTAAACACTAATCTTTTAGGACACTTGGACATTTTGATGGAAATAGTTATCATGCCAGCCAACACATGTTAAAAGGAGTCATCAGTATTCAGGGCTATGCAATTTACTGATTTTCCTAACAATCGCTTTTATATACCAAATTTGCTTCTTTAATGTGAAGTTGGTGTGCCTAGTTCTACCCT
Organism: Agelaius tricolor; assembly: GCF_023055355.1. Lineage (NCBI taxonomy): Eukaryota > Metazoa > Chordata > Aves > Passeriformes > Icteridae > Agelaius > Agelaius tricolor. Next base: position 38,026,297 of record NW_027269263.1, read on the forward strand.
AAGTAAAGTTGTGAGTCTCCATTTGGCCGGAGTCTAGGCCTTGCTGATGTTCCTTTGTGGTCACAGAAATCTAGACATGTCATGGTCCTTTCTCCAGAAGAAAATGTACTCTGAAATATCTGCAAAAGAGCAATTATGGAATGAAGGATTAAAGGAAGAAGTGTTGTGGTGTGAAATGCAATAAGCAAATAATAGACTGAAAGGTCAGTAAAACTTGTTGGGCGGGTGAGGATAATCCAAGCATTCAAATCTCAAGACAATTTTAGTTTCAAGTTTTGTTTAGTTCTGTTCTGAGTTTGAGTCCTATGGATACTGAAATGAAGAATGAAAGTGATTAACATCAAAAGAGAGAATGGATTAAAGGCAATATTCACAGGTACAGATCTTTTGAAAAGATGGAGCCTGATTATAAATTACCTTGTTATATCTCCCTGTGAATGCACTGAGTATGGTCTCAAGCTATTCATAAGAGGCAATACAATTTTATTTTTTTTGTTTGTAGACACACTGTAGAAATAATGAAAAATGAAATGTTTTGCAATCCCTTCATCACACCCACAGCATAGTAGTATATGCTGTAGTTTATGCATTTTTGTCAGGGAATAGTTTTTCTGAAGGTAAGATTGCAGCTAGGATGCATTGTAAGGCACCATTTTAGCTTCTCCAGAACCTGAACATTGACAGAATTATGCTGCAATCAAAGCAAACTATTCAATATTTAAAGAAAAATGCAATTAGATTTCAACTGCATGCCATTAATTACTAACCAGTGATTTTTGCAACCATTACTTCTTTCCATGTGCAAATTCTCCAATTAATCTGTCCAGCCAAGATGTTTTCTGCCTTTGTCCCAAAAGATTCAACTTGTGATTTACTTTTTTTATTCTTCTGCTTTGTCCTTTGCTGGCATGTTTGAGATATTGACCTCATGTCTGAAAAATAATTTTCTGCCTCTGTGGTGGAAAATAAGAACAACTACTTAAGGCCGTTTGTTAATGACTGGTTTTCTTCAATTCATTCACCCCATGAATTTCCACTTTTCCAAAGTCCTGACACCAAAATCAAAGGTGTTTCCACTTCCATTTGCAGCTTCATTCTGCCAGTCTCTTTGCCATTCACTGCTGTGCAAAAAGGGCTCTTTGGATATCTAGTAGTCCTTTTAAATTTTCTTGGAAAATTTTTGTCAGGTTCTAATATCTCAGAAATTACTGTACAAGATGATATTCAAATGCCAGTATCGTGTGAGTCATGCTGGCATGCTCTAAGACTAGTGCTTCTTTTTGTCTAGCCCTCCTTTTCAGCCTGTAGGGGCTTCTTTGGATCATTTCTGAAAGTCAGAAATGATATATTTCTGGTCAGAGAGACCAGGGTATTCTGAAACCTCACATGATCTGCTGCCTAAATAGCTTCAGGCAGAATTTTTTCCTCTTTCCCTGGGTATTTGACTCAGGCTTCACAAACTCTACATCACTGCTAAGTTGCAGAAATGTATGAGGCTGGCCCTCAATTGTTCAAAAGGTAATGCTTTCATTTCTTCAAAACAACATAGTTTTCTTGAGGTATTTCCTTACTCATTAGGACTAATTATAGAAAACATCAGAAACATCCCCTTGGCGCAGCTCTGCTTTTCTGCCTTCTTATATGGAAGGAAATGAATAATAATCACTATGAAGTGGAGAATCAGGCATACAGAGCATTCTGAGCCTACAGAGTCACAGAGTTGGAGGAGTGAACAACTCTCAAACCAATTGAAATCAGATTACTCAGACATTGTTCCATTGCATAGCAAAGTAAGCATGGTTGTAAATCTTAAATATTTCTCCCTAAGAATAATGGAGATAGTCCTATCCTTTGTGAAAACTCTTCTAAACAAAGAAAAAACTCAGGCAGGAATAAATGGAAGATTTCTGCTTATGGCTAAATTAAGAAAGAAAGCAACCAGCATAGAGTTAATTTCCATGAGAATTTCAAAATTGCACTTTTTTTTTTATGACTTTTAGTTTACTCTTCTACCACCCTGGTGAACACCAAGTCAATTTCAGGAAAGTTGTTACTGCTGTGTATAGAGAAAATACTCCAAAGGACTTTTCATGTTCTATAAAATGGACTCTGAGCTTTCTTCTGCTGCATTATTAGAATATACAGATGATCCCTTCGTAGATCTTACAGTCCTGATTATCATCCATCACCTTCCATATCTGCAATGATAAATGCCATAGAAGTCTGAAGTGCAGATTCTGGGTGAAGCTACAAAATATCCCATCCACCAGGGCTTATTTGTATGATGAAACCTGTAAAATTATGTTGGCAAGACCAACCAAAGTTTGTCTCCAGTTTATGAAGAAGAATGGGTTCTCAAGGAAACAAAGCATTGTGTCAAATCAACGTGCATCTACAAATTCAGTAGTAATAGATCTGAGAATTTTAATAGAGCTGCAGTTTTGTCTCTTCATATTGAAGAATGTCGTAAGATAAATTACTGATGCCAGCCAGAAGAACTTGTTTCTTCATCCTGAGTTCAAACTTTGTGGCTTAGAACCATGTTCCTGACAAAGGAAGACCAAAGAACTGTATCTCTGCTCATGCTGTTTCTAATTCAGGCAAATGCACTCCAAAATCAGATTAGTTGTTATAGAAATTTGACATCTCTCTGTCCTGATTCCTTGTCACTTTTTCAGTCACCTTGGAAAATGTAAATTTCTCATCTTCAAGGCATCATTCCAATTCCACTTGCTAATAATTTTTATTCCTCATTCATGAAGAACAAAAAAGGAGCAGGAGACTTTATTCTAGAATTCAAATTGACAAATTTGAAGCCTATTTCTTGGAAAGCCAATTACTTTTTCGAAGGTCAATCAGGAAATTGCCAGAATCCTTTTTCTTTCTCGCAGCCTTAAAGCACATTATTGGTACTTACATTCCTGAAATTTGAAGGCTACAATCTCTTCTGAGCCTTTTGGTCTTTCCTTCATTACATGAGATTTTAGAATTCCAGAGTCTAATTGCAATTAGCTACTTTGATTCATTCATACTTTGTCTTAGGTCACAATCTATTTACATAAAATAATGAGAAAATGCATATATGAAGACAACGGGACATGTTCTATAAGGAAGACATTTTAAATTGAATACCACAGTAGGTTCTTAGTTGAAACTCCTAGCATTCATTTTTAGTTTTGACAGAATACTTATTTTCTGTTCACTGTGAAGTTCAAAAATAATATCCAGATGATCCTGACTACAGAGATGTTATAAGGTGTTGTAACTTTCACCTCTATGTCTCCATAATGCTCAAGCAAGAAAACATTTACTTATTAAACTGACAGCACTTGTTCTTTTCATCTTTGTCCAAGATGACTACAACTATTGGGAATCAGAAACCATAATCTTGGCTATACCTTAGTGAAAGAGGCTTTATGTGTTGTTTTCCTGGGCAATGAGAAATCCTTCTTATTGTTCAGCCTCTGGGTGAAAAGCCATGTCTTCCTTTTTCACAGTTCTATTAGGACTTGAGAAAAGATATCAAAGATTTTTCTGAAATCCTCCAGATCTGCCACCTTTCTTCTCTTTCTTGTCTTTCTTATCTATATTGGACTAATGGCATGATGGGTACTCATACAGGAGAAGGTTAAAATTAGATTTCCTAAAAATTAATTTTATATTCTCTGAAATGGTACCCACTACTCTGTCAGTACCTATTTTTTTAAGCCAAAATTTCTCCAAGCACAGAAAAGTCTTTTCTTCATGTGGAAATTCTAAATGGATGAAAAGAGAAAGGAAAATTATCAAAGGGATTCAAGTTGATGACTGATTCATTGTTTTTAAATAATTTTTCCTTCCTGGATATTGGTTCTGTTGTTTTCTAACTTGTTTTTTAGTTATCTTATATTCCCTCAGCTATGGCAGTATTCCTGGAGACAAATGTGAATGCACTTCCTCAAAATGCCAGCAGTGGAAGCTGGTAAGCAAGTGGGGAAAAATCACCAGAGAAATCTCTGAAGCTTGGGACAAAGGCAGAAAACACATCAGTACTGCACTAACAGAACAGCAGGTACTCTTATAGAGAAGATAAAATTACAGGTAAGGAAATAATTTACATTTCTATTTTGAACTTGTCCAAATGGCTTGTTACTCTCCATTCAAAATATCAGGAAAAACCCTACAGCATAAAATTTGAAAAAGAAAAAGATCTCAAATTTGATTAACTTGGACAACCTGATTTTTTAGTGGGGATAATTGGAAGTTCTGACCTCATTTCTAGAAAAATATATTCAAATATGAAAATTCTTTCTGCCTATTAGACAGTTTAGAACTTCAGTCTAGTTTTAAAACAAGGCTGGATTTGAGTTTTTAAAATTTGTTTTGCTTTTTTGTATTTGGAATGTAAACACAGGAAAATTCTTGTTATAGGTTTTCCTTTCCAATAAAAAACAAGTGTAGCCTTTTCCATAGGTACATGAAGTCAGATAAAGCCAAGGACAGAAGGACTCTGTTCCCATCTCTCCGTTAACACTTCCTGACAGGGTAGCACAACTCTTTCTTATGCTTCAGTTTCCTCATATGTTGAAAGGAAAGAGGTTATTTTTCTCTCCCAGTTGGGATGATTAGGCAGGATAAGTGGTGTAGAAGAGAAAAAAATTACTTTTTTGTAATTAATTGTCTTGCAGTCTTTTATGCCGCCATGCTGCAGTCCCACTATGGAGTTGTGAGCACCATAAAAACCTCAAGAGGATAATCCTTGTCTGAATTGCTGCAGTTATTATCTGTTACAGAAAGTAAAATAAGGTTTTTGTTTAAGTCTTCTTTTAATTTAAAATTGTTGTCTGTAAATGAAACATTGTGTTAGATTAAAATAATTCTACCACAAACTCTGTTCTCCACCGAGTTACAGAAACATTGAGAAAATTAGGGTATGTTCAATACAGTGGCATAACCTTTTGGAAGACAGTAATAATGAGTATATAGGAAGGACTAATGAATTGGATTTAGCCTTGATGTAACTCATATATCTTCATCGACGATTCACTATCATAATTATCCCAGTGAGATGTACCAATTTATTTTATTTTGTAAACTATCCAGTTCAAGGAAGTTTGAACACAGGACCATATTAATTGATTTCATAGTATTCAAATATGTAGAGGTTTTATTTAAGCAAGAAATTTTTGAAATTTTGAGTTTAATCTTGTATATTTTCAATGATCTGCAGCATGATATTTAAGTTAAAAGGGTTAAGAAAATAAAAGAAGAAAACTTCAAGAAATTTTGGTGATCTGTTGAGATGCTGTGTATCACATCAGAAGCAATTATTATTGGCAGTTTCAAAATCTGTCTCAAATATCTAGATAAAGAACTATCTGTCTGAATTGAATATTGTATTTTGAAATGTGTCCTCTGTTATTTTATAGTGTTTCCTGTAACCTTCTAATTTTTTTTTTTTTTGCTTTAAACATATATGAGGAGAACACACTCAAATCTTTCATTTTGAAGGAATTGTCTTCTGACTTCATGACTCCTTTCTGTACCACAGGTCTATGTATGAACTTATTCTCAAAGAACTTTTCAATTACTGTTTTGTCATACTTAAATTTTGCTGATTACTTTCAGAAGTGAGTGTAATCTATCAGTTTCTGTTGCTTTTTGGTTTGAATTTGAGTATGTTTGGGTATTTTAAAGACCATGCACTTTTCCTAAGAGAATTTTCTCTGATTCTGAAATGTTTTAACCTGTCATTTTTTATTTATCCTTGTAAGTTAAAAAAATATTCCAACTATCCCCGTTTTGTTTTCTGTAACTAATTTCATAACAGTGTAGTACTTGACATGTGTTTGTTTCTTAGGCAAACGTGTAAAACTCCTCAAGTCCGAATGGAGAAGTAGAGAAAGGAGGTTTCTGCTGTGCCTGATGACAATTTTTGTTTTTTCCACACACAAAAAATATTCTGGCTCCACGATGGAGCACTAGTTGTGATGAATCCTAGTCTTGGTCGGATTCTAAGGAAGGGCCAGAACGTTCGTTGAGGAATAAAGAGTCAAACCACTCCAGAAAATGTGTTCCAGCCCCGGTATATTACTCACAGAGCAGCAGGTGTGTACAAATACAGGTTTACACAGTATTAACAGGAATTGTTGTGCCTTACTCCTCATTGCAGTTGCTTAGTTTGCTGTGGACATTGAAGATTTGTGGCTCATTTGGGCAGAGTTTCTGGAGGGTGGTTGGAGAGATTCTGACTGTGCTACTAAGCAAGCAGCCTCAGAGCGTTACTTAGATGCTTCTGGGAGCCCTAAAATATCTTCACACTCTTGACTTTCAGAGATAGACCCAGTTGGTAAGCTTAGTTACTCCATGGGAAAACAGCAGATGCTCTAGAGAACAGCACTTGGAAGAGAAGTCCATCTTAATAGATCCAGTCTGGTGTGGCACCTGTAGTTGAAAGCTCAGTATCACATACTGAATTACTTAAATTTCATAAAAAAACCCTAAGAATTGGGTATTTCCATTTCATTCCTAAGACAGGCTAGAAGCTGTTTACCTATCTTAAAACTGTGTTAAGGCTGAAGACCTTTATCATTTACAGGAACGTAAGCCATGCTCTGAGGTATTTTTCCATTACCTACTTTACTAGTTCTACCTTTCAGACTATTTGAAGTAAGTGGAAAGATCATTTTACATGGGAAAGGTTTCTAAAGACTTTTAAAAATTTTTAACACTGACCGTCTAGATCTTCACTTTACAACCAAAAATTTCCAGCTGAAATCCTTAAGAGCAGTGGGAAATTAAGGAGTACAGCTGTATTTCAAATGGCATTGCATGAAATGAGTTTTCAGAATGTTTGTCTCTATAATGGAAGTCCTAAGCACGGAACTATCAAAAGTGAGTTTTGATTAGTCACTATGCAATAAAAATATGAAAGAATTATAAGGTTTTAGAGTTTCATGGTTATCAAAGGGAGCCTTTTGAGTCATGTCCTGGGAAATACTCTTTTTAATTAATAAAATGAGTCACTCATAGCTCCTGAAGGACAAGCGTGAGGATCTAGAATTCAAAATCGCTTAACAGGCTTGGGAACATGTTTAGATTAATATTTTTCATACTGCAGTGCCTAAAATAAAACTAAGGGAAAAATTTGAAGCTCTTAGTCCTTAAATAAAAAGTTAGGTAGGATCAAAATTTTATAAACAGGAATGAAACATTTGATGACTTAAAAAAGTGTCTTCCAATACATAACCTTCTCTGAAGGTAAGTGAATCTGTGTAGTTATCATTAAATATCTGTTTTCCAGACTGCTCAAAAAGTAACTCAAATTTTGCCTTTTGTCATTAGCCCAGTCGAAGGGCTGTCTGTAATACTAAAATAAGGGCCTCTGTCCTCATTAATGGTTTTCTCTTGCAGTTCTCTTGAAATGTGCTTGAGTCACCTTCATTTCTCAGGCTTTTGAAATGGTTCCTCCTCTCTCCAGAAACTCAGTTATCTAGCAATAAAGACCCAAATCCACATCTACCTACTGTAAGGGGTCTCTTCATATATGAGCCCTATTCCAGAAAGGTCCTTAACATCTTTTTGTCCACTTTACCCAATTCATTGGAACATAAATGACATGATTATCCATCTGTGAGGAAATTGTGAACCTGTCCTTTGTTAACATTTGCAAAGTACTTAGGATTATCACTGGTACAAGATAGTAGTACTAGAACAGAAGCATTTTCCAAGCTTACAAGTTGAACTGTTTCAGTGAATGAACAGGCACGAGTGGCAATGCAAGCTGTCCTTTGCTTTCGCAAGCGATGTATGAATGATAGCGCATGGCAAACACACTGCATGGACTTTAAAGTTCCAGGAAATAGTGTGCTTCCATCTGTTCAAAAGATCCATTTCCAACCTCAACCTCATTCTCAGAGGGCATGAGTAGAGAAAATGCACTGGCAGATGTTTGTTTCTGGTTATATGGGCCCTGTTTCTACACTGTAGTATTGATATTAAGTTCTTGCTACCACAACAAAATTATTTATGTTTTAGAAAAGAACAAGACTGTTATAGCCCTCCTGAGTTCATTCTTTTTTAGAAATGATTTGCTAAAGAATCACTTTGTTCATAATTTTATTAAATTTTTTGCGGTGTATTGCATACTGTTTAAGAAAGGATACCGCAATAATGTCACAAAATGGACAGGAATATACTGTATACAAACAAGTGCTGTTTTGGTATGGGATCTCTGTCTTTTCTCCAGCACTTGGAGGACAATTCATGTTAGGCATTTTTTCAAGCCATTACTTATGGCTTTTGTCATTCCCTGTATTTAGCATATCTCATGTTGGTTATTAAATAAATTTGTGAGACCCCTTTTAGTTTTGCTTGAAATCCCCATACCATTTTTGTTTCCCAGAGGCTTTTAATAGTTTAGAGAAAAATGGAAGGGGTGCCAACTCAACTTTATCTCATGAAATTACGCTTAGCTCAGGGTGAGCTATTAATTGCTTTCACAAAAAAAAAAAATTCCTTTCTGTGTCTTACATATCTCAAGAAAAAAAAGAGAAAGACAGCCTGAGTATGCTTAGATGACATGACCTATGATCACACACAATCTTATATAGTCAATGGAACAGTTCTAATTAAAAAGAAAAAAATCCTCTCTTAATACTTTCCGTTTCTTTGGAGAAAACCCAGAACAGAGGGTCCATCCATTCCATGTGGAATCATCTGTCAAGGCAAGAAACATTGGCTTAAATATTTTACCTTTTCTGCATTTGCATTGATACATAGCCCTGTCTTCCCTCCAACTCTCCTCACACACTAAAGTCACTTTACTGTGCATGATGGAAAAGAGAGAGAATTAAATTGCAAGGGGAGATATAAAAAGGCAAGTTGCTACCTTTCAAGTGCTTGACTTTGCAAACTTTAGAGTCAATTTTCAGTATGGATCCTGTGTATGGCTTATGATAAACACAGAAAAAAATTCAAAAAGCTGCCAGTCAAAAAATAGTAATGTACAAGTTGTGTTATGAAATTTTCCAGCACACACTTAATTTCAATATACCATATATTGTTATCTGTTTTATTCTAACATTATTATATAATAATTAATTATGTGCCTAATTTTGGATGCAGAAGCTATTCTGTAGCTAGCTAATGATTTGTGATATATTTGTTTCTGTGAAGAAACAGAAGAATTTTACTATACCTAATTGGGGTTCTGTAACTTTGATGCTTAGCTGCTTGACTTTAGGGAGAAGTGCTTTATTATTCAGGGAATATTCTCTCAGCCATTCTTTACATCCTACAGTCTTGATGTTTCTTCCTTTCTCTTCTAAGGCAGAAGAAAGTCCTGAGTGAAAGTATCAGACTTAGTTTTTATTGAAAATCTATTCTAATGAAATAAACACTATTATCTGCTGTATTCATCCAGTGTGTGGATTTCACAAATGAGGATATTTTTCACCCATTGTGGTTGTCCAGAAAAATCTCTTGAGGCTGGCAGCTTTTCTAATGTGATGTCATGAGATCTTTTAATCTCTGATCCATTCTGCATTATCCTGGCAAAAAGATTTTACCCAAAGACTCAGTTTGTTCTGAACATTTAGTAAGCAGAATAATGTGGAAATCTTCAGGTAAATTTAATTATATGTTGTATTAAAATAAAACAAGTGAGTCCACATACAATTACAGCCAATTTACAGCAGCCACTCACTAATTTAAATTAAAAAGTCTGCAACTGCAGAGTAATTATGCTTTAATTGCATATTTAGGAGAAGGAAATGAAGAGAATCTAATATGGTGTATTTATGATATAACAACAATGTGAGAAAATTTATTATTATAAAGGGAGTAATTGCATTCCAAGAATGAACAAATTAATTCAAATCAACACATAGGATGCTGAAGGTTTCATGTACTTTTAAAATTTGTATTGTTAATTTTCCATACATATTAATTATTAACTGAAAACTTGATTTGCGCACTTCAGGGTGTTACTGTTCTCTAAGGATTTTAAAGATCAGACATGTATTGTTATTGGTCCCTCTTTTCCTATGAAGGTCTTTGGCACAATATCTTAATACCTTACTTCCCAGAAACTTGAATCAAATAGCATTTACTATATCCAAAATTAAGCATTTCTGGGATTACCATCACTAGGTATTAGCTAAAATTTCATTGCTTCTTTATGAAACTGCCTTTAATATCCAAGAGGTTATTCACTCCCTGATGTGTATGGTGTATGGATATATAACTTCCATTAATGTTGATGTGCAATCTATGCTTGAGCACAAGAAGTATTAGCATCATACATAGAGGCAAATGTGGACCACTAATATATTTATATTTGTGTGTGTGTGTGTGTGTGTGTGTGTGTAGGTGAGTGACATGATATAGAGCAGAAATCTGAATGGTATCTGCTCTTTTTCTTTCTTATTTTTATCACCTATCTAATTTATGTGACAGTGTATGTTACTCTCATGGGGATATTTTCACCACAGGGTTGTAGTGCTAGGTGGGGGGGGGGGGGGGTAGATAGGCCTGCAGATTATGATTTGGCTGAATTTTTTGTGATTAAAAGCACATTTGCACTCCAAAACAGCCATGTAACTGAGCAGTCATGTGTGTGCAAAAATACCATTTTTGTTATCTGAAGTTTATCACTTAGCTCATGCATAGATCTGTGTGTAATAGAAATAATACATCACAGGATAGTTGAGATTGGAATGCAACTCTGAAAGTGCCACCCCCTGGCTCAAGTAGAGACATCTAAAGCCTGTAAGGGCAAGACAGCTTTTGAATATCTTCAGTAATGGAGCCCACAATCTCCCTGGGCAAAATGTGCTAGTACTCAGCCACCCTCACAGTAAAAAACTTTTTTCTGAGAGGAAACTGTCTGTGTTGGCTTGTTCTCAGTTTCTTGTCCTGCTGCTGGCACCACTTTCTGGCTCCATTTTCTTGCCCCCCTTTCTTCACACATTTGTACACATTGATGTGTTTCCCCCTGAGCCTTCTCTTTTTCAAGTTGAAGAGTTCCAGTGCTCTCAGCCTTTCCTCATATGAGATGCTCCTGTGTCTTATTTGCCTTAGTGGCTATTTACTGGATACACAGATAGGTAGAGATAGATATAGCTATAGAGACATGAATCACAAATGAAGCCAGTAAAATTCCACCTGCGGATAGTATCAGAAGATGTGTATTTTACATTGTGTAGCTCAGTGGCACCTGGTTCTATGAGCAGAATTCCAGCTTGCTACAATAAAGCAAAAAAATAAATACAATAAGATGGTGCATCAACCTTTTGAGCTTTGGTGCAGGGCACAGAAATATGTTGCCTGACTGTTAAATTAATTCTTTATTATTTTTTCAGGCAATCTTCCATTTTAGAAGGGATCACATGAGGCTGTTTCCAACAGCAAGACCAAAGCAAAATAAAAGTAGTGTAATAAATAAGCCTGTGTATCATAAAAATCACGAAGCACAATTTTATTATTGCCTCAAGTGCAGTTCCTAGAAACAACTCTGTGGAGAAGGCAAACTGAAGTAATGAACTCCTTGAACAGTCTGTTTAATATTCTGTTTGTTGTACGGTTATGCTCTGCAGAGCTGACAAGAGCTGTATGCAAACAGTTTTGCTGAGGGCAAAAGAATGTTTCATCATTAAGGAGCATGACCCTTCTCTCTGTGATCAAAATGAAAAGCGTATGTCCCTTGATGTCATAAAGTGTTGTGACCATTCCAATGAGTTGTTCCTCAAGCTTTGGAATGTTTCCCCCCGACACAGTTTTATATTAAAAGATTACGTGATTAATCGTATCCACTGACACAGCAGAAATATTCCTCAAAGTTATGTTTCTTTGATATGACAAATTTTTTTCTTTTAAAGTTTAAAATCCAAATCAGTTAGAGGGAAAGTCCAATTATTGTGAAATGCTTTGTCCCCCACTCTTTCTTTGTGGTCCTTCTGTTTCCTTCTTGTTTCATGTTCGGCTGGGTGAAACCACTCTAAATTAAATCCTCTGTAATTTTTTACTTTGTGAATAACAGGATCTCTATCTCTACTTAATTTCTGCATGATTTTTTCCTGTTTCTCCACTAGGTGATTATATACATTAAGCCTTTAAAAGGACATTGCCTTTTCCAACCTAAATGATTTTATGATGTTATGATTGCTTTGTAAAAATGCATGCAAAGAATGGAAGAATACAGCTCCAGTATCAGTCACTGTATACTCAATAGCAAACATTTAAAAAGCATAGTTACATACAGAATTTTTAACAACAACAACAAAAAAAGAATCACAGAAAACATAAATGCCAACATGTGGGTTGGAAATTCATGGTTTTATTATATTTTAAAGCATGGTCACAGTTCAATTTTTCCTTGTTGAATCCTCTTTTCACTAAACACTGAAAAACACAATTTAGTTGGGGAGCAATGCCATTTAATATCATTGGGTTTTATTCCCTTATTTAAAAACAATAGAAAGAGGTTTGCTGGACAGAGATCTTGCACTACAGTCTAATTTCCCAGTACTTCAGAAACAGATTCACTATGCCCAATTTCTGATTTTCTCATTTTCTTTTTCTTTACAGGTAACCCGATAGCTAAAGACAACTCAAGCCAGTCTCAAGGCTGATAACATTAAATACAACACATAGGAATTTCATTCATCGAGGCAATCCTTGAAGTGAAATTTTATACTGCTGGGGTGTATCCTTCAGAATCAATTGTTTCAATGAGAACCTGGCTTGCAATCAGCAACAGCCTTGAGATCAAAACTACTGGAAAGTTATTTTGAACTTCTGTGTCACAAATATTTCAACTGATTGAACTGTGTACACTTGTAGAATTACACTTGCTGAGGAATTTGCAGCTGTAATCATGAACTAATATTCTAAAGGTGCAGAAAAGCAGCAAACTTTTGGGTTCTCCATTGCAGAACAGTGGCTTTTCATCTTGAAGACAAACTCTGAAATGTATTGAATCCTGCACTCTCAAATGATCCTTGGTCCGCTGTTCAGATTGCTGGTGGGACTGCACACTGCTTTAATTAAATTTCTGTTGCAGAAATTGTCCTCAAGCATGGCGCAGTTTTAGACATTTTTATTTGTGTTCTAATCTTGCAGCTCTCAAAGGTACATATTTCAACATCTTGAAGTTGCTTTGTTATAGGAATGGAATTATATATCCATTGTTAATAATTATTGTTGACAAGTAATATTTATCTGAATACATCAGTCATATTAGAATGTATAGTCAGGTTGACATGTTTCCCTAAGGCTAACCAACTACTGCAGCTTAACAGTTAAAGAAAGTAGTGGTCAAAACTCAATTACCACTTCCATCATAAGGCATTTTATATCTTTAATATATGCATTTCGATTTAGTTTGAAGGAAATGGGTGTTCCCAATATGTACTTTACTTTCCTAACCTTTAATTCATTTAAATTGATGGTAAGAAGTCAATTACACTATTTCATCCCTTTTTTACAAAGACAGGCAGGGATGTAAATGAGTTTTGCAGTTATGATATTGGATGGTAATCATTCAGAATTTTTGTCTTTTTATTAAAAAATAAAATCTCTTGCTTGAACCTAAATACTGATGGATGCTTATGTAGATGTCTGCTCAGGCTGTTTGACATAAAAGAAAAAAGTCCTAGTGCTTTCCCAGTTTTACACTTCATGAGTATTTTGCTTGCATACAGTCATCCAATTCAGATCTGTTTTGTTAGAAATTATTGAACTTTGAAATGTGTTGTTACATGAAAAAAAAAATCCTCAATATTTGAAGGCCTTAAGCATCTTTGAGCTTTTTTCTAAGTTATTACAGAATGTATAATTTTATACTCCATTTAATGTATATTGGACCATCTGTAATGTTGATACAAAAGAAATTTGGCAATTCCTTTTAGTGACACTGCATAACACACTGACTAGAGGGAGTTCTGACTGTATGCTTTGGTGAATTGAAATGAAAGCCACACACATCTAATGGTAGTAAAAAATACATAGAAGTAAGCTTGTTTATGTCTGTGGTTATCAAACACAGCAAAGAACCCCCAAAAAATAGAAAAAAAAACCCAAATAAAAAGAAAATAAAAGGAAAAAAAAGGAATAGAAGGAAATGGTTTAATCATTACAAGGCATTGACATGGCTAGTTTAGTTATATATTAAGTTCTGTGATGGATGAACACCCTGGTGAGCTCTGCCTGTCGCTGTAGCCCCTGCTGTTCCAAAACCATTTCATTACCTCTGCTGTATTATTGCACAGGAGAGCTTAAATACAATAAATGACTGTTGGGAATAAAACTGAGAAGTATATTCTATCATTTTGCTGGGAAATAATAAGAAATATGTTGACAGAAAAAGATCTTATTTTCTGATTAAAATTTAATTAGAATAAACCGATTGTAGCAGAAACTAAGTCTCTTGGTATTTTAGGATGGATTAGTATTATATGGATTTGTGCTAAGAGGTTCAGGATGGAAGGAACATCTTAAAGAGGTTGTCTGGGACAGTGCAAAGTGTAAATGTGCTGTTTTGTAAAATCTAAATATGACCTCTATTTGGTCGAAAATCTACATCATGCTTCTCAATACTTGTTTTCTTTGTTTCCTTGTTCTTAAACAGCGCTGAAAATACTGTATTATATACAAGTGTAACACATGCATACCAATAAATGAAAATAAATGGATTTTCAAATATACTGAATAGATTCTCTGCAGTAGATTAATGTTGTGACTATTCATAGCAAGTGAATAAAATTGTAATATAAAATAGAGTTCCCTGTATGGATGTGTGCATTGGAGATCTGTTTACTCACGGAACAAAATAATTTTTTGGTGAATAAGAATCTCAAAGGTTTTATTAACTTTATATTTCCTACCACTTTGAAATGTCTTTTTTTTGAAAGGAACTGATACCTATGGGAAATTCTGGTGGGTGTACTGTTGTTTTCAGTTCAGATTGAATAAATTTTTTTTTCTTCACAAAATATGAATCCTGAAAAATTATCATTTAGATGATTTAAGTAGCACCAAGACATGGTAGACAATCCTGAAAAAGTAATATTTCAGGTTAATTTGTGGAACTGTTTAAAAGAAAAAAGAAGGCCAGTTACTCAGATCTGCTTGTGCACCTTGTAGCAAGCTAGGAGCCACAGTTCAGGTGTCCATAGTGCAGGTTTAATGCTCCTTTAAAAATGGAATACAGGTGACAGGCTCAGCTATGTGCATTCATGTAAGACTATTAATTGCTTCAATTAATAATTTATTCATTTATATAATACTTTCTAGATTGTTTCATCTGATTGCAAAAATGATCAGGCATTAGGATCAGATCCATGTTACTCTTTGAATTAAGTAATCATCAAGAATGCTGAACTGCAGAATATGAAGTTCTGCAGTTCCAAGTGGCAGTGCATTGAGAGAGGAAGAAAAATCACTGCTTTGTGAAACCTCTCACAGTTAGATGTATTGGATCAGTTCAGCAAAGCACAAAAGGAAGTCCTGATATGAATCTTAATGAAAAAAAAAATCATATCGGATCAAATCTAAAATAAGGCTTAAAAAACATTCAAGTCTAGATCTTGGTTGTATGTGGTTTATTGGTCATAAAAAATGTTAACCTTTTGAAACAGCACTGCTGCAGATAACACTGTTACTACCTATAAATACACCTATTGTGCTATATATTTTCAATTCCTGTATTTATCCTGTATCTTTTCGATCTTGGCTCCTTCAGCTCTGCCTAAAAATGTTACTGGTGTAGCATTTCAGTACTTCACCAAACAAATGCAGTTCTGTTTTGTTAAGAGTCTATATGCTTTAGGAGTGCATCAAATGCATTTATTTTGAAAATAAATAATCTGATATAAAGTATTTAAATTTGTTAGTTTTCATAAAAATATATGCAGGGATCTTTTTTGCTCATTATAATTGTACAGCTGGCTTTTATAATTTCTAGATAATGCATGAAAGTTAGTAACAACAAAAGAGAAATATGTGATTGGCATCCTTTTCTGTTGATTTACTGCCTCCTCCTTCATGCCTCAGATTTTACACATCTGTTGTTAACCAATCTATTGGCAAAGAAAAGGAGCACAGTTTTGATTTGCAAGAGAACTGTTGCCCTAATTTCTAGGGTTTTTTTGCCAAAAGTTATATAACTCTGAATCAAACCTGTCACACCTGATTAATGTGATGCCATTAAATGATTTCTCATGAATTCAGTGGTCTTAAATTGAAAAATAAGAATTTCCTAATCACTTTGTCTTTATAACAAAGTTTGTATCCTGAAAAACGTTTTTGTTTATTCTTTCACAGAACGAGTGAATGTTTCCAGATTACATCTTTGGTCTTGTTTCTGTAAGAGCTTATTTAACTTTTGGACACTACTTCACAGACAGTCATTGCAAATATTTTAGCAAAAATATGGCTGGGTTTTTTGTACATTCTGTATTCATCTGTACTATAGAAGAGGTAGTACATGAAAAGGTTGAATTTCCCACAACTTTCCTTAACAGTTGAGATTACAAGTATTGTCAATGTCTCATTATCCAAAACTAATTTAAGACCATCTGGCAGGAGGGCCACTGATGGTGACACTGGAAACTCTTGTGTAAGGGAGTGACAGTTCTTTATCAGACTGCTGTGAATAGGATGCTGGGAGAGTCAAACAATTGAAGCATGGTTTCACCACCAGAGATATAGGGTCTGGGGAAGTGGATCCAGCATGTGAGCACAGGGACACAGTCAGCATCCTGAACCTGTGGCTGTGGGGGTGACAGTAGAACCTTAGACCTGTTCTCTGGGTTGTAGGAAAGATCTGACTCCTGTCTCTGGGATTTCTCCTGACTCCACAGTCAGATGACAGAAATGACTGGGCAACTGGGTAATTTCAGTGTGGTTTGTATAAGGCTGTCAGATGCAGATGATTGTTTAGCATTTTGTTTAGAAAATTCTGATCAAGCAAATTCATTAAAGTTCACATATTCATTAAAGTTCATATCTCTGTCTCCATTCAGGTCAATTGTACTCTCTATTTTCACTCTTTCCTTGCAAGTATACAGGTAGCAACTGGAAGTGAAATCCAGTTATTCCTCGGTAACAGATTCTCTTGATTAAATGTCCCTAATCACATCAATATTAGCTATGACTGAAAGACTTGAAATATATCTGGATTTCAGTTCTGAAAACCAGTTTACTGCCCAACTAAATGAAATAAATAGTTTGTGTAATAGAAATACTATTGCATATATGTAACCCTAACAATAGAACTTCTATATCAGCTCTTCAAATTATATTTATGTTCATAACTGTGAAATGTAAAGTTTGGTTTAGATCCTTTATAACATCAGGGAAATTCTTTTTTTCTGCTAAAACACTGGGGTAACCTAAGGACACTGCAGTTTGGGATTTATGCCTTTCACTGCTTCAACTGCGCAGCTGGGAAAACAACACGTAGAAATACTTTTGTTACTCACATTGTCGAGACATTTTTCTTGAGTGTGAGGAATATGTAAAGTTGCAAGTTTACTCCAGATAAGCATAGTGGTTGAATCTCTTTAACTCTTTTCTTCTTACTGCCATAACAAACATCACAGAAACTGTGCTAGAAAACTGTACTGCAGCCTTATGTCTTAGTATATAAATCAGAACTTGCAAAATGCACACTACTTTAGTCAATATTTCTCCATATAAAGTAGGTTTTTTTTATAGTCTCTTTCCTCCTTATGATTAATTATTGATGCCTTGTCATATTTGGGCACAGAGAATACAATCCCTACTATTACTGATTTAGGGTTTGTGCATCTTTGTGTTACTTTTATTTTTCGTTGGTCATTTTCTCATGTCCTGCAATCCAGTCAGTTCTTTCAAAACTCTGGTAATGATGAGAACAGTTTTTTAATAAATAGTGGCCTGGAACTGAAGACAGGAGAGAAGAGAGAGAGATGATGTGTTTCTATAATTTTATCTTAGCTTCCAGTTTGAACTATTCTTTCTAAAGAGAAGCAGTTTTTTCTAACTATAAATGGATTGTGTTTCAATACGCTCCCTGATCATAAAGCTGATGAAATGGTCCTCTCTGTATGTCAGATTACCTCAGCAGAATTTACAAATGGAAGATGATGATTTTGCTAATGTCCATGGGCAGGTAGACATAATTTGGTCCCAGATGCTCTGCGGAATGTTCATGGCAAAAGTGACTCAAAAACAATGCCTCCATATGCCATAATTGCTGGAATTATTTCTCAGGCATATTCCCTTGTCATCCCTCATATGTAGAACTCATTAGATTCCTAGTGGGAGAACATATGGAGAAGAGAGTTGATGGAAAACATTATAAAACAGATTGTGTATTTAAATTTATATTATAAAAGACCTCTGTGCACAGGCAAACTTAGCAGAGAAAGTTCGAACTCTTTCTTTCCACTTCATAAGGAAACTGACATTTATGGAGCTGTTAGTACATTCAAATCCACTTCTAGATGGTGGGTTGAAACCTGGCTTTACAGCTAACAATGCTAATTTTGCTGCTAATTTGAAGTCAACTCTGTATTTCCTACATTTTTCCAAATATTTACCTAAACTACAATTAAGATCTTTTTACTAATAGGATGACCAGAAGTTACACCCATACAAATCTGTTGGCAGGATCAGTCCTTTGGCTATGGGTTGTGATTTCAGTGAATGATGAATAACATGTTTCTGTTTCACAAAAAAAATATTAATATTTCTTTCATCCATCTCAGCTGACTAATGGATGGTGATTGTATCCAGGGCAGAGATGTTTTAATGACCACTATTAGATAATTATTTATCCTCTACAGCAGTTAAATACAGCAAAAAATAAGTTAATCATACATTTATTCAAAGTATTATACACAGATGTTTGTGATGCCTTTTTTCATTACACTTAGGACGCTTTCTTGTTTTAAGGTAATTTATTTTCTGTTATGTTTTACACAAGACTGACCATGAAACAGGTTTCAATAGGGAGCACTGTGGGTACCATAAAGCGTCCCTCCCAGTAGTAGAGGTGGGCACTAGCAGGAGCTATCTGTCCGACAGGTGGGGATGGACAGACTGATGTCTGTGACCTTGCTGCAGTGGCTGGTAAAATATGGCCTATCACCAAGAGAAAGTGTAGAAAGTGCTTCCAGAGAAACACATCTGCCCAGCTCCTAAAGGAACAATTCTGACAGAGTGTCTCTCATTACATGGAGCTGAATCAAATGTTATACCCAAATCAATAGAGAAGGACACAGGGAAACTGTAGGGCATCTCTGGCTCTATAGTGTGGCTCTATAGACCTTAAAAATGTTTGATATGTCCATGGGATGTCCATTTAGGTCACTGCCTCTTTAAAAGAAGACAGAACATAGCTTTTTAAATAGTATCTGCAGTAGAGTTGTGTGTGTATTTGCTGGCCAATATGCCTTCCTAAAGCCAAGATTTATCATGTTATGAGAGACAGAAGTTCAGATCCACATCTTCTCCTTTGCTGCTGGAAATGGACTGTGTTATTATACTGTTCTTCTAAACCAGAGTCACACAGTACACTGTTGGCAAGTGCCTGAACCCTTCAGAGGAAAATAGTTACTCTGACAAGCCTCAGCAGGAAGCAAAATGTGCATTACCATAAATGCTTTGTCTTAATACTGACAACCTTGATTGTTCTCTATGTGTGGATTTTTTTTCCTGACAGCTACAGGAAAAATGTTAATTATTAGGTGAAAATGTAAAATTTTTTATTTTGCACCAGTCTGAACATCACACTTAAAAGATATATTTTGCAGTTTCTTATATATTTATCCTATTATGATTTAATAATTTGTGCTATATATGTATTAGTCTCTCTGTCAGCTGCTGGTGGCACCTTTTAAAATAGTGTCATCTATTACTGACTTTTTTAATCACTGGAGAAAAATGGTCATTGGGTGGTAAAGTCTTTCATCAGCATTTTGTGGTTTTTCCATTCTCTCAGTATGTGCATGAGAAACTAGATGATGAAGTAGTGAAAGAGCCTTGAAGACGTACTGATTTAATTAATTTCAGGCAAATAGACCTTGATTAGTGAAGAAAGTTATAGCTCCTCTGTGTAAGATTGTGTTCCATCATTCAGAATATCCAGCCCTCTGCTTTGATTCAAATTTGATTATAAGAAATTGGGGCAGTAGTAATATCGATATAAAAGATTAATAGCAACTTGAAAGATGATTCCTTAAGTATTGATGTATGCAATCAAGTATCCAGCACATTTTAAATCCTGGGCATTACCTAATTCTCCTAATGGCTAAGGAAAGTAGCAAGTATGTTCCACATTTTTATGTCCTTGGAAGGAAATACAGACATACCAGAAGACTGGCAGCAGCAGTGCTCACTGTACTTCAGTTAATGATGTGTTTATTGCTCAAGTCCATATAGCTTAGATCTTACCTCACCTTTTGTTAAAGCATGTAACATGAGGACCTTAAACTAATCGATTTCTGCAATTAGCAGTTCTGAAAGGAAGCACAAAAGCAAGTTCAAGGCTGTTTATGCCTGGGTTAACTCCACTGTCTTTAGTGAAGTTATTCTCCAGTTAAATCTAATCTTAACTTTCTAGATAAATAGTTCAGAAAACTAAGCTGCAGTTAATTTGAAGACCTACATTAAAGGGCACGTGAAACTCCAAGGGCTTGGGTAAGAATAAAACAAAGATGACAGAAAATTTAGGTTTCTTTTACTGTTTCATCAGATATCACATTGTTATATAATTGTGGGAATTACAGTTCTGGTCCCATCTCCAAGAGAGAAATATGTGAAATTCAGTCCTAGTCTTATTCCTGCCGTAAAATTCATACCAGAGGCAGTTTGTGAATGTCATTTGGCACAAAACTTTTTCTCTCAAAACCCCAGTGTGAGGTCTCTGTTCCATGCCTGTGCACCTTGCATCCTGAAAATAGAGCTTTCTGGGAACTTTGCTGATGACTAAATCTTCTTATGGACTTCTGCTGAGGTTTGCATTTCATACTGACTCTCTATGTGAGCTGTTCCAAAAATTGTGTCATTGGTTCATACTCCTGCATCTCCTCACTTTTTTGTTGATCAATATAGTAATAAATGCTTTATAAATAGTCTTTGAATTTGATGTATCTGATAATTTGCAGCAATCATGAAATGGTATTTCTTACTTTATTTCAAAATTGTAAATGATTCAAATATCATGAACAGTAATAAACTCAGTCAACTCATTCACAATAAAGAAATGTGATGCCTTAAGCTACTTTTAACCAGTCAGAATATTGTCAAGGTGACCTTTCATGCTGTTTCAATTGCATAGCCTTGCCATTATTTAACTATTAGAATGATGGAAAGCTTGCACTTTGCTATTTGAGTGGCAACATTTCTAGACATGAGGACCTGAAGGAATGGAACCACTGAGAAGCTGTAATTAATGTGCCCCATTAAGGAGTTAAGGATAATCAGCCAAAGAAAGACTAAACCTGGTGGAGCAAAGCAGCTGCAGTCTAGTGTTGAAAACTAAAAATTCAATTGCAATTCTTTCTAGAATCCTAATATCTGATGCTGGTATCTCAACCACCCACTGTTGAAATGTATATGAAAAATGCAGCTTCTGGATTGCTATTAAAACTCTTAAATTTAAATGTTAATGAGATAAATGCTGTTCCATATTATTACCTCCTATTTTAAAAGGATAAAATTAATTTTTGTTTAAAAATTTTTACATACATGTTTATACAATAGAAGTAACTAGAAAAAAAATAGTAGTAATAATAAAAATCTATCCATTACAATGTTAAAATGTAATTGTTTCATGACTTTATGATTAGATGTATTCTGTCTACATGAAGCTTGACTCGTGTTGACAGAAAGCAAAATCATCAGAAAGATGTGGCTGTTGAGAAACCTTTTGTCTTCACAAAGCTAATGGTGGAGGATGAGCATCACAGACTGTGGGAGCTGTGTAAAAAGCAGAACAGAAGATGGTTTCTTTTTCCGTCAGCGGTTAGGTGATTTATATACATGACTCTCATTAACATTAATGGAAGTTATCTGCCTCATTTTTTATGAGCCTGATGTGAAGTTAATGGCAGTCTTCCCATTGTCTCTAGTGGGCTGTGGATCAACCAGTAAGTGCACAAATGGGTCTGGTTGAAATATCGGTGCTTGTAGAATGGTGCTTGCTTAGAATTTCAACATGCTTCATTCACAGTTACAACAAAAAATGCTGTGTGAATGCCTAAGTGTCTGATCTGAGGAGTGTAATGGTGCAGAGTGTAACGTGCACCATTATCAGATCTGTGGCACTGTGGGGCATCCACATGGCAGACTGAGGAGATGTCTGAGCTAGCTCGCAATGAGCTGGTATGAGCAGGAGCAAAAATCTGCCCGGAAGCATGAGCTGCCTCACTTCTCAGAGATTTGAACTGGAGTAGGTGTAGTGGGGTTTGTGGTCCAGACTACAGGATGGGGGAGTTGCAGTGCCATGCGATGCGGTACTTCTATCAACAATACAGTAATGTACAAGCCCGTTTTTTTTGAAATCCAGCCTGAGATCTGCCTCTATGCTGAGTTCTCTATGCATTTTATTATTTTTTTGTGTTTTGTTTTGGGCTTTTAATTTTTTTTTAACAGAGGAATAATATTTTTGTTTCAGTAAATCCTTCACTGACTCACGAATGCTTTGCAGTTTTAACAAATCTAAACTCTGCTGCTTTTTCTTCTGTGAGGAAGGGAAGGAGACCTGATGTTACCAGAATTTGAAGGACATCTGTTCACATCTATCCTGGGATAGAGTTAATTTTCTTCTTAGTAGCTGGTACAGTGCCGTGTTTTGTATTTAGTATTAGAATAATGTGGAAAATGCACTGCTATTTTGCTTGTGTATAAGTGGTTTCTAAGTCAAGGACTTTTCAATGCTCCATGCTCTGCCAGTGCAGAGCTGGGAGGGAGTGTGTCCAGGACAGCTGATCTTAAGTGGCCAAAGGGTTTGTTCCATACCACAGAACATCAAGCCCAGTATACAAACTGGGGGGATTTGGTTGGGAGGGGTGATCACCAGGATGAGCACTGGCAAGTGGATGGTGAGCAATTGTATTTTGGGCCACTGATTTCTCTTGGGTTTCATTTTCCTCTCTCTTTTTTAAAAAAAATATTATTATTGAAATTATTATCATTATTATCATTACCATAATCTATATTTGTTTCGAATATTAAACTGTTCTTATCTTAACCCACTTTTTTTTTGACTCTCATCCCAGTTCACGGGGGAGGTAAGTGAGCAGCTGCATGGTGCTGGGATTGAATTGCAGCAGCATGCATGTTCCTTATTATGAGCCAGTCACTACAGGGACAGGTGACCAGCCTTGCTGTCAGTGAAGAACATTTCTCACCACACACAGACAAGCCAGTACATAATAACTTTTCCATGCATTGGGAACTTCTCTTATAAGCAAGTTCATGCTAAAGTATTCCCAGCTGTACCAGGTTTCTCCTTAATACAGTGTCACATTTGTGTCTACATAAAAAAACTGGCCTCTGGAAGAACTTGCATATTGAAGCTGGGCCTCTAGTAAGAACAGGGGAAGCTGGATCCTGAGGGCTTTAACACACAAAAGGTTTCTGCTCCTACTCTGCCAGACACGGTCCCTGATGGTCTCAATCTCAGGTGCAGGCTGTAGAAAGGCTGGGTGTGTACTTTGAAGATTTAGATGTACACATAATGCAAACCAGACTGACACAGGTGAGAGATTGGCACTGGTATCTGAACCCTTAAGCACACACAGCTTGCACGGGGCCACGAGCAGCACAGACCGCACAATCACCTCCTCTCCTCCGGCTGCTCAGGATTAAAACCTGTGCACCAATGCTGTTTGCTGCAGCTGAAATGTGCAACAAAATGCTGTTAATTTCTGCTTCACACTGCGATTCTGCTATGGTCTTTTTCTCTGCATGACATCATGAAATGCAGACGCATTGGTTTTTCCGCACCTCTGGGCTCCTCACAGTTTCAAAATAAGAGCTGAGAGAAGCACGGAACATGATATTGGCGATCCATCAGGTAGGGAACAAGCAAGTACCCAAATGTGGGATTTACTAGCTACATTCAGAGATTTTAGGGGATGCACAGCTGGAGTAATTGTGGGAAGAACAGAACAAATACTCCCTACTTGTTCAGCTGTGCTGCAGCTCTACCATGCATAACAGAAAAGGTAGGTGTAGGGAAGAAAATAGAGATTAGTGCCATTCAATTTGCCTGTAGAATGCTTTACAATGTTATTTACAGGCTGTGGTTTGGTGCTTTAGTTTTAATTAACTTTTTATTTTATTTTATTTTTTCTTATTTATTTTTAGATTAAGAATTGTTTAATAATTTAAAAAAAGGATTTTCGTACCTTGTTGGCAATCACAAGTTGGACTGCACTGCTCTGGAATTTTTTTATTGTATATAAATCTAAGGCTTATAAAGTTCTGCATTTTTATTAAGGACTTGTTTTCTGCTTAATTGTAAGGAAATGAGAAACCACAGCAATGCCAAAGGGTTTTATTAAACTATCAAAAATCAGCAAGCAATATACACAAGCCAATTAAATAGCACTCTATGTCCCTAAAGTAGAAGGCATACATGCTTGCACTTAAATTAATACTTTCTTTGACAAAGAAATCAACCCTTATAGAGTCAAACCCATAAAATTTATCAGATGCGATATACTAAGTGCAGATTAGCAGTCCTTTTACCACAGCAATAAAAAATTTAAACCCACAATTCTTTAAAAACCTGATATCAATACTACAGGTTTTAAGTTATTTCTATTAAAATATATGCATTTGCAATCAATGATTGCACCATGTGTGCCATAGATATCAGCATAGGGAGGAGTGCCAGAGTTTTCTTGCCTGCATTCATGCCGGGTCTGTACTGCTTCTAGGATTTACTGTAGGGACTGTGAATATGCTGTTGGGTACACTAAATTACATGAAGCCCCCTCCACAAGAAAAATTGCTATCCTTGGTGATGCAGGTGCTTCTTTGGTGACTAAGAACAGGTGCAGATCATCTGAAAGGTGTTTGGATCTGATTAACACTGGAGCTTCCAGAAAGCTCTTCCTGCTTTGGATCCTGCTTTTGACAACAGAAACACAGAACTGATGGGTGTGGTTAGCCAACACAAAACCCTATCACACTAACAGGAGTCCTTCCCCGCTGTGCATCACGGAGCTATTCTTCGTACAGTTCTATGAATTGCTGGCAAATCTGAGATGGCTCTGAAGGCATTCCTGCACACGACTCTGGTGAGAATCAGAAGGGATATTTGGATTCAGATACTCAGCGCTATGGTTTTTTTTTAAACAAATTTCTGAGGAAGCAATAGAAGCATTTTTCTCACTGTCTGTGTGCTGGATGTAGTTCCAATAAGCCTTTCCTGGGCCAGAGAAAATCCTATCATAGAGCTAGTAACAAATCCAAATTAGACTAATTCCTTTTAGTTTGGTGCTGAATCAGGAAGTGGTTTCCATTTCATGGGGATTTTTCCCCCCAGTGGATCTTACAAATCTGTTCAGTCTTTTGCTCATTTCTATTTGGATGAATGTTTGTATTTCAAAGTCATCATCATTGAACATGTTGTGTAGGCAGCTTTATCAAAAAGGATAAGGGTAGAGTGATCACAAGGCACTCAATCCTCACTTTCAAGATGACCCTTTATTGTAGGACAGGAGTATGCAGCATAATCTGTGGATACTATTTTTCAAGCACTTAATTTCACTTAGCTCCTTAGTGAATTGGGAGACCTTTTTAGATTCCAGAACTGTTAATAATCAGCTGTATAAATAAAAGCATGAAGTCAGAATTGCTTAAAATGTTCAGTAAAAAAAATGGACATTTTTTATGGTTACATCACCACATCGTGATGGTAAATCTCATCCTTCATGGGACCATAAGAAATGAGGCTCAAAGTGGGTTCATTTGCCCCTGCAATAATCTCCTTAGTCTACAAGAGGGAATTAACCAATGTAATCTCATATCTGTTAGAAATGGAAAATACTAGTAAAAGGTATTAACAATTAGTAGCACATCTGAGCCAAAAAAAAAAAAGAAAAAAGTTCCATTATTTGATCCACTTTTATTAAATAAAAATTTTACATTAGCTGAAGATTAGCTTCCAGAAATGTGAGAAGTTGTTTAACGTCACAATATTTGAGACACATGCAGCACATTGTGATTGGACATTAGCCTACAAAGTCCAGAAAACAGTGCAGAAAATAGACCCATGAACAACATCCACCTGTATTTAGTGTTCAGTGTGTGCGTGTTCTAATATTTTAGATCTCTATTCTGTATTTGTTTTTGAAAACCAAACTGTAGTAATAGAAGATGTGTATAAATATATAACATGCTCAGAGGAAGAGAAATAAGAAACATTGGAATAAAAACATGAGTGTTTATACCATAATAACATTCTGTACCGTAACAAGAAAATTCTTTACCACTCTAACCATCTTGCTGAGATGGCAACTAAGATTGCATGGAAGAGTTTATACAAATTTTCATATGACTTTTCAAGTAAGGTAGTATTTTTAGCTTTTCTTGGTTCACGCATGTCTGCCATACAGTAAAAAATGTTTCATAGTTCTTAATAGCCATAGGCATAACTTAAATGGAAAGAACAACCTTGCTCTCAGGACAAATCTCCCACACCCATAAAACCCTGCTTAACACTATTTCCCTTGGAACATGTTTACTCTTCAATAGTTTCCTGCCCTCACAGAGCAAGCATGACATTTGAACATCCCACCAGTTGCTGCATGCTCAGCATAGTGAGAATTTCCCCCAGTGTTATGAATGACTGCTTCTAAAGGGCACCAGTTACTCGCCTGAATGGAAATCAAAATGTTGTTCATAGTTAAGATTTCTTGTTGTTCACGTCAACACCTTTAACATTCAATTTATAAAAGCGACAATGTTTTTTTTCAGTAATTGTTTTGATTTCTCCCAATTCTTGCATTATTTTGTATCTTTTGCATTCTCTTCTGTATTTACAGAAAACTTTAGGGTAGGGGTGAAGGAACTTGGAATGAAAATATGAACCACTCACAGGCAGTTAACCAAATTAAACAGGGACAGGAGGAAGAGAGTTTAAACTACATTTGAGCTTTATTTGGGTGAAATGAGATGTTTACAAATTTAATTTTTGTGTTCTATTTCTGGGTTGGTTCTGTGCTTCCAAGCAAATCTCCAGTTGGTATTTATCAGCTGATTTTATGCACTGTTTCAGAACCATAATTGTGAACTTTCCTTTCTATATATTAAATGAAACAGGGCACCATGAGGGGTGATAGTTCCACCTTCACATCGTTCTGCCAATGTAAACTCCTTGGCAGAGGCATAATTCTCATCAGTTATCAATTATATCCTTCGTGCAGCTAGCAAAGGGGAAAGTGGGTTTTGCTGACAGAAAAATCCATCTCAGAAAGTGACAATAAATTTAAAAAAGAATAATGTGAACATCATCCTGCAGCAACTCTGTTATGGCAACCTATAAAAACCAAGCACATCAAGAGCCTGCTTAGAGACAATTGTCAAGAAAGGAGCTACTGGTACAATTCCAAGATCTGTTGTCGCATCCCTGCAGGCTAAAGAGGCTGACAGCTCCTCTGAGTGGATGACTCCTCCCTGAAACTCACCCTCTTCTTGTGTCATAGTTTGATGATATTTATACTGACAGATGTCACAAAATGACATTCTAAGATGATTTGGGTTCAAGCTCAATGGAACGTTTGGTTTGAACTCAAAATTTTTTGAGGTAAAACCACACCAAACTTCTATGGCATGCATTTATCTGCAGTTGAGACTGATAGCCTGCAGAAAGAGACATCTGCGGATATGACATGTTTACAAACTCATCAGAACATGCCCACTGTCTTGACTGTTTTCAGATATGCAAATGAACTTTTTGATGTACAAAGTTTCTTAGGATTGCAGAATCACAGAAAAATTCAGGCTGAAAGAAACTTCCAGAGGTCTCTAGTGCAACCTCTAACGCAAAGCAAGGCTGTGTCTCAGATCAGACCAGGTTATTCAGGCCTTCATCCAGATTAATTTAAAAAATCTCCAAGGATGGAGACCGCACAATTGTTTAAATAAATCTTTCACTGGTGTTTTCATAAGGAATCTAATTAGAAAAAAAGGGTATCAGTGCAAGGAAGATTAGTATTGGGAAAGTGTCTGACAAAATGGACTTGACATATTTTCCCTATTCTGTTGCTCAAAATGTCCATTTCTATTACTCCTTCCTTTTGTATGGCTTCCTCTTGTGCATTCTTTCTCTTCTATTACATACAGAATTCTGTGAAGGGCCATGGCTTGAAGCATGCATATTTTGGCAAACATCTGGCAGGCTTTTTTTGTTATGAACTGTAGGACATCTCCCCTGTTGTACAAATATCACAGCCTTTTGGTTTCTTTGCAAGTTTGAAAAATTTTATTTCACTTAAAGGTGTTTTGCCAATCCAAATCAAATATGTGATAAATAAGTGACACTTAGAAGCACTAGTTTGAGCTTCTGCCCACTGTGTGTTTTGTCAATGTTTTATTAGATGTTTTTGAGATATGAGGATGAAAATTTTTACTATGAGGGTGGTGAGACACAGGAACAGATTTCCCAGAGAGTGTGTGGATGTTCCATCCCTGGGAGTTTTCAAGGCCTTGTTAGAATGGGCTTAGAACAATCTGGTCTACTGCTGGAACATATCTCTGCTTATGGCAGTTGAGTTGGAATTAGGTGACTTTTTAGGTCCTTTTCAACCCTAAACTTTCTTTTCTATGATTCTATAACTGTTCTTAGTGTGATACACTTTTCAGAATCCAAACAAGTCCCTACATATTCATTTGTTGTCTTATAGTGCTACTGAAGAACCCTCTCCCACAATTTCAGGATTTGCCTCAGTTTTCTGTGGATTTCCCTTCTTATAATCCTGAATGGGCTTCTCTCCTGCCTAATTAACTACCTCCTTCCCATCTCTGAATGCAATATCCAGTCACTGACTGCCTTGTTCTCGCTAAGCTGGGCAGCTAAAGATGGTCTATGCAGCTGAAAGGAACACAGAGGGTCAAAGCACAGCAGGGTTGGCTGCAGGGGACCATGGGAGACATGAATATCTCTCCCTGTCTCTCTCTCTCCCCCCTTCTGTCTGAGATAGAGAGGTATATGAACTCTTTGACTATTGGTATTCCATTCTGCTCAGTCAGAGGTGGGAGCAGGACGAAGCTGTTGTGCTGCGTGTGTTTGTGCGAGTGCTGTGTATGTTGCATACATTTCACAATAGGTACAACGCAGACCTGAGCTCTGTTAATGCCTGCTAAGGACCCACACTCAGTCTTGTTACTGGCTGAACCTGGGTTTGCTCATGCAGCATCCTCACAGCCCTTGATCTGCTGAATCTGGCCTGATTTCTCCTGACATACAGCCTTTTACTCTGGGCTTAACTTGGGAGCTGATAATTGTGCATTTCTCCAAGATCTTTCTCTGAGATCTGATATTTCTTATAGAAATATTATAGATATTCTTATAGAAATATTTCTTATAGAAAGATCAGGGCTATTTCTATAAATAGAACAAGCCCTGATATAAGGAAAGAAACAGTCTGATTTAGGAGCATTTGTAATCTCTGCCACCACTCCCGCCCCCTCCATTAGAAGCAATTACCTTACTGCTTTTCTCTCTCTATTTATCTATCCATCTATCTGTGAATCCTTAGCAAGTAATTAGACCTTGTGCTGTCATGTCAGATTGCAGCCCAAAGTAAAAAAAAAAATAGTAGAAAAGAGAAATTCACTGCTAAAACTCCTAAGAAACATTCTAGTTCTTATTCATGAGTTTTAGTGGGTCATACTCTGTCCTAGTCAGATGTTAGGAGAGAATATAATAAAAAAAAAATTTAAAAAGTAGAAATAATATTTGTCTGCAATGGAAATATGCTATGAAATGTGGAAATGCTGCCTCCAGCAATGGAAAACTGAAATGGAGGAGGAAGTACAAGCTTATCCTAAAGTCTCTGAAAAGACACCCTTTTATGTGATTGAACAGTCAGCTTTGAGGGTTATCTCTATCTGATGGGGTGTGGGCTGAAAAATTTCCAATGTTTATTTAACTCTTACCTGAAAAAGAAATTGACATCCTTTTGCCATTCTCTGCACTCAAATAAAGGTTCAGTGCTTCATGTAGTGTGTGGCATACAGGATGTATATATCCATATATGATGGATACATATCCATATGTGATGGATACCATTCCTCCAGCTTCATCTTCCAATGTTAACAAGGGTGTATGATCTTCCAGCTGAAATTCTCTACTTACTGATCCAGCTGATAAAATCTAACTGTTATTGCCATCTACCTGAAGTCTTGTAAGAAACTTCACTCTACTCAAGTGCCACAAATGAGCTAAGTTTCTTCTGTGAGAATGCATCTCTTGTTTATGGTACTCTGAGAGCGAGGTAGCACTAAAAAAGCAGAAATCAGCTGAGAAGTATGATTTAAACTGATATGATTTTAGAGCTGATTTAGAATAGCTTCCTGATAACAGACAGGAATTTTTTATCTGTATCTTGCATATTTTTTATCTGTACTTGCATATTTTAAGGATTATGCATATTATCAAATATCTGGTCCTAAAAGTGGCAGATTGATTTATACTCACAAATGTATCAGTGAACAAGTCATGAGCTGAATTAAATCTAGTCAGTAATGTCTAGTTGTGCTTTTTCAAAGGCAGATTAATTTACATACTACAATCACAGAATTATTAAGAATCGCTGTAAGAAATCAGGATTTAGGTGGAGAAGTAGGCTGTTTCAGTTTTAATTTCCCCAGCTATTATTTTGCTGGTAATATGAAAGAATTTAGTCTAGATTTTTTTTTAACCAACTGTCAAGGAAAAGACCTACTCAGGACGAGTCAGCTGAGGCATGAAGATTGTGACAGACCATGGAGCAGCAATGACAGATTGGATCTTGAGTTTCCTTTTGATTTTTTCAACCTAAAAATACCCTGTTCTTTTATTTACTTATATCTTCCTGAAAGTTTGCCACTGAAAACTGGACTCCAGTGCCTGCCACTCTAGTGCCTTGGACAGCAGGATGGTTGCCTTCTATTTCTTATATGCTAAACTCTTAATAATATAACCCTTCTTTGCAAGGACAGCACACTGTTGACTTGCTTCCAGTTTTACAGCCTTTATATACCTCAGACTCTTTTTTGCAGTGTAGCTATCTAGAAACTTGTTTGCCTTCTTCTATGTCTGCCCATGAGTTTCCTGGAGTACTTCATAGGTGCTGCTATCGAATTTTGTTGTACTGATCTGAGCCCATTTCACCAATTTATCAAAATTATTTTGAATTCTAAACCAATACTCCAAAGTGTTTGCAGCTCCCCTCAGCTCTATTATCTACAAATATGAGGAGCTTTTCTACTATTGATATTGTTCATGAAAACACTGACTAGAATTATGTGTAGTGCAGCCTTACCTTCTTCCCACCAAATGTGATCTTACAGTGTGATGCAACCTCGTGATAATTATGTTAAAACTGGCTCTTTTACCTGCAAGGCGGCTGTGTTCAGCCAGAACCAAAATACCAGATACACCATTTTCTCCTGAGAGTGACTGGGCCAAAGACATTTCCCAGTTTCATCACAGTTTGGCCTGGGCTTCTACTGTTTACTGAGAGAGAGACAGCCAGGTAAAGACAAACACGTTGGTCATTGAAAAGGTTTCGTTTCAAGAAATGGATAGTGGATGCTTAAAGCTACTTCATTGCTTTTAGGAGCTTATAAATTGATTATTTAATCATTTACTTCAGCATCATTCTGCAAAGATAAAGTTATGTTTACTGATCTCTAATTCCCCAGGTGTTTATTTTTCTTTTTCCTAAAGTTAAGATCAATATTTATCCTTCTCCATCCCTTTCAGATTTCATCTATTTGCCATGAAGTCTAGAAGATAATCGCTAACAATTCCAAGATGGATTTGCTCTACAATAAATTTTCTCAAGCCTTGTGACTTGAATACATATAACTTTCCTGAATACCTAAATATTCTTTGATTTATTTTTATTCTATTCTGGCCTAAGTTCACATCCCTTTGTTGTTACGAATCACCTGATCACTATTAACCTTTTTGTGAAAAAGGAAGTGAAAAACCCTGGGACATTTCTGCCTCTGATCTGTTATCTGTTAGTATCTCATTTCCTCCACAAGGCTCAAGACATTTTAATTCATTTTGCCATGCCCTCTACAGCTTTTATATATTGTGTCTATTTTTTTTTTGGGCTATAGTTTGCAAGTTTATTACCTATTGCTGGATTTTACGCATTTACATTTATCACTCCTTGTTTTGTTTGTGTATACGTCTGTACTGCTTTCTCAATCATCCTAAGTAATTTCTTCCCATTTATACTTTTGGACAATCCTTACTTGATTCTGAAACACTCAGAAAGCTCCATGCAATCCCAAATTAGTCTTACCACATTTCATATGCAAAATAGTTTAACTTCAATATTGTTTGCTTTTGCACTGGTTGCAGCACCAAAATAATTTCACCCATTATTCCTTTGCCCAGGATTTTACCAAATACTGATTTTATTTGTTTGGTTTTGTTTTAGGCTCATCAGCAATAATTTCCTACTCTTACTCCTGTCCACTCAGAAATCATGAATTCTAAAGAAATGAAAGATAAAGTTCCTGTTGCAAGAATTATGGTTTTGAAAAAGCTGGGGTATCTTTTTTCCTATGTTCCTGCTGGGGCATCATGTTGCTGAACAGGACTAATCTGCCATGGTATTTTGTGATACCAAATATAAGAGAGAAAGAGGATATTTCACAATGTGATAGTCTGCTGAAAAGTACTAATTTTGTATTATAAAGAATGGACTGGAAAGGAGCTAATAATAAAAATGGCATTTTATTTATATGTTAGGGTTTTTTGGGCATATGAATTAGAAAGAATGTTATTTCAACTCCTATTGAAATGCAGCCATTCCAGTGCAGGCAGAATACAACAATACTACTTATTATAAGACTGAAAGGAGTAGAGCCATTATCAGGAAGGATGAAATACTTTTTGTGAAAAAGTGTTATTTGAAATTCTGCCTCTGATTACTATCTTTGAAACTGACCAGGAGTTCAGTTGCTCCTTCTGAAAAGGGATATTGTTTATTTATAATTCATATTAGAAAACTAGTTCTGCATTTGTATCTTCCATAGTTATTATATGTTGAAAGCAGTGTCACTTCCTCTAAATCTAGAGGAAGAATTCATAGCGGAGTCTATAAATAGGGCATTATTGCTGGAAGGGGATGTATGAGCTCCTGGAGAACTTACAGAGCTTCCCTCTGGGAATGAAAAGCCCATGTACCTTATGTCAGTCTGCATGCCTTAGGATCTGACCAGGCTTTGTGTCTCACTATGCTCAAAATTCTGTTATGAACAAATGATGTCATATATATGGAGATAAGAATTTGTTGCTAGCCCAGTTAAGGTTTTAACAGGCTAATAATGCAAACTAACACAGAGCATCTTCATCAATAGTATTAACATATTTATACTAAACCTTCCTAATATTTTTCCCTTTGTTCAATGCGGTTGTCCTCACCCTTTCAATATCCCTCTGAGTCCAAGACTGACACTTCAACACTTCAGTAGAATGGAAAAGGGAACTATAGAAAGTCATCAGACTCCTGAGGTCTTTGTCAGATGGAGCATGATGTTCGTGACACGGATTTTTTCAGTCTTGCATCTGCTTGGATTTACTTTTATATATTTTCTTCACACGGACTTTTTATATGCTGGTTATTTTAATGGGTTTCAGATTATTCAGCTTTTCTGTTTGCTTTTTTCTTTACAACTAGTGCCACATTACTTATGAGGCTGCACTTGTATAGTGACCACCTGTTGGACTCTGGTTGATTGTCGTTGGCATTTGCAGTCTGGTACCTCAGATAAACTTTTCAATTTTTGCTCTGGAGTTCTAGATTATTGAACCCACTTGTTGTTATAAAATAAAATTTATGGCAAAACAAACTTATGGCAATAGTTGCCTCACTTCTAGACAATTGATATCATGGCTAAGTCATGCCAAGACAATCCCTGATAAGTACTCAGGCCCTTGCACTGTAAGGGCAATATAAAGCCTTTTGTTAATAACAGCAAAAATGTATTTGCTGGGCTACTCTCTATGTCAACAAAGGGAGGGTGGTGTGACTATACTACTAGCTTGACCCAGATAAATGCAGCTAAGTGAATTTGTGTCACCATTTCTGGTTTTTATGGCTTCAATGTGATTTACCATTTATGTTTTGTCTAGTAGCATTTCTATTCCTCAATATCCTCAGTTTAAAATGCAAATAATGTTATTTCCTGGACTGTCATTTGTAAAGTAATTTAATAGCCCTTTAGGATGTGTGTCTCATTAACTTCTAATATTACCAAATTGTTAGTATCGGTAAAATCCTAAAATAAGTTTGTTATTTCTGCTTTTGACAACTTAATTATTTGGTACAGTATTTAGAGGCATTAATATAACCTTTCCCTTTCCAGCAGCTACTCATGTTTAAGGTACAAAACAACTAATGGAGCTCTGGGAAGAACACCATACATTGCAACTGACTGATTTTATTTGGGAGTTCTGAAACAGGTAATAATAACAGAGCAAGTCTGTTGAATCACTTTGTCGTACTGTATTAATTTATCTTGGGTAATGGAACTGCAAATTGTGTTTTGTGCTCTAATTTTTTGGCAGCTATAAAATGCATTTTATCTAAATATTCAGCAAAGAAAAGATGAGAAACCTTAAATCTTCATCTTCTGTAGAATTAGTTACTACTTCTCATCTTGCCTTTGGCCATGAAAATGAGTCAAGAGTTCACTGGGCACTGTTATATTGCTGCAGCATATATTTCTGATGAAATGTGTTATATACCTTCCAATGGTACCATGTGAACAGTTATGCAGGCATGCTAGTGCCAAAAAAGGGGTTGACGAGCTGTGATGAGATCATGGAGTTCTACCTCAACATACCAGTATGAAAATCAGACTTAAAGGAAGGAAAGGAACACAAAAATCATGAGCAAGTGTAAAATGGTGGGAGAGTTTGCTGTGCCTAGGGAGGACTGTGTACAACTGTCTCTGTGGTGAATCTTGTGAGCTCCTGCAGATAGAAGAGGGGCCCTGTGACCTGATCCATGTCTTGAGTGGAACATTTCACCAGAGAATATCACAGAATTATAGAATAATTTGGGTTTGAAGGGACCTTAAATATCATCTGGTTCTAATCCCTCCGCCATGGGCAGGGATAACTTCCACTGGACCAGTTTGTTCAAAGACCCATTCAGCCTGGCCTTGAACACTTCCAGGGATGGCATGTCCAGAACTTCTCTGGTCAACCCATTCCAGTGCCTCACCACCCTCACCTTCTTCCTAATATCTAATCTAACCTGCCCACCTTTCATTTTAAGCTATTCCTCCTTGTCCTATCACCTATCCTTGTAATAGCTAAGAATTTCTAAGGGAAGAGTGTTCCACTTTGTGTTTATTTCTGCATCTGTTTTTCCTTCTGATCACTGACAAACCCAGAAAGGAAGGACCTTCGTGCGTGTCAATAGCTAGAAGGCTGTTTCCAATGGTAAGGGTAGAGGACCTTCCTAAGGCTACAGACTCTTTTCTGGATGATGGTAAAGCCTTTTCATACTTTTAAATCTTCAGGAGAGGAAACCAGTGAGAGCCATGATACAATTTAGTTAGTATACAATTTGACTGGGAGGAAAAAAATGACTGATTTTATTTATTAAAGCAATCATACAAGATACTTTCCTATTCTCTGTAGAAAAAAAATGAGGCTTTGTTGGGGACTTCTAAAGGTTCCAAATTAGAGTCTGACCTTGTGTTACAATATATATTGTTGTACATACTTATATTATTTAGTATACATATGTTTATGAGCTATAATAGTTTTTCATTATATCTGGAGTATTATACAGCTTCTGAATGGCTGCATGGAGTAATCCTCTCCAGTGTGGCACATACACAAGTACAGTAACCTTTCTACACCGCGAACATCAACATTTTTAATAAAAGAAGCAATCTGAAAAGGGCACATGAAGACCTTTAAAAATATGCTTGAAATCAGACATGAAAAAAATACCACCTCTGTAGCAATAAATGCTGGCTGAAATATGGTGTGGTCTCCTTGAACCACTTCCTAGCTCCCCCAGTTATGGAGGCACTGCTACTTATTCATTAAAAGAGAAGGGCTTAGTGTTTAGTTTTGCAGTGGGAGTTTGTTAAAAGGAAGGGCTCAGCTAGTGTTCTTATACCATTGTTTAATGAGCTGATATGTCTATAATCAGAGGAGAGAAAGGTACCAAATGTACCTGTAATGTCACGAGTGAGTTATTTGCCATTTTTAACTACAGCGTCAGTACATCAGAGTAGAATCAAGGAGATGACATGCACTTAGCAGGAGGGCATTGTGAAAAGCAATCCTGAAATATAATTGGCAATAAAAAAAAATCTATTAATGTACTATAATATGTTAACAGGATCTTAACACTGAGTTGCTGAATGATGTAAGTAGAAGGAAATAATTGAGAAGTCAGAGGTTAGAATGTTATTAGCAGCTATATGCATGGATATAGAAACTCCCCAAAAAGTCTGACTGCTTGCCATAGACCTACACATGCTGACTCAGGGTGAGAGGTAAATATTGTGTCATGTCATGGGCAATTTTAAAGCATATTTTCTATTTTATTCTCTACTTGCTGCAGCAATAGAGCTGAAAATTTTAGCTCATGCTGCAGTTTTTGGTGGCAGCAAAATACATTTCTGAAATATTCACTAAAGAGAATATGATGAGAAACCCTGAATCCTAATTTACTGAGGAGTTTCTCATGACTTCTCATTTTGCCTTTGGCCATGAAAATCATCCAAGAATAAGATAGCTACTTTGTCGTTTCCAATTCTATATATTTCTACAATAATTCTTTTACAAATGAATTGTATCCCATGCCAGCTCATGCAAAACTCCTATCAATCAGCACAGAGTTAATAAGAAGCACTAATTGGTGTACAGTGAGTTAACTCATCAGGCTGCAATACCTTAGCAAGCTCTGTGGTATCTGTAAGTGCCAGGATGATTTCTAGCAAAAGTCAGAGTTACCACCATCTTTATCCATGATAGCCTGAAGACTAAAGCAGATGGCCACAGGTGGTACTTTCACTCCTTAACAGCTGCCAGTTGCACCCTGGACTACACTGAAACCAGGATCACTGACAAGCCTTGATTAAAACCAGAGTGCAGAGAAAGGGTTACTGCTGCTTTTTAAACTCATCATACCCATTTTAATTGAGGGAAGAACACAGTTCTCTGTTTTCTGGGTTTCTCTTGACCTTTCCACCTCCTTTCTGGACAAGATTTAGGACAGAACTAAATGAAGCTGCACAAATGGCAGGCTGAATTTGCCCTTTTGCTACCATGGGAATCCTTCTGGTTTAACAGGTCAAAAATTAATGCCCCAGACTGAAAACAATTGTCACAATTGCAGCCAAGAACAAAAAACTAGTCCTTTGCCAATGTTGCTATCTAATAAAGATGGTTAATAAAAACAAGCACAGCAGCATTACTGTTTTCCTCAAACTACAGTTTAGAGTTCTTCTGGGACATTCTTGGTTCTTGTCAGGCTGGGACAGAAGGTTTAATTGTGGGGAACATATTGCAAAAATAATCCACTTGACTTTCACTAAGCCACTAAAGCAGTCAGCCATAAATGAATGCTTTTTGAAATGTTGTCATATTTATAGTAACAAGCAATATATTTAAGTAGCAGAGGAGTCATAGAGGAAGCTCAGTATTAAGAGTTTTGAAGCAGAAACTAAATTAGGCTTAATTAAATTATTTCCTCCCATGATTTTTCCATGACTCCCCACAACTGCCACTTTTGACCAAGGAATGCATCTCAATCTCAGGATTATATGAATTCACCTACATAATCAAAATCATCCAAAGGAAGTTCAGGAAAGATACTGATCCTGTGAATACAGAAAAAATCTGAATATGCATGACCAAAAAAGCCCTTTCCATCCATGCAATCCAGTTGGGGAAGATTTGAATGTTTAAGAGTTGCTTTCTAGTGCCAGGTGAATTTTCCTCTAGGAAAAAGAAAAGGAGGAATTGTATCTGGATGCAGGCAAATTAATTCAGAAGTTACTGCTAGTGTGATCCATCATGTAATAGATTTAATTAACTCTAGAGTTTTCTGCCATAGCCCTGTACTTTTTGACAGACTTTTTCTATTTTTTCTTTCCACCCTAAATTTTGTCACAGTCACTTTGTACTAATTTGTTGTCCCTCTGTTCTGCTAATGCATATCATTATAAACTCTGTTGGGCTAAACAAGTCTCCTTTCCTCTCATCATCACAGTATCATGCTCTGCAACAGTTCTAGTTTGAGTGAATTTTTCTTAAGCAAGACTGATTACAATTATACTGAGAATCCAGATTTCTATTTTAATTTGCTTTCCTTAATTAAAGTTTAACTGGCTCAATAGATCTAATCTTCTACAAGGTAATAATTTGGAGTCCTCCAAAATTTAGATAGTTCAGCCTGAGAAACAGATATTAAAGATATTTTCTTCAGGAAGCTCCAAGAATTTGCTCTGTGATATCTCAAAATGGTGTCAGCTTAGGTACTCAGTGGCCCTCAGTTCCTGATACCCTGATACTCTAAGTTGCTGTGTCTGTTTAAATATTTATATAACTGATGTATCTACCTCATTAACAAAGATTTTTGTTTTTAAATATATTGTCTTCTGGATAAAAAAGGGGAAACATTTTATTTTAATAACATTATTTAGCTTGAATCTTGGAAATAGCAAATAAAAAAAGAGGAACCCCATGTTTTGGAATGGTGTTAACTTATGGCTTAATGGCTTAAATCAAAACTGTGCTTTCTATCACATCCCACTCACACTGTGAAATAAAAACATTTGACCTTTTCTGACCTGAACTAGGATGGTGTCTCAGTAATTGCTGTAATTTTATTGCACCATGGTGACATAGCTGAGTGGTAAGATGAAGATGTAACTCTTGTTATAAGGAAATATATATTCAAAACTTTGGCTGGGATGGACAATGACTGTTTAAATGAGGAAAGAGGGAGCTGGACAATTGTATTATAGACATGATGGAATTTGGCCCAGGAAAGTGCTTGTTCTTATGAACATTGAACTTGAGAACACTTAACAGTAGAGTCAGATGTCTCTTTCTTTCCATAATATATATAATATAGATACACACATATATATACAATAACCCAAAAGGTTTATATGTTATTATTTAATTATTATTTATGATGTTGTATATTATGCTAATTTACATTTCTATGTTTCCTCATTTGGAATTTATGCCACTAGCTATTAGACAACATGTTGGATCTGTTTTTTGTAACATAAAATATAACATTATCCTTTATTCCTACACTTCATACACTTTCCTCATATATTCTGTGAATTCTGCCTTTGTACCTAGACTACAATAGAGGAGATTCTCTCTTAGTCCTGACTAATTGGGAGAGACTTATGACAAAATCTAGACGGGGACTTTTTAGTGAAATGAGTCCCATAGGATAAGAAGCAGCCAAGACTGCTTTATTTGTTTATGGGGAAAAGGTAAAGAGGGAAGACCTATGCCTCTTCTTCATATGCAATTACTCCAAAACTATCTTCCCTTCTGAGCAGGTGAATTTGCTGAACAGATAACTGCAGTGGTTATGACAACTCTGAGTCATCTAAACCAAGTAAATAAATTACTATCCTCTATTATTAGAAATCGAATATCTGTAAAGAAGGTTTTTTCTGAAAAAAAGGAGCAAAAAACCATTTGAAAAATTCTTGGAAAGTAAGTGGTACACTGAGAAACTTGTTGACCATTATACTATCTCCAGAAGTGAGAAAAACATACTGGGAGATAAATTTTCTTTGTAATTAAATATCAAGATCTGTGTTTAGTGATTTTTGATCCTTTTAAAACAATTTTCTCTGAAAGTTGCCTCCTTAGATGTAGAAGTAGCACAGCGTATGCTTTGAAGTATTGAAAAATCAATAAAAAAACCATAAAAGGTACCTTTGCTACATTATTTCAAAATCACCAAGATTGATATTGTAGGAAAGAATGAGAAAAAGCAGAAGGATGTGTTTTGAAATAGGAAGAAGTTCTCTGCTAAAAGGAGAATAGCAGAAGTTGTTATTAAGGGTGAGCTAGTGAAGCGTAATCTTTATTGTTTTAGACAAACTGACTGGACTAAATAGAGTTGAAGAAAGACAGGAAGGAAAAGAAGTGGGGGGAAAGTAATTTTCCTTTCCTCCTTTTACATAGCCTCAGAATTTTCAAACTCAAAGCTGATGGTGTTCCCCCTTGTGCTCCACCTTTTGTTTGGGCTTTGCTGGGTTGGATCACCACCCCTGCATGTGGGTTTTGCTGGAATATTATTAAATCATAAAACAGAAATTCATTGGATATGGATGTATGTCTTGCAGTGTGTGATCTCTGTTGAACTAAGTTGTGTTCTCAGTAAGTGCCTGATGGCATGCAAGGGCACTGGGAGACAACAAATGCAGCACTTGAACTGATGATATTGACAAAGTTAATCTGAGTCAGTCACTGACAGTGTCCTCTCTGAAAAATATGCCTCTATTGGCCTCAGAACAATAGTGCCAGTGCATACATCTTTGGAAAGGAATGTGACCCACCAGCCTGTGTTGTTCCTCCCTGTGCTGAATGACTGAGTACTTCATATTTCATCATTCAGCAATGCTCATGTCTTGTCACTTCTCAGTGCAGAGGCCTTATTTCAGTGAGAAGTAGGTAAGAAAATTTCTTCCTTCTCCTTCAGAGCTCCAAGAAAGAGGCTCGGTCCTTGAAGAAAAGGTAATCATTGGATAACAACTGGTGAAAGAAGCCATCTCATTAAGTTTCTTGATAAATTGTGCACATATTAACTGATTTCTTTCATGTTTCATTGTTGTCATTAGCCTTTGTACCCAAATCACAGTCCAGGTAAAGTAATTTCTGCTGGTTTCTTCTCATGAATTAATTTTCCAGAAAGAGCCTTTCCCCCCACATTTTCCTTCCTTTTCTTGCTTTTAGAAAACTGGTTGCAGGAACAAGGCAAAGCTGTCCAAATAGGCTAGAAGGTCCACATTCCCTCTTTTGAGTTTGAAAGATATTGTGTTTCACTCTGGTTTTCCTCTCAATTTTCTAAAACTGAAGAATAAAAATTGAGAAGGGATATTTAGATTATGCAGATGCAGATGCTGTTGTTTCCTACAAGAAGAGGAAAGGGGAGACCTCACACTGTTCAGAAATGCTGGAGCAATTATGCCTATTGCTCTCCCTGGGTTTTTTCACTGCAGGTGTAACCACATGATATAGAGATAAAGATCAACATAACTTCTGACAAATTAATTGAGTTAATTGAAGTGTGTCCTGGATTATGGCTCAAAATGCCTACCATCAGCTGGTCAAAACTGAAACCAAGCTTACCCAAGGAGATAATGAACGGGGTGACGTGGAACTGAAATTAACTTTTCTATCATTTGGTGGAAATAAAAGCCACATAGCTAGTCAAAAAGGTAAAATGGTAACAAATCAGCAGAGGGCTTTTCAAATTGCCACACAGCAGTGTCTCCAGGAAAGTCACCAAACTCAAAAAGGCTGTGAGAAAGCCTCTGTGTTCAACAAATGGATATAATATGGATATAGCTGGCAAAAACCCCCAGGTTTAACAGGGTGAAGGTAAGTTTTCTCTGACCTTACTATTCATGCTGTGCTTTTTAAAATGACTTAGCGTGTTTTGTAGTAAACCAGGATCAAAGATAGAAACATATTAGAGACTGTAAACCTTTTTTTTTTTGTCCCAAAGTTGCACTATGCAAGGTGTGACAATTTATAAAAATTTGTGATCCAACCTGGAAGATATTGAGCTGGGGCAGTGAAACAGTTACCATCATGGGAAGGGGACTAACAAAAGGAAGATGAGGTGGGCCAGGACAGGAGGACTTCTGCTATGGAAACTGGTTAGCCACATGTCCACCACATGCTCCCTCAGGAGAGCAAAACAGGCAGCATTACAGCTTCAGCATTACCATCATGTAAAAAATCTTCCTGTGCAAGGGACTAAGAATCTGGAAGATTGTAAGTGTAAATCCTGAAAATCTGCTGTAACATTTTTAAAAAGTGCAATTCATTTAGAAACCGCCTTTTTATGTTCCCCCTCCCTTGTGAAACTTCAACTACTGTTCTTTTGAGAAGCAGCATAAACCTGAACTCCCTCTGCTGCCTCTCTACAGCACTCTGCTGTTTTCCAGTGACTGACATATTAATAAACTATTTAAAGTTGTTCCCCAGATGACAGTAATAAAATTATTGTTTGGTGTATACCTATCATTTGTTTGAGTATATTTCTCTGTGAATGTCAACATTTTACATTGCTTAAAATAGTTACAAACTCAAGTAGAAGGATTTTGTTACTTCAATTGACATCAGACACTTTAATGTTTTTTGTTGCCTTTATGTGGAAAAAAACATTCTTGTTTGAATGAAACTCAAACTTTGTCAGTTTGTGTAAGTGAACAGACCATATTACATGTTGCTATGCTCAAAAATGTCATGGGAAGATATGATGCTGTCAATCTCCTGCACTATTCTAAAAATGTAAATAGAATAACTTAACTAAATTACAAGAAAGAATGAAATTCTGTAACTATTTGTTCTAAAAGAATAAAATACATTTCTATCTGAAATGGAAAACACTAATTATTAAGAGTGAGCAATTTTCTCCTTTAATATATTGCCAGACAGTTTTTTCATTCTTGCTCTTCTCTTTGAGTTTGCTAAAATGAAAACAAATATTACAACTTTATAGGTGCACCTATATAAGTATCAATATCAGGAAAGTATAAATAAGATGCTCTTCTAGAAGGAAACAAAACTTTTACAGCCAATCTTTATACCACTTTTTCCAGACTGCTGGTTTTTCCATTACATTCATTACTGGCCTGTTAGTTTTATGTTACCTAACATTAAGTTGTGGGATGAATCTTCCTAAGGGCTATCACAGTTCAGATGAAGAGCACGACTGGGAAAAGCCAGCATGGATTCATCAAGGGCAAATCATTCTTGATAAACGTGATCATCTTCTAGGACAAATAACCTGCTCAGCTGATGTTGGGTGAGGATGGACATTATCCACCTGGATTTCCCCAAGGCTTTCAATATAGGAACCATAATCCAGGAGTGAAGCACAGATTGGGATCTACCTGACTGAGGAGCAGCTCTATGAGAAGGGACCTAGGAACCTTTGTGGACAACGAGCTTCAAGGTATGAATGCA
Source organism: Agelaius tricolor (assembly GCF_023055355.1). NCBI lineage: Eukaryota > Metazoa > Chordata > Aves > Passeriformes > Icteridae > Agelaius > Agelaius tricolor. Next base: position 38,069,717 of record NW_027269263.1, read on the forward strand.
CATTGTGCTCTGCAGCAGAGAACCCAACAGGATGCCAGGCTGCATTAATAAGGATATCACCAAAAGGTTAAGGTGTTATCCCATTCAGCAACTATCAGGCCACACAGTGTTTAGTTTTGGTTTTTGCTATGCTAAAAGGGTGTGGACTGGCTGGAGAGGGTCCAGGCATGGGCCACAAACATGATCAATGGACTAGAAATCCTGCCATATGAGGAAAGGCTGAGAAAACAGGATTTGTTCAGCTTGAGAAAAGAAGGCTTAAGGGAGACCTTATCACCATATTACAGTGTTTAAAAGATGACTATAAAGAAAACAGACACTCAAGTGCAGTCATATGGAAAAGAGGAGGAGTAATGGGTACAATTTAATGTTATCTAGAATAGGATTTTACCAAGAAAAATTGGACCAGAAAATGTTTGAGGTCCCTTCCAACCTGGGATTCTATGAATGATAATCTTCACATAATGTTTAATGAAAATATGACAACTTTAATTAGAATGTACTTTACTCTTATGCATGTAAGTTTGTTGTGCCTTTTAGCCATTTTGCTTTTATGTAGGAGGCTAGAATATAAGTAAATAAAGGTAGAATAGAAAGTAATCTTACTCCCTAAAGAGTTGCAGCTGGGTTAATTATTAAAGATTAGAAGCAGGCCTGACTAACAGGCCAGGCCTGTAGCCAATAAGAAGAGTGTTATAAAGGAGTGGATTGGTTGGTTGAGGGGGAACTGGAGTTTGTTGCCTACTGTGAGGACAAGGAAGAGGCTGTGCTTGGAGGAGCTGCCCTCAAGAACTATTGAGGAGGTAGGAATGCCTAGCAATACAAAACCTTTGCAATATAATGACAACTTTCTAGAATAATTTACTATTTTCACTTTATTTTTTATGCTAAAGCAGCTCTATAAAAACATTTTGTGCAAACTGGCTAAATGATTTATGATTGCAAATTCTGATTTTTAAAAATAGATAGTGTTTTATATAGCTTCCAAAATTGTGAATATGGTTATATTGATGACAAATGATGAGACTGGTGAAGTGCTTTTCCATATTACATTAAACTAGAATTTCCTTGGACAGCCTTCTCTACTGGTTGTAATTTTGTCCTGCTTCTGCTTAAGAAAGAGCAGGGGTATTTCCCTCTTTTTCCATCCACAAAACATCCTCCTTTGGGATGTTTCCTTCCCCCTTTCTCTCTTTTTTTAGCAACAAGACTTCTGATCCCCAGTATAGGGAGTACTACTTGTCAGACTGCACAAGCACCAGCCTATGCTCATCATTTCTCAGGACAAAAAAAAAAAAAAAAGCTGCTGATGGGTAATGCATCTTTTAGCAGAGCTTTTCTTTGACTGGTAGTACAGCACCAAATCTTCTCTACTCTTCTACAAGATACAGGTGTTGAGTGAAACATTGTGCTGTAGTACCAAGCATGGAATATCAGTGTGTAATAGGAGAATGTAAGTGTGAACAACTGCACTTATCACAGGAAGTGTGAGACTTGATATGTCTGTAACATACTCCAGAAAACAGTGCAGAAAATGTTTGTGATGTTTGCAAATCAACACATTGGCCTCTGTGCTTAAATGGTTTCCCACACTTTCCACTCTCTGAAACACTGTGTTTTGCACAAACTAGAAGATCTTTTAGGGAGGACTTCACTTGATCTTTGTTTGTAAAAATCTTTGACCTAATATCATCATTCTCTAATGATAAAAATGAATAACATTAATATTAATGTAGAAATAACACAAATGTTTCTGACTGCCCTGAATTTATCTCATAATGCCTTTGCTTCCTAATTCTGTCATGCATGACCAAAACCACCATTAGCTACTGACCTCTTTCTTAGTCTAGTTGCTTGCCATCATGCTGCTTTAATAGTTATCTTGAAATTCTACCACTGAAAATATGGAAAAGTAACTAAATTTTAGTACTGCAGCAGTCTCTCCCTTGCCAGACTCCAAAAATTTTAGCTGTAAGAAAAGCCCATGTGACTGAAATTCCTCAGTATCTCATTCATCAACATATGGCACTTCTTGAGTCACAAAAAGGATAGCCAAGACTTCTACCCACAAGCATCAAATTAGAACAAACACAAATTGGTGGAAATGGTGTGACTGGAAATGCAATCATGTTGCCTAATTTGGACATTCATACATGGGTCTCTCAAACAATGCCATTTAAAACTTAAAAATAATACATAAATTTCATTTTCTCCTCTCTTATGAGAGAGTGGATACTCCCTTATTGGTATCTGGTCAAGGAATTTTTCAATTCAAAAGTAGTAATAAGAAAAGGAATAAGCCATAAAAAAGACACAAATCTAAGAGATGAAAATAAGGGAGGCAAGGAGCAGAACACACCTCTTCAGACACATAATTGAGCGACCATTATAAATCCTTTCTTAGCTGTATCTCTGTGTCATCTCACTCTCTACCCCATGTGTTCTGCAAAGAGTAGGTGCCAATTATTGGGGCAGTCACTGTGACCAGATTTGGTGCCAGCCAGAGCCAGACTGTGGCTGGATACCCCTCAGTCTGTGGTGTTAGCTACTGGAGCAAGTGGGATCTCAGTGTCAGCTGCCTCAGAGGGTGGAGCATCTCTGCCTCTCTCCATTACGTGTTCCAAAAAAACCCAGCTACTGTGGGTCACCATTATGAATGAGGTCACTGAGGTGCTCAGTGCCGGCAGCTGGAGTGGGACAGCCCATGTGCCTCATGCCAGCTTTAGGGGAGCCGGCGTCTGCATCATCCCCAGACTGGGATGGGTGCGGTGTGACTGTGTCACTTGCCAGCAAACCTCAGGCTGGAGCAGGCAGCAGTCATGGGGGCCTGGGTTTAGGCAGGGGGATCAGCCGGCGGGGGGGGGGGGGGGGGGGGTGTCTCTGCAGGTATTCAGGAGAGCTGAAAATCTGTGTGTGTGTAACTCCAGAGAGTGCCCTGTGTGTGCCTTCATGTGTGGGTGTGTGTGCCTGGGGCATGTGCTCGCCTTCACTGCCTGTTGAACCTGAAGACCTGGGTGGAACCCCTGGGTCCACAGGCATACCAGGCTGGGGTCCAGTGGTCAAGCAGGAAGAGTCTGGATCCACAGTTTCAGAGAGAGTAGTTGCTCCTAATATTCCTTAATAAGAACCACCAAAAAAGCTTCTAAATAAGAGAAAAATATAGGAGCATTCCAGCTTGGAAAAGGTATATTGTGGAGGATTATAAACCCATGCATGGTTTAGAGAAGGTGAATGGGAGTTGACAACTTCATCACAGAAGCAAGGAGCTTGGTGAAGACAGGTGTCTGTCTTGACTTTCATATAATTCATGATGAAATTATTGCATTTGTTGTCACAAGAATCTGTAAAGGCCAGGAGTAAAAATGGATTCAAAGACAGGCAAGATAAGCTCATGGAAGGCAGTTCCCCTGGTAGCTATTAAATGTGATGGACAGATGCAATGTCCAGCTCATGAAATCCCTAAATACACATTTCTGGAAGCTGTGAGGCTATGCTTGGATACTATTCCTACTCTTCCTGATATAATCTTTCCCAAAGCATCTATAAGCAAACTGCTATTGGAAGTAGGACTGACCTAGTTTGGCAATTTTTATGCCCTGATGTCACTAAGGCCCGAGCATGAGTCTTGATTTGCCCTGAGGTACTGCTATAAAATCTTCACATACAGTCCTCCAGCACTGAAAAGAGATGTGTGTCCTCCAGGTCTTTTTTGAGGGGGTAATGTTTACCTGCCTTGTGACATCCCATGTTTAAACATCTTCCTTCACCATGTGCTGTATGCAATGTTGAATACATTGCTTTAAAGGCAGTGATTTAGGAGAAGAGAGGAAGGCTGCCTTTTTGCCTTGTCAGGTGGAGTCCTTTCAAGGCAGAAGATGAGAACCTTTAGCTGGGCAGATGGGTATGAAGGAGACCAAAGGGAGCTGGCAGAGAGAAAGGCATAATCTGTAGAATGCTCCAGTGACAGCCAGACTGGAAGGTTACTGAAAAGCAAGGTAGACTGAAGCATAGCCAAAGCTGTGATGGAAAGTAGCTTTTTTCACATGAACCAGAAACAGGTCTTAGAATGACAGAGTATTTTGGGTTGGAATGGACCTCTAAGGGTCACCTAGTCCAAACCTCTGCAGTGAACAGAGACATCTTCAGCTAAAACAAGTTGCTCAGAGCCCTCTCCAGCCTGGCCTTGAATGTTACTGGGGATGGGGCAATTTTTGTAGAAAGCTTTTGCAAGCTGAACTGAGAATGAAACTGATCTAGGAAGTGTGGAGGAATGGCTACGTGACAGGGGCCACGTTCTGGACCAAGAATCAGGAGGATGCAGCCAATCTGGGTCCCTGCACCTGCAAAACGCTGTGTCCTTGAGCATGGCTGTGGTACAATAACAAGCAGTGAGAGAGACATGAGAAAAGAAAGATGTAACCCCTAAGGTATGAGGAAGAGCTGATATTGTAGTATAGCCAATAGATTGCTTAGCTTGCAGAATATGTATGAGCTTATTACTTGTGCATAAAAGTCTGATGCTCTCTTCAATAAATGAAGCTTGCTAAACACTCGTATTGAGTGTCCAAGTTTCCCTCACCGTGACAAGGAAGTACACAAGACTAAAGGGATTTAGTTGTTTTTTTTTCTCACTTAACAGATCAGTTTTTCTACTTTAAATGTCAGATTTTTCTAAAATGAGTTTAAATAAATGCATCTTTTAAGATTGGGACTTGTGAGACCTAAGTGTGTTTACTATGACATGTAGGAAATTGATCTTGAAGCTTTGGCTCCATTGGAGTCCTGTCACATGGTCCAATGTCTTTTGGATATTATAAAAAAAGATTTGCTGAAAGAAGCAGACTTAGACCACAGTGAATATGAGATTTATTAAAACTGCTGTTGTCTGATCTAATTTTCCTTTCCTTTCCTTGCTTGAGCTTCATTCACAGCACTATCTTTTTATAGTAAATCACTGTTCAAGATGCATTACTCTTAAACTATGAATGACAGGCTATTGGTGGTGGCATAATATCATTTAGCTCAGCTTGGTAGGTAAATTCTAACATAACATTTCTTTGGAGACAAATCCCACCTTGTTTTTGCCTTTGTAGTCTTAATTTCTAGCAAGAGTGGAACTAGAAATAGATCTCTTTTGTACTTAATGGTGACTTAAAGTAGGGAAAATATCTCTAGAAGGTAGATTTTGGAAAAGGAAGATAAAGCTAATATGTTCATGCATAGGTTGAATACTGTCTGCAATTACACCAAATCCTACTCATACTAGGGCATCAGTTTAGATTAGGAGACCTTTTACTTGATTAGCCTGCGTGTGTATGAAATGTAGCAACAGTCAGTCAAAGGCGACTCAGCAGAGGAGAGAGAGGTGTGAGAGAAAACAGCAGCTACAAACAGAACAAGCCTGTATCAATAGAGGAATAATACTTTGGAAAAGACAGATTTCTGGACAGAAAGTCCCATATAAATTATTAAAACAATGGAAGCAAAACCTATCAATTTTCAGAACTGACCATTGGAAATAAAGGAGAAGAAAAAAGCAAGTTATTGTGGCAGGGACAATATTGCTGCTGTGGGAAAGGCTGATAGCAAAGTGTGTGTATTAGAATGAGACTGGAGAGAAAGGGAGGTTACTTTGATTTTCATTTATTTTAATCTGAAACCGGGAAGTAGAATAATGAATGAATGCATTGGAGAACTAAGCATTCTGGCATATCTAACTGCTCTGAAACCTCCTACTCTGTAATTCCCTGATTAGAAAGAGGCTCAGTTGTGGAAAACTACATACAGGTATTCAGCTAAACCTGGGGAACTGACTCCAAGGAGGTCTTTGAACTGCTGAGTGAAAGGATTAGGGCAATGATAGCAAGGAGTGGAGATCCCTGGATCTCTTGAAAGAAACCTTGAATTCAGAGCAGAGAAAGACTGTGATAATGTTATTATTGCAGTTTTTCATGAAAGGAACAAAGAGGAATACTATTGCCAGGATTATGGGATATAAACTCACTTTAATTTTATTCTCCCAGTATTGCAGCAACTTCATAAAGAATAGAGAAAATTGATGTAATAACTGAGACAATGGCTTTTTTTCCACTGGACTTCTCTAGCTGCAGGGTGACTTGACAGATCCAAAGACTCATGAAATATGTGTGAGGCAAGAGAATGCTTCTGGCCTTTATGCTGTGTTCCTAAGGTTCTTCATCTGCATTTTAAAAGCCCTACTGAGAAGCTGAACCATGTGTATTTGCTGACCATCCATTAACTTGGGAATATTTGTACTGAGCTCTGCTGTGTGGTGCACACACATTCTATAGCTTGCTGGGTGGTGAAAAAGTCTTTATAGAGGAAGTAATGTAAATCTGTCAGAAAATAAAGTTCTAATTAAGGGATAGAGTCAGGAAAATAATAGAACCACAAGTGGGCTTATTTTTATTTAGTGATAAGGATAACATTTTCTGGACTATGATGGCTTGTTTATAATGGAAAGTTTTTGGATCAAAATTCAACATCTTTCTAAAGGTAAAGGCACCAGCTGTAAAGGCACAGGAACCAGCTTGCCTGGGGTTTCTCATTTGATGCAGGAAAGGATGGGTGGAATTCAGTGACATATATTATGCAGGTCAGATTATGCTAGCCTATTAATGCCTGTTGGCTTTAATATCCTTGAATCTATAGAACTTTGTGCACTAGAGTAGCTAACAATGCTGACATTTTAAATTGTCATCTTCAGATTTCAGAGCTGGAAAAAATGGGGCAGTTCATCCGTGTGTTTGCTGTTTTCTTAGCAAGCATGAAGGTCAGAAACTTTTCTTCTCAAATATAAAATCTTTCATTGTACAGCAAAAGGTCCTTGTTCTAGGAGGGGGGAGGAGCTCTTACCCTAGTATTGTTAAGTCTGATATGATGTAAAAATTCGTTCCTTTTTTTTGGGTAGGAAAAGACTTATATGAGAGTATTGATTGTCAGCTGTACAAAAGTCAATTAAGCTTGTAGTGACTCTGGTCTACTAGGGTTTTGTAGCAAGCTAGCTCCATCCTGGAATGCTATAAGCTGTTGAATGTGGCTCCCAATTGGTAGAGGACCTGTGTAACTATGGGGCTGCTCCCCAAAAAGTGTGTGGCCCTGGGCAGTGGTAACTCCCTTACCTTTGATGGATCATTGGAAAGAAATAAAGACACCAATTGGAGATCAAATAATTCCAACCAACCTCATTGTGAACATATTTAATGATGGCTTGGTAGTTGGAAACAGACAGGAGCACTCCAACACATCAGTCCTTTGTGGACTGGGAAACAGAAGCCAGAGTGCCTCAGCCAGGCCAGCCGGGTTGGCTGGGTGAGGCTGTTCTTTTTAAATGTGGCTCTTAAGCAATACAAAGCAGAGGAACCTTTAACAGAATTTAAATTTAATAGAATTAAATTTAAAAAAGGAACGTGAACTTCAATTGATTCTCCATTGGAAAACCCCCTCATGCGCTTCAGATAAATCAACTAAACTAAATATCTTTTCAAAATTACGGAGACTTTACATTACCCTAAAATTACTATATAATGTGCCTCCTCAAATTGTGCTCTCTTGTGCCTCTTTGTACAGATATGAAAATCATTGTGCTTGTTTTGGAACTCTGGTCTCCATTTGAACATAGCTGACCATATTTTAAGGTGATTGAAGCTGAGCCTATGGAGCTGATAGTGAGCCTGTTGTTACAGGCTTGTAAAGTAAACCTGCTAAGTTCAGACATCTTTTTGGTGGACATGAAGAGAAAGGAAGGATTGAGATGTGCTTAACTTTTTAGAAATTTGTTTGACTTTGGCATTTTACTGCATGTATTTTCCTTGAATATTTCCTTATTTAGAGTATGAGTGTTTAGTTATAGTACAACAAACTCCTGCTAACTTTGTTTGCATCCTAAAATGCAATGAAAATTTTAAGGGGCTCAACCATGCAGTGTAATGGGTGTAAATGTATCAACTTCATCTTGAATAATTTCATAAAAATGTGGTTTTGCTGGTTTCTAAACATAAATCATCTTAAATTTACATTGAGCTTCAAATGCAATAACTGCACAATATTAATAATTCTCTTAGAAAACATAATAAAATGCATATTTTATAATTTTAATGTACCTATATAGGATCTTCTCATCTGAAACCCTTATTGCAGTAGACATGCAATAGTTTATTGTTCAAAGTACCATTTCTGACATAGTATGAGAAACAGAAACAATGGAACAAAAACATGTTCTGTAAATTTAAAAATTGCAAGATATTGAATGATATGAAAGAAATATGAATAAGAAAGGTAAGAAAGATATGAAAAATAAGAAAGATATGAAAAATTGAAAGAAGAGGGAATTTTTAGAATTGGGCCCCTAGGCTAGCTCATGGATAATTTAAAAAAAAGTTTTTTTTCTGCTGAAAGATCAATCTTGGATTGAGCATGATGAGTTTGTGATCTTTTTGTCAAGTCAGTCTGTAAATCTGTAGTATGGGTGTCTGCACTTTGATGTGAAACTGTGTTACAAAAAGTGATAAAAGAGGTGAAGTTTGATATTTAAAGAAAACCAAACCAATGTAGCTTTTTAGGGTAAAAATTTTCAAGATACATATAAGGAGCCAAAGAGACTACTTAAATTACTTTTTATAGCAAGTAAGCTGGAGGCCCTTGAACTCAATGGGCATTATTAGATCTTTGCAAATCTAATACTTTATCTAGACATTCAGTTACTTCCACTACTTTCCCTCAGGGTTTTCTGCTTGGCTGCCTTTCCTTGGGCTTTTTTTTTGAAGGCTATGGAGAAAATGCTCGGTGTAGGTGGATTTAGATATGAGGTAACAAGCAATTAACATCTGGGCAAAGGTGAGATGGTCTCCCACAATTGATTTTCTAAACTTCAGAGAGGGTTTCCAACAAAACCCAACTTGAAAGGTCTCATTTCTTCCAAAAATTCCTTTAAACACTTGCAACCCTACCTATTTTGCTTAGTTTGACCTCAGTAAGTTCTCAACTCATTTAACTTATTTAGGCATTTTCTCTTAATCAATCTATAGATATTTCATGCTCTGAGTATTTTCTGTTAAATTGTTCCTTCCCCACACTCTTACTGCCTTCATGCTTTTGGTTCCCTCAGCTTTTCAATGTCTATTGGGCTGCACTTAGAATTGAATACATTAGTCTAAATTCTACTAACTTTTTAGAATGGAATATTTTTTCCTTTCCTATAATTAAAGGTAGTTCTGTATGGGCTGCTCAAAGTCACACCGTCCTCTATAAGCAATATGCTATTGTGAAATTCCCACTTTATTGTACTGAAGTAGCATTGGTGGTCCAGTTTCTTTTCTCATGTTTTGAAAAACAACTTCATCTAGTTTCTCCATTTTCTACATATTTAGTAGAACCTAAGGAAATTCTATACTGCATTTCTGTGCCTTTGCTGTAGAAGGGTCATTTACTACACTTCCCAATTTATTATCATTTGCTAATTTAATTATTGTGCTGTTTAACCTCTTCCTGGTTGCTAATGAAGATGAATGTGTGACATTTTTTCCATTTTCAACTGTGATGAAAAATGGTATGTTAAAAGAGTACAAATCCAACACTTACAGATCTTGCAAAAAACCTTCTGGTGTATTTTACCACTATTTATTTTTATATTATTACTTTATCACCTGTGTTTCTTCGTTTGCTTTTCTGATGATGACCTGTTGATTTCCAGGATAGATTGGTTGAACATCAACAGATGCCCAAAAATACTTCCAAAACTTTTGTAAAGTTGAAAATTGCCTCCATGTGTTTGTATTCCCATAACATACTAATTTCATCCAATATGATAGACTTTTGATAAAGCAAGAATTTAGTAAGTTCAATTAATATCTGGAACACAGGCATTTTTAGGTTATCTACTTCATTTTCTCAACCTGCAGTGAAGTTTGTTAGGCAGTAACTGTTGGGTTCATGTGTATATTTTTGAACATTGGCTTTCTATTAGCTGTATCTCAGATTACACAGCACCTGCAGTTTTCTACACATGTCCTCCAATACCTGCTAGTAGGAAAGGGTATTCATTTGCTAACTGGGTAACTCATGGATTTGCTAATTGATCATCTTCCTATTACCTTGTATTCCTGTTCCTTATTTGTCAATATACTCACTTTGCCATTGTCAGTTTTCTCTTAATAAGTAAGTCAAGGAGGATGCTTAGAAGGTAGTTCAGCTTTTCTGTTCCAAAGCTCAGTTTTTGATTCTCTCACTATGACATGCCTTTGGAGTATTTTGGTAATGTCAGTCCATGGCACTGTGAGTTCTCTTGCAGTAACAAACCACTGCTCTGGGGTATTTCCTTTACATCTTTATCCTCTCTCCTGTGAAGCTTCCTCCTTGGAGATTTCTTTCACGAGAAAACTAGTGTACTAATTATATGTGCCAAAAAAGATGAGAAACTGCTAGCCTAAGTTCTTTGTTGGACATAGAATATAAGAAATTAGAAGACTCTGTTCCTAAGCAGCCTGCTGCCCACAGTGAACCTAGAGAGGAAGGATAAATGTAAAGAGTTTGCTGTCTTTCTGACAATCAGAGATAACAGAAGCTGATAAAAAAATCCTTCGAATGCTTTTCCAAATTCATCTGGCCCGTACTAAGATTTGAGATCATGGCAATTTCCTGCAGATACTTACCAGTCAAGGTTCCTGAGCTGAATGCCTGTTGTTCTTTTTCTTGTTATTGTGAAGGGATGCAGGTCATTACATGTATGGTCTAAGTTTCTGTGTCTACCCAAGGCACTTTTAGTCTTAGCACAGAAAATCAAGAAGGTTTTTCACAGTGCTATTCAAAACTGGACTGTATCTAAGATGCTATCTTTAAAATGCCCTTTTTTTCTTTATAATGAGCATAAAGTCTAGCAGCTATAGTAAATGGTGTAAAAATTGCACTATACCTCTAGCAAACACTGGATTCTACAATTTACCTGGACTCAGTAAATTAATGAGATTTTAAAAATGCAATATAAGATTAGCTCTCAGATTCAGTGTCATAAGCAGGTTCAGCTTATGAAAAAGTATGAGCATTAACTAGCTGTGAGAAGGCTTTCAGTTAAAGTAATCCAGAGAACTGAAAATGATAGTTGAATCTACAAAAGGATTCACATCAGAAACAAAGTGATTAAGTTCTTAACACTGAAAAATCCAGTAACTTCAAAGATAAAGCCCAGAAGGAATGGTTTAATCAAATGTCACATTGATGTTGGCAATAAAGATTGTTATTGAAATGCCTTACAGAGCTTCATTTATGAGGATAAAAGTCATAGAAGATCAGTGGAATCAAATGTTAAAAGGGGGCATTGTGTCTGCTGCAGGTTGTTCTTGGGCATTCTCCACTCTTATTAGTACATTTGCACTGGTGAAATTTTAGATGGACTATGGCAAGTTAAACAGTGCCACTCAGTGAGGACAGTATCTGCTGTCTGAGGTTTATGCCTCATTTGGTTTTGGAAGTGAAGCTTGGTCCATTAACATCCAAGACACATATAAGGATAACAGTCCTGCAGAAGTTTCTGAACCTAAGTGGGAAACCAGCATTCTATAGTAGGAGGATGCTGGATCATTTTCAAGTCTTGTTCTTTAATTCACCTGCAATGTTGCAGAGATTACGGAGTAAAGTTATGGCAGCTTTAATTTTCAAAATGTATGTTTCTCTTTAGATGATTTAGCAGAAGCACCATCTATTTTCCAAAAGCATCCTCAACATCAGCTTTTGCAAGCACAGAAGCATTTAATACAATATGAAAAGCAGGGATTACTTGTATATTAGAGAAATGTCAATTACATTTCTGTTTGGAATAGTGGGTAAGGATTAAGAACAGATTTTTGTAAATGCTAAAGTGGGATTGAAAACACAATCTGATAGTCAATTAAAAGAAATTAGGTCATTTTGAGGCACCATCAAGTGCCACTGAAACTACATGCCTGACTGTTCTGGTAAAGCTTCCCCTTAAAGCATCTCACAAGATATGCCTTTTGAACAGACTTGGATATGCTAATAAACATTTCAGCTTAAAAACGTTTGTCAGCAGTTTTAAAATATTCCCAATTCAATCCATTGAAATGGCTTTTCTAAGATTTAATGGCATGCTTGGGAGGATTCATCACAAAGCTTCTCCACGAAGAATCATGTAGTGTGATAGCTTATTCTCTATTTCAAGAGATAAAGAAATACAATAAATAGTATGAGGTGGGGTGATTTCACATTCATTTCTGCTGCTGAACACTTCTTCCTACAGAAGCAGTTACTCTGGTATTCAGCAACAGAAAGCAATGGTCCAGCTTTGCAGTTGCTGTAAATTGGCAAAGATTCACTGACTGCAAATTCATTCAAAGTCCAGTGTAGTCCACAGAATCCTAAAGGTGTGTAGTAAGAGGGTTCACACAGTGAAACATATTCAGAAGTCATTTTAAGGTTTCCCCACAGTATTGTCCTTCACAATATCTAACCTTGTATTCACTGCTTTCAATAGGTAACCAAAGTAATACCTCAGTTTTCAAAAAGTTTTGGAATTATATGAAGATGAGAACTATAATTTACCCTTCTCTGCACACAGGTTCAGATTAAAACCTGGAATGCAATTCCCTCTTCAAAGTTTGTTCAGTCATTTCAAAATGTAAGGGAAGAATATAAGTACTGTAAGAATAGTAAAAAAACTCATAAAAAGAGACAGAAGAAAAATATTTTTCCTTCTGTCCCTTGCACTTCAGCAGGATTTAGAGTGACTTTTAGTCACTTCATTTGCAAACGGGGTAACGATGTTAAGAACTGTAAAGTAATTTATTTTATATTTCTAAAAGTTTTCCAATTGATCATAGATACTATAAAGTGAACTGGATGAATGGCAACTGAAAGTGGGACCAGAAGTTATGTGTACTTTAACAATCCAATGTTAGAGTAAGTAAAGACTAGTTGTCCTCTGCTGGGCTGAAACCTTGGAAAGGGAGTGCCAGTTTGATGGTTAATGACACCCTGGCGTAGAGTAGTCCAAAAATAGAGTGTAGCTGGTGAACGAAAGTGAAAGAAATGAGAGAGTGAAGAGCAAATCACTCCTTTTCTGGTGTGGAAGTCCTCTCTCCACACAGGGGAGGGGGAGCATACATTTCTGTCCTTAATCTCTAATCCACACAGGTAGTGCACTGTGCCTGTCTGTGATGGAATCAAATTTCTTCACACAGTGCTGGTTTGATTTGGTATTAAACCACCTGGTGTTTGGCTGCTGCTGAACAGTGCCTGCAGAGCACTGGAGGCTTTACCTTTTTTCCTCTTTGTTCCCTCCTATCCCAGTGAGTAGCTGGGGGTGGGCAAGAAATTGGGAGGAGACACAGCTGGAACAGATAGTCCCAACTCCTGAATAGATACTCCTTGCCATAGGATTTCAGGCTCAGCAGTAAAATAGGTAGGAAGAAAAACAGTGGTTTTTATTTTACAATTGTTGCTCAGAAACTGCCTGGACATTGATCTGCTTGTGTGTTCTCAAGAGTTGCCTTTGCATCACTTTTTTCTCCTTCTTTCTTCACTTATTAAACTATCTTTGTCTCGACTAATAAGTTTTGTTGCTCTTGTCCTTCCTATTTTCTCCTAGTCTTGCTGGGGGCATGAATAGCTGAGTGCATGCTTACCTGCTACCTGGGGTCAAACCACAACAGCCAGAAAGCTGCAATAATATTGAAAATGTCCTTCTAACTTAGTTCCTAATAAAGCTTGTAAATAGGAAATAGCTAAAGAAACATGCTAGGGTTCATCCTGCCTCACCAACAGGTCTCAAACTATTCCACCTTCTCATCATGCAGTTTGTCTCTACTGTTTTTTCAGCAGAGATCTAGTTCTGAAAACTGCAATTGATTCCTTTCATTTGTCTGATCTCTGTTAAAATCTATCTGTGTAAAAATACTGATCTGGAATTTAGATATTTTCATGCAGTTCCTTTGCTGTTGGTGAGAACAGAAAATCAGGCTTGTGAATGGTCCCTACTGGTCTCAGCACAGGAAAATTTGGCTTTTACTCTCCTGGTGTCACTAGTCTGCATTGACCAAGGGCAACACATTTTTACCTCAGAGATCAAACATGGTGGCAGGTTCAGGACTGAAGGGCATGTTACATGGTCTAAAAAAACATTATCTTGGAGCATAGGCTGGTGCCTCTGCATCATGGGTGGGTTTTTTGCTTTGTTTTTAGGAGAAGAACAGACATGGAGGGGGGACGAGGGTAACACAGAGAGAATTGAGACTGGTCTGATAAAGATATTTAGATGGGAACAATGATAAGGGGATCTCATTTCAAATGGCCTAAGTCCAAAGTCATGTATGAACTCAAAGATATAACTGATTTTATTCTTAGAGCATGTAAGAGATACATTTATGAACTCAGTTGAGCAAAAAAGGCACAGGTTGTCATTGTTGCTCCATCAAGGTCAAAACAAGAGAATGTAATAAGCACAAAAGAAAAAAAAATCTCAGCTTTCTTTTATAATAGAACTTTGTGTTTCACAAGTAATTTGATCTCTACCAAAACAAGGTAGGTAACCAGTATCTGCTGTTGTATAACACCAAGAGTCTTCTGTGGCTTCTTAAAAAGCCCCTTTTATTCCAGCCCATGCTACTCTTCTCTGCTACAGTAACCCCTTGGGGGAAGCTGTGTAGTGTGAGAATGTATTTATTCAATCTCCAAAACCAGCAAAATACTTTGACATTTGGTCAGGTCTTTTTGGATTGATTGTTGACATTTACAGTCCTGTTTAGAACATCCACAATTTGACCTTGAGGAAAAAGCTAATCATATGCTGCTCTCAAGACAGCATCAGTCTGGAGATCTGTGATGGGCTGCTCCTGTTTGTCTTCTGGAATGGAATCCTAGGTGTGTCCAGCAGGCTGCAGTCACATCAGCCATGAGAAGAGCCACAGCAGCTGCTGTGCAGGCTGCAGAAGACAACACTGGCACATCTGCCACAAGATGCAGTGGGACACTCAGGCTGCAGGATCTAAGCTGAGTGATACCTGCTTGTGCTAGGGCTGGATCAATCTAGGGAGCAGCATGAGATCATGAGCACTAATGACTTATATAGTTGTAGCTATGTTTCAGGTTGCTTTGTGGTTCAAAATTTGTCTGGCACAAACCTTAGCTGACTGATTTGATGTGTCTATGCTGGGAGCTCCTCAGATAAAGCCAGTGTCATGGGCAAACACTGTCCCTCCAGGATCAGTTATGTTTTTGGAAAGAGAGTTTAGGCTTTGAGATGATTTGTTGGCCATTGGATAAGTCAATTATGACCATCTCCTCTTGGAGAGAGGATATGGATATTTTAATTGGATAATTGCAGTATATGTGTCTGGTGTATTTTCCAATTTCACTGTTTAAATAATTTTAAACTTGTTTCTGGGCAGTTTTCATTGTCCTCAAATAGGAAATACTGTTTCTGTGACTGTATAAAACTACAGTAGCACTTCAAATATAGAGATAGCAGCAAAATAATTGTATGTTAACCTTAGATAGCTCTCTGATGTCTTTGCAAACTTAACAGACCAACAGCTCTAAGACACAAAAAATAAACAGTAAACCCTGAAGTCAGCAAGGTCAGACTGGGGCAGATCACTATAATGAGTCCCACAGGTGGCTGTTGATGAAAACTGAGCAGAAACTGGATAGCCAGATCACCCAAATGCATCTGTGATAAAATATTTAAGAAAAGGGAAGAAAACCCCAAATAATCCAAACTATTTTGCATGCACATTTGTGGCCAGATAAGAAAGGAGTGAGAATTTGTGAGTGCAACAGCTCTGCAAACACCAAGTGAAGAAGGAGGGGGAGGAGGTGCTCCATATACTGGAGCTGAGATTCCGCTTAGCCCAAGGTGCAGACCATGGTGGGGCAGCTGTGCCTGTGCAGCCCCTTGAGGGCCATGGAGGAGCTGATATTTACCTGCTGGCTGTGGAGGAGACCCATTCTGGAGCAGATGGTTGCCTCACAGGCATCTGTGACACTGTGGGAAGGCCACAGTGAAGCAGGCTCCTGTGAGGGCCCTGTGGAGAGAGGAGCCCACACTGCAGCAAATTGGTGGATAGAATTTGTGACCCTGTGGGGGATCCACACTGAAGTAGCCTGTTCCTGAAGGAATGGGAAAGGGACCCACTCTGAAGGAGCTGCAGCCTGTGGGAGTGACTTATTGGAGAAGTTTGTGGAGGACTGGCTCCTGTGGGAGAGGCCCCTGGAACAGAGGAAGGACTCCTCTCTCTGAAGAGAAAGCAGGAGTAGAAACAATGTGTGATGAACTAACTGCAATGTCCATTCCATACCTCCCCTCACCAGCAGGGTGAAAAAAGGTAGGGAGTTAAGCCTGGGAAGGAGGGAGGGGTACGACAAAGGTGTTTTTAGGATTTGTTTTGCTTCTCACTCTCCTCCTCTGATCTTAATTGGTAATAAATTCAACCAGTTTCCCTAAGTGGAGACTGTTTTGCCCCTGATGGTAATTGGTGAGTGTTCTCTCCGTGTCCCTAATTCATGAAGATTTTGTGATATTTTCCCTCCCCTGCTCAGCTGAGGAGAGGAATGATAGAGTAGCTTTGGTGGGTACCTGGCATCCAGCCAGGGTCAAACTACTGCAAGAGCTACCTGGTGTTAAAGGCAGTGTGGAGGAGGAAAAGGTAAACCAGATATATGTTATTCATGTGGGAAACATTTTTAAAAATCAAATTATAAAGCATATGCCCAACTGTGATGTTACCCTGTCCAAATATTGGTCTGAAGAGTTATTTATAGACCTGTTACATGAGGGCTTTGCTTGTTTACTTTGCACTTTTAAGGATTTGCATTTAGACTTCCAAAGATGGATTTTTCATTGTGAGTGGTGCATACCAGAAAGTAAATTTTAATTTTTAAATTTAGCAGTAGTTTTCATTAGCAGAGTCACTCATATGCCCCATTAAAATGTGGATTTATTATTCTTAGGTGCTTCTTTTGAGAGGATTTATTTCAGTGTTTTTGGATGCATTAGAATTGGATACAGGTGCTGGTAAAGTGCTTTCAAACGTGTGATTTCTGTTCCTTTCTTTCCCTCTGTCTCTTTCTGATCTTTCCCACTCCTGTAGCTCAAATTCTAATTTTTTTGCTCACCTTGAACAGTGCTCGGCACTCTACTTGATGTTTGTTGGCCTGCTCAAGGTACAGGACTTTATTGTGAGCCGAGCTTTCATGGTAGTTCCCTCCATGTTGCAAGAGAGATTTTATTTACTAGATTAACTAGATTTACTAGATTGTGTGCACCCCCCCCTTTTTTTTTAAATAGACTAACAGGTATACTCTATATATGAAAAGCGCTAAAAATAGTATTTCTCTGCTTTCTCAGAATGAGGTTTGTGTAGCAAAGTAAGTGAAACACTTGGAAGTGCTGACCTTTAATATGAAACATACTCTAGCTGTAACAGAGGACTAGTGTGCCCTTCAACATGAATCTTTGTCACCACCATGTAGACATATCTTTCTCTGAACACCTAATTGTTATGTACAAGCTCACCTTGAAATGTGCACACTGCCTTTGCTCCTGAGTTAATTCTGCAAACTGCCCTGTGGTTTCTGAGATGTCACCTGAACCATAATCTGCTTTTTTCTGCTTTATGCAAACTGTTTCTAACTGACCCTGATTATTTTCATTTCCTGTAAATTTTTCCATCATAATAAACTGAGGATGTCCAATCCACATGTTCTTAACAGGACTGAGAAATAAATCAGGTTCTGGTCAACCTTTGGTATGGATCCTGTGGGTCCCTAACTTTTAAAGTAGTAGGAGAGACCTGCATCTATGTGAACTGGTGCTTTCAACTGGAAGAATTAGAATTGCTTCTCTGAAGGGACAAGGGGTTAATCGCTGGTGTGAGATTAAAATTAGAGATTAAGTCACTTAAAATTATGGGTATACAGGTCAGTGAGGTCCAAACTTCTGCCAGGGCAAACAATTACCCAGTCAAGCCAACCAGTGGAATCTGGAAAGATAATTAGGTCACTGTATGCTAAGTAAGAACTTTATGATGAGCTGAAGTGTTCCACTTGTTGTATCTGTTAAAGTGGGAGTTTAGACATTAAATTTGTAGAGATTAACATGTGTACCTTTTAATTTGGAGTTATTTCAGCATACAGATATGTTGCCTACATATAGAGTCTTAATGTCATTAGAGATGGCCCAAGGTAACCAAGGCATCTGCACAGCTCTGTCATGTCATTGTCCCCATGTCCACTGCCTGCTGCACTACACTGTAAGTCTCTTTCCCTACACAGTTAGGCAGTGAGCAATATTTAGTTTTCAACGGGATTCTCTTTTGTTCTGTTTGTTTTGTATTAACTCTGAATTAGAGCAAATAAAAATTTTCAAACTCCTCCAAATCTTTTAAGTTCTCTTATCTTCTGGGAAACTGGAGTGATTATTCAGTACCAAGGCCAGTGCCATGCTGTTTTCCCAGGAAGGTTTGGTGGTCTGAGGAGCCCCTGGTGTATTCTGCATAT
This sequence comes from Agelaius tricolor, assembly GCF_023055355.1. Classification (NCBI taxonomy): domain Eukaryota; kingdom Metazoa; phylum Chordata; class Aves; order Passeriformes; family Icteridae; genus Agelaius; species Agelaius tricolor. The sequence goes on from NW_027269263.1 coordinate 38,088,242, forward strand.
TTTGCTTTTTTGTGATTTTTTTGACAAAGTAATATAGGAGTATTAGAGCCTTCTGGCTTGGAACAGAGCATGTATTCACGAAGGTAAAGTTTTGAGGTTCTTTCTATACTATTACTTTTTTTTTATTACAGGGTCAGAAAGCCACCACTTCCATGTTACTCGGCCTTGTAGCACATGGATGGTGAATAGAGACAATGTTGCCTTGAAACCTTGCCTTCAGTGCATTGAAAATTTCTTGTCACTGAGGCATTTATGAAAAGAAATTTTGAGCTTAATGGACACAATATTTATATAAAATTATTCTCCTTTGAAGTTCCCAGACACCTCTAATTCCACAACAAGACAAATTTTCTCTATTCTAATACTCAATTGACTGTAATTTTTATGAAAAAATTCTAACTTTTGGTTATTACAGTTGAAAACAGTCATTACAGTGAAAGGAAATTTTAACAGGCATGTAACATCACATTTGTTTTACACTATTTTTATGTGTCTATACAGGCTTTGCAGGTGAGTGCTGCTTTTTCCTACCTGCTAGAAAAAATAGTTCTAAATAAATTTTTTGCCTTTTTTTTCCCTCCTCTTGTGTAAGCTTGCATAGTTCAAGAGAAAGGAGACAAGAATGGAAGAGAGTGTGAGGATTTATGTGTCTCAAAGATTTTCTTGCTAGGCCTGAATAAATGATTTTCTGTGTGCTCTTAGCTTTCAAAAGCTTAGTCGACTGAGTATTTGAAACATTAATGCACAGTAAAGTCTTACTGTTGTCATAAGTAAGGCCCATCAGATATTTGAGTCTCAGAAGCTTTCTTCATTCCAGAAAAGTGCTGTGGTGGCAGTTCACCACATCCTTTGACTCAGCTCCTGGAATCAGTGCCACTTGTATCAAATATGCTAAACACTACAGCAGATCCCCTTGTGAATAGAAACTGCAAACAGAAATAGTTTTAAGATAAAACCCTTGTGCCATTTTCAGATTAAAACAAATTTCTTTTGTTATTCTTTCTGCTGCTCCCAGAATCTTTGACTACCTTTGAAGAGTAATTTAAAGGCAGTGGCCTAAATTTCAGAAGTGATTAGGAAATTGATGATTTACTTTCAGGAGGACCAACTACTGCTGTCCAGAATAGGGTGTATTTCTGTAAGAGTACCTTCCTTCCCTTCAGTGTGTGATATTGTCTTTCACTAGCATGGAATTCCTTTTAAACAGAACTCTTCTGGGAGCAGGAGTTTTAGTTGCCCTTTGAGTATGTTTTCTACCTCAGGATCATTATACAACAAAACCAGACAACTGAGCACACAAAATTACTGATGGCCTCAATCAACACAATGTTCAAGAAGTTCCCTGATGTTTATAATCCTTGTTGTCCCTTTGCCCTTGAGCCATCCCATTTAACCACTTAGAATCACAAACTACATTGCTGATTGTTTCTTTCCCATATTAGCCCATTGCTGTAAATGTAGGAATGATTTCTATGCCATTTTTGCCCTCATTCATCCCCAACAGCTGCACTGTCCCAGCATTTGAAAAGCCCCAAAATATGTAGTGCCAATCAGCAACTCAGACTCTGTGCAGATGCCTGACTAGGAGTATGACATTGATAATTGAGAGTATTTATGCCAGTTATTTCTTAGACCCAAGAGTTGTAACTGGTACCATGCAGATGAAGGTTCTCACTGCCCAACAGTTCTACATGGCCCCTGCTCGAGTTCTTCCTGCTCGGACAAGACTCATAGTCTGTGGGAGTACATGGCTGCAGGTGGGAGGGATGAATGAGTGGTAGTGAGAAAGGTCACTCTGGAATTTCTATAGGGAGATCTCAGCAGAGTGAGGAAAGGGGAAAAGAATATGGTGGTGAAAGAGACATATCAGAAAAATGCAATCAGGTAATGAAGGGCTGAAGCAATTGAAGTAGTTGGTTTAATACTTGGAGATTTCCTCCACCAGTGTAGAACTAATGTATGGTTTTCATCAGGAGCAAGAAATTGTAAATGCTTCTTTTGCAACTAAACACAATGCTGGTAACAACATTTGTGGAGTTCAACTGTGTTGTTTCTGACTTAACCCCTTCTTGGGTATAAAGTTGTTTTTGTCTGAATGCATATGATGTGTTTGCATTTGATGTCCAAAATGAAAATATGAGAGGTTCCTTTTTTACCATCCTCTCTGCCTATTCATACTTGTCTCTATTTTAGGCAGTAGCTAGTATTTTGTTTTCAAAATATAACATTTAATTTTCAAAGTACTTAAATAAAGGACTATTACAGGGTTTCAAAACTGTGGTGAACAAAACAAAAAGATGATTGTGTTTCCAGCTGATATCTGGCACTTTTTTTGGGTTTGGAAATGTTTGCTGCTATGTGCCACTTGACTGACACCACCAAGGAAGCAGTATTTTCTAATTGCCAACTACCTGTCCTAATTTGTGCTGATGTAAACTACCACCACTAATTGTCTTATTACACGAATTTTCTTCCTCCCTCTCTCCAAATCCCTCCCTAATTAAGAGCCTATTCTTGTTAAAATCCACCCTACATCATTTATTTCTCTTGTTAGAAGCTTGCTATCCCCTCTCTTCTTCTGCAGTGCTCTTGAGTCCTTTTTGTTGTTGTTGACAGTATTTTAGGTTATAAGCTGTTTGGGGACAGAGAGTGTAGTTTCTGCACCTTTTTTTGCCAGTATGCTGTAAAGGTGGTTTTCAGGGCTGCAAGGACTTGCAAGTATGGAAAGTTTCCTAAAATATGATTCTATGAGTGACAACTATAATGAAATAATCAAATGCAAAAAAATCTAGTTCTGTATGAATGGATTTTATTTTTATTTCTAGTTTTCAGAATCTAAAATATGGAAAGAGTAATTTCAGGAAGATTGCAGAAAAATGTCTTTTATGAGTTTTAAATGAGGACACAGCATTGGAAATTCGAGAATGATATCTATTTACATAAAGACTAAAGAGATAATTGTGCTATCCTTATGCACAAGAAAACACTAGTTAGAGATCTGCTTGGTATTGAGCAAATAATGGTTAGTACCTTGTGGTACTTTCATCACCTAAATGTGCAGTACTTGAAACACAACTTCAGTAGGTTCCTCTGAGAGGAAGAGGATGACCCAGCCTATAGAGTACAGTACTATTTGGGAAAGTTAATGCAAATTTAAAGTTTCTGTAATTTTGTAGAGAAAACACTATTAAGGCTGTCTCACTGTATAGAGATGGGAAATTAAAGTAACTTTTTGCCAGTCACTGAAGCATATATAATCTTGAATGTAGAAAGACAATGCATTATGCTTATTTCTGTCTTTCAGTCCAGGTGTTAAACAGAAGTCCATGTGTGACGTGCTTCTACTTTCAAGCGCTGTTTTAAGCACAGAATCACAGAATACTTTGGGTTGGAAGGCACCTTAAGGATTACCTGATTTCAATCCTGCTGCAGTGGTCAGGGACATCTTCCACTAGAGTTGTTAAGAGTCTCATCCAACTGGGCCTTGAACACTTCCAGGGGTGGAGCATTCCCAGGTACTCTGGGTAGCCTGTTTCAGTGTCTCACCATCCTCACAGTGAAGAATTTCTTCCAAATAGCTAATATAAACCTACCCTTTTTCAGTTTAAAGACATTCCCTCTTGTTCTATCACTATATGTCCTTGTAAAAAGGTACGTCTATCCCTCTTGGAATTATAGGGAACAGGTCACCATTTGCTTTAAAAAAAAGTCAAATTTAATCACTATTAAAATGAGTGTGTTTTTTTATGTGGTGAACTTTGGTAGTAGGATAGTTTTATGGGTTTTTGCCTTCTGTTGGAAGATGCTAGGAGCTGCCCCCAAGTAGGACAAAGCCAGTTATGGTTGGTTCCAAAATGGACTCATTGTTGGCACAGGCTGAGTCCACCAGCGATGCTGGTTGCGTATCTGTGATAATATTTAGGAAAGGAAAGGGTAAAAATTACTGTGCAGCAGCTGTTATAGAGGAAATGTGAGAGAAACAGCCCTGTAGGCACTAAGATCAGAGAAAAAGGAGGGTGTGCTGCAGGTGTCAGAGCAGAGCTTCCCCTGCAGCCCATGGAGGACCCCATTCTACTGCAGCTATGGTACAAGCTCTTCCCACATTAACCAGAACTTTCAAAACACTGGTAAATTTGCTTGATGGACCATGGTCTTTTGAAGCACAATCTTTTTGTTTATTTAATTTTAAGAGTCAGTAATATTGTTTAGAAGATGGAACTTTCACTGGAGTTCAAGCACCAAGAGTATTATGGTGGTGGCAATTTGAGAAAGTGTTTGTAACGCCTCTCTGGAAAGGTGAAACTTGTGTCACAGAGCTAATGCATATATCTGAGGGAAAAAAAAAGAAAAAGGACAAATTTATTTGAGTAGAAGCCTAAGAGAAGCATAATCTAGGTTTCTTCTTTTCCAGATAAGAACCTTTTACATAGAAATGGTTTGTCAGCCATGAAATTGATGTCCTTAAACTCAAATGAGTTAAAGCCACCAGTAGAAACAGAGATACAAGACTTGGCAAGGAAGTGAATCAGAGAATCAGGATATGCTGAGCTGGAAGGGATTCGCAAGGATCATGGAGACCAACTCCTGGCCCTGTGCAGAGCACACCAAGAATCACATTATGTGTCTGAGAGCATTGTCAAAATGCTTCCTGAACACAGTCAGGCTGTGGCTGCTTCCCTGGGGAGCCTGTTCCAGTGCCCAACCACCCTCTGGGTGAAAACTTTTTTTTAGGAAAAAACCACTTTGAGATTTTCTTCTTTGGGCAAGATTTTCCAACAAAGAAACTTGAAATGAATTGTTAAACCAGTCTCATGATAGTGGGATGTTTCTTAGTAGCAATAATACTAAGCTGTCACTGTCAGCAGTACCATTCATTTTTGTTGGGGTAGGTAACTTCATTGAATAGTGGGAGTATGTATCACTTCCTTGGTACAAAGATTTATTTGAACCTAATAAGAAAGAATACTGTCTGAATGGTGTTCATCTAATTTTTTAACATATAGTAAAGAGTCTTCCAGAAAATTATTACAAATTTGTCTTTTTCGACAGAAAGGTTAAAAGCATTTTCCCCTCATTTTTGAGCTAGGGTTACTTGATGGTAGGATGGTGGTAATCTCTTTGGTCGGTTTTGAAGATCTTGGTATTTGATGCTATGTTTGTTTGGTTTTTTTCCCCCACATTAGCATTTTAATATTTTATAGCCATTTTTAACTCTCCAACCATTTGTAACTAATTTTCTTTTGTAAAAAAACCCCTTCTAACGTCTGTTTATATGCAATTGCAATTGGGGCATGTGGAATATTACCTCAGACTTAATATTTGGCTAAAAGCTTGAGAATCTGGAATGATATTAAAATTAACTTCCAATTTACTATGCCTAGACATGGGTTTAGAAAAATATGTTGAGTTAAACAACATGTCTGCTAAGATACTTTTGAAGACCCATTAGTGTCTTTAACTAACTTTAGATTTGGACACATCTAAATATTAAAACATAGTCATATCCAACATTCATTTTTGTTATTCTTATTAAAAATTGTAAAAATTCTAATATTTTTTTCAAAATAAAACCTAAGTGAATTGTGGTTAATCTCTCTAAGAACTTAGGTATATTTTTGTACTGTTTTAGTAATCTAGGAGAAAATCTCATGGGGAAAATTTATGGTGAATAAAAAACCCGAACATAATTTTCTTTAGTTCTACAAAAATTATTTACTTTGTATGCCTGGATTCCTGTTTCAAGGGAGAAAACTTTTCAACCAGTGACAAGTCTGTTCTAGTATACAGAGATTACAAAGTAGAAGTTGCCCATGAGTTCTTACTCTCAAAAGTAACTAAACTATAGAAACAATTCCTTCTCCCTCCTCCATGCCCTTTCCCTCCCCAACCCCCCCATAATTTAAGTTTGTAACCACAATAAAAATTATTTAGCAGTGAATTTTCGCTAGAGTATTCATCTGAACTAGTACTTGAGGTGACTATGTATATTCTGTCCTATCATAAAATAGCATATGAGATGTCAAAAAGTAATTGAAGGAAAAAGCATTTCTGACTTAAGGAAGAGGGTAAAAATAGATGGTGCTGGGGATTTTCTTGCATATAAAATGTGCAATAGATTGTGACTAAGGTGTGGACATTCTTTCTAGTAACATTAGCACTTCTCTTTGTATTGGTGACAGATTGAGCCTGCTGTGAATACATGGCATGGATGCAGGTATGAGACAATGAAGATGGCAATGTTAGCTCAGGGGGTAGAAATTAAGTTAATTACTCCACTTTAACTTTGACAGCTTTGGATTTTGTACTGACTCTGCTGATTTAGCTGTTGCAAATGGGTTTTGTCTCAGCTCGGCAAGACAGTGATGGTACAATGCTTAATTTTTGCCTTAAATTAAAAATTCGAGTTTGAGTTCAGACTATAACTAGGCAAGTGGCAGCTTGTGAATTTACAGTGTGATTGAGCCAATGCAGTCATCAAAGCATACTCACTCTTGGATTAATAAATATGCTATACTGAAAAACCTGAAGAGGCCAGAGAACTCAACACAAACAAGACCTTAACTTATGTTTGAATGGAGTTTTGGTGGAAGAGATAATATGAGACAATTGCCCTCACCTGGGGATTGTACCCAAAGCTGATGGAAGAGATCTATATGAGCTGCACTATTATGTTCCACCAAGAACTGTGCCCTCCTGTGAAAGGCTCATGGGAAAGGAACTACTGCTCATAAATATTAAATTACTGTTCATAATCAGTTTCCATGACAGCTCTTCAGTGACTGGCTATAGAAAGTGACTGGACAGCTGCAGAAATGGATTTTTTTGGTGTCCTCCTTGCATAATTTTTGCTTAATATTAAAAGGCATGAATACTGTGGGGTAAAGATTGGTCAGAAAGGCAAAAGATATGTTAAATGCATTTAATGCATTTAAATGCAATGTGAGCGAGACTCTTGTGAGCCACTGAAATTTGGGACCAGATGTGCATGCAAGCAGTTCTGTCTTCTGCCTTGATCAGTCTCAGTATGATCATGTTAAATAAATCTTGAACTGGAGGCGGATGGGGAGGGAAAAATTCAAGCCAGTTTCCCTAGTGAATGACACTTAACACTTAATCCCTAAAGTGCTGATAATGCTTTCTTTTTTTGTGGCATCCTTAATATGCTTAAATGCAAAGCAGCTGCATGAAAAATGCTGCCAGGTTATTCTGTCTCTCTTAGTGTCTTTGGTGTTTTAAAAACAAAATAAATATTTGAATTTACAAGTGCTTGTGACTGTGGTCACAAGGGTTTTCAGGATGAAGAAGAGATGAGAATGTTGATTCCATGATCAGAAGGCTTGATTTATTATTTTATGATATATGTTACATTAGACTATACTAAAAAGCAATAGAAAGGAAAAGGTTTCTTCAGCAGCTAGCTAAGCTAAGAATAGAAAAGAATGAATAACAAAGATCTGTGTCTCAGACAGAGCAAGAGCTAGCTCTGCCATGAGTAGTCAAGAAATCCAAACACCCACAAGAGACTAATCACAGGGTCTATCTGTTGCATTCCACAGCAGCAGATAACCATTGTTTACTTTGGTTGCTGTAACTGCAGCTTCTCACAAGGAAAAATCCTAAGAAAGGATTTTTCATGAAAGATGTCTGCGACAAGTGCTGATCAGGGAGTTTTGTAGTCTTGTTTTTTTGTCTGGCAAAGTTTTTAATGACATTTCAAAATCCTTTGTAAATCTATCTGAAGTTGCTATCTAGGCTCTTAAAATCTGCATAGCAATAGAATCTGAAAATTTTTGGGTTTTTGTTTAAGTACCAAATAAGATGACTGGAGATTTCCATTGATTACTTTTTCTTGTTTTTCAGATAAGTGACTAATTTTCTGTATGAAGTGATTCCAATTATCCCCTTCCACTGTCTTTTCTTTTTCCTCTTTTCTTCTTTCACTTTTTGTCTTTTCTATTCCCGTAGTCTATGATCATTTTTGTAATGGTTAATATTGAGAGTGATACAAATACTTCTTGAAGAATTCTACTCAGTGATTTTAGTAATAATCTGATGTATTCAAACTGAAGTTTAAATCTAACCTCTAGTATTGCAGAGAACTCATCTATATTCTTGTTCATGAATTATGTTACCACCTTTCATTGATTTGTATAGCATTCTGTAAGCAATTTCAAATATGGACTAATTCTAAATACACTCCTATAAAATGTGAATTACTGAGTCCCTAAAGGAGAATAGGGATGACATTTGCTGTAATGTGGTCATAGTAAGGGAGGGAGGAGAGTAAAATAGACATCCTTCATAGGCAGGGGCTACTGCAAAGATTCCTGTGCCAGGGTTTCTTACTCACCATTAGAGGCAAAATAACTAGTTCAGTGACCCTAGTAGGACTGAGTACACATGTCTTAATACACAATAAATACAGGAGTCTTCACTGAAAGAAGGCTAAACTGAATTATGTTGCATTTGCCATAAACTAGGAGTGTGCAAGTGAGCAGTGTAATACATGATAATGTATTCAGCTACAAGACCTGAGCCCTGATACTGTGCATTCATATGAAAGGAACAAATTTGCAAGCACTCTGCACTTCTTGTGTATGTCCCTCCTTGATATTTGCTATATTGCACTCATAAATATACTTGGTTTCTCAAAACCTAATATTAATGCAAATTGTCTACTTTCAAAATACACCTGGTATTACAGATACAAGGAGACATGGAAAGTATCTTGCTGTACTTGTAATTCTTCTTGAAATAAGAGAATATAAAAGGAGATTGTAATTAATTTGCTCAAATCTTGTAGAATCTCAGATGCACTAAAGCCTATGTTTCTACACTGAAATCAGTGGGAACATATACCCTTTAAAAATGAAGTCCTGCTACATAATGGAACCATGTAATGGAGATCTATCATTAAGTTAATATTTCCATTAATCAAAATTGCTCATTCATAATATCAGCTTTTTCAGGCACATCAAAAAACCACAGATTTTTGGAGAGCTTCAGTGTTATGCTGATGTGCAGGCTTAATGGAAAAGGGCTTGCTATAGTAGTACATATTCTTGAGTACATTCTCGAGTTAAAAATCCAGGACCTGATTGTGTGCTGAGTCAGAGCCTTAGAAGTCAATAAAAGTATCCATCAGCTTCTATGAAGTGACACAGCCTAGTTCTCCACACAGTCCTTCACACTTAGTTAGGCATGAATTGAATTGCAATGGTGTCTGTATCCCCATTACCTCTGCACAGTGCTCACTGCACTCCTTGTCTCCCTGCTGGGAGCACTGTGTGGCTTTGGGTGGGGAAGAAGTGCCCAGATATAGAGACCTGTAAGGAAGGTGAGGAAAAGATGGACTGTAGCTTGATGAGTTTAGTGATGAGTCAGGTTCCTATCATACCAAGACCTGTTTGTTAATTTTTTGAATCAGGTAGGTTGAATGGGGGTTTGACAAACCTGGCCTATTGGAAGGTGTCCCTTCCCATGGCTGGGAGGGTAGGAACTAGATGATGATTAAAGTCCCTTCCAACCCAAACCATTCTCTGATTCTAGGCAAGAAAGGATTTCAAATATTTTGAAAGATTTGAAATGTTCAGTGTTTGTGAATCTTTATTTATTTCAATGTGCTCTTTACATATTAATGCCTATTTTTTAATGTTTCTGAATGCATATTAGGCATATAAAGTCACATGAAAAGAATCAATCTTTCTCTTTCTTGATGTAAGTGAATGTTTCCTCTCCTTGCTGTATGTGTGCTTCTTCTGATGTTTGTGAAGACTTTTTGTCTCTGTGTTATTTATTGTAGGAAAGAGATTGTTCATTAAGTCTTCCTAGGTCAATTCAAAAGCTGTTATTTAGACTCCTGATTCCATTAGTGCTTACATCAGTTAAAGTTCCAAGAAGATCATGATGAACAGTTCTCCCCAAATCTACAGTCTTTTCTTTGACATAGTACTATGTGTAAATGCTGTTTTTCTTCTGTGATGGTAATTTTAGGTAAAGGATAAAATGGATGAAAGAGCTGAATCAGTGAAGATGAGATAAGATTGGCTGAATTGTATAATGCTGTGTGGTCAGGCTTGTTCAGTTACAGAAGGGCCTATACTCTTACTTGATAAAGTGCTCTGTGAGTGTACTATTTCTCAGAAAGGTATGATGTGTAGGCAGAATAAATGGAACTCAAACGTGGTGAAAAGAATTTTGCATGTACATGAAAGTGCAATTACTTTTCAGGAATGTGGCAGGAGAAAGTAGAATACTGTGTGCTACACAGAGTCAATAGAACTAGTTTCTAGGGAGTGTAAACTTTTTTTTGTTGATGCTTGAAAAAACTAGTGTCTATATATCTCACCAAAATACCTTCCTGATTTAAAAAAATAAAAGGAATCTGTGAGGGTCTAATTGCCTTCACTAGATCTGCTATTCCACCTACTTACACTTATTTAAAAAGTCAAAAGTCCTGGAGAGTTCATCATATCTTCTGATTAGAAAGCCTTAATTAAAAAAGAAGCCATATAATGAGGTTTTGGTGACCAGTCATAGAGTTTGAGTACTAAATTGCCCTGCTGTTTTCTACTGAGCACTATGTTCAGTCATTATCTGCTAAGTTCTGTAAACCTGTGTATTTATCGGTTTCTGAAGTTTCCACACTTGAGCTTTATCAGGTTGACCCCTAACCCTAGAAATGCTTTGCCTATAAGGCCTAAATATACTTTTAAAAGTATGGCATTGTAAGATGTTATACTGAGACCATCCCCCCTATACTGAGACCATCCCCATTGTAAGATGTTATACTGAGACCATCCCCTATCCTGACCAATAGTATCTCATTGTTTCCTGTGATATCCCTGCTGGTTTATGTTAATATTTTTCTCTTACAATTAGTTGATGCAAGGACAGTGACTGTCTTTTAGTTTCTTTTTTGCAATGTGTAACAGAGTATGATTCTGGTTCAAGAAAAAGTTCCAGAAAAGTACCCAGAATAAATTGTAATTAATAAGAATTAAGAATTTTCAGGGGTGAAATAGTCCCTGTCGGTTTTATAATACAACCTTTGGGAAATCTGTGAAAGGTGGGGGATTAAATTAAAAAAATTAAGGAGAAAATTGTGTTAGTTTCAGCCAACAGCTGAACTTAACTATGTATTGGTAACATCATGGTGCAGGTCACAAATTACTTCTGATAGTCATAATCCAGAGGGTTATTAAATTGTGAAATGTCCTCAGAATATTTTGTTCCTGGGCTGTCCCTTCAGGTTAGTAACATCCTAGGAGTGAAAACCTGGTGAGAACTCATATTGCTGCTCTGTGGGCAAGGGACAGACAACAAATCTTTTTCTCTGAATCATTCCTTGGAATTGCACTCTGCTATGCTGCAAGATTTGCACTGGGAAAAAGATATTAGATATAACATAATTCCTAGGACCTAACCTATTGAGATGTAGCTTCTTATTGTAATATTGCTTTACCTATTGGCAAGAGGAAAAGCAGCATATGACATGGAAGTAGATCAATAACTGGTAATAGCACATTGCAATTACACCTGAAGAATTGCAAGAACAGAAAATCTCTCTTGTATGTGTGGGGGGTGGAATTGTGAATGGGTTTTTGGGTGGGTTTGTTTGTTTTTTGTTTGTTTGGGTTTTTTTCCACAGAAGACAAAATAGCGCTAAAAAATATCTGGAGTAAGCATTTTTGGACTCTTACTGATCCGATATTCCCAGGAGCAATACTATATTTCAATATTCTGGTTTCTTTCTCACAGGAATGAATATAATTTTAAACTCTCTGGTACTATTGCTATATAGATAGTACCTTGCCTACACAGTTTGCATACTTTTGCATTTGAATATTCTTTACTCAGCCTTTTCAGAAAATGAAATATTTAGCAGAGTCAAGTCATTTTAGTTCGGATATGCCAGTCAGAAGAATGCAGATGTAATCAGCAATCCTTGTCTCATTCTTCCTACCCTCTTTTTCCAAAGAGGGGCAATGTGCTGTAGTCGGCCCTATCACAGCTCACTGGGGTCTGACCATCTAGAAGAATAAGAGTCTATCTTGCCTGCTAAAACCTCTCTGAGTGGTACAATGGAACCATAACGCCACACCACTCTTATCTTTGCTGAACATCCCAGTGTGTTAACCCCATGCTACATGTTGCTATCCTACTGGAGCTTCAGTTGAGAAAATTAAATGGATATGGTAATTTAAAGGTGTCTGAGGTGAGTCTATTCAGGCATGTCTTACTTTACAATGAAATACTGGCAGGTTTCAGAAAAGGATTCTTCTTCTATTAGAATGCAAATAAACACCGTTTTTCCCTAGAGCCCCCTAACTATGGAATAATAACTCTAGACAAAAGCTGTATATTGTCATATTTGACATTTTACCTTTATTACATGCTTAGTTTTTCTATAAATATAACATTCTTCAAATGTGATTAGATGTGCACAGTGGTGAATCAGGAATTGTTAATCAAAATTGCTTTAAACAGTCACTTATGAGAGAAGGTATCAGTGAAATATGGGAAAGGGCATAATGAAGAGAATACCTGTAGTTTAAAAGGTACCCTTTAGCAGGATGCAATTTTAAACAAGATGTTGGAAAGGTAATGTGGGTGTGTGTATCAAGCACTGTGGCAGAAATTGAGTTCATAATCATGTGAGCCTCAATGAGCTCGCTTAAAGGTTGAAGAAGATGTAATAAGCCAAACTGAAAACTGAACTTCTTTTTTTGTTCAACTGCAGTGTGAGAAAGAAGTGACAGGGAAGAAAGAGGCGAAGGGAGAAGAGGAGTGGGGTAGAGAAAGAACTTGTGAACCCAACGAAACCATATTGAATGTTTGAGACGCTTGAGTATGAAATTCCAGGTGTACTCAGTTGTAGACACAATATTCACCTATTGAGGGAGCAAAAACTGAAAGTGTGATTCCAAAACAATTCTACACTTCTGCTAGGGTATTGGTCTGGCTCTCATATGTTGCATCACTGCTGAGCTTCAGGCTTCTATCTCCCTTATCTAATACAGATCATTGATACTTGGAGGATGACCCTAACAGCATGGTGTCCTCAGGTCCCCAGTCTGTAAGTTTTTAATTACTCTGCATCAGAGTATGTGATTGCACACAATATGGTTCAGAATGCTAAAAAAGAGTGATTATGGTTCCTTTTTTAAAATTAGGCATTTTGATGCAAAATTCTTTTTCATTGACTCTATGTGCTCAGTGTGATAAATATTACACACTGATCCTAATTCAGTTTTGTGAGGATTTAAATTTATTTCCATTTGTCTGAGATATATTCAAATAGCATTCATAGCAACCCTATGGTTGGTCCTAAGGGTTTTCTGCTAAAGAAGTTTTTTAAGCCTATGTCTTTGTCCGTATTCTATCTAATATTGTGTTTATTTTTGTAGTGGCATATCTTGCATCTTGTATATGTGGAGCAACCAAGAGGTTGAATTGTTGACCTATTGGTTAACCTGTGATTCTGGGTTCTGTCTGCCTGCTTTGTGTGCACAGGCAAATCCTATTTATGAGCTAAAGCAGACAGATTAGCATTTTTGAACTTCTATTTATCCCTTGATAAGAGTTTAGTGCACATAATTTTCCAACATTCCCTTAACAATAAATCCCAAACTCCAGCTGCAGGGACTTGTTCTTTAGTATGCGTCTAAGCAGTTCAAATCCTTAGTCTTTAGCTAAGATTTCCAAAAAGTCTAAAAATATTTTGCAGATTTGAAATGAAGAGGCTATAATCATAATTTTATATAGGCTAACCAATCCATGTGTTTTTTTACATTATGATATAAATATATAAATTTAGCATAATATCTTAATATATCTGAAAAAATCCAATAAAATGTAACTATATTGTGTCTATGTGTGTTTGATTTTACTTGGATGGAGGTTTAGTACGTAGTTTCAGAATGAATAGCATTTTCTTCCCAATCTGCTACAAATTGGAACCTGTTGGTTGTCAACAGCCTTTAATGAAATTCAGTCCTGGGCTTTGGATCACTCCAGAGGCTCTGTAAGCCCTCCAGCAGCTTTTAAGTGGGGGATTGGACCTGTGTTCTTAACTCCCTTAGCAGAAGTGAGCTGAGTGCCAAATCACCCTGCAGATTTGGGAGAGCTCCGCAGTGAAAGTAGGAGTAGCTGATTAGTGAGGAAAGCAAAATATCCTTGACTATTGCCAGAAAAACTTAATCCACTTCACTGTCAATAGCAACAATGCTGGAATGAATCTGCTAAGGCTCTACTTAGACCTTAGGGCTTGAAAATCAGGTTTTCAAGCAAAGAACTTGATCAATGTGTCCTCATTTTCATTTTGTGGAGGTTGGGTCTGTTTAACTGTCAGATACTAAAAGGGAGCATAAATATTTCCCACTTCTCCTAACTGATTAAAAAATAAACACCCTAATGCAAAGTTTATCTGCACCTTAATATTTATTCTGTAGCAGATCACACTGTAAAAATTGTTCAGAAGCTGGTTGTTTTTGTTTAGAACAAGATTTTAATCAGAGGGTTAGGTATTTCTCTGTGGTCATGTATGCTTTTCTCAGTCCATGTAAATACCTCAGACAGGGTCAGGCTGAGGTATTTAAAGGCTTTTCATGGCAGCCCTTCTATCTTCCTGGAAGACCAGTAGGCTTTTGCTGTCTGAGGTGTGAATGAAGTATTGATTCTGAGGTGATCAAACCTCCGTGGTGCTTTGTAAATCAGGAAAACATCAATGAATCAACAAGGATTTTATGGCTGGAAGACTTAAAAAAAAGTTACTCACTTTCCCTGAGGGTGTTCTAAGAAAATAAGTGCAGTTCCAATCTTAATAAAATCTAATGACTGTGGGTGAAACTGTCTTTCACTGCCACCAGCAAAGCTAAGAGCTGACCTGTGTGACAGCCTTGATGATGGCACTCACCTGTTAAGATTTGATTCCATCTGCTCTTTGGGTTCACCATGGGCATTCATAATTACTGTTGACCTCCTTAGTAGTGTCTAATATAATTATGGTTTATTTCATTATGGTTGTCATTAGTGGTGATTCATTTATGCTTCATACAAAATGTTGCCCAAGTTCTTTCAAACTGTGGTGTAAGTCCCTCAGGAAGCTTGCATGTAACACTTGAATGTCAAAGGTCAGATGCAGCAGGCTTAGAGTAACAAGTTCCATTAAGCATATTTTTAAGGTCTGTGCAACTTGATTATTTGGCATGGTTCTCTTACATCATTCTTGTGACTGTACCTTAAAATTCCAGCTACAAATTAAATATTAATTGGGATGCTGACATTTTACATACTTCCAGGTAAAAGAATGTTTAGGAGATGTAGATGGCTTGAGTCTCCAGAATCAAATCTCCGGTGATTTCCATTACCACGAAAGGGCTGTAAGACTAACCCTGGTGATTAAAAAAGGGCTTACAAAGAAGGATAGAGATGAGTGTTATTTCTTCTTACACCATGAGAGGAGCTTCATTAGAAGGCAGATGCCTGCTAGGGGAGCAGAAGGATTACTGCTCTTACAGTGAAATGATGAGATCTCTGTCATTAAGAAAGCATGTAAGACTGTGGAGCGCACCGCCTTTGCTTTAGTGTAACTTAAATACACAATTAAGCCTGGAATGTAGATTTCTTCTCAAATGGAAGTTTGTTACATTTGGTGGAGAATCCTTTTCAACACACTGTTAACTTCAGTCACTACATAGTTGGAAGTAACTAATTGCTGTTTTCTCTCTGATTGCATTCCTAGCCCAGTCCTCATGGTCCTCTGTGCAGTCTGACCAGCGGTACACACTGTTAAATTTCTTACCAGCCATCCTGCTTAAATAAGTGCATTTGAGAGACTGATTTACTTTGAATCAAACTAATGGCTTGTGGCTACTGAGTACTAGGGAGGAGAGGCTGACTCCGTGCAGCTGATTGTAGAAAATCCATGCATACTTTAGTACAGTTTCAAGGTATTACAAAGAAGCAGACTGTGCCAATAGGAAGGAAATATTAGGGATCTGGGACTGTGAGCATGAATGTTATTATTATCAATGTATGTGTCTCTCTTTCTCAGTATAGATATATTACTTTCTGTTCTCATTCATTTTCAACATTGATTTTGATTTCAACTCTTCTCTGAATTTATTCACATTCACTATAACTTGTCTGCTGAAAAGCAAAAATAATCTAGACAGGAAAGAAGAATATACCAAATGACTGATATATCCAATTAAGCCTTCTCTGTGGAGATATGAGATATTCAAAATGTGATGTTGGTAATCAATCCACAGGGCAGAACATAGTTGTATGAAATATTATTTTAATAAACAAATTCATCTAGGAAACCCTTGATCTGCTGACAAACTTTTTTTTTTGTCAACAGGAAATAAGTTTGAAAAACATCATTCCTACTTAATACATTCTCATACATGCTTTTCTGGTCTTAAAATAATTGCTTTTTATATTATTTCTTCTATGAACTTAATTTCCCTGTGAGTTGTTTCTTCCTTTTACTCATGCTCTGTAGCTTTTAATTTTGTTAGAAAAAGAAGTGAAGCTTCCCAGTTTCTTCATATTCCTTTCAAGCTATGCTTGCTCTGTCCTTGCACTGTCTGTGGAAAATGTGTTAAAGATCACAGATAATTTCTTGAGTATTCATTAGTCTTTGGTAGGTTTGTCTGTGAGGTATAGATAAATGCATGTAGCAATGCTACTGTGAAGGATGAGACAGACACCTGTGCCTTTGGCTTGCAATTACCAATTAAATGCTGTGGAGAGGGTGAAATTTAATTTCTGCATTGCAGGAAAATTAGACCTTGAAAAATTTTTTATTCTGATTCTTAAGGAAAATTATTCTTTTCAGCCATGAAAAAATTTGAGACATTAAAAGCATATTAGAAAAAGAGAATCACCTGGGTTTACTTTTTAACAAAAAAAAAAAGTGAAAAAAAGAAAATTTAAAAAATGGGAAAGAAAGAGATGGAGCTTGTATAATGTCTAATCAGCCACCAAATCCCCAAAGACTTACTAGGCCGGCTCAAATTCATAGCAAATGCCCCAAAGCAAGGGAGGACCATAGGCATGCATGAATCTGGGAATTTATATACCTTGAAGAGCACAGTTTTAAGCTCCCAGTCCAGGATCCTGAGTCTTTAGAAGGGTGCACACAAAGCCCAAGCCTCAGCACGCTCTGGTTTGGTCTGTAAGGGTTTTCTGCTAAAGAAGTTTTTTAAAGTCTGTATTCTACCTAATGTTGTGTTTATTTTTGAAGTGGCAAATCTTGCCTCTTGTATATGTGGAGCAACCAAGAGCACACAAAGCTAAGGGCTGCCATGCATCATGCCCCTCCTGCTGCATCAGCCCTGCTGTGTGTGCTGCTAGCTCCAAGCTCAAGATGTCCAAGTTGCAGAGCTCCTATTTGTGAAAGAAAACCTTAATGTCACAGAATTCTGGAGTTCTGAGGCAATCCTCTTACTGAGACTGCAGACTGTAAGTGATTAGAATTTTGAATGCCTTTCTGGTTAATCAGGTTGAAGCTCATTTTTCAGCACCCAAGCCACTAAGAGCAGTTCAGTGCATAGGACCATGCTAAAAAAAAAGTCTCAAATAAAACACCCTGAAATACCTCATTATGGACCTCAGTCCTTTAGTATCCATGATGCTGATTTAGGCTATGATACAATTGAGACATGACCCACCTGGGTTACAAATTATATCTACATTCCTTTGGTATAAGGAATTCCTAGGTAAGCTGCCAAACACCACCACTCCAAAGTACCTTTTGCAGAGTGTCAGAAGTAGAATGTTTTGATAGCCATTTTAGGGACTATTGCAGGAGTAAATGTAGCAGATACATGTCCTGAATACACAGACTACAGGGAACTGTTTATTGTGGTAGGAGGATTTGAGATTATAATTTTTCCCTTGTAATGTCAGCACTATAAACATCAATCAGGTAATCTGGCTGTGTAATCTGAATCAGCAATCCCACTTTATAGACAGACACCTACAGAAAGTTTTGAGGTTTTTATCTCATCCTTGTTTTGGTAAATTTTCACCTTTCAGTTCAAAACAATATAGATTTACATAAATGATTTAGATTATTGAAATTGATGCAGATATTCATGCAAAAAAAAAGCAAACTAAAGCAAAATGACGCAAAAAAACCAAAACTGAACACCAACAAAAGAATAAATGAACAAGCATGAGATTTACTGTTAGGGGAATGTTGGAAAATTATGTGCACTAAACTCTTATCAAGGGATAAATAGAAGTTCAAAGATGTTAATCTGTCTGCTTTAGCTCATAAATAGGATTTGCCTGTACACACAAAGCAGACAGACAGAACCCAGAATCACAGGTTAACCAGTATGTCAACAATTATTTTCAGAACAGCCTTTGCCTTTCCATTAGCTATGGATAATAGCTGTTTATAATTGTAAATTAATACTTATAGGCTGGAGATCTCAGAATACAGAATAGATTTCTGAATGCATACCTGAGGGGGATATGATCTGAAAATTTATGTCAGTCTTTACTGTGGATGAGTGTAGTAGGATGTTCTGACAAAGTGGGAAGTAAAACTTTACCCAATTCGCAAAAGTTATCAGCGGTGCGTATAAAAGGGGGGTAATGCTTCTTTTGGAGTTCAAGAATGCTGAGACCACCCTGATTCATCAATCCCAAAGTTAAAAATTCCGAGGATGTGAAGAACAGAAAGTTGCATGGGTGAGGATGTGTCAGACAAAGTTCCTCATAAAGGAACCAACAAATGGTAGAACTGACAGCTTGTCTAGAGCTGCCAAACTGGGATGGCCAGCCTGGAAACCTGTGAGTGATGGTCAGTCATTATAAAAGCACAGTCTCACTTTTTAACAGCAGGAACTTCTAACACACCCATTCTACAAATGTGTGGAAATTCCACTCTTGAGTGGGACACCCCTCAAGGTTAGTCCTCAAACTGAGCAAAAGAGTTCTGCCCATAGTAATTGTTGTGAGTGAGCAACATCAATCTCTGCTTAATAATTGTTTTGCTACCTCTAGTATAGTTGCTTCAATATTGCTTAAAAAATAGTGCAGTGTACTAGTAGTTATAGCTGCTTATATTGAGCAGAAATGCTTCTGATTAAGGTACTGTAGTTTAATCATTATTATGATAAATTCATATAAATAATTTTTCTATATTTGTTTGCAATCCTTTGTCCTGCAGGACAAAGTTGCACAAAGATTCAATTGCATCTATGCAATGCTTTAGATAGAGACTGTTTACCAAGTCTTGGACTTGGATTTAATGCAGTTGCACCTACACTCCTCCCTGAGAAAGAGTTTAGAAAGCAAGGGGGTCCTTAATAAATCTTGTGGTTCAACAGGAGGACTCCTCTAATAAACCTTGCCTGAAGCCTCCATTCAGCCTGTGACACTGACAAAGAGCACATTATTAGTACATGAGAATAATGTTTAGTGCCTAATGAGTCTGGGCCTTTCAGATGTTTCTCCTTACAATAAAAAAATTACTTTGACATGCTGTTAAACTGGTTGGCATGGTCTTCAAGAAGTAATTTTTGGTAAGCACAACTGTTCCCATGAAGTGGTGTGTGCTTTCAGCTAATGCATCCAGTAGGTGCAAGGCTGCTGGCCGTTGAACCTCCTGCTCCTGCATTTTTTAATGCTCCTCATGGTTTCTCTAATGAAGAAGTAAACATGAAACAAGGAGCCCTGAAAAATTTTTGCGTGAAAGATGTGGTTTTGGGAGTGTTTCCATGGCTTTTGGTTGCCTGAGGCCTCATATGCAGAGAGGACTTGGACAATGTCAGAAATAGCTGTACAATTCCTATCCTTCAGCACCCACAAGCAGTTTTGGAGCTCTTTGGTCTCTTACAGCTCAATCTCATTATTGAATAGCACAATTAAAGACTACCAACTAGTTTCATCCTTTGCCTTGTCTGTGGAATGGGCACCATGGGGAGAGTAGTTATAGGAGTAGTGGCAACTAGAGTTCCTTCCAACTCTTGTGGAGACAAGAGGAAGCACAGATAGTGCCCTTGGAGCTCTTCACATTTATTGTCCCTGATGAAATGCAGACAGAACAGTTTAAAAAACAGTTTAAAACTGGTGTTCTTTAGACCTAGAGTGCTTACTAAATAGTCTGCCAGATTGTTTTTTAATAATTTAATCTGCAAAATATAAATTAAGTCCAATGAAGAAGCCATCTCTTCAAGTTTATGGTGGTTTTCTTCTATTATGGAAAGAATAAGAAGTTTATTTTTCTTTCAATAAATAATGTAAACATTACAAATTAAATCTCTATTAGAAAACTCTGTATTTTCGTTTTTTTTCCTATTGAACCTGAAAATACTGTTTCTTTAATTTGATATGAAAGCTGTCCTGTGGTTGGAAGCTGTACTACTACTTCACATGTCCTTCCTTGTCAAAGTGACCATTCCTCAATTTTTTTCCTATATAGGCTGGTGTCTCAAAAATTAACAGAATCCCATTTGTTTAGTGTTTTACTTCAAGTCTGTATGAGTATCAATGGGAGATCTCCAGAGAGGTGAAAGCTTTCTCATGAGATAAAATGACAATCAACTAAGTTGATAAAAGTCTCTATACATCAAGTTTAGTTAGTTTATTAAAAAATAACAAGCAATTAAGAACTAAACCAAATAAGTTATTTTAGCTCACCTGTTGAAATCAATTTTGTAATGACATTAAATATATATGGTAGTAACACTTTCAGTAATTCATTAAAAAATTTATCTGAGATTGATATTTAACCAAATTTACCAGCCACTGGTCACCATATAATTTCTGATACCATGAACACTTTGCCTTATATGATTTATGTACTGTATATAAATAGGTAGGTATGATAAATTTAAAAAATTATCATACCTACCTATTTATATAGGTAGGTATGATAAATTTAAAAAACCTGTGTTAATTGCATGAGGTAGTTTTGAGAGACAACTAGCTACTATAATTATTCATACAGAAAAACTCTGTGTGAAACAAAGCAATCTCTCTGAATTGTTCGTAAAAATTTTAAAAATTGGTCATGTTTGAATATAAAATTAATTTTTTTTCTCTAAATTTTATTAATTTTTTGGATATGATCTCTCATATCCACTGAAAAGCATCAAAATGCAGTCCTCCCTGTTTCAATAGCCTGTTCAGATTTTGCCATTGGTACTAGATCATTGTCTTGAAATAACTATTACTATAGTTTGTCAGCAGCAAAAGGGTTGCCTCCTCCACTGCAGCCTTTGTGCTGTATACCTGCATAAAATCTTCCACAGCACAGAGTAAGCCACAAGCCATGGAGCACCCAGCTTCCCATGAAAGGGTTTTAACTTCCCATAAAAATGCTGCTGGGCACCATTTCAGAGGACTGCATTGACAAATTTCACCCTTCATGGTGTTTTTTATTCTAGCTTCAGGGAACATTTTGTCTATATCTGCACCTTGACTTACATCCATAATTCTCCTTGAAGCCTAGATACCCTGCACTTCTCTACCACATAGAGCTACATCCCTAAGTTATTGCCCAAGTTATTGTAGTGAACTCTTAATGTACAACATTGCATGTTGCTGCTTTTGTCTTGCAATCTTCTTATATCCTGGTACAGCAATTGTAAAGCCAGTAGAGGTCCTGGTGAAAGAGAAGAAGAAATTTTCCTGTATCTGACTTTGTTGCTATAGATCTACATAAGAGTCAGTTAAATACATTACAGTTGTTTTGTTTGACTGATTAATATAAAAAGAAAATAATATAACATTCAAAATAAACATGAGGAATTTCTTATGGGCTGTGTTAATTGCTCATATTATTAGTTACATTTAGGTAGAAAAACAATCTTACCTATTCTGTGTCATGTTCTGGAATTCTGATTCAAGAGTTCTGAGTTTTAATTTTCTGCAGGTTTTGTTTTCAGGGATAATATTTCTAAATGGTATATTGCATCATTTATAATGACAGCTTGGTTTGATCTTTATTAGAAACATCTTAAAATACTGTATGTTATCAACAAAATCCTTCTGATTATGGTGAAATATAGAGCTTTTCTTTATCTTTCAAATTTTAGGAGCATGAGTACTAAAATGTCTTAGTATATTCAAACTAAACTTCTGATTCTACATTTCTCATGTTACATCTTAACAAAAGTTTGTGCTGAGGCTCAGGTAATGTATTTGATCCAAATTTCTCAAGAATCATCTCAAGCACGTACACATTTTTCATCATTAAAAATACAGGTTGACATTGGTTGCTCTCATCTGTCCCTTTTAGCATGGAGATCCCAGATTTGTATCTGTGCCCACAGCTAAATTATCACAAGTCATTTTAGAATAGCCATTTTGTCTCACAGCTATCTTTACTCTAATGTACTATAAAGCCCAGATTACTTTCCTATACTAGTTTACCAAGTATTGTGCTGCCAGGATTACCTCTTCTCCTGTTTAACTGAACATCTCTCTTTGTTTAAATTTCTTTGTTGGCTTCCAACTTCCTTTTATATCAAGTTCAATCTCAAGCTTTGCCTTCATCCTTAATATTTCACCTATTTTTTTTCTCAGCTTGTTTACCTGTCTCTCACCTGTAGCTCTTTGTACTGGAAAATCAAAATACTTCTTAGGTAAACAAGATCTGTGTAATGTGCAGCCTGGGATGATTGAAGCTTCTCTCATGATTTCACTTCATGTTTGCATTTATGCTGGTACTAATGAATCTCAGTTTAAAAAGTGCATTGAAATCTAAATATTAAAAAGACTGTAATACTCACCCATTATTTAATTTTAATTTTAATTGCAGATTCCTCATCAGGGCGCTAGTTGTAAGATCTAATATTAAGCTTGTTCTATTCAGGGTTATATACAAAGACACCTAGAGGAGAGCTGAATCCCTTACTCAGTGAATTTCATTGTATCTTGGATTTTCAAGTTGATTTTTTCTTTCTTGCAATGGGCAGCTGTCATAGCAAATGATGAGTGAACACTTGGATACTGAGACTACTGAGGTTTTGCAAAATGAGAAGGCTCAAAAGTGAACTATACATAAGCCACTATCTTTGAGTGAGGAAGTCACTCTCCATTATCTAAGTCTGACAAGAGCCTGGTTGTATAGGGGATCATGCCTCCATGAAGAAATAATCAGGAACTTAATCCAGGCTTTTGTAGATCATAATGGTCTTGTATTATTACATCTGTTTCCCTCAAAATACTTGGCATTCTGAATATTTGCAATGACATTCTTACAGTAAGTGTATTCTCAACATCTGTATTATGGTAACTGGGATTTGCAATACTGCTGGGCAGTGGAGTCCTGGATCACTTCAAGAAATTGGGAAATTCAGTTTATAAAGTCCAACTACCTGAATTCAATGTTGAGCATGCTTAGCTATGCAAGGAGACAGAGCCTTTCATGTGGTCCCCTGAAATCGACACTTTACCAAGACAAAGTACTCTTTTCCTCCTTTGGATAATTTTATTTAATGTGCTAAATTTAATTTATGATCTTAGAGGAATGTGTATGTTTTATAAAATATGGTTAGGGGATCACTAAGTGGAAAAAACACAAAGTACATTTCCTTCTTAAAAAGCAGTGCTATTTTGTGAAGATTTTTAAATATAAAAACACTGGTTCTCATGTGAGATATCTGCTGTGCTCTGCTTGCCAGTTTCTTTAGACTGGAAAGCTTGTGGCACTGAAGGACCTATTCATGTACAGCTCTGATCCTAAGGTCATTATACATGAGGACAAAATTGAAGGGAAGAATAAAAAGAGGAAGGATCAGGAGGAGGAAGAGCATTTGCGCTGAACTAATTTCATGATATAAAAGAAAATAGGACTGTTTTTTTCCTGTTTTTCTAAACTGAAAAAAATATTTCATAGCAATAACCTTTGCAATTTTCAACCGTCAATTATAAAAAATATTTAATGTCATTTTTCTAGTATACAGTCAATGCTAAATACTTAGAAGTTTTTGTGTAGTTAAAATTTATTGTTTCCAGTTTCCTCTGCATATTATGTTTTACAAGTTATTAATCTTTAAAAGTTATTAATCTTCAGTGACTTTTTGTTGTTTTCTACACTGAAATGGCTTGATAAATTCAATACCATGTGGGACTTAAGTCTCCAGGGAAGTGACATATCTCAAGTCAATATTATGTAGGCTAAACATTTACACAATTGACCAAAATGATTCCTTTAGTCCCATTATGGGATCTTAAAACCCTTTTACTGCATGTCTACACAGCTGGTCAAAGCATCTCTGAAGCCAGTGTTGTTAACTGAGTCAATAATTACTATTTCAAACAGTAATTAAGTAAAAGCTATCTGAGCTTTTGAGGCAATTAGATTTTATGCCCTGTATGTAAGTTCCACAAGAGACTTTGAGCTGCACAATGCTTCATAATAGTTAACAGTACTGAATTTGATTTACTACCATAGAAAATGCATGGTGCTCTGAGTAAGAATTAACCCAATCCTTGAACAAACCCAAAGATGTTTTTGCCAGTGGTTAGTGTTTCATGCAGTTACTGAAATGAGTGTTATAAAGAGTTTCTTTACTGTCTTTGCTTAACATAAGCTGACCGATGTGCATTAAGTGTAGGACATTTAATATAGATGGACATCTGGAGTACTCTTCTTGTAAAAGATTAGAAAAATTGACAAAGATCCAAAGCTGAGATGGATGCAATTTAAGGAATTATTTCCTTGAGCTAGAATTGTTGTTTTATTATAGATGATATAATTACACTGCGAGGTCATCACTGACCTAAATATTTATTTTATAGATGTTAGTATTGATACCAGGCTCAGAGACAGAAATTCTGAAATCTTTGAACATGCTGAGCTAGTTCACAGAAATTATGGAATATATAATATATTTGTGAACTACATCATGGAACTTATAATCATTTGTGCCCCAAGGTATACTTCTCTTATGGTTTTTCAAGTATTCAGTACTTTCAAACATTAGAGTTAGACTTGAGCAGCTTAAAATCATGACTTGTGCATATGCAGACTGTTTGGTTTTGGTTTTTTTCTTGACCAAAGAATCTTTTTAAATTAAGCTTTATACATTTTTACAATTTTTAAAAGAAATTCCTCTTTAAATTGCATTATTTTGACACCTTTCTTCCTTCAGGTCCAAGGTTCTGGGTGTTGTCATTTCATTTGGGGACAGTATTAAGCATACTTAAATTAGAAATATGGTTTGCTTTAGTAAAAAATCTATATATGAAAAATATTTCATTTTCTTTCTGTAGCTGTTTGTCATACATAGCATGAACAGGTTTGACTTCATTAGTATAAACAGGGTGTGAGAAATTGTTTGCACTATTTCTGGTGAACTATTGCTTTCAGTATTTTTTCACACTAAGGGAAAAATATTTTTTTTCATCAGAAACAATGATTAAATATGTATGGAGATGAAAAAAAGACATGGAAACATTGAAATCACAAAGCCTTAGTTTTGGAGCTCTATAATACAGTATGAGATATTTTTTATTTGACAGTTCTCAAATTATGTATGTAGTTCACTAAAGAAATTCCTGATGGCACATACAGATGTGATGTATTTACTTGTAAACAGAGGAATATAATGCTGAATTTGTAACTCAGTCCCACAAAGGCAAGGTGATCTTTGCTATCCCTCAGAACTCTAATAGGATTGTGAGGTGCTGCATGCATTCTGTTGCCTTTTATAATGGGATAACTTGTGTTAATATAGCTAGGCATAAACACAGCTATCTACAATACTGAGGGCTCCATTTAATTTATGATGGTTAAACAGTCCATCATAAGTTATCATCTCCAGGTCTGGATTAGGAACATATTTTTATAATCATTTTTGCAGAAAAACAAAAAATATGAACAGGGAAATCAGTTTAGAGTCAACCAAACAAATAAAATTAAACTCCAATGAAATAAAACATCTCATGTATAGTAGTTACTGTTATTTCCTTTGTTGCTTTTTATCTGAAAGTTTTATCTAACCATTATCCTGTTAGGGTTGTTTTAACATATAATCAACTGTCCTTCCTTTCACCTAAAGCAATTGTAGCTTCTCAGTTTGAAGTAGCATTTTTTAGTTTCGTGCCAGAAAGACCAGAAAATTGCCAGTCAAATTCAAAGATTCCTAAAATTTTTATTTTGCATAAGAAATATCAGCAAACAATGGCTTTTAAACTTTCCCATTCCTTCTATCCTATCACATCCTTTCAGGCAAAACCACTAGGAAGGCCATCCCTGAGCACAGGATTGTGTTCAGACAGTTGTTGAATATCTCCTGTACAACCTCTCTGGGCAATCTGTTCCAGTGCTCAGTCACCCAGCACAGTAAAGTTCTTTCTCATGTTCAGGTGGAACTTCCTGTGAATCAGTTTCTGCCCACTACCTTGCACCACCTAGAAGAGCCTGGCTCCATCCTCTTGGCACCCTCCCTTCAGATTCTCATAGACATTGATGAGGTCCATTCTCAGTCATCTCCTTTTGAGGCTGAACAGGTCCAGCTCTTCATCCCATCTTTGTAAGAGAGGTGCTCCACATATCCAAAGTCAAATAATATACTGAAGCATTTTAAAACCAGGAAAAGTCCTGTCAGAATCATACCTATTGAAAAAAATCTTATTCTGAGGGTCTGTGTTGAGTTTATGGCAATTAACCAGTCTTCTCTTTCTCTCCAGCACAGTGAATTTTAGTGTCAGAGGTTATACTGAGGTTTCATATACCTCTGCCTGTGCATGTCTTAAAAGAACTGCAAAGACCTTTCAAGTAATCAATACCAACAAATCAGCTAAAATAGGATCCTGCAATCATGAAGAATGTCTTCTAAAAGTTTATTGGTATACATGCTCATTCACTTTTTATGGTGGCTTCAAAATCATGTTTGTAGCACAATTACTACTACAGCTCTTATTTCTTTTTATGCTTAAAGTTGCAGTTGATTAGGTGATTGCTGTATGTAGCATACCAATAAAGCTGAAATTAAAGTTTTCAAGACTTTTTTATCAATTAAATCACTTTATAGTTCAAGATAAAAACAAGAACTGTGCTATATTTTATGCAAATTTGTTTTAATTTACCTGACTTACTTGTAATTATTCTACTTGAAGTCGGAGACGTTAAAAATGGCTGTTTGAGAAGGGGATAGTAGGAAATTTAAATAAGCAGACATTCAGTACTTTCAGTGTGAATAGTAGGTCCTTAGAAAAAATCAGTGGGTGGATTAAGCATGAAAGGGACCACTCTAGAAATTTTTTTCCCTATGTCCAGAGCATAGACCCCAGTCTCTTCCATGTGACACTCCCTGCAAAATTCCCAGCACACCAAACCAAGGGTGAATAAGGTTTTTGCTTTAGATGAGGAAGCTACAGGGCAGACAGAAGCTTCCCAAGGAGATGCACTGATTGCAGTAGAAGCATGCAGCAAGTGTAGCACTGAGACAGTATGAGTTTGTCTTAATAATTAGGTTTGAAAGAGGTATAATGAGCAGTGGACAAGCCCCAGCATATGGGTTTGGGGTTTCACCCTTTATTTGTGCATGTTTTTCCTGTGTAAAGAGTGTCCTCCGATATCAGATCCTTTGTGCACAGAATCCCAAACCACAGAGCCTCAGGAGTTCTGAATCTCTCATCCTCTGCCCAGTTATGCTCTGCTCTGGGTGGTGCTGTGATGCCTGTCAGGCAGTAGGGCTCTCAACAGCAAGACTTTGACCACACTTGTGAGTGCACATACGTAACATAACAGATGTCTAAGAGAGCAATGGTGCACGAACAAGAAGGACCTTTGTAATATATGGTGGTATGCATGGTACTTTTTTGAGTATCCAAGATGATGCTATCAAGAGGCACATACTTAAGTGGAAAATGTTGCAGAACAGAAAGAAAATGTAATTCTTTTCTCAGGAACCTTGAAACCTTTTCCTTGATGCCCTTATACTGCTGAACACAGAAATATGGTAAGTCTGAAACTTAATTTCCTTCTTTTTGCTGGTATATTGTTTGTGGCTGTTTGAAGTAGTAGTACTTAGGAATTCAGAAATGAAATAAAACGGTTTCTTAGAGACTGCACTGAAATGTGCTTATGTGTAATAATGACTTTGAGCTATAATTTGTCCTTAATGGAACTTTATCTTAGTTCTGGTAGATAGACCTGGGCCATTGGTTATGATTGGTCCAGAGGAATCTTTAGTTTGTAGACTTGTGACTTAATGCAGGGTCAAATGATACCATGCTGAAACTGCAAAATGGAAAACAAAAGCACGTGGTCATCAGCATATTGCCCTTGACTGACATTATGCAGACCAAGACACTTTTGCACACCTCCAGAGGTCTTGACCTATGAAAGACTGAATGCTTTAGTTACTGAGCTAGTACCAAAATAATAGCTCTCCTTAAGAGAAAAAATAATCACACTGGATTAATCCTGAATGCCTGTGTAAAAAAATTGCTGGCTAGTGAAGTTTCATGTCATCAACTATTGAAACCTAAAGAAGTGCACCTAATGAATAGAAGATTTTGCATTTGTCAAGGTATTCCTGTCTTCTAAACCTGTTAGAGGAGCACTAACATAATTGTGATACAGACTTGTGATAGGTCAGGACTTCTTAAAAAACCTCAAAGTTTTGAGGCTCAAGAAACATTTCTAAAAATGAATTAAATCCTTGAAATTTAAAGTCTAACAGTTTAAGGGAAATGCTTAGTACTCACTGACTCAGACACATGAAGAAATTACATTCTTCCATGTACAATTTAAAAGCCTAATGTTTGAAAGCTATCCACCATAAAGAAAAGTTTTTCTTCAAAAGCATTATCTTAAAAAAATTGGGGAAGAAATCTATATGGATGACAATGAAACTGGCTGACAAACTCTCTTTTTCTTGTTTAGGAGTCTGGAGATAATATAGTAATTAAAAATATCAGGAAATATTGACTTCTATTTCCATAAAGAAATAAAGTTAGTAAGTAAATTCTTCTAGTCAGGCTAATACTACTGAACATGTAAAATGTGAGGGTAAAGGTAAGTACAAAGATGACAGGCCAGAGGTTAAAGATGGAGGGAAGTTAGAGCCATAGGATAAAATTACTACTTCTGTTTTCAGTACAGCTGCTGACTTTGAGCATGGGAGTGAAAACAGAACTAATGAGACTGCAGGACAGACAAAAGTGCGTAACACATGAAAAGAAAAGCTCTGAGAGCTTGACACAAGAACAATTGAGGCTCTGGCTCACACAGTGAATCAAATTGTAGGTCAGTCAGAATTTTTAACAAGTCTATGAGCTTATGAATAACTTTTGTTAACAGTGAATCTCTAATATCACTGCATCTGCTGGAAAAGGAAGCTGGAGTGACTCAGCAGTTCATTTTCAAAAGAAAGTGTGCATTTTTAAGAACTCTTTCTCAGGAAAGCAGACTGATGACATGGACATGAAAAGAAAGTTTAGTACAACTAGAGCATAGCTCATCAAAGACAACTCACGTCTGAATAATAGATTATCCTTCTTTGATTAAAATAAATAATTCCTTAAATAAAGGGAGGCAGTAAATCTGTTTTCCACAAAATGTTTGATCTGTGTCTTCACTGGAAAATGTTAGTCAAATTGGAATAGGAACTCAGTAAAATATACAGTAGAGAAGCAAATGCAGAACATGCTGTGACAAAACATGAAATCTGAGGCTTAAGAGAAGTTCCCAGAACTTTAAGGATTGGTCTCAGAATCAATTTTAATCAATATTTTGAAAATTGTATTAATATTTAAAGTATTATTAAGTTTTCTGATTTAGAAAAATTTGATTAATTGTCAACATAGAAATCAATTTTTTAATAGAAATAAAAAGAGTTATGCTAGCAAAAGGAAAAAGAAAAACTACCAAGGGCCTGATATGAGTTTAAGCCAGTATTAAGGAAGTCAAGTGAAAGGTAATGTCCAAATGTAAAACTCTAACCTCACAGTGGGTGCAATTCTAGCTGCAGAAGTGCTTTAACTGCCTCATTATTTTGTAGCAGGATCTTACCATTCCCTAGAGTGCCTTTTTTTTGCTTGTGCTGAGCATCTTTGTGCCCACTCTGTGAAAGGAGCACCATTAATTAGCCATGCAGTAATTCCTTTACTGAAACACTTCTACCTCATATGTGTTATGACCCACTGATAGAAGCAATTTACATAGATAGTAAACTGGCCTATTTATTTATTTAAATATAAAGCATAGAAACCATATAGGCAGCAGGGTCTATATTAATTTCCTGGGGAATGCCACTTTGTATCATGTCATGTTCTTACTTTCCTTCTGTACCTGCTTTTCCCCTGTGACTGGGAGAGCTGTGAACACCTTGCTGCACAGCTCTACAGAACTGCTGGATACTGGGTTAAGCCTCATTATGGTCTTGCTATTAAGGGCATTCTCCTGGGAGGGGAGCAGTGGGTATCAGAGTTTGTTCAGCAGGAGCAGGACAATGCAGCCAGGCCCCTCCTTTCTTGGCTCTCAGAATAATGAGCACCATCATACACTCCTCACAAACCTGTGCTTCAGCTGACTGAATGTCATGTAGCTCTTTAGAAAAATATTACAAGCATCATTCCTGGGAAGAGATTCCAAGTCAGTGGTTTACAGCTGGATGACAACACCTCCCAGCACTTCTGCATAAGCACCATCAGATTTTAAAAAACATCCCTTTGCTCAGCGGTTCTTTCTCGTGTCTTGGACTTTGAATCTCATTTTAATAATTTTATCAACTCCTTGGTGTTAACTAAGGAATCTAACCACTTGACCAGGAGTTGTGGCTCACTGCAGGGTGTTTTCAGATGCCTCAGTCTTTTCTTGAATCTAGTCTTTGTAGAAAATTAACTGTGATATGGAGGGGTTTGGAAAATGGCAGGCAAGATGATCTGGATATTATTGATTGGTAAATGTGGTGTTGAACCACTAATATGATATAAAAAATAAATGCAGTTTTAAGTACTATTATTACATGGTAGTTCTGGTAGAAAAAGTAGTATAGGAACAATAATGCATTTATGCTTTGCATTAATATTATTACATTCAAGGCTGGTGCAATTATCATGTTTCAAAAGCTTTTAAGATGGAGCTTCACCATTAAGTGAAAATCTCTCTGTGCATGCTTATCTCTCATCCCAGGGGCTTAACAGAGAAGCTATTTTCTACAATTCCCCAAAACATGTTTCAAATATGTGGTGAGAATCATTTATCTGTCTCACTCGCTTGGGTGAGGCAACAATGCCCTCATTCTAATTAAAGTAATTTCGATGCTCATTGTAAGCTTGACAATTATTTGGGAAGTAAAGCTCTTCTGGGAAAGGGGCATAAACATATCCTCCTAGAACCAAAACTTCCCTGGACCACAGGAGATGTTCTAAGAACTAGGTGACTATGTAGTCAAGTGTGGGAGCAGTGACACTTTGTCAAGTGAAAGAAAGATACTGTATTACAGGTGCACTT
This sequence comes from Agelaius tricolor, assembly GCF_023055355.1. Lineage (NCBI taxonomy): Eukaryota > Metazoa > Chordata > Aves > Passeriformes > Icteridae > Agelaius > Agelaius tricolor. Next base: position 38,119,683 of record NW_027269263.1, read on the forward strand.
GATGGTCATAAAGGCTGTTTCCAGCATAAGGGATTCTGTGAGTCTAACTGACTCCTTGGTTCTAACACTGAAAAACTGCAAAAAACACAGAGGAAAAATGAAGTTCAATATCACCATCATAAAATTCAAACTAAGCCAAAGTTTTTATATTTTTTGTCTTTTTAGTTTTGAGAGTAAAAGGACAGTTTTCTAATAACAACATACGTAAGGTTTTGAGTACTTGGAACACTATAGACACATTAGTGCAACTAATAGAATAAATCTGAGAATTACTAAATTAGAGAAAAATAGATGGAATTTGCTTAATTAGTATAGAAAGTTTTAAATAACCTCTCCAGTGGCCCAATTATGGATCAGGAAATATCAGAAGACATCCTTAAAATAAAACAATTAATTACTTTAAGTTTAATATTAGTTGATTCCACCAAGTAATTAGTTTTATTCCTGGTACAACAATCTGAATTAGAAACGTCAAATATGTGGGGGAAGAAAGAATAATCAAAATATTCTGAAAGCAGCTTTGAATAAAAAAAAATATCACAAGTTTCTTGGCTGTATAGAGGCACATTAAAGACTTGTAGAAAGAAATTATTTTAGGAAGATACTTACAAGAGACTAACAGTAAAGTCCACTAAATTTGGAAATGGATCAGCATGTTACCTATTCCCATGCTGAGTAGATGATGTCAATGTTTTGTAGCTACCAGAGATTTTTAAACTTTGATTTCTCAAAGCATAAGACAGTTCCAACAATGTTTCTGAACTCTGGTCTTGTGGTCAAACTCTCTTCAGTTTGCTGCTGCAGACTAAAATAACTCCAGCAGATTTATTTTGGATGTACTCTTGGGAAGGTGAGTATTTCTAACCCTGAGTGTCAGGTAGCCTGATATGATTACTTCTTTAAAATTTTTGATCTCTCCCACTTCTTTTGAATGTAATGATTGTAGGTTTTGCTAATTAAATTTGTTGTGAACTATTTCATGTGATTGAAAAAATGTCTTTAGGTATGCAGTCAGTTGAAACTCAGTGAATGGAGGTTCAGCAAAATCTTCTGCATCTCTGGACAACTGGACTCATGGTCCCAGCAGCCTACACGTGCAAAACCTACCTGAGAATGTATATGGCAAGTCTAGGATCCTTATACTAAAATAGTAATAGATGCTAGTAACAGAAATAAGATAAAAGAAAAAAATATTTTGGAACTGGATTCAAGGTGTTTATAAGTCTTCTTATACCTTCTATAAAGGTACTCAAAACTATTGAAAATTTTATTGCTATTATGTTCCTATTTTGGATCCAGGAGGTTTCCTTAAAGTTCTAGTTTTTACAAATAACTTATAGACTGGATTTCATGCTAGTAAAGGGTCAATGAATAGAAAAGTGTTAGGAACTACAGACCAAGGAAAGAAGGGCTACAAAAGTAGGAAGTGGACCTATTCTGAGATTAATGATTTGAAGTTATATTTTTATGTTCTGGAAGTTTTGTTAATGTTGGATTTGATAATTAAATATTTTATAAGGTCAGGAAGATTTAAAATATTTGTAACAAAATGTTTTCTGGTTTTTTTTTTTTTAATTATTTTTTCTTCATGAGAAATGAATGATTCTGCATTTACTTTTGAGAAACTCAGTCCTGGACAACTACAAAAAAAAATTGGCAGTTTCTTTCAAGAACAAATGATCCCCACACACTGAAACATCATAGTGCTATTAAAAGGTATTAGTTTGAAGAGACTATAATCCGGGAATTAAGACAGGAGTGATAAAGAGATTTTTGCACCACCAGTGTGGAAAGGCAAAGGCCATAGGCCAGGCTGGCCCCCCTGACCACCAGGCCTGCCTGATGGCAGATGGGCTGGGGTCTCCTGCCTGGAAAGGACCCTCAGAGGGATGCTCTCTCCAGCCTGTTCTGCTTCATGTTCTTGTGGCTGGACCCCAGTCCTGGTTCACCCCTCACCCTGCCTGGGATATTGTTGGATGTTAGTAATCCCTGGTTCTCTCTACCATGCTCAGTGCCCGCAGGATGGAAACAACTGGCAAGGGCATCAGCATTGCTCCCAGCTCCAGGTTCCCCTGAGCCAAGGGAGTAGCTGGCTGTCACAGTGTTTCTGCTTGTAACTGGTCTGTGGAAAAATCCTGGTGTCCAGGACAGAAAGTGGAATTTTAAAAAAGCATGATATGTGAAAGCAGGCATGCAAAAGCAAAGGCATAAATGTTGGAATTTGAGTCGTGAAATGTGAAGGCTTGTGCAGCAGCCAAAGACTGAGCTGAGAGGCTGAAAGGAGCTGAGCAGGTTCAGCACTAGGAAAAAAGATCAGCAGTATGCTCATTAATTGGTTAACTTCTTCAGAGCTGCAGAAAGTTCTTTCTGGTAGGTGAAATTCTATTAGCTAAGTTAAATTCTGTTAGTTAGCAGCTGAGTTATGCTTTGCCTTGTGATAAACTATCAGCTGCTGGTCCCAAGGGTGCCAGTTGAGGCCTATATATGCATTTCTTGAGGGACACCTGTAGGCTTGTGAGCTCCTCAGCAGAGAGCAAAAGGCAGTGTAACTATCAGAAACCACCCAACAAAAAAATACTGGAGTTTCCCATGAACAGTTAGCAGAAATCTATGCCACCAACTTCATTGCAGTAAAGACTTCTCAATATGTTAATCTCTGTTCAGAAAAGATCACAGTGAAAACATTATCTGTCCAGGCAGCAGATGTACAGTCTTACACCTCCTACCATAAACCTAATTGCTTATGTAATTTTTCTATCAGAAAATTAGAATCAGATTACAAATATTTGCGTTAGCTAGTGTAGGAAGGAAGAATAACGGCAGCATAAAAATATTTAGGACAGTTACTAGGATACACTGATCTTTTTTGTAAGTTGATCTAACAGACCTAGTATAATGTTATTTTTTAGAATTATAGAGTATCTTGAGTTAGAAGGGACCCACCAAGATCATCAAGTTCCTGTGCAGGAAACCCCAGGAATCCCACCAAAATGATAATTTGGAATAAATTATCATAGATTAAGAAATTTCAAAATAGCTATGATAAAAGAGCATCACATGAGAATGATAGCATGCATGGTAAAGGAATGAAAGTGGGAAACAATCTTTCAGCTGAGGTCTTTTAAGATCTGCAAAAATGGTCCTGCACTTAGATTTCCATCCATGCAACACTCGTTGCAGGGTTAATGCATGTGACACACATATGAGTCATAGCAGCTAGTAGAAACTTGTGGGGTTTTCCTAGAGATTTAAATCCAAGTAGTATAAATCTATTATATAAATTTATTTTATGCCACATGATAACAGTCTCATAGATTTTAGTTGAATCTGTTACATGCTATTAGATTAATGGAATGGCCTTGGGTATCTTTTTAAGAGGATGACATTATTAGTCAATACTTTGTTCATCAAGATGCAGCCAGTGAATGTTAAGGACACAAGATTTTGGCAAATGGAATTGTCTGAAGCTGCGCTGAAACTCAGCTATTCCATATTAAATGTGTTTCTCCATGCTTCCTGATGTGTTTCAAAACTGGACTCTGTCAAGAGATGCAGATAGTTTATTGCCAAAGATCTACAAGAAGGCTTCCTCTGAACTTGCCAAGGAATAGACTGCGCTAATGAAACATTAGCATCACTAACATATTATTATCCAAGGATTATACACTTTTCTTTTTACAATATAAAACCAATTTTAATTTCAGTACAAGTTATGCAGTACCAACCATAAAGCAGTAAACAAAGAATTAGTGTTCCTTCTGCACTTATCAGTCATTGACTAATTAGTTTCTCTCTCAGGTTCTGAGTGACTCTTAGAAAGAAGAATCTCTTGAGGATACAAAGGTTAATTTTAAAGTGATTACAAATATTCAGCTAACGTTATAATTAATAGCAATACTTAAAGCACAGCAGTCATCTCCCATCCCTGTAAGGAGCATTTGCTAATTAGAGACACTATTGGAATTTTTCAAGATATTTAATTTTTCACTCTCCAATCAAGTGAGCTCATGAATCTGGGAAAAATGTTAAACCACTTCATATTCTTAAGCATCTAAACAAATAAATCTTATGTACTTAATTTTATCCCAATAACTCCTCAAACACTTTATAAAATACTGGGCAGATTGTGCCATTACATACACATAAATCTTCCATGGATTCGCAAATATTTTTTATGCTATTAACAAATAAAACCAAAATTACTTCTAGGCCTACTGATTGCAAATAATAATTTATCCACCAGAGAAATTAATTTCTGTTCTGATTTGAGGTGGGATAAAGTTAATTTCTTCACAGTTGTTATTATGAGGCTCTGTTTTGGGTTTGTGCTGAAAACAGTGTTGATAACACAGAGATGTTTCTTACTGCTGAGCAGTGCTTCCATGGAGACAAAGTCTTTCCTTTTCCCTCATTCACCTCACCAGCAAGGAGACTGAGGATGCACAGGGGACTGGGAGGAGACACAGCCATGACAGCTGGGCTCACCTCACCACGGGGATATCTTAGCCCATGTGGGGTCATGCTCAACAATAAAAGCTGCAGGAAGAAGAAAGAAGGGCGTGAGAGCCAGAGTGATGGTGTCATTGCGTTTGATAGAGTCATCTTCCTGCTCATGAAAAGTGGTGAGAGAAGTCCTTGGTTTTCTTGGTAGCTTTTGTTTTACCTGTTAAATTGTCTTTATCTCAACCCATGAGGTTTCTCAGTCTTACCCTTCTGATTCTCTCCCCTGTTCAACTGGAAGGGGAGTGAGTGGTGGTGCTTAGATTCTCACTGGGTTTGAACAGTGAAATTTTCTTACTAGCAACAGAAATGAGTGCGAAGTAAATCAAATTGTGACATTAGGCCTAGTATAACGTAAAATATACTCAGTATTTCAAAATGGAAAATTTTATAGCCAGATAAAATGAGTTGCAGAAATAAAGAAATTAGCTTATTTATTGTACTTCATAAAGTTGCTATGGGAATTTCTGACCATGGTCAGGTTAGGATACAACATATTCTATTCAAATCTGGTATGGTTGTATTGAACTTAAACCACACATAAAATGGAAAATAGATTTCTTTCTTTTTGACCTGTAAATGTCTTTTGAATGAATGCAGGTAGCCCCAAACATGAACTCTGCTCTGAGAGCAGTTAGTAATTTAGCTTTAGGTGATCAAGTCTCTGGCAAACAAAAGCATTCCAAATTTTCATTCCAAATTAGGATTCTCAAAACCAAAAACACTTTAACACCGACATATTCACCGACATATTTCTGGCAATTGTTAGTCTGCATTCCTTATTGAAGAGGGGCTTGTGATGCACCTGTTTGGATTGACAGACATATAACAGTAAAGCAGAGAGCACATGTAGCCATAATTTGTCAGTAGTTTATAAATGAGCAGCATTTTGGACAGAACTTGGTTTGTCGCCATCCACCACCCCTCCCTGCAGATGATCTTTATTAAAAATACACAATTATTTATATTTACATGCCATCATTTCAATAACTAGTTCAAACTATTTTATTATTATTTGCTGTCTGGAAAAAATCATAGAAGGAGTGAGTGTCAAAAGTTGTTTGCAATGGTCTTTTTTGCACATTTTATATCCTTGGCAGAGTAAGAAATGGGCATGAAATGTGTGCATGCTTGACTAATATGAGTCTTATCTGAACCTTTGTGTGGAAAGGTCTTTTTCTGATTAATAGCAAATCGATTTGAAAAGGTAATAATCTTTTTTAATGTCAAATAGAAAGACAAAGCTTGAAATACATATTTTTTTGTAACATTTTAAAGTTCAACCAGAAACTCCAATAGGAGAAGGGCTGCTCAAAACATAATTTCTTACATTAATTTTTGGGATTTTTTTTTTCTGGACTCATAAAATATATCTGGTATTGTTTTTAACAAGTGGTTTTTTAAACAGTCATAAATGCTGAGAACTGAGTAAAAATTTACATAATATCAAAGCCGAATTTAAATTTGCTACTTAGAGAAAGGATGGTGTTTGTATACTAATTATTTTGAACGTTGCATGCATATGGAGGACATCTGCTGGAATCTGACCTTTTTTGTAAACCCTGTATTATATTATGCCTCTGAAACTTACAGCATTGTTTGTTAACAGTAAAAAACAACAAATAAAAAGAAATGTCATTTCCATGGGGAATTATTAGTTTGTCTCAGGAATGAAGTATATCACTAAATTATAACTACTGAAATATCTATTTTATTAGTTTGGAATTGCAATGTCTGGTACTTTTTTCCTGAACTGTAGGACCTACTCTGAAGCATGGGAAATCAATATCCTTTAATTGGGCTTTAGCTTTGAAGTAACATGAGAAAGAAACTACTATTCAAGAGAAGACTAAATATCAGACTCTTCATTGCACTGCTTCTATGTGACAGAAAATGTATTTTGGGTGTTTGTATTAGCCCTTCCTAGATAATCCTTTTTTGAATCCTTCACTAATATAAATATTTTTCTTCATGTTGACTGAAGCATTTAGTCTAGAACACTATTGTACCAGTTTCAAGTGTGAAGAGATTTGTGCCAATGTTTTGGGAAAAGGTAGAACCTTACCTGAGCAGAGCTGTATGGCTAGGTGGGAAAGAAATGGATCTAAGATACTTCAAACAGCAAGTCTAGAACTGCGATTAAAACATTCTGATTTAGTTGTCTGTTACACTTCTACAACACAGAATGGCTTGGCTAACCAAATGTCCAGTCAATATCTGATGTCTGGAGGTACCCAGAAAATCAACAAAGCAGGAATCACCTGCATAGATGTCCTGCCCAAGAGATACCTGTGACTATGGATGGTATAATTAAGACTGTCTTGTCACATGAAGAAGCAAAATTTTTCTAACTACTTTACTTTTAGATTTTTTTTTAACTTGTTAATTAATTTAAATCTGGGCATGTTATTTTGTCTGCTATTGCTCCATAAACCCTGTTCAATTTTACGTTTAATGGTTTGTAGCAATTGATTTATTGAAGATCACAGAAACGAGGTAGTCAAGGTTGGCAATGTTTTTCTGAGGAGATATGATTCAGAACTCTAAGGCCAAGATGAGATGATTTTCAGAGTGGTTGGGAAGAGAAACAGGAATTGTTTGCTTTGAAGCAAAAAGAGGGGAAAATATTCTGCTGCAGAAGCTGACATTTTTTTTATTTGGCCAGGTTGCTGTATATATTTATGGAGCCCACAAGCAATATGAAGCATGTTCCAATGAAGAATTTGGAGCACCTAGAGTAATTATATCATATAGAATATGAAAAATAAGCAAGATGGGTTTTTCAAAATTTAACAGAATCTCAGTAGGTTCAAATGCCACACCAGAGGAATAAGATTACAGTCTTAGGCTGTATTGGGCTGACAGTAACAGTAACCATGAGATGCGAAGGGAAATTTAGAGCGTGGTTAAGGCAGAAATATATTTGTACCAGGAAACTTCACTTATTCCTCTGCTGACTCTGTAACAAAAAATGCATGGTGTAAACTCTACATTTTAGATCCCTTGAATGCTTATTTATTGGAAAAAACCTGCTCAGTTAGTGAGCAAGAGGTGACATGAATCTTGATTTACTTTTCTGTTGTGCACAGGACCTATGTCTAGAATGGCTTCATGCAGCTTTTGGGATATCACATTCGTAACACCTGAGTAGGAATGCAAAAGTACATAAACCTAAAGCAGAAAATTTAATATGGAAATGGAAAACTACAGGAAAATGTTTGTATGAATTACTTAAAAACATAAGAGAGCAAGTTAAATAGAGAGCTGAGAAGGCAAAACATTCATAGATAGTATAAAGTTTGTTCAAAAATTCTACTTTATAGACATGGTAAAAATGTAAAGTGATCAATAGACTCTCTGAGGAACAAAAGTATTTACTGGGTTAACAGCAGAGCCAAAATATTTTGCTTCTATTGAAAAGTGCAAATATTGACTCATTTAAAAGAGTACAAATTTTGACAGGTTAAAAGAATTCTTTTTTTAAAATCAAGACATATTTTGAGCTGCATCTAATTTTTTTTTAAGGAGTGTAAAAATAATTTTAAGTTATTTTAAATTATAGGGAAATTATATGTATAAATTAAGATGCTGCTTCACTAGAATGCTTCACTCACCATTCTGTATAGAAAATGGATATCAAGAATAATATTAAATTAATCTTACATAAGAGATTTTAGAAAAAAAATCAATACAATGATTGGTAGGAAAGCACTAAGAGTGAATAACATGCAATCTAAAGAGAACCAATTATGAAAATGCTGAACTACTAATTTTATGTACAAACTGCTGTCTAAATCAGCATTACCAGAATTATTGCAGATTCTTCTTTGAAAACATGAGGTCAAAATTCAGCTGTGCCTCAAAAATCTAATACAGTGTCAGGAATCATTGGGAAAATAATTAAGCAGAAAGAACAGTTCTGAAAATTGGTTTATAAGACAATGAGGCGCTCAAATGTAAAATATTGAGTGATGCATTAGTCAATCCATCCAAAATTGATTTAGTAGGCTTAGAAAAGTTAGAAAGAATGGTTCTTATCCAAAGTGAGATTACAGACTAGAACTGTGAAAATAGTGAAAAGAAAAGGAAAATAGTTGAAGTCAAAATATTTCACTTTGAAATTTTCTGAATAGAACCTTTTTTTTCCTTCAGCTTCATAATTACAATTTTTGAAACCATGTAGCAAAAAACTTGAATATTTTAGGTTTTATTTATTTATTTTATTTATTGGTTTTATTTAGGTTTTATTTTAATTTGAGCATATAATTATGTGAGTTGTTCTAAATAGAATTAACTTATCACTTAATTTTTTTTTATTAATTGGAAAAAAAACAAAAAACCCTTTTTTTTTCAATCCAAAGTATGCCCACAAGATATCTTAGTGGTAATGAACCACTGTTATTGAACTTCTTTTTATCAAAACTGGGAGTGCCTGAGGTAAGAAAAATCAGAGGTTTTTTGCAATCTGTATTCTCCAGATATGCTATCATCCTGAATTTTTCTCACCCTCAGTTTTGAAAAGTTTCCCATCTGCCTGGTGCTCACAATACATTGTGAGGTGTACATTTATAAATTTTTATGTTCATCCAGATGAAAAGTTTTGTGTTTGCACAAGTCCAGTTTCATTATTTACAGTCACCTTTTGACTTTCACCAATTTTACCTGAAAATTATTTATGTGTAAGAGAAAGAAGATGAAAATGCTTATTATATCACCATACAAAAGCAGAGAAACATGGGATATTTGGCCATTCCTGAAACAGTGGAAGGGACATATAAAGAAAAGTCAATGGCAAAGCTGCTTGTATTCACTGCCATGCCCTGCTTGTCTTCTGCCCTTCTTTTTTACTCAATTTCATATCTTTTAGACTGATGGTGGAATTTAATTGATCTAATAATAGAAATTTCTCCTGTGAAAACAGGAGACAATTATTTGCTATAAGGTGTGAATTCCTAATATTACAGCAACTTCCAGACATCTGGTAGGGAGGAAAGAATAGTAGACTGCTAATGTTTTATGTGTATGACTGTTAAGGTCAGCTTGTCATGTTATGGCCTGAGATTACCACAGGCTTCAGACAGCAGTGAAACAACACCCATTTTTCTCTTGGAAATGGAGGACGCACTTATATAATGTCAGATATGAAATTGCAATGGTAATTTGTTATTGGAGTAGTATGGAAGAGTATATGTAAGTTTCTTTACAGGAATATTATGGTGTAAAAATAGCCTGTTGGTACAGGGAAGCTTTGATATCAGTGGGAAAAATAACCCTTTAAAAATGGGAAATTCTCATCTTGAGCTAAACGGAAAATAAAATAAGACAGTTCCCAAAGGGATTTCAGAAAGTAATAAGTGTGGTAGGCAGCCAGCCTGCCAGAGCAACTACAGTGTTTATTTTTCCCCTGTTTTTTTTTCCTTGTTGACCAGAGGAATCAGTTTAAATGCAGGCTGCCTGTCTGAGGAATCATCACTGAAATGGCTTCTGTGAAGGTGGGCTGATATAGGTTAGACTCAGCCAATTAGGTCTATGAAAAATGCTTTGTGACTTGGGCCATTTGACATCTACTAATGTGCCAGTCTCAGAGGTAAAATATACTAAGAACATCAGCTTGAAAAAGTTATTTTGCAATGCACGTAGCAGGAAAGAGCATGGGAGAGACAGAGAGAGGGAAAGCAAGGGAGAGCACTTTTCTGTGTGAAGGCTGAGGTGTAAAAAGCTAAAGGCAATTTCTGTGGAAAAAAAAAATATCAGAGAGAAACTCTCATGCTCCTTCTTGGATAAAATTCAGGCTTGAACCAGAGCTAGTTGAGAATACATCTAGGGTATGCAGTTACCTCATTTGTTATTTGCTGCGGAGAGAATATCTATAGCATGTGCTAATGCAGCATGCAATGTGTGCATGTTGCTGTTTATTGAAATACCCAGTATTGACCAAAAAAGTTACCTATGCTAAATATATTATTTGTAAAAAATACTTCAATTTCGGGTCTTTTTTGTTTTGGGTCTTCCCCCAAAATATTAGTGCCTAGCTGTTCATATACTCACCTCCACACTAGTATTCCAAACAGTTATTATCTGCTCCTCCACCTATCCTGCAATTTCATGACTTCATTCTTCCTGACTTTATTTTTATACTCTTAGTTTCACCTTAACAACAGTTTGATCTGTTAAAAGTTTTTAATGCTATTGAGAGGAAGACAGGTAATAAACTTTGGCTTTATAGTATTGGATGATTTTTGATAGCATTTTTTTATACACATTTCCTTCAATGCTTTTGGGAATTTAAAAAAAAAAATTCCTTAAAGTACTTTAGAAATATTTAGGTGATTGTTATGAACCAATTAATATATATATTTGTAATCTATTCAGTTCTCAAAGAAATAATCTTAGTAGGAAGAGTGGAATGATATTTTAAATCATATGAATTAGTTTTAATGAATAGTATTTTAAACAATAAACTTTAAATTTTACTGCAAAAAAATGTGGATTTTCTTTTGTTTGATCTAAAATTAAATACTTCTTGAAAGAAGAAAGAGTTTCCATGAAAAAAATATAGAAAGATTCATATATGGATAAGTTAATTTTTCTCCATTCTATTTTTTTTATTTCCTTTGTTCTTCCTAGTAAAAAGTAGATTGCCTCTTCCTTATTCTTGTTTTCTATTCAGAAACAAGAACATTCTTCAAATTCAGAAGAAAATAAATGCATTTTGATGATGTCTGAATGATCTACGAATGCATGCAACTAAAATTTCCTGTCATCTTAAAATGGATGTCATCATGATAAAGCATTTTGTATTTGTAAGATATTCAAAGTATTTCATGTTACAGAATATTACAACCTGCCTTTTTTTAGTTACTCAGGTCTGGGTAAAAGCAGTTTCCAATTTAAAATTTTACACTGTCTGGAAGCTTAAGCATCTTCTTTTGAGTTCTTATTGGCATGGTGAATATATTGCTCTATACATCATACTTTTTTGTCTGTTGCTTCAGGCAGTGTGGCAAAGGCGTCACAGACAACAAAGCAAAGACAGAACTCAGCTCAAACCACTGATGATGGACTCCTCTTGGCCCCTGCAAGCACAGCCAGTGGAGATGGAAGGCGTGGCTGCTTGATGAGCAGCAGTGACCAAGAGCCATGGAGCAGGTTGGTAAAAGAGATGCACCTTTGCTGCAGCTGGTTTTATGTAAAGTAGTTACAGGAGAAGGAAGTGAAATTGAATTAAATGTTGTGCCTTTTACAGTGCCTTTTTGACAGAAAGTCCATTGCGTCTATGTTTAGAAATGTGTTTTGAATAAAGAGAAGCAGTTTAAAGATTGTCAAATATCATACATCTTACAGCCAGTTTACCTAAATTATTATGAAGGTTGAAGGTTCTATTTTGTGATTGTGCTTTAAATTACCATGACATTTGGATCAGATCTCTCTCTCATTTGGATATGAACATGTGAGCAACACCTAGGGGAAAACTTAGATTAATACTGCAGTGAAGACACGTTTGTAGAGACTGGTGGATTAGGTAAAAATCTTCATTACAATGAAAGACATTGCACAAAACCGTGTTGTCACTCAATCATGCCAGTATAGCACAAAGAGAAGCAGACCATGAGGTGAATCAGTCCAGCCATTCGCATGGGTAAGCACTGCCTGCATTTGTTGTTTTAGAATATAGTTTCATCTGATCCTGGGGCTGTGATTTCAAAGGTAGCTAAGGACATTATACATGCTTCAATTATTAAGCTGTTTTAAGATGTTCTGAGTATTTTGTAATAGCTTAAATCTGAGATTAAAAATTTGAAGAGGAATATGCTACTATTCAATTTTAAATAGAAATGTCACAATGTGATTGAGTGATATAACAAATGCTCTATCACTTTTCTCAGCAATGACTTAAAACCAGCTGTAAATTATATATACTATGAAGTTACGACAAATGAACTTCCTCAGCCAGATATCTTGGCAATATTTGTATGTTCTACGGGTATTCTGTTTGCCATGTTTGAATTGAGCTCCACATTTTTCCCATATCCTAAACATGACTGGTAACTGGAAGAAATAATGAATTTCATCACCTAAATAATGCAAACCAGAAATCCACAATGTGCTGTCAGCCCTGTTTCACAAAGGCTTACAGCAGCTTCATGTGAATAATGAGGAGAAGACACGTTTGAATGAGACAGTGGAGAGGTTTTTATTGAGGCAAGCAATTTCTTTTAGATATGGTTTAAAGTCTTTTTTAAAGCAATGAAAAAGTGCTACTTGAAGTAATCAACATTGGAGAAAATCCTTAGCTTGACATATGTGGGCGTAAGTTAAGAATTTAAACTTACTGTTAATTACAGTAAACATTTGTTTATTTTTCTAACTTGACCTGGAACCTATTTATACAGGTGAATTACATATTATTTCTAAGGGGTAACGATATAAGCAAAGCAATGACAGGAGAATGAAATAATGGAAATGATTTAACATCAATGACAGTTTATTTAAAGCAATTCTTTAAAGAGAGAGAAGCCAGTCCATTCCTTTGCCTTTGTAATTGTACCTATAAGCACAGTATCTAAATGGTTGACAATTAAAATATTCAACAGCCTGAAATATCACTGCACACTCTGTCCTCTTAAGAAGAATAGTTACACATTCTGTTACTTACTACTAAAAGGTGTTGGTAACCGAACCATATGTGATGCTTACTGTTCTAGATCAAACACAAATAAGAGCAAAATTTTAGGCAACTACACTACTAGAGATAAAGGAGCTATATTATGAAAATAAGCCCTCACTGTTCTTGGATAAAACTGTTCCAAATTGCACTTTCTCTTCAAATTATGTTTCATCATTTCATTATGTTCCCTTTTCATTGTGTTTCATTGTTGTGCATCTTTCTGAGATTTTGAATTCAGTAGGCATGTGCCTCCTACACGTAAAAGACTCTGTCTTTTATGTGTAGGAACATACAATAGCTACTTCATGGTTGTCAATCTGGCAGGGCCTCTAGAATCCAGCACAATGTTAGTAATAATAATTAGTGACAACTGTGTTTGCAGTAGATGTATATTACATTCACCTTATGGATTGGAAATAATAATACTTTGTAAAAATTGATTTTATCTTTCATGCATAATGTAGAATCTTGACTACTGTCCATATCAAATTAGTATGAAAACAGGAAACTTCATAAAAGTGTGGTAAGAAATTTAAGTTACTTGGAAATTTTTTGGCCCTGGCTTATAGTCCTTTTCTTGCCTTGTCTGCAGGACACAGTTTGGTAACCAGAGAACATCTTGTTAAGGACTGTCAGCATTTGGAACACAAGTGTTAGCACCTGTTCATGTCTTTTGTAAACATATTTGACATAATTATGATACCATATGTTACAAATGGTTGACAAAATTTGATTAATACACATTAGTAGCTCACAGTACTTCTCATGCCACTTAAGTGTTATACAGTAGTTAGCATTTCCCTAAGCATTCACAAGATGTATTTTTTAACTTCTGAGACATGTAAAAATTGAAAAGAAAAATATAGGAGGAGTATTTATTGAAACAGATATTTCAATTAGACTTTTTGCAAATACCTTTTAATTTCTACATATTTGAGAGTCAGCATTTTCTCATTTCCAAATCTCTCACATACATATACAGCCTATTTGCATGTTTCTGAATTGTTCTGTAGTACCAACAGAAACAAAATGCTAGTGACTGCAAGCTAACATGCTATGTATTTGCTTTTCTTGTTTCTCATCCAACTGTTTTTATGTTTGTTTACCTGTGGAGTTTTTACAGTCTTATACTGCAGTAGTAGCTTATCCCTGTTTAACTATAATCATGGAGTCTTGATCCTGCTGACATCTATGGCACCACACGTTACAAAAGTGTTCCTAAGCAGTGTTTGAAGTGAAAAATGAGTAGTGTTTTCAGGAGACCCCCTTCTGCAACCTATTAACTGTTTCCTTGGGAGAAAAAGTGACTGTGTATATCTGTTTTGCTCAGAGAATTATCAGCAAAGTACAGGTCCATTTTTTGTCATGCCATAAAGGGTGCTATGAATCTTAGCCTACCTGTGTGCAAATAAAACAAAAAAGGTAGGAGTATATGAAAAAAATTGTGGAAGAAGGAGGTACATCAAACTTCCAGGAATGCTCTGGTGAAAATTCAATGTGTTTGTCTAAGCATGGTCTATTTAAAACATGGTCTGTTTGTTTGTGGACAAACTGTATTTGTGAAAGCATTTATAGATTAAAGCACAGTGGGAGATAGTATACAGAGTGAATATTTCAAGGCTTTTGTTTAACAGATGAAACCTCGTATGTATTTATGTGGTAGATATAGAACATTCTGTAAATATTATTTCAAGGAAGAGGAAGTGATTTCAGTAGGCTATACCTATGGTGTTCTGTTACATGAAAAATATCTTCAAGAATGCATATATGTTGAGGTCTGAAAAGCAGCAACTATTTCAACATTTCTAATCATATGTCTAGATTAGCGTGCATGCCCTGAATAAGGACACAGAACTGTAAATAAAACTCACCAGCTTATATCTTGACATAAAATAAAAGTTTTCCTCAGAAGCCTTTAATCTGATTGTCATCTTTTTTCATTCACAGCAGTGAGCCTGTAAAGAGCTCTGCCTCTGCAGTGAAATACTACTGTATAGAAAGAGGGTTATCAAAAAGCTACTCTTGTTTGTTTATTGAAATCCCTATCAAAAGAATGTCAGTGCTTTTGAGAATGAAACATTTTTAGTCTGAATCCTGTGTCTGAGCAAACTGTTTCTGTTAGATTTGGAAATGATAGCATCTACTGTAATAAGTCTTTGTCTATGCATGTTTTTCCCCCAAAGGATAGACAACTCTAGAAAAAAAAATTAAAAAAATAAACCTGCCTAACTACTGTTACTAAGTCTTCTTTAAGAAAATATATCTTTTAATATTCACAAAACTCCCCATCAAAACCACCTGAGACTATTTTCGTCTATTAAATTATGCATTATTTATGCGAAGAGTCATCCTTTAGAACACATTTTACATGTTAAGAATCACAAGTACCTAAAGATCAACTTCTGAGAATAGTCATTGAGAATATCTCATTACAGATAGCCATGAGGACACAAAATGCCTTGCTTTTTTTCAGCTTTCTCTGTCAATTCCATTAGAACTCTGACCTGTGGGTGGGGAATAGATGTTAAATACCTTTTAAATTGACAAAACCTGCTTACAGTTCAAAGTACTGGAGTGAGATTTGCATGCCTGACTAAACCAAAACCCTGTAAACAAAAAACTTGTTGTTATAAGAAGAGCATTTCATGAAACACATTGATTTCCACATATACCTTAGGCAAGAGGAACTATATTGTCCTGTTTGTGGAACCACATGGAAGTAAACATCTTCCTTAAACACAGAACTTTCTTTATTCCTATAAATTGGTATCAATTGGTGTCATAGGTTGCTCAGGTGAATATTTTCATTGCTTTCAAGTAAAGTTTTCAAGGCAAGATTCTGTGTTCCTTTCTTCAGTGTTTTAGGAATAGTTCCCTAGTAATTTCTAAAATGATGAATTTGTTTATATTCCAAATGCAACCCCACAAATCTTTGAATTTTGTAGCCTCCCTAGCCTCAGAAAAATTAGATGAGAAAGATGTTTGGGATCTCATATCCATGATGTATGTTTTATTGTGTCTGCAGTTTAATCATCCAGCTCTCAGAGGGAGGCAAAGATGATTTTGTCCTTCTTAGATCAAGTCTCTATGTTTACAGTACTCAGTCCAAGGCGATAGATGCCTAGGAAAATCCCAAGCTGCCACTCAGAGAATCTATTTAGTGGGTAGAAAATATAGTTACTGGTTAAAGATCACTATTCTATATGTTATTATATTTAAAAAAAAAAGAAGTTTGCATATGTTATGGATTTAATCTTGAAGAAAAGAATAAGGTCAGGCTCCTAAAACAGAAAAGAGGAATGTGCTTACAATGTCTATCACTCACTTCCTTTTCAAACAAATGCCATGGATCAGGCATCCACTAGAAAGGATCCTGAATCTTGTTGGGACACTTTGAATTGGGTCTGTAGCTTTGAGGCTGGAGGCAGAAACTTCCATATGGAAAGTAAGGAATCAGGCCTGGATAACTGTAAAATATTCTAAGAATTGTATAACCTAAGACTTAAGATTTCTTGGGTTTTCTTACAGTGGGAAATACTGTAAAGATAAAAATGCAACTCTTTCTGTATGATATATGGTCTAGGTGATGAAAATGGAAGGTTTATTTAGTTTTTAGAAATTGCAACATTTTCTTAACAAGGTGTTTCTCTGTCATCCTACTCCCATTTCAAGGATAAAATCTATTAAAGGACAAAGGCTTAGATAGATTGCCTAATTTTCTCATTTGTTTGTTTGTAAATAACTTGCTGTGTTTCTTCTTCATGTGGACAGAATCCCCCAAAATAGAGACAGAAGCCAGAACTATGTGTCGAGAAAACATTGCAATGATTGTACTATAGGACTAATTATTTTACGGGATTTTTTGCCTCTCTTTTTCTTTACATATTGCATAACTAATTCTGTTACAGAGATGTCAAAAATAGAAAGCATGCCATATTTGTTCTTTGCTTCTAAATAGAATTGAATGCAAAGAATTCAACAAAATGTGTAGTTGAATATTTATTTCTGCCTCAGTAAATCTATTAAGATCTTAAATTAATGAAAAAATAATTTACTTTTTTTTAAGGAAGGGGTAGAAATCATACATAGAATCATCTTTTTAATTTTAAAAGTTGTTTTAAATGGAATTTTAGAGAAGAGTAAAAATTGTCTCAGAAGTTTCCCTCTTCTAGGGAAGTGTAACTGCTAGTGTAACTTAATAGGCTAGATGGATAATATATTTTCATCAGGGTAACACTGTGACAGTATTTCCTTCCAATTTGATTTGTCTCTTTTCCAGCAATTTGTGGGTTCACATTATATATACAAATGATTTTGAAAAACATAGGAGTTAAATTCTTAGTCCATTAGAGAATGTTAAAATGGAGTTTAGACAATTAATTTTTTATACTGCAAACTCTGTTCTTTAGAGCGACCGAATCTCCATCTTTCTGTGGTTTTGAACTTTTTTTCTCCTGTGAATATTAGAAGAATTCAGATAAACTTGAAATGAATGTCAAGTGATTTGGTCTGGATTTTAATGTAGAACATATTTTGCAAGGCTCGGTCACCTAAAATGAGAACTTTTATGGCCACCAGATTTCAAGTTCGTGTTCACTCTTGACAGTTTCTGCAGAATTCTGTTATCTTCCACATCTTTCAGAACTTCACCCAAGTGAGTCCTTGAAAGAATTTGTGGAGAAGGGATTGGATAAAACAAAATTAAGCTCAGAAAACACAGAGCGACAGATTTTTTCTCTTCTCAAATTGGCAAGAAAAATAGTTTTGTTTCTCTTTCCTGTGTGTGTATGTATTTATATTTTCATGTTTTGTTGGCAGCTTTCATTGTGCACCAGCTTGTTTTTGTCTTTGAAGTGTTTGAGTTCCTTTATATCTTGAATAATGATCACCATGTCAACAGCCAAATCAAGGACGCTCAGATTTTTCCTGTTGACACTGGGCAGCTGTATGTCCACTTGCTGACATGCAATTGGAATTTTGGTGCTCTGTTTTTCATGGCCAGCTGATAGCAGATTGCTTTGTGACTGTCATGCTATTTCTCTACTTTATCAAGATACTGATTTTTTAAATTTCTATTGAAACTGTTCAGTTATGAGTTTTATCTTTATCAAAGCTGATACATGGTTTCTTGTAATGAGGATCGTAGTGGTTTATAATTCTACATCCTCTGGAGCATTGATTACTTTGCAAAGCAAATTAAGATAAATGTTGGCATAAAACTATTATTATCAACAAGAAATAAACTGGAAATTTGTAGCCTCTCTACAATTTTTAATGGGTATTAAAAATGTATTTTCTTCCATTTTCTCCAATTATGAATAGAAGCTGGAAAGCACTGGGAGAGAAAGGCAGAATATAATGTTCTCATACTGTTTCTAGCTACCTGTACCAGAATTCTCTCATTGACACATTCAGCTGTTCATTGTAATTCTACTGTTCTTAAGTCCTGCTATGGAACTCTCTGCTACAGCTGTGTCTGCGAATCCCTTCAACAGATTTTGAAAACAGCTTCTCTCCCCACTAGCCAGTGCCTCTGACCAACATGCAAGTTTAAGATCTCTGCTGTCACTACCTTCCACAACCTCCACTCCATCTGAAAGGGTGCTCAGGGCAAGCTCCCTTGCAGTGCTGTGGAATGCCCCCTGGCTTTCTCCTTCATGGGAAATGGCAGCCCCTACTGCCCTCCCATCTGCTGCCTCACCTGGCCCTTTAAGAGAAATGTATGGTCCTAATCTTTCTCTAACCTGCTTCTCTCCTTTCTGCCACTCTCTCAGGAACCAGTCCTGACCTTTTAGTCCTTTTCCTGCTTGCTCAATAGGTATATTCAAGCTCAATCTATTTAAAGGTGTGTATCTATAGGTTCATTTGCTTATTCTCTTTTATGTGATAAATTCACTTTTAGGTTTTAGAACTCTGAATGCTCTCTTCAAAACAGTTTTGATCTGTATTGTTTGCCTCTCTGCCTCTTCATATTTTTTCTTTTATTTTTTCCTGGCAGTGGAGTTTTCACTGTCTTTATCTTAATGTCAGCTTTGCTCATCTTCCCCTGCTGCAGTCAGCAAAAGTCACTGGCTATGCTCAGCTCAGTAGCATTAGCTTGTATTACAAGCATCCTGACACTTTATGTAAATAATGTAAGCAAAGTGGTGTCCTAGAGCACAGGATTAATTTCAGAAATCTTTTTACACCCTTGCTGTAAAACTGGAATTTCAGCCAGCTCTCCTGTCACATACCCTCCCAGTTCTACTGGAAACCACTTTCAAACAATGCCTTACAGAGGGAGGGGAACCCCTTATCGAGCAGGGAAAAAGCTACCTCAGTAAGCTAATGCTGTTAAACCTAACTAAGACACACACTTATTAACAAATTTATGAGGAAGGTGGGTATAATTACTTGATATTCCATTGCAACTCTGGGTTCAATATCCAGAATTTAATTTCTAAAATGTTCATGTTTAGATCATTTAATCCAAAACCCATATTCTCAATCTTTTGACCCCAGATTCTAAAACCTGTTGTTTGCTAAGGTTGTGATTACAGGAAAAAGTCAACACAACTGCAACCTCCTTTATCCAGGCCCCTTTCTCCTTTAATTCATGTTTTTATAAGGCTAATTTACTGCAAGTTTATCTGGCTGTGCTACTGCTAATGTGTCATGCACTTGAAGACAAGCAGTATGGCAGGTAGGAACTCTCATGAGACTGAAATTCCTACAGCTTAATGTAAAACTGTGCTTCTAGAGTTGGCAGCCTCAGGTCCGTGAATAAATGAGGTTTATGTTGCTGAGTTCAAGAAGTCTTATTTATATGTTCTTAGAGGTCATGATTTTTATTGTCTACCATGTTACAAGTACAATACAATAGTTCAGCAAAAAATGCAGCCCTCCCAATCCATGTATAGGTAGAGCTTTAAATAAAATGTGTGGAACTTGCAATAATTTGGTGATAATGGACTTAATGGATCTGCAAGAAAAAATGGTGCTAATCACTAAGAAAGGCTCAACAAAATGTGTGTCTTTGCCGAGTCCTGCACTTTGGCCACAATAACCCCCTGCAACGTTATAGGCTGGGGATGGTGTGGCTGGACAGTGCCCAGGCAGAAAGGGACCTGGGCGTGCTGGTGACAGCTGACTGGACATGAGCCAGCAGTGTGCCCAGGTGGCCAAGAAGGCCAGTGGCATCCTGGCCTGGATCAGGAATAGTGTGGCCAGCAGGAGCAGGGAGGTCATCCTTCCCCTGTACTCAGCACTGGTGAGGCCACACCTTGAGTGCTGTGCCCAGTTCTGGCCCCTCAGTTTGGGAAGGACGTTGAGAGCTTGAGCGCGTCCAGAGGAGGCAACGAGGCTGGAGAGGGGCTGGGAACACAAACCCTGTGAGGAGCGGCTGAGGGAGCTGGGGGTGTTCAGCCTGGAGAAAAGGAGACTCAGAGGTGACCTTATCACTCTCTACAACTTCCTGAAGGGTGACTGTGGTGAGCTGGGGCTCAGTCTCTTTCTCCAGGCAACAACAGACAGAACAAGAGGACACAGTCTCAAGCTGCGCCAAGGGGAGACACAGGCTAGAATTAAGGAGGAAGTTTTTCACAGAAAGAGTGGTCAAATACTGGAATCATCTACCCAGGGAGGTGGTGGAGTCACCATCTCTCGATGTGTTTAAAAAAAGACTGGATGTGGCACTTGGTGCCATGATCTGGTTGAGGTGTTAGAACATGGGTTGGACTCGATGATCTTAAAGGTCTCTTCCAACCTAGAAATTCTGTGATTCTGTGTGATTCTGTTGTCTTTCACACCAGTAATTAAAAAGAGCTGTGACTGGTAAGATGAAGCTTTTTTTGTAATGGGGCCCCAGCCTTTCTTATCCAGCTTTCATGTATTCATTTTTATGTATTCTCCAAACTCTTTTGCTATATGCCTATGATTTCTTTTGGGAAAAGCAGATATACTTTCTACAGGTAATGTCTGTGAATGCACCAGTGCACAAACTGAGGCAGCACAGAGCCCTGGGCAACCTCTGTTCCACTTGAATGGCAGATGGATTTCATCCTGGTCCTGTCATATTGTTATCTTCTCTGGTTTTCTTAGCAAATAATAAACTACTTTCCTGGAATAGTTCAGCCATATGCCTGGAAAGAAAGGTTACTGCTTAAGAACAATCTGTACTTGTCCAGTGATGAGATTTTTCAAACAGCTTTCATGAAAATTTGAAAGAAGTATCATATTTAGCACCTCAGGCTTCAAACCAAGGCAATTTAATTAAATATGGTTAAGCACAGAAGAGATGCATCCCTGGAAGCAGAATCTCTAACAGTATCTGTTATCTAAAATTATAAAATATTGAATGTTTCCTCCAGAAATTCAAAGAGGCTCTATGAAGTGACAGGTTGAGTTGCAAGGCTCCTTTGATGATCTTGTGGAATATTGCAGCTTGTAGAGGAAAAATAGTAGAGGATGGTTGTACAGGATGGGGTACAGGATGGCTGAGCCTGTTTGAAAATTGCAGATATGGTGAAAAGACAGAAGTTTTCTCTTGCTGTAGAAACAAGACACTTGCCCTGGAGAATGAACACATTACTCATTCCTTGAGTGAATTGTTCTGGCAATTGGATTTTTTTTTGCAAAATCCAGTTCTGGGTAGATTGAAATCTAGGTGAAGCCATGCATACACAGATATAATTGCACTCTTTTTGCCATAATGATAACAAAAAGTCACAGCTACCACACTATTGGATTGTAACATTCTAACGTCACATAAAAGATTATATTAAAAAGGTTTCAAGCACTCCTTGTCACTTCACCTACAGCATTTCCTCTGTTCTGTGTTTTCTTGTTGCCTGAAACTGAATGTTTGCAGTCCATGGGCTCAAAATGTGTAATATCATAATTAATTATTAATATTTGAACAACATGCTTACAGAGACAAATTTGGCCATAACTCAGAGTTGTTGAACCTGCCTCAAACTGGACTGATGATGAATTCTGGTTTAACATTTTAGGTCTGCCTGTTTCTCACTTCTCCTGTTCATATTATGCTCATCTTTGGAAATAGAAGACTTCCATAGATTTAAAAATGCTAGAGAGAAGAGCAGCCCAGAATACACATGCTCAGGTCATCAAGGATGTTACCATTATCTTCTTATCCTGCAGTATCAATTCTATCACCTACTTTATAAGGACAAAGATAACAGTGTTTTGAAAGAGGGAGTTAATGTACTTCAGAAAAATGGACAACCTGAAGAAAAAAAGAAGGAAGAAAAAAGAGAATTTCACAAGTGATCCTCCTGTTTCTCTGAGATTTTATCAGATGAGAATTTAACTTGAGAACTCAGCTGGATCAAAATGGATCACTCTGCCTGAGAAAGCTGGCATAATTGTTTTTCATCAGTATTTTCTGTGGTTGCAATAGAGAGGTAGCAATATCAAATTAAAGCGATATTATAATAATTGAGAGAAATTTATATGCAATAAAATACCTGTGTTGTTGTCTAGAACTATAAACAGTTAACTACCATGGCTGGATACTATTGAGTGATACTGCAACTGTTACTGCTTCAGGCTTTAAGCAATATCTTTACCTGGGTGAGTGACTTGAGTGTTAGAGACTAAAATATGAAAATTAATTACTGAGGAATAAATTTTAAATAGAAGTTGAGACACAGAATTTTAAAGTAAATTTGTAGCTCTTCATTCCTCTTTTTATAGCTTAATAGCTGTTCATTTAGCCAGATACTTGTCTGTTGGTGGAAGAAAAATTAAAATGTTGGGCTTTTTTTTTCTTAATAGATCTATTGCAATCCAGACAAATATTTTAAAGCTGAGAATAGAATAACAGAATAAATTGTGAAAAGAATAGAATCCCAGAATGTTCACATTTTAATTGTCCTAGAAAGCTAACATGATGGAATATTTCATCTCTTTAAGGGGAAAACTTGCTGTGTATCAACCCAAGATGATGATCATTTAGTAGAAAAGTCCTCTAAAGGAGATCTATTATTAAAAGAAAAAAAAAACCCCAAAACATTTAGGCTTGAAAGGTAAGCAGTTGAATAATTGTGTGCTGCAATTTGAGAAATAAAGAAGCTGATAAAAGCAGGAAAACTTGAAATTGTAATAATCTCCTCTGAGATTAGAGGCTAACATACAGATCTGAATAAGTCTCCCAATCTACTGATAATTCTACAGATAACATTAAATTGTGAAAGACAGAATTGTTTGAAAATCAAAAGTTTCCTGTCATGTTATGACTACAAACCATATTGATTTTCTTTTGAATTGCACTGTTTCAGTAATACTTAAAAATATACAGCATATTGTGGCAGTCAGTGAGTGGTTGGTTCAACCTTTAACGAGTGTCAAAACCAAACTCTCATATTTGATTAGTAATTACTTGTTCATCTACCTTTCAGCTCTGAAACTGCAATAAGCAGTGATGATTTTGATTAAATAATAGAAATTCATTATAGTTTCTTTGTAAAGGAGTTGGGATTCATGCACATTTTACTTTTAAGACCTGAGAGGAAATGATTTGTTGTCATTTATTGTGAAAATATGAATGCTGCATTTGTGCTGCTCCTAGAAGGTTTGTCTGAAGTCTGTCACGCCCAGTGCTAAATAGCAGGTGACTTCAACTATAGAATTTTTAAACTCACATAAACAGATCTAAAGTTTTATTCTTCATTATTTGCCTTTTGATCAAAACCAAGGAGAACAGATTGACTTCTGAAAGATTCAATATTGAAACTGTTTTTAAATTCTGCCTTTTTCACTTGAAAATTATTGATTGATTGATAATAGGATCATATAGGAGAGAAAATGGGTTAGTCTTCTACTGATGTGCAGAATAACAATAGACAAAATAAGTGAAATAAAATTAAGTTTTACTCTGATGGCATTGTAAATTGAATCTAATCGATGGAAGTGGAAATTCCATTCAAGATTTTCTGTTAACCTCCTATAGAGCTCTTTTGTTCAGAAAGCAGTTTAGATGTTATTGTTTACAGCTGAGCAATGAAAAGGTTTGGAGCCCATTTAAAAGATTTTAGTTGATTGCTTTTTTTTTTAAAAAAAAGCCTTTCTTCTCTGTGAGCCAAAATGCACAGATCTGAACAAGCTCTTTTTAGTGATGTTCTTTAGATGATGGTGTCAGTGCTACAATGTCATTGAAGTGTGCTTTGTTTCAGAATTATGAGCCTGATGAGGAAATATGAACTCTGCACAAAAGTTGTATATAAAAAGACCAAACACCTGGTCATCAGAAAATGTATACAATGGATGTCTACAACTCATAGGCCAGAATGCAAGTAATTTTTTGACTCTGACTCTTGGCCTGCCAAAATTACCATGGCAGTTCCATTTTATCACCTGCTACTTGCCTTTATCATCTTGATGACCAAGGCCTTGTTCTCTTTAATTTATCTATCAGTAAAATTTCTATTATGATATGACCTTATGAAATGTGTATCTATAGGGAACCAGTGCTTTGAGTACTGTCAAAATGCCCAGTTGTATCAAAGATTTAGTGTGGCTATTTAATAGTGTGCTATGTGGAAGAAAATGTATTGTGTTTCACCTGGGAAATGAACTTATACACAGCTATGGAGATGCAGGGTCTGGGTATGCACAGCACTCTGTGCAGGAGAGAACAATCTACAGAAGCTTTTGCAAATTGCCATGTGAGAAATTAAACTTTAAGCAACGTATCTTATTCAATCTGGCACCAGTAATCTATTAAATTAATAGATTAATGGTATATACCTAAAAAAACCTGTAAATGATAATTTTTTCCAAGGGATAGTTTAAATCTAATAAGGACGGGTTGCTTGCAAGTGAACTGTTAGAGACTTGCCATAGTGAACTTAGCAGTCCAACAGAGCTGGCAACATGAATAAGTGGAGACAGCTGGAAAAGAAATCAAGTGGAGAGTAAAATCCTATTTCTCAATATCTTAATACAAATATCTTTATAGAAATTAACTTTACATCCAAAGTGGTTTGCTAAATGTAGGCTAAACTGAAACAGAAATAAAATGTTTGAAGTGAGAATCCTTACTACTTATACAGTGAATGAAGTCTAGGCTCCTAATGTTGACTCTTCATTACCAGACTCTACACCAAGGATAGCACTTCAGAACAGAAATCTATCACAAAGTCTACTTCACTCCTAAATGCTTAGCACTTAAATGTTATTTGTCTGCCAGAAAATGAAGCAGTAGGATGAATAAGCCCATGTTGCTGACTAGACCCTTACTAATAGAAATATTCCTTACCTAAATATGTCATCTTTATAATTGACAAACAGTGCAAGAAAATACTTGTTGACTGAAAAGAAAAGCAGCACATAAAGCCATTTCCTTGGACCTAAAAATTATTTACAAAAATACAGCATTGACAAATATCTCTGATAAGACCATTTCTTCCTGGCATGGAAATTTTGCTGTAACTAGGGCTGTGTTTTAAATTCCCTCTTCCCCAGGTCCCATGCACAGAGTAAATTAGCTCTGGCTGATCTTGACTGCTTCAGGTACATGAGCCAGCTTGTTGAGCATGTTCATACACAAAAATGTATATGACATTTCTGCCTACCCTTAAGTGAGTCAGAAAATCCTATTTAGATTTTTTCCCCAAAGGATCAACTTCTGTAAATGTTGCCAATGTTTCGGTCGCTTGGTCTTTTCATTGCCAGCAGCCAGGGCCCAAGGTAAAAGGAGTTCACAAAAGAGAAGTTGGAAAAACTCATCATGGAACAAAGGAAAGAATGAATATAAAATAATAATTTTTACCTATCTTTTCACTGCCTTCTCTTTACAATTTACGGCCAAAATCAGAAAACTCTTCAGTTTCTTAGGCTTTTTCTCCATTTGTATCTCCCTAGAGAGAAACTTTCAAATCATTCTTCTGCCTTTCTCTATATAAGGTGCTCTCTATCATCCTGCTTATATTTGCTGCTCTTTCTCTATTCAAGGCATCATTATATTCCTATTATACCTCAAAAAATTTCCTACCACCTATTCCAGAAACAGGTTTTGGTATGGCTTTTCCTTAATTATTTTCCCAAAGTATTTTTACTCTTATTTTTTTGTTTTCCCAGTGATCTTGCAGTTGCTGGCATTTCACAGAAAATGTTTGTTCTGAGAGCTAACGGGAACATGTCCTTCCAAAACATGTAAAAGTTTATGGGTACTTAGGTCCAGATTCATCTTGTGCATCATTACACACAGAACTGAGTAGCCTACGCTCTGAACAGAGCTGCCCTATGGACTCAAGCAGCTGACAGAAAAATATCCTTCTTGAGGATCTGATTTACCATATGAAGGTGTCTGTGTCATTGCACTGGTAATAGACATACTGTGGTTAGTCACTTTCTTGAGGTCCCTAAAGTGAGATAGAATGAGACTATGTCTGCATTTGACATATTAATGTGTGGTAAATAACCACATTTTTGCACTGAGCTAGTCAATTTATTCTGTTAAAATAGTCTCAATATTATTGAGATCATATATAATACTAATATAGTTCAGTATGAACTTCATTACAAGGAAGAAGGAAGAGAAGTATTTTACTAGGCAAGGATTAAACATAGATATATAGAATTTGAAATATTATCAAGCTGGTAGTTTGGAGGAGGCATATTCCCAATTGTTCAAAGTAGCAAGTGAAGTTAGAGTTTCCCACAGTGAAATAAATGCTATCTGCATTACCCATATGTCATGCTTGATTTTTTCCCCATTAAAATATGTGTGAAAATTTCACTTACAGACATTCTAAATGTCACCTAGAAACAGCAGTGCTATGAGTGAGATAGAGGCAGAAAGGGCAGGTTAAGTATATGGAGAAGGTAGCCAAAGGACCTAGCAAACAAAGAAAACATTTAAATAAATAAATTTTAAAAATTCTTTCAATTTCTTTTAATTTTTCAACTCTTTCCTGTCTTCACCTAAGATTTTATTATTGCTACTAAGTTAAGCAGCTCTAAAAATAGCACATTTCAATAGCTATCAGCATTTTATTCTGCTACAAATGCTTTTCATACAATTAGGCAAGTTTTCCAGGAGATGTCTGAGGAAATTACTTGGGATTAAAGTGATGCACAAGACCACAGAAGAGAGAGGGAAGAGTCAGAACATGTCTGTCTTGAGCATCATTCATTGGTTCTGGATTCTGTGCTTTGTTTTCTATGTGCTTTTACTCCTCAGTCACTTTTTCTCTGACTTTGCTGTTTACTAAAGAAATTCCCTGAGGAAGAAATGAATATCTGTTTTTCATTTATACTAGATAAGGACTCTCTGTATCAACTTTCATCTTGGAATGGCTTGAAGTAGGGGAAGACACCAACAAGTTTATAGGAATTTACAGCGTCAGGTTCTGCTATGTCCACAGACTATCTGGGGGCTCAAGAGATCTTTAAAATTTTGGAAAAAAAAAATTTCAACTAAAACCATTATGGTCTAATTCAGATCTTATTAGGTTATTGCCATTTCAGAGAGGAAAAATGGATTTTTGTATAGAATGTCTCTGCTTTTTAATTACTCTCAGGGCTATATACCCCTTGAATGATATAGTATAAAATACAGATTGCAGATCTGATACTATGTTGGCCTTGAATTTATTTGCACAGATCGATCAAAAGTGAATGTCAGAAAATCATCTGTCAGTCACAGCTTGAAATGTCTTTTAAAGGTTTTTTAAACCTTTTAGGTTGATGAGAACTTTACATTTCTCTCTCACAGGTTGACCTGTTACATGGATCTTTCTGATATCATGGTTGAATTGCTGCAGTACGCTTGATTGTGTGCTGCCAAAAAGGTTCATCTATCACCTGCAGCTAGAGCAGATTTCAGCAGAGTGAGTGTTTGCAGGTGTGGAATACGGGATTCTGCTGCTCCTCAGGTTTGCTATATGAACTCATTATAATGAGTTAAGTTTCTTTTTTTTTTTTCGGCATAGTGTCTGCCTCTAAAATCTTTTCTGCAAAAGCCTAAGGCTTTGAAAGTTTCCCCAGGTGTCAGATCCAGCAGCAGAGTTCTGGTGGTGAATCCACATAAGTCATAGCTCTCCCTGGGAGTTGTGTGCCTCCCTTAGCTCAGTGTATCTGCAAACACTGCATGAGCACCTGGTGTTAGTCTTTCTAAACATTCTTTCAGAAAGAACTGTACAAAATAATCTGCCCCTCTACCAATATTTTACAGGCTGTTTTTTGCAAGAGGTCTTGTATTCTCAACTCTTACTATAAGGGTAATTGTTTCTTTTAAAGAGGTTTGAGAGATCCTTTGTGAAGGCTAACATAGGGAAAAAACCTGCTCAATTTATGTAGTTTAAAACAAATTATGATAGAAATGGTATACTGATTTATTGATGATACAGAATTAACAAAGAATGAGCAAAATATAATTCAGGTCCAATATGAGCCATATATCAGATAAATAGAAATAATAGACATTAAAGAAATGTTAATGCATCCCTTTTCAAATAGCTTCTATAGAGAGAGGTCTCCAAAAGTCTAATACTCCCCACCATGTATTCACAATTAACTGCAGTGACCAGCCGGATGGTCACTAGGCCCTTTTCCCCTCCAGGGAGCTGTCACTGCAGCTGCAAACTTCTCCTCCCCTGAAAGATGTGGGTGCTCCAGCTCTGTGCCTTTCCCCACCACTCCCAGCTACGCCTGCACCAGCTTGAGAGAGCCCTGTTGATTGCACATGCAAAATAGCCTGGATCTTTGCATGCTGCACCCTGCACTGCTGCTCCACTAACTGCATGTAGGCTACTTGTAGTGTCCAATGGAGACACTGGACAAAACTATATTCTTTCATTAGCTAATAATTTTAACTTTAAACCCTTGATATTTGAGGATATTTCCTACTATGAGGGACAACATCATGAGTCTGAAGTGTCTGAGCAACCTTACTGTGAACCACAGTGTTTGGAGTTCTCAGGAGCCAATCTACTTTCTATTATTATTGGGGAATTGTTTTCACAAAGAGTGTTGTGAATTTAAACCAGAAATTTCTGGAAAAACAGCCTTTAATAATCTGAAAATTAAGACTTTAATAATCTGAAAATTAATTTAATATCCTGAATAGTGTTTTTATTCCACTGGATGAAAAAATGCAAACAGAAACAGCCTTCCATGTCAGGTGAAGTTTATATATTGCCTTATTTATTTCTGATTGATAGAACATAATTAGTATGGGAAATTCTAGTCTAAGGTTTTCTACAAGCAAAACATGGTATAGTTTCTGGCACTATAAAAGTACATAGCTCTATTTTCTTTTGAACTTTTATTTGTATCAGTAGGAAAAAGTTATATCAATTTACTTCAGTCATATCCAATATACAGAAATCCAAAGAGTATCTAATTCATTAGGATTAAAATATGAAAAAAAATTCTGACATTTGTGGGCCAAGTCCATCTCTGTTTTGAGACAAACACTCAAAAGCTGCCTATGCACCAAAAGCAATCATAATTTACATGTTTTAAGTGTAAGATTACAATGAAGAGATAGTGCAGCAAGTATTATAACTAACATAAGATGTATAATGAATATTTGTATGACAGTATTTTGTAATACAGGGGAGTATTTTTCTGCCTAGATTTCTGGTACATGCAGTCCTGCTTCACTGTGCAGTGTGCAAACCAGTTTCAGTGCAAACCAGTGTGCAAGCCAGTTTCAGTTTATTCTTATGTTAAACTGTGATTAATGTACCTGTTATTTACCACTTGCACTGGTTTCTGAGCAATTTATTTGATATATATATTTTTTAATTTAAAAAAGTATATTCCTTACCCCTAAATTTAAATACATGATGAAATCTATGAGATCTCCCCATAGCCATTGGAGACTGAATTTGACACTCTGGACTAAGTTCAGAAGTGTCATAAATTAATTTGTAAATAAGTCATGTATATGAACTGGTATAACAAATATGCTAAACACATCTAGCGTAGGCATCCAGCATTTTCAATAGAAAAAAGAATCAGCAAACATGTGCAAAATATAATTTGGGGAAGCAAGATATATTCACATATGTATTAATTTAGTTCTATTCCTCTCTAACTGTTAAGTAATTTGTATATCCTGACTTTCCTCTTCCTAGAGAACAAACCAAGTGATTTAAAACAAACTTATCATTTGCTAGGAGACAAATATCGAGTAGACTGTGTTTGAAACAGATCAGAGAGAGGCCTTGTGCTAAATTTAGATGAGCTAAGGTTAAACCCTATTGATCAAACATTATGGCTTGAGAGAGTGATTATGAAAAGGTTTTATATAATTAGTATTATATAAGCTCAGTAGAAAGGACTGTTAGAACGGAAGCTATCAGAAGTAATACTGACAGGCTTTGCAAGTGCTATGCAGATGTTTGATTTGCCTTTGCATGACTTTGTCCATCTCAGCAAAAAGGTTCTTTGATACTGAGAAGAATATTATGGTATCCTTTCTAATTCTGAAATAGTTTTGGAAAAATTCTTGCAAATAATCCTTGTTCATAATGCACCATTTTATATGATGTTACAAAACCAACCAATAATCACAAAACTTATGTGTAGGATCAGGTGTAGGTATTAGAAAAAATTTTGACACAAAAAAATCAGAGAATAATTGCCAATTAAAAGTGTAAACATTCCTGCATGGTATTTCTGTTCAGCTGTTCTATTTGAGGAATGTAAAACATGACTAATTACATCAGCAGGTGTGGTGTAGGTGTAGTGCAATTATACATTGACATTTTTGCTGAAGCCTACAAGGTATTATTTAGTACTGGCTACCATTCTAGATGTAGACCTGATTAAAAATAATTGAAGGATCAGTTATGTGTTAAAAATACTTTTTCCTGCAATTAGAAATCTTAGCAAGGATTGATTGTTCAGACAGAAATATGAACTTAAATCTGAAAAGGAATATTATACTAGTTTTAAGATTTTTATTTCTGTGTTATTGTACTATTATTTTTTAATGACAAACATTTCTAAATTTATTACCAGTTGTGGTTTTTTGTATGTTTCATATTTGATATTAATTTTAACAATTATATGTAAGTGATGTTGTGAATTCTGTTAACTCAGTGGCTGGTTAAGTGACTCTCATTGACCAGCAGTCCTTGGCTAATGAGGTTGACTCACAGTTGACTGGAAGCTAGCACGTGTAACACCTACATACAAGAAAGGTTGTAAAGAGGATCTGGGGAAACTCTCAGACTGACTTCAATGCCAGAAAGATCCTGGAGCAGATCATCCTGAGTGCCATCCTGGGGTATGTATGGGACAACCAGGAAATTTGGCCTAGCCATCATGGTTTATGAAGGATTTCTGAAAGGCAGGTCTTGCTTGACCAACCTGATCTTCTATGACTAGGTGACCCACTTAGTGGATGAAGGCAACATTATGGGTAACATGATAGGATGAGAAGAAATGGCCTCAAGTTGTACCAGAGAAGATTTAGTTGAATGTTAGGAGAAATTTCTTCTCTGGAAGAGTAGACAGGCAATGGAACAGCGTACCTAGGGAACTGTGGCAATCATCATCTCTGGAAAGTTTTTTAATAACATATGGATATGGCATTTGCTTAGTGGTGAAGATGGCCGTGCTGAGTTAACACATGGGTGAAGATGGTGGTGCTGAGTTAACACTTGATAATCTTAGAGGTCTTATCACCCTAAATGATTCTATTATTCTGTGAATTTATTTGGACAGTTTTAATGATTTTCCAGAAGCAAAGCATCTTAACCATTGCTGTCTCTGAAATCATAGAATCAGAGAATGCTTTGGATTGAAAGGGTCCTGAAAGATTATCTCATTCCTATCCCCTCACCATAGGCAGGGAAAACATCCATTTGTCCAGATTGCTCAAAGCCCCATCCAACCTGGCCTTAAACCCTTCCAAGAATGGAGCATCCACAACTTCTCTGTGTAACCTCTGCCAGTGTCTCACCACCTTCATGGTAAAGAATTTCTTCCTTATGTTCAATCCTCTTTCAGTTTAAAGCCATCCCACCATGCTCTATTGGCATATGCCCTTGTAACAAGTCTTTCTCCAGCTCTCTTGCAGGTTCCCTCTAGGTGCTGGAATGCTCTGAGATCTTCCCAAAGCCTCATCTTCTGCAGGATGAGCAAGCACAATGCTCTCAGCCTATCTTATAGGAGATGTGCTCCTGCCCTCTAATCATCTTCACGGCCCTCCTCTGGACTCCCTCCAACAGGTCCATGTCTTCCTTATGTTGGTATGTTGGGGCCTCAGAACTGGACACAGTTGTCCAGGTGCAGTCTCACCTGTCTGGACCTGCTGATGGAGCCCAGGACAGAGTTGGCTTTTTGGGCAGCAAACAGACTTTGTTGGGTCATGTTGTGCTTCTTTTCACCCAACACCCCTTTGTCCTTCTCCCCAGGGCTGTTCATTCCCTGCCCAGCCTGTATTTGTTCTTGGGATTGCTGTGATCCATTTGTAGAACCTTACACTTGGCCTTGAACTTAATGAGGTTCCCACTTGCCCACCTCTCAAGTCTCTCAAGGCCCTGTTCATGGCATGTGTGCTGACTACACCTACAGCTTGGTGCTGCTGGCTAACTTGCTGAGTTTTTTCTGCAGCCATGCTGCAGTTAAGTATTTCATTTCAAGAAACTTTCCCTTGGATATTTTTTCCCTCCATTGAAAAAGTGAAAATTAGCCGACTAAATTTAATTGACTAAGAAAGAATGTTATTTGTCAGGAGTTGTTTTGAGAAGTATAGCTGACCCTGTAATAAGAAAGGACATTTTGAACAATAAAATTCTTTAACATAAAATAAAAGAAAACCTGTAAAGGTGACAACTGCAGAACCAGTTTTGTCTAAGAGTAACAGAATAATATTTTGATGTGTGAATAATAACTCTCTTGAT
Organism: Agelaius tricolor; assembly: GCF_023055355.1. Classification (NCBI taxonomy): domain Eukaryota; kingdom Metazoa; phylum Chordata; class Aves; order Passeriformes; family Icteridae; genus Agelaius; species Agelaius tricolor. The sequence continues at coordinate 38,152,716 of NW_027269263.1, forward strand.
GGGACTGAGACCCTTTCTGACTTTTATGCTCACACTCTAGTCACTGTTATGTGATGCAGACTCAGTTTAACAGCTAACATGAATACTGGTGCCAGCATCAGTAGAGAACAAAACCACAGAAGCTGTCTAAATTGGTGCTAGCTGGATTATTAGTTGTGTAATATGCTATGAAGTCATGGGGACTTGCAGGTAACTAGAACAAAGTTTGTCATGTCTAACTTATTTAGTGATTACTCCTTGAGTAACATACTTTGGTAGAGGAGGAGTGATGGGATACTGTCATTCTGAGGGCTGGTAAAGATTATTTAAGCTATTAAAGCTTTCAAATCTGGTGTAGGAGCACAGCTGAACAACTCTAGGTTGGGTCGGTTCCCTTTCCTTCTTTCTGGAAATTATCTCAGTGGAGTTTCAAGTCACACCTGTGGTTGTTGTGAATTCATCAGGGTAATTTACTTTACTCTGGATGATTTTGTATGCAGATATAACCTTTATATTAGTAATATCGGTGGTTACCTCAATGACAGAAGAGATGACAATAGAGTAGGTAATGCACAGTTGTATCTCCTGTTAAAAACTAACAAAATCTATTTTTGTACGAGTAATAGGAGAGATAATACAGAGAGGAGGAAAGGTAAAACATGACAGGGTCTGTATCACAGAAGATGACGTGTTTTGCTTGATCTGTTTAATATCTGTTTGGTAGTTTTACATTTCAATCTTTGAGTAGATTCTGGTATAAGAGACAATGGAAACAGAAACAAGATCTCTTTGTGTAAAAACCTCTTAAAATCTTAAACCCAGAAAAAATAGATGAGAGAGTGGTATCTCCATCCAAGACATAATTTATTCTGAGGGCATATATGTAAGGGTTATAAATAGTGGTCTGCTCTTTGGTGTCTATGCCTTCCTTTAACCTCAGTCACTCAGTTAATAGAGAGTCAACCACTGGGCAATTAATTTCCTTAGTTGACATATATTTATTGTGAGTCTACTCAGCACACTCAGAACCATCCTTCTAAAAGAAGTTCAAGCTTCTGAAAGGTAATTGAAAGGCAAAGGAAAAAAGTATTTTTATTCCTAAGGATGACCCTGAATCAAAATTCCAAATCCAAAACCCCTTATACCATACAGACTGATTATGTGCATTCTTTTCAAAGGACTTTTCTACAGAAATATTATCTTATCCTTGGAATAAGATAGATTATTGTCTCTTTAGAGAAACATTTACCCTAAACAAACAATGTAGCACACTTGTTTATATTGTCATACAATTTCAAAAAGCATCTTGTCTGGTAATTAATGATTCTACTTCATTCTAGTAACAACAGCAGCAACAACAACAACAGCAACAACAACAACAGCAACACTCTCTTGTTTAGTAGTAATTTCTCCTGTCTGTGTTCTCAGAGCTTATAGTAAGCATGTACTGTTTTAAAAACTGATAGTTTAAATCTAGCACAAACCCAAGTGGCACTAACAAGCAAATTGTTTCCATTTGTGAAACCTATTGTAGTAATTGCTGCTGACTCCAGAGACATTCCGTAGGCAAGAGCAGTAATGATAATTTGGTAGCTTTCTTTTAAGTGGACTTCATTTTCAACAGATAGCAGATATTTCTGCCTTCAGGGCTGAAGAGAGGTTTATGGACTACAGTAAGAGCTCCCCACTTTAAATTTTTCAAAAGTGGTTGTTTTAGTAGTGAGCAAAACCCACTATATTTCCCAAATGGAATTTCTTAATTATCAACGACTATCAACCCTGGTTCTTTATGAGGCTCCCAAAAATACACAAGACAAAACTCTTGTCAAAATTCCCACAAATTATTAATTAAGTTTCACATAATAAAATCATGGACTCATTTATGTTGGAAAAATCCTTTGAGATCATCAAGTCCAATTTTTAACCCAGCACTTTTAACAGATTATTTCTTGAAATGTGAGCAAGTATAGCAAGGATGCCAACCTCCTGCAGTCCTTTATGTAAAGCAAATACAATTTATATGCTCTTTCCTTGAAAGTCTAGTCTCTAGACCCTTTACCAGTTTCATTGCCCTTCTCTGAACATGCCCTAGCACCTCAGTGTCCTTTATTTGTGAGTGTCCCAAAGATGAACACAAGATTCGAGGTGTGGCCTCACCAGTGCCAAGTGCAGAGGGCACACTCTGCCCTGGTTCTGCTTGCCACATTATTGCTGATACAAGCCAGGATGCCACTGGCCTGGGACTGCTCTATTTCCATTAGGAGGACTGTGCTTGATCATGTCGCAGCTGTGGATGAAAATTTGTTAATTTATTATTCACTGCATAGACTGGAGCGTCAGAGAATCTTATTTGAGGAGCAAGACCAGGTTGTAAAGTGCAATGTAGAGCATAAGTCTCCGAGTTGAATAGCTCATAAAGCAATACTGAGACCAGTAGACAGTTAATGGATGCTTTTACCCTCTTCTGTTTTGATTTAAGAACTCATGCGTTGTTAAGAGATTTGGTCTTCTTTAGGATCCTAGTTTAGGTTGGTGAGGAAAAAAAAAGTTGTATTGGCAAAGGATTTTAGTATAGCCTGTAAATCTGTACCTGTTCATAAAGAAAATGTGAATTTAAAATCTGGCTTTTAATTTATTCTTAAACCATTTTCAAAGCAGACAAAAAAACTTGAATATTACAATTACACAGAAGTTGGAGTCAATGACCCTTGCGGGTCCCTTCCAACTCAGAATATTGCAGGATTCTATGATAGTAATATATATGGTTCCTATACTTTTTGGAAATCTGATCCTAGGTCATCTTTCCCATCCACAGGAATCTTCATTGAGAAGATGAAATGTTTGTTTGAGTCAGTTGCCCATCGCTGCTGCAGTCTTCACTTACTGCTGAAAACCAGGTACAAGCATATATGTCAAACCTTCTTTGTGAGGGCTAAGCTTTGGGTTCTATTTTCATGTCCTCCTGTCCTAATATAGCAAATTAGAAATAGTTCTGTAAATAGCATAAAAAAGATGTAAAACTGAGAAAAATGAGAACAGGAATACAAAACAGTCTAGAATACAATCTATTTATTTTATTGTCCTGGTTTGAGAGGGAGTGAGTTTTTTGGGATGCTGTGGTCAAACCAATAGGTGCTCAGATTTGAATATTGGCACCTGGTGTGGCCACTGAGGACATGGATACACCTCTGAGAACACAGGGGGTTAAAAGCAGAGAACTCCCAGGAAAACTTCTCTTGGGTTCCGGTCAATGAAAGGTGATAGGAAACCCAAGAGGTCTCAATTGTGTTTCCTGGGGAAGCCTATGGCAAAAGAGGGACTCCTCACCCCTTGATGAACTGAGAATTGATTATCTAAAGGGTGGTGATGGACTGAGAGTTGGTGATCTGAGGGATGGATGTATTGGAAATTTGGTGGGGGGAGGAGGAATGTTTTTGGAAGGTTTTCATTCTTTCTATGTGTTTCTTTTTACATATAGTTGTAGGTTAATAAAGTTTTCTCTTCTTTATTCCTAACTGGGAGCCTGCTTTGCTCTATTCCTAGTCACATCTCACAGCAGATACCAGGGAGAATGTATTTTCATGGGGGCACTGGCATTGCACCAGCGTGAAACCATGACATTTATCAAAACCATTGTATTAGAAATTTTGTCACTGATTTATAAGAACCAAACCAGTTGACAATCTACGTTGCAAGAATTATCGATAAAGACAGTGCAAAGAGAAACCTTAGCAACCTCCCCTCCCCCATTAAAAGACATGAGTAGGTGGCTCACAACTGAGTGCAATGAGGCTCACAATGAGTAAATTAATTAATAGACCAATGTGATGGCTAAATGTCATTTGCTTATTTTTTTCTTTTTTCATGGTGCATATAAATCAGAAACCACTTCCCAGCTCATTGTGTTTACTTATGTTTTATTATATAAATGAACCCCTGGATTCTCAGTTCAGTAAATATACTGAAAAAATATTTTGGGCATCCCAGTGTTTTCTGCAGGAAAAACTGATTATTTATTGAAATTGGAGCAAGTATAGCAGGGATGCCTACCTCCTGCAGTCTATTATGTAAAGGAAATACTGGAAAAAATAATCCTTTCAAGGAAAGTACATAGAAATTGACATTTCATATCTTTATACCTAAGTATTTCTTGCACTGTTTTGTCATTGTCACATTCTTTTTCATTAAGTTAATCAAGTGCATAGAGACTGGAATTTCAACTGAAGAAATTATTAATTCCAAGAAAATTGTCAATCTATTTCTCAACAAAGTTTGTTCCTCATATTCATTTGGACTTAGAGGCAATTGAAAACAACACTTGAAGTTTTTAATTATGTAATGCCTAGCATTTTCAGAGCAAATTAGAACGACTTAGACACTAATTATTAAAAAATTCTAGTTCTAGAGAGAGCCTTTAATAAAGGTTCATTTTTTTTTTTACTGCAGTAAAAGGGATGTAACGTGGAATATTTGAAACAGACCACAGTGACTCCAGTTCCCTCCCGGTAACTGGTATACTATGTATGGGAGAATATGACTCAATTTTCTACTTTGCTTCTTTTACTTCAGTACCTCAAAGAATTTCTTAATTGCTCTTCCTGTTGAGTGGAAATCCTGAAATGAAATGTTTGTGTTGCAGTCAAAATTATTCTTAGAAAAACAGCAGACTTCAAAGTTAGCACTGTGGGATCAGCAACACACCCTTTTCAGAAAAGTAAGATCTAATAATGTAAAAGTCACTGATATATTATATATTTAACAACTGAAAGAAAAATTCTGGCTGACTTAAGCCAGAATTCTGGAAGTAAAATAGTTCTACTTAGTGAATTATCTTTGGGAATAAATCAGTGTTGTCAGACAGCCTGATGTGAGGGTACTGAATATATGTGTGCTGAATATATTTGCTATATTGTATATTTAATATGTATTTATTATATATGACACATATTTATTTTGTTGCAATATCTTCTTCTAGATACTAAATTATTGAAAAGCCATTTGCTTTATATTAAGTAATCGAAGTATGACAGAATTTCACAGTGATATTGTAGGTATGTCATGTTAATATTCATGGCTGTGAACATTAGTTGTGTTTCTTTCAACTCTTGACATAGAGAACTGGGGCTCCTTCAGGACTGCTTTACAGCTGTGGGTTTATTTAAACTCTGTGAGGACTCATTATCACGCTAGCAATTCACCTTACTCATCATTCCTCTGCACAGTCCCTTCCTCATTACTGTCAGTGAATTCTGGTGTCTTCCTAAGCTTTATTTTTCTTAGTCTGGAAAATGACTTATTTATCCCTTCTTCTTCACCAGTGGTTTATTATGCCTTTTTCTATACAGGTGTTAGAGCATGAGCCTCTAACACATCTGGTCCCTGTGTATTATCATGTTGCATTTTCACTTTGTTCTGTTTCAGATGCACCCCTATGGTATTCAATGTAACTTCAAATCTTACATATGTCAGAATTATCCACATTCCTTAGAACTATTCTGGATTTCCTTTTATTCATCTCCAGTGTATCTCATCTGACATTTTTGTTCAGGAAGACTACCATATGTTATCTGTGATATTTTTTCCCAGTGTGTCGTGTATGAGAAGTTATTTAGTACAGGCAAAAAGAAAAAAAAAAGTGCAAAACTGTCAGCTTAAAATCTTCTGTTGTTCCTGTTGTTCATTTGGACTTGCATACTGTGGGTGGCACTTGGGGGATGGTTTGTTGCTGTCTATAAAAAGATGTGCCTTTTACAAATGGGAACACTGCTACATGAAAATACATTGAAAGATTCAGATGAAAATTGAGTACTTGCATTATTATCATGAAATATCTACATGATACCAGCAATAGTCAAGCTACCTTGCTGGGCTGACCTTATTCAGTTTACCCCTGAGTGGAATAGTGGAATTGCAATTCCTTGTCCTTCCTTAGGTTTCAGTGTTGGTAAAAGAAATGTGTATAAACAAATTTGCAGTGAAAAATTCTTATGCTTCCCTTTTAAGAAGTGCAGATTTATCCTTGTTGTTGAGCTGTGAGGGACTAGACTAATGACAGCATAATTCAACTTTCAGAATCTGCAGCCTCTGACAATCAAAAAATGAGGGAAACTCAGCCTGGTTTGTCAGATACCCTGAAAGGGACAATGCTACCTTTGGAGCACAGTCTGCTTTTCTTCTCCCTACCCTTTTCCCCAGACATACTGGCTTATTGGTGAAAGAATTCAGGCAGTGACTGAGTAGGAGTCATTCCCTCTTTCAAGGAGGTTATGTTTTTTTCTCTTCTGTATCTTGGGTAGGTTAGAAAGCCTCTGAAGATTACCAGTGATTACTCTGAAGATTACCATTTGTTTCTAATTCAGCTTTGCAGCTCTGGCTTATGAAGTCATTGTGGACAGTGAAATACTGCCTAGTTTTATAACTTTTGGCAAAATTTTTTCAATGTCTTCACTTCCACTTTCAGCACATGGTCCTGAAATTTTTTGACATTCGTCTGCTCAAGAGCTCAGAGTATTAGATTTTATGATTAAAGGCTAATGCTCATGAACAAAAGGATTTGTGGGGATCAGGGGAACTGTGGCAGGTAGAGGGACCACAAGAAGCTAAGAACTGGTAATAGAGTATCCTGACCTGGCACTCCCAGCACCTTCCATGGTGAGCATGGAATACAGGGTACAGGGACTGTGATGGAGTGCAGGGGGGAAAGTATTTTGGGATTGTGTGATATTTATTATCAGATGCTTTAAATTTGGAAATTTTGGGATGATGTGAAACTTTTATAATTGGATATTTAATGAATAGAAAAAAAGGAAAGGAAAGGGTAGGGTCTGACTGTACTTTGGAGGAGTAAGTGTGGGTAAAGAAAGGAGAAAGGGTAAAGGCCAGTTGAGTATAAACAGGGGTTGGCTGGTATATTTGTGTGGCTAAACCCTGTGCTTTTCCCCTGCAATCTGTTTAATATTCTAACTAAATTACTTTTTTTTTTCCCTATTATATGTAGATATTACAGAAATTCAACCTGGACTGGTTAGTGATAGACTAAGACATCTGATAACCAGCAGATGAGGTGGGACCATGAGTCTCAGAGGCTTGAGAGCCTGAGGTTATAGGAAGACCTAGGTCTTGGAAACTGCTACCGAGCAGATTGAATGTCCAGGACCAGCTTCTGGCAAGACCCCTACTGTGTGTATATTTCACTAATATATTTTAATCTGATCAGCCATAGAGAAGGGCCAGGGCTGAGCCTTTCACCCAAGTCTGTGTGGGTGTTTAAGTAGAGGCCATAAAATACTCTTTATTCTCTCTGTGTTGGTTTGTGTATCCAGTTGTGTGTTTATAGTATGTTTGTACATACAATTGCATGTGTACATGTTGGGTTTAGCCTTGACACTGCCTCACATCTTCATGGCTAGGTCAGGAGTACTTTCTGGGTCCTGTCGACCTCTGTGCTGTGCAGTCTCTAATACAGAGCCATTTGAAATCAGTATGTGTCCAACATGTATCTGTTTGTAATTCACAGCCCTGGGAAAGAAAAATCCTTTACAGTTCCCATTCAATGCAGTTCAATCAAATGTATTCTGTTAATATTTCAGTTTTTAAGTCTATTTATTTTTGTTTTAATTGGTCAGCTACTTGAAACAAAGTATGATATACTCATGTTGGGCAAAATTCAGGTGATGAGGCCAAGCAGGATTAAACCTGCTTGGTTTACAGCAAAGATCTGCACCAAAGATAGAAAGAAACAGAAACATGGGAAGCATGATTATTTTTTTAATGATGTAAATCACTTTTCATAAGCCCACAGCAGATGTAAATCTATTAAATGTCAAAATTTTTTTTGTTGTCTTTTATAAAATGCAAATAAAGTTTGGACCATTCCTACTTAGCTTGTTCTTTTTCTGTCTGTGTTGAGCTCATAGGGTCTGGAGGTCATGTTACCAGTGTGTTTTTAAGCTTCACACAATTACCCTCAACCCTGTAAAGCATTGCACAGCAGGAAAGTATTTATGACTTGTCACAAGGAAAGCTGCTGTCTTCTGTAGCCCTACAGGAGTCCAAGTATAATGCAGTGGTTATGAAGAGTGTGAAGGGAAATGTAGGAATAACATATTTAAACATAACATTACTGTGTCTTTGAACATAACTTTTTGCAATCCATATTTTCCACTCAGAAGTTAAGCCGCATGTGTCCTCGGCAGGTTGCTGAAGTAGAAATCCTATTTATCTACTACCTATTATTTTCTTAGCAAAATTATCATCTTACATCCCATTATTTGGAGGGATTATTAACCTTAACTACTGACATCCAAGGGCACTTCACAAGGTATTACTCACTTAGTCCTCATGTTACCCAACAATTTTTTCTAATTTCTTTTCAAGAACAAACTATCACATAGTCTTACATTAAGCTCAAAGCAATTCTTCATGCAATAGAAGTTGTTCAGGTTATATATATATATATATATATATATATATATATATATATATATATATTGAAATGGACATGTATCCACACATGTGAAGATATGAAGCCGTTAAAGTGATCCAGCATGTCAGAAAAGGATATTTTGCTCAATAAAATAGCCTTACTATAATGTGACAAACAAATGTTGGTATAATAAATGTAGAACTTTAGAGTCACTTCATGTCATTCTAAAAACATTTTTCCACCAACAATATGACTTTCATTCCTCCAATAAGAAATGTGAAGGGGATTAAAAATAAAAATTATAAAACTAATGATGAATATGGTAAAGTGTGTTCTCAATTGCTTTTCCCTCACTTTGACATTATCTTTCTGATGTCATTCTGTTTATAATCTTGCATAAGTGCAAGTGAATCACTAATAAAAGTGATTTCTCAGTTCTATGTTTATAAGAAATACCTGTCATAAAGCTGTTATTTCCTTCTTCTTTTTTTTCCCTCCTGGGAACCTAATGAACATCTATCCTTTAAAAATCTGTTATTTTAAAATTGTAAACCCCAAATTATGATATACTTTTAAAGTGCCAGCATGTGTGCATTTTTCATGTTAGTTTTGATATACTGAAAACTCGTGAGTATTTCCTTATGTCTCTCTGTGGAATCCATCCCACCCATGATTACTGTCATGGCCTCAGCATCAGAATGTGTCACCTACCAATAGTTTATCCAAGCTGTCATTGTTTTACAACTGATCAAGTAAATATCTTACAATGCTAAAGACTCTCTTTAATTTACAGGCAGATAGAATATCTGTTAGTGGTTTTGTCTTAGCAGAGCAACAACTTTGGATCTATATCACCTGTCATTTGATTAATTACATACCTAGGGCAGCCTATCACAGAAATTTTCCACCTTTTCCCCTTGGTATTTGTATTCGTTCTTCACAATTACCCATAGTCACTCAATGGTTGCGTATGACAAAGTCAGCAAAGCAAACCTTATCCGGGTGTTAAATAATGGGAAAAATAAATGGAATTTGGTGTATCCAGTACATTAAAAAAAATGACAATTTTGAAATTAAATTATTACTTTGTTAACTTGGGAGAGGTACTATTTCTCCTTTAAAATGCAACTACACTATTTGTGTTAATACTTAATGACATTGATCCTCTCCTCTTATCACCACCTAATTAATAACATTTTCTCATATTTTTCTTAAATATATTTTGCTTAAATTGACAATGTAGTATTCAGTCATGGTTTGTTTGGGGTTTTTATTCTAGGAAACGCATTCTGTTTAAAACCGTTACATGCTCAGTGACAAAACTCAACATTTTCCTGTTATTACAATACTGATTAGGGAGCATTTTGCAGTTCACTCTGGTCTACCATAAGCAGCATCATTCTATGAGCCTTTGGAGCAGCATGTGTTTAATGGTGATCAGGGAGGTTGCCACAGGTGAGAAGGAGAACTATGGATGAAGGCAGTGCAAACTCAGGGCTGATGTGGTGCAGTGCTGCAGTAAGCTGCATCCCTCCTGTGCAGAGAGAGGCACCCATGGGCTCTGTTTGTGGAGAACACCTCTTCTAGGATGTTGTGGGTCCTCATTACATGCGTGATCTTACCTCATCTTGGTGTCTGCCCACCAAGAGCATGTGTTTAGCTGTTCCTAAAGCTTTAGATGAAGTGCTGGTCCTGGATGCCTGACCAAGATGTGCCCCACCAGAGATGCAGCTTGCTTCAGTGGAAACCTAGACAAATTTGAGGTAACAGTAAGTAGGAAAAGGGTAAATGAGGAGGTTTCCTTATTAAAAATATTTTCCTGGTTGACAACAACTGTTTTCAAATGTTTGAATCAACTTGCTGGTTTCTATATCTCTGCTAGATATATGATAACCATGCTGACTGAAATGAATATTTAGCCAGTCCCTCTCTTAGTTGCCACACACGACCTGTCTGAATTTCACTTAAAAATTGAAATGTGTTTCTCCCCTAAATAAGAAGAATCAGCATCCTACACCCATATCCTGAGTACATATTCATGTGCACTCTTGGATTTACCCAGCTAGTAATTTCAGGAGGAAATCCTTGGGATTGATCCAAGACAATCATACCACGCAGGGTGCTTTCTTTTCATTCCTAGGTGTCCCTGAACATCTGAAAGTCTCCAACAAACTGTTCCTACTGTCCTGCCTTTCTCTGTGATTATGACATAACATTCAACATTCCAAAAGGCTGCCAATGGAGCACAGAATGTCTCAATATGAAGATGCAGATGACAGCAGGTAATTTGACCTTAACAATACAAAAAATGTCTATGATCTGCTTTACTATCAGAATGCTTTGCAAAAACAGGGCAGCATTTTTTCCCTTGAATTTACATTTTTCCCTTTAATAACTTCCTTTCCTTTCAAACTTTTCCTTTTATATTTTTAAATCAAATGGTATTGAAATCCTCCAAATACCTTATGTGCTCCTTAAATCACCATGGAAAAGGTTTGTATTTCTGCAATATATTTGCTTTTGAAAAATATAGCATTCCTAAAAACACTATAATAAACATTTTGAAAGCTTTTTTTAACTTTACTATTTTTTCTTCCTGGATGAATTGTGTAGTGAATACATAACATTGGTATGAAAACTAAAGCTCTTAAATCAAATTTTTGTAGCACAGATAAAGACATGCTCTTTAAAATTTTATTTCCTGCAATGGATACCAAAGCTTCAAGTATTAATATGATTTTAACATTGCATAGAAAAAGACAGAAGGTTAAGATGCTCTTATACCTTAATATAATTCCTACAAAGTAAGAAATGGTTATGGATTATCAAGGCTTGATGTAGCTAGTGGCACATCAATGAAAAATAACAAATCTGAATGCAACGGCATGAAGAATGCTGAGTTACTTTTTCATTATTCACTCCAATCTCATAACTTCAGTGACATACAAGGCATGAAATACATTGTCAAAAATACATAGTTCAGAATACAATGCCATTAAATATTTTATCCAATTGGCAACAGTGCTGCAAAAAGACTGAACATTAAACTGAGCCCTGTTTTTAAAAAAGATGATATTGCACTGTGCTTTCCAGCTCTTTCTACAGAATAAAGTTTTCTGTCAGCAATTTCTTTTTAAGTAAAGTGAAGCAAGTCTCTCTCTCTTTTTTTTTCCCCTCCTTGTGAATATGCTGCAGAAAGTCTCTACCTCTAGGTAGAGTCTAGTCTCTATCCTAGGACATAAAAGAAAACTCCTTTCTGTGACTACTGGCATACAGATTTGACTTCTAGCTAGCATTTTTTTCTCATAAGGTAAATTTAGAATATTTTCTTATAATAATAGTAATAAAATTCTGAGTTACATACTGTGATATCTATTCATGCAAGGAAGAGATTACACACATGCTAGTAGCTCAGGATTTCCTTATTTCCTCAGCTCATAGTGAATTAAAACTAGTCTGTTCTACACCAGTTTCTTATGTATCTTCTCTGTTTTTTTTTTTAATCTTATTTTGCCAATCGCAGTTGGAACATCTAAAGAATTGCTTTGTTATCTTTAAGAAACGGCTCAATATTTTCTTTGGATTGTCTCTTCAATCCTCTTTTATGTCACTTACATTTGTGCGAATTATGGCCGTCAGCATATTTTAGTATATTGTCCAGAAGCCCTTTAAAGTCTACAGCTAGTCATGATGCATATTTTGATGATTTTGAATTAGTCTACATCATAAATTATGAGAAGGTTAATAATGGAGGGGAGTTGGGTTGCATGCAATGCACCAAATTTTTTAAAACTAAGGGTGACTTTGCTAGCAGCTTGCTTTGATGGCAGATATAGTTTTTGTTAGGTAATGATTGTCTAGCTGGTGTATTGCTCTATATGTACTACTCTGTTAATAAACCACATGTTGCTGTTTCTGGGCTCAAGAGCTCTTGATTAGTACTCAGCCACTGAAAAACCTTTTTGAGGGCTTGGGGGTGAACTTTAGTTCAAAATTTTTGTAAGCCTTTTTTGCTTGTACAACCTTTCTACCAGGTCAAAAGTGTGCAAGGGAGATTATGGGAAGCTGACATTTATATTGTTTATGGAAGGATGAAAGCTAGTTTTAAACAAATATCACTCCAGTCTCTGTGTGGGATCTATTGCCTATGCAGACACACTAGGTGCATGGGGCAAGAATTTCATTTCACTACATCAGAAGCAGTGGATTCCTACCTTGTCATTGCAATTTTTCATGTGTTTTCAAGTTTCTCTGTTTCCAATATCTAAGTAAACTCATCTCTTCAACCTATTGCCACAAGCTTCCAAAGAAAGCAGCAAACCTCAGCTGAGATTCACACCTAATGAAAACATAAAAGGTTAGAATTAATAGGCATAGCTTTGAAATGTGTCCTTTACACAGGGGCTTTGCATGTTTTAGAAGAAGCTGAGACAATGACATGAAATTGCTTTTATCTTCTTTGTGGCCTATCTTGTCTGTAGTCACTGAGGAGTTCTCCAGGAAAAAATATTCTGTGGGAGAATACAACTTGAGTAGCCCTTTTGAGCACCTCCAGCACCTGCTCAGTCTTCCTAGCTAGTGAACTGTTAAAAAATTCCTACACTTTCAGGTGAGACTTTAGACTGGGCTAAATTACTTATTGAAGCAGTGCACACAGGACACCCAAATATCAATGTATTTGATATGATTAAAAGTTTGAAAATAAGTACTTGTCTATAAGCATATGTTAATGATTTTAACAAATTAATTGACTTTATATTTCTGCCTATTCTCTATTTAGTTTCTGCAGCACCTCCTGAAATTTTGTTTGGCCACCCTGGAGATGTACACAAGTAAAACTTAAAGCTTTTTACATACAGATATTCAAATGGACTTTCTTAAAGTAACTTCTTCTGGGTATGCCTACACTCACCTTATCACACACAGTGTTGCTTCTAACAAATGAAAAGTTGTGGTTTGTTTACTACAGGATCCCATAGCTGTTCCAAGGATGGGCTACCTGTGGGCTAGCAAATAGCCTATGTGGTATTACTGTAGCTGGTCTGCTCTGCATACCACTGGATATGTGCCCTTAGAAAAGCAGAGTTACACTTAACCATCAGTCAACAGAGAGAGGGGGTATCACCTCACACAGATATCTGTTAAATTGTTTTTTGATAATAAGCATAGCTTGGAAAGAGGACTACAAAGCAGGGGGAGTGCTTCTTAAACAGCTCAAGTGTTGCCCCTACCTTTGGATAAAGAAATGCACGTCGGCCTGAATAAGGTAAGCTACTGAATGTATTTGCTGAGATAATTATGTTGTGGTAAGATGAAAGGGCTCATCCAGCAGGAGAGCAGTGAAGCCCTGTTTTCCTCCTTGATCATTCTAGAAAAGACAGGGCTTTCTGATGCCCTGTGTATGCTACATTTTTATCCAGGATTTTTTTTTAACATTACTGCAACAGAAAGTATGGATGCATCAACCAGAGAATAGTCACAGTTAATGAGAAGTACTAATGAATTAGTAGAACTACCGAGTTAAAAAAAAGAAAAAAAGGAAAACAAAGAAAATCTCAGTCTGTTTGCAGGAATAAGGTTCTGCAAACTTTAAATAGGACAAGGGTTAGGAAGATGGTAGGAATTTTTTTGAAAATATAATCTGGAAGTTTTGTTCCATCCTGTATTGATGCCTAGAGAAGCTACCTAGAACAGAGGCTAGACAGTGTTAAAGGAATAAAGTAGGTATTTATTAAAAGGCCTTTAAAGGATACACCTTGGGCAGTACAAGAGCCTGGCTGTGGCTACACCCAAGATGGATGACTGGTCATGAGTTTCCACACTTTCATAAGTTTTGTTCCATTTACTTATTAGGGTTAATTGCCCAATTACAGCTTTAGGTTACAAAGTCCCATCCTCCCAGTTTGTTCTCCTCAATTCCCTATTATTTACACTTTTTGGCCTGAAGCTGCAAGTGTCCTTAGTTCTCAAGCTGGAAAAGGATTGTTTTGTCTAACTAAACTGTAAAGAGAACTTGCTAACACTTTATATGAAATTCAGAGTTATATACTAATGCAGTGCAGTTGGAACATCTAAAGAATTGCTTTGTTATCTTTAAGTAGCAGCCCAATATTTTCTTTGGATTGTCTCTTCTATCCTCTTTTATGTCACTTACATTTGTGTGACTTGGAATCTGGAAGAATCTGGAAAATATGAAAGCTAAAACATTAGGCATCAGTATATGCAAATATTTAGCAGAACATCTGCCCAGTAGCAGTATGAACAGTTGATAACAGCCACAAAAAGGCTGTTGTTCACAACATAGTTGTTAAACACAGTTTCCTTCCATTTACAGTATTTTATTAGGATAAAATTCCCTCTTAGGCTATGCTCCCCCCATTCCCCCAGCTCAAAAAGCTAACTAAATAATACTTTGAAATATTTTTCTGATATTTGTAAAATTAAAAAGAAAAAGCCACCATAAACAAATAAAAACCAGATAACAAGTATTTTTTTAATAGATCGTTATTACTAATACATTTACAGGAATGATTCAACATAATACCATGCTCAGGGGACTTGGGTATATGGGTGTTAGCAGAGAGAAAGTAGTTACCCTTTTACCCTTACACTGTTCAACTCAATAAAATGAAATTAGAGTTGTAGGAGGATAACAGGATTATTGTAGAGTCATCATTTCCTGCAGCATTTATCCTTTAAATTTGACCTTTGCAGGAGTTCATTATGCCAAAATTGATAGATCATGCTCATAGGAAAAAGTCATCCGAAACACCCGAGAGCTATTGAGCTAACTAAATAAACAACTCAAGACAGTGAATGTATAGATGTAAAATAGGTTTGTCTGTGTGTGTGTATGTGTGTGTGTGTGTATAGATATATCTATGTGTGTGTGTGCCCATATAGTTGCTGCAAGAACTGTCCCGGGTACTTCCTTTTAATTACCATTTGTGAATATAAACAGAAATTTGGTTATGATGGAAACTAGCACAGTGCTTAAAAAGGATAGCAGGAAATGACAGAAATATGACAACCCAATGTAAAAACATATGACCAAATATCCATAACAGTGAAAAAACACAGATATTTCCTTTTTTTTTTTTTTGCCTCCCTCTATTCCTGTTCTAGATAACTGATGAGATGAAAGCCTCAGGAGCCAAGGAAGACTGATGTGAACCTTCAGGGGGACAGAAATACTGTAGAAAAACAATGCTCTAATAAGTCCTAAGGGAGCTACTTCCAGGCCTTTAAGGAGTGCCAAGCTTGATCTCAACTTTGGATTTGCTTCTGAAGAATTACAGAGCATCCATGAAGCAAGTGCCTTCCAGCAGCTGTAATATACCAATCTTTAAAAACCAATTGTCTGCATTAGTCACTGCATCAAAAATGGGATTAAAGCCCAAATCAACTTTGCTATGCCCATCCCAAGACATTTCAGCTCTCTGAAGAAATAATGACTATGGCTATCCTCTGGATTCCATCTTCTGTAAACAAGCATATTGCTGCCCAATTTATTGTAACTGAGCTACGCTGTTCACTTTAATGATTAAATGTTTTTATCTCCTAGTTCTTTTGTGATATCAAACAGTCTGAGATACCAACAGAGGTTCCATAATCTCTTTAATAGACTCATTCTCTATAGAGATCCTTAATAACTATTTTAATGTAATTTCTTGTTATTCCCTATCCTTCATTTCTAAGGTTGAAATGACAACGTCAAGCTTTAGCATAATCCATCAATTGATATTGAAAGGTTGTGAGAAAGTTGTCAGCCAAACAAAGACCTTCAAACTTTAACAGAGTTTATGATTTCCGTAATCAAAATGAGTGTTACTGTCTCTCTGTTATCCCACCCTTCAAGTTAAGGACAAAATCCATTCTGGTCCTATAAAATGATGGTGCTGCAAAACACCCCTAATGCACTGAAGGGTTGTGGATGCCTTGGAACAGTTTTGGTTTTGCTCCCTAGAGTGAAAAGAAAAGAGAATATAACCATTAAACTGCAGTGGCAGTGTGCTGATCAGAACTTCCTGTGCAGAGAGAAGAGAGACAGAACACATTGAGCCCTCTCTTCTCTCTGTTACTATTTGGCGCATTGAGCAGTTAATCCCATGACTGGTTTAGTTTCAGCTTTTTTATTTTAATATTTGCTGGTGACCTATAAAATTGATTAATGCACATTCATTGTGAAAACTACTAGCCTTTCACTTTTTTGCAGATGAGCAATTTTTTTAAACCCACAATTTACTGATTCATTATGTAGTAACCTACAGTATAGCTCATACCTCCTTAAAGATGTTCTGAAAGATTTAGTGGATGTCTGACTGATTTTTTGAATGTAGTATTAATCTGGTTTACATTTTTTTATTTTCTAATCAGTACATGTATGTAATACTACAAATGAAGGACCCCGTGTTAATTCCTAGAGAACAGGTATTTCAGATTCTTATTTGCCTGGATTAGGCATGAAAATGAGCTTGTGAAACTGGTATCTCTAAGGGTTTCTTTCTTGTCTTAAAATTAAATGTCTTGCAAATTTCACATATTAAAGTTAGATGGGTTAGAACTAGTTCTGATAAGCATCTTTGCAGACTTGGTCATAAAATGCAGATTAAATCTCTTGGAGCAAGCTTTAAAGGTCTTTGTGCTGGGACTTCTACTAAGATTCTTTTAATTTCAGGGGTTCTTTTCCTTGTGATAAGATACATAGTCAAAATTGATTTTGGTTAAAATTAAAGATGATTTTTAATCTAAGATGACTGAAGATTACAGAATGATGGAGGGTAACGAATATTAATTGTTATTGAAGATGATAGGACTGTATCCTGGGGCTATATTTTACTTCTGTATTTCATACCTCCTCGGTTCACACTGAGTATTTCTGATGAGGATGCTATTCTAAGGAGAAGACTATTTGAGGAAAAAAAACACTCTTGATGAATTCTTAGAGAATTTTCTTTTGCAGTTAAAGATTTTTCCTGCTTCTTTTGTTGCAAGAAAATCGGTATATATTAATTTTGGGTGAACACAGAGTAGTTTAACAATATAAGAAGAAAATACGAGCAAGTGTGTTTTAGACACACATTTAGTTTCCCATATATTCATTATAAAGGAAAAGCTATCATGACTTGAGGTATTGTTTCTTCATTACAACAGAAAATAATTGTGCTGATTCCTAATGCATTGTGAAATACTACCAGCCAAAAGTAATACCTATAAAGCAATATTGCAATATTGCACTCACCTCTATGAGTTAACCTATGGATCAGTGACTATACAGATAACTGAAAAACTGGCAGAACTATCCAAACCCATGTCACATTTACATAAAGTTAAGCGATTTTTGAAAAATATTTTATTTTCCTACATTTGCAAAACTTCACGCTGAATTTCTTCTCTTGTTTTAGCACAAAAAACCTGTTTTCATATGCAGTGTCTTAGCCAGAAGGGCAGAGGTGGCTGATCACATGTACTGGGCTATATTACCAAGAATGCAGTCAAGAAGGAGGAATTAATTACCTCAAGTTTACTACTCCAGAATATCAAAAGTTGCCTTCTGACAATAGAGAGCATTCCTGGATTTAATCAAGTTTAGTGCAGTAAAAGGGGTCTAGGGAATATATTTTTTTAAGGATAAATATAGAGGATCATTATACTTATAATGAAGATAATCCCCAGCATATTGACTAGGAGGATTTTGACTCCTTTGGGGAAGATTCATCTGTTGAAGCAAAACTGTAGAGTGAGAAACTCAGGACTTCAGTTTACCTCTCAATGTCTTAAAGATGAGAACAATAGAAAACTTCTCTTTTGCTTTGAAATTTTTAATGTACATATAGCTGAGCAATTGTCACTCTTTCCATAAATGAAGATTTAAAAGGCCCATTAGTTACAGGGAATCGGATTACAATTGTCACATTGTTTTTAATGTTGTCATCTTTTCCTGTTTTACATGTGTGTATAACTACAGCAGCTATGTTTTTAACAATTGTTTTTAGAAAATTCAACCACAGCAAAGTATTAACATCTACCTTCCTTATTCGCTGGTAGCTCTTAGTCTTCCTATGGTGCCTGTAATTATTTATTGTCCTCTTGTTATTATTTTGCCTTAAGGAATACAACAATCATCCTTTGGGAATGGAAAGAATAAATCATTAGAGAGAAAGTCAGTGATCAGTGTTATCTGCTATAGACAAGCCCCAATAAAGATGTTTTCTTATAGTTCAGTGTGCTGGGCTACTTCACACAGCTGTTAGAAAGAGGAAAGACAAGATGATGTCCAAGCCATCCCTAAGTTAAAGCAAACTGCTGAGTATTTTTGTATGAAAAGAACTGCAGTTTTAGCAAAACAGTGCTGTGCTTATTTTTTTTTTTTCCCCACATGTGTAGAATGCTGTGTTGCTCTCTTGCCTGTGATTTATACACTTCTGTTTGGTTTTTTTTCCACCTCTACGTTGAAATAACTTACTTCCTTGAAATTTCTGTTTATGGAATCACTTTGGCTTCTGTGAGTCTGTTTTCCTTGAGAATCATTATTTCTGCTCAGGGTAGAAACCCAGACTCTCTATAGTCCAGGGTTATATAATTAAGCCCCCTGGAGGCAATTAATCCTGTGCTTACCTTACTGACACTTTGTGTGGGACAAGGGCTTTCAGCAGTTGCCTTTCCCACTCCTTCTCCCTGACTGTAAGGAGAGCCTGGATGATTGGTTTAGCTTAGCCACAAAAGACAGGTGAATGGGATCCTCTCCAGATGCTTCTTGAAAATGAGATGCCCTTCAGAAGGCTGGATCCACCATCAAAATTAAAGAATGAGAAAACTGGCGCGTAAATTAAAGCATGAGCAGGTGTTGTCACAGCTATGACAGAGGGCTGTGAACCTGTAGTGGTCTGGGCATACCAAACTTCCCTCTTTCCCAGTGTAATCCAGCATCGAACATTTAGAAACACCTATGTGGCAATTACTAGCACAGGGATATTTACAAAATGAAAGTTTCTTGTCCTATGACATTAAGGAGTTCATAGGTCAGTCTCTTCTCCCAGCTTTGCTTTGGTTCCCCCCCTGCATGTATCTGTTTCTGAGGATCAATGGATTCTTTTGTTGGAAGGAGCTCATGGACTGCAAATTTGTCTTTGTGGGGTTACAGCAAAAGCTCAGCATCTAGTCCTATTTAGCTCTCATTTAGAATAATGTTCCTATTTTGACTTTGTTGCTACTTTATTTTTTCAACCAAGATTTCCTCTTTTAAAAGTAGCAAAATAGGCCATTTGATACCACCTACAATTTCAGAAGTAGTCTTAACAGTACTCCCTTAAGAAGGGGTGCTTCTTCACAGCTTCTCTTTTCTACTACCAAAACTATTTTCCAAACACAACCAGCTCAGATGATTGCCCTGCATTCACAGCAATTTTCACTTAATTTGTTCACAGTCATGAAAGTTAGTGTAGCCCTAGGAGGACTTATTCAGCACCATTTATTAGAATGCTTTGCTGTGGAATAAACTGCAGTCCTTCCAGTTTTGTAGCATGAGGAGTGAGAGCATTCTTGAACTGAGAATGCTGCTAGGAATACTAATAGGAGAATCCTGGTTCTGATGCTCATCTTTTCAGAAATTTTTGAAAGCTATCCCTAATGTCTGTGAGGTACAGATGCTTGCAGTTTCTATTTTATCTATGCTTGATGTTTTCCTGATGTGAAATTTATTTTTGCAGCAAGACAACTCTCAGACCTTTCCAAGAGCTTGTTGCAATTAAAAGGATATACCTTTAGGTAATTGATGCTGGTCATAAAGCTAGCTCCCTGCAGAGAAGTACATTTCTGCTTCTAGAATATCCTTGGACATAGATTCTTAAAATTTGTTTTAGTTCAATGACAGAAAAAAAAATTATTTAGTAAACTAGAAAAAGAAATCCAGAAAATACAGTTTTTGCTGCTTCTTTTATTACTTTATTATTTTTCTTTTTCATATTGAATATCTTCTTTCTCTTTGTCTCTGAATCAGCAAGAGAATTTTTAGTCTGAAGATTTGCAGAAAAAGCTCTAATTCTTGGAAGAACTGAAGATTGAGTATTTAATCTTAGGACAAACAAGGGAGAAGATTGAAGGTCAGGAGCCTGGGCTAGCAAGCAAAACCATTTGTCTAAATCTCTCTCATCAGTAACAGACTGAGAAGGATGTTAAGCATCCTTCTCACTTTTTTCTTTATTAGTAAATTTTTGTACTGAAACATCACAAAAATTCCTCAGGCTAAAGATTTTGTTCTGGAGGAACTGATTATCTTCATGTAGTTCATATTCCCATACTTATTAATTTGATTAGTTATTTCACTGAAAATCTGCATGGTCACTTCATAAACCACTCAGTAATCCTAGCAGTTCCATGTGGGAATCCTCAGGGTTTTGTTGGTTCAAAATTAACTCTCAAAGCTTGAATATTTATAGTAAAAGAGAGGCAATTTCTACAGTACCTACTGTCTGTCAGAGTGATTTGTGCCCTTGAACACTTTGGAAAATAATCCTTAATTGACTGTCTTGTTGGGGCTTGGACAGTGCCTACAAACCACACAGAGCCATCAGGCATTCTTTGAGTTAATGAGAGGAGCATGATTTTGCAGAGAAATTCAGAGTTGGAGCCTAATTTTAGAAGTTTTCAATCACTCTTCACATGTGTCTTTCCCTTCCTGAATAAAGGACTCTGCAGAGACCAGTCTTGCCAGCTAAAAGCAACTGTGGGGATAACCTTGTGAGGCTAGTTAATTGCATAGATATTTTTTATACATTTTAGGGAATGCCTTTTCCCTTCTATTTGAAATCTATCTATCATGATCATAAGGCATTCATTTTAGGACTGCTGGGAATCAATGTGTGTATTTGGAAGCTGTATTTTTACTGTTTGTATGACACTGAAAGAACATAAAACTGATTTTGGTTGTCCTTTGGAATTTCTCTATCTGCAAGTGATTTAGACTTATAGTAAAAATTTGTCTAAACAATTTAGCTTTAATCAATATTTTCACTCCTGAGCTAAAAGGTAAGGCTACAAATTTGAAATTGATTTTTTCCCCCCTTCTTAGTATTATGTGAGGTTGCATAGGGTGCTAGAGTGCTGAAGAGACAATCTGCATTTGGTTTTGTTGGTTTGTTTGGATTTGGTGGGGGATTTTTCTTGGCATTTTTTGATGTTTGTTTGATTTGGGGTTTTTTTCATTTTTAGAAAATGCTGTTGTGTTATTTAAAGCATGGAGAAATGTTTCTTTTTGCTATTCTTTTTAAGCAAAAGAATTCAGATGATGGTAAAATTAAAAAGAAACACTTTCCCAAAATGGCAGGAGAAGATAGGAATAGTAATAAATAATGTTATCTATTTCAAAAAGCCCAAACTTTTCTTTCGTGATATTATTGGTATGTGTTTCTTAAGAAGTAAAGTTTATCCTTAGTTAATATGGTTTCTTTCCAAACATTGAGAATGTGAATAGTCTTTTCATTTAGGTTTTGAAGTTTTCTCTTTTCAATGCCAATTCAGTGAGCATTTTTTTGTTCCACAGAAACTGCAGTCATATGCCCATGCTTATTCCCACTGTGCCTCAGCTCTCTTTCATTGTTAAACAGGGTCTGAGTTATTTTAACCTCAATGAAGCAAAAAAATAATACGCAACTGTCTTCCACATTTTCATTAAAATTATTCGGTTATAATTTCTTTCATCATTGCAGTATCATTTGCAAACACATCTGAAATATCTATTCCTATGTAAATGTATCTTTAATTATTAACATGTAGGTGATTCACATATTTGCAGCATATTTCAACTGATTTATTATGGTTTTGTAGCATAAGTAAATGAATACCATCAGCTTCAGTATTTTCACAGCATTATTTGGTTATGATTTTTTGGTTAGCCTTTGCAATTCCTTGCAATCTCTTGCAATCCAAACTCCAGTGAGCTGAGTAACAGTAGACCTGCTGGACAACTGATTGCTAGCTAAAAAAGAAAGAACAGCAATAAGAGGAGCAATGAAAATATTACAAACTGATAACTACTGTTTTTTTCCATTTCTACTGTATAGAGTATAGCAGCTTTGTATAAAAAATAGGATAACTAAAGTCTGCTGAAGTACCTTCTGAATATTCCTGCACTGAAGTACTTGCTGAAATTTTCTGTACTGAACCACTCAGGCTGTTTCAAGAGCAAAGCTCATATTTATTCTTTCCCTTATCCATCTTTTCAGCGCCAGGTAGCAGCTATGATGGTTCATAGCCAGGGCATTCTGATAAAAATTGCTTCATCAAATGGAGGAACTTAACCATGACCTAGCTCAGGGAAGTGGATTAGGTGATATCTATGAGGGAAGAAAAAAAAAAAAAGAAAAAACCCCAGGGACTTCATGCACACCCACCAGGTCCACACCAGGATCCTTGTCCAGGACCACCCAGAATTGTGTTTGTGTTTCACAACTGGATGCTTGGCCTAGTGCCAGGGGTAAAAAGGATGACTCAGCATTCTCATGGGGTTAGTGAACTTTGTATCACTATCCACTTTGTATCACTATCAATAAGGACTGTTATATCTGTGAAACGCGTTAGCTAATTTCAAGGCTGGAAATAAAAAGGATGTCTCATTGAGACTTTGTAAATGAGCCACACAATGCAGAAAGAAACCTTTGTTCCATCTTGCTCCTAAAAGCTCTTTCTCAGGCTTTTTTTGGGCTCTGTGGTATCTCATTGCTCTCTGTTGTGTCACTTGAGAGCAGCCATACTCAGTGAGCCAAAATAGATCCTCTACAATCCTTCACAAGAACTGCCACTAATTCCCCTGTAAATAACACAAAAAAAGACATGCTTATGACGCTTGATTTTAAGTTTTATATTGCTGGCTTCCATCAATTAGCATGACTGCAGTAGCAATACAGAGACAGTAGAGAAGATGGGGAGCAGAGAGGAATTTTCTTATCTGATGTGATTTTAAATTTGGTTTCATATTTACAAAAGAGAAGGGATGCAGTTGCAAATTTAAGATATTCCTTACATCCCCTCTCAGTTGCCCAGTACAGGTCATGCCTTTCTTCTAAAATGTTACAGAAGGGAGAACTTTTTGACTAGAGAGGAAAGGTTCTCCACCCTTTCTAGATCTAATTTTTCTAATTTCTGTTAATTTGAGGTGGGTTCAAAAAGATAAGGGCTTGAGAGAACATGTAGTTTCAGAGATGATATCTTGGGTAAGAAAGTGCAGTAACATTAATACATTAATACTACTAGCAAGCAGAGTGCAAGGCCTCACATTCCTTTTTTTATCTCTGCATGGTGTATAATTTATAATGATTGTTATGCTTTCTCTACTGTTGTATAATATTGTTCTTTATGATATTTGGATACTAGTTTGGCTCCAGGCAGTGACTACAATTGAGTAATTTGTGTTGATATAGTTTAAGAGGAAGAAGAAATTTTGACTTAGTGCTTTTTTTCATGTATGTAGAAAGTGTTACTTCTGATAAAATGATTGGAATAAGAAATTAGTTGATAGACTTATGTCTTAACAGCTCTCAAATGTGATTTCATTGCCCTGAATTTTTCTCATCTGTACATTGTGAAATTTATTTATATTTATATACCATGCTTTGCCATGTAGTACAATTTGCAATGTAAAATAAGGGTTAAATTTCTTGGGATGTCTTGTTAATAATTTTGATATCCATGATAAAAACTAATTTTCAAGTTAATTGTGACTGAAAAAAAAATCACAATTTTCTCCATAAAAAGCATGAAAATTTGGTTTTTTTCTTTTAAATTACACAGTTTAAAATAATTGTAATACCCAGTCAAAGTAGAACTTGTTCTCTAAAAATTGTGTTCTTACAGTGTTAGTTCATATATTCTATATTACTCTTGTGAGCTAAAAATTTTTCACCACTTAATTGACAAATTCACAGTCTGAATTAGATGTGAAACATTGATGATGAATCTCTATTTTCTAGAGTATCACAGTATCATCTAGGTTGAAAAACATTTCCAAGGTTTTTGAGTCCCACCTGTGACCACATTGTCAACTAGATCAGAGCACTAAGTGACACATCCTGTGCTTCCTTGAAAGTCTCCAGGGATGGTGACTCCATCACCTCCCTAGAAAGACAGTTACAGTGCCTGAAAACCTTTGCTGTGAAAAAAATCTTTCTGGAAATAAGAAAAAAAATCTTCCTTTGTTATTTGCAACAATGGATTTTTTTTTGGTACCTGTTTGTACGCATTTGTAAAGGTATCTGTATGTACTTGGCAGGCAGGAACTGGGCAATTATTATGAGAAGAAAACAATAGTTAAAGAACATATAATGGTTTTGAGCTTTGAGTTGAAATTATGGAGTCACCCTAGGCAAGCTGGCCTTTGAAAACCATCTTCATTTTCATATCTTCTAGTTTCTCAAGATGAAAGTAAAAACATTGTGAAAAAATCCATTAAAGTGGAGTGTTCAAATGCTCCCATTGCGGGAGACCTCAGCTCTATGAGGAGTATCGTGTGTGTTCACTGCTGCAGCATCTCAGTGTCTGATGCATACAAATCAGTGAAACCTGAACTCACCTTTTACTGTCACCTTTTGTGCCCCTGTGGGAGATCCATTGTGTGGTAGTCCTGGGGTAGGACATTTTACAACCCCTTTAAAGCATCGGCTGTAGGGAATTTAGAGCACATTTTTCTAGTTTATGATATATCTGTGTACCTGTGTATCTGTGAAGTTGCACAGTTGGAACAGCTCTGCTATTTATCCCTTAACAACATTCCATACTGAAAGTAAGACTGGGAAAAATGGGTCTGTCTGTATGTAAATATAATGAAAATGAAAAAGCTGATTTTCTTGTGATGCAGAGGCTCAAAGTTATGCAGCAATGAATGAAGCACTCTGCTGGGCTCCTTCCTTAGGGCTATTTTAGCAGATTAAGCAAAGTCTAGTAGAGTGCAGTCATTTGTGCTGCTGAGCTGTGAGAATGATTGCTAGCCTGCTTTTGGCTCCTGGTGTCAGGCACTCTCCCAAATGATTCTGGGCATGGTGTGGAACTTTAGACATTCCAGGAACTACTCACAGTAAACAGTTTGTACATAATCAATTTTTTATTTTTTTGGGTAAGAGTTTACCAACAGTGACAATAACTCTTCCACACCAACACTATGACTGTTCCTGGGATGTTTAATTCCTTGGTTTAACACAGACCTTGGCTGCTGATACTAAAAGATATGATTCAAGCATTTTGATCTTATCTAGAAAGCAAAGGGAGGATGAAATGTAAAGATTTGTTAACTACTCAGAAAATTTCCAGTCAAGTATTCCAGTTCTGCTTTGCAGTATATTCCTGTAAATCTGCCTCCTGTTAGTGGGGTTTGGTACATCAGTATGGGGATTCATAACAATAATGTTAATGCTAAGGCTGAGCAAGTTGGGTTCTTCCAGGTATGAGACATGAATGAATTATATTATTGACTTGACCTTTTCTAGCTTTATTTTTCACCCTGTTCCCTAAAACTGTGAACACTTTTTCTAAATGAAACTGAAATTTTTACATGTAAACATAAAACCAGGAGTTTACCAAATTCTGTGGAGTTAGGGATGGATTTTTGGGAGTGGGAAGTGTTAGAATCACGAATAGTTAGAATTCATGGTGGAATCATCTCCAGGATTTGATAGTCTGTTTCTAGCAGACATAGAAGAAAAAGGAAGATTTCTCCGTGGGATCTCCAGGATTTTGGTTATATTTTATTTCATTGGTTTTCAGCCTTTACTTAGTGAATCTGTAGGTGCTTAAGGAAAACTATCAGTGAAAAAAACCTATAAAATATATAAATGTATTCTATTATAATATAAAAATGTGGGTCTATTTGTCAATGTAGATTCTGAAGTTTTATGTCTCTAGAGCTGCAGTTAGATGCTGTCTGTAATGCTAAGGTATCAAACTTTCTGAGAAACAGTAAGGAATTAAAAAAAAAGTAATTATTGCTGCTAATGATATGGATATAGTTTTAAATATTTGCAGGAACCAGATGAAAATTCCACTTACATTCATATGCACTTAACTTTACCAAGCTCATGCTGTAGTATTTTTATACCTTATGTTTATATTTTTAATAATACGGGGTCTGTATATGCAATTTTTTTGGTGACTTGATGTACTTGTTCCAGCGGATATGTGGCTAATTTGTATTAGTATGAAATGTGAAGGATTTTTAACTTGTTTAGGAAAGAAGAACAATTTGCTCTTGCCACTCAGCCATTGACACAGAAATAGGTAGCTGCTTACTTCTGATGCTAATCTATTTGAAGACTTTTTTTACCTTTTCTATCATCATACCTGTCTTTAATTTTGTAAAAGCCATTAATGTCACACAGAAGATTCAAGGATGGATAGGAACAAGATTAAATAAGGGTTACTGTTTGACCACAGTTTAGCTATACACAGTAATTTTTCTGCATCACATTACAATTTTTGTAGAACTGTGATTTTAGTAAAACTGCTGGAGATACAGAAAATATGGTGCTCAATTCATTATCTTTCCATTTCATATTTATAATAAAACAAAAGTAAAGTAATAACAGTGCACCTAAAAGTACTTCTCATGTGATTTTAGGATTACATCCTCCAAATTATAATGTGAAATATAGACTGCTGGTACCCAGCTCCTTTGAGTTCCCATTTAGTTTGCATATTTCAACACTGATACTATAGTACTAACTTAGAGAATAAAAATTTCAATAGTTACTAGGTTCACAATTCCATCAGGTCTAGAATGCATTAAGATATTTTTTTGAAGTCTTGAGCTATACTATAAAATCGTAGTCTTTTGAATATCAATTTTGTATGGGTCTTTTTATCTTTTATTTTTCACGTAACACTTAAAAATAATAGGATTTTAAGAAATGAAATTAAGGGATGTTTCTTACAACTTTGTGTTCTTCCCTTCCCTCTCCCCACCACCTTGCTAGACTTGTATTTTAAATGAATTTGGTCTTCCTGTTTTGTAGCTCAGTGGGCAGAAATAGCAAAATCCTGGGGAAAAAGCACTGTGAGCGTGTATTTCTTTTGCAGACTTCAGTGCAGCAAAATTTGATTTTGATATATGAGCGCCTAATCTGATATTTTAATAACAGTAGAAATATTCTCATTCATCACAGGAACAGGCACAGCTCCTGATGATTTCAATGGGACTTATGGGTGCTTCATACTACCCAAAGTACCATCTCTGAGTAAGGATTAAGGTTGTCATCATCCTTAGTCATTGTAGTTCAGCTGTCACCATATTCCAGTTATTCTAGCCTCATTTTCATATTTTCTAAGATTTAGGATGTTGGTCTTTTAAAAAGTCTGAACTTTTGAGTTTTCTTCTGAAGTAGTTATTTTGGTTTTTTTGCCAGGTATAAGTGAATCATCACAGTAAGGCAGAGATACGTTGACTTTGACTTCATTTTTCTTAGCTGTTCTAATAACTGTATCTCGAAAATGTACTAGGCTAAGCCTCATTTGGCATTTCCTGTTTTTCTGCAGCTGTCCCACATACACCAATGTCAACTGAACTCAGGAGAACATAATCTTCATGTTGTTTTACATGTATAAAACGTATTCTGTCTCTACTGCTGCAGATAAAATAGCCAAGAAAACACGTTTCTTATTAGATCTTATTGATTTATGCATCAAATAGTTGCAGACATTTGTATAAATTACCATCCACTATTTGCCATCTTCAGTGCAATCTGTAGTTCATACAACATATAAGGCCACCTCTTCAGCTCCCCTTATCTCCCTTACCAAAAGGACAAGGATTCCAAAGGGCAAGGCCCTTACTACTGAGGAATCAGCTTTTCCCTTAGGCTAGGTCACTAGCCAAAGACAATAGTAACCCTCCCTGCTCATTAGAACTTGCTGTGAGGTCATCACTTAAGAATTTACAGATCCTCAGGTGATATTTAGAATAATTTTCTTTGTCCTATTATTTTTCTTCTAAATTGGCAGTTCTTGTTCCTTTTTGAACAAACATGGCTACCCCACAGTTTCTCTGAGAGCACAACCTGTCTGCTTGCTAATATTCCCATATTATTCACAGTAAAATATTTTGTGATAGAACATGTGTGGCATAAACTGCACAAAATAAAGCCATGCTATGCAGTGTGTGCCTTACTGCTGAAAGTCTGAAAGGAGAAAGCAATTCTATTTCATAGCATCTTTTTTATCTGAAGTTGGTTGTTTTAAAAAATTAAATATAGCTGCCTAATCCATGGATATAATATTCTTGAACTGAAAAAAGTCACATCATCACCACTTTAATTATGTTAATGAGAAAAATTATGAAGAAAACATCTTGCGATAATTAGTCCCAATTTAAATCCTGGTTGCCTCACACTAAATTTGAACTGCAGTAAATACAAATTAGAAGAAAAATGGCTAATATTCTGTATGAACTTTAATAAACATAAAAATAACAAGAAAATAGGACAGAAAAATTAGTCCCAGTCAACTGAACTCTTTCAGTGAAGAGTAAGTGCTATGTGGGACTGAATATGCAAAAAGCTATGCCTGTTCTTGTTTGGCCGTGCAACAGAGAAGCCCCAGAAGAGAAGGAATGTACAGCTAATAATGCAACATCTGTACAAAACATACTGGAGAGGCTCAAAGTACATGAAAAAGGAACCTGTAAGAATCAAAATGTAACAATCTAAAATCTGGTGAATGCATCGTTAAGGGATTAATGTTAAGGAACTCTCCAGATAAGCTTGCCCTTGACATTGTGGATTGCTGGGATTTCATGCAAAAAATTTCATTCTTAGTTTCCCTATTTCTGCTTGTGACTTAAACACTGCTTTCATTTTGGAAACCCACTCTCTAGTCCTTAGACATATATTTGATTCCTTAGGCCATTTGATGCTCAAGTATTTCATTTGTTTCCCAGAAACTTCATTTGTTTCCCAGAACCTATCTAAAATCTTGAGGAGTTCTGTCTCTGGGTAATAGATGCTTGCTAGGAAGATGCTTCCAGGTTCCCAGGTCCTTCAATGGGATTAATGGTTACCTAGCTCTGATAATTCAGCTAAAGTTTTAATTGCCAGAACATACACCATCCTTTTAAGGTGGACAAGGTGGTATGCAAAACCATGCCTCCAGGAGAGAAATAGCCATGTGTGACTCTGTAGCCCTATAGACAAGTGAGTTTGCTGGGAATCTATATATGATTTAGGTTTCTATCTTTTTTTCCCATAGTCTTAATGCATTAAGTACTAAATAGTGTTTGCTATTAAAAATACTAATTTCCAATTTCCACTCTCCTACACTTGGACAACGTTCCTCACATATATCTGGGCTACTCTACATCTTTGGACTTGACATGTTTATGTTTTGTTTTAGAAGTGTGAATTTGTTTTATTTCTGCTTTCAGCTGAAAGCTGCTTTCTCCAGAACTTGATGTGCAGCTCACCAAATTGTCTAAAAAGACACTTTAGACCCGCAGAAGAATTGGATTAATTTTGAAATGCAGGAATTTAATTAACTTCACATAAGAGAACAAGCCAATCAGTACAGTACTGCACATTTTCCTTGTCTTGGTAACTGGTATTATGTATTGGTCCTGGCTTCTCAGTTCTATGGATTTTAAGTGAAACATAGCTGCTGAGTCATAATGAGTTAGAAGTCATTAAGCTTAAGTAATTAGTAACTGTTGGAAGAGTAAAAGACTGAGGACTAAGCAATGTATTTCTGTTAAATACTAAATTTTTGAAAAGTGACTCTGTTGTTCTCAATAAATTTGTGAGCAAAAAAAATGACAATTCATATTTCTGAGCTATTGCTTCAGATGGTCTGGAAAGTGTTGTTGCAGCAACTGTCTTATGCCATATTGCAAATAAAATTTGCAACTTGTTATTGCTGAAATGCTAACAAATAAATAAACTCAAAAAGTATTTGATGGATTTTTTTTGGGAGATTCAGGTGCATATTGTAGACACACGTGGACATGAAATACTATGTATTTATCCTAGATATCTTAGGGAAAAACATTAAAAAGATACTAAAAGAACCAGCTCCTGGAAGAAATGGCTTTTTGTGAAATTAAAAATATTCCAGAGAGATCACTTCAAGAACCTGAGCAAATTAGAATAAGTTTTCTCTGACAAACAATGAATGCTAGATGTTTTAAGTAAGTTTCTTGCTGCAAGAGATTTCAGGAGACAGAATTATATACTATTTGGCCTTTCAGATATCACATATATCTAAAAAAATAAAACCACAAAAAATTGAAGAAGATCTTCAGCCTCCTGGAATAGTAGAAAAAAGTTGTGTGGGAAGGAATGTCACAAAACAAATTTGTTTAAGTTTAGACAAACTGCATCAGTATAGGTGATATGCATTCTTACAGGAATTTATTGACCATTCTTATTAGTTTTTTATAATGTTACCTCTTCAGCACTCTAGAAAACCATTTTGTCATTAGGAAACTGAGATGATTAGGAACAAGCTTTTCTCATGCTTGGGTAAAATTACAGTTCAGTCTAAATATTGGACAAGACTGGCATTGGACTGCTCAATCACAGAATACAGTCCTTAAAGAAGTGGCAGTGAATGAGGATCACTCCTGTTCACACACTTGGTGAAGATATGCATATATCCAGTGCTCTGAGCTAGTGGCATAGGGACACTTTGTCAATATTGCTACGGTAAATGTTGAAGTGAAATGACAGATTTTCCTCTTGGGACTCCCATGAGAAACTGATGTGTAATCATTATTGAGACTAAATTTCTTTCCTGCTCTTAGCTGGAGGGAATGTGAAGCTCAAAGCCAGAAAGGAATCTGCAGTCTGACTGAGAGCAGGAGATTTGCCTGTAACTTCCAGAATGTGACTTGAATCTGTTTTCAACCCGGAAGATGCTGCTCATAGTTTTTGTTACAGTCCAATGCATTCATCAATGTATTGTCTTCCTTACGACTTTCTTTGACAGATAAATATCATCAAATGCAGGGGTTAGCGTCAGGGAAGATGATCCCAAGACTTAATCCTATCCTATAAAGACAGGGCTTCTTAAATAGGAACAGTGTGATCTGCCCAAAGATCTGACTGAGAAGAAAACTGAAATATGGCAAGCAAAAGATGACTGATTTGTGTAGAAAAAAGAGATGATAGTTGGACATAAGGGAAACTGCTAAAAAATTTTGGACAAAGTGATCTGTTAACTGGGAAGAACTGTGACAAGGAGATGTGTCAGTGGGGAAAGGTTGGCATAATATGGCACATAAGATGTGCAAATTATCATCTTTTCAGTTGTAAAATCTCGGGCTCTGACAAACTTTAGGTGAAGCAATTCCAAAGGAGGTAAAAAAAATCAGGGTGACTTGGTAAGGTGACATGACAGAAATGTGGAGAGTGGGATGAATATTAGAAACCAAGTTAAATGTAATGTGGCAGTTTTCAGCTTCCAGAAGACGTTTAGGTACACATAATAGTTATGTACTTTGTCTTTCCTCCACAAAATATGAATGATAGACTTATTTTTCATGAGGAAATAGGTGTTGAAACTGTTCTTCCCAAACATCCTCTTCTCAAGACGTAGAGCTCTCCTGAGTCCAGCAGAGTCTCACAATTGGCCTGAGATCTCAGACCTGTAATCACATTTTGACGGTCTATGATCTCCTGATAGAACAACAGCATTGTTTATGCTCAGTCATATGAGACAGTAATGCATAGTAAGGCAGGAGAAGAATAAGATAAATAGTAATTTAGAGACAATCCTTTTCTAGACTCTGTGGTGTGTCTTTCAACCCAGGTCATTTTGTCCAAGGTACAAAGAAACTGAGTATTATTTATAAGCTATGCTAGAGATCCTTCCCATATAACCTTATTCTGAAGGCATGGTAA
Source organism: Agelaius tricolor (assembly GCF_023055355.1). Taxonomy (NCBI): domain Eukaryota; kingdom Metazoa; phylum Chordata; class Aves; order Passeriformes; family Icteridae; genus Agelaius; species Agelaius tricolor. Next base: position 38,184,987 of record NW_027269263.1, read on the forward strand.
ATACATATCCCTGTGCAGACACTGAAAACCTATTGCTCAGCAAATTTCCCTGAACAGTCCTGGAGCCTTGATCAAATCAATCAAGAAAAGACTTCTGTAGGTTTTGTTCTTTTCCTTTTTTCTTTTTTTAAGTTGGTCAAGAAGTCTCAGAGGAAAAGGAATAAAAATGGAAAGCATCTTGGCATTAAGAAAAAGCATGTGCTTTTCACCTTTAATGTTCCTTGCAGTTTTCTGTTTGGAAAGGTGATTCCAGCTTTCAGTAATGCTTTACTGTATGGAAGCACTGAGTGCTATCCTAGTCAAACTGTCCTGAGTCTTGCCATGTGGCCTTTGTTTGGTGGAATTAAATAAATCACAATATGTCCAGGAACAAATGACAGGGAGTTTAACATACCAATACAGTCAAACTAAAATTTCAGACAACGATTTGAAGTAATGAAAATACTTCTGCTTTCAAAGACTAAGAGGGGTTAAAAAACATCTGTAGAATTGATGCTTTTTAATAAATGCCACCAAGATATTTCCATAATAAGAATTCCTCAGTGTGTCCATATATACACTTTTTCAATATTTCAGGAAAATCTTTTGAATTCTGTTTAATCTCTCATCTGGCATGTAACTCAGTGCTTGATTTTCTGAACATGAGTGGGCATCATGCTTGATACCTGTTCTTGCTTGATACTTACTCTCAAAAACTACCCATGGGTAATTAATATTTTCACTAGAAGCATTTTGTGTATGTTCAGCATAGAAAAAAGATTGTTTTCTTTTTAAGAGTTCTGATACATCACACATTGCTTAAAGAGGATATTTTCAGATGGAGTAAATGTGTCACGTAATGAAACAAAATGTATTGTGAAAGGAGCTACCACTGAAGCTTTTCTTGCAGAAATATAGTGTAAATTTGATTTCAAATAGCCTGTCCTTTCCTCCTCTTGACAGATAGCCCTCGAGATTCAGGTAGTTCTCAGAACATTCAATTAAACAGGATTCATATTGCTCATCATTAGCTTTCCTCTGTGCTGATTTTCCATTGTGAGCTCATAAATGCTATCATTAGAAGAACCTTTCAAAAGAGGTTACAGTTTTGAAAGCATTTAATTTGCTTTTCCGGATGGATTATTACTGCTGTCGTGTTATCAACCAGCATAAAGAATCATGCATTGGGTGTACTTAGCATCAAGCTGTTTAACTAAGATTACTCTTGTTAGAAATGCACTGTGCATAATATTCTGCACCAGGTAATGCAAACCAAGAAGCAATAACCACAGTAGCCAAAACAATGTATAGAAGCTTTTGTATCTTTGCTGATTTTTCAATTTCAGTGCACAGATCTGCTTCCAACGAACTTAATCACAGAATTATGAGCTTTTTTTAAAAATTCACCTAAAAGGCATTTTTTTTGTCAGGCATGGAAAGAAAACTCATTTTCTTCTCTTTTTTTTCCTCAGACTTTATTATTTCCAGTTAGTAGACTGAAATGATTGCTTCTATCTCTTGGGTCTAATAAAGCAATTTGGCTCTTTAATGGGCCTTGTTAGGGTTGAAGACCAATGTCTTTCTGGTATTACTTTTTGCATTATTGGTGCACTACCTGCTGAGTCACCAGCACAGAAACCAGAGGTTAATTTCACTTTCACTAAATGAAGCAGATAATCAGCCATCAGAGGATGACTCCTGTACTGTAAATAAGTCTTGACAAGCTGAGGGACAGCACTGTGAATCACTCAGCCCTCTTCACACCATCTGTCCACAAATTAAGACAAAGTAAGGATATTAGTTCAGTACATTTCAAAAGCTCTACTGACAAACCCACACGGACATTTTTAAATGGCAATGAATAACTAAAACATTTTGTTAGTATTTCATTGAGTCATGTTTTACAGTTTTTAGTTATGAAAACTTTTCCAACAGTGACTGTTTGGAAAGTGTCTTGACCAGATGTACAGCTAATGACTGTCAAAGCAGATTAATTCCAAAGTATTTTGCTACAGAGTATTTTTTACTTAGGTTGAAAGTGGTATGGCACAAGCACCTGATGGCCAATCTGTTAGATATACCAGAGATGTTACATGGAGAATAAACTTCCAGCTAATGGGGATGCTGTTACATGGTTTCAGGGGCCAAAAAAATTATTGAAAAATAAGAACTCACCAGAATAATGAATGGTCAAAAAAAAATCTTGTATATTGCTGAATTGAGACTGTATCTTATCTATTTCACTAAATCCATGTGACATGAAGGCAGAGCAGTGTTTCAATTGAACTTACACTAAATCACACCAGCTTGCAATGGAAATAGGAATGGATTTTTCTGCAAGAGAATTAGTTTTATAGATACATTTTAATTATTCATTACATGATATGTCTATTCATGTGCAGATCTTATTTTCAAATAAAAGAGAGTTTAAAGGGTTCAAAGGTCAAGTATGTATTAGTGACTAAAGCATAAAAATATTATGGAGTTATTCTAATAATCTTCAAACTAAACCCTATGAAGACAGGAAATCCAGAACTGGAGTCAGAATTAAAAGTAATGGTGGCAGAAACCAATTTTCATTTTTCCCTGGAACAGGGCCACACGATATCTACAAGGCTATGAAATAACTACAGGGCTATGATTAATGAGTAATTATGCTTCCATATCTAGATTAAGCTAAATAGCTTTTTAAAGAAAGTGTTTTAAATTTTCCTTCTTCATTAGAAGACAGAAATAAAATTAAGCATCTAAACAGAATTTAGCAAGAAACTTAATTTTTTATCATAATGGTTTTGTAAAATGGCTTTGAGTTTGTAGATAGTAGGATCATAATTATCCACTTTAATGGGTGCTTGGACATCTAGTTTACCTCCTGTCACCTGAATTGAGATGTCATAATCAACAGCTGGATCCTATACATAGGATATAGCTGTGGACATACAGCTCTGTGAGAATGGAGCAGTTCCCTTCAGTCATGTGTGCCTCTGCACTTACTCTATGGGGATCAAAGGTAACTGGCACAAATTAAGGAGCTAATTTTTCATCTGCTAAGCTTAGATGAGATAGGAGCCACCTACGGTTCAGAGAAGTACTTTCCAAGCATTTTTAATTAATGTTGATCAGATTCTCATTACAACCAGAGCACTGTCCCTTAATTGTGTTCTCAGAAGAAAACCCATGCAGAAAGTGAATGAAGTCACAATAGAGTTTTGGACTAGGTTATTAATGAAGTTTGTTTCTATGAGAAACTTTTATATTATTAATTGCAATCATCTATCCGGTTTTATTCTTAAAACCTTCCAGTAGGCTTGTGATATGGCAAGATGTAAGAGGTGTACAGTGTTAAAACCTGTAGGATTCTTGAATGTTAATTGATGAAATGTATTATTAAATCAATCCACAGTATCAATACAAAGTAAATAATCAGATTAGAAATCATTGAAAATAATTTCTAAAAGGCGAATTTGGCCTGTGTTCAGTTATTGCCAGGTTTCTGTTCTTTGCACTGAAGCATTTGATCCTACTGACTTCCTGGAGCCTGGCATCTGTTCTCATTTGGCAAACTGATGAGTCATACACCAGTAGGTTTTGGTTTTGATCCAGGCCCGGGTGAACTGAACCTCTGTAATCATTTATTTAATGTCATCCTTGCTGACAGCGCCTTCTAGTAGCTAAGTCTTTGTCTTCATTCCTATTATTTTCTGTTGCAGCATTCTATATAATCATCAAAGCTAAGATTCATCACAGTTGGCTCTAGAGAGCACATTTTACTGAATTCAAGAGTTTAAGGTGAAGCAGAATTAAATGGTTGGGCAGAGAAGCTGTGAAACTGCTCTTTGATTATTAGGATGTGGGAAAGAGAAGACATGAAATAGAACATGTTAGGAAGAGGTGGCTAACTTGGGTTTAGTAATGTTTACATAGACTGTGCTTAAACAAAGTTATTTTGCCTATAATATTGCCTAAAATTTCCTTATTTTGGATTTCTTTAATTGACCTTAAATTACATATTTCAGCAATACAAGATGCAGGTTTTTTTAGTGTAAAATGAATTTTTAGAATATATTCACTTTGTTTTAAAGGTGAGAATCTGCAAGAACTGGTTTGGTAAAGCCCTGTTTTTAGCAAAATAAGAATATAAAGAAGAAAAAACAGTAATGAAATTATAGATCAAAAATACTCAAAATAGCTCAGTTGAATTTTTTTTGAAGATTCTTCTGATTATTTTTATTTTTAGTAGCTTAGCTGATCACAGCAAAAGAAATGTACTCCCCTGGCTTAAAAACATTGGCTAAAGAGGGTGTTTAATTGAAAAAGCTTGTTTTGCTTACTTTCTCTCAAATAAGTCTCCACAACAATTGCTCCAGAAAAAATCTTATATAATTTACTGATGGGGGGGTGTATGGAACCCTCTCTCCTAAACATCAGCAGCTGGGGTCCTGATTCCCATTAAAAGAAAGGTTGGAAGAGCAATGTGGCTGGTTTTAGCTGGTAGAGGGCCATGGTGTTACATGTGTTTCCTATCTGAAACACAGAAGTGAGAGAGGTTCCTTGGAAATGACTACAGTCTAGTTTATCTTGAAGAAAAGGAAATTAAATTTATTCTCTAACGTCTAGAGCCTTTCCTCTAGTAAGTTACTCCTTTAGTAACCTCTCTGAAATTATGAATGCTGTTATTTAATGTTTTAAGTTTTCACATAGTGTTTTCTAAATTTAGACTAAGAAGTAACGTACAAGTTCTAGGTTATTCTTTCTTAAAGCTTCTCACTGCTCCATTTTAATGATAAACTGATATTCAAGAAATAATTCACTCTTACACAGCTAAACTTATTTTTAGTAAGTGTTATTTGGGACCTGCAAGCTAAAGTAGTTTCTTGTAGATTTGAACTTATGCAGCATAGTCTGTAGATTGGAACTTCTGTAGAGTCTCTCAATATTGACTGGAGAGAAAGAGCTTTATAATAATTTTACTCTTCTTTATTCTCACACTGTTAGTTGTAATCAATTTTACTTTGAACTGTGTTGATACTACACAGAAATGAGCTCTCTCTGAGAGCAGAAGAAAACCTTTAAAAGCATGTAACCATGAAGGGCATTCTGACAGTTTTCTAGTACTTTTCTCTCTCTTCCCTTTTTATTTTATACTTCCTTGGACTACCAAGATGAAACAGAAGAGGTTTAAAATAATTTAAAGCTTCATTTTGCATGCAAACAGCGAGCTCATTACCATGGACAAATACCAGCCTTGTTTGCTTTGAGGAGTGTCTGTTACTATGACTTTGAGGAGTAGCTGCTTGATGGCCCTCAGAGCATTGTGCATGCCGCTTTTCATTTGGCATAAGGCTTCAAGACACATTAGAAGGACTGCTCACATTCTGTTTGGAAAAGCCTGATCAAAACACAAGCTCTTTTTTATTTATTTTCTGGGTATTCAGGACTGCTTGGCTCTTATTCCAAGCAGACCTTACCTAGTATTGATATCTTGTTGGTACTGTGATGTGGCCATTAAATGCATTTAAGCTGAGATAACAAGTGCAAGCCCAGAAGAGACAGAAGGACCACAGAAGAGCACAGGATGGACGTTGGGAGTCTCACTGCACTTTTGTTCACATAGCAACAAGTATCTACAACCTCTGATGGCAGACCAACAGGGAATATTGGGAACTTCAGCTGTCAGATTTGGCAGTCATTCATGCAGTGTAAAAGGGGTTTGGTCCTTTAAATGGTCATTTTTAGGTCCTTTCAAATAGTCATTTTTATTAAACACAAACTTAAATTATTTCTCCCTTAAATTTGCTTACTCTGAGGCATGTACACTACCTCTCTTCAATGAGCAGTGATTTCATTCATCAAATAACTTCCAACAATCATCTTTTCTCATCAATTAAATATTTCTTTGACTTATCCTGGTTTTATTAATGAGACATCATTTTCTTTGAACTGTATTTTAAGTGCTTAATTTTTTTTCATGCTTTTCCTCTTTCTTGGAAAAAAATCCTTCGTCCATGCATTTGAATGGAATAGCAGTATTTTCTGTACAATAATATCAGAAGCATCTTAGGAACTGCTACAAACTGTTGGCAAAATTGAGACACCCTCAGGAAGTCAGTAGCTGCTGTGACACACAGACAAGAGACACAAAGTATTGGAGGTAGCCCTGTAGTCTTCTGGGGATGTTCCATTAAGTGACTATTAGGCAGTTCTTGATCAGTGATTTACAGATCTCCATGCAGAGAAATGCAGTGGAAAGCTGTGCCTTAGAGCACCTTTTCAATTGGCACATACATATAGTTTTCTTACTAGGTATACTTTGTGGAGAAATGTTAAAATGCATCATTAACAACTGAGGAAAGCAATGTGATTACCAAAGTAGCAGTCACCTATGCAAAGTACTTGTTATTTACTGGAAGGGAAAAGGATAATTTCTCTTTGAAAGAGAAAAAAAAAAAATCCTAGTCCTATTCCCATCGCACCAAAGTGGAAATATGGCTTGGGAAAAGCTTATACTGCTAGAGTTCAAACATTTCAAGGCCTCTCTCTGGATGCCTTTATAGCTCATCTTTCAGGTGTTAGGAGGTTAAGTTCTCCAGCCTGATTTGCTGCAAAAATTACTTATTGCCAACAAGAACGGTTGATAATGGATAAAAGTAAATAAATGTTAAAACCAGCTCAAACACAAATATAGAGAAGGACAAATGACATTTTGCACTGCTTCAGAAAAAATGCATAATTCTAGCTCACAAGCAAATCCTACCCTCTCCATCACATGGACATCTCTAAATGCTGTTTAGTGATGTACAGAGTTAAGAGAAAATAAATTATATTCTGTGTATCAGAGAACCATGAGGCTCCTGCCAAATGGGTTGTTTGTTCATTTAGAATTTTTATAAACATTTGGCTTTAAGTATCTTTGCATAATCTTGGAAGAAAAGGACTTTTCTGTGTTACCACTAGTTATTTACATATGTATTTAAAAGCAAAAGTATTTCCTCTCATGGAAAATATCTTAGAAGGTATTGTAACATTTCTCATGGCCCTATTGTCAGGGAGCACTTAATGTGGAAATGTGTGTACTCATTCTTCATCTGGTTTAGGACTGAGAGGACTGAGGTTATCATTCTGAGAATACTTTTCTTTAGTCTTTTTTTTTTTCCCAGAAATATCTTTTAGGCCAGTACCACAATGTTGTAAGTTTGAATTTTAAAGTAATAATGGCCATACTTAATGAAACACCACTTATTATGTTTTGTACTTATTGTTTCTTGTTATATGCAACTGAGGAGGCAGGAAGGACAGAATTTAACTTGAGATGAAGACTGTTAACTGTAGATATCGGTGTTGTGTAAACTTCCTGTCCAGTCAACAGTCAATACATGCAGTGGAACCTAGGGATTTATTCATCTGGCTAGCTAATAGACATTAACTTTTACATTGAGTTTAATCACATTCTTTAAGCTCTGCTCTTTCTACTGACTGAATACCTAGCAACTGCCATGGCAATTGAAAGCACTTAGCTCACCTAAGGACATGCAAATTTAATTACCTTATTTGGTGACTCTTCCCTTCCCCATTCTTAGTTTTAGTTCTTTCTTATGCTGATATCCATCTGCAGATCACTCTTTAAGGTGATGATTGTTGTCCTTCATTCAGGACATATAGAGACTGAATAATCCACTTAAATCCACTTTCTTGAAACAGTCTAATTGAAGTTTTTGGGTGGAATTTGATTGTTCAGAGAGTCAAATAATCATTTTTGCCAGCTATCCACAGCATTCATGACCTAATAATTTACAGGTACTCATACACTGGCAGTTTCTGAAAGCAGTACAGACAGGGAAGCACTCAAATAATTCAAAATCTGTCAGCCTTTGCTGTTCTTTGGATGGACTGTGACTTTGTAGCACTTAGTTTGTAACCTTATCTCATCCACCACTGTCTCTTCATGTGTCTCCTTTATAGCTTATTTATGTAAAATACTCCCTGTGGTGCCATCTTTGGATCACTAAGCCTATTGCCCGTGAGATTTGCATCACATTTTCAGTTTAAGTTCAGAAAGCATCTAAAGGTGTTTAATTTACCCCTGTTTAGAACATCTTTAGATTCTCATGTTTAATCAATATTTAAGTGCTGTTGAAAGGATGATGGGATATGTGCATAAAATTTTATTTGTGAGGTCCACAGATGATGCCATTAATTGACTTGAAAGTTACTTGGAGTAAAGGAGGGAGGAAGGAATCCATATGAATGAGAGAAAAAATGGGGAAAGTAAAATTAAAAAAGAAAGAAAGAAGAGAAAAATCTTTTTTCCCTGGTAAATTAAGTGGCAGGGTCCCCAGGAAAGCATATTCCTCTCTTGCATATCTTTTCCAGTGCAATGGTGTAGCAGGAACTGATAAACATGATCAGTTTTCCAGATAAGCCTTTTTCCCAGTATGGTTTTCCTCAGGACACAGAAAAACTTGCTGGTTTTTTTTTTTTCCTATTTATTATGCTTTTAGAACTGATGGGAGCATGCCTAATTAGTTACAAGCATTACACACAAATTGGTTTGCTATGTTTTGGGCCTGCATGCTGTTGGGTAATGCTTCTCAGTGATTCATGACCATTATCTGTAACGTTATTCACTAAGCCCTGTATTCCTGCAGTATAAACTAAAAGTTACAAAACAAGGAATAGGGCAGGGGTAGGGGAGATGATCCTCATGACAATGGAAGTAGCTTCTCATGAGAATATACCGTTGTTACAACATTAGAATTGGCAGCTGCAAGGCCATGAGAATAACATGAGAAAACCAGCATGGGAACAAAAGTGGGAAAATATTGCCACATCAGCTGTAGTCAGACTACAGCATTGCAAATGTAGAGACCTTATCTTTAGGAGGGTTAAGACACTCAAGGCATTGTGCAGTGTAAGTGTATGTGCTTAAAGACAAACACACATATTTAGGTGCACTGAGAAATAGGAATAGTTTTCCAAGTTGAGAACCTTGAAAGCTATATTATACAAGAGGATCAACTGTAGTCAGTTGATGAACTGTATGTGGATGATTATTACATCTCTTTTTCCCCAGAAATTTGAACTTACCCCGACTATTGGCAGCACTGTATGAATGGTTGGATGATTATCAAGTCATTATATGGTATCCTCAGTATGTCAGTGGCGTAAATGTCATGTATTTTTGTGGTAGCACAGTAAATATGTGTAACAGGAAGTGCACTACTCAGTAAAGATTTATTAACATCTCACACACCATGTGACAAGGTTTAGTAAGACTACTGAGGTTAAGCATATTATTTAGGTGCACTGCAACTTCCTTTCAGAGGATGATAAAACCAGTAGGGTCAGAGGGTGGGATCACACTGCCCTGAATCTGGGCCAGTGATTCAGAGCAGTTGTTGAGAAGTTTTCTGGTCTAATATAGAGAGACTGGCATTCTCATGGTATGATTTACTGTATCTGAAATGTTGGGTAAAGCACCTGTTGATGCTTATTGCTTTTCAATGAATTAAACAAGGACAAGGGTGGATGTGTAAAGAGGGAGAAAAAGAGGGTGATCTGCAGTCAAAAAGAGGGTGATCTGCAGTCAAATATATTGACATGAAATATATTGACATTTAAGCTGGGTAACACGAAGAAATGCTTCAAGAAATTATTTTAGTAACATACAGATATCTAACAACACTTCTCACACATCACATTTGGGCAACCATCTAGTCAGGAAGACACTGAAAGTGTCATGGACATTGTACTTACTTCATCCATAGTTTAATAGTTTGTGTTTTTCATGATCCCCTGAAATTAGCTTTAATAAGTATAGACAGTCTACCTTGAGTTGTGGTTACCTCTGAATCCTAAACATACACATCATGTTTTTAAAAAGTTGTGAAATAAAAAAATCTTTCAAATTACTAGTTATCAAGATTTCCAGCTATCCAATTTTTCACTTTATTGTCCATTTTGTACATCTACCTGGGATGTAACAAATAAAGAATTGTTATGATAATAACATTTCAGGTCTCATTTAAGTTTCTTTTCCTTATTCCTTTCTTTCTATCAACTATTATATAATTCGTATTTCTTCTGAATAAGTAAGTTATCTTTGTGGAAATGTAACAAGCAAAGCAGAGATCATCCCTGAGCAAAACTGTTACTTGAACTGTGGAACTTCAGCGATACCACTGTGTTAATATACTACAGTAAGAATAACTGTTTTCAAACATGTGGCACAAGTTTAGTCCTTACAGACCTCACCAGACTAGTTTGCTGAACAGGGGCTTAGAAGGACTTCTAAAGGAAAGCCAAAGAGGTAGTTACAGTAGAATTTGAAACTAGTGTCATCCTTTTGGCTCTTTGCTGGGAAGGGTTTCTAGTTCTCCATGTGAATTTCAAGTAAATATGACCCAATGCACATTCTTCCTGTCAAACCTGGCAAAGTTACAGGCATAGAGAAAATGTTTGTAGAGTAGAATTTTTTTTTTTAGTTAACTAGAGCAGGCTCCTCTAATAAATTATCATCAATATTTTATTAGTTTTTTATATTACAAAGAAGAAAAAACTACCAGCCTTTAATTAAGGTTCCATCATTTCTGTTGCATTTTAAATTTTTAAATTTTGCTGTAGAGTATCATATTTGCATATTAATAATTGAATTCCTTTTTACTGTTACACCAGATAATTTCTCTGTTGATTCCATCACTTAACCAAAAGAACATTATATTTTCATCTTTAATTGGCAAAATGCCTCAGGTGAAAATTTTCCAGTTTAGCTTTACATGTGTTAAATACCAACTCCCACTATACTGTGAATCCCATTGCTAAAAAAGACAGATAGATAGACAGTGCCCATTCCTTGAATAAAGGAGATGAACTATTCTTTTGCAGCGTACGTCCCTTATTTATTAGAAGGCTAAAGTGACTGAGCAGTTCCAATAACCTCATTGGATACAGAGTCAGGCTAATCTGATGAGTACCTGTTAAGCCAGGTATTATTCTTGACTTGCGGTCAAAACAGGTAGATGGTCCTTCTGACAAAAAAAGAGGATATCTTATTAGGAGGTGTAACGTACCTTAATATAACATCAATAGATCTCATGGGGATGTGCTCTCTCTCTCCCATTGATTACTGGGGTATGAAAGAGCTTGGGCTTAACTTCTGGCCTTTGGATTGTGTCATGAATTTACCCTAGACAACAAGTAAGCCTCACACAGGCACTTGCCACTTGCTAACTTTGTTCTAGTGGGATAGGGATGAGAAAATTCATAAATTGAGAGAAAGACAGTTGGATAGGTAAAGGAAAAGCTGCACACACAAGCAAAAGCAAAACAAGGAATTAATTCACCACTTCCCATGGGCAGGCAGGTGTTCAGCAATCCCCAGGAGAGCAGGGCTCTGTCCTTCATGATGGGCACTTGGTAGAAAAACAGCATCACTTCCCCACTTTCTCCCTCTTCCATTCAGCTTTATATACTGATCATGACAGCACTTGGTCAGGAATATCTCTTGGGTCACTTGGGGTCAGCAGATCTGGCTATGTTGCCTCCCTGCCTCTTGTGCACTCCCATAGTGGGGTAGGGTGAGAGGCAGGAAAGGCCTTGACTCTGAGTCAGCACTGCCTAGGAGCAGCAAAAACATCCCTGTGTTACCAACAGTGTTCTCATCACAAATCCAGAACATAGCCCCATACAAGCTACTACTGATAAATTTAGATCTATCTCAGTCAAAAGCAGTAGTCAAGGTCAAGGCTAGGTGAAATTGAATTACGCTTTAAAACTTCATTGAACCTAAGTCCATGATGAAGTGCTTTCCCCTGCCACAATCAACAGTTAGAAATTCTCCCCTAGTCTGTTCAGGACTCTTTACATACAAATACTCACTCTAAATACACAATTTTTCAATTCTAAAACAAAAATAAGATTTTTTTTTTTAATAGAATCACAGGATAAGCTGAGTTGGAAGGGACCCTAAAGGATCACTGAGTTCAAATCCTTGCCCTGCCCAGACCCATGCCCAAACTCACGCCATGTGCCCAAGAGTATTGTCCAAATGCCCTCTCATTTGTTGAGGTCACTCTGCAGGGCCTCTCTGCCTTCGAGGGAGTCAACAGCTCCTCCCAGTTTTGTATTGTCTGTGAACTTGCTTAGTATCCTTTCCACTCCATTAAATAGACATTACATTCAATATTTGAAAAGAAACCAACTTGCAAACTCAAAAGAGAAAAAAGCATTTACCATATCTATTAATTACATTTAGATAAATATACTTGAAGATTGAGTAGTAAAGACATGGGATTTGTGGTGAATCATATTTTATGTATTTTAATGAGGTGATCATTCAAAAAAAACAAAATAGAAATTTAAGCACGTAAGTCTTCCTACATTTATGTGCAAAACCAACCCTGCATTTTCAGTAAGTGTAAACTTTATGTATCTACAGCTGTGAAAGAGCATTTAAAACACATTTTTGATTTAATGTGTATGCTTTTATGTTGCAAAGCATATTTTAATTTGTGCATCAAATACAGTCTTCATGACAACTTATTGAAATTTCATATATATAGTTGACCTGACAGAGCTGTTCTATTTAATTGGTGGAGAAGAAAATACACTCTGCAGACTATAAATAAATAAAACTAGATTTCTAGAGAATGACCTTATTGGCAGGTTGGTAACGAGATTAATAGAATTCTGCAAAGGAAGTTCCCTTTTATCAACTGATAAGTAGATGCCTGTGGCAGAATGTTGACCCTGCTAAAAGGCTTTAGCTTCTATGTTTGTAAAGGAGATGACATACTTCTCACTTTTCTCATTTTGTGATTTGTGTATTGTTTGAAACCAAAAGAAGGACAAAGCACATCACAAAATTTCTAATATTCAAATTTTCAGAAAAGACAGGTACTTGATAATGAAAAGTTAATATACTCTAGAAAAAATGCTAAAGATGGAGAAATAATTCCTTCATCAACACTTCTGTATGTACACTTAGGTCTGTAAAAACACCTTCAGGAATTCCAGGTACTGCTTTCTGATCTAAGTCCAGTAATTTTTTTTCTCACTGACTCCACTCTAAATCATGGTAATGACAATGCATTATTTTTACTGGATTGGATAAAGAGGAATTCTTGCTCTTCAGTGATGTCCCAAAAATGTGGTTTTTTTGAAAAACAGTTCCAGAGTTTTACTTTTATTGTATAATTTTTTTTTCAGTGGTTGACCTGGTTGTCTGGAAATGCCTCCTCCTTTTGACATATCCTTAGTGGAAGCCACATTGCTATTTCAAAACTAAGTCCAGAAGGATGAGATTGTCCTTGTTGTACCTCCTAGAATACTGCAAGAACTTTAGGACGCTAACCTTGTTAGCAAGCGATTCTCTGAGACTTCTAGGTACATCCAGTGAAGTAGAAGCCAGCAAAAGCAAGAGAGTTCCTATTGTTAATACAGATGAGTGCCCAAAAGTGTGATATTATGCTGTGAAGTGGCTCCACAGTTACTGGGCTTTGTTATTTTAAATTGACTTTGTTTTTGAATAGTTCCTGATGGAAATCACAGATGCTACTGCTTGATATAAGAAATGCCTATAGAACAAAGTTGGACTGATTTTTTTATTTTTTTTTTTTTTGGTAGATGGAGTCAAAACACATTATTTTCCAGCTTCAGTAAACTACCACAGTAGGATTGAGGTGATGTCATCCACTGTGAATTATTTCACGGCCCCCCACTATGCTCAGTTTAGGGGACACAAATATACTCTTTCACCCAAATTCAAAGCTCCTTTTATTTGTATAGCACCTATCAGGTTTCATCCTGTGGAAATTTATGAGTGGCAAAAGTAGAAAAGTGCTGAGGACAGTAGACATGACATTTGGAGATGTATATGTGTGTATGTGTACAGTTCATATGCTACACAAGATAGTTTATTCAAAGGGGTTCAGTCTGAAAGTTTTTAAATTTTTTTTCAACTAACATAGATGGTCTAATAATGTTTATTATTTCTCCTTGTAAACATTTCCTTCCTTGTGGAAATACACTTGTACACAATACATATTTTTAAATTGTTCACCCATCTATATAATGTTGCACAATAGTTATTGTATATATATATTTAACATCAGTTTTCAAGACAAGATTCAGTCTGTCCAATTTTCTTGTTAGATAAAACTTTACCCCATAAGTCTTATCATATTTCCATATTTTGCTTTCTTCCTTGTTTACAAATTATTTATTTAAAAAGCCGTTAAAATATATTCAAAACCTTTATTAAAGGTAAGTGCAATAATCAATATTATCTCTGCATTTATTCTACAAATTTTCCCAATAACTGTTCAGCTTTGCACAGACTAAAATACCACTTAATGTGAACATGCACAGTGGAATTTGAAATCTTAATGTTTCATGAAAGTCCTAATGTTATTAGGATTTGTTACTATCAGTACTGAGAAAGAAAAACGAGTTGTTTCAGTTCACCCACCAGTCAAGAAAATGAATGGTCTTTCATTTGATATCTCCGATGCCATCGTTTATGATGAAGGATGAAATGAATATAATTTGCATTTATATAATCTGTCCTTTTACCTTTCCAAAATGTATATACTTATACAGCACACATGATTCGCACTGTTTCCTTATAGAATAATGATACCATATATTTCATATATATGTTGGGCACATGTATTTCTTTGAGTCTTCTTTTCTCTGGATCTCTCTTTTCTTGTATTTTTTTAGACCTCGATTGACAATTTGACCTCGGTGCCTGCTGTTTTCCTGAACACAATCATTTCCAAAACATCCTGTCCTATAAGCTTTCCAATCAACTTCACTATGTAGGTGGCCCCATCAGAAATGAGATGTGGGCTCTCCTAAAGCTCTGTGGTATGCTGGTGCTTGTTGCCCCACAAACATCAAATGATGTAAAGCAGTCAGCTGCTATGCAGAGAAAGACTATTTGGAAAAATTACTAAAGGTAATATTTACTGAAATGGGGATCCAATAAAAATAGCAAAAAGCTCAGCAAAATCTTTAAAGACTTGTTTCTGAAATGTAGCAGGTCCTGTGAAGGGAACATAAGATGAAATCTTAAATACTAATTGAATCCATGCTTTACTTGAGTACAATTTACAGTCACACACAGGGAAAACTTGCAACATCTCTTGACATCCCACACTTTCTAGCAACCTTCTCTATCACTTTTGAAAGAGATTTTCACTTCCCAGAAGAACCACTGTATGAAAGTATTATTTCTGAGTTTTCACTTTCACACTACATGTAATACTCCTTCTTTATAAAAAGGGCAGTAGTGCTGTGTGACTTAAAGCATCAAGCAAGACAAATATCTGTGGAATTTCGGTAGAGTTTATTTTCATTCCTTTCTTCTCAGAACTGACATTTTTTATTTTCGTACTTCTAATTATGTCAAACATTATACCAGATCACGATTTCAGATAATTTTAAGCAGCTGAAGGCAGAGCACATTTTATCCAATACATTCTAAATTATGCTGGGATAGCTTAAGGCATTTTGATCTAAAGTCCGCATGCATAACCTGTCTCTGTCTGTTGTGCTTTCTAATTCCATCATTTGCTTTTCAATTAATTTAATTAATTTTTTTGGCTTCAGCCTTTCCATAAAGGAATATTTTATTTGTTATCACTTTATCTGAACCTATTCACTTGCGGATTCAGTATACTGGGATTGATTGTTCATCTTTTGTTTTCTCGCTGCATTAATTTTCCACAAAGGCTACATTATTTTCCAGCCTTTCCAAAGCTGATTTTTTGGAGATATTCAGGTAACCTAAACAGATGCTGTTTGACTCCAAGCCTTTTCAGAGACAGTGACAACAACTGGCATTCTGACTTCCTAGAAGTAGGACAACAAAAAGTCTCCTTTGTTATGATATTTAATTGAGGTCTGTTTGGTAAAGCTGAGAGCTAGAGATGCCTCTTCCATTGGACTGATGCACTTATTCTGCTAGAGCACTAAGTTAAAAAGCTACTTCCTGAGCAATGATGAACAATGATTTTCCAGTCTTCCTTCCTTCCTTCCTTCCTTCCTTCCTTCCTTCCTTCCTTCCTTCCTTCCTTCCTTCCTTCCTTCCTTCCTTCCTTCCTTCCTTCCTTCCTTCCTTCCTTCCTTCCTTCCTTCCTTCCTTCCTTCCTTCCCTCCTTTTTAATGCCATGTCTAGTTTCAGAGATGGGATGGTCGATGACACTGAAATGCTGCAGGAATTGAACCTGCATACACTTATAAAACAAATAACACTATTAGTTCTGTTTTATAAGTAGGAAATTCCTTCAAATGCATTCATATGAAGAATGAAAAGCTAAAATTATTTTGTTGTGTGAATAGAATAACTTGGCATCACCACACACTTGGCCATATTCCTTTTTTTCCAAGAGTTTTAGCTGCCATCTTGGACTGTATATCAGTGTACTTTATTAATGTAATCAGATTTAAGTGATCTTGTCTCATTCGTTCCATTCAGCAAATTTTTTTTACTTTCTTTTTTTTTAAGTCTTCAGAATAATCAAGGGATTCTGTAGTATTGTCTGCCACATCATGTAAAACATCAGAGATACTGATAAAAGTGAACCTGGAGAGTTCTTTCTGATATTGTAGTTAATACAGCATCACAATATATGTCAAAAATCTAGCGTGGTGTGATACATCTTCAGGTTATTATGAAATAGCTGTGACCAGCAAGGAGATGCTACAGCTCAGTTTACCAGGTACACAACCTTTGTTACTCAAACAAATACACAATCACATTCCTGGTTTTCCAGACCAGTTGCTCAAATATATATATATATATATCTATATATAATGATAACTATTTTTATTCCTTAGTCTTAAAGGGATTAATTACTTTAAATTACTTTAACATGTTTTAAAACCCTGAAATAATATAGTAATTGTTACCAGAGCCCTTTAACCATACTCTGGATGATACAACAGCATGTCTGCCTGCTGCTCCTGAGAAAGAGCTTCCCTGGCAAGACAAAGGCAGTGACTAAGTTTGTTCTAACTTGTCTGAACTTTACTTTGTGGATGAATGCAGCTGCACACCCATTGTGTCAGGATAAATGTAGTCTGTCAGATGAGAGGAAAGAAGCAGCAAGTAGGGTCATTCTGTGCAGGTTTTGAAGAAATATGTCCATATAAAATATATAAGTGATTGGAAAAATCTCAATTTCATAAATTTGAAAGCACCAGGCCTCATATTGATTTTCTCCAGTAAGGCACTGAATGTTTGACACCCATGATCTGTATAGTCTGAAAATAATACAGGGAAGTATCTTTGTGTATGCTGCGATTGTCTGAACTTGTATCAGGTAACAGTTCTGTGGGTCAGTTTTTCAAGGCAGTCTACAGACTGAGGTGAGCTGCTTCTGTCAAGGAACTCGTATTTGAAGCTTTAGCCATCATCTAGTTAAGGCATAATCTCTTCATAGTGCAATATAATTGCTAGTAATAGTGTACTCTGGATATGCATATGAACTTATACATGTTCAAAAACTTATTAAGCAAAAACTTAATAGTTTTTAGTAGACACCACTGGAATACAGAAAATCTGGATTTGTTTTACTAGGAATTTTTAAAAGTGTGTTGATGAGTGGTAAGCCAATGTGTAAACCAGCAAGGGATATTAGTGACAGTAGCAATTCTTTTTGCAAGAAATGTCATATATATCAACCCGAACACAAAAATATCACTGTATCTCTCATAAAAATGTGTGTGGAATAATTCAGAACAGGCAGAATTTCAATCTGCTGAACCTGGTACAATATTGAATTAACTTTTCGTCTGGGAATTACAGTAGGATATAGTGTTATTCATTATAGCTAGGCTGTCTCTAGCATTATTTCACATGCATTGCTTGGTATGTATAAGCTGTTCTATCTTTGCAGATGAGAAACACAATTCATTAGAGAATAAATAAGTGAAGGAAAATGTATGAATCAGGAGTTATTGCCCTGAACCTTGTTTTAAACAGGGAAGTTTTCTAACAGTCAGATTAAATCTACACTATATTAAATAGGAAAGTCACTGTGAACTGGCTGCATCCTGTGACTAAACAAAAACCATATATGAATGTTTAATGTCTTTCTCCATGTGTATGGAGGTAACAAAAAATAACACACACATAGATAAAGGAAAGTTATTAAACCTTCTCAGGTGTTTATTGCTCTGTGTTGCTTGTCTGTGTTCTGTTTTATAAAGCTGACCAGGAGATGAGAATCATTTGATGAGGAATCGCAAGGCCTTCGATTTTCCCTGTTCACTTTGTGAAGAAAAATATAAATGTTCTTTAGGAATGGATCATAAAAACCAATCAGACTCTGTATTTCTCTGTTAGAAAATCCTCTTGATATTTTAAAAGAATCTTTCATTGTGAAAGTGTCCCAAAACCAGGCTGAAATTTATGATCAAAAGCATAAATATGATTCCATCTTCAGCTCTCAGAGGGAAGATTCAGATTCAAAGAGATGGTCAAGATATCCCACCATGACATTCATTCCTGCGCAAATTATTATTAGCTCTACTGTGGTGACACATTCTCTTATTCCTTAAGCAGAAATTTCAATTTTTTTAGATTTTCTGGTAAAGTTGTCTTTAGATATCTTCTACAGCCATCTCCTTACGAAAAGCAGAAATGTATCTTTTTAATTACTCATCTAAAAGTTCCCGACCAGCACTTAGAGAAGAGAGAAAGACTAGTACCCTTTCCCTGAAACTAGTTAGGCAGCCAGAATTTCTCCATTGTTTTTCCAACAACTCTTCCACATTTCCGAGAGGATTCAATGCAGATCATTAAACAACATCAGTCTGAGAAAGAGATGGTTGCTATAGCTGACTTATGCTTCTGTCCTCATTCATTGCTCTCCTGATCCTTTCCTCATGGTCTGATATGTGGCTGTACTTTATAAGATAAGATGAGCTTGCACATAAAATACAGGTGTTTAAGGAGTGTGACACAATTTTTTGTGTTTTCACAGAGATTTTTTATACTAGTAGGATTAGTAAAGTCCTTTGACAGTGGAGTGGAGCAAAGCTGCATGATGATGTGAATCTGTGACTGTGCTCTGCCAATTCCTTTTCAATTCACCTCAGAGTAGCAACCAGTCACCTATGTAATGCATTCAAACAGACCAATGAATTCAAGGAATGTATTATGGTCAGTTTAGGATAATCTTAAACTTTTATTAATTGTTTCTTTTCCTGTTTTC
The DNA here is from genome assembly GCF_023055355.1 of Agelaius tricolor. Taxonomy (NCBI): domain Eukaryota; kingdom Metazoa; phylum Chordata; class Aves; order Passeriformes; family Icteridae; genus Agelaius; species Agelaius tricolor. The sequence goes on from NW_027269263.1 coordinate 38,204,186, forward strand.
TTCTACTGTCTTGAAATCTTAATCCTGATGTCCTGGGTTTAGCAAGAGAAAATTTGGTGGTGTGCTTCTGCCCATGTATGGGGCAGAAGCTTGTCTCCAGATGGCCATAGAAAAACCTGTGAAGTATTCTCCATTCCAGGTATACCATTTATGAAACTTAAAACATAAGATGCATGTCTATATACACAGTATATATCTTGGATTCTCATGGGTTTCTGGTCTAGATAAACTTGTGCCCCAGGCTAATCAGAGGTTCAGGGTCAAAAAAAAAGTGTAGCCTCCTATTCCTGGGCCCTTGCAAAATAAGAACTTTCTGGTGACTAAACATTCCACACTTACTGATTCAGAGCAGCATAATGTGTGAATGTGTTCTGTCATGCTCCTTTTTAAAAATTATTGTTATTTATTTTAATTGTGTGCTAGTCTTTTTATAATATGAGTGGTGGTTCGAAAAAGCAACAATAAAATTTCATAAACTTTGAATTTGTATTCATTATATATTTTTCTGCTCTTGCTCTTGAGACATGAAGTGATTAAATAAAAAGTGCATGTGGGTGTACATGTGTGTGTGTGTGTACACAGGTATTATGTGTTCTGTAAGCATCTTTCCATGTTAAAACTATCAGTTTTAGGAGTCAAGTCTTGATTGGTGTTCAATAAGAGCCTGTAGCATGCTCCACATGAACGAATTAAGAGTAACATAAACTAGTAAACACCTTCTTTGGCAGTGCACCCCCTGCCAGAAGCTAATATTCCCATCTGCTGTACTTTTCATTTGATAACAGGTTCGTGATTACAATGCACTCTGCTACATAGGAGGGGCGAGGTTTGTAGGAGCTGAGTACCAGCCACTCTCCCATTGCTAGGATTGTGTACTGCCAAAATAGCTGCAGAGGTGTCTGAATCCTGCACAGACTGAGTAATGGCATGAGGTGGCATGGTAGGAAGTGTAGACAAAGAGACAATAATGCATGAGACTGACATCCTGCCGGTTCCACAACAGGGGCTAGTACATGTGCTGATGCGCATTTCATCCTGAGCCTGCCACCACTGAGTGTGTGTGTGCCTTTTTACCACAATTAAGAATGTCTTTATCGGACTGCCACTCTACCTCTGCCTTGGAGATGCTTCCACTAATTGTTACTTTTTGTATTTCTTCATCTTATTCCATTCCACTCTCATGCAGACTGTCAAGTCAGGTAGCGTGATAAGCCTTGAAATTTTGAGCAATAAAGTAAGAGAGAGGATTGTATTTTTTTTTTTGGATGCAAGAAGGAATGAGTGCCTGTTCCTTGACAAAAAGCATTTTTCTGTAGGCCTCTATATTTTTATTTCTTATTTCATTTTCTACAAACAGCAGGTAAAAGTCATGAAAGAGAACAACTCAATACTTTACAGGAGAATCTTTTAGGTGTCCAGCTGGAAATGCAAAGAATTGTGCAAAAAATGCACAAAAAATGCAAACTGATTTTTTTGTGTGGATAGGTATGTGCATGATGCTGATAACCTAAAGAGTTTGCTATCAATATAAGCCCCATTTGTAGTTTTCAGGTTGACTAACTGCAGACATAAATGGCTTGAAATCTCCTGAAACAAGAGAGATGGCAGTTTGAGTGATGGTGAGTTGTCTCTGCACACTAAAATTTGCAGAAGTCAGGTTACTTAATGGTTTATCATTGAATAAAGGAGTTTGGTGAGGATCTCTCTAGATTTTCTTACCACTAGGTTCATTGAGAGGCTTGGATGACATTGAGAGGCTTGGAGGTCCCAAATTTTGTAGCAGAGAAAAAAAAAATTAGAAAAATGCCAGTAAAATGGTAAACTGGGCAGATATCACAGATCCCTTTGAACTCCCAAAAGAAATGACCCACCAGCTACTCAGTGAAGCAGAGAAAAAGGAGATCAGGACTGATGTCTGAAGGTCCCACTACAATGAAGTGTCATAAGTGCATATTTGCAAGCCATTTATGTCATGTGATCCTGGATATAAGAAGTTAATAATAGATGAGGAAAACCCCTCCCTGGATATCTGTCAATTAGAAAGAGAAAAGAGTTGAGCAGGCTGAAAACAATGCCCAGGGATTAAACACTATGAATTTTAAAATGCTTGTCAGATCAGCAAAGCTGCAATCTCTGATTAATACTTTCACAGTGTATGTATAAATAGACAGTAGAACATGCGTTTAGGCCATTTCTTAAAGAAAGAATTTGGGAAAGAAAGCTAAACCACAAACTAGACATGTATTTCCCATAATGTTAGTACATTGAACATACTATAGCTTGAAATAGTCTATAATTTTGTATTTATTTGCTTTTCCTTTCTGTTTGTGCTGGCCTCATCATCAGGCAAAAACTACTAGCAGTGGGGAAAGGTGCAAAAGGAAAATGTTTATATGTAGGTATCTTATGCATGTTCAATCTTTTCCCTAGGGACTAGAATGTCTGACCTTTTACTTTTCCCTGTCCAAAAAGCTACCCTGAGACTGACCATGGAATTGATACTCAGAGTCCAGTCTTTAAGTAAAATTAATCTGAGTTAACCCTGCAGTCTCCACTGATATCTTTCCTTGGGGAATACATTGGGAATCCTATTTTGAAAACGTTTCCTTTTCTTTGCAAGTCAATTAATAAACACCAAGTAATTCATTGATACAAAGGAAATTGTGAGGTCTTCAGTGAAGTTCCTCAGCAGCAAGGGTCCTTCAAAGGCAACTAGCAGTACCAAGTAATGTCCTTATCCATTTGGTATAACTCTAAGATGCTTAAACGAGTCAAGACATTTGTGTCCAGATCAGTGTCCAGTGTTACAGGAGCTTTGGAAGAAATTTGTTACAACTATTTTCAGAATTCCTGCTCAACTTACACTTCTGGATATAGACAATTTTGATTAATGGCAGTCCTGTCACACTGCTATGGCTGGCTGCATGATGGGAGTGTGAATTACATTGATGGAGAAGTTCCTAGGTGCCCTGGATAGGCTGTGTGAAAAAATAAAGAGCTAAAGACGGAAAATGGATTATGAGTTGAAGAATCAATCAGCATATAAAGGACAAGGCTGAAATTACTGGGCATCAGAAAATGACAAAGACGGTTACAAGGAATTTCAGAAATATCAGTGGAAGATTAGCTGTTCTGTAAGCCAATTTTAGCTATCTCACCTTCACACTGCAAAGTCTGCTTGCTATCCTAACCTCCAACTGAACTTTACATCAGTCTATTGAATATATTTATGAGAATCCTGATACCTATACATTAATAAGGTCTAGAGGGAATCTTCATTTTCTTTCATCCTTATCACTTTATACTTGATATCTCTAGTTCTACGTAAGCACTACTGTACTTACAATTCTCAAGTACTATACATGTTTTTGCTAACATATAGTGTCTCAGTTTTGCAAACACACTTCCCATTCTCACTTGGACTCCTAAAAACACTTTGTGCTGTCTGAAAAAGACACTTTGATGTCAATTGAGATATCTTTAGACAGACATACAAGCACATAGAAATAACTTTGCCCACACTTAGAGCTGCCAGACCTGATCAGCTGTGAGCAAGAACCATACATCTGTGTTAAGGTAATGCTTATGTGAGCTAACACATTCCCCTGGGATGCTGAGCATCACGTCACAGCACCATCCTCGTGCGACCACGCTGCTTGTAGCTGGTGCTCACCATGGGTAGAACAAACCCAAGCTGCCCATGTGGAGAGATCTTAATTCAGGCTGAGGGGAAAAATGGTTCAGGGAAATTTAAGTGGAGCCACAATCAGTTGAAACATGCTGGTTTGTTTGTTGAGGTTTAATACTTCAGACACTTCAGTTGCTTAAGCCTGAATGCTGTTTTTTTTAAGATGAGAAAATATTAGAAATACATTAATTGCTTTGAAAAAACCTGTTCTCAAAGTTTTTAAATTAGGTGTTTTTAATTTGTTTTGCAATTAGCTTTATTTACATTTTTTTAAATTAAATGTTGTACCATTGGAGAAACAATAATAATCAGCAGGCTTCTGTTGAAGGAAAGTTTCCTAAAATAATTATCCTATTTTAAGAATTACACCACTGGAGCATATAATCCAAATAAATGATGAGATCTCTATCACTTTTGAGTCTTACTGAAAGATCTGACAAACACCTACTATGAATTGTGTGGGTACAGCTGAACTTGTTTGGAAAAGAAGAGGCTGGAAGCAAAAGTTCAGGGCATACATCACATCTCACATAGGGGATGCCATGCACAGTGAGACTTTTAAAGAGGTGTCCTCAAGGTAGTGTCTGCATTCCACTAAATTTTGAACTTATTGTAATGAGGACAGTTCTCTGTAATGGAAGCAAGGTTCTACTGATCACCCATGGCAAGTTTTTCCTCTGAGCCACATGATTGGCTGGCTAATGGCAGAGTTAACTCATTCATTTCTTGGGGAAAAAAGTATTTCTTGGTGAAAAAAAATACAATCTGACATAAAATCCAAGGAAGACTGCTCCTTTGGATAAGGAGAACATCTTAGACTTCTTCCTGCATCATTGTCTGTTTCACTCTTATGGTATTGTACAAGAAGCAGAACATTTAAATCATCACAAAACCAATAGAAAAAAAATATTTTTATTTCTGTTGGTAACCATTCTGAGTTCTTTTTAATTCAGCTATATGTGAGCTGAAGGCAGGGTATAAAATCTCTAAGTGCATTACAACTAAAAGTCTATTCTCTTCATATCTCTAACAAAGATATGCGTGAAGCTGTAAATTTACATTGTGATCACTGGATAATTTTCACTAGCTTAGATTCCATTAGTCATCTGCCCAATGGGAATTAGTTATCTCAAATGGGAGTTAAATAAGTGCTACAAAAGACTAGTATTTGTATTACTTCTGAATTTTACTATAATGCTTTAATCTCATATGTTCATGATTTTGTTTTATCACCTGCATCTGCCTAAACACAGATAATTTCTTATTCTAGAGAATTAATGTTAATGACCTTCTGGTAAGTTAGCCTTTTTTCAAAATCTTGCATAAAATCTGGAATATATTTTCACATTTACTTATGTTTTTAATACTTGCTTATGAATTAGAACTGATGAATGTTCTCTTGGAACATGATTGGTATTTCTTCTTGGTCTACAGACTTGAAAATTAAATCCCTTTGATCTAAGTGTCTAAATTAATTTTGGGTGAACATTTAGATGGGTGTTTCTGTAATCCTCATTTTTAAAAAATGTTTCTGATCTTTCTTACAAAATATTATTTGCTTAATCATCAGTTTTCAGTGAGACGTTTTCCTTAACATCAACACAACAAATGTTAAGAATACCATCTTCTAAATTTTTAATGAAACTACCATTAAAAGCATATATTCTGCTTGTTTTTTTTCTATTCATGACCCATTGTTCCCTATGTAGACTTCACTGAAGATAACCTGGGAGTTGAAACAACAGACTGGTGCAATAGATTTGAGTATAATTGGTGAATAGACCAAAAATTCAGACAGCATCATTTCAGGTAGTTGCCTCAGAGTTAAGGTTTTGTCTTCTGGCAGAGCAAAGTCACAGAATCACAGAATGGGCAAGGTTGGAAGGGACCACAGTGGGTCATCTGGTCCAACCTCCCTGCTCAGGCAGGGTTATTCCAAAGCACGTGGCACAGGACTGTGTGCAGACAGTTCTTGAATATCTCCAGTGAGGGAGACACCACAACCTCTCTGGGCAATCCCACACAGTAAAGAAGTTCTTCCTCATGTTCAGGTAGAACTCCCTGTGCATCAGTTTCTGCCTGTTCCCTCTTGTCCTATTGCTGGGCACCACTGAAATGAACCTGGCTCCCTCCTTTCCACACCCTCCCTTCAGGTACTGACAGACATTGATGAGGTCCCCTCTCAATCATCTCTTCTCCAGATCCTGGGTAGAGGTCACAATAGACATGAAGTTGTAATCCATTCTACTCTGAACACATCAGACCTACAATTTGTGCATGCAATAATTTGGTCTGAGATATCTGAAGAACATTGGGCTCATTCAGTGTGTGCTACAGATGCATATGCCTGTGGATTTGCTTCGGTTTTCCCAAAGGGTACACAGGACTGAGGAGCATAGGTGGTTGGTCATACAGTCCAGGAGTAGTATGAAGCTGCTCAATTCTGCATTATCTGGACCAGGGCTTCATCTCTCCCAGCTTTGGTTTCAGTTTTCTTACAAGAAAACATTACTGGATGCTTTAAAAAAATAGCCAACAAAAAAAAAAAATCAAAAAAAAAAAAACCAAAAAAAAAAAAAAAACCAAAAAAACCCCAAAAAATAAAAAAAACCCACCTACCAAAAAACCACAAACCAAAAAAACCCCAGAATATCTTCAATTGCTTGCACTTTTGTTTCTATTACTGAAAACTAAATATTAAGTAAGGAAGGGGACTGTAAGAAGAGATGGGAGAGGCAAGGCACTTGGTTGCTCAAAATAGAATTATTTTCTGTCCTGCTGCTGTGAGAGCGTTCCTACAGGTAAGTTGCTTGAATCAAACTCTAAAAAGGCAGGCACTAATTTTTTGTTTAGGCATTAGCTGTGTTTTCAACTTAGCATCCTCCACCTGGATCTACATAATTGCTGATCATTCACTGAAATTACTGAGAACTGGGCTTTGTAAATGTTCTGTGCAGAGTGAAAAGGAATTACAAAATCTCAAACTGGGCATATTAAATGAAAAATTTTGTCTTAAATTTTTCCCCCCTGGCCCTATAAAATGGAGGTATTAATAATCACTTATCTTACATGAGTACTGTGAAGATAAATGAATTCACATTTGTGAGCTACTTCAGTGAGGACAGCAGTAAGATGCTATATGGGAATTAATAATTCTGTCTTCAGAACTGTGCTGTTTTCACCTGGGGTAGAGTGAATTTTCTTCACAGTGGCTAGTATGGGGTTAAGTTTTAAATTTGTGGTGAATGCAGGGCTTGTAATACTGAGATGTTTTTGATTTTGCTAAGAGGTTCTTGTAGAGAGTCAAGGTCTTTTCTGCTTTTCATATTTCCATGCTGGGGACAAGACAGTGGGCTGGGAGGAGACACAGCTGGGACAGGTGATCCCAAATGATCAAAGGTGCATTCCAGATATATGATATCATGCTCAGCACATAAAGTGGAGGAAAGGAGGAGGAAGGTGGAGACATTTGGAGTGATGGTGTTTGTCTTTCTGAGTAGCCATTACATGAGATGGGGCCCTGCTCTCCTGGAGATGGCTGAGCACCTGTCTTGCCCATGGGAAGCAGTGACTGAAATCCTGGAAAGGCTGGAGTTAAACTAAAAATTGTATAATTCTGGAAATAACCCAAGGTTAAAGGCAATTTAAACCCGGTGTTTTATATGCTGTAATGGTTTGATTTAATAATAGTTCTCCTTTAAGTTTAATGTCTGTGAAACTAATAGCATTGTAGATACTGAAAATGACTGTCAGCCAGCACACATGAGAAAAATTATTGAGATGATGTTTTGTGGGAAGGAGGCATAGAGATGCTTTTAAAAACATATCCAGCTAAGGAAGACTTTGTAATGTAATATAGCTTTGATAAGGCAGGAGGAGAGAGGGACGGAAAATAATTTAATTTAAAGGAAAAAACAACAGGCATATGCAAGCAAATGCTGGTAACAATAAATTTCATTTCAGCTTTTCACTTGTTTGGGCTCTTTACTGTTGAAAAACTGTAAACTATGCACATAATTAGACATTCATGCTGCCACAATAAATCACTTTTCTGAACACACTGATGCACCCTGACACACTAAGCCCAAGCTGGCAGGTCCATGCTAAATAAGGATGTGCTGAGTAGCTGAAATGAACTTCTGATGCATTTCAAATAGAGAGAGTGAGAATCCTCTAACAAGCATCCTCTCTGTGTTCCAAAAACTCCCACAGAGTCTTGATATTACTGATTTATCAGAACAGTCCTGTGCGTATACCGTACATGAGTGGAACTACATTCATCACAACACTTTGCTGATGAACTAGGATTATTTTTTCTCCTAATTTTCTGGTATTTTTTCCTGTAAAGAGTTTGCAGCATGCGTGAAATTTTCTGTGAATTCAAATGTTTCTTTGTGCACCCAGTGAGCTATTTGACCAGATGACATTCAAAATGAATAAAAATAAATACAGCCATGAAAAGAAAAAAAGTTTCATAAATTTCTGCAGGCAAAGACTGCAGTTAGAAATTTCTTTTAACTCAGTTACACAAAATGCTGTTCAAATCTCACTCTTGACAAAAAGAAGTACTGAAAAGCACATTTGTGTGTAAAATAGAGATCTAGGATAAGCTCTTTATGACACCTTAACAATTTAAGGTATTGCTGGTGCCTAGGCTGTCCAGCAGAACAAAGGCAGAGTGTATCTTTGTGTTGATAGACATTTCCTTAATGAACAAGTGTAAGACCAATACCTTTGGCAGAGTCACAGCTGTATTTGATGAAAATGTACAGGTGTCATGGTTTAACCCCAGCCAGTAGCCAAGCACCATGAAGCCACTCATCCACTTGCCCCTTCTCCCTACCCCAGTGGGACAGGGAATCAGAAAAGAAAATAGAAGTTGTGGATTGAGGTAAGAATGATTTCATATTTTTATTAAAATATAATACAGAACTAATAATACTGATAATAGTACTTGTAATGAAAAAGAGAGAGAGGGGAACAAGACTGAAGAGAAACAAGCAATGCACAACACAGTTGGTCATCACCTGAGGACAGACACCCAGCCCATTCCCCAGCAGAGATCAGAGATTCCTAGCTAACTGCCCACCGAATGTGACATTCTGTGGTATGGAATATCCCTTCAGAATTCCAGGTCAGCTGTCCTGCCTATGGTCCCTCCAGGCTTCTTGTGCACCTGCTCACTGGAAGACCATGGCATGTATCGCTACAGGACTAATTGGTGAAGGAGGAGCTAATAAAATGCAGTCACTTTAATCTGGAAATCTATTTTTCTATGTGGTTTTTTTTTTGTGGTATGACTCCAGATTTGTATTATAAAACCTAAATTACACCAGTTATTCTGACAATCCTTACACTCCTGATGTTTAAGGATTAGAATGGCCTGTATGGGGATTGAACCTTGTAGTTGTTAGCACCATGCTCTAACAAACTGAGCTAATCTCAGGGTCAAACAGGGTAGTTCATTTATAAATAAGAGGGAAAACAAGCAATTTTTAGTGAATTTCGGAAAGAAGTATAGAGCAAAAAAAATTTCATATGTGGTTTCCAATAAAGAACAGAGATACCTGTAGCTATCTTAAAAATGAGATTTCTTCTAAGGCTGAATGTTATTATTTCATCGATTACGTATCTGACAATTCAAATCCCATTATATTTTTATACATTTTTAATTAACACCTTGCCAAGACATGAGACTGTATTTTCATCTATGTTTTGAAATAATTTTCCAGAAAGTGCAGGTCTTCCTTATCAGCTCACACCTGTCTTGGAGACAGAACAGAGTGTTGCAAATAATTTAATAAAGAAGGAAACAAAGCTACTGGCTCCCTTTTATCTCATAATCTACAGTCAGACGGTGACTTGTCAGTGCTGGCAAGGAGAAATGGGGCTGATGGTTGATTGATTGGAGAATGCTTTGGCAATTGGACGGGGTTCTGAGGCAATGCAGCAGGTAGCTTTGGTCTTAATAACTTTCTATTACACACACTTCTTGTGGCACAAGCAAAACAAGCCTTGATTTATTTTTGATGGATCTTCTCCCCACCAGTTTTAAAACTCATTCCTCGAGAAACACCTGAAGCTATTTTATTGCTTCCATAAAATCATTAAGTGGTATCAGGTGCAGAATCCCTTCATGTTTTACTGTTAGTAAGAGAAGTTGCTTGCTAAAAAGTGTTTTTCTCCTATTTTTACTTTTGAAAAACACTCACATAGTCCATATTTTTTGCATTGAGTAAAAAAATTGAAAATACACGAAAGACCTAAGGTTATTTTGGCAAATACCTGCAAAAATTTCCAGGAATCTTCTGGCTTATATTAAAGATTCATCACAATATACTGACATTTTGTCTTGAGTAAGATAACTTTCAACAAGCAATCTGTTAAGCTTTCATTTTTAACCTGATAAAGGTCTAAATTCTCAGGTTTGACATCAACCAATCCATGTCAGTTTATTTGAAAAGAGAATTTTATCTTAGGTTTACTATTGTGAACTGGTGCATTGCCTATTTGTTTGTGAAATCTAGCCTCATGTCAAATGATAATTATATTGTACAGGCCTGTTGAAACCTCACTTATGTTTATGGAAAAAATCAGCAAGGAGTGAAAAAACAGTAGAGAAAAGAGAAAGAATTGGATGCTAACTGTCAGGGAAAAGATGACAGAACTTTCAGGTGAAAAACAGGTAGACACATTTGGAGCAAGTAAAGAAGCTGCTATTGTAGAGCATTGCCATCCAGATTGAAAAAGGATGAGTGGCATGCATTCCTGAGTAAGGCACAGTTTAGGAGTGGAGGTGCTGAGGAAGCTCCTTTTTTCAGAGATAAAGTAGGAGAGAAGCTGTTGGGGGCAGGGGAATGAAGAAATACATTAAGCTGGCAGAGATTATCAGCAAAGACTGGGAAACATAGGAGCTGACAGTGGAGGAAGGATACATCAGGGCAGGATTGACAAAACTGTGACTCAAAGCACATTTGCATTGGGATTAACCTGGGTAGAAACATTTTTATGGGCATAAAGTCAAAAGAATCTTCATTGGTAAGAGCATCGCCATCTAGACATGCAGTCCTGAAAATGCACTCTTGGGTGCCATCCTCTAATTTGCAAACACACACCAGTTTTTCTATTCCCACATGGGTTCTTGGAATGAATTGGGATAGGAAGTACGACATGGATTTATACCCATTGTATCCTTTGTCAGGTAGCTGGTGTTTTCCCATCTTTTTCACTAGTTGATGAAGGATTAAAACCAGTTTATCTTATATGTGCTAAATAGCCCTCAGTAGATGCCTATTTCCACTGACTGTAGAAGACACCTTGCAGCCAAGGAGGCTTCTAAATTGGCCTTAGTTGTTAGATACCTAAAGCTAGAAGAGATAAATCTTGGCCTTAATCTGACTGTAGTTTCCCTCTCTTTTGTGATAGAAACTGAGAGAAAGGGTTACTGGAGGAAAGAGGACATAGCCTGGGGGATCGGATTATTTTCAGTTGTAGTGTTGACTGCTTATTTATATCAGATTTTCATCATCTGGACAAATAACTGCATGTCCTTCTGTCCACATGACCAGCAGAAAGCTCTTGTTACCTGCCCTCCACGCGTACTGACATGTCACTGTACAAATGAAACTGTGCTGTGAACAACCAGACACTATGAGAATCAGGGGGGAGAACCCATCATAGTGGTTTATTTCTGGCAGCTGCATCTCAAGTTTTTTACATTGTGTATGCATCAAAGGGCATTTAAGCTGGTTACACATGCAGACCTTAGTTCCAGATGCTGGCCGTGCCTGGAGCCACCTGGATGCAGAGTTTATGCAAACATACTGACAAAAATCTATGAGAAAAGCATATATTTTCTCATCTGTCTTGTGTGAGGATATGCATGAGAGGTGAAATACTCTTTTCAAAAAAAAAAGAGAAAATGAATATTCAATTTGGAGATTTGGAGATTTCTTTTCACAAAGCACTATGATTAAGCACACATGGAAGACGATTGTTAAGCTTTTCACTGGCTGTCCTAGTTGAAAGATTGAACTTTCAACTACTTCTTTTTGTGTCATTTGTAAGATGTAGGAAATGTTTATGGCTTTAATATTTTGAAAATATAGAGAAATTATAATTTTCCACCATTACAGCTATTTCTGGTTTCCTCCATGGTCTTATCCATTTTATACTGAAGAATTCTTATGGGGAGGATATTGTTCTCAGTTCCTAATTATGATACCTTGATCACAGGGCTCTGATCAGGGACAGGTATTTAATGAGAGTAACAATGGATACAGCAACCAGTATTGCAGCCATTCTCTTAACTGAGGCCTTAAATCATATCTTTTATTGCTTATTTTTTAAAGTATCTGTCTGGTTCACAATTTTCTTAGTGTTACATTGATTTAATTACTTTGATTTATGCATGTTTTGATGTCTGATTAGAGCATTGTTTACATGCATTTGGTCCTCAAAAGTCCATTAAATGAGTCTTCAATCGATTAAATCAAATTTTATTGTAGAAGCAACTGCCTTTGTAAATAAAAATAAATATGCAATCATTACATTTAATTACAACTGAGAAATGAAGATAATATGAACCTATTAAACGTCAGACAAAAGCATTGATATGCCCAGAAAATACCCTTCAAGTTTTACATTCATACAGGGCTGGAATTGAGTTTGATGATAGGATTTGTCTTTATTCTGTGCAGGCAGTGACAACACAAATAGCAGCCTTAACTTAAGATAACTGGTAATGGTACAGCAGGTTGCTTGTACAGATAATGTGGCAGAGCCTTCCTTTCATAATGCAACAGAAAAGGAAATGTGTTCTAGAATTAATATTAGTGGGCTTTGATTCAGTTCCTTCTCTGCCAAAGAGCAGGAACTTTCTTTTTACTTTCAAATTGCCACATATACCCACACTCCTAATACCTACCTGTTCTTAAAGCAGCCCAATATTTGCTACAATCTAGTCTTCAATTTGCTCACCTGTTAAAAAGGAAAGACCATTTGCTAGCAAGGTTAATAATGTAAAGATTGCAAGATATTATTATGAGGAGATATATATATATATATATATATATATATATATACACAGATACAATTATCACCAATTGAAGTAAAGAATCAAAGGAAATACTGTTGGCTGAGGGATTTAATTTCTCTGCATGAGCAGGACAGTGAGCTAGCAAGGACATTTCATTGCTGCATTTCACATGGCCCTTGGTCTGAATTGAAACAATGCAAATATGTATCCAGTGGTTTTTATTGATGTCTCCCAAAAGCTACGTCAGCTACTGAGATTTAGGGAGTCACCCTAGGAACAAGGGGTCCAGAACTCAATTCAGCGTGTTTGAATTGTCCAGACGCTGAGCAAGTGTTTGAATGACTTGTCAAGGCACCATTTGCATAACAGGCACATAAAACATTTCTCATGCAGTCTCATTCCAGCTGACATTTGCATTCTAATCAATATGAAGTTCATAAGTAGTTTGACTATTCATTTACTCAGCTAACACCTGTATGGCCTTTGAGCATTACATTTTATCTAGCGTTTTCAATAATCATGTCCCATTCCTGACCTGAGCATCTCAGTGTAGCTGTAACTACTGTGGCCATGTCCACAGCTCTGCTCCTGGTGACCTAAGCAGCTTCTTTTATGTTCTTAGCAAGAAAGGATGGCATATTATTTTCCCTTGTGATAAGTATTAATCACTCAGTAGTAAATGCTTACAGTGTGTGAAGTCGCCTGCTGGCAGTCCTTGTGAGCAGTTTATCACTGACTACTGCTTCGTTAAATGTTGGAGCTTTCAAAAATAAATTGCTCTCTTTTTAAAAATTACACATTTACATATTTGACTCTAAGACTGTGGAATCTACCAAGCAGTAAGTGAAGGTATCTACTTGTTCAACACCCAACTTTTTTAATTCTCATTTTGCACAGTGCCGGATGCAATGGTTTTCATTTCTGGCCAGGGCTGGCTGATGCTGGCACAGAATGCTAACCCTTGTTCTAAAAGAAAAAATGACATAGAGTCAGCCGGTGTTCAATTACACCAAGGTCTAGCTATGCCAAAATTTTGACATTATTTATCTTCATAATTTGCGTTTGATATTTTTCATAGAATAACTAGAACTTCAGGGTTCAAATACAAATATGACATTATGCAATACTTGGATGTATATAGAGAGTAGATATGGCTGTAAGATACTAGGAGTGCTAGGAGTGAAATTAATGGGAATAGAATGTGCTCAAAGTAACTGAGGAAAGAGATGTGTATAATTTAACTGAAGGATTGCAAAGGCAAGTTGACACATATAAGACCTTAAAAAATATTTTATTCCTTCTTTTCACTAATGCTTTCAGAGACCAATTATTAAGTTGAATGGAACTGACTCCATCCAGGAAATATACTAACACTGCTAAGATGAACATTCTGCTTGAGCTTGATAGCATATGATTCATTAAAATTACCAGCAATACTTTGAAGAATCACACTAAAATACAGAATTAAAACCCTTGTGCCTGTTATCTGTTTTGAACTAATGTGATTCTCTTAATAGGGAAGTCATTGTCACTTCTAATCTTCAGTGACTGATTTCATGATTGATCTTCAAAGTAAACTTAAACATGTTAACTTTTCATTGATGCAGCTCTTGTCACTCAGAACACTGAAGTCAGTGAAATTTTATTTTTAATAAAAAATAAAATATGGTTTAATGTTGAATTTAGTTAATGATTTTACTATGCTGTTCTTGTGCTGTGATATACTTTACATCACAGTACTATAAATTTCTTTTTCTTGATTATCACCATTGTTTGCTATTGTAACTTAATGCTGCAAGTACTATATTGAGTTATGTAACCTATGTACCTGTAAAAAAATTGTAATTTAATTTAAGAATTGTTGTAAAATGCAGAAAAGATGCAGAGCAGCATAAATGTGCGTAATAAAATTTGCTAGCCAATGGTAATTCAATTTCAGAATCAGGCAATTAATCACCAAAAGTCAGTAAGGTATTTACTTCTCTTTGTATGCATAATATGACACTGATTATACCATCCTCATCCAGTAGTGATGAGGGCAAGAAAAATAGAATTCAGAGGAAAGATCCTTCTCTTTTCGTTCCCTCTCTCTTTTGCTGTCAAATTAAGCCACATTTTCATTAAAACTGTAAGGACTTCCTAGTGTGCTGGTAACAGAGCATCTTCTGTTGAAGATGCACTGTCTACTACTTAGTTGTATCTTCCTACTTTTTTGAGACTTGTACTTTATTCTTAATCCCTCATAAACTAAACATCCTGGAATTCAACTACCTGCCACCCAATCTCCCTCCCAAAGATTATGCTGGGATAAGGACACACTGACACCACACCACAAGGGAGACATGGACAGGCAGACACAAGAAACAAAGCTGTAATTGCTTCTAGAGTCCCAGTACAATGATATTATTCCCTTAGGTTTCCAGGAGAAATATTAATACTTAATCATCCATGTTGTATTTCCTCTGAATAATAAGTAGTAATCTGAAACACTCTTTTGAGGTGTTCCTCTTTGTACAAATAGTCACAGAAAATGGACAGGCAAAGAAAAAATATTTTTGTACTTTTCTACACACAAGCCCTCTCAAGGTGATGAAAGATTTCCTAGGAAAAAAACCCAATCAACCAAACAAACAAAATAATCAGTGTGATTACAACTGCTACTCATGTTAAAGTAGGTATTTTTCAGAGGAATGACTTATCCCTTTCAATATCCTGCACCTGTTGCTACCATTGCTTTTGTGGCTCTTGGAACTTAATTTCAACTGAGATCCAAAAAGACTTGATATTTACATAGTTTGAAAAATAGATAAATATCTGTAGTCTCTTTTATATTTTTTGTTTGGTTGTTTTCTTGGATGTTGTTTTTGTTCTGTCAATTTTTTATTTTAAGTCTGCTTTGGTGAAGTAGTCCACTAAATCCCCCTGGGGTATATGTCCTGATGTTTTGCTTTTCCTGTTTTTGGTTCCATGTGGATGGATAAAGATTTTTTTTTTTAATGCCTTTTGCTTGTTGGTTAAAACAGGGTAGTTACTGTCTGTAGCCTGGGGTGTTCAGTTATTGGGTTTGAGAAATCTAAATGAAGGACTTGAATGCAAATTTGTTTGTAATAAGCTCACTGCCGAATCTTTATCCATAGCTGCTGTGATTTCAGACTCAAGCTACTGCCCAAAAAGGCCTAAAGGATGAATTTATGACCTGGTATGAGAGCAGAGGATTTAACTATTTGTGATCTTTGAAGAAACAATTGTTTTTTTGTTGTTTTGAGTTTGATTTTTTGGTCTGTTTTTTGATTTTTTTTTTGTTTGTTTTTCAGTTTGTTCGGGTTGAAATCACAAAGCTCAAATTTTTTTTTTTTTGCTAATCTTGTACTGGTCTTAGAACAGAAGTGGGAATTGAAATGTTTTTAGAGCTACTTTGCACTGCCCTAGACATCAATTAAGCCACTTTCACAGCTGTTTTAACCTACTCCCCATTTCCTAGGACACATTCCACTCAAATTTAGCAGAGAATCACCATCATATCAACAGCAACACTCTTCTCTGGTTTGGATGCTTTCATTTAGTCTACAAATGATCCTTTTCACCAGCCTCCAAGACATTAATTATGCCACATGGAGTGTTTTCTACCTTTTTTTTAATGACTCAGAAAAGCTGATTCTGTGGGCTTAGTACCTCTGAGTATTTTATTGTAGGTGTAGGAAAGAAGCTTAAGATCTCTGAGTTCTGTACATCTAGGTGAATGCAAAAATAGTATAGATTTCAGTATTTTTGGCTAATATTAAGGTTTCTTAACTTTTGAACAAACATTGACTTTGAATAGTTATTTCTGTTATAGACCAGTAGTTTTCATTTATATGTGCCAAAAAGAAACATGAGAGAGTTTCATTGCTAATTAAAATGAATTCTATGAAACGTGTAGATAAAGATGAGAACTCATAAAAGGAACTGTGGAAGGCAGAAAGGTATCTGTCTTCTTGTGTGTTGATTAGGATTCAAATCCAGTAACTGTATGTGACATAAAGTAATTCTAAGTCCACCTCAAAGAAAATAAATAGTATCCTGTAGAGGGAACTTTTACTCATATCCATGATAGACAGTGAGTTTTTTAGCCTGATCTTGTCTGCCAATTTTGTTTTCTGAAGGGAGAGAACTTTAAGGTGAGACCTCTAAATCACATAATTTCATCCTATCATCTAGTGTCCAGTCATTCATTTACTGGAGACACCTTTCAGGCTTCAAACCATTTGGGAACATCTATGTCTTTTTTTTAATCTTGTAGACTTCAGCCACATTGTGATAGTGGGCTTCTCTTTAGATAGTTTTGAGTATGGAGCAGAATGAGTGAAGACATAAGTTTCAGGCTTAAGATTCTCTCTCAGCAAATATGGGAAGTGAATCTGGAAAAAACTGATGAGTCAATGTTCAAGAACATTTTCCAGCATAAAACACAGTGCCATTTCTCAGGCTCATTCATTTGGGGATTTGGTTGTTTCTAAAGGCCCTCTGGACACTCCAGGAAGTAAAAGTGGCTGAAATACTAAGATTTTTTTTAAAATCTGATGTTAAAATCTAAGAAATCTTGACAGCCATTCCTCATCTGAGATTTCTGTGAAGTTTCACAAATGCTCAAAACACCTGGGGAGAATGTCACAGTTTGGACTTATTCATAACAGACACTTTGATGTGTCTGTTAAATAAAATGATTACAGATTTTGTAAAAATTTCTTTTATGCCAAATAACTAAAGGTGTTTGCTTTAATTAACCGACAGTATGCGGGTTTGAGAGAAAAGTGAGAGAAAAAATGAGCTAAAATGAATTCTGAATGGAAAGAAAAATAAGTATTAGAAACAATTGGACAAAAAAGGTCCTAAGACTTTCTACACCATTTTTCATCTCAAGAAAGAAAGAGCAGCCTGGAAGATATAACATTACAGTAGAAAAAATTGATGTTCATGTGCCTGTCACAATGATTATTATTTATAAAATTCTCCAACAGGAAAAGCTAAGAGAAACTCTCCACTGTGTTTCAAACTCCTAGGCAGAATAGCTAAGAATATGCTGATCTAGAAATGGTATCAGAGCAACTACCGAGAAATTTTCTGGATCTGAACCCCCTTTGTTTGAAAATGCAGTCTCAGTCTTCTGTTTTTTATGTTTTCTGTGCCCCTGCTATTTATGCTTTCTAAGGACAGTTTGGTTTTAGTAATTGGTATTTTCCCATATAAGGCTCTTTCAGTGAAGAGCACCTACTTGTGCTCTGTCTAGCCAAACTCTTAAGTAATGCTGTTACAAGTTTAGCTCTTCTCTGTGGCTCATTTTTCCTGGGTACAAACATATTTGTATGGAGGTTTAGCTTTGTTTTGTTTTTTGCAGGCTTTTTATGATTGTTTCTGAAAAATATTGTGAAAATCACTGAAAGTATGTGTTGGAGTCATGCCTGTGACTCTGAAAGATAAAATTCGAATTTGGCAAAAGTATTCTCACAATTTTTGCATTGAAATAATTTATTGCCCATCTCAGTATTTTGTTTCAGTAAAATCTCTAGTTACCACATCTTTTAACATAAATTTTTTCTATCTATCACTCAGCAAGAATGATTACTTTGTAATATTAAACTTTTCCATCTTGCAGCAAAGGCAATACTCAATGTAAAAGATTCGGACTGAGTCTGGAACAGTAGAATGCTATAATTGCTTCCCACAAAATTAATTGATGAACTGCTGATTTGAATATGAGGCAGAATATAAAATAGCCAATAGATAATTGCTCTTTTTCAAGTGTTGAACTGTAGGATGATAATTATAATAGAGCAGTTTGGGGAAGTCAAAGAAGTGAGATCAATACTCATAATTCATTATGCATGTACATATATGGACATATAAAAATAAATATATGAAAAAATCTGGGAACACATTCAGGCACATATTTTTGTTGGAATGTTAAGAAATTGTGCCACTTTGCCTGGAGACAAAGTGAGATAGGACTGTAGGATATTAGGATTTCCCCTCTCTCCTATGCGTAAAAATGTCCGCATTATAGCTTTATATAAGTGTGCAAAGGCACAAGCATATTTCTTCTGTTTTCAAATATACTTGCATAGGTGTGCATGTGTACATTGAAAAATATGTAAGTAAAGTAAAATATGTAAGTAAAGTATGCAAAAAGGTTATGTCCGTCTAACTGTATATACATGCAGAACATGTCTCAAAACAGAGTTGCAGACAATAAAATCAGTCCTGAAAATCCCAATAGTTTTGCTTCTCAGAAGTTTCTTTTCTGATTTTCAGTTTTCTTTTTTGATATCCTGTTACACAATAATAAAAACTGCACCATGATTGAGGGCTTCCAGCCAAGCTTGCTTCAGGGTTATCAGTGCAGCAAAGCTTGACCTTGCTTTGTAGGAAATCTGTTTTAAATGAGAGCTTGCTCATAGCACTGCACAACCCAATCAATTAAAGTGAAGGAAAAAAAAAGAAAGGAAAGAGGAGAAAAGTGAACACATTAAAGAGAAGATAACTTTCAGTTCAAT
Source organism: Agelaius tricolor (assembly GCF_023055355.1). Taxonomy (NCBI): domain Eukaryota; kingdom Metazoa; phylum Chordata; class Aves; order Passeriformes; family Icteridae; genus Agelaius; species Agelaius tricolor. The sequence goes on from NW_027269263.1 coordinate 38,223,441, forward strand.
GCCATAATTGTATTTTTCTCAGGTTGTGTGTAGATTCACTCTCACTGTACTTCAATAATGTCTGCATTCTTGATGTTTTCCTGTGTCTTCCCAAAGAGTTACTTGCCTCCTGCCAGCTGCTGCAGTCCTGTGCCAAAGGAGTTATTTCTTACCTGAAAATGTACTGAGTCTGGCTGAGATGAAGTTTTTTTCCCCTGTAGCAACCCTCACATTGCTGAGCCTTGCATCGGTGGCAAGAAAGGTGCTGATAACAATCCATGTTTTGGCTACAGCTGAGCAGCCCTGACCCAGAATCAGCATTGTCTCTCCAATATTCACACATCACCAGTAGCCTGGGGATGGGTAAGATCCTGGGTGGGAACACAGCCAGGATAACCCACCCAAACTGACCAAAGGAATATTCCACACCATATGACATCTGCTCACCATAAAAGCTTAGAGAAACGAGGAGGAAGAGAAAACATTTGTTATTACAGTGTTTGCTATCCAAAGTAACCACGTACTGAAGCCCAGCTTCCTAGGATGTGACTGGGCATTGCCTGCCTGCTGATGGGAAGTACAGAATAAAAAGTATTTTCTCCTTTGTTTTCATGCACGAAGTTTGCTTTTATTTTATTAAGCTGCCTTTGTCTTGGGCCATGAGGGGTTTTTTTCCTTATTTCCTCTTCCCTGTGCTGCTGAGGATGGAAGTGGTAGACTGGCTTGGTGGGAATCTGGCTTCCCAATAGGGTTAACCCAACACAGAAAGTCAAGGCTGTGTGAGAAATGTCATGAAGCTCATTTTACTCAGTGTAGCTGGCAGGTTCCTCCAGTGCAAAACATTACCATAAATCACTTTTCTGACCACTCACCCTCAGATATAGTGAAAGAAGATAGAATATGCCAGAAATCTTTGTTTGGTGCTGGTTAGAGTTGCTATTTGTATTGATTCTTCGTTCAGGTCCAACCTTTGACAACAAATATATAAATAAATTACTCCCCATCCAGTAAACTTCATCAGACTTTTGAGGTTTTTGGACCAAAAAAAAAAAAAAAGGTGATAAATTGGAAGCCCTAGGACATTACTTCATAAATATTCATTCTCTTTAATTTAAGACTGTTTCTCCTGTTTTAAAGATATATTTACCCAGAGATTAATTTGCATTTTTGGTGGGGCTTTTATATGGAAAGAAACCATTACACAAAAGTTTTTGTATGTATTATTTTCAGCCTTAGGAAAAAAAATGAGAGAGAACAGTATAAAAAAAGACTGAGATTTTCCTTCTACTGGGAAAAGAAGAGGATATTTAAAGTCTCTGCCCTGAATTTTCATTTTTTACTCTCCAAAATAGAACAAGCATGTTTTCCCCCTCCCTTTTCCTAAGCTTTATTTTTGCCAGGAATATTTATGGATTTTTTGGGACCAGAGCAGCTCTCCAATTGTTTTTATTTAGAGAGAAAACCAGAGGAAATTCTAGCACTCAGGACTATATATCTTAAATGACTCCGAAAATCATTTTTAGTAAATGCCTTTTTATATTCAAAAGCAGATCAGCAGAAAGTAAAATGCCTTTTCTCTCTGACAATGTTTGAGTTCACAAGGGGAATAAATTCTGTCACTATGAACCAATTCCTAAGTGGGATAAAAAATTCTTGACTAGAATTCAGCTACTTAAAATTCAGTTTACTGAGATGTTTTATGATCACAAACCATAAAGCTTGCCAGCAAAGCTGCCCAGAGGATAACTGCATTAACTTTTATTCTAATTTTGTTCTGAGGAGGTAGTTTAGAAAAGAAGAATCTTTCCTTTTAGGCTTATTGTTCAAGAGGTTTAAATAATGATATTTATGAAATCCCTGTTTAAAACAATATGACCTGAATTAATCTATTATACAGATCTGTGTGTCATTTATAGCTTCTAATTAGAAAAATGGTCCTCTAGTTTTCCTCTATGAGACCAGCATTTAGGATCAGTTTTTTCTTTCCAGTGAAATGAACAAATACATTGGTCTAAAAACAAAGACTATTCTTTTTTTTAAAGATTGGAGTACATTGAAAATGAGAAGTCCATTCGAGAGTTTCACAGCAAATTCCAAATGAAATTAGTTGTTCCCTTTATTAGTCAGCAGAATACACCACAGTAAATTGATGCTTGTATTCACTGCTTTCACTTCTTGCTGCTGCTTTCTTCATTGCTTAGCTGTTTGCTTTTTGCTGCTGTAAGCAGTGCACAGATAAAAGCAGTAAAAATCAAGATCCCTTTCTTGTCATCATTTCTCTGTGTCTTATTGTGTCTTTTGGTTGTCACCTCACTTGTCTCAGCTCCTGTGGCTTTTTTCTTTTTTTCTCTTATCTATCTTGGTCAAACATTGTCTTTAATTCAATGATATCTCTTACAAAATCCAGCTGTGCAGATCTAAATATTAAAAAAACTGATTTACCTTGAGTCCTATTAGTTTCAATGAGGATTGATAAAATCCTCCTATAAATTCTATTCTTTTAGATATATAAATGAAAACTTCTCTGTACTAAGGAAGGAAGAAAGTGAAAAGTTATATATATTTATTAAGGCAAAATAAGCTTAAATGATGTGATTAAATATATTTGGTCTAGCAGAACTGTTGTCTGAAACTTTTGGATGAATTAGAAAACTTGGAATATGTCAGAGCTCCTGTGAAACTGTCTAGCTATTAATTTCCAAAAAAATTCATTGTGATTATATGCACATCTGAATGGAGAGAAAGAAGTTTTGGATATCTGTAAAAGTGAATAATACTTATAGAAATGGGTGTTCTGTGAACATTATTTCTGCAATCTTCACCAAAGTTATGTGGAAGTTTTTTGGTGTCCTAGTGTATTTCTTTTCCCATTCCTTAGGTTAATTTGAGTGCACTAAATTTGAAGAAGAATTTCTTATTGCTCCTAATAAGGATCTTAATTTAAAACTTAAATTTAAATAGAAATAATATTTTGTTTCAAGATGTAAAGTAGCAGAAACCCTAACCTTCTTTTTCTGTCTCATTATTTGTGCTTACTTTGTTTACTATCACTGTGCAAAAAAAGCTGTGCCTGTGCTCAGAATTGCAGAAAGTATAAGGTTGGAAGGGACCACAGTGGGTCATTTGATCCAACCTCCCTGCACAGGCAGGGTCATCCTGGAGCACATTGCACAGGACTGCACTCAGACTATTCTTGAGTATCTCCAATGAGGAAGACCCCACACCCTCTCTGGATAGTCTGTTCCACTGCTCGGTCAGCCATACATTAAAGAAGTTCTTCCTCATGTTCAGGTGGAACTCCCTGTGCATCGGTGTCTGCCCCTTGCCTCTTGCCCTCTTGCTGGAGGTGACTGAGAAGAGCCTGGCTCCATCTCCTTGAAATGCTCCTTTCAGATACAGACATTGGTGTGGTCCCCTCTCTGTTGCCTCTTCTCAAGAGTGAACAGACCCAACTCTCCCAGCCTATCCTCCTAAGAGAGAAGCTATGGTCCTGGTAGAAAACAAAGAATATATATTGGACACAGACTCTGAGACACAGAAGATGATGTGAAAAACCACAGGAGCTCAAGGCAGTTTAGATATGTGTTGACTTTGCCTCACTGTATCTTCACTGCATATTGCCAGTCTACTGTCACAAATGAGTGGTTTGACTGCTTAAAGAACCACTGTCAAATGTATTGGCAAAAGTAGGGTTTCATGTGAATTTGTGAAACCACAGCTTTACAGAGTTAGATGGAAAGGCTCACTCTGTTAGTTACTACACAAATGAAAGCATACAAAGTAAGACTCAATTAGAAGCAATTTGGTATGACTTGCATTGAAGCCAGGAATGCAAAAAGAGGTAAGAGTGCAAAGGATATGAATGAAAAGATAAGGGTGCAAAATGCTTTATCAACACTAAATTATTGAATACTGTTTACAAAGAGATTTGATAGGATTCATTACAATTAACAATGATTTAACTATAGCTTTGGGATACTACCATTCATACCATAATCAATTCACATACACAGAGGTAAAACAATATGTACACCTATTTTTGCGAGTGTAAAGATACCTATTAAAAGTTCCAGTCAGTTTCAGGGAAATACTTACATCAAATCCTTTTGTGTTTCCCAATAGGCAAGGATTGCCCCTTGAAGAATTGTATGTGGAGGGTTATCAGCCTAGGTCTCACCATCAATGATGGTCCTTCCAATATTGTAATCTTGGGGGCCTGGGAGCTCTGAGAGGTGTCCTAGTGAGAGGGAGGTACTGGTGCAGCCTGCTGCTGTCCAGGAGAATGAAAAGGGCCTCACTAAGCACTGCTGTTTGTAGTGTCACAGGATGATTAACTTTGGTCACCAGTAAGTTTCCATCCTGGCCATAATCCAAGCCAATAACTACTGCACCTTTGGCCCGGAGTGCAAACAATGTACCCTTTTGCCCAGAGCACAGTAACAATGGCACAGTACCACTCAAGCTACAACTTCCAGTAATGCTACTCCACTTGAGCAATGATCCAGGTAAATGGTTTACTGTGGCTACGAAGGATAATTGTTGGTCCTTTGTTTCATTGGTTGGACAGCTGATGTTTCTGGTTGATCCCACCTCTATCATGGAAGGTATGATCAGACCCAACTCATGGCTCATTTCATATGGTCAAGGGCCACTTCACACCCAGCTGGTTCAGTCAAGGCTTATCAGGAGGTTCTGAAATTGTAAAGCAGGCCTGGAAAAGGGCCGGGGGAAGGCATCCCCCACCACATCTATGAATTTTCTATCTTTAAAATTCCAGAAGATGAGTTTAACGAAAATGAGAAGTGTTTGAATTTAAATCAGAAAACAAGAAAGTTGTGGTCAGAAGCCAGGAAGTGTTGAAAGCTTCCCATCTGTTTCTATGACCCTTTTTTCAGTTTTGTTGGGTGATTAGCTTGCATGTAAATGGGAGGAATAGCTTAATCATGCAGTGGGAAACACAACAAAAATCTCAGCATGCTTATTTTGACTGCTGTAGAGGATGTTACTGGATGGGTCTGGTGTGTGGCTTTGCTTTCTTCATTTGTGTGTCCCACCCCTATAACATATTAACAGTGCATGAGGCTCTGCTGCTCTGTTAAATGAGAGCAGCAGAACATCATGGCCCACTGGCCTTTATTAATGCAATCTTCTTTTTATTCTATCATTTAATGAAAATAGGCAAGGTTGAAAACTTTTGACAACACTGATAGTATGATCCATAGTGGTGTGATAAAATTGACACTACTTCAATGTAACTTAATCTAGTTTAACTAATTGTATTGAAGGAAATATTGATATTCATGTCAGCTAGCTTGATGCTTAAATGCATCATCTGAATGAGGTTTTAGTCCATTAAAAAGTGAATAAAGGACTTGACACAAATAAATAAATTAATCTGTCAAGTCCAGAAATGAGGCTTTCAGAACAATTCTAAGATATGGTTTAAGATTTTTTTCCTGGAGAATTCGAAGGTGGCTTTAATTACAGATGTTATCTGAAATAATCATAAGAATTTACAGAATTACAAAATTGATTGTAAAAATCAAACTGCTTTCATTCTGATTTGGAATCAAATAATTTCTTAGCTTTTAAGGTGAAGCAAGTATAAATTTATGACCATTGTTTAAATATTGTTCAAGTCTGTGCTTCCTGGGAAGTCTGTGTTGATCTCAGATCTGATTTAACCAGCCACATTTTAGACTACAATTTAGGTCATAATTTCTTAAGTTCTAATCATATTCTAAAACAGGTATTTAAGACAAGTGAATCTTCTCACTGTGTGCCTGTATGTCTTACTGAATATAAGGGGGTTTCTAATTTATACTAGATACCTAGCAATCTAGAAATTAGTAAAGTGAAATAACTCTGAGCTTGGTGTAAAACTCGTAATTTCTTAATAATTAATCTCAAATATTCTCCCATGCCTCTGGTTTTCATATTCACAAATGTTCTACTTAATGTTTAAATGTTCCTTTCAGGTAATGGCACAGCCTGGTAATGACATGAAATTGGACAACCTGCGGAGCTACAACAGATGACTGAGTACAGGTGGATTCACTCTACCTACTTAGAACTAATCTTTTGGATCTGTGAATTATTTCTCAGGATAATGAAGAGGGTAAGGGTACACCTCTGCCTGATCTGTGGGCCACAGGAGCACTTCCACAGGCTGAGCATCACATGTGCTGCTTTCTCTGCTCATTCCCTTAAGGTTTTGGGAGCGTAGGCGGGTTGCACAGCCCAAGAGAGATTGTGCTGTGCTCTGGGTAGGATTGAGTGATCAGGGGACATGCCCTGAAGTATTCAAGCATGGGGTTCACCAGATAATGATCAAAGTAGCGGCATACTTATAAACCAAATCTTATAGGCTGGGCACAGAACTTAGGCTAGTGTAAAATTCCACCACTGGCCAAGGCCAATCCCGTCAGTCGCAGTGGTAGCACTTGAGATAAAGAATTTAAGAAGGGTAAAAACTGCTGTGCAGGAGCTATTTCAGCTAGAGAGAGGGGTGAGAATATGTGAGAGGAACAGCTCTGCAGACACCACAGCTAGTAAAGCAGGAGGGAGAGGAGGTGCTCCAGGTGCTGAGGTAGGGATTCCCCTGCAGCCCATGGTGCAGACCATGGTAAGACCTAGAAGTGGCAAGAAGACAAAAATGCCAACTGCATTCTGGGATATAAGAAGGAGAAACATGAAAAAAACCGTACATACATACATACAGAAACAGACTAAAACTTTTAGAGCTCTTGTCCAAAAGGGAAATACACACTTGACAGGTTTTACAACTGATCTGAGCAGAAATGCTTTATTAACTTAACAACAACAAAGGTTTTAAAACTCCTACTTTTTTTTTTTTCTCCCTTAGATTTTACAAGGAAAAACATAGCTCCCTCAGGTAACTGGTAGTCATTGCTGAACATAAGTAATGGGTGTTGGATGCAACAAGTTATGGTGATGTGTTGGATGTGATAAACCAATTTCTGTTTCTTATGATGAAAATCTGTTTTTAATGTGTCAGAATACTTTTTTGTTTCAAAATACTTTTCATTTTCTATTGCATACATGAGTTATGAGCTATAAAATACACATTTTTTTTAGCACTGTGTTCCAGCCAGCAATCTGATGTGACTTTGATGGTGATATTTCTGTATAGGATTTAGTAGTGTTGTTACACCAAATTTTTTTTCACCTGCATGTCTTTGAAGGGACAGTTGCATACATACCAAAAGATGAAGACGTGTGGTGACAGTGCATATGTTGTTCAGTACCACTCCCTGACCATTTAATTCTCACCTTTCCCTTATACTGTTACAAATGGAGGACTCTTCTGTAAAGACTGACTCACATTTAAAGGAATATTAGGGTAGTATCCAATAACCTGCTTACTTATGTAGTTGGCATTTACACAAAACCTGGTCCTCTTTTCCTGAACAAAAAATCAAAAAGCTGATTGAGCTTCTACTTTAAGTGTGACAAGGTTTCTCCACTCAGCTTCCAGGCTGAGCTGCAGACCAGAATTCCAGTTCTGCTTAGAAACTGCCATATGGAAGGAGTCATTGCATCTTTTCCTAAAATGCTGATGACTTTTGGTTCCCTTGATGAGTCAGAATGTAGAGCCCATAATTCATAAATTTAAGTTAGGGTGATCTGTGCAATCTTATCTATTTTTATAGATAAGATATGCATTCAAGTATATGTGCATATATAGTTTATCTTCTATAATCTTGTAATTTTATAAACTTAACTGTATGGCATATAGAACAACAACAATAATAGAAACTAGAAAGGACTTTAAAGGAAATTGTTTGTACTCTTATCTAGTATGTGCTAAATCCAGACCTTTTTCTTCTTCTGAACAGCTATGAAAGTAAATGCTTTTAAGGCTTTGGACCAAATCTCAAATTCTCTTAAATCCATGTAGTTTTATCAAATTCAATACCATTACTTTGCTTCCCATACACTGAGAATCTGTATCATTTTCCAGAACAAATTTCATCAACCTGATTTGTTACATGTGCAAAGGAGGTTATAGAACAGGAAAATCCTTTTTAGCTAATGTGATCTTTATTTAAAAGAGACTTCCCTAAGTTAAAAAAGAAAAAAAAAATATCATTACTGTGTCCATTTTATTTCAGATTTATGAATTTCATTTTAGTTTTGTTTTCTTAGTGAGTTTTTTGTTCCACAAATGTCAGCTTCTTTCAAGTCACAGTCCTTCCATGGTGGTAAACTAGTGAAACCAGAGAGGAGTATAGTTTCAAAGTAGTGTGTAGGCAGTATTAGCACAAATCCTGTTATACATGAACAGATTTTAGCACATACCACCCTTGCAGTACTTTGAAAATGTATCCTTTCATATAAAAATACCTGCATGGATGGCAACGTAGAGAACAGACTTTGTTTTGTTAGAAGAGCTCTGCATATTTGAAGTTCCTAAAGTAATTTAAATTAACTCGTTTTGTAACCAGCAAAGGAGAAGTCTATTATACAAAAGTTGGCAGACATTTATTCAAAAGCCCATACACTTTAGTGAGATTTTTTTAGTGAGATGTGAAAAAAATCCCTCTTACATATTTCACTAAGAATTAATTTTTTAAAAAGATAATACATGTAAAAACCCAGGAGCTTTTGGTGATATAATTTCAACACATGGTAAGAATATAACACATGAATACAACAATTTTTTTTTGAGTTAGCATTCTATCAGCAGAACTCTGTCTACCAAATATTGGCATAAGATACTGAAGAACCAAAGATCTTTATATTCCCTAGAGTTAAAGATTATGCAAAAGCCCACTCTGACAGATATTTCTACCCAACATTCATAAGTTTCCTCCAGCTTTCCTGTAAAGTATGAAACTTCTGCAGATTATCTTATTGCTTTTCATAGTAACTACCCTCCATAATTCAACTGCTGCATAATTTAACATCTGTTTTGCTTTCTTTTAATATTTTTCCAAAGTAATATTTTGTACTCAGAAATTACACCCATACATAAATATAATTTACATGTATAGTCTTATATGTATTAGGTATAGAATTATTTATTATTTTATTGATTTTACTTATGCTATCATTCAATTCTGTTAAATCTTGTAACTTGCATTTTGAGAACAGATGAATCAGAAAAGCTAATTTATTTTTTCCTGTATTATTTTTTGCTTTGTGTAATCTTATATGAATTTGTCTTTCTCTTATGAACCCAGAGCCAATATGACTTTGAACAGGTCACATTCATTGAAAATGATTATGGACAGAGGTAGAATATAGAATCTCAGGTTGAAAAGAAATAGTGTTTTAATGCTCTAGTCAATTTTCTGATAGTACTTCAAACCCATTTTTGTTCAATCAAACCCATTTTTGTTCCAAAAAAGCCACAAACATCTGTGCAAGGTGAACACATCCTTACCTGTACAGCAGGACATCTGCCTCCTGAATCAGCTTTGCCACAATTCAGAGGGATGATCCAGCTTTCTGTCTAAGAAGCAGATTCCTGTCTTACATGTAGTTCATGTAAGACAGGTATCTGTTCATTATAATGTTCATTACTACTCATCATGTAGCATGAGAGAGAAACTACCTTCCATTTGTCAGGATCTTCAGGCAGAATTTAGCTGGAATCATTGCAATTTTGAACTGCTATTTTATCAAGAACAAGTAGGACCTACTGATTGCTTTGAGAAAGACAGATTATTTTAGAAATAGGTAGACAGTTCTTTGTCTTGCTGGTTTATGAACTTTGGATATGGGACAAAAATGGAAGAAGACACCCACAATGAGAAGTTCAGCTAATTACATCTGGCATTGTTTTGTCTGTGAGGGATAGACAGACAAACGGCTTTCCAAGTTGGTGGGAACATACTGGTTCTTCTAATTGGGCATCCTGGAGGGGAAAAAACCACTTGTGGATTGAAAAGCAAACATTCAGAGGGATGCCATGCATATTTAACTGCATCTTAAGAATTGTGTATGCCTCATTTATAAAATTAGGTAAAAATTATTTTCTGCTTCTTAGACAATAATGTAAGACAAGCCAATGTTTGGTACAGCACAGGTAGTATCCAAGCATTTTCTGGTTTAGTACATCTTTTAGAAGTTTTAATTCATAGAATGGAACACTGTACAATTTTATCCCAGAGTGATATTAACTAAAAGTTGAACAGCTACTCTAAACTGGTGTTAGGACTAGAATAGGAACCTATCTGAAGACATAAATGGATCCTATGTAATTTTCTTTTCTATTTTACATCACTATTATAAAAGCGATAGTCAGGTGTGAGGAATTGAACCCCAAAAGTTTTATAATATGCTCAGCTGTGAGCCTGAAAGGAAGTGGATAGCTGTTCATTAGAGCACTTAGACAAGAACTGATTTACATATCTAACAAACTTTTTTAAAAAAGGACTCATTATTAAAAAAAAGGACTTATGCTCATAGTTGAAATCTCTGTAAGGATTATTCTGAAGACTTTTGTAGAGCTATAGTCAGGTTGCATAAAAATAGCTAGAAAACACATGAAGATAGAGAACTAAAGATTGGATATAATTCTCTATTAATATATTTCAGCGGATTCAACACCAAGTGAGAATAGTATTTCACTTTCATATTTTTCTTCTAAAGCAAGACACAGGGGTTCATTCCATTTTTTCTCCTCGTTCTCTCTCTTCCCTGTAAGAAGCTTGCAGGCTCATCAAATTCACATATGCAAACAGACAAAAGCAATCCTCCTGGCCACCTAATTCTAATTCAAGCTGCTTTGCACAGCTACACTACTAAAAGGCCACATTCTTGAAGAATGATTGCCTTCTCTGCATACTTATTAGCTATCTTGGTGCCTGGAAATGTTTTTTCCTGTACTGTATAATAATCTTTTTGTCCTTTTTAATAAGAAACTATACCTCACCTTCACCACAGGTCTTGCTGTCATCTAACTTAGCACATCACCTAGGTCAGGCACAACTTATAACTGTGCAGTGAGTTATGCAGAATCTCCTAGTTCTTTATGGGATGGATCTCATTTTATTAAGTAGAACACTACTTTACTACAGAACTAAAAAAAATTTCAGGTGTTTCTGTAGCAGTACAATTAAATATCATTAACTTTTATTGAAAACAAATAAAGAGTCATAGAAAACATTTGCTGTTGAAATCTAGACCTTATTTAAATGATTCTATAGTAATCTTTCTGACTTTGAATTCTAAAAATATTATAGGAGATTTCTCTTAGGAACACAGAAAGCAGTGCATGTAGAAAACTACAGGAGCACCCAATCTATAAGTACAGTTAGGATTTCATTTTGGATCATTACCTCTCCATCAGGACTTGAGGAATAATCTGCATTAAATGGTAGACCGAACAAATTTGTCCTCCTTGGCTTGTAAAATGGTTGCAAGCTAGGATTCCCTCTGTATTTTATTTTATTTTATTTTATTTTATTTTATTTTATTTTATTTTATTTTACTACAGAATTGGTGTGGGTGTCTTGAATTTAATTTTATTAATTTTTCCCTATATTGAAATAATGAAACAGAATGTTTATATGGCATAGCTGAAAGACAAACATAATTTTACCCATTGCACTGCTTCTCTTTGTCCTTCTCTTGGGATTCTGATTGCACAAATAGCAGGTTTGGTGTGTGATTAGAAAGCCCATCCCAAAATAGTCTCAAGTATCTAAATTTACTGGTTTCTTGATCCTTTCCTGTGCTTTATTTCTTCCACCTGAATGAATAAGGTGACACTGCAGTTGCCAACAGTTAAACTAATTGTATTGTTAGGACCCATTATTCATTTTATCTCAAGTACCTTTGCTGACCACATGCAATGGAGAACTTCAGAAATATAGTAATAATGTTACTGGCAAATCATTAATTCAGTTGGCAAATTTCCTATGAAACAGAATTTTGGGAAATATTTTAGTCTTGTCCTCTTTAGCTGGGAACCTGTCCCATCCAGTCTGAAACCAGTATCTCTGTTTCTTAAGGGTATTTGCCTTGATTGCACCTTTCCTAAGTTTACTCTTATATTTCTTAAAAAGTGAGCTCAGACTGCAACCTATTCATCGGTGCACATGCTAATAAGAAACACACATTTTCAAATAATTTAATGAAATTAAATGAAATTTAATATATTTGAAGTTCTGATTTTAGTGGATTGAAAGATTTAAAAGTGTTTGAGGGATGTGTAGGAGGGAGGCAGATGCTCAGATATACCTGCACACACAAAAGCAGAATATAGTTTCATAAGATTGCACCCTTGCAAGGTTTGGTTGCTTAGTTGCTGATTGCTACAGCAAGTGGTGGAAGTTCCTCTGTGTCAGACTATAAAAAAGGACCATAATAAGGACTAGGACCAGGTTCTTATGATGAAATTTGGAAGTCTGTCTGGCTGTGTGTCAGTGCAAGGAAATAACAGGGAATATTTTGAACATGATCACTGGAAGGCATGTACACATGCCTGAGGTAATTTTTTAAATTCCTTTTTAATAGATGAAATGGAAAATTTATTATCCTGTCCTCTGGAAGTTAGCTATTTATTGAAAACTATTGATAGAAGTTCTATGTTTGATAAAGAAAATACGTTTAATAAAGAAAATAACTTCAGAGGGCAATTCAATATGTTTAAACACTTATGTTTTGTTCATTCAGATGATATTAGGTTCTAGTCTGGCATAGATAGCTGAAGCTAGGTGGACTGAATTGCATCCACTAAGTATTATTATTTTCCATGTCACCTTCTATATTATCCTTAACCTTTTTCACCTGCAGCAGTTTTTTGCAGGAAGCTGGATAAGTGTGGGTGGAGCCACCCAATGTACTGTTATTATTACAGCCATACTGACTGCATTCTTTAATATGTTTTTAGCAGGCATTTTTAAGTGGAAACTTATATTTCTAGGAAACCTCAGCAGATTCTGAATGAGTGGAAAATGTATTATATTATGAAACCATATTATATGGGTGGAAAATAAATTATATTATGAAATTTAAGACACCTTGTTCAGTTCCAGCGTTTCTGGGAGTCCTGATGATGCTGAGTGGAGTTCCATATGTTTGAGCCTTCTATGATATAAACAGAAAATATTTTCAGTCCAAAGGGAGATTACTGCTATGTGCCTCTCATGGAATGTCATCATGCAAGAGAAAAATGGAAATTCATCACAATGAAGTACTGGGGAGATCTATAACAATCCAAATTCTTACAGAGATCACCAAGGATTTCCCTTGTAAAATCCAAAAGGAAGAACCACAGAACATGCAATACATCAGAACAGAAATGACGAAGTTGCTGCACGTGACATTCCATTTCTGGATGGCAGCAAAGATCAATGTACTTGGCTACACCTCCTGAATTAATATCCCTTTCTACCATAGAATAGAATACTGTTATACAGCTTCTTACTCTACGTTTCAAGTCTCTACCATAATGACAGAATATTCTGGGTTGGAAGGGACACACAAAGACCATCAAGTCCAAGTCTTAAGTGAATGGCCCAGATGGGGGTTGAACCCTCACCCTTGGTGTCATTAGCATTGTCCTCTAACCAATTAAATAATATCCCATGACTTTCAACGAAGTGGAAATTTATAAGTATCAACTTATAAAACAATTTAAATTATGATTTATTGAATTATTCTGCATTTCTGTTCCAAGCAGCACTTTTTATTGCTAGAGAGATTAAATGCCAATAAATATAAAGTTCTATGCTGCAATTCATTTCTCCAATAGCAGCTGTGTGTGCAAATGAGGGCCAAATGATAGTTTTTGTATTAATTAATTTGTAATCTCCTAGAATAAAGATCAGGCTCTTTTTTTAATCAAGTTTAAAAAGATTAAAATGCTGTAATTCAACATTTTTGCAAAACAGCCTCTCTTTTGTCATATTTATTTATGAAGTTTAGAAACCTCTTTGGAAAATGCTTTCTGTGATAAACCTGTGATTCTTTTTCTTTATAATTTGCTTCAGTTTAGATAGAGATTTCTTTTAATTCAGATGTACTTAGCTGAGATTATTTTTCTCTAGATTTTTCAACCAAACACACTGTATTTAAAACAGTTACACTAGTAAATCTTGCTTTTAAAGAGATTTTGGCTTCCTGAAAAAAAAATACTTTGGATTTTCACTATTTTTTTCATAAATTTGACTTGACTCAGGGCTTCTGATAGATATCGTTGCACTAGGTTGTCTGGATATAAAGCTCTATATGAGATATAATATTAATATGGATTTCCTTGGTGCAGTTCTAGGTTCTTTTATGGTAATTTTGACATGCTAAACACCTGTCTCACTGTGGACACTTAAAAGAGCTATAAAAGACTAACAATAATCTAGGCTTTTTCTCTAATTTTTGGGGTTTTGATGTGATTTTTTTTTTTTTTAAATCATCAGGGGAATTCTGCTGTACCTAAATACAGTGGGAGAAAAAGCTACAGATATTTTAATTTTAATTGAGCATGTTCCTGCTCACCAACATCATTTGAAGTCCTCCTCCTCCTCAAGTCTCATTTAAGCAGCTTGCCTTGCCAGGCCCTGCAGAAAAATAGCTTCTCAACATCATCTCCCATGCCTCCTTTAACAAAACATTGCTACATACATTTTTTTCCTGCTTGCAATAGACAGCTATCAGGGCAGATGGTAAACAGGCCTAGAAAAGAGTCTTGAGGTATTAACAGAATTCAAAGGAGAGAAGATTAGCTTCAGAAATTATGGGGAGAAGGAAATTTCCCTACCATTTGGAGAAGCGTCGGTGGTATTGTTGCTATCCAAGAAGCTCCTGAAAACCAATGGACAGAGAGTAAAGCCCCAGCAAAGTGGTCACCCCTTCAAAGACAAGGGGGGATGAAGAAGACATTTATTTCTGAACTTTGAAGGCTTTCTCACCAAAAAGAAAGATATTGTTGCACAGTTTTCCTGTTCTGGCAGGAAAAAACATCAAAATTTTGTGACTTCTCTTTCACAATCTTCTGAAATCTGGAAATTCCTCCCATAGATTTCAATAATTCGCATCTGGGCTCCTAATGATGGCAAATTCTGTATCTTTTAATATGTGTAGATTATGGCATTGTTTAACTGGTTAATGAATTTTTCAGTATTGAGAAGCACACAGTTAAATTGCTGAATTTTCACCCATTGGCTGTGCTTAATAACATAAACCAGTGTAATATAGTGGGATCTAACCTGAAACCACAGCTTTCTAAAATTACAAGAGAGTTTTTAAAAAGTGCAGATACTTGGAAGTCAGTCTAAGGTTTCTGGTCTGTTAAAACCCATTGAATATCCTTACTTGGTGCAGCTAATGCCTTAGGTGCATTCAACTGCACTGAACATGATTCTTTTTTCAAATTCAGTCTCCTATGAAGTTATTTAAAATGGCATCAAAGCCCTGTACTATAAAGGAATCAATTTAGATGACTTCAAAAACAGTAAAGTTTGATTGAGACTTTAATTGAAAGTTTAGTTCTTTCTCCTCCTTTCAGTGATACCAAATTATTTCGCATAAAATGACTTTTTATAAAGACTTTACTTTATAAAGTGAAGTAGGAGCTAAAGGATGTACATACCCAGGATTTTTAAAGCATTTTGTAGCATGAAAAAAGTGAGAGCAAGCAGCAAGCCACAGTCACCAATATCTCAATAGTTCACTATTAAGGTGGTCACTAATCACATCCTGCTCATCCATAGTCCAAAGCCAACCTGAAGGTCTGGCTGCTAAAGGGAGGCAGGTGGAGCATGAACATTTTCATATTCATCATTCTCTTGGCCTGCCAGTGTCCCATGGCAGCCCTTGGGAAGCACTTTCTGTCTAGAAGAATAGTTCATATAAGTTTTGCATTTTTCAGAGTGACTTCAGTAATTTTTCCCCCATTGAAAATTCTGTAGCTCCTGGCTGTTTTGCCTTCCAGGACTAATATTCTCACAAGCCTGAATAGGATCTAGGGGTCCTCCAAACTGCTGCTTGTAAATGTGGTGCAACACAAGAAAAAGATTTACACCTACCTTTATAAATTATTGTCAACTTCCTTTCAAAGTCTTGTAAATGTCTGTGGTGCACTTTTCTCATTTAACTGTGAAAAGTTGATTCTATTGCAAGACCATTTAAAAACACTTTCTTTTCTAGGGAAGGAAGATTGAATCCTTGAATTAACAGGTCACCATGTCAGAATAACATTAGTGTAGTGCAGGGAGTAAGCACACTGAGGATAGAATCAGCATCCAGGCAGAGGTGTTGACTCTGGTAAGGTTAATAAGAGTAGAAAGAAGTTTAATGTCAAACTGAATAAAAAAGAACAAAGGGATTGTCGTATGATGATTAATAACTAAGTAAGGTGTGTTATATAAAAAATTAGATGCCTTTCTTAGACTAGATACCTAACTTTGAGATATCTGCTGCTCATAACAATGAATTAGAAGATAAGTTGCTGTAGAAATCACAATTTTTAGGAGATAAGAATTCATGAAGTTTTTTTTCTTGTTTCCTAGTGAAGATAAAAAAGTGACTAATTGGTATTTTTTTAGTGCTTCACAGGTTAACTATAATTTCATTTAATTTCCAGAAAAACAATTTCTTCTATAGATGAGATTGATATTTAATAGGCTGTATATGGAAGTACCGTAAAGTAAAAAGCACACAAGTTCAAGGACTTTCTGTCATGCTGATATAGAAATAACAATTCTATAACTTATTCTTCCTAATATTTTCTTGGTGTAGAAACTGTTAATCCATTTTGCTCTGCTAATTATCCAGTTCAAATCACCATTGAGGTAGGATTTTGATAGAGGATGATAGAGCTACACTCTCACTTTTGCAGCCACCTTGCTCTAGCTTATATTGATGTGTTAGCATTTATACTGTCCCTTGGGCAATGCAAGGGTGCTGAAGGTATCTGACATCTGTCAGGTGCCCTACAAGACTGGAAACCTCCAGTCACAGCATAGTCTCACAGCATCTGAAGGGTTGTACCCAGCTGGGACTGGGCATCTACACTACCAAGAGGCTCCAGAGCTGGGGGAGCCTGCTGCTGGAGCCACCCAAAAGCTGGTGGCTGCCTAGGCAGATTGTTTGCTTGTAAAAAAGTTTTTAAAAGTGAGATGGGTGCCTTCACTTTGTGAGAATACTCTTGGACTCTGCCTTGTCTTCAACATGGCAAAGAACAAACTGACAGTTATGTTAAAGGCACAGAAAAGCTAAAAATGTTGAACTTTGTAACCAGGGGAGAAGCCAGGACTTTGTATTGAACCTTCAAGAAAAAAAAAAAAAAAGGAAAAAAAGCAGCAAATTAGCAAATGTTTAATTAAAATAAAGCAACCCCCCAAAACGTTTCTCATCTGTTATGTCCCTTCTCTGTCTCTTTGTAATAAGCTTCTGTCTCAAAGCTTATTCTTAACTTGAGTGGAAAATTCTAAACAAAAATGAAAGCTTTGCCCTCAGAGGGTTCTTTGCAGCTCATTGACCATGGCAATCTGTAAAATTCCAGCAGCAAGAGAGAAAGACTAATTAAAACAAAATACTTGTGTTATGATTTAGCACAGACAAGTACAGGATCTATTGTTTTCTTAGCATAATCCCAGAATTTTACTGCAGACAGATCTTTTGTAAGTACAGCCCCCTATAGCTGTCTATTTATTAAGTCACAGGCTCTTGAACATTGCAGTATAAAATAACTAAAAAAGGATCTTCATCTATGTTCATGAAGTCTTAGGGGAACAAAATCTCTTCAGTATTTCTGACACTTGTTTTTGTGGGATACTGCTTACTGAGAGCTGACTGAGCTATCTAAAAATCCAAAAGCTTTTTTCCTTTCATTATTGTTACAAATATTGTTCCACAGGATAATTAAAGAGATCTTTCTATGATCACTAACTACTCTTTTTTATCTTGTGTTCTCCCAGCAGCCTGAGAAGAGTTAAAGCATTTTGGATAGCCTACACTGAAGAACTGCATCCATTTTTAGGTATCTGTTTTCAGGCATTTATACATTGCTTAGCCTCCCAACTTTACTCTTACTTGTATTGAAATTTCATACCTTATTGTAGAAGTCCTTAAATCCTTACAGGTATTCATCTCACTTGGCCTCTAAAGCATAAAATATGATAACTGATTTAAACTGGTCAGCTATACTACCTTTGTAATGAATCAACATTATCCCTAAAGGGAAATTTATTCTTGAGCATCTGTAGAGAGTTGCAGAGTATCTGGAAGACTACTTTTGAACATGTAAAGGAAGGAATTCAGCTATGTTTTCCTAACTTCCACCAATGACCTAATTACTGATTCCTTTTTCCTTTCTTTGCTTTGCAATTGAAGAATCTTCCCCGTTCATGTTCTGTATTTTCTGCCTTACAATATTCGTAGTTTTCACAGTGAATGAGCCATGTCTACTCATCTAATACAGCAAGAATAAAATCACAAATTCTTCTCAGCAGGGGTATATCTGGGCTCAGGCGACAAGCAAAACATTTAGAGCTGACTGTTCCTATCACTAGTGCTATGCTGATGTGGAAAGACACGTTCCTAATATCTTCTTTATACCTATTGAACTGAAAAGACAGTAGGGATGTCAGATGCTGTGACTAACACAAAAAGCTAAAGCTACATGCTATCTAACCTCTGAATGGGGCACCACATATTGATATTCCCTGCAGCTGCTTTTTTTTCATTAAATAAAACAATGTTTGTTCCTTTACACCGGTAATTTTTAAAGGAATAACTATATCCCTCTCTGCCTTCCTTAACTGATTGGTGATTTTCAAGCAGGGACCTTCAAGAAATATAAGTTTTATAAGAAAAAAGGAGCAAGTTTTTAATGATCAGCTTCTTAATGGAAACTTCTGCAGTGCCTACAAAATGCAGCTCAATTTTGTAGCTTCTGCTTCCTGGAACTTTAGTATCTTTCTACTGAACAGCTGCAGATGTGTTTCCCATTGTGTGTCCCCACTGTCACTTTAGCTTACTACCTTTTCTTTTTTTTCCCAGGATCCTCAGTATACATACTCAGTGCTTGTAAATTTGTGTCTGGGATTCTCTCTGGAGTAGCTTCCTTTGGGAATAAATTATTAAGTTCTTCCTGATGTGAGAATCATCATGTAGTTCACTCCATCCCTTATTTACCCCACTGAAAGCTCAACCATTGGCAATTGTTTGCCTCTAGCCTAAGATTTGTTTCTAAAAAAGCTGCATTAATTAAAAAATTTGTCTTTTAAGTCTTCTAAGGAAGACTACCTCTATAGTGACTTTCTGCATGATTCAATTAATATTTTTTTTTTCTTATTTTAATGAGATCAGTAGTAAAGTTTTTACTGGGACTAGATCATGCAGGCTTAAAATTGGGCACAAATCCATAGTAATACTATTTGTCCAAATGAAACAAGAACCCATTCAAGGAAGTTCATGTGATTGTTTCTGTAGTGTTAACTCTTAATTACTGCATCCAAATGTAATCTTATTTATGAAGATTAAAAAAAGCCAACATGATTTTCAGAATCCTCAGGACTTGACACTTCACATCGATTTTGAGTCTCACATACATGGACTGCAGCACATTGTTAACTCCACTTGCAATATTTGCAATTACAAGTACAAAAACTCAGCTGTCAAACAAATTAAACTAAGCCTTGCTGCATAAAGCATGTTATTTAATCTCCACAAGCTGCTTGCCACCCATTGTGATATAACTACATTAATGCATTAAATTGTGATTTTATTTTATACTTTGCATAGAAATAAATAGAGCAAGTAAATATTAACTAAACTGAGCCTTAAATAAAGAGCAGTGAGACACTGATGGCTGTTTTATCTTAAAGTATGAACATTATTTTTTTAATCTTTATCTGAGGTCAGACACTCTTTCATGATCAACCAGAATATGCAGCTACTAAAATTATTAAAATGCTACATCTTGTATTAACAGTTTGGGTTAGGATAAGTGTATTTGCAATGAGAATGGAAAGATATGCAGTCTTTTAGTAAGCCTGTTAAAGATTATCTAACAAATATTATTTCTTCCTATCTTACACTTTCTCAAACAGCAGAGTACACCTGATTTATATTTTAATAGTAATAGATCAATAATTACTGGTGCAATCACTGGTCCCTCAGTACCACTTGTAAATTTTCTGTGAATGCAGAGATAAAATTAGTTTTAAAAATGTTACCAAAAGTAAGCAGTGTGTTTTTCTTGTTTCCAAAAGAAAGTTAAATGAGCTTGCCACTTCTTAAATATCCTGCTGCTCCAAATGTGTTAGTTAAGGAATCAAAGTGTCTCAGAGCTTATCTCCAAGGTATAAGCTTACCTTCTGTCCCATTTAAGCAAAAGTGCTTAAGCGTGCACTAAATTTTTAATAGCCTTTTGAGTGAAACAAATCTCTAGATATTAATTGAATACTTTGCTAAATTGTTCATACACTTTCAATCCTCCTAGAGATTTCTACCTCTTGAAATACCATAAAAAAATGGACCAGATGAAAATGTTCCTTAACCCTGTGCAAAACCAGCACAGTGAGATTAAGACAGCGTGGTGTATGGGAACCCTTATGCTATAGACACATTCTTCATTGGGTTGTGAAAACTTTAGGACTTAATATGAATTGGGCAGTGTTTCAGTCTGTGGGTTTTAGACTCTCAGGAGAAGACAACACAAATTATAAAATTATACAGTTCACATGTACAAGTATTTCTCTGCATCCTTCAGAGGCAGAAATTAGTGTGTAGCTAAAAATGGGACCTTGTTCTGAAATGTAATGCTTAGCTACTGTCATGGAAATCTCTTCACTTCTGGTTATGTCATATATTCTGAGTGTGAGACTAAAACCAGTAATGAAGCAATTCAGTTTTAACCACTTCTTGCAGTGCCACTGCCATGAGGTTTTCCCACCATTTTCGTATGATTTTACAAGCTTGGTGCCTGCTGCTTAGCACGAGACTGCCAAAGGTCACTCTATAATTACTTTTAGAGGGAATCTATATAAAGTCAATGAAATTATGTTAGGAGTCTTGTCCACTCTATTATTCTTGGTCTCTATGCACTTCATCTCCATGTGCTTTGCCAAGTTCCTTAACTGTCTTTAAAGGCCTCTTGAGTGGAAGAAACTCTGCCAAGTTGACTGGGCAGAATGGGAGCTTGGGGATAGATACCTATCTGCCAAGGTGAATCAAAGAGCACAGCCCTTCCTTTTCCATGGCTTTAAAAGAGAAGTTTAGTATTTTCTCTATGAAAAAAGTCATCTTTTTAGTAGTGTGAAGGCTGCAGAACATAAATCAATAGTTTTACTGGCATTCCAATTCCTTTCTCAAGTTTCAATAGCAAATAGTTATTTTTACACAAAACCACCCTCCAGTCTCTCTTGATTTACATGGATAAACTGACATACTATAGATCTCCCAGACTAAACTGCAGTGTTTCCTCAGGTTATCATTTTCCTGTCTCCTGTGAGAACTAAAGTTTCCTTTAATATACTCTTTTCACTGTTAAATCACATTTTCCTTACATGGTAATTCTAGTTCTGCCTATATATTTGTGCTAGGTTTGAGCCAAAGACAGTTAGTGTTGTACCTTTAATTAAAAAGAACCCAGATAACTGAGTTTTCTGAAGCCACACCTCTTCTGAATTTCATATGTATTTTTATTAAATGATGGCTCAAAACATTTTACACTGTCAGTCACAAACATCTCAATTGGGAAGAAAATTTCTCCCATGCTGAACATATAAAAGAATGTTATGTTGATTTATTTCATCTATCACTATCTAGGTTATAGAAATGACATTTGTATTGTTCGTGTTTATCTTATACTATTGCTTTTGTAAAATCATATGTAAGCCAATCACATATTATCTGGCCCTGTGATGTAAAACCAAATTATAATGTATAATTTGTAAGAGGGAGAGAGAAAGTTACCATAACTTGATTGGTTTGTTTCTAATTATCCTGCTCTGATTTGATTATTAACAAAATAAACTAACTTCCCCAAGCTGAGTCTGTTTTGCCTTTGATGGTAATTGATAAGGAATCTCTCCCTGTCTTTATCTTGACCAACCAGCCTTTCCTTACATTTTTTCTATGCTGCCCAGCTGGTGAGGGGAGTGACAGAATGGATTTGGTAGGCATCGAAGGAATGAAGATCCTCTGGGATTCTCCGGCATCTGGGCATTGGTAGATAGTACTGGGTCATGGGCATGTTGGGCCACTCAGAGTAAACTTATCCCTCCCCAGCTCCCCTCAAGTTGTAGGACAGCCATCTGGGAGCCACCAGGCAGCCCCACCACCTGGAACAGGGTATGGGCTCCCCTTTGGAATCTTTGGCAGCCCCTGGCAAAGGAAATTTTCAAGTTTTTACTGCTTCTCTGAGACACTATCTGCCTCTCCTGGGCAGGACTCTAAGACAAGCTGTGAAGGTCTCTTTTTCTCCATGCATTAGAAATAAAGAGTTCTGGGACACAGAAGAGGGTTAGCCTTTATCAACTTGGTTTTTCTTTTGGAACTGTGATTTGGAAACAAATCCAGCTCTCAGACTGAAGGGTCACTCAGTAAGTTTGCCTTTCTGGCTCTTGTAGGTTTTCTTTAGTGTTTTTTGTGTCTATGAGGAAGTGGAAAGAACATGTCACTTAAATATAAATTAGTTTTTGAAATAGTGAAAACAAGAGAGAGCTGTAAACAATGACTATGTGTGACTATATGCATAGAGCAATAGCAAACTTTAATTTTCTGTCTGTTACAGGAGGTCAAATTTTTGCAAACATTTTCCACAATGCTGATATGCCTGGAAGATTTTATCCCTTCATTCACCCTGCCATGTAAAATTGACAAGGACTGATAGCCCCTATAAAATGTCCTAATCTTCTGCCTGATATTTCTAATAGCAAATAATTTCATTCAAAATAAAATGACGTGTCAAATGAGCATTTTCCACATGCTTTGATTGCACAGGGAAGACAGTACTCTACTTATTGTATTAATTGAGAATATTTTCTTCCTATGTGGTACCTATTTTAATAAAATATGTCAGAAAATGTCTTTTTTTGGGGGGGGGATTAATTGTCATCTCAGAAAGCAAGTATTCTGTGGCATTTTTCTGATGATATCTATTTATTTGAAATTTTATGAAAACATTTCAAATCTATTCCATGAGATGGGACTTAAACTGTAACTAATGTTTAAATATTAAACTACTTTTTGGAATAGCCCATTCCTTATAACCTCTATGTCTTCTCTGAGACACTGTGGAATCTAAGTATTAGTGTTTTATCAAGCAAACAACCAAAAAGGAAAATAAGACCTAGCACAGGCTAGTAAAATTAGCTGTCTTGCCTTATGACTTGTTATTTTCTTTCTAAACTAATTCTAGCATGAAATGAGAAGTGAATACTGACAGATGCAGAGTCCCACTGCAGTACCCTCTGCATCTATGGAGCAATGTTTTGTTTCCCTTCAGAAAGGGAGAGCACTATGCTGTGGCAGCACTGACACTGCCTCTAGGGTTATCATATTTTCTCTCTATCACCCAAGTGATTCTGAGTCCTGCCTGATTACAAGCACAGCACAGTTGCCACTAACAGATAAAACTAAACATATCAGGGACTGTAAAGCCAGGAAAGCAAACTAAAAATTCTAGTTGCTAATTGAAGGGAAAACTTTTTTTTTTTGTTTTTTGCTATACAAGCAGTTACAGTATTTTTTCTCAACAAACCTTTTCATGTAGCACAAAGTGTCATCAATGTTGAAAAGAAAAACAAAAATATTTATTATTGGAGCATACGAGGTAAATTTTTGAGCTGTATAGGACTCATGATACAGAGAAACTGGCAGAGGTTCTGAATATTTAACCATGGTTGAGAGATCTATGTAAGATAAATTTCTCACTTTCAGATTTCCCTCAGTATTGCCATTTATCCCTACATACCCTTACTTCCTGATCTGTCACAAAGCTGAATAAATGACATGTGGAGAATTACTATGTAGCTATCAATAGTAGAATAAATGCAGAAATCTCAGAGCAGTAAAGTTATTAAATTATATAATAAACTAGTCTTGTATCAATGTGCTGGTTCTGGCCAAGTTTGGGGGAGGGGTCATGGCCAAGCCATTGTGATATTCAATACCATTTTATGTCATCGCTGGGGTGGGGAAAAAGGACTCCTGACAAAAAAAAGGGTGATCTTTTTCTGGCCAGGGGAATGCTTGGAAGGCAGAGGGTCCGTTAATGTGTTTTATTGTACCAGGCTTGGTGAGCATTTTGCATGTAAACCAGCCTTACTTTGTGTACTTTTTTTTTTATTACTATTGTTGCTACTGCTGTTCATTTTCTTATTTCTTTGCTGTTTCCAGTAAATTGTTCTCGTCTCAACCTGTGATCTTTGCCTTTTGTGCTTCCTACTGGGATGGGAGGGGGAAGCAAGTGCTAGTGTAGTTTTGGTGGAGCATTAAATTAGGGAAGACCATTCCTAAACAATGAAAAATATATATATAAGTATTGTATTGCAAAAAGAATTACATAAAATACTTTAGAAATTTAGAGAATACAAATGAGTATAATCTGAGTCAGTATGCATTGTCTCCTTAGAAGAGACAATTGGAAGGTTATAAATGTATGCAATAAACTTTCATATGATAAGTGTTGGTACATATCTGCTGATTTTACTTCTTATTTATATTCAGACTATCAAGCTCTATGATGCAAACTATGAATAATGAAAAACAACCACACAAAAATAAATAGAAGTTGCTTTGTATTTCCTTTGTACTAAAAAGAAGGATAAACATATTGTTTCAAAAAGTTGTGAGGTCTCTGTAATGTAGAAGGCTTTTTAATATCCATATAATATAGAATTCAAACAGCCTGACAAACCTTTTTTCTGCTGAAAAGTAGTGTATTGTCTTGGATTTGATCCTTGAGATCACTCTCTGAGGGACCAAACTCAGACCACTCACTGCTCATGTGAGTCCCCCTCCAGAAAGGTAAGAGACAGGAGCTTGTCTGATCTGGATATTTGGCCCATTTCAAACAGGAACAAGATTAATTACAATGGGAGTTACTTACCTGAATGTAGGCACCTGAAATTTATAATAGAGTGGTCTTTTTTTTGTCAATATGAAGAAATAGATTCAAGTTAAAGTAAGAGTCTCAGACTCACCCAGGGATACCTCATGAAGAGATAACTCTCCTATTATGGAGCTGAGAACAGATCAGAGAATGACAGTTCTGCTTATGAGGTGACCATTCTCACTCTACAGAGGGCAGGTGGCCTCTGTAACAGCCCAACAGCCCATTGCCATTAATATATTTGGAAAAACTCTTTTTACAATTCTGGCCAGCTTCAACTCCAGTTGAGCCTTGGCTGCACGAGCTTTGTCCCTACAGTGGCAAGCAGCATCTCTGTATTCTTCCCATGTCACCTGACTTTGATTTCACTGAACATACACCTTTCTCTTTCTCCTTTTTCCAAGAGAAGAATCCTGCTCATCCAAGTTGGCCTTCTGCCTTGCCTGTGTGGCTTCTGATATTTGGGAATTGCCTGCTTCTGTGCCCTTGGGAGGTGATGTTTAAGTAGTGACCAGCATTGCTGGACCCCAGCACATGCCAAACATTTTCCCAGAGGACCTCACTCACTCACTGATTCCCTGAGCAGACTGAAGTCTGCTCTCCTCATGTCCAGAGATGAGGTTTTTTGCTGGCACTCTTCTGGCTAACAGAGATTTTAAACTTGATTGCTTTGTGGTCACTGGGGTCAAGACAAACACCAGTCTCCATTTCTCTCATGAAATCCCTCTGTTGATAAGTAGATCAAAGTGGGAATCTTTCCAAGTGAGCTCCCTTAGGACTTGTTCCATAAAGTTATCCAGGTTTCTTAGGAATCTTCTGTCCTGGGTTGTACCAGCTGTATGATGCCCTCAGTTAATTTTTCTGGCAGGTCTACAGTAAGAACAAGGGCAGTTGACTGGGAAGCATCCCTTAATCCCTCAAAGAATCATTCATCAGTGTCATTATCCTGGCTAGGAGGTCTATAGCAGATTCCCTGATGATGATATCAGCATTATTTGTTTGTCCCTTGATTCTTCATCCAGAGTCTCTCAACTGTGCCATAGTCAGCTGTGAGCTCCATGCATTCTGTGAGCCCCATACATCCCTCTATTACTCACAATGCCACCTCTCCCTCTCTTCTCCCCTCCCTAACCTCCTGGAGAGAATATAACCATCCATCAGGGCACTCCAGTCACAGGTCATCATCCCACCAGGTTTCATTTATACCACTGATGTCAGATCTCTGGGACTTGACCAAAGCCTCAATCTCCTCTTGTTCTTTCCTCATGTGGTTTGCATTAATGTAAAAACATTTCAGATGTGGCACTTTCTAGCCACCACCTCCTGAAGCATATTGAGGGATCCTGTTAGCACTTGTTACCTCAAGTTTTGGCACAGTGTCACCTTAATCATCACTGGTGAGCCTGGTTTTGTCCCTTTCCCCCTTCTGAGCTGGTTTATAGTTCTGTCAGAGTCCCACTAGCTCCTGTGCCAGAAGTCTTCTGAGACATGAGTTGAAGATTTTTACAAGTTATAGGCCTATGTGTCAATTAAATAAATGTTGTCAGTGGTGAAAATAGGAAGCTTTTGGCAGCATGTGGTAAACATTCTAAATGAATAATGAGTTCATGTTTCCTTTATACCTTAATTGGGGATGAAGAAACAAAATAATCATTTTCTTTACATCTGCCTGTCTAAATGTTCTCATTATTTCCTTTCTTTGTTTTATTTTTGGGGAATATGAAATTTTTAAAAAATGCATTGCAGCTTTTTATCATGCCTTCCTCATTCCTACCTTGCCTTTAGGAGTGTCTACAATCTCACTAGTTTTGCATGCATATTGAAATCATTTTATATGCAGTTTTGATGCACTGATCATGTTGCTCTGAACAGTTGCTGACATTTAGATCTGTTGCATCCACTGCCAGTTAAATTAGAATTTTTTTTCCTAATTCAATAACACTAATTTTAATTACATTTTTATAAAGTTCATCTGTATATTGTTAGCCAAACATGTATCTTCCAGTTTATTAAAAAAAGAAGTAAGTCCATCAGACAAATGACATCTTGTCTGGGATGTTAATAGCTAGATGCCTTTGCCAAAATAGGTGACATTATTGAGCAGAGAGTGATATTCTCCACTGAACCTGATTTAAATTCTATTATCCCTTTACAAACTAGGAATATTTCTCTCTCCACCCCTGCCACCCAGAAAAAAAAATCACTCTGTAATTAATAAAAAGGGCAGAAGTTAAGCAGGAAATCAGGGCTCCTTGTTCTTTCCTGGTGTACATGAGGGAAAAAAATGAATATTTGCCTTTACAAGCCATGTGATGTGCATAATAATACAGGTTGGGTTCTCTGTGTCTATGTAACAACCTTACATTACATCTTTATATCTTTCCATTTCACCTGAATCTATCCTTTTCTGGCTTCTCTACTGAGGAATACCTTAGAAATAGGGCAAACAGTAAGTTCTCTCTTCATACTTCTGACCTTTTTATTTATTTGTAAATATTCTCAGGATGACTGCCTGCCTTTGGACAAAGTTTAGTGTTAGTTCAGAACTCCCCTCCTAGATTTAATTTATACTTTTTATTTTCTACTCTATCATTAACACTGCTTGTGTAAAAGTTAAATCGTATGCTGATTATGCCATTTCCTTCCTGTTGAGGTGATATTGCTTCCTCTCCTTTCATTAACATTCATTTGAAAACAGTGTTGAAAATGTGGATTTATACAAAATAATTAGATATAAAAAAAAGGAAATTTGAAATAACTCTTGTTTCTGTTTCTCTGATGATTTACACATATTGAGAATTTGACTTAAATGTTTAAAAGGAAACCCACTGTGGATTAAAAAAGATAAACTTCACTGAAAAGGTTTTTATAATAGCTTTTGTCTCACAATGATGTTTCACTTGAAAGACTCTGATAACCAACACTTTCTTCCAAACCTATTCTAACCCTTTCTTCAAACTTACATGGTATTTCAGAAGTTTTGCATGGATTCTGCCTCTGAAAAGGTCAAGAGGGGAAATAGACTATGCAATTGGAGGACGACCTGTCATTACTGACCTTTTCAAGGAAGAAGAGAAGGAAACGCTCTATAATGACAGAGCTGTTTCTTTCTTAAAAAATCACATGCCTGGAATCCAGCACCCAGACTGGCCGGGACTCTGGTGTGTACAAGTCTGCATGTTAGGCAGGCAAGAGGGTAATGTTTTGGATCCACTCTTCTGCTGATGCTTTTTTAAAATTTTAACCGAAATGCTAAATACTAATCAATACATTAAATGAAAAATTAATATATAGTTTATTGGTCTTTTTTTTTAGTTTTTTCATCTTGTCTCATTGCTTATGATGTTGCAGTCGCACAGTATAAGATTAGCATTTTCAGACTGTTGCCTGTTACAACACATGTTCATATCATTGGCTTTTTCCTCTGTCTTCAGGTTAGCATCTGGATAAAAAAAAACTGAAAAGAAGAAAAAAAAAACAAGCAAAACCTCTGGTTCATATGCTTTTAAGTGATTCAGACTGTAAGAGTGTAAATATACTGTGAATCCTACCAAAGCTTGACAGCAGCCCTTTTTAATTTGAATTGTTATCCATTTTTATATCTGATACAAAGAGTGGATATTTTTGCAGTCATGAATGCCATACTAAGGATGAATAACAAAGATATCAGGGTATTTTAGAAAGTTGTATTCCAAGGCAATATGTCTGAGGCTGAAAGAAGCTGAAAGAAAGAGAAGGCAGAAAGTATGAAAAAATTTGAAAGATGTTTCCAAGAAATACATTTGGCCTCATTCAAATCATTGGTTGGTTAAGGGCATGAGGAGGTAGGAGGAGATATGGAACCAAATGGAAGGTATGAAACATGAGATTAACAGCAAACAAAAGCAAATCACTGAGGTGTGCTTGTGCAGTCTGTCCCATGTATGAAGGATGTTGTGTGTAACCAGTGTGACAATGAACAGGTGTAGAGATATCATAGAGATTTCCTAAAGGAGGTTTGAGACAGCTGCTTGTTCAGTCTGGTAGTATTGGCATATATATGCCAGAAAGAATTATGGTGAATTTGGAAAAAATCAGAAGATAAACAGCTATGCTGCTTATATCCATAAATGTGATCTGCAGAAGTGATAAGTATACTAAGTATATTCTGAGGCCTTCAACTCCTATGGAGTGGAAAACACGAAAACATTCTCTATATTTATTAATATCAGATAAAATGAGGTGATATTTTCTGTTCTTGAACCTGTATTTTGGGAGTTAGTCACTAAGATAAAGTTACATTCCTAATTTAGTTCTGTTTAAAATATAGCATTCTATCTTCACCTAGTTTTATGATTGATTTACAACACCTAGATTAGAATAAAACATTAGTCAAAAATGCATACAGATACTTGATATGAAGTATACACAGAAGTGAACCCAAATACCACAGTCCTATTGTGGTTTGGTGCCTGCCTGTCTGTCTGTGCCCATGTGAATTTTTGCATTTTCTGTGTGCAGTAATCTCCCAACTCCCAGAGCCACTTCATGCTGTACTCATCTCTGTGCATTGCTTAAAGAAGAAAAAACAGTGATGGTGTCTATCTACCCTATTTTGAATGGGTAAAGGTTAGTGCCCTCTCTGCTCACAGGAAAGTCAAGGTTATCTAAAGGCAATGTTCCCATTACAGTGCTGATCTTGCTGAAGCTGATGAACATCACCCCAAAATTGTTTTGGCATGAGACATTGCACAATTTGAAATTGTTGCTGAAAAATGATTCATTCTAATTTCAGTTTCTTTCTGAATTCTGGAGAAAGAAAACTAAATGGAAAAAGCACTTTGTATTTATTCACAGTGATTTCATCTTCAAGACCTCATTACAGGACCAGCTGGAATACTTGACACTTCACATTCCTAGTACAATGTTATCAAGGAGGTAAGCTTAAACCTACACAATCAACTAAAGTGTGGGCTGGGAAATGGATGGTGCTGTGAAAGAGATAATGTAAAACAATCCCTATTTCATAAAATGAAATAAACTTATTAACATAATGTAGAGTAACTTGCTGAGAAGGGTGAGGTTCTCAGGAGCCTCTTCCATGCCTGTAGCAGCAGGGGTGCCTGAAGGCAGAAGCTGTGCAGAGCAAGGACTGCTGCTGAAGAGCACTTGGTGTGATATGCAGGGTGGGGCTTTCTGTGATCACATTTACATTTAGGACTCCCTAACATTCCTCCTCTGTGACATTCATGGCAGGATCAAGACCAGGTCTGCTAACATTTCTGTGCAAGCTTTAATGCCCTGCTGTGGGTTCAACAGGTGCTACTATCCATTCAGTATTGCCAGTTCTTAATAATTTAATGTACAAAAGACTATTTAGACATCTTAAAATATAGATTAATTTGGAGAAAAAGATTCCTTCCTGGAAATATTGAAAACAATATTTCAATAAACCCTAAGAACGCAGAAATCATAGAGTAAATCAAATGGAAAAGTTACTATTTGATAAAATCCTATGACTTTTAGGGCAGCTGTAAGCCTCCATATAACTTTTGAATGCATGGAGCTTTCAAAATTGTATTGAAACACAAGATGAAATATTGCTTTGAAAAAATTCTCTGATAGAAACCCATATAAAGAACTTTCTGATGAGTCCATCTGGAGTTCCATATCTTAGATACAACTAGCTTTAAAAAGCAGCAGTATAATCAATAGAGTAATTGGGTTTTTGCCTTTATGAAAACTTTGATTACATTCTTCTATAATTTGGATTTATTTTGCAGAGAGTACTTTGTTCTTGTCAAATTCAGATATGTTATACCAAAAAGTATTTTTATTACATAAAAATCCTGTGTGACAGTTGCTGTGTAGCTACATAGATGTGGCTTAAACATTGTTTTGATATTTGAAAAACAAACCCAGTTACCATACATTGTTTTCCCAAAAAGAGATATGGTGCTCTTATGACTTCATAAATTGAAAGGGACATTGTCTATCTGAGGCATAGCAATAAATGTCAGATGTTGCTATTAAACAAAGGTTGCCCTTTATGGATCTCATAAGATGATGGAGACAGCTACAGGCAATCTGTGAGATGATTATTTTAAAGCAATTTTAATTTTTTTTTTCATTAAATTAGTATTCCAAGCAGCCTTCTCTTTAGGGTGTTTAGGATGTCTTATGTAGATTTTGGCCATGCATTTTTTAAATGTATCAACTCTGACAGGTGTTCACCCATCAATTTATTTCCTTGTTTGCCATGTTCAGTAACAGCGCCAAATTCAGAGTTTACTGCTCTGATTTTGTATGCAAATAACTTATTAAGGAAAGGCAAAGCTTGGCAAGCTGTATCTATTTTTCAAGGCATGAGGTTTAATGAGGGGTAAGACAGAGTTGCATGGTGGGTGGAGGGATTATCTCATGATATTCTCCCATCCCAATGCCAAGTTAGGGCAGCATAACAGAAGTGCATTCTAAACCACAATGAATTCTTAAATATGTACAGAAGGAGTGTTTGTAATATTATTTACATATTAAGTATGATCAACCTGGAGAAGATCTGTTTCCCTACAGAACAATTGACATGGGACTGCATAGCACATGTAGATTTAAAGCACAAGAGTCATCTGACATTGTGTATATAAAGTACAAACCGTTAAAATCTTAGTATGTAAACAGGACTGGAACATTGCAATTTCTTCTAGTGCTATTAGTAGCATTACTCTTAGTGCTACAGTTAATTGTCAAAAAACTCTGTATAAAACTAATGGTGAATTAAGCTGTTAAGGCATAATAGTGAAGGAGGATTACACATGATTTCTATTTTTTGTCTTCACAGTGATTCAGATAATCTAAGGAAAAATCTGTAAATTAGTTTTTCTGATTTCTATAAGCATTGGGAAATATTTTTTTCCTGTAATATATGTTCTGAAAAACTAAAAAACGCCATGAGGCATATATATCTTTTTATCAACATTGAGCTGTCCTTGAGTAGCTTGAGTCCTCAGCTTTTAAATTCATGCATTTAGAACATTTACCATTGTTGCTTAAGAAAAAGTAAAAGAGAAACTTTATTTATAAACTCTAACTTTATAATACTATTTTAATTTGATTGAATTAAATATTTTAACACAAACTAATTAAATGTTTCTTTTAATTGTTTCTTCATATCAGATTGCTACATTTCCTTAAACAGCTGTCTTTTACTGCTCTAATTTTTGAAGCTATGGTATGAGATATAAAATGCTATCAATTGATTCTATCAAGAGAAATTTGTGACTGGTCTCTCCATTTTAGAATTTTAGCAAGGGCAAAACACAAACCACAAATCTCAAATCACAGAATGCAAATTTTTTATTAACCTACTGGGTTCCCTTATTGCACATAGCAGTTTTGAGTTAAGAAACTTTAGTTTCATACTGACAATATAGTCCCATACTGACAAGTTTAATTCCATACTGACAGCTAGTTTGCTGCAGATCCATAGAAATTTAACTTAGAGCTCTGGAAAAATGGTAGCCTCTGTAATCATACATGTTAGAGATGAAATGGAGCGCATTTTGTGTTATTTTGTGATGCGTCCTTTATTTTCTGCCTTCATCTTTGTTTTGCCTTTCTATGTTGGAGACTCTGAGGAGGAAAGTGTACTTATGATTTTATATGACACGTAAAGTCATGAAGATGCTGTATCAGGATGAGTGACAAATAATAGAATTTACTGTCAGCATTCACCAGGATGAAGGTTTTAAGATATAAGCATGTAAGAAAAAAAAGAATAATTATTAAAGGCAACATTTTTTTACCCTTTTAAGTTAATATCTAAACCATCACCATGTGCATTTCATTGTTTCAGGTTTTCTGTCTGATTTTTAGCATTCATTTGTTACACACTACATTATGAGAATGTCTGATATTTATGTGACAGGGTTTTATAGTGCCAGGGTGGATTCACTTCTTCATTGCAAATTCTCTAAAATTAAAGTTATATTTGCACTTTGCTGCAAATGGTTAAATATGTGAATAGAGTGACATGAGAAAATGTTCATATCTTTTTCTTCTATGATTAAAAGGTGTGGAAAAAATATTTCAAAAAACAACCAACAGTTGGCTGTATCACTCAAATTGTCTAAACCATAAAAAGAGAAAGTTATATGTGTCTCTTACCTTATGATTTCTACTGATAAATATTTAGAAAACATTAGACCAATCAAAAGACTCGACATTCAAGTATATGATTAAGTGTTATGAACACGAGTGTGTTGTTGACAAGGCCTTGCAGTACTCTGTTTTGATCAATTAATTAACAGATATCTTTCTATAGACAAGATTTGAAATACTAAACAGTTCCCTTGTACTTATCCCATGTAAAAATTGAATTTTTTTATAAGTATTGAATTGGATAAAGTTCTAGTACAGATAAAGATTTTTAAAAAGGATTATAAATAGCATCAGAACAGAAATGGGTAAACCAAAAATATTTCTAGTTTAATCCCAGGTGATTACTGGCTAGCTGTCACCTTGGAAAAGTCTGGGCTTCCTCATACCACATCTGTCACTAAACTTGTAAGAAAATAGGGCACATTGTGTGTCCTATTATTCTGTGTGCTAAATGTGACAACTCACCTCCACAATTTTGCTATCAACTATTTCTGAAACACCTTTTTTTTTTTCCCCAATGAAGTCCTTTTTTCTTCTTAGGCTACAAATCCCTGTGCATAAATTTTAAGGCTGGGAATATAGCCAGACTTCTGGCAGATCATTCCAATACAGTTCATTATGAAATTGCCATAGCAAATAATACAGCCTCAAGCCTTTAGTTTCCCTAATTGGGCCATATGAGATGATAATGCCCTTTTTGTCTGGGCTTATTATTTTAAAGTGTGAATATAAGGGGAAAGTCATCGGGATTCATTTTGATTTTATTTAATTTGTCTTGAGTGTTGTCAGAGAGCACTGAATAATTCAGTTTTAGATCCTTGGGGAACGGACCTTACCATCTACATATGCAAAAAGTAATTTTTCAGATACTTATGATATTAGGCATTAAAAACTCTGGGAAAAAATGTGAATATTAAGATGTTCAGAATTTATAAATCTCTGATTTATATAACCAGTGTAATGAATTTTGCCTTTTATTTCTAGGTAGTCACAACTAACTGCCCAAAGTAAAAGTATAGCTTTTAAAAGTTTACCATCTAATTTTAGCTATAGAATATTTAGATGATGAATAATATTCATTTTTCCTAAACAAATTAATGAAAATCTATATTCCATTAATGAATACTATGTGGATATGTAACAATTGTCTTCTTAACTCTTTAAAATAACAATACAAAAACCTCATATGTCAATTCATTCATTAGACCCTATGTCTAATAAATACAGACCTACTGTATATTTGCTGCAATCTTTTTGGACACAAAGCTTGAATATGTAAGTGTATGTATTTCCTAAAATCTGGTTTTGTCGTGTGTTACAAATTCTCATCAATGTTGGCAGCGCCATTGGCGCAGGGGAGCTCTGATCGGGTGTGCTTGAGAGGGGTGGGTGCCTCACTGTGCTCTCCATGCAGCTCCTGCCGATGCGTGACGCTCCTCAGGAGCAACGCACTCAGCAAACTCTGCTGGTGAATACAAAACAGAGAGAGGTCATTTCTCAGAATCATCTTGTGCTTTAGTAAAGACTAACATGGCTTTGTCAGTATTTATAATATTGTCACAAAATTTCACAACAGTACATTTTATTTTGAAATCTGTTGAAGCTCAAATGTTGTCCAACAGTGCCAGCTTGTCTGATCCTTCTTTTTATTCCTTCAATTGTTTTCTTACAAAAAATATTTCTAATATATATGAAAATAAAGTGCCAGGAAATGGTGTAAGGTAATCATTGAGTCATGAACTATGTATCCACTGATCAGAGAATATAGAGAAAAGGCACAGCAGGAATGGAGAGGAATAGTGACAAAATTCTGAAAGAAAGAGCCCTCCTGATTCTGCAGGGTAGGAAAATGAATATAATGGAGCTACACTCCAAGATTTGAATAAAGCAGCTAAAGGTGAGTGCTGCACAGACATTTTGTCATTCAGTCCAGGAGAAATAGAACATTAAATGCAGCAAAGGAATCTAGGGAAAAATTCAGTGATGAGGAACTTTTCCTGGATTCCATAAAGCAGTTATCACAGCAGATGAGGAGAAGATCATTGTACCGTCATTAAGTGTGAATAAGGGCTGCCAAAAATCCAGAGCTGGTAGTGGCAGTGGATATACAGCAGAGGTCAAAAATAGAGCTGGATTTCAGGCTAAAGGAGACAAAACTCAAAAGTGACAGGAAGCCTGTTATGATGCCTAACATTTCCATCTTTTTAATCAAGCAGGAGTGTTGGTAGTTGAAAGAATGATGTTTCTCCAAGCGATCTTACTCTGTTTGAAAGAGGAAGATGCACTGGAACTAGAAGTCACTTGTCATGTAGCTGGGAATGGGTTCTGAGCCAGAAAAGTAGTAGCTAAGGAAGTATGAGACCAAGCATTAATGAATTGCTATCAAATAGCAGATGGTCTTATGACATAGTTTCAGATCACAATCTTGGATTTTTATATTTCTCATTCTAAAGAGAAAATATAAATTGACATGCCAAACCACTAATTTTTGTAACAATGAATAAACTGTGAGCAGGAAGGCTTGCAGCATTCCTATTTTTCAAAGGAGATGGATGTGTGCAAATATAGATGTGTTTTAAAATTCAGTACATAATAAGGCTATAAGGAGTCCTTTAAACATTAGCTGGAGCTCCTGTGACAGTGATAAAATTATATCAGGCTTGAATATAAAATTAAATTCAAATAATTAAGTCTTCCATCCTCCATTAAGCAAGGGAAGAAAAAAAAATTCCAGAATGAGAACAGGAACAATCAAGCCACAGTCAATGTCTGGAGCTTTTGCAACAGCAGGTGATTTATTAGGGAATTTAAGGATTCTTTGCAAAGAAGGGGCTAAAGGGAGAATTTAAAAACTAGATGCTTTTTTTCAATTTAAAAGAAGAAATCTCTGGTCTAAAGGGACATTGAGGAATGTGGTTATTGTGTTATTTAAGTCTTTAAATTAAAGTAAGTAATATTTAAAAGTATAAATATTAAAAGCAAACTGTTCTTGCATCAAAAAGAACTTCATGGTGTATCTAAAGGGATGGATGTATAGCTCTTTTACAGGAGCAGTGAGCACTGCACCTGTCAAAGGTCTCCCAGAAAGCCCTGAGAAGAAGTCCCCCTCAAACTGCTGCTCTTCTAAGCCAGGCTGGCCAGCTCTGGCACTTAGGCTGCCACAAGGACTGAAGAGCCAGGAGCAGATGGCTGACATTTTGCTGATACGACAATATCCATCCTGTAACTCCATGTGTGTGGCTGTATCCACTTTCACAAGATGGTACAATCCCCTGGAGATGTTATCACTGTTTCTGACTTGTGCTGGCTGGTCACTACTGTGGCTAAGCTTTCCTTTACCCTACTACTGGAAAGATTTGGAGTGCCATGACTTTCTGAAAAAAAAACCAAAACCAAAACCAAAAACAACAACAACAACAACAACAACAACAAAAACCAAACCAAAAAACTTATTTCATTACTTTTGGTGACAAAAATATTTTATAGGGTTATTACTTTCCATGACATTTTGCACATTTGTTTTCCTGCTCAAGTAAAAATATCCTGAAATTAATATTAACAGGAAAAAAAACTGTTAATATTCATTTGAGGAGATAAGGGCTAGGTGCAGTGTCCTTGCCAAATGGAGAAGTTGAAAAGAGAACAATTAATCAAGACAGAAAAGAGATGGTTTGGGTTTATATTTCACATGTCTTATTTACATTATACTTAATAGTGGGATTCTACCTATAGAATACCACAAAGAAGGATATTAATTTCCATTTCAAATTGTAGAAAAAGGTAAAAGCAGTGATGCAATATGAGTGTCTGAAATATGCTTTGAGGGAAGGGAGAGTGAGGGGGTTTTGTCCAACCAGTTGCATTCAGGTCTGTCACCTTCCAGCCTGGGAGCCTTTGGACTGTGGTACTGGCAGCTGTACCACAGATGATGGGCATTCAGAGATGAAAGGAGCATCAACATTTATGGTGGTTATTTTTCAGGCAGTATGAGGATGTATCATTTACAAGTGTTGTAGAAAATCTTTTTTCATGCTATGAAAACACTGACTATATTTAGGAGGCACTAGTCAGCCTTTGTTAGCCACCATTTTTATACTGAGAGTTTGTGACTGTTGAATATTCTACCATCACCTTTAAAACCCCATGGAGGAGAGTGAATGTGGATGTAAAAGTGGCAGCTGTTTAGACTAGAGACTTGCAACAGGAGGAAGCTGTATTTTAAAGCACCACCTTTTATATCTCTTGGAACAGTTGTATGTGCAACTATTACAATGATTTAGCATCCATGTAAGCTTTTCCTGTAGTCACTGCATAACACAGTCTCTTTCTGTGAATTATGGACATTAAAAATCAATTTTCTCCTAGGCTAGCTGTTGTTTCCTGTTTGGACATATTCTTACTGTATTTCCCTGAAATAGATATGTCTCGACATGAAAACTTCCCAAAGCTTTAGCAGACTGTGAAGAAGCCTTTAGTTAAAGACATTAATAGGTTTTTGGAACAAATGTACTAGATTTCTGAAAATTACACAAGAAAAGAATGTCAGAATTCAGCTTCAAAGCAACTAAAATAGAGTATTTTAAAGGGAAATCATGCTTAAGTACAATAACAGGATTTCTTAATTACATAATGGTTTGTTCGAGAAATTAAAAATGCTCCTTTTGGGAAGAGCATGGGAGGTCAATAGAAGACCACGTTCTTTTGTGTATAATCATGCTTATATTTTCTAAGTGTGCCTAAGGGAATAATTTTGTCACTTATTTATTTTAAATATTCAATATATGAAAATGCCTGTGTACTTCTGACTTACTAAAAAAGAAGACCAAAACTGTAGGTAATGCAAAGTTTCTTTAGTACATCCCTCTTCTGTTTTTAATGAAATGTGAAATGATCTACTTGCATGATATCAGAATTACCACTAGGACTCTTTTTCTATGTGTCTGTGCACACCTGGGTGATTATGCACATATATTGGTGCTAAAGAGAACAGTTATGGAAACCTGACTTCCAGGCTACCACTTGCTTGTTCTACAGAGGTATAGCCCAACCAATTTAGGTTTCCACATATGACAAGATGTGTCATTGTTTTAAGCTTAGCTGGAGATGAAGCCCCATGCAGCTGCTCCCTCCACCCTACCCTCTCTTCCCCTGCTACCCTGGTGGAATGGGGAGGGGAATTAAAATAAAACCTATATGTATATAAGAACAGTTTAATGATTGAAAAATAAAGTAAGATAAAATAACAATGGTTAATTATAATAATAATGGTATTGAAAAGGGAAAAAAACAGTGATGCTCAATGCAATTGCTCACCACCCACTGACCAGTACCAGACCTCCCCTCCTGATCCAGATCAACTGCCCTTTATGGGTAATTCCCCCTCAGTTTATGTACAGAGCAGCATGACTTTCTATGCTGTGGAATATCCCTTTGGTCAGTTCCCTTTGGGTCACCTGTCCCAGCTTTGCTCACTCCCAGTTTTCATTCTGTACCTCCTCACTGGCAGAGCATGAGGCAAGAAAAAATTTCTTGTATTAGGATAAACACAACTTAGCAAGAAACCAAATGTTCAGTGTGTTGTCAATACCATTTTTACTCTGAATCCAAAACACAGCACTGTAACAGCTCCTGAGAAAAAAATACTGAGCCTGACAGTTCCAGTGTTCCCATTTTCTTGTCTCCGCACAGGTACTGCCTCAGGATCCTCTGGTTAATGAGGTAATGAAATATATTTATTCTTTGCATTTCAGCTGTGGTTTGTGGTTGTTCTGGCTTCCTGCATCAACTCACACATCCTTACAAGTTTATATACTTGTTAATCATTTCAGTACTTGCTGAGTAAATAGCACAAACCTCTGAAAGAAGAAGCTTAATTCAATTTTTCTCAAACAAAAGAAGAAATGTTGTTGGTTTTAAAACCTGGGGGATAGAGAGATATTTTCTTATCACTGAGTTTCTTGGGCAGAGCAGAGTATGAACCCCATGTTTCTTGTGAGTATAAAACTGATTGTTCTTGGGATGTTTCTCAAAACATTTGATATACAAAATTGCAAACTTAAATCTGGGTCAGATAGAAATTTGAATATTATGGAAAGTCAAGGACTGCAGATTGAGATGTGTATTAACTTTATTAAGAAAATAAAGAATTTTGCAAAAAACTCTTAGCTTCAGATTTTATTTTTTCCACTACTTCTGGGTCTATCAGTCCTTCATGGATTTGAAACAAGATGGAGATATCATACATGCATTCTATTAGGAAGGAACTTTAAATTTCTCACATGCACATAATGGCTTGGATTACATTTAAAAAAGCACCTTTAGGCTTGAGAAAATATTGTAGTACTGCCAGTCTGTAGTGTACTCACTGAAACTTCTCATCTTGCTTTTTAAAAACATGAATGCACATGTCCTATTCTAGCAAATTTAAAGTAATGCGGGTTGGATTTTTATTCATTATTATTTTTAATTTATTGCTTGCTTTTTCTGAGAGGACAATATTAGGGACAAAACTAATGATATATATTATTCCCTCATAAACTAATGAAAGTAGAAAATTATATCAAAGATGGAGAGCTGGCACATAGAACTGGCCTGAGGAAGCTAAACTCATAAAAGAAACCAGAAGTGATTTTGCAAATGGAAAGGTGGTTTTATGATGGGTTTATAGGAAACACTGACTTAACCAAGGTTATTGTAGCTATCCATCTTCATTACTACCATTGCAGCCTTCCCTTTCTTTATTCAGACATTAAAAAACTCATACTGAGCCACTATTCTGGTTGTATCAACATCCATCTTATTTCAGTTTTTGACTTTATGAAACATATATCCATCCTAAAATGACAGCAAACTGGCCATAGCTGCAGTCTGCTGTTGCATATAGTTTCCTGGGAAGTCTATTGCAATGCCATAAGCTCCTGACCATCCTCACCTGGCTTGGTATTAAAAAGTTTGTGTCCCTTATTTTCATTGTCTTTCCTAAAAAGGCCCTTCTAATAAAAGCTGCGTCTGCAGCCATCCCTTCTCAGTGGTGGGCTCATTCTCTTGCTTCATAAGCAAAAAATGAGAACAAGTTTTCTCTATTCAACTTTGGTGATTTCTCTTTTATTGCAGAGAAAATGGAAAGGAAACAATGCACAAAAAGAGGGAAACAAGACATCATGGGATGCACTTGGCAAAGCACCACTCATCCCCAGCAGCTGTGTGCAATTGTACTAAAGATGCCATCAGCTTCATAAAAAAAAAATAATAGACATTTTTCCTTGTTGCCAGCTGAAATTCACTTATGGGGAAAGTAACTGAAAGAAACTGACAATAGCAGTCATTTAGCACAGGGAGCAGATTTGTAGGGGACAGAGTTTTGGCACACAGGACATCTCACCATCAATTGTCTGGAAAATTGTTGCCAGGTAGTAAAAGGCTTTATCCCAATTGGGGTTTTGTTGGCTTTTTTGCGGTGTAGCTGGGTGGGGTTTTTTTTGGTTTTTTTGGTAGTTTTGGGTAGGTTTTTTTCCTTTTTTCCATTAAATCTTATGCTACAGGGTCCTCTTTGGGGCGATAGAAACTTATGTGTACACCAATCCCTGTTTGAATTTGCATGGGTTTCATAACCAGCATTTCTGTAATTTGATGATTCTTTTTATGCAAGAGATGGTAGATTTGCCAGGACATATATGAAAGCTTTGATACGTATGTATTTTGGAAACAGCTCTTTGCAATATGGGAAATTAAGAGCATAAGAAAGTAATGAGATTCAGTCATTTTTCTTTTATTGCTTTAACTTGTTTCTTGCACATTAGGTCCTTCTAATTGAGAAGTAAATTTAGAAGTGAGAATTTAAGAGAACTAGGAATGAACATTCATTTTATTTGAGCAGAATGAGCAAGTCCATTTTGTTTAGCTTTACAGCCAATTGTGCCATTTGTGACACCACACAGTGATTTCAATGGGAATGCAGGTGCCTAAGATGGATTCATATTTTTAAGCACTGCTGATTTGGATTTTCTGCAACTCTTTCTCTTTGGAGACAGAAATATAAATGACTTAAACGAAAGAATTCTTAAGGAAATACTTTGCTTATATCAGTTTTGCTCTAGGAAGCAATTTCATGTTGTAACCTTAACGTATTGAGTTTTGTGAGGTTTTGAAAGCTTTTTAGACCATAATTACAAAACCTTAAATGATTTCTGTATTAGATTTTGTCTGGATTCATGAGACTACATAGTGTATTTGCTGCACAAAAAGTTGCTTTTCACTCTAGAAGCATTCATGTGCCAGCTTGACTGGCAAGCTGGTCTTTCAGTAGTGAGCTTGAAAGTTATTTGATTCACTATGTCCTAAAGCATAGACAGCATGATACTGAGTGTTTCATACTGTTCTGAGGAATGTAAATATTATATTCATTCTAGCATATATTGCTCTTGTCTACTGATACCACTTGTTCTCTACCTCTTGTCTATATATTCTTATTTCTTTTTCTTGTTATCACAGGAAGCTAACACTAACAAGAAGCATACTCTATGCTTAGGGAAGCATTAGAAGAATCAGCTGCAGTAACAAAGTACAAGAAAGCTCAGGGCCAGAAAGTGCCTTTACCTTACTAACAAAAAAATTAATTTAAAAGAAGACTGAGTAAACATTTTTTTCATTAATTAACTGAATTATGATTATAAAATCAGGCTCATATTTCTTCTTAGATATCTTAGTGAAGAGGAGGGATCCTTAGCACCTGAATCTGGAATGGAATGGTCTCTGTGCTGGAATCACACACTTTAGCCAGTTTGTGCTGGGGACATACTTTTGCACAGAAAACTCCTCTGTCCTTCTTACCATAAAGAAGTGCCTGCTCAGCTAGAGCAATACAGATCTTTATATATTTCTGTGCTCAGCAAAATCTGCAGAGAGATATATTATTAAGTGCAAAGCTGTTGGGTCTCGACCCTGACCTGAACATAAATGTTTTGCTAGTATATAACACCACCACAACATGAGTTGTACCACTCATGGCACAGCTAGGATTAATTAAATGGGTCATTCATATTCCTTAAGAGGGGACAATCACCTTCTTATGCAGGGCAGACTGTGAACCTTTACTCACTATGATGTACTTGGATGAGTACTTTGTAACATTATTGACTTCTGTGAATAATTGCAGAGGTAAAGGTTTTTGGGTCCAGTGTTTAAGATGTGTTAATTGCCTTTAGTTTCACTTCTGCCAGCTGGAGCTGAGATCCCAAATACTACAGAGGATGTTATATGATCAGCCCTTACCCTTTTGTAGTTGCTATAACTGCTCCTTTTAAGGAGAAGCATATACTGCATTATTTTACTACAAAATATCCTTGTCATTTAATTATAACATATATAGAAAAAAAAAGGACCAATTTATGAAGGAAAATAATATATATACTTGGATGTTGTGTTGTGTCTGTATAGGTTGGACTGTTCTGTTCCCCCTATCATGCAATTGTTCTGCCCTGTTTCTCCCCTCCCTCCCTTGTCCTGCCAGTTATCCCAACTCCTCCCCAGTTGCCTTGGAGACTAATGTACCCTTTCTCAAATCCTTCTCCGGTGCCCTGTTCGTCACTCGTCGCTCCTACCCTTCTCTCTAGAACTCTCTAGAAACTTCCAGCTTGAGCGTCGAGTGATTGGCTCAGGGGCTGGGGCCCCACCCTCAAGTTATCCCCATTGGGGTTTTCCCTGAGTCAATCTTTTGTATCCTACTCCCCTCTGAAACTCTATTCGTCCAAGGACTGACTCCTCCCCTGTCTCCCTCCCTCCTTATAAGCTGCTGCAACCCCTCCCTCATTCTCTTTGGTTGTTGGTTTCCCGTGGGGTTCAATAAAGCTGGATTCACCACAGCTGGAGAGCACTCTCTTTTTCTGCTGACTGTAGCCACAAGCCAAGCCACATCCTACCACAA
This sequence comes from Agelaius tricolor, assembly GCF_023055355.1. Classification (NCBI taxonomy): domain Eukaryota; kingdom Metazoa; phylum Chordata; class Aves; order Passeriformes; family Icteridae; genus Agelaius; species Agelaius tricolor. The sequence continues at coordinate 38,266,514 of NW_027269263.1, forward strand.
GGTCATGCTGCTGTCATAGCACAGCATTTGCATCAGGTGCTGTCCTGAACCACGGAGATTGGGACAGTGCCCCCGTACTGCTAGCAGTGCTGGATAGCCAGCCGGGACCTCTGAGAACAACAATCCTTCTCCAGCTGGACCGCTTCACTTGGAGCAATACTTACAATTAGTGTAAGTGCTGAACTATAACTCTAGTCAGAATTACAGAATAATGGGTAAATTCACAAATCCTTGACAGCTTTTACGTGAAAACTTTTCTCCATAGATTTATAAGCAACATGATGTAGAAATCATTATTTTTGATTTCTTTAGGCTTTTTTGATAAATGCAAAAAAAAGATTTTGAATTTCCATCCTTGTGACTTAAATACAGAAGTTGCTTTGTTAAAACAGCTTCCAAGATTTTTACTTTAGGTTCTTCTGCGAAGCTTCAAATAAACTACTTTTTTATTGGAAAAAACCTCTACCACTGTTGCCTAAAGTTTGGGTTTTTTCCCAGACATTAATTATCTAAAATGTCTAGATTTGTGCTCTTGATAATGTAAGCAATTATTTCTGGAGTTTCAAAGGGAAATTTCTCAGGATATGTTCCATAATGTAGAAGTCATACCTATTTTCTTCAGGGACATATTTCCATGGTATTATGCCTTCTGGTACAAATGAACCTTTCTGAAAGAATTTCCTTTGCTTACTGGTGGAAGTTAGTTGAAAGGTGCCTTGGGTATGAGGTATGTTGCCTTACCAGAGATTATTGGTGAGAGCTTTGGAGAATAAACTTTCTGAAATTGAGGTGATTCTGGCAAAACATGTAATAATAGAAGATAAATATTTTTGGGTAGATCCTGCTCAAATCAGATCTTAGATCATGATGGGGTAGGAAGGAGAAGACATATAGCAGGATTTGGTGTAGCATCATAATGGCCAGGACAGGGTAGTGGACAGCTGTACTACCTATAGTTTCAAAAATGCAGTAATTTGTAACCAGTGCATTTGCAAAAACAAATTTCTGCACATTTTAATGCCTGTGTGCTGGTGCTTTACGCAAATTGGTATCTCCACACTACAGTTTCACAAATGAAATTTTAATCTTATCTTGTATATGGTATTAACTAGGACTTCATGTCTCAACCAAATCCTTTGTTTCAGAGAGACAGTCTGAAAAATTTAGAAAATTTTGATTGCTGAAGTAATCTATTACGATTGAGTCAGTTCTTTAATGTTGAAAGAATGAGTGCAGAATGGGTACTCGTTCCTGGTCCTCAGAAAAAAAGATATTGACCATGGTTTTCTGCCATTTAATTTGATAAGGATGGTGGAGAAAATTTAACAGTATTACAATTGCACATGTAAAGAATGATTAAATCATAAAAACATGATGCTGTCCTCGCAAATCACTTCAGTGTACTCTTCAGATACGCTTATCCGGAAATCTTCAGTGCTTGATTATCAATACAACAGTTTCATTATAGATGACAGACCTTCCTTGCAACAATTGTAAGTAAAAAGTTAATCTTCACTGGTTTTCTGTGTGGCATCCACATGCCCTCTGAGCAGAGAGAGATTTAGCTTTCTCAGGATGCTCCTGAGAGAAGCTGTGAGAGAAGCAGAGAAAAGAATCATCAAAACAATTCTTGTCTCATTTGCTGCTCCTGTGTTTGTGCCCATGTGGAATGTGTTCTGGAGATTGTTTGCCAAGGTGGTTACTTGGTTGCATTCTGGTAATGGTGTTTTGGGTTCATTGACCAATTGGATCCATTTGTGTGTCAGGACTCCTGGGCAGAGAGTCATGGTTTTTCTAGTTAGTTAGTTAGTGATAGTTCTTGTTAGTGTAATATAGTGTAATATACTTAATAGTTTATAGGTTACAGTGTTAGTGGGTTTAGTGTTAGTGTATAGTTTATAGGTTATAGTTTAGTGTTAGTGTAATATAGTATAATAAAATAATTAATTAGCCTTCCGACATCATGGAGTTCTGCGCATCATTCTTCCTGCCCATCAGGCATCGAAGCACCAATAGTTCTGCTTTGCCATATATAGGATATTATGTTTATTTTCAGTTGAGCGTAAAAGGAAGTGTGTCAGAGGTATAGTTGCTGTAAAGAGTTGGCCATCGCCCTTGTTTTTGAGAGAAGAATCATCACACAAATTAAATAGCAGCACATATTTCAGACCAGAGTTACCTCACCTTATGCTACAAGTGTTAGCATTTCATTTAGTACTTTGCCAAGAGCTACATTTACCATGTTGCCTTGAGCTATACTCTCAGATATATCAGATTTTTTTTGTGTAATACAACTAAAAGTATCCACAACTAAATTACGTATCTAAAATTATATTTACAAATGTATATTGTGCAGCCTGATTCACAAGTACAGACATACTCCAGTGGTTATCATTTGTCCTCCACCTTTCCTCTTTTCCTCCAAATCTAATGGATCCTGTTCCCTGTTAATAAGTAAATTGTTGGCATTACAACATTACAAGAAAAAAGTATGTTCACAGAATGTTCAATGCATTGTTGTGATGCCATCATAAAACTTATTCCTCACATCTATTATCTTGTTTTATGAGAGAAGGGTCAATTTTAAAGACTCCCTGACAAAACATAAATATATATTACTGGACAACTAGTAGTTAATCCTTGTGAAAGTACAATGTTATCTCCTCCTTTTGCAGTTACTTAGATGATAGAAATATTTTGAGATGTTCCTATTTTAACTTGAATAAATGAGTAGCCTTAGAGGAAACAGTAAGCAAAAATGTTGCTTTCAAGACTGAACCATACTATAATGAAATATAGTATGTTAAGTCAAATAAATTTAAATAAATAAATAAGTAAATAAATAATAATAACAATAATAAATGACAATAACAATAATAATATTAATAAATAAAGAACTAGTAAACATTTTGCATTCTCTTATCACTAAGATCTTCAATCCTTCTCTTCATTTCCCTGGTTTATCCAGAATTACCTTAGGCAAAGAAAGACGGAATATCATTTATTTTCTCAAGGAAAACATAAAGCTTGACATCGTTTATCTCCTTAAGAACTCACACTATTATGCTTCAGCATTATACAGATACAGTGGGTTTACGTAGTACAGATAATGAGAATATTTTATGATATGTGACCCTTTGACATGTGTATTCATAATATTCTCTATAGGAAAGAAAATTTTAGCCTTTTCTCTCTTCCAGAGAGTTTCTGTCTGGACAGAAATCATGGCATGGCCCATTGTCCAGTGCATAAAGCATAATGATTTTGGGGTAAGCGCACAGAATTCTTGCGATGCTTGACTGAAATGTGCTTTTCTGCAAAATGTACCTGCGGGGTGCTTTCACCCCGCAGGTATTTCATTGAAAGGGGAATTCACAAAAAACTGCAACCTGAAGAGAAATCCATAAATGCTGGTCAATGGGAGGTGAAAGGAGGAATTTACTGAGGACAGTATATTCCAGTAGGTGGGATGGTATAAAATTAGTGTTTTCCTGTGTACTTCTGGGACTAAGCTACTTAATGTTATAGTTAGGGATTAGAGAATTGAATCTCTTGCAGAGATGTGTGGTGGGATATGACTATCTTAATGGCAACCCACAACTTTGCCATCAAGATATGCATCCAGAGAAACAGGAGTTCACTTCAAGTTTTGCTCCATGAATAGTGTCTACATGATCTAACAGTGAGTTGTAGATTAAAACTACAGGAGGTCTTGGCTTATCAAACTTTTGTCCTACTCACTTTCTAATATGCAGAAAAACACTGGAGATATTTAAGTTTGCTATTAAAAAATGAAAGAGCTTCATAAGAAGTGTATATGTATTTTCTATTTATGGATGCAGAAGAAAACACAAGAATTAGTTTAAAGTGTTTTCTACATTGTAAGAAAGATACAGAAGCCAGAATAGCAGATGTAATCACCAAAGACAAAAGAATCCTAATGACATTGTAGAGATGCCCAAGAGGAATCTTTGCTCTAAAGGGAGAGTGATAGCAGAGAGATACAATGAACCACTATGTGAAATGATAGAGAGATGGAAAAGGATGTAATGTTAAAATGAAGAGATAGGAAAAAGAATAAAGAAATAGGTATACAATAATTTAACACTGATATTTACAAACTCCATTTTGTTCCATAAAAAAAAGTGTGGAAATCAATTTAAAAAGTGCACAGCAGACTCAGAAGAACAACTGACTACAAGCTGAATCTTTAAAGGAAGGAAGTGAAGGAATGAGGGAACTAATTAACTATAGTTACTTAATTGCAGGTAGATGTTTGACTCCTAGATTTATGAAATGGAATAATATACTGCCCTCAGCATATCAGCAAAATGATATCACAGTAATACTTCTGGATGTCTGAAAGAAAATACTTGCAATGTGAGTGAAGGATTCACACATAAATCACTGATATGATTAAAGAGCACTTCTGGACCAAAAAAGGTCTTTTGTGTTAGGGGCAATGCAAGTGTGAAAAGAAACGATGAATGCAGTATCTAATGCACAACATAAATGAATATATACATAATTTGGTAAACAAGCATTGTTCTTAGGGAGATTATACACTAAAGCACATTAATGTAGTAGTATAGTAAAGGAAAACCAACACTGGTATTAAATAATATTAATTATTATTCTAATGTTGAAAAAATAGCTGTAGTCCAGGTGCAAAGCTCCCATATACAAGTTTTTTGTGATAGCAAAATCTATGTGTGAAGCAGATACTCAATAAAAAATAGAAACTTGAAAAATGACAGAAATTAATCAGTGAGATGCAGAATAAGAAGGGAGAGTGTTGCTGAAGTTCCAAGGGTGAGGATAAGTGTTCTTTCTCCTTTATCACTTTACCTGTGTATTTGCTAGTTGCTACTGGGGATACCGGACAAATCAAAGAACAATTCAACAATAGTCAACTTGATAAAACAGAAATGGAGACCATGAGTGAGTTTTCTAAAGGAGAAAGGCTCAATTTTTTACACATAAATTGAGTAAACAGTTTCACTGTAAAAAGATGTTTGAAACTGTTACTAAAAAAAAACTCTCCTCAGTTGGACAGCAGAGGACATTTATGGAAGAAAGACCTCAGGCCAAAAATTGCTTTTCTGTTGTCCTGTAAAAGCACTTTCAGAGTTGCTGAATTGTAAATAATAGCTTCTTCCTCCTTTGTTTAGAATATGAAAGAAATATTTGGTACTTTGACAAAGTAATAATAATATGAAGCACAATATGGGTTTCCACTGGAAAGCAATGTGGGTTCTCTTGCAAAGCAACAGGAACTAATAAAAAGCACACAAGAGGATTTCTTCAATCAGAACTAGTAATTAGATAATAATCAGGTACATATTTCAGGATTTTATTTGCAGTTATGACCTTTGATCCCAAGATAGGTTCATAACACAACTTGCTTTTCTGCTTTAAAGATATCATAAAGGTTTTTGGGTCATTCAGAAATTACAAAGATAGGGACAAAGGGAATTAGCATAAACACCTGTGTCTGACTTCACTCCCATTTCAATTAACTTGTTCTTTTATTTTAAATAAAACCCAGAAAATTAAAATTAAATAAAGAAACAGAAACTTAATCCAGGAATATGTTGGCATTCCAGTAGCTGTCTGATTCTCTGGAAAAGCAGGAGATGCATTTTCAGCCCATTGCTCCAAACAGGGTCAATCCAAAAGATTTGAAGCGACCTCATCTTTCACCCATGTGAGTACTCGGCTATAGAAGAGCTTTCTTTGTTGGAGCACAGTTAAAAAGGAGCTGGGGAAAGCACAGCTCTGCAGATGTGGGGTCATACAGGCAAGAGAGCTGATGACTGCATTTGATTTCAGAGCCAAAATCCCTTTGATGATGCTGATCTTCTCTTCACAAGTGTTTTCCTCATTTTCCCATCTGCCCTATGGTCTGACTGGCTGATGCTATGGCAGCATTACTGGCCTAACCTTTCAGCAGCTGCAGCTGCAGGACAGATAGCTGCTTCTGGTGGCCATTGCTAAACACTTAGGCAGACTGAGCCATAACTTCTCACAAGCTAAAGCAGCCCTTCAGTGGACAGGTTCCTCCTATTCCTCTTACTCCTATCAGTTTGCTGTCTGTGATGTCTCCCTATGGAATTCATTATGTTGATTATCAATATAGGTGAATAAATATGCAAGTTTACTATTCTCCATTTAACCTTACCAGAAGCTGACTATCATCTTTAAAATTAGATGAGTGTCTTGCAGAAGGTTTATTTTGAAATGTCATGGGAATGCAGGAAGGTTGTGTATGACTGAGAGCTTGTTACGCAGAAAGTTTCACAGGAAGTGGTAAAGGCAGCAAACAAAACAGTGAAACAGACTGGATTCATGAGTACAAAAGCTGATGGTTTGCCCTCTTTTTGTACACTAATGGAAAAAACAAAAAATTAGTTTTGAGATTTTGTCCCAAATGATTGACTCTCGTTTACAGCATGAATATATATTACCTCAAATATAACCTATAACCTTTATATAACCTTCATCCTGGAAGTAGCTATGAAGATGTAATTTCTGCTTTAAAAAATTTGACAGGATTTCTCTGTCATTGATGTATTGGTACTTGAGTTGAAAACACTATAATAGTGCATATTGTCGCAACTCAGATTTTTTTGTATTCTTGTGCATGTTGTCCAGTGCAAAATAAATGATCCTGTAATAGGGATTTTGACTCTCCCTTTAAAAGGATGTCTTCTGCTTAATAGTCTGGACATTTTGGTTTTTTTTTTTTATGGTATTTAGCCCAGATTTTCTGCACTCAGTTTCATTTAGAAAGTCTAGGATAACTCAGGGGTACTAATATTTCTAAGACTACCAGTCTTAGAAATCCTATGATTTTAGAAATCCCCCAAATTAACATCCAGTAGATAAGAGGAGAGGCAGAGGAAGAGAAAGGAAAATATTTATGATTATCAGTTATCTGCAGTCTCAGAGAATTAATGATGACAGATTCCTTTGAAACACTGCTGAGAAGAAGCGGTAGTTCCTTTTTTGCCATATTTTGGCGGCAACCCTCTGGATCAGCAAATATGATCTGAGATTGCAAATTCTACTTAATGCCTTTACAGAAAAGCATGGGACATAAGCCAGGAAATAAAATGTAATACTGTAGGGATTAAAAGATCTAAGGATGAGAATACATTTACTTTCACAAGAGTTTTAATATTCTGGAACATAGTGAGAGATCTATGCACTTAGAATAAAGTCCTGATCTAAGGAAAAGCAATAGCATACTTTAAGGTGGGTTATTGAAGCCTCTTTTTTCTTAAGATAGCCCTTTTAATCTGTTTTCTTTTTGTTCATTGGTGCTAGGATTTTCAGACATGAAGTCAGGAACCTGGAAGTGTCTTGTCATGCTGTCAGACCTCAATAAGTAGGCGTGAAAATATGAGGGTAATTTTACTTGAAATGGTAGCAAATTTATTTAAAGTGCTTAAATTTTTCAGTGGTCTTCATGATAGAAATAGTATGGAAATTTGTCTATATAAAGATAGTTTATGAACTATATATGTTATATAATAGAACTTTTTAGTTTGCATTCCCTTTTTGGGTAATAAGTCATGTTCAGGATAGGCAAGTCATGTCCTATATTAATGCTTATAATTATATATACATGCCTGAGAAATGCACTTTAAATTGGTACGTGATCCCATTCTAGTTTGAATTTTTTCATGATGATTTTTTTTCCTCAGTGTTTCACAGTAATATTACCTTTGTTCATTTCAGGCCAGGTGTTCATGATAGAAGCAAGCAGTGAAGTTCAGATCCTCCTGGGGATATTTCTGGAAGAACTGAACTGTGGCTTTTGCTTTCAACTATGTTGCAATTTCTATTCCAGGGAAATTAAAATTCAACTACTCACTTCTACATGTGCTCACCAGTACTCAGTATTCAGTCACAGAAGAACTTCAATAGAAAAGGAGAAGGGAGAAAATCCAGATAAGTACCTAAGCCACTAATCTTAAGTATGTTTGCAATTTTGTGGTACAATTAGATGCTACTAGAATGGAGCCTGTCTGTGGCTTATAGGAAAGCACTGTTCTAAAGCAGTTAGTATGCAATTTTCCTCACATAGCTCTGACAGTAAAAACCAGACCAAATTTCCTGCACTCTCAACTGGAAGACTTGGGACCAACTTTAAGTAAGGACTGGCAGTCATCTTTAGGTGTTTGGTAACTCAGACAAGTGGAAAATGCTCAAATACTATTTCTAAATTTCCTGGTTGAAGTGCCATGTATTCCAGTGAATCATGTCAAGTCATTTTGTAGCACGTTGTCTAAGAGAATGTGACGGATGCTATGCCTCAGAAACAGAAGTAACTGACAGTGCCTAATCCAATTCATGAAAACATGACCTTCAGAAGATGTACTTTGAGATATATGATGTGCAATATTTTCATATACCCTTTCCTTTAATTTCTCTTGACCTGATTGCAGACTTTTCTTAGGGGCTTGTCCCTCATGACAATGTATTTGGTGTCATTCCTTTTCAGAAATAACTTTTAATTTCCACAGTCTTTGAATCAGGATTTTATTATTTTTCCATGTTGCAATAACTTGAACAATTTATCTTGAGTATTTCAAAAATTTGGAAGTGGAATTCTTAATTTTTTCTTTGGAACTATAAAAGTTTAGATGTGATAAACTAGGGTCATATAATCATTAAGATATTAATGTGTACTCTGCATATAGTCTTCTTTCATGCATACTTGTAAGTTGTTATAACTTTAAAGAGTTCTTTAAAAATCTCAATGAGTGTGGTAAATCAATTCATAAACTGTAAAAGCTTTCTAATGATTTGGCTTCAAAGGGAAACTAAATGAAAAGAGTCTTGGTTAATATATTTGATTCCACTGTATTGTGCTTATCTATTATCCTCTCAATATTTTGTAATCTTGAAAATATAAGTTAACCCATGTGCTGTCACTTAATATAAAATTGTCAATAGCTATATTATTCATAAAATGAAATAGTAAGCACACATAGTTCATTCATTCTGTGTCCTTTAGTTTAGTCTTTGATAGAAGCTGGTCAGTGCAACTTACTAGTCACAAAAAGTTCAATTATTCAGGATTTTATAATTATTAATAATAAAATTTAAAATTATAGAAAAAATCCATTAAGTAATGACGAAAGATACTAAGATATGTTTTGGACTTTAGTATACGATTTTTAATCTGAACATCAGATAGTGTCAAGAAACTGATAGCTTTCTATGGTGGCAGCATGTTATTTTGACAGTTGCACTGAAATACCACATTCAAGCACCAAGCGGACTGTAGGGGCTTTGTTGAGCTTCCTGTGGGAGAATTATTTTGCTGCATTGCTATAATCTGCTATTGCACATTAGTTAGAAATAAGCCTTATGAAACATCACCCTGAAGGTCAAAAATAATTCTGTTATTTATTTAAAACAAGTGTTTGAAGGGAGGAAAAGAGGTTTGCAAGCATACAGCTCTGTCTCCTGCAAATCCCATGGGGATTCTCAACTGCTGACTCATTATCTTAACATGTAACATAATAACCAATTACTGTCAATGTGACCAGACCCATCAGGCTCCTATTGCATTAACCTTATGAACTGGTTCAAGAGAAATGTAATCAATCCATTGCTAAATTAATTACTAATTTTAAAGTTATCATTAAATAATATGATTCCAAAATTGGCATAAATCATGTGGTTAAGCATCGAATTAGGTTTCAAGAAAGGAAAAAGGGTAGCAAATCCTATTCAAAGGATTTCATTATATTCATTTGCTCAGAGCACTGAGAGGTCATAATTTTAACCTTGTATGGGTCCAAACCATATGAAAATTATTCATGTCACCAAAGGCCAGCAATAATTCCTTTAATTCCATGGCATATTAATGACCAACAACGAATGGGCCCCTTAAGTGTTCCATTTATTGTCTTAAATATGAAAATGTTTTAGAGATTAGAGGGGAAATTGTTTGAATTAATTAACTGAACTGATGCTCAAGGGAACCTGGTACAAGATTTTCAGACAAAGGCTGAGAATTTACAATAATGACATTTCTTTCATGGCTATAAAATATAGTACCAGAGGGACTTTGAGGCACTCTTAACATTTTAGCTGATGTCTGTTGAGGGTTTGAGATTTCTCGGAAAGCATCAATTATGGCATGAAAGACATCACATGAAAATAGCCGTGAGGCCCACAAATTTCACCATTGAAGTGGGATCAGAAGACTGACACAATGAAAATTCAGAATGTAAATGGAAACTATTAAAGTAATAGGATTATTTATTTTAAAAAAAATGGGTTTTTCACGAAAGGTAATATGTAAAAGACAAGAAATACTACTGGCTTCAAAAGGAAAGCTTGAGAGTTTTGTTCTTAAGTTACTCCTGAGTGAATGTACTCTCCCAAAAGCAATGGGGAGACAGCCACCATCCAAGCTTGTGACAGGTCTGTGTGAACTTACAGCCCTTGATTGCTACCTGCTGTCTCTTCTTGGTTGTTCATGGATCAGGGATCACCAAATGTCCTGAGCTGTACCCTGATTCTGTGGTGTGAACAAACAAAAATTTACATCAACTTAAGTTCAATATTGGCTGGCCTACATAGAGTGGTCTTTCAGCTGGTATTTACAAAGGATAAGGGCTTCAGTACTCATGTAATCATGTATGTGGCAGCATGATACTTTTAAAAATGGAGTTTGCTGTGATAGTTTAGGAAAGGAAAAAAAAAAGAAACTTGAAGAGTGTAAAAATGCCCTCTTCTGCTCTTCATATTTTTTTACTCTTTTACATACATTTTCTTTTTAGTTTTCCTGTATTCCACATAGGAATTTCTTAGGCTCTCAGTTTGATCCATCCCACTATTAACAAGGACACTTCCTCTTCTAAGACAGCACTGGCCAATGAGGGCTGCAGTATCTCACTAATATTTATTGGCTCTGGCTCCTGAAGGTGGGCCATGCTTGGTTTCTCAGGTCTGCTGAAAGTCCAGTCTCTTCTGAATTTAAAAGAAAAATCCAGCTAAAATCCAAATAAAAACTTTAAAATAATTTTATCCTGCCTGTGTTAACAGAGCAGCTGAGAAAGGATGTGACAGCAGCATACAATTTCTACTGCAGAAGTCAATACATTGCAAATTGATTTTCCATGACTAGGTTTCTTATGACTAGTATAATAATCCAGGGAGCTATGTAGTTTACACTGAAAAATTAATAACACTAAGGAATGGCACATAATAAAAATAAATGGAAATACCTCATCACTGTAAATACCATAAATTCACCAGTATGATGTGGGAACAGAGAAGCATCCCAAATTTTGGTCATACCATATAGTATCTAATTTATAGAAGAGGCATTATATCAGACATCTGCTCCTAATATCCTACAGATTTTAAGTTTTCACATACTTTTTTCTCTGTGTTTCAGAAAACTGAAATATAAATTATTCAGTTTAGAGTTGCTTGCATATTCAAAGCCATTGGCTGTGAATACTTATGAATATGATGGCTGCATGCATGCACAGACTAAATGGTGAGGAATACAGCTGATCACATATGCACAGTGCTTATGCCATAGTGAGTTTAAATTGGGAATATGTTTTGATCAGATTATTAAATCTATTTGTAAGATACAATTTGATATATCAAAACACTTTTTTGCAAGAGAGAATCCAGAACTAAGCAGAAGAGACCATCATCTGTAACAATTAACCTTTTCATGGTAAATAGTAGAGTCCACCAGTAAAGCAGTTAAATAAATAAATAATATAATATTATTATTACACAAATGTATCAATATGAATATTAAACATTTACACACATTAAATACTTTCGTGCATTAACAATTTCATTATTCTCTTACTTCAGTCTTTATGAAAAATTGCTGAAGATATCCATAACAATGAGGGATGCACATTGTAACCTCCTGGGTAGATTATCCTCCAATAAAACACGGAGGAAACAGCTCTTTTTACTCCATGAACTTCTTATTTTCATCAAGATTGCTTTGGTCTCAATTTTTAGTCCTATGGTCCTCGAAACTTTGAATATATATGCAGAAAATCTTGAAATTCCCTATGATTATCACTCAGGTACTACCCCTGAAATTCAGCATTGATTAGATTTTGCAATGTTTTTTTGCCAACTTGATTAAAACATATTCATACAAGAGTCAGGTTTGACATAAAAATAAATAACCAATCTTGGTTTTGGAATTTTCTTTGCAAAAAGATTTTTCAGACTTTGTTTTTTTATCTAATTTTATTTTCTCTAAACATTTTTTAACTGTTAGCTGGGACAGCGATTTTTTAATTTCTTTTTGAGGGTAAAAATATTGATCATTTCACTCCAGCCACAGTGAACCTTTAGAATTTCAATCAAATTGCTTTGAAACAAAAGTAAACATTTCACAGACTACAGTAAAATTATCCTCAGCTTAATGTATCTCAGGTTTCTTTGCTTTCACTAACAGGAAGTAGTATTTTCAATAGCTTACATGATGGAACTTACAATTGGGAAGATCCCATTCTTATCAAATGTTAACAGATTTTTGAGACTCTGTTGTTGGGTTGACCTAGGCTGCATGCCAGGTGTCCACCAAGACATTCTCTCACTTCCCTCAGCAGGATGCAGGGTGGGGTGAGAGAAAATAAGGTGAAAAACCCCTTGTAGATGTAGATAAAGGCAGCTTAAAAAAGCAAAAGTGAAGGTCACGTGAGGCAAGCAAAGGGAAAAAAGTCAAAATATTTAGTCTATGCTCCCCATCAACAAGTGATGTGTGGCTGCTTGCTGGGAAGCTGGACTTAACCACAAGTGGCTGCTCCAGAAGGTAAATGTTGTAAACAATGAATTTGCCCCCCCCTTTCCTCCTCTTTTCTCTTACCTTTTATATCTGAGCAGACATCGCGTGGTATGGAGCATCCCTTTGGTCAGTTTGGGTGAGTTTTCCTGGTTGTGTCCTCTCCCAAGATTTTGTCACTCCCCTCCAACTGGTGATGGGGGAACACTGGAGAGGCGGGGCTGACACTGTTCCAGTGCTGCCCAGCTGCAGCCAGAGCACTGGTGTGCTATCAGCACCTTTCCAGCCACCCATGCAAAGCACTGCGAGGCAAACCCAGCACAAAGAGCAGCTTAAAAATCATGTGTAAGTTTGAAAAAGCTTTGAGTAGGGTAGCTTTAATTTATTCTGAAATAAGAGCATCTGCCCTACTCTGTCTCCTTAAAGGGTCAAATATTGTTCTCATGTTACACCAGCATGAATGTGGAATGTCACTGGTAAATATGGCAAGGTTTGTTTTTGTATACACAAGGTAGGCCATAACAGGTAATCATATAGACTACTGTAGACTTGTTGATAAAATATGGAAAAGCAGTTTTCAAATTTCTCATTTTTAATCTGTCTTCAAGACTCTTTTAACAGTACAGTATCACAGTAACACAGTTTAGACTGAAAACACGTTTTGACTGTTGGTAGGGTTGATTGAATGCATTTAAATTTCCAAGATACTGCTGTAATGCCTGGAAGCAAGCTATTAATGCAGTGACTCATGTTTTGATCTAGTTATGTTCATCCAGTTTCCAGCATATGTGACATGCATCATACTTTAGTAGTGAGAGAGAAAAAAAAAAAGAAAAAAATTTATAAATTCTATGACTCTGAGATCTTATTATGTAAAACAAATGCACACCCTGTGCAGGAAAACTAAGACCTAGAAATAAATGTAAAAGAGTTGACAAATAAAACCCCCCCCAAAATCCATAAAAACAAAAACCAACCAGTGAACCAAAAAACTCAAAACCCCGAGCTTAAATGACTATCCATTTCTTACCTGGCCACTGAAGGAGTTGAGTTTCTTGTCAATTGCACCAAACTTCAACAGATAGTGATTCATAACTGAAAGTTAGACCTGTGAATGCTGTTGTCCAAACACCTGTGTGGCAGCTTCATCCCAACCTACTAAAATTTACTTTATAAGAAGTGGCAAAATATTTTATCATATTAAGCCTAAGACATGCTTTCTTATCTTTCCAATGTTAGGTTTCTAATATTAATTTCCCTTGAATTATTGCAATGTGGTCTTCATCCCCTACCTGTATAGAATGAATTAATCCATTTAAGAAGCATCAATCTCTGAACAAAATAATGTGGACACAGCAATTGGGGTCTTTTTCCCAAATGCAGCATAACCTAAGCTTCGTGAACAGAAAAACCGTTTCTGTCAGCAAATTTCCATATGTGTTTGTGTACATACATAGAGATGCACACATATGTAGTCAGTGAAAATGCCACATACTTTCTTCAGTTTTTATATGTTTTTGTATATGTAAACTGTTTCCAACTAGGGGAGACTGATCTGGGAAAAAATTAGAAAATTTCGTATTGCTGATATTTTTTTCCATGTAATAACATTACCCATTTCAGGAACTCAAGATATGAAGGCTCTGGAACCACATTTGTGTAGGATTTACATTATCAAAATGGTAAAATACACAAAAAAATATTGTTTATAGTGGAAACAATAAAAAAGAAAGCAAATAATTTACAGATGTTCTGCCTCACAGCATTACTTGAAGACTTGAGAAGTAAAAGATAAATCATGTTGTTCTTCTCAAACTGAAATATAAGGTGAAAGTATTAGTCATATTTTTGCACAACCACTTTCAGTGTAAAATCACAGTTTTATCCAAATGGTAATCCACAAGAGATGTGAAAATACCGTGTCTAGGTCTTGAAAGTGCTAACTATTTGTTCTGGATTTACCCAATATAAAATACTCAAATAAATTAGCTTGACAGTAATGCATACAGGGATCTTCTGTAGTTATGGTAGTTAAGCTATTAAAGTACTCCACTGGAAATTTAATATATTTCAGAATCGATATTTTAATTTTTTACATGTAAATCAGTATATACTGAAAAACTGCTCAATATTGCATATACCGGTTTTCTTTTGTAATAAGTTAGATTGCATACTGCATATCATCTTTGAAGTTAAAGAAATGTAATTAGAAGTGATGGAAATACATTTTCTCCATTTAATATACCTATTTTTTAAAAATGCTATTTATAGAAGACCATGTTAAAGATAATTTTTAATGTGTCTTCTGTGTAGATATTCAATGCTCTTCTTTCCTTAAATAATTGTCTATTAAGCTTTATGAGTTGCAGCGGAAATTGCACAGATCCACTCTGAGAATTGTTAGCTTGTTTTTTAATCCTGTATCTTTCCAATAGACAGGAATAGTGCTGGGTTTTTTCTTGGCTAATCCAATTACATCCTGGCAAATTTACAGAAGATAAAGGGTCAAGTTATTATTTAAAATGCTTTATAGTGTGACTTTCAGGAAACAGTTTTAGTCCCTGTTACAGCAGAGAAGTTAAAATGATCCTTGCTGGAATGCAGCTTTGAATGTCACCTAAAAGCTGAAAACTGCTGTTAGGGTTTCACCTTCAGTTAATTTTTCATTTAAAGTGCAGCACTCACACAAGTCTATGTTTCTTAGTAGATGTCGTTTTCTGGAAGTAAAATAAGGAAATCAGACATCACTAATACTTGAAAATGGAATCTAATGGAAATTGAACCATCCCACAAAATCCATTTGGTGCTTATTTATAGAGTTTGCTATGAGGTTATTGACACTTAGGAAAATAGGGTTTTCTCACTGCTCTCAAATGTAAACTGAATGAGTATTTGCCAGTCCAACCACATATCTCTTGTTGCAACTGTATTTTGAACATTATAGATAAGGGCTCATAATTTATAATAACACCTTATGTCTCCTGAAAGTCTGGTTGGTACTTGGGAAAAAGCAGGCTTGGTGTTTGTTTTCTTATTTGCCTGATTTGGGCTTGATGAATATGAAAATCTGCCAAGTGCAAGTCACTTGCCAGGATCTTGGGGCATTCCCTACTTACCAAGCTGAAGCTGGCATTTATTTTGTGATTTAATAAACAGCTTACCAGATGTCCAGTAGTCAAAAAAGACCACTGTCCTAATACTTGGAAAAAATAACTCTCATCCACTTAAACCAGGATTGTTTTATTCTCTATTAATTCTGTGTGGATTTCAAGATTCTTCAATTAATGGAAAATGTACATTAGTACAAATGAATAGTGAAATCCTGGTTCAACCCCTGTGATAGCATCTCTGTCACTGGCTTGAGTGGACTTGGGGTTTTCCATGCAATTTTATAGAAAATATCTCCAACTTCTCTGGCTGAGAATAATCCTGTCTGGCTGCTGGAGCCCAGCCCACTGCTCTGTGAACTGGGGCTTTCTGACCAGGCTAAGGCATGTCACATTCTTGTTTGTAGGTCCAACCAGAAATGAACATGAGCAGGAATCTCAGAGACATACACAAGTGTAGTTGAGAAGAGGTAAAGGAAACAGCATTTTTTACTGTAGAGCTAACAACTGAAGCACTGAAAGGTTTTGGTACTTGTCCTGCATATTTCACATCCCCAGGGCCTTCAGCAGCTGTCAAGGCATAGAAGATTTAGTGTGCTTGCTCCAGCAAAAAACCTCAGATCTTCAATAAGGTAGTCAAGTGACCTAACTATACCATACATCCCTTCTCTCACAAGATTATCTTGATTATGCATTTGCACTTCTCACCTTTAGTTCGCTAATAGTCCTCATCTTTATTTTCCATCTTACAAAATATTGCCATTATTCTTGATGTCTCTCAGACATTAGTCGTTACTAAGTTACAACTGTATGTCTCAATGATCTCCAAAACAAGTTTCACTTAGAAATAATATTGATTTTTTAACATTATTTTGTTCTGATGATGCTAGAGCTTTAGAGTGTTTAATACATGAAATATTAACTACATTTTCATCCTGAGAAGTCAGTGTTTGATTACATCATTTTAATAACCAATGATCCCTTTATTTCAGCCTCTTTCTTTCAAATTCCTATTTCTAGGGAAGAAAAAGGGTGGAAATTTTCTCCCTGGGTTTTAGGCCAAATAAACCTACTTCCATGTTATTAATTTAGGTCATTATATTTGACCTGTTTTGAGTCATCTATTCTTGATAATGCTTTTATATTTGAGGACTGTGGTACCGCCTACTCCTGCATCCTGCTTTGTCCTGTTGTAAATCTTCTTTTGGGCCCCAGTTAGGGTTTTGTGCTCAGCATTAAAATGACTAAGCTTACTCAGAATCCTTTTCTCTGTAAAAAAATAGCATTTGTTTTTTGTTTGTTCGGTTTTTTTTTCCTCGACAGTGCTTGAAAGTCAGGGATTCACGACTGATGTGTAACCCTTCCACAGCGGACTCTTACGTGTTAGAATTATAGCTTCAATTCAGAGTTAGAGCGCTTCCTTGCTGTGGCAAGTTGGATGATTCAGGATGTCCAATGGAAAATTATAGCCATTCATCAACTAAGGCTAGGGAGTCACCTTATATTATAAAACCTTCAGTTTCTGGATGATTGTAAAATACAGCAGACAGAAATACTCCTATTGTACTCCTAAGGGACTTTTTGGTTCACAGGAAAGAGAAATAGGGATACTGAATTTTTTTCTTTCTTTCTTCCCTGTCCTCCTTTTTTTTCTCAATTCTTTTTTTATTTTTTCCTTTTTCTAATTTTTTTTCATTTGAAACCACAATCCTCCAGGTTACTTTAAACAGGAATGGGTTGAACATATTCCAGATTATAGTCCGTGTTTATTGAATGCCTGCTTTAATTTCTGAAGAATTTGACAGTTCCATTGTATATAGGCTTCCAAATGTGTAGAAGGAGTGGGAGTTGGGCTCTCTCTATTGGTTGCTTTGGACAGAGATGGAAGAGAGAGTTGGCTTCAGGCTGTTTCCTAGTGAAAGGATGAAAAACACTGGAAACAGGGTTTTTTGACACAACTGTCTGGTTCACTGCAGGACAATAAGAGAGATTTTATACCAATTGAAATAAAACATATGGTTCAACAATCATCCTACACAATGTGAGATGATTGTTGTTATCTTTGCTAACTCTTCATGCATTAAATCTATTTCTTTGTATTTGTGGGGAAGATCACACAGAAAAATGGGAAAGCAGAATTTCATTGAGTCTAAGAAGCAGTTACTTTTAGCTTTTGTCAGTCTGTTAGCCACTATTTTCATGATTCTGCTAAAGCATTGTGTGGGTTTTGAAAAAGTGTTTCAAGCAGCTAGAATTCTGTTCAGTTAGCACTGTGTGTAAAATTTTAAGGATTTATGCATCGCAGTGAGCGGGACCTCCAGTAGTTACCCATGTGTGACAGTAAAATTCTCAAACTCAAGCCAGTAGAGTGGGAGAGATGGACTTGCGTCAGTTAAAGTACCTACTGGAGACTTCCACCTAGAACCCTGAATTGCTGCTTGCACATAATTGACTACATTTTCTTTAGTGGTATAATTTTGAGCTAGGACACATGTCCAGAGTAGGGACATGTAAGGATTAATGTTTTGTTTTCTTTATTTAATTCACCTTTTTTTTTGGTTTTGTTTTGTTTTGTTTTTTTCAATATATGCTAGCCTTTAGGCCTGCAGGAGTGGAACAAATTGGCACAGATGATTTTGTTCCACATTGCATGAATTAAATAACTGAATGACAGAGGAAGGGAGCAAGTGTACCTTTCAATGGACATGGACCTCTTTTAGCAGAAGACCCTTCTGGGTTTAATGTCATCCTCATTGTACTCTTCTGTAGTGATGTAGGTAGAGCCATTTCCTCAATCCATGTCCTCTGCTCAGAGTTTTACAATACAGTAGTGAAGACATTCAAATAGAGGAAAGTTGTGCTGCTGAATCCCTAAGGGATCAAGATTCTAATGAAAGGAAAAAGAAAAGTAAATTCTGCCTTTAAAAGGCAAAAGAGTTAAAACAGAAAAAGGAAATTGCTAGGAACTTTCTCCCAAGAGCTGGGAGAAAATTATCCTAAATAACTCCACAGAGATTAAAAATAACTTCCAATTTACTTCTCCCATATGCCTATGGTAAGAGTTACTGAATCAGTGATGTTAGGTGTATCTGGAATTCTGGAAAGGAAAAGATAAAGCCTTTTCAATATTTTGAAATTTACTGTATTTTATTTTAATGTATTTAATTTTTATTTTTCTGGATAGAGCTGTACCACCTCGAAGCTATGGCATCATATTCATTAGGTAAATGCAACACAGAGATGTTCTGATTATGCTCAAACTCAGCTTGTGAATTAAGGATATTCAGATTTAAAGTATACATATGAGAAACCCTAATATTGTCATGTGGAAAAGAACACTACTAAGGCACTGCACATGAGACACCAGAGCTTCAAGAATCATGTAATTATAATGAATGCATTGGTTCTTAGAAAATTTTAAAAATTTGGGCTTTGACTTTCCTACATCCATGCTTACCCCTTTACATGAAAAACTGTAACTTTTATCCAGTAAAAATCCACTTTTTTGCCACCATTGGTTTTATTTTACTTAAAACACAAGAACTGTGCAGGTTTTATCTGCTTGTGTGTTTGAAAAAACACTTACTTTCCTCTTATTTCTTACCTTTTTTCCCCCCCTCCCTCTACTCCCTGGTGGAACTATGTAAAGGAAAAACATTACTATTTTAATTTCCCGTTCACAGTTTTTTTTAACCCAGGTTTCATTTGCAGCTTTAGTCTATAACTCTTCTTTGCTGATGTCACATAAAATTACTTAAAGAAAACCAGAATAAAACCCCCCAAAACTGCCTAAAACTCCCAGAGGAGATTTGAATTATAAATTGCATCTTAAAATTCTGTTAGATACATATTAAACTCACTTCTTTTACTTTGTAATTATAAGCTATATATGTTTCTTCTTCAGGTAAAAGGAAAAGTTCCTATTTTCATTTGAGACTCTGAAATAAAGACACTTAATATATGTTTAAGGGTATTTTTTCTCTCAAATTATATTTGGATGTTTATGATGTGACAGCATATCTTTCCTCTAAAGCATGATGATTGTAAAACAAATGAAAAAATTATGAAATCATCACTGAAATGTCTCTAAGGTGAAATTAACTTCCTACAAACCAAATCTGATTACGTATGTCCTATTATTTTTTTGTTAATGATGTATAGTAAGGGAATACCTTCAGGGCATTGTTTAGCCACAAGCTTTTATGCTCCAAATTTGTTTATAGGAAAAGGCAGCACACCTGATATATATTTGAGGAATGAAAATGATTTATTACTCATATAATTGAAATCTTTAGAATCTAATATTTTTTAGTCCATAATGACTAAAGAATTGCATAAAGAAAAACTAATAATTTAGTGCTTGTCTTTGTATCTTTTCCTATAAGCGATAGTTTATAGGAAAAGATAGTTTATAGGAAAAGTTTTTATATCTTTTCCTGATGAGCTCACTCTTCTTCTCTGGGCTGCGAGTTTGGAGGTTTAATTCTAGCTCTAGGATTTTAAAGTTAGTCACTGGCATCCAGAGTCTTTCATCAGCAGGAGGAATGTGGAGTTCTTGCTGATGGTTCCTTCCTGACTCTAGGATTCACTAGGGGTCATTTTGTGTGTTTGCCTGCACACTGTCACACATTACTCTTTCTTCCTTATTCTGAAGCTCCAGGTGAAACCCAGATTTGCCATGAATAGTGGCTTCCAGTATGTTTGACATCAGTCTTGTGTTCTGCTTGTAATTCCTAAATGCAGTTCTGCACAGTTCCAGGTCTGCATTTCTGTAACTGACCAAGGCTGAGTAGTTTGTAATTGTTTGCCTCTGGGGCCAGACTGTGCCCATTTTTTACCATCCTGTGTTTGCCCTTCTCAGTGCTCCACCCTGCATCTCTTCTTCTTAAGTCTCCTGATATCCAGGTCTGTGTTTCTGTACACTAGAATACCATGTGAGACTCATAAATACCTCACTATACAAGAAATAACTGCTTGCTACTGCTATGTGCATAAAAATTATATTATGATTCTACAATTCTACAATGCAAAGATAAACGAAAGTAAAACAAATGAGGCATAGACACCTGCTCATTCAGAGAAACTACAGTTGCAGGTAAACCAAACAAAAACAAAGTTGCAGGCAGAGAAAGTTGAGCAAATCACAGTCCTGAAACAGTGTAAATTAAGTACAAAGCTTATAGTCAATTAATATCTGACAGGATTTTATTACTGGCTATGTTCTTACAAAATGAATGGTATACCTGTTCTTTTCATACAGATCAGCAGTCATCTTACTATGTATATAGATCATCAGAGTACAAAGTGAATAAAACTAGCACTTGTAATAACATTACAGAGGTACTTGTTGCAGACATCTTTTCACTAAAAATCCTTTCTTTAGGATTTTTCCTTCTGAGAAGCTAAGAGGCCTCAGAGACAGAATATAAACAATGGTTATCTGCTGCTGTGGAATGCAACAGGTCCACCTGTGATTGGCCCATCTTGGATGTTTATAATTAACGGCCAATCAAGGACCGAGCTATCTCGGACAGAGTCTGAGAGAGCTGCCTTTGTTATAATTCTGTTCTTTTTCTATTCTTGGCTTAGCTAGCTTCTGAGAAAACCCTGCCCTTCTTTTTCTTTTTAGTAAGGTTATCATGTAATATATATATATATATATGTATATGTATATATATATATCAAAAAATAATAAATCAAGCCTTCTGATCATGGAGTCAGCATTCTCGTCTCTTCCTTCACCTGAAAACCCCTGTGACCATGGTCACGGGTAGTGTAAGAAAGCAAAATATTTTTTCTCCTAATATTTGGAAACAGTAGAATTATGCTTGAAATTCTTACCAATGAGCCCAACCCAGATCTTTTATACTGTTCAAAAGGACAGGAATTTGAGAAAGGAGTGTTTCTACATGTCATCCTAGTGAATAAATCAATGCTGAATGATAAGGACATAGCAGCACCATTCAGTATAACTGACTTAATATCCTTGTTCAATGAGTATTAACCAAATTATGTTTAGTTAAACAAGGTCTGTTAAGTAAGCAGATTAAGAAACAGATTATTCTTTCTATAACTTCTAGTGTAATAAGCAAAATAACTGTAGGATAAAGGGATCTTTTTATGACAATTTTGAAAGTGTAAAGATAAATGGGAGAAAATTTGAGCCATCCCTGATGTAATAAAGCATAGTGGTAATAGGTAAATAATTATTTTTTCTGGTTATCCAACCAATTGGTTAGAACAGACCAGCAGCTTTCTTTCTCAACATTCTCTCTGATTTGATGTGATCAGAAGACCTGGTCTACAAGATATGCCTTGCTGCAGTGCACAGATATGTGCTGGAGAAAACACCTAACAGCAAAAGTTTTTTAAATCTAAGAAAACTGAAGAAGGTGAGTTAGGTTTGTCCTGATGATTCATACTTAACCTTTGTGGTTTGCTTGCTTGCCATATGCCAACGTCACTAACCCAGGGGTGCCAAAAATTACCATTGATCAATAGTTTGAAATTGCAGCACTTGAACTTTCACCTTTAATTCTGCTGTGCTGTAGTATGTGTTCAAACATCAGCCTTTTAGAATTATTCATTCTGGCTGCAGATAAGCATTGCATAGACATCTGCAGAATGCTAAACACACGTTACTTTCTACCATGAAATAAGAAAGCCATTTTCAGTACAGAAACATGGTGGAGCTCATATATTCTCAGATTAAGCAGGCAGTCTGGGGACATTAGTATTTCTGAGTGGTCAATTTAAAATTTCCTTAAAATCTGATATTACAAAACTTTTTTTGAAATAAGCATAGTTATCTATATAAGAGGTGGAGTAGCTGTGATTTGATCCAGAGGCTTTTGAAATAGATGCAAAAATTTATAGTGACCCCAGTGGGCTCTGGAAAGGAGTCACCAGACCATATTTTCATAGAGTTTAAATCTTCAAAGACTTCAGACTTACCTCTGCAGTTCCGAACTCTAATGCTGGACTTTTGCAAAGTCCTGCCTAATATGTGAATAAGATCAGTGGTTAACAAAGGAGTGTGCATGGCTAAGGTAGAATCCAACTTTTCAGTCAAAAAAGAAAGACAGTTCTCAAAACAGACTCCCTATGAAACCTTATTATTGTTATAAGAGGCAAGGGTTGAAACATAAAGTGTACAGTATAATAAAAGTGATTATTATCATATTTTAAAGGATGTGGGAGAAGCAAAAAAACTCTTGACTAAATTAAAGCAAATTTGGTCATAGAAACATTGACACTTCAACTTAATTTTCCTGTTTAGTGTAGGTATTCAGTGTGAGATTAACTTTAGTTGTCTAAGATTTGGAATCTGGCTGAGTTATTTAATTTATTTTCTCTTTTGTCATTCAAAAAGAGAGGCCTCTCCAGCAGTTAATTTATCCGCACCCTATTTCAGACACCTACACAGGACTCCTCCTCTGTGCTTAATTCCTACTGACTCTGCAAATTAGAGATTAGATTGAGCACCTATGCAGGCCAGATGTAGATAAAATAAATAGCCACTTTCAATGTACATAGAGGTACACCTTTAATATACATATTACATGTATTAATATACATATTACATGTACATAATGTACATAGAGGTATACCTTTAATATACATAGAGGTAGTAATTTCAAATGAGTTCAGTAACATTCAAGCACAAACTAACTGTGTACCTTCGTTGCTAGAGAGGAACTAATACCTCTTTTATTTTACCTAAGTGGTTGTTTATTAAAAGTAAAGGAAAAAACAATTAAATTCTTTGCTTTCCGATGGAGTTTAGTCTTCATATATTGCCTCTAGTCCAACATCAAGACATTCTTTGTGTGGTTGGAAGGCTTATTTGGAAAAGGAATTCCATGGATTCATAAAGAAATTTTAGAGAAATTTGTTAGATGACAAGTAGTGTTCTGCAATTCAAACTTTTTTTTTGTTCACTGCCGCAGTGTAACATGCAAAAAGCCAAAGACAGAGAAAAATAGTAAGTACTAGCCAGAACAAGAACTCAGGGAAAAAGTCATTAACAGTGCCAATCACAGGAGTCATTACTCTGATTCTGCCTAGCCTGCAGCTTCACAGTGCTATCTGCTAATAGAGGCTGGCTGGCCTCTGAAGTACCAGTGCCTAGAAAGTTCCTATTTCAAAGAAAAACAGGATCTCTGTAACAAGACTAGATATACCAGCTTTTATCATCAGCACTGCTACTACTGCCTGGCCAATAGAAAAGGCAAATAATTATGAGCATTTGAAGCTTACCACATACCTTTCAGTGTTTATGGTCAATGACTGTGACTTTAAAAGTCTTTTATTTCTCATAGCAGTCATAACCAGATAAAACAAATTTTCTGAACTTTAAGACGGAGTGTACTTCATGGTTGTAAAATAAAGTGAAGATGGCAGATTATTTAATGTATAAGAAAATACATATTATTTGTTGCTATATTTTAGTCCTTATGTCCAACAAAGCTGGAAATGCCATAGATCTGCATTCTGGAAGTTCAGTTTATATTTGTACCTCGGTTAATTTTCTTGTATTTTCCTCTATTTTTTCTCCATTCATAAACTTTTTCCCCTCCAAATAATATGCGTTAAACATGAAATACAAAGTTTTTCAGCATGAATTTTCTTTGTCAATTTATGTTGCTATTTGCAAATCATGTAGACACTATTTGAAATGACATAATATTTTGAAGTATGCCTGCCACTTTTTTTAATGTTTATAAAGACAATAGTATTTCACAGCCATTCCTTAATAAGTGTTTTCATAATATATATTTGTCTTATTTAGGCTCTCATCCCAGCTCCCAGATATAAGTGGTTTCCTAGTCTGATCAGTTTAATTGCATCACTAGTTTGGGTAGCATTTGGTGGAGAGCTTGCAATACCATAAGTACAATAACCTTCTGTAAAGGACAAGCAGTCTTGAGCCTGATTTTTTTTTTTTTTTTTGATCACAAAAATATCTTTCCCTTTAGAGTGCTTTCTTTTTCTTCTTAAATATTGTATTTATGTTTTTCTTTCTTTTCCCCAGCTGTCTGCTTTCCTTGGGTGTTATTTTAAACTGTGGATTTGTTTTAATTTCTCCACTATATATTTTGTTTTTTCATTTTTTGTGCTTATACACTCATTCATGCTTCTTCCTTCTGAAACCCTTTCACCTCTATCACCCCCTGAGATTGTCTGGTAAGCAAAAAGCAGTTTATTGATTGTACATGTGATATCTTTTGACTTCCTTAAGAGCCTGTTGCTTCTTAGGTTTCAGTCTAGCTTTTATGGTGGAAAGCCATCCTAAGATTCACTTGGATTATCCATTCTTTATATTTGCAATAGTTACCATGTGTTGAGGTTAGGTGAATAAGGAATTGCAGCTCAAGATTTGTAGAAGCAATGACCAGCCATAGGAGTAGTGACTGAATAAGTTTACACACAGACAGAAACCTACACACACACAGAACATACCCCACTCCCCTGCTGTTTTTTTTATAATACTGTGTATTTTAATATAAAAGCAATTAGTATGCTTGGCATGCCTATATTCCCAGGTCCCTCTTTATCATTCACATGGAGCTTCCTATCTGCAGGGCTCTACCAGCCTAAGATGTGGATGTCACAATAATGAAAAAAAACCCCAATTAAAAATAATTATTAAAAAAATTATTTCAATAAGTATTTTAAACTAAATATATATTCCATTTCAGTGTTTCTCCTTCCTAGATTGCATTTCAAATATTTTTTAGACCTTTGGCATATCAGTTCCACATGCTGGAGAAAAAGATGCTCGGGTTGGAGGAGAAAAAAAATCCCAGAGCAAATTATTGCATCAATTTCTGCGAGTGTTACTCAGGATACTCTTTACTATAAGGCTTTTTTTTTGGTTTGTTTTTTTTGTTTGGCTTCCTTGTTCATTAGTTGGGGATTATTTTCCTTAGAAAGTTTACTAGAAATTCCTAAAGGCCATTTCACTAATTAGACAAAAATTAAACAAGCCTGCAGTTCACATATGGCCACTCTGTCTTCATTCTGACATGTATTTTGCCATGTTTTGCTTTATTTTCTTGTAATTTAAATCTCTTTCACAGCCTTGCCGGCTAATATTTTTCTGTTTGCAGATACAGAGATGTATTTTCTGTTGTACTTGACTTCTTCAGTCTCTAAGTCCCTCTCAATTTCATGTTCAGGGGTGATGCCAACTCTTCTTCCAGGCCTCTCTTCATAAAAGAGAGGCAAAAGACAGTGCTGAAACACTGCCTAGAGAACCTTTCTGACAGAGATAAGCACCAGCTGTTGCATTTCTCCACTGGTTTTTGTTTTAAGGTTACCTCTGCTGGAGAGCTCAGGGGCTGACTAGAAAATATCAAAAGAGTAATGATTCTGTCAGAGTCTGTCTGGTGTAAGGATGTAGTGCAAACAAAGGGCTCACTTATGCATATTTTATCTAACCCAGTGGTAATACCCTTTCTGACCTAGTAAAATCCAGAACTCACACTAAATCACTCTTTAAAGAATTTGATTTGAGGAGAAATTCTGAGATAGTCTATTAAGCTATTTTATAATCTTTAAATCATGTGCATGTTCATTATTTTAAGAAGAAAATTTTAAAAAAGCATGAGAAAATATGTTGCAATTACTTGCAATTGGCAATTTAGATGTCAGTAATCCACTAGGAATTCATGTGACTGTAGTGAAAGATCTTGACATTTTCATATATAAAGCCAGCACTTTGGCAGGTGAATTTAATGTATCTATTTTCAGCTGCCTCCTTTCCTAAAACACTTAGTGGTAGGATATTATGGCAGCATTCCTGCAAGTCTCACCAAAGGGGTGATGTTGTCAGTGAATGTAAATTTGTATTCCCTTTGGACAGATGAGAGAGAAATTGTTAGAATTTTTAGCCATGTCTGAAGATGTATCTTCAATTTATTCTTATTTTTCTAATTTGCTATTCTGGATTTTTTTGCCTTTCACAAGTTTATTCTGATTTTCTTTAGTGATTTGTTTTCTTCCCCAATGAAGTCACTAGCAATATTAGATGTTGTAGATCTGTTCAGCACACTCCAGATTCACACACTTTGTCCTATTTCTATCCAAGTGTGGTTATGCATATGAGAGGCTAATCTGTCCATGTTTCTATTCATAAAAGCCTCCAGGAAACTCCTTTACTGGAATGAAAATATTTCTAACAGTGAGAAATGGGAAGCTTGTGACCAATATGGCATTCCTATTGAGTCAAAAGCCCAAATACTCTTACCAGCTGATGTGACAAGACTGTAGCAAGCATATTCACAGTCAGAAGCAACATGAATTGTTTTCATGCTTGCTGTTGCTTTGTGCTGAAAATCTTCCTAAACAAAGTGTTCCTAGGTGCTGAAAGGAGTGGTTTGATTCTGATAACTGCAGGCATGCACATACTTTTTTTCCTGCTGCTATAAAGAAAATCTTTTATTTATTTTTCTGTTTATTTGTTAGAGTGAGATTTTCTACACTTTCAGGTTTTGTCTTACTGCCTTCCCAGAAATGATACAGGAAAAGAAATGGTAAACAACAAGTACAGTTCTCTGAGGTATGTTTTAGGGCTTACAGTAGTGAATATACATGTGGACATGCTGCCACTGCTATGTCCAGGAGTTGCCAGAACAAGGTCCCAAATGTTACAATTCATTTCTTCATATATAACTTCAGCTTATGCAGTGTAAATCTAGTATATTGCTCAGCATTTATCTGTTTTGGAAATTTCTTAAACAATTTGATGGCTTACGTTCCAGGTCTGTTATGAAAATCATTTTCACAAAATGTATCAAATCCCACTACTGCTTAAGAAACCTGTAAGATTTTCCTATGAGCTCTATGCACTCTAATTCAGATTTTTCAGCAGGTGTGGTTCGATGTGAATGCAGTTGTGCTCTGTGATGGCATAAAATGCAGTCGTTTCTCTGTTGCAAAGCTTAAAATTGTTGATTCCATAGCAATTGGGGAATAAGTCATGACAAAAACTTCAGGGCTGCAAATTTACCTAAAAACAACTTGAAGCCCTATAATCACTGAACTCAAGTAGTCATTTTCCCTTGGAAGTTTCTCAATGTATGTTCCAATAGGGATGGTACTCACTTAATTACCTAGTTTAATAAAAAGAGTGCCACAAAGCTATGAGCAGAGCAACTATTCACTGTTTTTGCCAAATGAGAGCCATGGAGTGTCTTGACACCCACACAAGTTACTCCTGCTGCTAGTTGTGGCCAGCTCCATACATTTCATTTAGTATGGTGCTCCAGCAAACCAGTGAAGCTTCATTGACTCAAGAACTTGCCCTCTTAAGTTTCAATGGGAATGTATTAAGAATATCATTAGGTAGTCTACAGTAGCTAATTTGTGGAATCTTTTAATATGGAAGTAATGTCAGTTAGGAATCAAATAACATGGCTTTCACTTCCCTCTGTTTTCTTCTCAAAATTTTTTCTGACATTTTTCTATCATGACCTTCTCAATAGGTATAAATATGGAATAATAATTTAGTGACCCAGTTTTCACAGAAATCTCTATCATGGGAGAATAAATTCTTTCTACTTTGTTAGTGGATGTTTTTACAGGCATTAAAAGGAATTTTTGATGTCCAGGTTAAAAAAGAAAATGCATGGAAAGCATAAAAAGTTTGATTCTCCTAATTCAGTGGTTATAGTACATAAATCCCAAGGCAGAAACAGTTGCTTCTTGAGGGATAATTGAACTGAAATGATTTAGAAATTTAACTTTTGTAGAATACCAGGAAGGATGGGTGTTTTTTTGATTGGAAGGTGATTCAATGGGTATCAATAAAATCTGCCCATGGCAAGTCAATATTTATTTATTTCTTTATATGAATGAGAAGCTGTCAGCTTCATTTTGGTTATCCCCATTAGGAAATACTAGGTATCTGTCACTGCAGGTTTGTTTTATCTAATTTTTTATACTCTGAGAAAAAAATTAGATTACTTCACATTCATGCATGGATGGAAATTCAAGGTTTATGTAAAAGGATGGAAGTACTCTCAAAGATGCAGACCTTCTTTCTGGGTTTTGCTGTATGCTTGCACAATATGCTGGATTTCTAATTGAGAAAGTCAGAATGTCTAAGTTATATTATGAAAAGCACTTAAGATTTTCTCTTTGCTTTGTGGATTTCTAAAAAACAATGAGCAAAGAAATCAGAGACTGCAGAAATTCAGAAACACGCTTAACAGGGAGGCTTTTCTTAAGCTTAAGAGTGAAGCAGATGCAGTAGTTATGCTGTCTTTAATTGTAAATGTGAAACACTTATGAACAAGAATGCTCAAGAATAGTGGAAGCAATGTATGTTCCTTAGAATGTCCTGAAATGACATACAGAAGAAGTCAGAAGGGTGAACATGTGACATGGAATCAGGTAAGCCATTGCCTTGACAGGCTAAGAGAATATTGTAAGAGTACTTTCAAATGGAAATGGGACCTGCTCTTGATTTTCTTTCCTATGTAGGAAAGGAGAAGTGGAGACAAGAAGATATTCTTTTCCTTATGGTTCCTGATAGGGGTGAATGATAGTGTATATTGGATGCAAAACAATACCTGTTTTACATGGAAATCATGGTGATTTCTTGCATGATCAGAAAATGTTTATAAAATATAGAAGCACAGCATAAGCCTTTTCTCCATTTTAGGACACATCTATACATTCTAAAGCTCTGAATGCTGCTCACAAGTTCTTAAGAACACAAACTATCATTGGTCTGAGAGTGAAAATGTTAAGAATTCTTACCAGCTTGGACCCTAAATGTGTGGAATGTGTGTCTTGGTTTTTGTTTTGGCTCTGGTTTTGGTTTTGGTTTGGTTTGGTTTTCTTTGTTTGTGGGTTTGTTTTTGTTTGTGAGGGGGTTTTTTGCTAGTTTGTTGGGTTTTGTTAGTGGTTTGGGGGTTTTGTTTCTGGGGTTTTTGTTTTAGTTTTTCCCTAAAAAACCTAAAATGTTGTTTTTGTTTTAGTTTTTCCCCTGGCATTCTGAATTGCAAGAATTCTATCTGTCTTATAAAACCACTATTTCCAAAGGTGCTTGCAAGGAAACTTGTTTCACAGTCTGTACCTCAGAGACCAAATACATTTTTTTTCAGTGAAAGCCTGAGAAGTCTTCTGGGCATCTTTGGAGATGTTATAGAGAAACAAGCAAGACATATTCCACTACTAGGTACAATCTTGTCTACATATTTGTTGATAGCGCTAATACCTTGGAAAAACCTGTGAAACAGATAAAATTTAAGATTATAATGTGCAAGATGAAGTACCTGTGAATAAATAGGTTCAAAGAACAACAACAACAAAAAAACCCTACCCCTAAACAAAAAAAAACTGGAAACCAAAAGTACATATCTATGGATACACCATAGAATATGATAGAGAAGGATGACTAATATTATGTTGTCATTATAAAGCTGCCATAAAAAGGGGAAATGTAAGGAGCTGCTAGGCAAATATTGGTGAAATCATCAATGGTTTTTCAGGACGGACTGATAAGAGCTCACCTGAACTCCTCTTTATGTGACAGGCAGTAAATGTTTAAAAACTGAGAAAGTCAACCTTCAGAAAGTGTGCAAAATTAATTTCAGAAGACCATTTCAAAGTGCGGTCGCAAAGGGGACTGAAAACTCATATGATGCAGCAATAGGAAAAGGAGCCTAAATGTAATTGTTCTCTACTAATTGGGAACAATGGTTGGAGATAGAGTTCCACACTGTAAAACAACATTTCTGTATATAAGCTTGAAATAAATATAAGCTTGAAATAAATTAATTTAGCTTATAAATAAACTTATGAGTATTAATATTCAGAGGGTTTTAGAAGTTTGAGAAGTTTTTAAATAACACTTTTTTATTGTACCATGCAAATAGAAGGGGATAGTATGTGATGATATGCAAATACAGTTCTTAATTGTGAAAGTTCTACTTACTTTCTTTTAAGGTCCTTAAATATTCCCAGAAATGTCACTATCTAACATTAAAATCTAATGGCATACATAGTTTACCAAATGTTCATACTGGTACAATTTTATAAGCATTCATTCTAGTCTATATAAGACACATTTAAATTAAATTCTGATAAGAGCTCTCTCCAATTTTATGTCTGTTTCAGTTGTAATGCCAGCCTTTTACCTGGAACTTCCTATGCTGTCTCTGGTGTTCCTTCAGAGCTCATACAGCTCTTCCTGTATCACTCAGTACATGTGGGCTTGTGTGGGCAGGTCTGACACCTGCACAGGTAATAAAGTTTGCCCAGAGGTTTTCCCAGCTTCTACAAAGTTCAGTGAAGTCCAGGTAAAGAGTCAGTCCCCAGTTCTTCTTCTCTGTTCAAGTTAATTTGGAAACCAACAGTCAGGGATTTCAAAATTCTTGTCAAAGGGGGTAGATGTTATCTCATGTCCTTTTCTTTTTTTTAAATGTCAAGGAAGTAGGAAAACAAGAAAGTATCTTGTTTACAACATCCCACAGGAGGTTCATAGGAAAGTTGTGAATAGTTACCAGGAATGTGAGTCTGTCACTCAAGTCTTCAGACTGAACTCTCTTTAACAGTTTGAGTTCATACATTATTTATACTTAAAAAATTACAGTATTCTGCAATACTGAAGAATTGAATTAGGCAACTTCCTGCATTTTGTAAAGATCAATTAGAAGCAAGCATTTTGCCAGAGCTAGAAGATGTTTTTCTTGCCTGAAATACTAAATCAAGAATTTCTTATAGACTTATTCTGGTGTGCAAAAGGACAGACTAGGCTACAAAATTCCCCTAAAACTCAAATTTGCAGCATCTAAATTACAGCATATTAATTCTACTTTTTGTTAGTGGTACAAAAAATTTGCAGCTTAATGTTTCAATAATATCAAAGAATAATGATACAAATAATATAAGATCATCAATAAATCTTCTGAGACAATAAAATTTATTTTAATGAAGTAAGAAGGAATTGAGGTACATTCTTTTGCTTCCATGATATTTCAGTATCCTTTGAAGTGCATATCAAAGATGCTTTGAGAAAATATGCATTAAATGACCACTCAAGAGTTCTTTAAATATGTCATAGGACAAAAAAAATTATATTTATTTATTTATTTATTTGATGTTATAAATTGTAATGCAAGAAGTAGTGCAAGTAATCCAAGAAGGATTATTCTGAGTTTCAAATTAAATATTTGGCCTAATAAAGTACTGGAGGATTTTGTTCTTCTGAAAAACTGAAGAAAAACATTGCTTATATTTCAGATTGGAAGCAAATTAGAAATAGGTGCTTCTTAAACAATAAAAATCCAATTCTTTTTGAGACTTGCTTTTCAGTGTATTATGCACTTTTCCATTGGAAGATACATATTTTTGACCATTCAGAAGAAAGAGAGAAACATTTAAATAGCCTAAATAAAAAATTAACCAAGTAATATTTGCCAAAGCTGCTTACAGGCCTCAGAATTAAAACAAGATTTTGAAAAATTAGTAAGCTTCCAGAAATCATGAAAGTGTCTAGATTTATTTTTGTCTATGTTACCCTTTCAGAAAAAACAGTAACAAAACTAAATTGACCTTGACAGGAAGTGAACACTAAAAATATTAACGCAGTTCACTATGTTCTGAGTGAAGAAGAAACATCACTGGTTCTTCCACTACCATTTTTTATTTTGTTTAATGCACTTCATCACAGTATTTAAAAGGAGAGGCTTTTATATTGTAAGAGAAGGCAATGGTTTATAGCTTATTTTTACTGCTATGAAGATTAATCTATCACTCAGTCGGTCGATTGTATTCGACAAGAAGCTTCTTACACTTAAATTTTATCATGTGGTGACAGATAATTCTTCTTGTTTGTGCAATTTCCTGCTTTGCAGAGGCTTCACTATGAAGTGTCTCATTATTAATCAGCAGCATTAGATACGATTTTTGTCCGATATAGGCTTAAAAAAGGGCAAAATCCTCCAGCAATAACCAAACCTATTGATGGATGTGGAAAGGATGAAAGGAAAGATATCTTCTTAACATCACAGTGAAATGGTGGCAAACATTATTTCCTGAGGAGACAGGAAATAGCAATTTGTTGGAAGCAGAAATATACCCTAAACAGAATACCTACTTTTCACATTGCTTGACTTGTGCTCCCATCAAAATTGCAGATAGTACACATAACACATTAGGTACATTATAAGCACCATAAAATAGGACATCTGAAAATGCTACTATTATTTGAAAAATATTTATGGATTCATGAAGCAAAGCAGGTCATTAATGTTGGTGTAGTTAATTCTAAGGAATGCAGATGTATTTTGATTTGTGGAATTCTTTGTTTAGAGCCAAGAGTCCCAAAATGTCTTTGCAGGGAATCTACACCAAATCCACAGGGCCGATTGTCATTCCTCCAGTGGACCTCAGCCTTACTTTGATCAGTCATTCAGCAGCGAGAGCAATCTCTGTTCCTGCTCAATTTTTTTCTCAATTTACTAGCAATGTCCGCACAGAGACTGGCTGCAATCATACTTCTTTCTCTTCTACTTTGCCAAGAAAATTAAGGGCTTGTGCACTTTCTGTCTGTTTCGATGTAAAGAACTCTACAATCTGGGGAAAAATGGTTTATATCCTTTCTCTTTTGGAATGAGTGGCTAGACAGAGTAATAAAGGAAGGGCTTTATGTGGGAAAAACTACCAAAATTATTCTGTTACTGACTTTTTTTATATAAAAACTTGATGCTTAACTTTATTAAGGAAGGCTTTAAAACATTACTATGTTTTTTTAAAAAGAATTAATATTGAAAATGTTTCATTCATGTTTTGGACATAACTTGGGAGATAATTAATTTATTATATTCACAAGAATTTAAATTTCTTACAGTGGGAATGTCAATTCTCTGGTATATGAAGATGTGCACCATTTATGTGAAATATTAGGAAAAAATCCATTCTTCTATCAATGCACCTACAAGGAAGAGTTTGCTGTTGTCACACTATTCAACCATTCTCTGTGACTTTGAAGAGGCTTAGCTGAGAGAAGTTATCATTTTTGCATACAGAAAGGTTGAGAAAGGAGAGTAGAGCTCAGAGGGACACCAAAGGATATAGTTTTTAATGGAGCCAGCAGACATTTGGGTGGGGAGGTCAATCCACCTGCACATTCCCCAGAGAGGCTGCAGGGTCCCAAGAAATTTAGTGAAACAACTTGTCAAGTTTAATTTATAGTTAAATTTCCTATCTGAAGAAAAAAAGTTAATAATTCCTTGCTGCTCTGTTGCAGTCTGCTAGCTAATTACTCTTTTTCTCTCTTTTTTATTTTTAGGTGACTTTACAGCTTGTAGCAAAATAAATACAGAAATATCTGCACATTTTACATCAAATGACACCTAGGACCTATATCTCATCTATTGAAAGCTGCTTCAGGATACACACAATGTATGCCAAGATATCTTAGTCACTAAAGATGAGTTTAAGAGCCTTGTCATTGTAATGGTACACATGCCAAAAGAATTTCTCTGATAGACCAGATTTGACACTGGCTGAACACAGACCACACACTGGTTTAAAAAACGTTGCAATACTATGAACTGTCATTATGCAATGGCAAATTACACCTGCTATAAGACTTTGTTATAGAAAAAGTAGAAAGGTATAGATCTACATAATTTCATGTGACCACATCTATATGAAAAGAATCTTGAATAATTCCCATTTTTCTCATAAAAGATTTCCTAGTTATTGAAATAATAGCTTGTCTTTGTCATGTCTAGATGCTTACTAAGAAAATGAAAGAATTTTATTACTTCCATAAATTGGTTTGAAAATCTCTGCTGCTATATGCAATGATAGGCATGGGGTTGTGTGAAATATTGCTACTAGGACCCTTTTCATTTTTCAGATATGGAGCATTGATTGGAATTTAAGACACAGTACCATGACTGTTCAATCTTCTTAGACAAATTTTTCTAGTGGTTTCAGGGGAATATTTTTTTTATGACATACACTAGAGTAACTTGCTAATCTGCTGGCAAATACCTGAGAAGCTCTTTTGGGTTTATAAAAGGGATCAAGTCATGGTATGTCAGCACATCTGACCTAAAATCTGAAGAGTGTCACACTCTTTAGCAGCTTCCTGAGCTGAGATAGTGTTATTCTGAAGGGTGAATAAGAAGTGTAAGACCTTTCAGAAAACAACTCTGCTGAGATTCAGCACCCATGGTCAGCAACTACTCATTTACAAGCTTCACTCTTTGTGCAAATGCAATAACCACGTCTTGAAATGCGTTGACTATAATTTTATTGTATATTCTGATATTACCTCTAAGGCATAAAAGCCCTTTAAAAAGAAGCAGGTGGAATGAAGAACACAAGAGGGCAAGAACACAAATTTGTAAAATAATTTTCTCTATTTATGTAAGATTCTCTGTAAAGTCTTTTCTACTCTGTCAGGTAGAAAAGCCACTGCTCAGCTACTCAGCCATTGCTTGGACTTTTTTTTTAAATTTTAAATATTTTCTGCACTCTGAATTAGCAAGGCTCTCTTGTAGTACAAACCAGATTATTATCTCCTAAAATCTCCATAAAATAATATTGGTAAGCATGTGAAGAAATGGATATGGAGAACACAACACAACTTCTTGTGCCTTTTTAAAAATAGCAGACCCAAAAGACCTGAGTGAGTACCAAAGGATATCCAGTGATTGTTTCCATCACTAAATTATTCCACAGGCATCTTCAGTACATCCATTACCACTCTATAACACCTCTTTGCTTCTGCCCTCTAGATAAAGGATTCATAAGGCATGTCTATGAGCCTAAAGCCCTAGAGATGTACTCTCTAAAGTAGGGATGTAATTTATAGCTCTAAGATTGACAGATAAATCTTTATTTCAGTAGAGTCAATGGATAAACTGCTAGTTGCAGGTGTGCTCCAAGTTAAGATCTTGAGACAAGTTGCTCCTTTCGAAATACAACTACAAATTGCTGAGGTGCTTTAGGATACTGAAATTAATCGAATTCTTTCTTGACCAACACTGGGAGATTTAATTTTTGGAATCTTTTTATATTCAGGTCAATCCACAGTCTATACAAATCAAGGTAATAATTATAGGTATGGAATGAAGATTTCCTTGTTTTTTTCTTCTCTTCCATTTGAGCCATTGATTTGTTCCTGTTGACCAAAAACATCTTTTTGAATCCAGTCCTGGGAATATCTGCTCAAACAGAACCTGGGAAATGTGTGAAATTCATAAATTTTGCCTAGAACAGTATCCAAATCATAGCATTTGAAAAAAACCGTGTCTAACAAAAGAGCTGCTGCCAGACACAGAAAGCTAATGCTGACCCTATTTCCAGATAACAATGGCAATGACACCTAATGACCTTCTTGGGAAAGTAAAAGGTTTGTATTGATTTTTCAGACAAAAAATTCACATAATTACTTCTGATTATAAGATGACTGGAAAACTTTTGTAAAGACATTTTATGCATCATTCCACTCTCAAAGCATAATGTGTTTGTTATTTTTGGAAGGTAAAGAATGCCATCAGATATTCACAAAATGGGTCACAAGTTAATGAATAGTCTCAAGAAGTGGCAAATTTAATTAACACTAAGGACTATTTTCCCTTGTAAATATAGTTAATGTGAATGGATTTTGGTAGTTAGTGAGATGAATGTAAAAAATGCATATATAGCCCAAGAGCAAAGCAGAGAATTATTGCACGCCTTGCCAAACAGTGGCCTATTAAATAATTTTAATTATTTAGATTAAGAGATGGGATTAAGAGGCATACTATATTGAAAATTAGACTTAATTATCAATGTTTTAAAATGTAATTTTAATAAATGAGTTCAGTGGTAACTTGAGCCATAAAGCAGAATGTAACCTGCTTTCCAGAAATTCAGAGACAAGAGAAAAAAATGCCTTACCCTGCATTCCATGCTGTGTCATAGGGCTGAAATGTCTTAGGTGTAAGTGGATTTGGGGACTTTTCTTCTGCCTAAAAGGAACAGAGAATTTTTTTATACTCTTGCAAGAGGGGTCATGAGAGATTTAAGGGGGATTTATACAGCAAATCTCCATTGTCTTAATGGTCCAACTGTTTTTAGCAATGTCACACATTCATATAGAGGAAAAAGTACGGAATAGTTATTTTAATAGTCCTCATAAATAAAGATGAAATCTTCCTATTTTAGGATTTGAAACCGTGGGGTTTTCTTCTTAAGACTGGCCCTTCTCAAATGGAGATTATTTACCTTGCATAGGCTTCTTGCCTATAAATCATAGTTGCATGCAGAGTCAGATGGAAAGTAAAACCTTTTAAGTTATCAAGTACAGTGTATGCTGTCTTTTTCTTCTATATTTTAACCTCTGATACACATATACAAAGTAGCATATTGAAGCCATACATTAGAT
This sequence comes from Agelaius tricolor, assembly GCF_023055355.1. Lineage (NCBI taxonomy): Eukaryota > Metazoa > Chordata > Aves > Passeriformes > Icteridae > Agelaius > Agelaius tricolor. Next base: position 38,303,817 of record NW_027269263.1, read on the forward strand.
GACTTGGTGTAAAATTTAATGATTTGATGCATCACTGCATTTCTTGTCAGAAACATGGCAGGGGACCTCTTTATGCTAAAGGGATATCAATGCTAGTGAGTGTAGAGAAGTGGGAAGAGTTAAAAAGAATGGCTTTGTTTTTCTACAAGTCAAGATTTGGCAGAAAGATATGGGAGATTAACAAATAAGTCTGTATTACTTTAAATCTGTAAGCAACAGACAAGAATGGACAATGATAGGTCAGAAGGCAGATCAACCATGAATTATCATCATACTGTCCATAACACAGGAATTCTTGATCTCATGTTTCTAGAAGCACTGATGTTGATTTTTCTGGTTGCTTCTTTAAACCTAGTTCAGACAATCAACAGACAGAAGTGTTAGATCCCTGTTGTGGTCATTAAAATGAAAATGGCAATGAGTTCTTTAGAATTCAAAATCTGAACTAGATTCTGGAGGAGAGCTACAGGATACCATTCAAATGAGATGGGTAAGATCATTATGTACTTGATTCAAATAAATTAATAAAGGATAATGTCTTGATCCATTTTTTATCCTAAAAATGTATCATACATGAAATGAACAGATATGTATACAGTTTTAGATCTCTAACAACAGGGACCGAAGTGTCTCAATTTAACTATGAAAATGGATAAAACATTACTTGTACAGCTTCTTAAATGCCCTAACTTTCATGGCTGCATGCAAAATATGTACAAATGAATAGTTACTGCGTATCAAGTTGGGCTGCAATAACTTGCTCAGAAGTTTAAACCCTGGAATTTGCAAGTGATTCCAAGGGTGAAGGGTGGTGTTAATACATTGAATTACATGAGTTAAAAGGGAAACTGCAGAAAAAGGGTGAAGGCCTAATGGCAATGTCAGGTCATGAGATTGAATGAACAACGGGCATGTTGTTGGAAATAAAGCTCATGTCAAATCCCGTGTCTTGGCTGGAAGAATTGATTCACAATTAAAGAAGAGTTAGATGCAGAATTTTAGCTATAAAAGTCTTGTAAATTGATTGTGTTAATTGGGACAAAACATAATTCAAAATGTCTATCTCTGGCTCACATAAAAGAATATTTCTGAAGTAAAATGTGACAAAGATTCCATTGGGTTCTAGAAGAAAGGAATATGTTATTAGATGATCAGCAGATTGTACTCAAAACTTGATAGAAATGGCTACAGATCTTATCATAACAATACTTTGCCCTATATCTGGGAAAAAAAATTCAAAAGGTACTCAAATATTGCCATCATACCTGCTGGTGAAAACCTTGTATCTTTATCCAAAAGAACTGCCTCTGGATACACCTTCAAATCGAAGCCCTACAGGTCCCCAGAGATGTCTGAAGGGAATTACAGGCAGGGAACTTTCTTCAGGGTGAAGTGAATTGTTATCAATCTTGCCACCTTGTCAAAGGCACTGAAAAGACCCTACAGAGTCGTGCTGGTTATTATTTCACTGAAACACTTCTACTTGGAATGAAATTTGTTTCTGAAGTACAAACAAACTTGTGCATGCGCAGCTAACAATATTTTTCTATCTGAGCTATTAGTTAAACCTTCGGGCAGCGTTGTTTCTTCTCTTCATATTTTGTGGAGGTGTTTTGCTCCCTGTGTGTTGATAGTTCTAATAATCCCAAGGCAGAAATGAACACAGCTCTAGAAGGAAAGATAATTATCATAATTATTTAAAAACTCTGTGTGTGTGACCAGCTGATATGTTGCATTTTACAATTTTCCAGATGTTATGGCAGTTCTACCAGGACTTAGTTGACAAATCCTTCTGCAACATTAGGTCTAATAATATGAAATATATTGTCTGTAAATCTTCCAAATTATTTTTCTGTAGGTTTTCAGTCAGACTCTTACCACAGTCACCTTTTTAGAGCATGCTGAGAACACTGAAAGGAGTTTGAGGTTAGAATGCATTTAATTTAACACAATTTAATTTAACATAATCTACATGAAAAAACCCTTATGAATGAGCATAATTTAAAGGTTTTGATATGGTAGTAAGGCTTTGGAAAAAAATCATTCCTTGTCCCACCATATCCTTGAAAAGGTCTTGAAAATGGTTGCAATCTTTTGCAATTGCATCTGTATTTTTGAAAAATCAGTTTTCTGCTAGTGCTAGTTAGACAGTATGTCTTCTCTCTGCCCTTTTTGGAGCCTTTTAGTCCAGGTTATGCTGGAGGATTCTGGCTTGTATGTTCTCAGCTTTCATTGCTTACAGGGAAAGAGCCATCTCTTCCAGGAGGGATCTTCTCCAGTTGAACCACATAACCTTCAGAGAAGACACCTTTTCTTTTCATGCCCAGCTGACTATTTAAAAAGAGCACAGTCTCCAATCTCTAGTAACAAGTAAAGTAATTTTTCTGTTGGCTAGCTATACAAACCAGGCTTAAAAAAATTCACTCTTAATTTCATTCACTGTGCTGTAAAGCACAAATATGAGATTTTAATATCTTTCAGGATCTAAATGCCTTTCTTAGGTTTGTTTTCAAAGGGTTAACAGAAATTATTGAAGAAGGAGAATGACAGACAGAGAGGTAGTCAAACTCTTGACTCGGAGTCTGGAACAGCATAATGAAGATTGAATTTTTAAGCTAACCTCATATTTATCTTCTATATTTTAAAAATTTCTATTAATATCTACAGTTATTTTCCTACTGCTAATGCTGCAATGCATTTTATTTAGATTTAGTTTAATTCTTTTTGGACTCATATATTACATATATCATTTTTTTATTATAAAATTATCATTAAAGTTTTGCTGTGTAGTGAGAAGAAAAAAAAACCTGATCTGTACATATTCATGCATTTGTTTTCTTAATTTGTATCCACCAGTTAGACACATATAGCTACCACATAGATGTCTCAGTTTATATCTGGATCATTCCATTCCTTTTTTATAGAGAAGACTGCAAACATTCAGAAGGAATAATTACGAGGTCTCCTTTTCTATATGGAAGCTGTACATATTTCTGTCAAATCACTGTATTGTGAATAACCAGTCCAGTTAGCTCACATGATTTATGAATGTGACCTTTTTTTTCATTTTTTTTTAGTGTAACTTGGAGACTGCTAGTGCCCTGTGTAACAGTCAGCCTCATCCATGAAGTTCTCAGTCCCTGAGAATTTTCAGGGCATGGAAACTCTCAGACTCTTACAAAAGCACTAGAAACTCTACAATGACACTTAAGTATTCCCTTTAATTCAGCTCTACTAGGCCAAGAAGAGCCAAGTCTTGCTTTCAGGCAGTCTGGTACAGAATTCCTCTGATCCATCTCTGCAAACAAAAGAAATGGTGGTTCTAATGCCTCAGGTCAATTTGTCTGAGGAGGTAGACAGAGAAAGTAAGTGTGGACATACAGAAAGCTCTTGAGTCACTCTCACTTGACAGGACCTTTGCTCTCTGCTTACCCATATCAGGGTCCATGAAGACTTGGGGTTACTAAACAAAAGCTAGAAAGACATCTTAATATATATGCAATAATGAAGAAATTCACTTTAAATGTCAGGGCTTCTTTTGTAAAGATGATGTTTTGTTGCAAGATAAGGAAAAAAAAGTCAAATTATTTAAAGCATCTACCCAATTCAGAACTTCAGAAATGTTCCTCAGTAGACTACTGTTACTGTCTACATTCTTAACTCTCTTAAAGGAGGGTGAAACAGGACAGGCAGGTTTGTACTGACAAAGACTCAGAAATAAGATTGCAGTTGTGCTGCTGTTTGCAGCAGTATAGACCAAGAATCACTTAATCCTAGACATAAAAGATTTTTGCTTGCAAACTCTTGCAAAATCCTTCACCAGATGTCAGCAGCAGAATGATTTCAAATGGAAAACTGCTTATCTAAACTCACCATCAGTAGTGGCTTAACCTGCTCACATTATTTGTATTCAAGGTGTTTTTCCCTTTACACAGAGCAGGAGAGAACATTAAAAACAAATAAATAAATTAGCCAAGCAAAACTATCCCCCACCCCACCAAAAAACCCCTCTGTGAATTACCTTTCCTTATACAGATGACAGAACTAAGCTGCTTTCACAGACTGTGATTCAGCCAATCTTCTGTTTCTGTGGGAAGGAGAGTCCACACTCTTGAAGCTGTTCTCACCATCACACGTTCAACTCTTCTGTGGACAGAGAGTGTCATCAGTTCTTCCAGTTTTGTAAAAAAGGCTGTAAACAGCAAATCATGCAAGGTCAATCACCCCCTCCTGGATGTCTGTAGGGTGTGAAGGTTGCTAGCTAGAGCTATTCATGCTCTCAGCTCAAACAGAACGGGTCCCCACATGACCGTTCTAGAAACTATTAGTGCACTAGAGTGTTTCTAGTAAACTAGCATTTTGTAAATTATTTCTGGATCAGAGATGGCTTCTGTCTTTTCTTTCTTCATGCCTGGGAATACTGACATGTCCCCAGGGACTGCAAAGGCCCAAATATAGCACTTTTCTACTGCAGTGTTTCTCCCAAATGTGAACTTAAGAATTCACTACAGTGACAAACAAGGGGAAGTCTCTTTTTCTGAATGTTGTTTCTTGAGTTACAAAACTTGCTTTTGCTTATTGAACTTTTAACTTTGAAGTGATGTCTCAGCTACATCTTGAAATACATTAGTTTAAAAAGTCGCTTTACCTCATCTTTAAACAGGCAGAATACCAAAGGCAAAGCTTTAGATCTTTTACCTCTATATTTGCCAGTTCTCTAATTTAATATGATACATCTTGTCTCAAAAAACTTTGAGAAATGTTTGTTGGTTTTTTATTTTATTTTTTATTTGGATTTGCAATTGACCTTACTGTTTTCTTACCTTCTAGGCATAGTGAATGTTTATCATTTGCTAATGTGATGGCTTTCAACTTTGTAAAAATTGATTTATAAAAGGAAAAAAAACCCATGCTAGTTACATACAATTATCTTTTATGCAGTTCTTGTTTTGTTTTTCCCTCAGGATCTACTTCAGGGTTAGGAATTTGATAAGGTTTGTGTAATAAGAAATGGAAATATGCTGGTTTAGTTCATCAATTATATGACAGTTACTTGATACTTGGCAGACACTGTCACATCACACCCAAAACATGCAACATTACAAGATTAAAAGTTGTATCCTTATAGAGAACCACAGAATATGTGACAGACAAAGCATTTCAGAAAATGCAATACTATTTCCTGATTGTAGTTTGTGGGGATCTGTTATAAAAACAAAGAAGCATACCACAAAGTTGAATTTTGTGGTCCATTTAGGATATTATATGAAGTTCAGCAGTGTCTTCAGATTATTCAACCTGAGTGTCTATGACAAGGATGTGCCTGTAAGGGTATGTCTTCAGAGCTCATAATCAAGTACAACATGAACCTTGCATAAATGCTAATTCTGCAATGCCAAATGTTGGTCTGTGAAGTCATTGAGATATTTAGCTATCACCATATGATTAACATTTTCCTCCTTTTCACACTGGTAATTATTTCCTTTTAAGCCAAAATTCAGTATTATATACATCTTTGATGTTTTTTCTTTTAAAGATCTTATTGGTGGTTTGATATGTTAGGCCATGACACATTTGGTGGGAATAAGAGGTAATGATAATTGTAGTCTTCTAGGATCAGTTTTCTTTTAAACAAGAATTATATACTTTTTTATTTCCCAAAGAAATAACAAAAGTATATTAAAAATTGAATTGCTTCATTGTTCTTTCCAGCATTGCTTTGATAAGCTATTACAATAATATAAACATCTTAATTGTCACTCTTTGATCATTTTGGTACCAAGAAATGTGTCAAGAGATGACTGTACCTGAGATATCCCAAGTCTTGATTGCCTGTTATAAATTTCCTTACGGAAGCATTGCTATAGTAAAGGTTGTGTCAGCAGTTTCATTATAATGTCATTTTTCAAGAGGTGATAACTCAACTGTAAAGGTTGCTATGAGCTCAGCAAGGTCATGGTTCTCAAAGCCAGTTTATCTAAATTATCAAAATATTTGATAACTTTAACAAAGTAATGCAAATTATATAAATATTTATAGTTGATCATGAGGAGCATATAGTTAGGAATTCAGAATTATGTATTGTAATTGCTTGTTCATTTTCTAATCTAAACCATTTCCAGATGTCTTTTATAACTGTGATATTTTAACATATTTTAACTCCACAGCAAGACAGAAAGGTTCACTTGTTAGTCTTGGTAAACCCACTTACAGGCTTCTACTTCCAAATGGAAGCTGACAGCTGGTGTTCATACTTGGACATCATATTTTATATAGTTACCATCACTTTCTGATGCTGGCTAAATATGCAATCTTTCTGTGTGTTTTGACCTTCCAAGTATATGGACAGAACATTGTAGAGGACAGTGAACAAATGTTTAAAAGTTAAATTTGATCATCATTCTTGGTTAGATATCAGATGTCCTGCATCAGATTCTAATGACAATTTTAATAGAATGTGATGGTATTTCCAGATTAGTTTAATAAACATCAAAACACAACCTAAAAAAAAAGTTTTCAAGTACTTCCATGAGTCTCTATAAAGCTTACAGCTGTACCTACTTTTGTATATTACTGTGATGAATGATGTTTAACACCTGTGAGAATTTAATGTTATCCAGGTGTGTTGCTTTTATTTTTGTAATAAAAATTATTTTTGTAATAAGAAGTAATACTTCCTTCTAAGCTCTGGTCTCTGAGACACCCTGAGTGGGTCTTACCTTCTATTTCAAATATGCTTCTAAAAAGCTAATGCATTTTTTTATAATATCTTGGTTGGACAGTTGTGACATTCTCAGAAGCTCCATTTGACAAATTGATTTAATGGGCTTTTGATAGTTTGGGGATCTCATTACATGCACTTCCATACAAGTATGGCATAAACTTTGAAATCTTACTAACCATGTTAGAAATACTAACCAAATTTGACTCTAGAGGAAATTCTCAAATTGACCCCCCCCTCAATATTAACCAGAAAATACAGGTAAATGATGTAGGAAAATTTACCCTTTTTTTACTTGAGTTTGAAACATCTACTCCTATAAAATGAGCTTTCTACGTATCATGCAATGAGAAATCTCATGTCTTATATCTATGTGGCAAATGTGATTGATTCTTAAATCAGTTTAACTGCTCTATTTCTCAGAACTGATTGCATGTGGTCATCTCATTTTCTTATTATTAGGATCTTACTTTTTTTTTAATCACTGTTTGTTATCTCAACTATGTTTTATATGACCTAGTTTTAATGAAGGTTTTGATAGTTCCCAAGTTATAGAGTACCTCCACATCCACACTTGCAGTGTTATCTGTCAGTAACACTTGGATATCAAGAGCCTGTAACAAAGTGTTGGAAAGAGGCGGATGGACTTGAAGTGACGTGTGGAGATGATACTGAAGTAGCTTAACGGTGATCACACAGACTTTAATATGTAAAATATTTTATGCATTGAAGTCTATGAATAATTCAGGCTAACAGTTTAGGCAGTTTAACCTTGTTAGAACACCGCATCGTGCTTAAGAAGCTCAGCATACATGCTGGGTGTGCCCAACCCTCCTTGTTTAGAATAACTACTGTGGATGATTCTGAATATTGAGCTTACAGTGCTGAAATTGGCAGAGACATTAAAAAAAGAAACATGGATCAAGTAAGGCAAATTAATGATAAAGTGAATTAAATATTTGCATTCATTATAAAACCTAAAATGACATTTTACATTTCATTTTTTTTATTACTGCCTAATAGATGTGATAGAAATGTTGATAGACTCATGGTGGACTGAATATCTCTTCACAGGAGCTTGCAATAAGTGCCTGAGTACATTGAATATAGTCGGTTTTCTTTTAGATAATTAAGATTATTTTCAGTGGTAGGCACCTGACTCTTGTTGAAAGCCACTGGGTACAGCAGCCTCACTTCTATTAAAAACATCAGGAGTCCCCCTCACAGAGCATTTTCTGCTCAGAATAAGAAGAGACAATGAAAAAGTTTTTAATCCAAAAATCTTGATTGCCTCCACTCCCAGTTATGTCTTACCTTCCATCAAGTTTCATTTACTGTTTCAGCCTAGACAGTTCATTATATCATCAGAGACTTTTACGGATACAGAAGTCACAACACGTACATTTTGAAAAATGCATTGAATGTGTTATAACTTCTATTTTTTTTTCCAACAGTACCCCAATGGCCCTGTCTCATTGTGCTAGACAGTCATCCACAATATTACCTTTTACCCTTGCCTTTATTGATTATACATCCAAATATATGGCATCCATAATGTGTAAAAAAATCTCTCTTTATGAAAGGCAGACAGTATTTGCTGAAGTTATGATCCTTTTAAAATGACCCACTGCATGCACACTTTGGCATTTAGGGGGAGCCATAAAGAATGGCACAAAGGTATAATGAACCCCTAGAGAATGACTGTGTTGTGTGCAACCCTCAGTACCCATACACATACGGACAACTTGATATAGACACAAAATACTTGCTCCTCTGAATGTTCAAGTTAAATCTGGAGATTGGAGTTAAAGTTAAATGGAGATTTTTTTTTTCATTTGTGTTGGATTATTTAGTTTGAACTAATCATACAATCATGCTGTTGTTGTTGCTATTATTAATATTATTATTATTATTAAGCTATAGGGGATAGCAATGCATATAGGGGAAAATGTATTTTTGCTTAAAATTTATCTTACCTCAAATAATTTTTTTTAAATTGTGTTTAAAAGGGATTTTTAAATGAAGTATTTATCTTCTCGGGCTCCATGTCAATTTTACATTAAAAAAAGTGTATTTTCTTTTCTCCAAAAAATGTTTCATTGGGGAAAATCAACTACAAGTATATACATTGTATTAACGGTACAGTTAAAAATAATAGTATTCTACGTATAGAATATTCAAGCTCCAATAATATAGAAAAACAACCAAATTTTTCTTTTTTTTTTTTCTACATAGTCCAACACACTTAATGTAATTTCTACTAAGAAATAACACATATTTCCATTTGAAAAGCTTTCAGGCAAAATTAGGTAATAAGGTTGTTCTTATTGGATGTTATATTGTTAATTGTTTAAGAAGAATCGTTTGCCAGTTATCATGAATTTTTCCATCAAGAAGCAATAATTAAATAGAATGTAAGTGAAAAATAAGAAGTTCAGCATTACCAAAGTGGGCCTATGTTTCTGTACCATAGTAACAGTGAGCATTACATACAGCACAAATATTTTATATTTTGTTTCTTCTGCTTTGGTAGTGTCAAAATAGCTAATATTCAAGCTCTCCATTTCTGAATGAGAAGTATGATAATTTAATTAATGTTTAAATTCTAGGAGCTGCTGAAGATCACACATAATCCAATTAATTTTGATTCAATTATTTTAATAGAAAACCACTTTGTGATAATTACACTTAATCCCCTGATTTTTTTTCCTCAGCTGTTTATCAAGGGTCTGTATGATATCTTTGAGGAAATCATACTGGGATATAACTATCAGCAATCCCCAATTGAATTAATGCACTAAATAGTACTCAATTATGAGCAACATTGCATTGCTGAATGGGTTAGTTTGGAAGAATGCAATACGTAGTTTTAAGTTTCTGAGCTGCTTTCCCCAGAGTTTTTGGGAAGAGGAGACAATATGCTTATTTCTCCCACTAACTGATACTGAACAAAGAAATGCCAAGATAGAAGCTAGAACTGATTCAAAGAAAAGAATTGCAACCAGGCCCTTCTAAGCATTGTGGATGTTTATTGAATTTTAAATATTAGAAATTACTTTCAGCAGTATCATATTCTCATATACAAGGGGGTTGAGCACAGACTCCCTATGGATGTGGTCACAACACTAAGCCTGACAGAGTCCAAGAAACATTTGGACAGCACCCTGGGGCACATGGTGTGACTCTAGGAGATGGTCCTGTGCAGGCAGGATCAGTGGTTGGACTTGATGATTCTTGTAGGTTTCTTCCAACTCAGTGCATTCTATGATTCTGTGATATAGCAGAGTGCTATTAGTATCTGTAATGTTGGAACCTTGACGTGCTCAAATTGTAATTTCATTGTATAATAGATAAAAGAAATACATGCATAATTGTGTCAGACTCTTGGAATTTGTCAAAGACATTATCCAAATTCCTTTTTCTCATTGCATGTTCTTTTTAAACAGAAATAAGTGCATCATATTTAGCGTGCTCTGTTTGCAGGAATGTCCATCACCTATTAAAGAAGTTCAGTATTAAGCGTGACATAAGATTATTAGGGACATCCCATTGCTAGATTAAATACTGTCTTCTTCTGAAGTCTTATACAAACCCAGCATCTTGCCAGACTTTTAGTGATAAAGCATAGAGAAGGAAAAAAACGGAAATTACAAACTTGAAAATAAGGGTCTATTGTTCAGATCCTCACGTTTCTGACAAAAGGTGCAGCTTCTATTCTACAAGGATGTTTATCAAGTCTTAAAAAACTGTCATTCTCCGGGTAAAAATTGAAGTTTTTTCTGTTTTTAGAAGTGTTAATTGCCCAACCATGCAATGAAATGTGCAATAAGAATTCCTAATGATCCCTAAGTAAAAAATCAAGACAGAAAAAGCTTATCAGTATGCATCAAAAGGAAGTTAAGAAAGAAGTCACCTCATTTTCTTCTGACTTTGATAGCCTCCATACAGAGTTGCAATGCAGCAGGAAGGAACATTTTTGTTTTTCTAATGTGACGCTAATGTGACGTGCACTTTCTTTTGCATGTCATTTTTCATGTCTGTGAAGTAGCCTGAAAAATCTGGTCTTGTGGAGGGTTTTGAATCTTCTCCATGGTCTTTAGCTGTAGAAATAAGCTATGATGAAGGAAGGAGTGAATTCACTGCTACTTTTAGTTTTTTAACCTTAGATAACCATTTCAAAGCTGATATACAGACACCATGCCTCCCCACCACTGACAAATTTCCATTTGGTGCAAAGGAAAAGCCTAGATTCACCCATCCTTGTCTGAAATAGCGTAAATATCGAGGTGGGCTCCTTTTGCAATCAAGACAGTCAAAAGCAACATATATTTTCATCATTTTCCACTGAATCCAGTGAGGGCTGAGTGTGAGTTAAAGTTAATCCTAACTTTAGGATTCAACATTAGATACGTCCAGGCTGAATCCAGAGACAAAGATCATGGTCCATCAGCCAATCTGTCATGGGCACTTTAGATAAAAATCTTAGAATTTGCTTTGTCATATGTCCCGCCATCTTGTTTTTCACTCTTTGTCTTTTTGATGGATAGTGGAAAGGCAAGATGCTATGGGTTCATTTCACTACTTTTTCGAAGGGACATAATCTTCCTTCTAAAAACATGCCTGGAAACAAATGTGCTTGCCTGAATTTCAAGTTTGACTCAGGAGACAAAATATGAAATTCTGAAAAAAAATATTTTTTGAATACATACAAAAATTGTATCAGATATTTACTGAGAAAAAATTAGGTTTAATTTTTCTCACACAAAGATCACATTTACTCCAATCTTTGTCATGGAAAAAATGTTTGGAGGCCTCATTTTCTTCTCTCTTTTATTTCTAAGGACATACGGCTTTTTCGTGAGCACCCTCTTACTACTTCACTTCCCCAAATATATATCTGTATTTAATTTCCATTACCACTCGGTGGTAGAAATGACATAGTCCTTCATTTGATACTTATTGTGAAAAGATATCAAACCAATCCTCACTGGTTTTTACTGGTTTACTGCTTTCTCCCATTGCTTCTAAATAAGAAATGGAAACCCAAGGAATTTAATGAAATTGAAAATTAAATCAATTTAGGGAATCAGGCAACATGCGTGGTGAAAAAGCTTTCACTGAATTAAAAAAAATGTGGCTGATATAAAGGAAAACAGGAACACATCACTTCAGATTTCAAACTTCCTTCTGAGGTGATATGAGGGTCTGACTGTCAAAGTGGAAATAATATAACTTGCCAGTCTGATACCATCCATGACCATATTTTATTGAAGGAAATTTAAGCGTGAAAGAAGCAAACTTGGTATTGATTATGATCAAAAAGCTTCTGGCCAGAATGGTGTTAGTTGGCTGTGTCACAGCAGCAATTACACAGCACTGGTCCCTGGAGACTTTCACCTACTTGTTAGATGAAATCAATAATACCCAGACAAGCACTGAAATGTCATTTTAATGTTCACAAAGAACATTTACACTTCAGGGCTGCCTTTGAAAAAGTTTCTCACAGTGATGGAGAGGGCAAATGGAAGGTTCTGTGTAGCAGGCAAAGACACTTGCTTTCAAACCAAGTTATTAGCTGTCATTGGAGGGAGCTTTGCCAAGGCTGATATGTGATAATGGATAACAGATTGATAACAGATATAATAGATAACGGATAATTTTGACAGAAACAAACTGTTTGCAAGTATTTTGAGGAGAGGCAGTGAGATATGAGAAAGGAGAGGAGTTGGAGGCAGCTGCACCTTCTTCTCCCAAGAGATGGTACAACCCAAGATGATGGGACCAAAATACATAAGGTGGCAAGTGTTAGCTACATGTCTCTCAGTGCTACCTATTTTTCTTGCTAGAAAAAGACACATTTCAAATTTTTTGTAGAATGAATTTTGGCAGATAGAAATCTGACTTAGGTTGCTTTTAATGCCTTTATTTTAAGACAGCTGTACTATTTGCTGAAGATTCAGTCAGAAAGCCACCTCCATGTTTTTTTGTAAAAATTCTGAAATGCCTAGAGTTAAATACTGATACTGAGGCATCCAGGCATGTCAAACAAGGTGCTCACTTTGCCTCTTTTGTGGCTTATATCCAGTAACAGCTAAGCCCCACAGAAGTGCTTGCTCACTTCCCCTCATATGGTTGTGTTGAGAATTGAAAGAGAAGCGAGAAAACTCATGAGTTGATATAAACCAGTTATATAGACAAAGCAAAAAAAAAAAAAAAACACACATGTGAGCAAAATAAGGAATTCATTCACTCCTTTCCAACAGAAGGGTGGTGCTTAGACATCTCTGTACAATTACTATGAAGAAAATTAGCTCTATCCTGTCCAAAAGGAATATATCCCCTTCAATTTCATCATGACTTAGGAAGAAGGATGCTAAGTCCTTGCTCCTAAGTCCTCTATGCTGCAGGAAGAAAGAAATGCTTGCAGCCTGGGATCAATTGCCTCTTCAGACAAACATGATTTAAATCTATATTCCTATTTTTAATGAGAGTTCCTGGAGTACTTGAGGAACTAAGGCAGTAGGCTAATGTTCAAACCCAGCTCAAAGTTCTTATTGAATCTAGGCCAATAAGTCCTCTCAATATTTTGGCATTCCTGGTGTAAAAATAAATTAACTGTAGTTTATTTTGATTATTGTAGTTAAAAATATTTCACTGCTTATTTCTTCTCTTAAAAAAATAAAGGTAAAATAAACATGAAAAGAAGTGGGATTATTAGAATCTTTCTCATTGCAGTGCAATATTATATATGTAATTTAATTCCTGAACATGATGAAATACCAATTCAAACTATCATTTTCCATATTTATGCATCAGTGTGGACTCTAGAGTGCATCTGCTGGAGAGGTTAATTTCTCATAATTTTTTTTTCTTTCTTCAGATAGAAAAATATACTGAAAAACAAAATGAAATATGTGCATTTAATCTGCAGTAATTCAGATCTGTAAGTGTTTGTCATGCATTTGTTCAAAACACAAAGCTTTACAAACTACAAGCAGAAATTCAAATTTCTGGCTTTCAAATGAATCTGGAAAGATGGAAAAGTGATATGAGAAATATGAGCTAATACCTAGATGAACTATGTGAGCTCTGTCACAGTCCTGTGCCAGTGTGAACTGAAAAGATCCATTAATAATTAACCTCATGCAATATTCACTGCTGCTACATGAAATGGGTCTGTTTGTTTTACTAACATAGCCAGTGCCAAGAACACTGCTGCCTTACAGTTCCGTGAACAATAGTAGATCAGCCAACAACTGTGGAATTACTGCATCTCCTAAAACCTTTCCAAGCATCAACAGAATCCCAGCTTTCCTAGCCTGTCCAGGAGGTGCTGTGGAACAGAGAACAATATAATTTTTACTTGGTTTTTAACATGCCATTGAGGAGGCAGGGAACAGATTTTTTTCTTCTATTCTTCAACCTTTATAACTCACAAAGAAAGACTGGAAGGAGATCTCTGGAGTTAAAATTTTCAATATTCTTGCTTGCTTTTGCCCTCTGGAGATGTTTAATCAGCTATAGAGGACTTAACATACTTATGCTTAAGAATTCAGTTTATCTCCTTCATAGAAACATGGGTATAGGTCTTAAAAATCAAGATATGTGAGGTTTGCGTGGACTTAAACACAGTTGTGTCTTTGAGACCTGGTTTGAACATGCCCAGTTTCAATATTACAGTTGGGTACTCCCTTCTGGTACCTCTGCCATCACAGCCTTTCTTTTCTGTAATGGAGTTGTACCACTCAAACTGCTTATGACAAAACAAAGGTTAAAAAAAAATCCCCCAGACCAACTACTCAAAAATTGTTTGTACAGCTAGGAGTAGAATGTTCTTTCCCAGCATGTTTCAAATTGCATTTTATCTTTGTTTATTTAGCACTTTGGAGAAAGAAAATATTTATGAATGAAGTAACAACAAACCCCTTAGACAAGATATTTAGCACAGTGCTATACATTCTCTCTCACAACATATCTCTCTGATGTGTTGTGTAACCAGGGAAAACCAGAGTTGATATTTTCCTTGAAAAATACTACAAATAAATTGTATTCATTTCCCCCACCCCCAGAAGTAAGAAATTCTGTTTTTGTCATAAAGAATAAAGACTTCAAAATAGTTACTTTAAAAGGTACTGTTTTGACAGCCACCTTTTTTGCATGACAGTGTGCCATACTTAAATATAATTAGATTTTATATAATTAATTATAATCTTAAAAGTAAAGCAGTTCATAAGGATGCTTGCTATGAAGTCAATAAGACTATGTATTAAAATGCTTATAATTCTGGATGTGGTTGTCTTTTCATTTTAGAAGATTAGTAAAACAGTTTTTTGTTAGAAAATACTTTTGCAGTTAAAATATTAGTTTAGATTTTCATTAAAGAAATATATTTTTCCTTTCATGTATTATTTCTTACAAAAATCAGGATTCTATGTTCCCTACAGGTTGCCATATTTTGCATTTATTTTGTATTCTAATAGCTGTAGGTGGTTGTGTGCATTAAAAGAATGAATGTTAATACAGCAGTTATCAATGAACTAAATCCTCAGATCTATTGAAATGGGGACCAGGAGCAGAACTCTTGTTCTCACATATGTGTGTCATCAGTACTGGATGTGATCCTGAAAAGTATTCAAGTCCATTCTGCCTAGCAAAAAAGGTGTACCATTGCCAGTGTTTTGAGTGATGTCATTAAAATAAATGTTTGGGGGTTGGTTTGTTGTTTTTGGGTTGGATTTTTTTTTGAGGTTTTCTTTTGTTTGGTTGCTTTTTAGTTTTTTTTTTTTTCTGGTGGAAGACTGGTGCTTTTGAAAAGAAGCTCCTCATCATCTCTAATTTCTAAACTTTGGAAGTTGTCATGGAAGTTGTCATGCATAAACGGAGAGACTGGCAATCTGGATTTAAAAAAAAACCCCAAAAACATATGAGTATTTAATAAATAAAAAGGCAGGATCGTGAAAAGACGTGTGTCTTGTAGGTGATCACACATAGAGATAGTAAAACACAGGAAAGCTAACTTCAAATACTATAACAATACTTTAATAATAATTCTTATCACAAAAATTTGAGAATTCACATTATATAATCAACTTAGCAACAGGAAGGGGCTAATAAGGAAGGGCTGAAGAGCAAGAAGAGCAGATGCTTGCAGCCTTTTGAAGTGGAATGTCATTGCTCTATATGTGCAGGCACCTGAAGCCTTCTGAAGTGTTTTGGTGTTACCCTGTATGGGTTGAAGCTTTCTGAACCCATGTGATGATACTCTGTGTGCTGTGGCCATCTCAACTGCAGCATTTGCTGTGACAGTCATGTCTTTATAGGGACCAGAAGGTCTTGTACTCTACTGGTACAACTGGACATAACTGTGGGGAAAGCTACTTAAGTACTTGCCCTAGGTATCCAGGAAATCCAGACAAGAGGTACAAATCCATGATAAAACTCGTTTAAGTACTTAAAAATCTTGCAGAGCTACTGTTTTTTGAAGTTAGCTATAGACTTCAGCAGTTCAGAGTTTTACCCAGGTAACTGAAAGCATTGAACTTCATGGGAGTATTCATTTATTATTCTGATGGCAGATAGCAGCTGCCTGTCACATCCAGAGGTCTTTAATAATTTTCTTTTAATTGGTTTTAAGAAAACTCCAAGTTAATTGAACCAGTAACAATAAGCTGCATATGTTTTTGTTTGCTTTTATATTTAACCTTTAATCCTAGTGTCTATAGCATTTAGATATTCTAAGTTGTCCAGTATATATGTATTCTAGACTTTATACACATTTCTAAAAATGAATGTTTAGAATGTTTGGTTTGATTTTGCTTGAGACTTTTATTTTTCTTTTTTGGAGTGGTTATTCTGCTTACTTATTCTGTAGTGATTGCCTTCCAGAATTTTACCAAATGTATTTGGATTTTAAGTTTTCAGTCCAGATTCAGTTTAGGCTTTTTGGAAGGTCTCTGATATCCTGCAAAGGGAATAGGCTTTCATTTAAATATTTGGCTGATTTTTATACTGTTCAGTCTTTATATTGCTTAAAAATGCATTGGATTTTGTCTATAACCACCAGGGAAACTTCTCATTTCCTATTAGCATGATATGTTTCTTAAAATAGTATATCTTTGACAAAATCAGTAGCTCTAAGATAAAAATATTTGGAGTTTTCTAAGGTTTTAAATATAACTGTAAAAATATGAATTGCATTTTCATTCTAAACTGAAAAGTAGTACTTTAAAAATAAGTTTCATTTGCATTATGAGCTTTACATGATGTAAAACGTGGTCAATGGATAATAAATACAACTGGAAAACTGAACTCCATTGCAGCCATCTCCTTCTGCTAAAATTTGTACTTATTGTAGAAAAAACCTAGGGAATTTTTTTTTTGCATTCTTTTATGGTAATTAATTAATTTTGCCTAATTCTGTAATATCTGAAAAAGATCTTTAGCAAAATAGAAAATAACCCTGTAATCAATGTTATCATGGTGAATACTTTATAACATAATTAAAATTATTCCTTTTTTCCCCTATCTAAAATTGCAGGATAGTAGAACACCATTACAGAGATGCTGGATGCATTAGTGGAAAGACAAAATTACACTTTAAATTGTTCATGACAGAGTTGCACCAGCAGGCCAACAAATGATTCACCTGTGATATAGCTGCTCAAAGATGAGACAAAAATACATTGCTTTTTGAGACTCCAAATAATCCCTAAAGTCAGAGAAAATAATATTCAAATGAAGCTTCATTTCTGATTCTTCTGAACCCATTAAAGCAAAACAAAACTTAACCTGATATGTGATCAGGAAGACTGAAAATATGTGGCTGTTGCATCTTGTGATGCCTTATTAGAAAATACTGGCTTTTCTCTGATTCTTTGTCTCAACTACTGTGAATCTTAAGATAACAGATGACAGGAGTTATGGATAAAATCTGCATTGCTATATGGAAATATTGTGTGGTGAAAGATCTTCTCCAGCTTCTTAAAAAGGTAGATACACAGAAAATCAGGTTAATTGAAATCACTGACATACTTTAGTACTTTAAGCTTTTCATGAAAGCCACAATTAGACCTGGCTTAATCTCCTTCATCTTTGTTTCAGAATCTCTTCAGGAAAGATATTAGGATGTATAATTTCCTGTCCTCTTTTCCAGATCTTGCTTTTCCTCTGGTAGCTCAGTGTTTGAAACAAATGGTCATAACCAAGAGATGAAGAGTTTATCTGAAGTAAACAGTTAAGATTGTTGTTTTCTTCACCAGATCACACAGGCAGAAAAAAAGTTACAGTTTCTGTCAGCCATTTCCTGCTGTCAGCTATCTCCTGCTGTTTGAGTGGTGAATCACTGCTCTGTGACTGAGAAGAGTTCTTGTGTGCATCACTGAAGGAAGAAGAAATCATAGCATAATTTGTACATTCATAATTTATACAGTCAAAAAACATTTTAATTCTTATTTAAATGATAAATTAAATGGTCATTTATTCTATCTTCCTATGTTTTTCATATAGCATTTATGACACTGAAATCGAGACTCCATTTCCACACTGTCATTCTCTGAGAATTTGGTGTATCACTTTCATATGCTTGAAAGTCAATCCTCAGAGGCTATTTTCAGCCATGATATTTACTCCCTCTTCACACCAACACACAACCTTGTGAGCAGGAATGTTGCCAAACCAACAGCTAAGCAAGAATACATTCCTAAATGTGAGCCAGGAGGTGCTTCAGATAACAGGAGTAAGATCCAGAGCAGTGACAAGAAAACAGCAGCTCCTGAATATCTACATCTACAGAAAGAACCATGCTCTCTAACAGTAACGAGGAGTTTAATGAACTTATGTTAAAAAATGTGCCACCCCAGAGGACACATTGGTGACCTACTAGAAAAATATGCTCCATCCTGAAAGAAAACAGAAATACCACACCTAAGTTGTAAAAATTGCATCAAAGGGGGGATTACACAATATTGGAATATAACTGAATATATTAATAAGACCTGATTAGCTGCTGATGTTCTAGTAATAATCATGCTCATCTTCTAAATACAATACTTCAGAAAAAATGAAAAATTATCAGAGAGGAAAGTGAACTTGTCCTTTTACATTCTTCCTACACAAATGAATACTACAGGTAAATCCTGCTAAAATATTAGCTCCTTGGGTCAGGAACAAAATTTTCCTAAATGTCTGTTGTAGTTCTGTATGTTGGAAAGCTTAATTCTGTTATATTAATAGAATAAAATAGAAAGAAAAAAATCACTGAGAGATTAATGAATGAATTGTTTGCAATGAAACATATTACAGGGTTTGACTCCTCAAATATTTTTTTTTCCCCACAGACTATTCAATGGTGGAGCAGAATAAATACATTAAATAGTTTGAAATAGGTATGAAAGTATATAAGTTTCTGTATACAAATAATACAACTGATAATAATGATGGTGATAATATGACTGATTATCATTCTAGATATCAGATAAAAGTGAAGTAATTTGAAAATGTGTGGAGCGTTTTCTTCCATCACATCTTCATTATTAGATAGGATTAATGTTGCTTGGATGGTTATTCATGTGTCGATTCTGGAATACATTTAAATTTCCATTCATTTTAATCATAATATTCTGGGATAAAATATGGGAATTCTCTTTATTTCCAGAAGTAGAAGAAGACCTTTTTTATGTTTAAGTAGATGGCCAGTTTTGTAACTGAAAACAATTGAAAATTTGGCTTATCTATGCAGAAGCATGTACCTTAAGTACAGGCAACTAAACTGTAGGTAATATTTTGAAAATGCCCAATACTTCACTGATGTCTCCCATGAAGGTACATTTGCTGATGTAGTGACTTTGTGTATGAATTATATCTCTAATAAGGGGCCATCAATCTAAAAATATGTAGTGTATAGATAACATTTCAGGAAAATTTTAAAAATATGGGAATTGCGAATAACATCTTATTCTGTTCTTTATTTCACTCTATCTTTTTTAGCTGAGAAGATTTTTATTAAGAGGTTTTCATTAACTGTTATGTAACCTAACAGTGGAAAAGGTTGTGTAACCTAACTGTGGCTATGATAAAGTCCTCATAAATTAAGAATATATGTTAATAGGTTAGAAGAGAGTAAAAAAATCTTCCAAATTATTCAAATATTAAATCTAACATTGATTTGTGAAGCATGCCCAATAGCAGTCCATATTAACGCCTTCCCTGGTGGCATTTTTATTCTTTTGTATCCAGCCTTGAAATCTGTTAATCAAGCTAGATACTTATAATAAGTAAGCTGTACTTATCTGCATGATGTCCATTATTTTGAACCCAGAATTACAAGTGCAACTCTCTATAATCTCTGTAATTGTGATTTAAGGTAGAAACATACTGCTAAAAGATAAACTGATTTGGCTGCAAATGTATACATTGAAGTCTTAAAATATAATGCACTAGCTCAATCCTTTTACTCTTTTCCCATTAACGCTTGAATGAAAAAAATAAGAAACAGAATGGTTCATTTGTATAACAGTCCACTCCTCCAGAAATATTTTTACTACTTATTTTAGTATTCAGACTTTGGATGACCCAAGCCATCTATAATGTTATGCTCTGGGTAAAACATGTTTCTGTTGATGTTTATGTGCAGTTCCAGCTTTTATTAAGAGAGACATACAATTCCATTTCTGAAACTCTCATAAATATTATTATTAACAGAGTCCAATTTGTTTTGGTTTTGTCTAGCTGTAACTGTTAAGGCAATGTAAGAAGTTAAAAACAAAGACTAAATTTGTTTGAGTAGACCAAACAAGGGCATAAATTAATTAAATTAAAAATTTTAAAAAACCCATAATAATAATAATAATAATAATAATAATAATAATAATAATAATAATAATAATAATAATACATTAGGTATATATCACAGTTGACAAATTTTGTAGTGCAAAACTAGAAATGATTCATTTTCAGTTTGCTCTTGGCTATAAATTACATTTAATCCTGATCAGGCACATTTATTTCTAACTCAGACAAATTCCTCACTGTATCAGTTTCACAAAATGAAGAATAAGGAAAATACAGAAGATGGCCAGTGAAGCCAGTGAGAGTTAGCCTCAATGAAAGGGGAAAAGAGTCATTAAAATTTTCACAATTTAGCCATCTTTAAAATGAGTTAAACATTAAACATGCTGATAAGATTTTCTGCTCAAAACTGGTTGCCGTGCATTATTTCATAGGAAATCATAGACTTGACTGACATTTGCCTTTAATTTGACAATTATAAAAGAGTATCTTAAAATTGCTGCTTGAAACAATTATTTTCCTGAATTAGCTAAACACATTATTTTTTCCTTTGGAAACCTACGAAGTAGAGATAGTTGATTCAAATCAGCAACCCTCTTTCAGTTATGAGCAATGTAATTGAGAATGGACAACAAAATTAAGTAGCTGTCACAATTTTCTCAGCTATTGGCTTTGAAAGTCAGGAGATGTGCAACTTACAATTTGCATGCAGCCTGCTGCTAGTGTGACCACATAATATCACAGTTTAGTGAATAATTCAACATGCTAATTAGGTAAACAGGATTTCATGAGGAAACAAAGGCATCAAGGCATTTCTTTTTAGTCTGGAAGTTTCTCCATGATATCTCCATGTGTATTATCAGCATTTATCATCCCATACATCTTTACACATTCTCTTATATAATATTGCTACTATTTGTAATACTAAAGTATTATCTCCATAGCATTTATATAGAAAATTGGTTTTGCTCATTTTATAATTTACTGACTCAATGATACTGTAGTTAAATCTGTAAAAAAAGATTGTCTACACTGAAGGCTTATACTGTGAAGGACTGCAAAATTAGTGAGCTACAGATACACATATAAAACTCTTCAGCTTTAAGAATGACACAAAGTGCTCTGACTCTTACAAATTGGAATTTTTTTGCTCATTCATTTTAATGTAAGTTATGAGCGGAATATTAAATGTTTGAACCTTCATTAGAGGCTTGTAAGCCTTGGGCACTAAGGTTTGGCCTTCAGGATAATCTCCACTTCTGGTTATTTTGTCAGCAGGTATAGTCAACACTTATTGTTCTTCACCAATTTTCTTTTAAAGATAGATTAACTGCTTTCTTTTCTGCTATGGTTTATTTGCTTTAAATTGTATAAGAAGAGATTTTTGAGGGAAATGTTGATAATTTAAAATAGATCATTCATGCAAATAATTTTTAACCTGTTGCATGATTAATAGAATGCTTGTGGGAAGATAAACCTGTCTATACTATTTTTGATTATTCCTTTGGGTTTCTGGGGATAATATTTTCAAGATGTAAGTAGCAAGATCATGTTTGGAGAGCAAATTTATCTACCATCTCTGTTTCTCACAATTTACATTGTTGGCATTTTTTTGGCCCTTGAATACTGCCAATATTAAAATTGTTATCTTGTTTCAGATGGTGTAAAGTCCTATCTGTTTCTGGTTATACCCTTGCCATAGGCCACTTAGTAATAGGGTGGATGAAGTTATAAATACATGGTTAAAAATAGCTGCATAGAAGTCTTATAATAAAGTATTTACCTTTCTGATTTCACACAATTACTGTGGCAATCATGTTCTTGTGGGTAGAAAATCTTTGTAAGTGATACACAAATAATTTTTTGTACCTTTGTAAAAAAAAGACATTAGTTGCTGCATGAAAATTAGATTGGATTAAAACCAGTTGTAGGGGACTGGATGACTCAAAACAGCTAGGTGGGAAGTGGGGCAGGGAGTGCAGCGAGCTCTGTATAGGTGGGATGGCCACTGCTCCACATCCTTCATAAGTGCCTTGTTTTGTCTGAATAAGTTAAAGTTGGCTAAGTTAAAGTTTGTGAAGTTCCATACTTTTTCCTGGATGTTTTAAAATTTGCTAAGTACCTTATTCTACCTTAATGTTCTAAAGTTTGCAAATAAAATTTGTTATTGAACTTCCTGAGAATTTTGTTGCTTCTCCCATGCAGCACCCAGAGTATATCAAACAACCTTCCCTTAAACCAGCTGAGTGGGCCAGGGAATTACACTGATCTGGATTAGATTGTACATGGATGGTGTTGAGACATGAAGGAAATGGTATTTCTGCTGACTGCTCTGTGATATTGCAGTCAGCAGAAATCCTGGGAGTGGTCCCTTCTTCCTATAAAAAGGAAAATGTAGCTTCTGGAGAGCCTTTCTAGCTCAGTGGGATTTCAAAATATTGCATTATTTACCTGCTCCGGAACAGCTCACATCTGGTGACTTTCTGGGCATAGCATGAAGGACACTAGGGGGTTTGGTTGCCATAGATTAATTGCTTTCTCAAAGACAAGTAAGGGACCCCTAACCCTTATCATACAGAAGTGTCTAACTTAAGAGGCTTCCCTTTTATTTATTTCCTTGGTGTAGCACAGATTTCAGATTTTTTTCAGAAAGTCTGCTTTCTGTCAAGTACCCTGAATGGTATTAAATACACATAGGTCATATGAAATTACTTCAGCGTGTAGGAGGCCTACTTACACATGATTTTAGTAAGTAAGTAATGTTTTGTGGGGGAGTTATACCAGGGGAGGAATATTTAAAATTATAACTGTGAATCATGGTTTCCAATATAGATAATATTTTGGTGACAGGAGCTACAGTGTGCATTCAGGAAAAGATAGAAAGACAAGGTCAAACTAATACCCCACATTAGTAAACTAAAAGCTGAATGCAGTAAGAATTGCATTACTTTTTTGTAAGAAAGCAATTTTGGAAGTGAGAAGTGAGTAGTCTTCAAAGGTAAGCCATGTTTTATTTTCATTGAAAGGGAAGTAATGAATTTTTGGTCTTTTTTTTTTTTTGATGGAGAGTCCACTTTCTGCTCCCCAGAGGTGACAAGAATATTCAGCCTATTTCAAAACTCATAACAATTTACGGGTTGTTTTCTTACAGCCTTTACAGCATTGGTTCTCTGTGGTTCTTAATGCTGATTGAAAGATTCTGTTGATTCACTCATCAACAGTGAAAAAGAGACTAGCACAGCTCTCAGATGAGAAGTTTAAAAATGTAGATGTAACATGTCATTAAACAATTCTTTTCTCTTTATTTGGGCTCCTCTTCCTGTGAAAGTCTCCATTTCTGTATGCATACATATTTGTACATTTCCTAGTACATTAGGCTGCTTTAGATGATTTTCCACTTAGAGGAGGGCCCAAGCCTTTATGAATCTTCCTATGAAATTGTGCACATGTGTTTGAAAAGGGGACAACTGAATTAATGCTGTCCTCAATGAATTCCAAGCATGGCAGTCTATCACGGGTGGTAGGTTTTAAAATGTATTCTCTAACAATGGAAACCAGTTCAGAACTACTGAACATATGCTAGCATTGTTATTTAAAAAGGTTCTGCATGCCAACGGCTGGAAATGAAGCAGTAACACACATTGTGAAATTATTTTGTAAGAGAATAGGAAAAGGAAAAAATGGGGGAAATTTTGTAATTTTGAGCTCTTCTGCTCAAAAGAGAGAATCTGGTTCCATTTGCTGAACATTGTGCTATTGTTTAACATTGCCTGAAACAAAACATTTTTCCAAAGTATGTTAGTGTGTTTAAAATTTCATCTATTTCTTGGGTGGCTTGGAGGTTTTAGTTATTACACTTGAACATACTTCTGGACAGAATGTTAAGTGTAAACTTCTCAACACATTCAAAATGGGTTGAATAGGACCATAATCTTTAAAGAATGATTTCCACCTTTGGTAGCTTTGATAACATGGACCCATTTTTTCAAGTATGTGAAGCCCTTTCTAATCCTGTACTTGTCAACAACTAGTGATGACAGATAATCAATACCTGCAAACATCTGTTTCAGGTTATACCTGTGCTTGGTAAGAGCAATTGTGCCAGTAATATTTCATAGTATAATAAGTTGCTAAAAGTTCCTGTTTCCAACTTTAGAGGAAAAAACTCCCAACTATATGCTTCATATCCTCATTCCTATTGATTTCTATATTTTAAAAAGCCCAAAACAACAAAACAAACAATCAAAACCAAATTCAGAATGCATTATCAGCAGTAAGAAGTGATCAGTCATAATAAGAAGATGCTTTTTTCCAGCACCCAATTTCATTATTCTGTTCTGATCTTTGACTTCAGTTCTACATGTGGTGGGGAAATATTCCCTGCCTCTCACAAAACCTATTCTTTGTTCACCTTTATTTTGTAACACATGATTGACTTTGCCCCTTTCTTAAATCATGCAATTCTCAAGAAATTTACTGCTACCCCCAGCCTTTTATCAACAAAACTGTGCATGGTCTATACCATATCTTTCAGACTGCTGACAAATATACTGAGAAATACTGGACCAGGCACTGACTCCTGAGGGAGGAGGTCTAACCCTCAAACAGAGTTTAAAGCAGTAAATGCTGTTTTAAAAGTAAGGGATATATTCTTTTTTTGCTAGTACTTGGTTCATGTGAAGACAGACTAGAATGAGCTCTACAGTCTTTGATGATTGCCTACTTGTTCTGCGACCTTTTAGTCTGCCCTCCTGCCCTTATCCACTTTCTAATAAATTAAAGTTGTGCCTTCCAAGCTACTTATGCAAAATCTCCCTTATAATAAAAAGTGTTGTTTTGAAATTCTTTTTCAATCAGAAAAAAAAAAAAAAAGCAGATATATGGAGCTTAGTGAGCAAGGGAGCATATGTACTCAGTCCACATATATCCATGTGCTTTCTGATTGTGCTTTTGAATGTTTGCACCTATAGGGACATATATTTCTGTTTGAATGGTCTTGTAAGAGACCTCTGAAAACTGGAAGTCTCATAAAGAGGAAAAAGAAGGGAGTCCTTTTCAGCCCTTTTCAAAAATCACATGGACACAAAAAAAATCTTCCTCATTTGCTCATTCATCAGCATGTTTAATCTATCAGTCACCTGCTATTGAACCTGTGAATTATGGGTATTTACAAAAAGAGGGTAATAAAAATAATGCAGTGTCAACATGTACAGGGGTTGTCATTCATAGTTTAAACAATTTTATTTTGTGTTGCACTTTACTAGCCTTGCTGCTTCATTCTGTGCAATAAATGATAGTTTTGTGGTCTATTTGATTTTAGAATCTTGAGGGGAAGTGTATTGAAATTTGTATTTTGTATATATATCCAGTCAAGCTGCAAAGCTGTGTAGGACGATATTTTTTAATCAAAGAAACAGCAACGTTCCAATTTCGCTTATCTAATTCATCATTGATTATACCATCCTACTTGTTCTGAGATATTGATAATGTTGAAAATAATTTGTTTTGATGTTCCATGTTTCATAATCCAAAACAATATGGCATATACTATCCCTATGACTATGGTTCCTAAATAAAAACCCTATTCCCTGGAATGGACAGCATCTGAAAAAAAACAAATGGCAATTAATCAGTAAACAGAAATATCAATTTTAAGGCATGACTCCAAGCACAGAGCTATTGGGGATTGTTTATACTGGATTCTATTAATATGTTCAACACCAGGCTGACATTTTCTGTGGAGATACAGAATGCAGTTGGCTCCTGAGGCCAAGCCATAGCTGACAGACTTGGAGTGGCAAACAGACAAAATTCATTGGAGATTTGTAAAAGAAAATAACCTTTTTCTTATTGCTTAAAATGTTGGGGAAAACAGATTAGAATCAAATGGTTTGTGTTTCAGAGACTGTGAAAGCTGACAATCAAATTCTCAGGTCAAACAAGACCAGTAAAGGTAATGGGTAAAGGCATGGGACACTAAAGTAATTGAATTTAGGAAGTTTACATATAAATTAGTGATCTGATTATTGTTAGAACTGAACACTGCTTGCCTAATACAATGTAATTTGAGAAATCTATTGTTATCTTGTACATATAATGTCAATACAATCACTAAGCTAAAATAAGTTTATACCAGGTTGGATTTACAGAACCTATGGACCTAGAGTGATGACATTTGAAACTCTAAACATTCTATGCATCGGACAGATAATAACACAGTGTACAAGTGATCAAATTATTTTTTGTTCTCCTACACCCAGCAATTGAAAGTGAGCAAGCCTAAACTATCAGTTCTTTTTCTTTAAAATATACTAGTGGTATATTATAGTATCAACTATTCACATTTTTTTTACCCAAAAAGGTGGTTTCTTTCAGTCAGAAATGTTTGTCTGGTGCCAAAAATGTTGAATAATACCCCCTCAGTACTTGGTACCCAACATATGGAATTACATTTCTGTGGAAAAATCTTACCATAGTGCCAGTAAACACACACTAAGAATGGGGAATGCTTTTCTCCTTTCCTGACATAAAGTGTTTTTTATTTGGAAACATGTTGTGTCTTCTGCTTTATGTCTATGTTTTGATACTGCAACATGCTGCTTATGGGGAAGCAAAATATTTTGATTTTAAGAAACCTTTAGGAAATTTTGTCTTCTTCATGTTTTCTTGCATGGGGTTTTTTTTTGCCTTTTTTTTTTTTAATTTTTAAAATTTTATTTTCAGATTGCTGTTTTCCTTTCTGAGTAGTCTCTTAATATTATATAGGATGTTGTCACTGCCTTAGATGCCCTGATAGTAAACAGTTTAAAATGGACTCTCCTTGGAGTCTTCCTGACTGTAATAATTTTATAGCTTTGATTATGACTTCTAGACATCTTTTAATCCTGCCTGAATCAATTTACTCAACCTAAAGATATCTGTGAAGATTCTAGGTAATAGGCCTATTACCTAGATCTATGGTCTAGATTAGTGATCTAGACTATAGATCTTTAAAGAACTGAGAACTAGACCTTCAGAGGGAATGATTTTAATATCTTTTTATTCTGCAAGTTACATAATACTCTAAGTGTTGAAAACCTCATGAGTTTAAAGGGCATTTAAATATTGTACTCTCAAAACTCACTAATTCTAAATTGAAGTAAAAAAAAAAAAGAAATAGAAGGTACAAAGTGATAAAACTCTAAAAAGAAAATATCTTTCAATTCTAAAACAAGTTGTTAAAATTATTTGAAATACATTAACAGCAAACCCTTACTTTTTAAAATATATCTATATAAAGATTGTTAAGGAATATTTAGATTTTTCCAAGAGTACCTCTGTAGCACTGTCCATTCATATATTTTTGTGCTTATTTCATCATTGAAAAACATATCTAATGGAAATGACAGATAATCATTTTTTCTCCTGTAATAAATAATTGGTTTAACCAGTGATTACAACAACTGCATTTTATTTACAAATTATAATTAAACCAATGATGATAACAGGCCCTATGTAACTGTCCAACATCTATACAAAATGGTGATTTCCTTAGAATAAGGACTGTCAAAAAACCACATTAATATTTGCAAAGAATAATCATCTCACTTAAAATCCAATAAAATTGCTGTGGAAGAGGCTCACACTTGTGCTCAAAGATGTTGAATTGTACCATATATAATATATGCCAAACCCCAAGAGAAGCTGAAAGTTCATAGTGGGCTCTGCAGCTGCAGTACAGGGTAGATGCACACAAACTCTCTTAAGAATTACTTTCATGAGCTAACAGAAAGGTCTGGCATCAGCAGCTCAAAGTTCAATAGAGCCTGAAAAATCTTTACAGGCATTGAAAAAAATTATTAATGTCCATCTTATTGTCCAGCTAGGTGAGGTAGCTCATTTAAAAGTGATTTCGATATGCAGGCTACAATTAATCATTCCAGACTTGTAAAAATAGTTATACATTAGCTATTAAAAATAAGTGAAAAGGAGTTTAACAGCTTAAATTGAGGCTTAAAAATCTCATTACTGCCCAAATCTATTTTAGTAGAGGAGATGATAGCATCCATTGATTCAACTCTAGAAGATTTACCAAAGTATCAGGAAGGTTTAATTATACTGGAGGCAGTCAAAGAGAAAAACTCTCAAATGACACAATATAATCTGAAGTAGAGTTAAATATTATTAGGAAGCTAGTCCTCAATAGACTTAAAAGTTATGCAATAGTTTAATTTCATGAATTGAGGTATTCTTAAAAATTCGGTATTGAGGTATTCTGTAAAATTCGGTAGAAACATCAACTGTATTTAAAATGTTAAAGCATCTGACTAGGATTCAAGACTAACTCTACAATATTTGCTATTAAAGATGAGTCTATTGTTGCAGGAGACAAAGTAAATGTCCATTGGAGAACCCAATATTTAAAAACTGCACTACACTATGATGCTATGTGTTAATAAACCCTGTATATGGGTAAACACTGGCAGTGGGTAAATTGAGCTGAATAAAATTTCCTTTGGGCTGCTGATATTGGGCTATCTGGAGTCAGTAGGACTCTTTTGAATGATATGATCAGGTTTTGGAACATATTCAGAAAAATGGAACATAAAGCTTCTCTTAAATACAGTAAGAGTTATAATGTACATATCCTCTAACCTGAATTTAACTGCCTTAAAAATGGACTTTTTTTGGTTTAAAAGTAATATTTTTACTTTCTCTGTATTCTACAGAGATGGATAGGCATAATTAGACAGTAGTTCATCCCACACTAAGTGAATTTAATTTCAAAATGCCCATGGAGATATGTTCCAGACTGATTTTAATCTGAAGAAGAAACCATGTTTGTAAGCATATGGACCTAAGCACCAAGTGCTTTCATCCACTTATGCAACAAATTACTTTCTAGTATAGATATAGCTGAATAAATTTAGACTCTGCTTTGAGGAGATGCAGATCATAAGAGATGAACTTGTATGTAACTGGCTCCTAAGGAAAGGTTTCAGAACTTAATGGGAAAGGGAGAAAAATTTGCTAGAAACATTAATTTTCATATCCAGATTCGCAGTAATTTTGGGAACAGGGTGGGCTTATTGTTATAGAGTAAATCTCTGTTGATTCAGTGGATCTAGTAGATGGAAAGCAGGAGTCAAAAATCTTAGAAAACATTTTAATAAAATAGTACATTTTCTAGAAGATAGGATGATGTAATGCCTTAAAAACACCTTTTTTTTCTTATAATAAGTTTATTTTTAGAATCATAGAATCAGTTGAGTATATCTAACTAAAATAGTAAGGAAAATGCTTGGACATATATGTGTGTATTAATAGATACAGAGTTTATACATGTAATATAAACAATCTCACTGTTTAAGCACATCTTAAAGGTCTTTTTGGAAAACAATACATATTTTTAGATCTTAGAATGCTTGTATTTCAACATTTTAACTTATTTAGAGTAATCTTTCTTCCACACATCTCTCTGTCTTATGCCATCAAATAATCTCAAAATTTGAAAAAAGTAATTTGCTCATCTACATCCACTGTCAGCCAGTGTATTTTTTAAACAGCATGCTCTTTAGGTATTTGTCTGGACAGTTTAAAAATTCCAGTCAGAGGTGATTTCATATCTGTAAATGACAATGTAATAACTGTAATCACTATTATCCTGTTTAAGACAGTTCACCATGTGGCTAATTTTAAGTATTCAAAAAGCATCTTGACTTCAGTCAGACTGCTAGACCTACCATTATGCCTGTTTTTAAATGCCTCATCAACTCAGACAACTACCAGGATGAGACACCTTGTCAGTCTAAGGAAAAGTAGATCCTGACCAACACCATTTAAATATGTATTAAAATTTAAAATTATTTTTCCTGAGTATTATACATCATGACTAATAGTTTCTAAATACTTTTTCATGTGCAGAGGCAGTAAAAATATCAGTGTCAACCTTAAATTAAAATAATCTCTGATCATTATAGTTAAACTTGCTGATTATTATAGTAATGTTGCTTATTATAGTTAAACTAAAGCTAAAGTTCACACTAAGCATTTCAAATGAGTTCACTGCATAATTAACTTGATTTTTAAACAGAGGCAGCATATACTCAAAAAAAATCAGGCATCTACTAAATCTGAAAAGTTTACTCAAATTTTAAGTATGTGTTCGTATACTTTGGCATCTATATCAGTCCAGTAAAAAACTTTGCCAACTGACTGAAATGATAAAAAGGAATATTGAGGGTGCATAATGAAAGCAGAAATAAGTAGATCAAGGATTAAAGGAATGTTATACTACATTTCTAATATTCCCGATTAGTGAAAAGAGTCTATGACATATTGTAGAATCACAAGGAAAAAGTTTTCAAGTTCTGTTTTTACTATCTTGAATACCATATTTTTGTATATTTGTTGAAGATGTCTATGATTTTAATATCTTCTCCAAATCCCAAACTTTTTAAGGAGCTTTGTTCCTGGAAAAACGAAGCTGTTAAAATGTCAACCAATCAAAATAATAATTCCTTTAAAATCTGGAAATCTGAATTGGACTGATGACTGAAATGTGTATTTTGTAGTCAAAAGTTTTTACAGTACAATTTCCTCAGAAACAGTTTTGTAGTTGTTGTTTTGTTGAGTTTTTTTATAATAAATTATGCATTCTGGAAATTAACCAGTACTACTGATAAAGATACAAAGGGTCTCAATTTGCCATTCATGGTAGTCTGGCCATACCATAGTAATTCATTCAGCTTGCATTTGTGCCCTGTCAGCTTAAATCCAGAGTTTGTCAGAAAATAGGAAAAAATGCTTGGTACAATCTGCTTTTGTTAAGGGGCTTTAGAAGGACCACAACTGAGTGAGGCAGAAAATTCATACAATATTCAGATTATTTTCTAAAATATTGGTTGTTGAACAGGCATGTAGTAATTGGGGGCGGGTGATTCTTGTAACTGGTAACAGATAAATGTGGAGCAGGGAGATGTGGCCGAGAAGGATAAAGATACTGAGTGAGGTCTTGGGACATGTGACATGAATAGATGAGGGGGTGGCTGAGAGATTAGGTGTAGGAAAAAAGCTTTTCATTGCTTTTGGATTTCCAGAGTCTTGCTCCTGGGGTTCCTTTTTAACAGGGTGCCATTTAGACCTGCGTTGAGTGAAGTAAAATGCTATTTATTACAAATATTGACAGCTTTTTGACAGACTGTGCCTTCTAAACTGTTCTCAAAGGAACTGTGCACATTTTATACTGCTTTCAGTTCTACCAAAACAGCTGAGACTTAGTCACAACATTGGGCAGTTTTTTTGTCCAGTTTTTTTGTCCATAAATCCTGGAGTTGTTGCAGCCACTTCAGAAAAATAATCTCTGAGCATAACCCAGTAAAACTGAGACAGACTGTTTAGCTATTTGAAAGCTTCACTTTCCCCATAGTCAATATACTTTGCTGGCCTTCCTTGAAGGAGACTCAAATGCATTGCCATGGAAAAAAACCAGGTGTAAGTGTATAGATGTTATAGAGGAGTGTGGCAACTCTCCAGGGAGTGTCTTCCTGCAGTGGAATTGCAAAGTGCATCCAGATGCTAGAAGGAAATTAATAAAAAATGTATAATGTAATTTATTTGATGATCCACAAGGGGTTCTCAGGAACATGCAGCTCAGAGCTGGACAGTATATTTGTTAGTTTGTTTAAAAGCCTGTCTAAATGCTACAGTCAGGAAATACCTTGAGTACATCTTCAACAGAAGTGCAATTTTAGCCTGACCAAGTGCTTTAAAGTCATTGGCCTGGACTCATCTTGCCTAATCTTTAGCAAGGAAGACATCCAAGATGATGAAAGCGACTTTGATCTTATGTAGTATGAACTGTCCCATTTCAGCCCCTAAGTACAAAGGAGATGCTATAACAGAACTCTCAGGTGCTTCAAGGTACATGGGACAAACTCAAATGAAAGTATCTAAAGCTGGTGCCTTGTTTACAGCTGAGCTATGTTTTTTAAAGTGCTTTGACTTCGTTCACATAGTTTTTTGGAATGTCTCAAAGTCCTCAATGTTACCTGTGCCACTTCCATTTTTGCCACATCAAAATCAGCAGAAGGTGTCTTGACAGAACATGGAGGCTAACTTCACTTCATGTGGAAAAAGACAACTAGCAGCCAGGTCTTCCTATGATACTGATCCTGTTATGCATAAAAATAAACAGATAAGTCAATGAGATTACAATTATAATCACAAGGAACTGCAGGTCAAGGTATGCACAAATAAAAAAAAAATTTCTAATGTGTGACTTTCAATAATTTTGGGAAACTTCACTACAGATTCAATCAGCCTGTTTTCTCTTCTACCCCCTAGATAGAGTGTTCATTCATGGGGGTCCTGCTTGTTACTGCCAAGCACAGTTCACAGTTTAGAGAACATTCAGCAGCTGTTGATATTAAAACAATGGTTAAATCCAAGTCTCATCTAAAAGATTATTTTCACAAAAAGTCTGCTAAATAAGCAAAGCATCAAATTAATTACATTTTAATTAAATTTTTGAAGCTAATCACTGTAGAGAGTCCCTGATAATGTAGCACATGGGGGGCACTAGATAACAGATTACAACACACTGCAACGACATGGAAGTTGAGTGGCTTTTAATTGACATAACACTGGGGGAAAGCCAACTTTTGTAAGTGAACTCTGATCCAATGTAGTCAACTTTTTTACAGTGTCACTATGGTATTATTAAAAATTTCATGTTGCTGAGCTTACCTGAGATTTATCAGAACATTAAAAATTGTAGGAAATATGCAGTTCTCAAATTTCCACACTTTTGATAGTCTGTCAATAGGATACATTTCTTTCTTATCAATCTTATCTTTGCTGTGTATCAAAAAAGGAAAGGAAAGTGGAAAATTCATACATTTAAATATAGGTCTCAAATTAAATTAAACTAGCAGTAAAATATTTGAAGTACAGTATAGGAATGAAAGTCACAAACTGTGGAGGAATGGCTACGTGACAGGGGCCACGTTCTGGACCAAGAATCAGGAGGATGCAGCCAATCTGGGTCCCTGCACCTGCAAAACGCTGTGTCCTTGAGCAGGGCTGTGGTACAATAACAAGCAGTGAGAGAGACATGAGAAAAGAAAGATGTAATCCCTAAGGTATGAGGAAGAGCTGATATTGTAGTATAGCCAATAGATTGCTTAGCTTGCAGAATATGTATGAGCTTATTACTTGTGCATAAAAGTCTGATGCTCTCTTCAATAAATGAAGCTTGCTAAACACTCATATTGAGTGTCCAAGTTTCCCTCACCGTGACGACAACAACCTACCTTATTTCATTTTTTTTCTGTGTTTTTGTATGTGTCTTGAAATCTGTGTTCTCTTTTTTTTGTATATTCTGATCTCCACTTTTTTCCTTGAGTTTTCTTATTTGATTTGACTTAATTTTTTTTTCTTTTTCTGAATGTACACCTTTTTGCCTCTGAGTAACCACAGCTGTTGTATCACAAGGTTCTATTCAGTTCACTGTACCTATCATTGTTCCACTTAGCTACTTCCTCTAGCTTTTCTCACTTTGGTCATATAATTTATTTTTCCATCATTTCTTCTATTAAAAATTCAATCTTTTTTTCTTCTTTGAAATATAAAATTTAACAAAGACATTAAATTAAAATTAATTTTATCTTTGTTTATTCAAGTTGAAAACCAGATGCATGACCATTTGAATTGATGCAGTTGATATTAGGATGAGTTAGTGAAAAGCAGATGCTCTTTCAATGTTTACTTGTCCATAATGAGTGATTGAAGCAAAATTTGTAGCTCAATGGGAACACAGAAACTTTTTTATATTTAAACTTTCATAAATGTCTATTTACTATTAAATTGAAAGAGGAACTTCTGTGATGATAGATAAGTTGATAAATTAAAGCAAAAATAGGGCCAGCAATATATCTGTGCATATCAGAAACATAAATGCAACATGTGTTTATCTGATATGAATTTCTGTATGCTGATAGGATTAGCTCTTCTCTTTGAACTGCATTATCAGCTTATATTTGATTTGAAAGCTGCTCTTGAGCATCTAAGCACACACAGAGATGATTTTCCAAAATACCTAGTACATGTCAGCTAAAAAAAGAAGACCAAACACTCCTCTCTTGAATGCAATGGAATTATGAGAATATCAAATCACGTAGACCTAAAGACATTGGGAGGTGAAAATATAACATTAACTAAAATGATTAAATGTTGGCTCCTAAAGCTATTAATTTTAAATTCATGAACATTTTGCTATATATTTTCTCTTCCCTGTCCAGCTGTGGAGGGAAGTGACAAAGAAACTTTGGGGGCTCTCTGACAGCCAGGGTAAATCCACTACAATCATTTAGGAATCATATTTTCGTGGGTGTCTTTGTAGCTTCATTTGAAAGCCAGAGCGTTTGAAAATCATATTTCTTTTACTTCTGCTATAAAATTGAGATTTTTTAGATAGAAGCCTAGTTTTTTTGCACTGATTTATGACTAATTTCTAGAAGGAGAATCAAGATTTTTTAAAAAAGAAATTGTTTCTGATTTTAGATACTGATTTCTACTCTGTTATACTGACTGTTCTGTTTTAGATGTGTGTCTGTACAGAATGAGATGTCTTTTTATTTTTCTTCACTAAATTAATATCAGAAGGATAATCTCTGTCTGCAAAACTCTTTGTGACAAAGTCCAGAGAATCAGAAGGAGGGGAAACTGCAGGAAGTTCTATATTTATGTGAAAGGTTAGACGTTTTCTTTGTATTCTGGGGCATTTGTTGAAGTTATATGCAAAAGAAACTTCTTAGAATGTAATAATTTTTACTTTTTTGGATAGAAATATATATACCTGTATTGTACAATCACTTAATCTGCAGTATGACGCAGTTATCAGATGTGGTCGTACTGGCTAAACAGTACAGAGGTGGAATCTTATTAAAGCCTGGTTTTAACTGCCTTCATTTTCCTTTTATGTAGTTTCATGTATATATATGCACATATTTCTGCAGCTGTATTTCTGACTGGGGCAACAAATCTGTATATCTTCTGTGCAAAGGAACTGTCTAATCATGGTATTAAGTGCTCTGCCTTTCCAACATTTGTACAGATCCTTGTCCAAAGAATGTTGTAGAGATGCAGGATTTCCTGGATGCATGACAGGATCAGCTGCTTACTTGTGTTTTTGTTGCAGCAAGCCAACATCCAGAAAGCTCAGAAAAGTGTTAAAAGCCCTCACTATTTCTAGGTAGAATTTCCAGATGAAAAAAATAAAACCATGGAAAAGTTTTACTGCAAGTGCCAGGAGGCTTGGAGTTCAATTTGAAACAATTATTTAGACACATCATGTGTTTTGCTTTGTTGGTTCTTTCATTCCATCTTAGTCTTGTTTTATGTTTCAGAGCTAGTTCCTCTCTAGCATTAACCTTTCCCTCCTTTTTGATGATAAATCCAAAGAACAGGATGGCTCAGCTACCAGACACTTGGTTATTTCCCGTAATAAAGTCAGTTGGCTTCTTCATGGAAAAGCTTCTCTACTTCTTTAAAATGAAAATATGGCAGAATAGTATGAGTAAGAAAACTAAGTTATACTGAAATAAAATTCCTTTGTGAGCTTTGAAGACATTATGAAAAACATAAAGTATACTTTCTTGATAAAATCTGTGACTGAAAATATTAATAAAAAGTGGAATTGTAAATAATTGAAAGATTTATCAAGAGAACAGAAACAAAATCTCCACCAAGAACAAAACCAAACCAAAACCAACCAAGGAAAAAAAGGCAGGTCACCCTCAACATATTTTCTTCTATTTTTTAGATTGCTATGATCTATAAATATCATAATTATTTATAATTAAATTGTAATTTATTTTAGTGCCATAATAAAATGTATTAGAATAATTCAATAGATAGGAGATAGGATCTGTATTTATATGTAAAAATTAGAAACAAGAAGAATGGAGAGGGTTCAGTAAGCAGAATACATAGACAGTGATAAAGAAGAAATATACAACCTGAGATAGAAAGAGGTTATTTGCCTGTTAGCTACCACAGTAATTTCATGTTACATAATTTAAATTTATAAATTTCCAATTTTTGAATATAAGCACTTTATCATCTTCTCATCTCACTTCTGAATTTAACAGGAAATTTTCTGTAGGAATTTAGGAAATTATCTTATGAATAAAGAGTTTTTTGGAGTGGTGGACTGAGTTATGAAGTCTGCAAGTAATATTGCTGAAAAGAATACAAATAAATGGATATTACTCAGCTGACATTATCTTCAAGACTTTAAATGTTTGAACAGGGTGAATTTGTGTCTCTGAAGACTTAACTGAGATGAGATGATGTAGTATTACCTCTACAAACACTTAAAATATTATATGGAGAAAATACATCCCTTGCATGGTAGTATCTGATATGACCATAAACAAGGATTGCTACCCAGGTCAGTTTCTGTGGGTTCTCCTTTGAGACTCTATTTAGCTGCTAGTAAAACTCATTAATCTGGGGTCAGAGAGGGAGTGGTTTGAGTGAAATAATATAACTATGGAAAGGGACATCAGATTCCCTTAGTGCTGAAGGGATAGACATATTCAAAATTTAGTGAGCTCTTTATACACAAAAAATGAAAGAATTTAGCACCAACTCTGTGTTTGGAAATGTTTTTCAGGACCCAAAAGTATGAAGCTGTCAAGTGAAGACACTGTTGGGCAGAAGATGACTAGCAAGAACTGTTCCAGAATGAACTCCTTTTTGCTAATTTTTCCATAAAGTAAGTTTTCCATAAAGTAATTTTTCCATAAAGTAAGTTTCTTGGTTACTTGGCTAAGTAAGCCAAGAAAGCCCACTTTAATTCACTTTATAAGAAATTTAGATGCTGATATTCATACTTAAGAAATTACTTTCAGTTTAATACTTCTAATATATTTCAATAGTACTTACTGCTGAACATGCATATCTAACTGGTGGAATATTGATAGTTTCTTATAGAGCAGTTGAAAAAGTACACAATTTTTAAACTTTGTGGAAAAGCAATGATGTACTTGGAAGCTTGCCATCTCGATTTTTGATAGGCAACTGGAAACATATATGCAATATATCAAGGCTTAAAGGGGGATGGGAAGCAAAGAAGCTTACTTGTGTTTTTATATGTCTTTGAAACCCAGGGATTAGGAAATGAGAGCAATTTGGAGGGAGAAAAAAAGTAAATTATAATAAGGGTATAAATTCTGATTCTTTTCCTAAT
The DNA here is from genome assembly GCF_023055355.1 of Agelaius tricolor. NCBI lineage: Eukaryota > Metazoa > Chordata > Aves > Passeriformes > Icteridae > Agelaius > Agelaius tricolor. The sequence continues at coordinate 38,341,556 of NW_027269263.1, forward strand.
AAATATAGTAATAAAAGAATTCAGTGAAACTTAAATATTTATGAACAAATTAAATAAAATTATTAGAATCCTTGATTTTAGCACTGAAAGAAGGCATAGAAAATGCTAGTTTTAATAGTATCACAAATATCTAAAGAGTGTAGAGTCTTAGTAAGATGAGACAAATTCATCTGGATGGAAATTTTCCACACTGTCTATAAAACACAATAGAAGGAAAGCTCAGGTACTTCAGAATAATTGCTCCTGATTGATCATAGTCTACTGCAGACCAGTGATCCTTATCATCTGTATCATCATCAGATGTAGGCTTGATAATTAATGTCTCCCTATGGAATACTTAAAATGACCTGCTTTTCCGTTTGCAGGAATGACATTAAAATGACATTTTTTGTTGTCCAAAAGCAAAGATAGATAGGTGTTTTATCTGTTAGGTACAAATAGACTTTTATGTTTGGTATTTGCAGATGGTTGTTGTGTATGTGGCAGATCATGCACTTTGATTACTTTGGTGGTGTCCTGAGGGTCTCTGTACATTACAGATGTAAGTTACATCTCAAGGTAATTTGGAATAAATGAAAAAATTCTGCTCTTTAACATGAGTTACCCCAAGCTTACCCTAGAAATCAAGGAAGAATATTTTATTTAATAAAAAAATAGAGTACACTGTTTTGTGAAACAGAACATTTTCCCCCTTCCCTTTACATTTCTTTCCCGCATAATCATGGGAATTTTTCCTTGTAATAAGAAATAAATGATAAAAGCCTCTTTTTTTCCTCCACGTCTTTGTTTTAGAATCTAAATCTTCATTGCAACAAAGAAATTAAACAGAGTTTTTTTCGTCTCAGCTTGTGAAAAGAATTTCAGGTTTCAGTAACTTATTCCAGCCTGCTGGATTCCATCTAATTCCATCCAGATGGCTGGATTTAGATCTGATAATTAAATAAAGAGTCCTGTTTCTGTGACTACGCAGAAGTACAGTTCAAAATTCATTTCTCTCTGAAACTTGGGTGAAAAATGTAGAGCTTAATGTCCTGCTTTTTTCTCACTAAGAACTTTGTTTATCAATTATAACACATATAAGGAGTCACCGTCCATGGTCACCTTTAGGAGTAGTACAAGAACATTTGGATGATTGCTTACTGAGCCATAGAAGCATGAAATTCAATAATTTACCAGTTATGGATTTTTACTTTGCTTATCAGCTCTTGTAGATGGTCTTTATGTGCTTTATGTCTATAAAGTACAACATTGCTCAAATGAATTATTAAAGTTAATGCCCCATCTTTATCACTGCATTCTCCTCCTTCCTAGGCATGTTTCTTTTGTGGCTGGATTGTCACATTTCATGGAAAATATGCCTCTGGATATTTTGTTTTTCTCTTTCAAGAAGACTCCTTTCAGATGAAGAGAGTTTTGTGAAGTTTAAATTCAACAAAGCTGTCAGAGGAAAGGGCTGAGGATAAGAAGAAAAAGAAGAATGTTTTTGAACAGCTGCACAGAATTTAATGGAGTTAAAAACAGTAAAAAGAGACCCATAAAAATTTAATACAGATTCTGTGGAAACCACTCTAAACCTTTGCAAAGATTAATAGAGAGTGTTGTGTTCTACACCACCTCACTTTGAACCATATAATAGATTATATTCTGATGTTACTCTGAGCTACTAAATGTTATAAAACTGATTTTAAAACTCAAGAATAATGGATGCAGACAACAATGTCCCAAGCTATGCAGAGTAACTCATTATTTTGGTTTGGGAAATGTACTTATTTTCCTATCACATTGTTTTCTTTTGGTGACCTAGAAAAGTTACTTGAGAAGCATCTGTCAAAAGTTGCTATACTTTGAATTTTAAATTGGTGGTTGTCTGTGACAGCAAATAATTGGGGTAGCAAAATATTTAGCAATAGCAGATAATGTAAATCATTGTGATGACGATGGAAAGGGCAACAAAGTCTATACTGAAGATGCAGTTGACTATTCTACAATTTTTTATGGAGACTGGCACCTAAAAGACTAGTAAGCATGGTGTAGAATGCTGCTGGTACATTTCTCTTGCTTTATCTTCTACTTCATCTCTTAAAAAGCCTGTTGATTTTTGAATGTGAAGGGATACATTATGCAGACCTATTTCACCCTGAGATTAATATTGTGCATTTTTTTTCTGTAAAGTGGGAGATACAGATTAAGAACATGTTAGAAACAATGGGAAATAACAAATGAACAGTGTAACTTAAATTTTGTTGTGTAGATTCTAGCAAGTGGTTTGAAAACATTAATTGATACTGCAGTTCTTTTAGTCCCTGCTGCTATATTTGTGCATTACATCAAATCTCCTGATATAAATCTCTGTATGGATCTATGAGCCTACTTTATGTCTAATTTATCATCTGGTAGTGAATGATAAAAATACACACGCTACAAGACACTCTCTATCCTGAAGAACATGTAGTGTCTCATGTTGCTGAAATAGGGAAAGATATCCTGGAGAAAAAGAAATCTACATGAACATACAGACATTCCTGTGTTCATGCTGACAGTGCTCTGATTAAGATGTGTGTGACATAAGTGCCAGACAGCACCAGAATAACTTTCTTGGCAATTTTAGTAATGCTCTGTGACCTTACTGATCTGCTCCACCTCTCAAAAGATTGCCACCTTGATTGCATTTCAAAATGGAATGTTGCCTTCAAGTTTTAAGACAGCAGGACAAAGCAACAAGAGATGAAGTTGAAGACTGTAGGTGTACAGTTTTCTAATAAAGTTTATTAAATAGAGATTTTGAAACAGACTGTGTGTTTGACTTTCCTCATTAGACACAGACTGAAAGCATTTTTCATTTAGAATTTATAGAAAAATAGTTTTTTGGTGACATTATGGTTTCAGAATAATGTTGACTGAATTGAAGTCCTACTAAGTAGCTTTCAGTAATGAAGCTTATAGCATTACCTTGAGTGTGAATCTCAGGTAAGCCCACAGCATAGTGGATCATAAAGGTCACAAAAGCCTGGTTCTTTCAGAACTCAAGACCTTTGACAGGGAGAAAAGCTAGAAAAAAAGCTAGGCTTCAGTGTTTTTTTCCCCATCTGGGGATCAAGAAATTTTATACATACCATTTCCCAAATCTCATTTCTCGATGAAGCTTTATTTTAAGGTAAAGATGTTAAAACAGTCTGTGGAAAATTTTCTCATTTCTTAGGTACACTGACAAAAGTGCCAAACACTGGATCTTGAAGCTTCTATGCAAATTTACTGCCAAAAACTGAGGGTCCAACTTTGCAATTTACTCTTGCTCTGAACCCTCTACCCACAAGAAGAATATTACTGTTATAGACTTTGAGGGTCTTAATTTGCTGTATTCACATGCAATGCTAATAATTTTCCATTTCACATTCTTTCCATTTGTATCTTGATGAAAATTGTCTTTATCATAAAGAATGTTGTGAAATTAAGAAAAGTGTTTAAACATCTAACAAACAAGATTAGACACTGCGTATCAAAAATAATGGCCAAAGTTCAGTTTGTTTAAATTTATACTGGTGGTTTTTTTTCTTTTTAAAATGTCCTTTAAGGCTCTAAAAATGCAGTAAAAGTTTGTATTTGATAGTGTCAATGGGCAATTTTAATCTTTGCTTTAAATTTCAACATTGTAAACATCTTTTTGTCTAAGAATTTAAATAATGCAAAGAATATTATGTACAAAACATTTTAATCTGATTTCTCTTTTTCAAGGAGAAAAACAATCTTCTATTTTCTTAGATTAGAATTCACTGCATCAAGCTAAGTGTGAATATTTGATTTTTTAGATAAAGTACACTTTTTTCCTTGAGAAACTCTCACTGCAAATCTTAAAAGGTTACCTTGTTATTTCTAGGTTTAGACAATTGTAAAATAAATTATCTATATTCTCACACTGGCTGCTTTACCATTCATACACATGATGCTTTATTAGAGGAGTAGAGGAAAGGTAGAACATACAAAAGATTCTATATTTCAGATTAAGAAAATAAACAAAAAACCTCGACGCTTTAAAAATTTGATCTCCTATCAACAAAATGATGTCTTATGGAGCTAGTCTAAAATGTATTAAAGAAAACCTTCAATGACTTTTTAGCTGTCCCCTCAAAGCTGATTCTACTGAATCTTTTAAAATGCATGAGCACACACACAGGCATGCATTAATTTAAATAACATAGTGTTGCCATTATTATTATTGCATTAAGTACTCTGGTTATACTGAACTCAACACAAACATGAATACTAAACTGGTATATATATTCCCATACAGTAAACAGTTCATCTAGAGCAGACTCCCTTGGACTTATGTCAGTTGTTTCAGGGAAGTTAAGGGTGTTACACTGATAGGTAAAGAAGGCAGGACTGTGTAATTAATTTTATTTCCAGCTGTTGAGATTTCAGACTATAATTCCAAGATCTCTAAGCAAACATCTTCTTTTTCTTTACTTCTTTCCAGGCAAACTGATCAGACGTGCTTTGGGGATTGGCTGTGTGCCCAGTTTCCACAAATGCCAAAGACTCCTGCACACTGAGTTAATTAAAATTGACTGCTTGTCTTAGGCAGAAAAAACAAGCTAAATTCTGGCTTGTATAAAAAAAAAAAAGATTGAACAATTTAGACAAACAAAATAACTTTCCAGTAAGCCAGGGAACAAAAGTAGCACATTGCTTTGCTTTGAGAAAAACAGATCATATTTTTATTTTGTTTTCATTTCTACCTCAAAGGCTTTTTTTTTTTCTATTGTGTTTTGTTGATTTTTTTCTTTATCCTTCTGCAGTGAATGGTAAATTGTTAGATCTGTGTATCCCAAGGACACGAAGACATATATCAAATGAAGGGTATAGACAGATTTTACAGGCTGAAGCTATAAATGATAATAAAAAGTCTAATCTTGCAGATGTTTAAACCTCACAGGTGTCTCCCCTTTTGACTGAAACTTCCCCAGTGCCTAGTGTGACTTTCTCACTGAAATTCACCAAAACTGCTGCAGTCTACAGGGCTCAGCAGCTGTCACATGCCTAAAAGCAGCCAAGTACCAAAGGCTAAGAACATTTAATATGCATTTCCTAAGAACAACTGACTGGCATTGACAATAGAGCTCACAATGAACTAAAAACATGTCAAGGATTTATAGTATTTGTACACTCAGGTTCAATGATCTCAGGTTAAGGGGTTAAAATTCATACATTCCTGAAGGTGTTTTTGTTTTACTTATAGAGAGTACTGAGAGGCCTAAGGTTAGCAGGTTAGCACTTCTTCTTCTCCCTCTGCTACTCTGCAGGGAATATTATGTGATTCATAGGAATATACAGCCATACAGAAGAAATTGATGGGAAGCCAGAAGCCCTAGAATGTACATCATTCTATAATTCAGCTTTTATAGTGTTCATAAATTCTTTCTTTGCTTCAAGAGGCTCCTTTATGCTTTTTAGTTATCAGTATTCTGGGGAATAAAGATGAGCAGACTTGACAAGAAACCCATAATTGACTATTTCCCTGATGAGTCCCCACCCCACAAGGTTACAGAGTCATATGCGGGGTGTTTCTAATGGATCTTCAATTCTCCTTTGTGTAGTTGAAAATCTCAGTCTGTCAGGTAAAGAAAGTTTCTAGAGAAAAATGGCCTATCATTTGTTAGAGCATTCTTCAGGAGGAAAAGTGACATGAATTTGCTAGTAGATGACATCATACCACAGCTTTATTTTAAAAGAAAAAGCATTGAATTTCAAAAGAATCTATACCAGCCTGAATCATATCCAGCCTCTGGATATGAAACAAACAGATGTGTGTCCTTATGGGATATGTCCCCAGGAAATCTTAGGGTTTCCTATTGATTTTATATTTTTGACTTCCCCAGCACACTGGCTATTCTGGTTTGCAATCTGGGATTTAAGCATCTCCCTCCAGTGTTAGAGATGCCCTCAAATCAATATATAGCCTCAAAATATATTTTTATTGTTTTAGTTGTATTTTTAGTTGTACATTTTTGTGTTTTCCCAGGAGAATTTGATTTAAAATCAGATTTTTTTTTTCCCTAAAACAATCAACCTGCTGAGTGATGTCACTGCTCTAGGTACATGATTCTGATAGTGTGTAAATGTGTCAAATGCTGCTCATAAGAGCAGTGTGATATTAATTTTGCCTCTTGTAATGAATCTAAACAGAATTATTAAGTAATCCTAATAGGGCATGCACAAAACAAGCTGCGGAATGAATCAGGCAGCCTAATGTTTAACCAATGGATGTTAATCTCAACAGTGTTCTTTCAAGACATGGGCTTAATGGCCTTAGGGACCAATTTCAAAGCAGCATCCAAGATGCAAAACCAATTCTTAGCAGACCAAAGGTTAAAACATACATTACATTTTAAGGAATTTTTTACAAAGGAGACATATAAATATAGATATTTATAAGCATAAATATATAAAATAAAATTAGAGAGAGAAGATATACAATTGGTCCTAAGTCATATGTGTGTACACAATAAGATTAAGTTTTTTATTTCTAATCTTGAATTATTTTACATATGGTCACTTTTTTTTTTAAATACATTACTTAGGTGAAATGTTAAATGTGTCTAGTCTTCTTAATAGAAGAATGCATTATAAATTGAATGCTCAACTTCCTTTCTAACTTGCTTTTTCATTGTGTTTTTAAATGCCTAGTGGATTAAATGTTACCATTTGGGAGGATTTTTGAATGTAGTGAATAAATAGAAATATGAGCAAATATGGTTGTGAAAAATGTTTGCATATGTCATGATTTTCCCTGTTAGATTATTTTCAGTTTCTCACTAAGCAGCAAAAATAAGACTTGCACTGCACTAAATAAATTTGCTGAAATACTCTAAGAAATTCACATTTTAAAGAAAAGAAAATATGTAAAAAAATAGTATTTACAAACTTTTCAACAGTGAAAATGGCAATTTTATTGGTATTTTTGTAATCTTTCTCTTTCTTTGGTTTTTTTTTTTTTTTTTTTGGTGTATCTGCAATGTTCAATGCACTGTCAGTAGAAGAAAATTATCCTGCTCTGAAACTGCTCCTGGCATCTCACTCAGGGCTTGTTTAGAGGTAGCTTGGGTACATTGCTGACTTGTGAAACATGTCCATTGTTTGTGTCGTACATCCTTTTTTCACACTGATTTTTAAACATATTTCCTGCTTTCCTTCATTGTTTTCTCATTAGCTCTTTTATCAATGAATTCAAGTGAATCATGATTTTAAAACTATTTCTGGAAAAATATTTAAATTGGTAAATATTTTTGCAATATTTAAATTTAAATCTGCTGCATGTCTTGATGAGACTGAAGACTGAAAAACGTTAGAAGTCAGATGAACTGTAACAAAATCAAAAATTGAACTAAATCCTTTACTAAGGAAATTTGTTTGATCTGTCTAATAATAAATGTTTAAAAATGTAAAGGTACAAACTGCATCGATTAATTTTTAAATAAAACTACCCTGAACTATGTATTTTCTCCATTATAGGGAGTTTTGTGCTACTTAGGATCACTAAATAAGATACATAGAAGTAACAGCAAAGCATCTATTATCAGTTAAACAGAAAAAACTAATAGGTCCTATATTTCTGAAGGCTTTGATTCCTCATCAAAACCTGTTTACAGTCTTCAAATTAATGCTGTCACTTATTAAAGTACAAGTGTAAGTAAACAATCAAGTTTCCTTGAAGTGGTCAAGAAACCACAAATCAGAAATGGTTTGAAAATGAGATTATTCAATCTGTTACATGAAAGTAAAGTGAGAAACATGACAGCAGCAAGATAGTTATCACAACTTTAAGATAAAAGTCATTATTTGAGTGAAGAGTTTTATTTGTTTTAAATAGAAAAATAAATTTTCTTTTTAATTTTCAGGTTTCATTTTCTTACAGAGGCAACAAAGCTATTAACACATTGAAAGTATATATTCTTTTCTAGTATGGCTTAGAACATAAACACATATTATTCTATTTTCAAACACATTTTTCAGAAACTGTCTTTGTGTTTATAATATATAATAACTTATAATTTGTAATAATTTATAAAAATCCAAGGAAAGTGTTTGCATTGGAGTTTTGGCAGTCAGATCTGAGCTAGGCCTTTGAGGGATATATGTCAATAGAAGTAATAGGGTGTTTCTTCTCAAAGGCATTTAGAGAGAGTGAAAAAGAATTCCATAAAGTTTCTAGAACATAACCATTGCTAGGCCCAAGGAATTACAAAATAAGATTCATAATGGCCATAGAAAGATTAACACATTGAGAGTATCTGCCTTAATTAAGGTAAAGATGTTAGAATCCAGGCCACCTTCTCAGTCCTGCTCTGACAGTCTGTTACATCTATTTTCTTTTTAGCAAAAGATTCACCTCTAAGAATGGCCATGCAATGCAAGAGAGCTGAAGTTTTAGTCACAAATCCTTAGCTCCTAATCCTGGATTCAGGTATTGGATATACTTTTGCCTTGCTTTCCTTCTCTCTGTATACCTGTTAAAATGGATGTGTAATGAAAAAAAAAAAAAGATGAAGGGAAACCTAGGGTATAGCTGGTTTTAAACTTTATTTAAGTTTAAGGTAAGTACCTATTCTAACAGGATACTCTCAGGGAGACCTGAGAATAATTCTTAAAGGCAGTTTTGATGTGGTCACATGCCACTTTTCCCTTTCTGCTAACATTTCACCCTGATTGGAGAGTCTCAGATAGAAAAAACTTAATACTGGAAATGTAATTCAGCTTCCTGGTGCTTACTGCTGACCTAGGAACCTTTGTGCATTGACACTATCCATGTTATGTATAATTTTGAGACTGAACACTCCTGGTATCGCTTAGTTATTTGTTCCAGCTCACACCAGTCTGTCTGGAGTCATTGCTTCAGTCTCACTCCCACTGATGCCATTCTCCACTCTTTTCTTCCTTTCATTTTCCCCTCTTCCCTATCTGACTGACCTCCCTTCCCTCACTGACCTTCCTTTAACAACAATCCACTTGAAAAATTTAAAGGCTGGACACAATTCAAACAGAAAAATGGAGAACCAGCAGGAAGACTGCAAACATAGACATTATTTGCTCCTCTCTTGTCAAGGTCCATTCCTTGGACTTGAATAGACTGCAAAGCTTTTAAGCTGCCTCACAAATGCTCTAGCAACTAGATATGATAAGTAAGTGATAAGTAACTTAATTTAGCATCTTCTTCTATTTAGCAAAGAGGGCAAGCCCTAGAAGGCATCTGATCTGTGATTATTTCCATAAATTCTTGGCTCTAGGTCCAGTCTTCAGGTTATGCATAATTTCTATTATGCTTCTTTTTACTCTAGAGATTCAAATGAAAGCCTATTAGACTACAACACATGGAAGAAGAAATTATGGCAATTTTCATGTTTTGTGTGCTATCACTAGTTACAGAATGGTTAAGAAGTTTAGGAGTTTTTCTTTAGCTGTTCAGTTTGCTTTTTTTTTTTTTTCTAATCTAGTGCTGGAAAAAAGTATGGAGGCTAGCAACAAAGCTTAAGAAAATAAAAGGATAAGCCTTAATTCTGTTCCTCACACTGCTTCATGGATTTGAAGTAACTCCATTCAAGTTGAATGAGTGAGAGGGAACAAAAAGAAATCAATTTTTAACTGTTTATTTACCAGTAGTACCTAATTTTTTTGGTATTGTCTTTGAGAATCAGAACTAGGAAAAACAGATTTTAAAAAAGTAGAAAAAAACCCTAGATCACGAGGCAATTACTATGACGATGAACAAAAAAAAAAAATACAGTGCTACACTAAAAAGGATTAGTTTTTCTTGCAATGCAAGTAAGTATCTAAACCCCAAATAGTAGACTAATACACTTGCTTCATAATTAACTATGGTATTTACACACTAAAAAAGAACAAAAATTATCCTTCAATCAACTACTGTTAGTAAATCAAGAAAGGAAATAAAAGATAACATGATACGGCTTTGAGTTACTGTTCAGATAATTGGTATGCTGCAGGTGTCATCAAATTAAAGTTAGATAATACCGCCCTCAAAAGCCCCATTTTCAAATTGTTAGAGAAGGAGCCAAAAAGCTATTTTCATCCTATAGGATTTAAGGGTCTCAGGTGTTCATTACAGCTGGTACTGATTTGTCGCATGATTACATTTCTTTTTTGAGAATGTTTCTTCCTGATCTTTGTTAGAAGTCTAAATGGAGAAGTTTTATCTTTCCTCCAGAGATCTGCCTTTTGCATAGCACAATATACCATTTACAGCAAGGCTTAAAAAGATTTTCAAGAGGAAATGAAGGGATCTCCTAAGCTTGCCATAGTATAAAAGAGTGACAAACAGGAATTCTAGCTGGTGAGTAGGGTGATATTGACTTTATATGTTGATAAAATGGACATCAGACTTGAGAAAGAACAGTGTTTCAGATTCACAGTTTTGAAAAAAGAGGTACAAACATATGAGAGAAATAACCTCCCCATTTTACAATAAGTTCATGGCTGGCAGTGAGTTAGGTTATCCTGCACTTGCTGAAGAGGTGCCCTTCAGGAGAAGCAAGGCTGATTGGTAGAATCCAAATCATTGCATCTGAGAAATGTGGTTCAAGGAACATTGAAATAATTTTTAAATTTTTTAAAAATTAATTTCATACATGTAAAAAATGCTTTGGGAGGAGTTGTGATGATATTAGAAACAATAAATGCTCTTGTAAGCTATTACAAATTCATATCTTAAGGTACTCAAATAAATCATTTACATGATACAATAATACTCTTAACAGATTTCTATTTCCAGCATTGGTCTTATTTTCACCTATTAAAAAATCTTGTCAAATATTAACACACTGAAATTTGTCATCAAAGTGACTTGAGGAAAATAACTGATGAACTGGTACAATGTCCTCACATTACTGTGACCTTCCATTTATTTTTATCTTCCCATAAAGTATGATTTTTTTAACAAAAGAGCCGTTCATTGAAGAAAAAGAAATAAAGAAGTGTTTACCAAGATCTTCCTATATCTTTAATTAACTTCAGTGGTCTCAGAACTTTTTACAAGTTTAAGGGTTCCATCCATACATCCTCTGTATTTTTTCTTTCCATTCCTTCCTGAATGCAAGCTGTCCAATTTCAGCTATATTTGAAAAAGTGATGGAAGCTTTATGAAAATATTTATCTGTAGTGAAAGGGCACTAGATACCAGACATCATGCAATCCATTTTGACTGCTGATTTCCCATAAATCAATAGATGTGTAATGTCCAAGCTATTGACTGGCCATTAGGATGGCTGTTACCTTGGAAGGGCTGTCAAAAACAAAGTGGAGCATGGGCCATAAGGGACACAAATGAACAACAAGGAGGTTTAGCTGGTATTTTTCCTGCTTGTCAAACAACTTCTATTTGTTTATTTAACTTCATATTAATTTATGAATGGCCTTTTCAACTTGCCTCTGTGATATTAGGCATTTCAAATTTATAGAGATGAGATCTTGGTATCTAACTTCTCAAGGCTTGCTGGAAATTATAAATATAAAACTTCAAACATTATTTTAAATATTAGCCATTAATCTTGCCTGAAATCATATTTTGTGAATAATTTCTATATAAAGATGGAAGTACTTAGAGCTTTTTAAAAAATTTTTTCTCTGAATTTTTCACAGATTTTCTCACTATTTATTTTTGATTATTAACTGTTAACAAAAAGGGTGAATTAGCAATAATCTTAGTAATTTTTAATTTACAGATTTCTGGGAAGCTATGCTTACATAATAACAACATTGTAGTACATATTTCAGTTACGTATAAGCAAATTTACTAATCAAAACACCAATTGAGAAACAGCCAAGGATGTCTCCAGTGTCCTTCTGAATGTGTTTTTAAATCTTCACATATTTAGAAAAGCAGTTAAGCACATGCCTAGTCCATTAATGTTTAGCCTTCAGTTTTTTCTCCTGAATTTTATAAAAATAGCTGCTACAAGAAAAAAGTGACAGTCAAATCAGCTACAGTTTGACTGTGATAGTAGAACAATCACCTCATTGCATGACTTCATTATTTTTATTCAGTGGCTGAGGTAGTTTTAGGTAGCAAGAATCCCCTACTGCTATTTTTTGGTAGTCTAGCACTGCAGTACCACTGTAAGTTAACTGACTTGGAAGTAGGCATATAAAACTTCCAGATAAATTTTAATTTATTTCATATTATAAAAGATTTATTGAATTTAATGATGGGCATGCCAAGTAGAATTAAATTAAATCTTTATACCAAAGGAATTGTTTGAATTCCTTGGCTAACAAATAGAAGAGTATTATTTCAATAGTGAGCATTTATAAATAAATATTTTATATAAAGTATTTTTTTTAAATAACATGCCTGGAACATTAGGAGGAAATATGTCAGAAATCCATAGGAAAAAGGCAGCAGTTTTATTACTTATAGAAAGAATTATGGAGTTTGGCCCTTCCCTGTGGGTTTTTCTATTTAAGACTAAGCAGTTTGGAATAGCTAATCTTAATCTTGACAATGTAGCCTATAAAGAGTTGGTGTAAATTTCTTACAGATACCAGCTCTGAAGAGGAGAGTAATTAAAAATCTGCTGGAGTTCTTGAACATTCTGCTTGGACCTCTGTGGAATGACTTGCCTGCATGATTATAGAAAGGAGTAGATGTGAAATGATTAAGCTGTGCCTATCAAAAATATTACCAGATTCTCCTGTATACCTTCCAGGGCTTAATTGGCAGTGGATTTTAAACAGATACTGAGGAAGCTGAAGGACAGAATATGCCTTTTCTTCACACACTGTCTCATGGAATATTAGTCATGGCTGCTGTTTTAAATTGCAGTTGAATTATATCAAGACAAACTGAGAAGGTGCTTAGACTGGTAAAGCAAAAAAACCCAAAAAACTAAAAACCCTGAATCAAATAGATACTAAAGAACATAGGAAAAAACCTCAACCCTATTGTATTAGAAGGAGAATTGATGTGGCCCTAAAATTTCTCTATAGCCTCACTGCTGTGATCTCACAAGGCCTATGAGAGGATTTTGTTGGATGCTTAAAACGTACTATTGGCAAAGAAGTGTAAACCTATTCCTAATGCCAAATAAAAGCATCAAAAGGGACTAGAACATGATAAAATCCTCAAGATAAAAGCAGTAGGAAGACAGCTAGTCAACAGCTGTGAAAATAGAATTAAACCTTGCATAAATTGGAAATGGTGTTCCCCAAACCAAAGCTGAACCCAAATAATAGGGTATGTATAATCTCAACACAGGATTCAAACTGGGTCAACAGGATATCGTGACTAATTTTGTGGATGACTGCCAACATGCTCAGGCAATTGCAGCCTATTGACCAATGTCAAACAGTTCAAGTTTGCTTTCCTCACAAACTTGAATTTTCAAATAAATATATCTTAGAGCAAATGAGCCAGTAACTACTGAGCAACATAATACTGAGTGTTAGGTTTGAAGCTTAAGTCAAATCACATTTAACTGTATTTCAATGTGGTATATGGATGATAAGAGTAAGGATTTCAAACATGCATGGGATTTGGAAGAATGAAGGGAGGACAAATTCTACACAGTATTAGGACATATAAAAAAGATTTAAAAGATACAAGACTTCACTATAAAGAAAATACCAGTTCCAGTTGTTAAAATACATTTCTATTGCTTTGAATGATCTAATTAAGCCAGTTTATCTGCATGAAAATATATTTTATCTACTTGTTCTGTTATTCTTAGTAACTTTTTTTTTTATTTTGCATCTACTTTAGGCCTTTTTTTTCCATTTATGCATTTTTTACAGATGTTCATCTTCCTTCAGCTATCACTTTACCCTTTTGTCCCCATGGAAATGAAATTTCAACTACACATATGCTGAATTTTTATCTTCCAGCTGCAGACAAGATCTTTTCTAAGTGTCTTCTGTACCAACAATTCTGTGAAACAGAGTCTGTATCTAAGCTAGTAAAAAGGGTATGGACTCAGACACTGGCTCAAGACTGGAATGTTAGCAGAGGGGCAGGCATTGATCTCTCCTCTCTGGTGACCAGTGACAGAACCTGAAGGACTGGCATGAAGCTGTTGATTAGGGTTAGGGTTCCACAGTTTTGGAGTCAGCCATTTAGATGGCTGACTGGTAGTCATCATGAAAGGCAACTCATGCTTCTGATCAAAATTTGAAGTCAAATTCAGAGCAAATGGTATATCATTTGCTATTGATTTTGGACCTCACTTATCACTCTATTACTTCTATGTTCTTCATTTATCTTTTTTGTTCCTGCCATTTATTTTCTTTCTCCCTTTTAAGAAAAATATCAATAGATGCTTCATCTTCCTCCATCTCTGTATTCCTGTGAAATAATTTCTTATTAAATTGTCTACCTTATTGTGTAACTGCCTCCTACTAGAGTTTTGTGACTCACAGGTCTCTGTGTTCTTGATATGCCATACACCTGCCAGGCCTAATATTTCTGTTTGTCAGATGTCTTCATCTATAAAAATTGTTAATATACTAGTAACAGATTACCGATATAAAGGTAAATTTCTTGTGTTTTAACTTGCTTCACCTTCTAGGCATTATCAAGCATGCATAATTCATAAAATCGTTATTCTTCCCAAACTACTACTTCTACTGTAACTGTAAACAAAGGAGAAAGTGATGTCTACAGCATTTTTCATTTTCTTCCTCAGGTTATTTCCTCTTATAAGTTCCACTGCTGTAAGAGTAATACTTTGAATTTTCTCAAGTTTCTATTTTATTACTCTCTGGTTTGAAGAAATTTAATCTGTTGTTTAAATATAGTAAAAGGAGTATCCAGTCTTGCATGCATTATCCAAGAATGATCTCACATGAATATTAAATAAGAAAAGATACATCTTCAAGTTGAAGTGCTTTTGAGGGTGGAAGAATGTTTGCCTAAACTAAGATCATCATACTGGAAAAGAATTAATTCACTGGGTTTATAGAAGAAACACTTGACACTTATCAACACTACTTGATGAGTTTACTCATCATGAGTCATGAATCATGCTTATAGCTCATATGATATTACAGTTTATATCCCACCCTTGTTCAAAACTGTAAAAAAAGTCAATTATTTTAAGAAGGTAGCTTCCTTACAGTATCACAGAGTCATTAAGGTTGGAAAATAGCTCCAAGATCATGGAGTCTAACCTTTGCCCAAACAACACCTTATCAACTAAACCATAGTGCCATGTCCCTCCAGGGATGGTGAACCACTTTCCTGGGCAGCCTGGTCATGAAGAAATTCTTCCTGATGTACAACCTCTCATCACACAGCTTGAGGCTCTGTCATCTCATCCTATCACTAGTTGTCTGGGAGAAGAGGCTGACCCCTGCCTTGTTCCCGTAGGTAGACAGGAGGTAGAGGACATTAATTTCTCCCCTGTGCCTCCTTTTCTTCAGGCTAAACACCTACAACTCTCTCAGCCACTCTTCAAACCATGTGATTTACTTTCTAGACCCTTCACCAGCTTTGTTGGACTTGCTCTTCTCTGGACTTGCTCCAGTGCTTCAGTGTCCTTGTAGTGAGGGGCGCAGAGCTGAACACGGCACTGGAGGTGTGGCCTCACCAGTGCTAAATACAGAGAGAAATCACTACCCCAGTCCTGCTGGCCACACTATTGCTGATACAAGCCAGGATGCCATTGGCATTTTTGCCACCTGGGCACACTGATAGCTCATGTTCAGGTGCTGCTGAACAGCACTCCAGATCTTTTTCCACTGAGCAGCTTTCCAGCCACTCCAGCCTGTACCACTGCCTGGGGTTGTTGTGACCCATACACAGGACTTGGAAATTTGCCTTACTGAAGCACATAGTCTTGGCTTTGGTGCATTGATCCTGCCTGTCCAGATCCCTCCACAGCACTCTCCTATCCTCCAATGGATAAACACTGTGGCCCAACTTGGTGTCTAAATTTGTCACACACCTGAAAAATTAATATTAATATATTTCATAAGCAGCCACGTTTCATTACCTTGAGAATGAAGAAAATGAAGCAAGAATGAATACTTTACAAAATGCTGTCAGCAGAAACAAAGAACAAATCTTTATCACAAATTCCTGGAATCACTCTCTCCAACATTAATCATATTATATTAATCCAGTTCCTTACTCCACTGTCTGGGTTAAGAAAAATACCTAGAGATTAAAGGGAAACTATTTCCAAGGGTAATCAATATGAAAATTTACATCTAATTTTAAGAAAAATTTACATCTAATTTAAGAATAGGATTCCAACATGAGACATAGGAAAAGTGTTTAAAATAAGTCACTAGCAGAAAAGGTTTTTTTTGTATAATAAAGAGTCCAAATTAAAATCTGAATGAATAAAAAAAAACTATTGTCATGCAGAAAATATAATGGTTGTTTTTTCCGGAAAATATTTGTATTTTAATCACATCCAGCAATTGGTTAAGAATATAGTCTTTCCTTTCAAGTTAGAGAGTGCGTTCTAATCAGAAAGGACATTAAAATTTTTCATAAGAATGCTAACACCAATGTTCTTTGTGAATATTATAGTTTTGTTTTACCTTAGATGTTGAACTAACCAAGTTCATTCTTTATTTTGGAAGTAAAATGTCAATTCTTGCTTTTTCTAAAGAATAGAAAGGATGAAAACAAGCAATTTCTACCCATGAGCTGAAGGAATAGTAAAATATGTTAAATAATAGTAAAATAATAAAGAGAAAGAAAATACAATCAAAGAAAGGGAAAATGGTGAGAAAGTTACCTCTAATGAATATGGTTAGTTCTTGTGTGCTAGTATGGTATATGCCCTTATTTTTAAATGAGATGGTGTGGTTAGTCTCTCCAAGGGAGGGCTCTGGGGAAATCCCTGCGGGAAAAAGATCCTGAGGATTCCACAAGATGGTCATGAGATTAATGAGGAAAGCATTATTAATATCTATGTAAATTCTTGCATTTATTAATTGGAATACTAGAGTAAAGTTTGACTTCATTAATTCAGACTTTCAAATAATCCAATTACTTTGAATTCTCCATCTTGTTCCAAAAAGCCAGTTTTCCAGGGACCGTTTACAACTAATTAATTTGGAAGACCACTAAAATCCTAACATTACTCACAAATTATGCAATGTAATCCCTTGTGATTATTTTCAGTGCAAGGCAAACTTTACACCTGGTGGATAATGAGAAGAAGCATAACAGGAGAGAGAACATCTTGTGCTTCTAACAATGTTTGTGGGGGTGCCTCCTCAGCCTCCTCTCAGCAAACTGTCCAGGACGCCAACAGAGGTGAGGATCAACAGAGCATCCAAAACTGTCTGAGAGGGAGTTTGCCCCAAATTGACAATGGTAAAGAAGACATCCACTGGCCACAATAAACTGCTTAAGACTAAAGGCATCAGAAGGGACAAGAAAAGCTTTTCAAGAAAAGCTTGAAAATTTGTGATAGTGGGAAGAGAAAACAAAGCAACCAAGAAGAGTCAAAACCTGTTTTGACACTGTCAGAAATCACCCCACTGACATTGCAATCTGTACCTTGACCTTACTGAGAATCCTTCCATCAGATGCCACGAGTGTGTGTATCTAGCTGGAGGAATGACATTTTGGGTGCACGAAATAAGAATCCACACTTCTGAGGTACAACCTGAAGTTGAGGTGGAGGTTTCTTACGAGGATATGTTTTGTTTTGTAGAGGCTGTCATGATCACATGTAAGCCTAGAACCTACACCTCCAGCAGAAGGGTACAGGAATAAATCAGTCCTCAGAGGTCAGGGGAGTGTTTTGGAGGTGGACTCTGAGGGGACTGCATGTGTGCCTGTGTGAATGTCTTGGAATTTTTACAGAAGGTGATGTAGAAATGTCTAGGTGTTTTAAGCATCAAATATTACATTTTGCCTTCATGAATGCATAATTCGCTTACTGGTGGTTAGTTACATGTTATTAATAAATCTAACAGCTTCAATTTTTACTATATTTTCAACACATGAAAAGGGTAGATATTTTCCTGCAATGTTTCTGTCTGAATGCAATCAATCAAGTAATCAAAAAATTTGAGAAGGTCTTTTGTGATTATGTACACCCATGCACAGCCACCTGGCATAACTGGAAGGAGAGAATATTAAATTTAACTTTATTTTCAATCAATACCTTTTAGAACAGTTGAATTATTTCTAGTAAATAAGGCCAGTTAGAATATACCTTCAGTCAGCTCAGTCTGTAATAAGATTTTGGCTACTAATAACCTAAATTAAAATGCTGGGGGAACTGGGGGTCTTGTTTCATGATGTGGTTTTCTGTTTGTTTGATTGGGGTTTTGTCATAGTTTAAAAATCAAACAAATCAAGCACCACAGGTTTTTTGTGGAGCTTTTTGTTATGTTTTTTATTCAGTTTCAAGGAATGAATTTGTTCTGAATTATGTAATATTTTCTTATATGTACAATATTTTGTACTTTGCTATAAGTGTATTTAATTTTCCCAATTTGCAAGAAGGGCTAAAAGGTAATTCTGATATTTAGAACAGCAAAATGATTATGGGGATATTGTTGAGATTTTATCTACTTCAGTGCCTGGGAAGACTCCATTCTCCAGCTGCTGGTGACTATTATGGAATAAAATTTTAAGACTGTGAAGCAGGGCCATCATCTGGGGTTGGCTGCTGGTGTTACAATGACCATTGTTCTCATCTAAGTACCTGATGGAAGAATGACAGGGGTTAAAAGTACAGGGCAGATGAATTTTTCTTACAGATTTTCTTTTTCTTACAATTTTTCTAACAGATAAATTTTATCCTCTAATCAATGGCTATGCAAGAATTTTATTCAAAGTAGACCAGATTTAAGAGGAGGAATAAGGATGACATCTACCATTTGGCTTAACTCAGTATTAAGATATTTTGCCATCAGATAGTAGATCAAAATCCCACAAAAAGCAAAAAGTAACAGGATCCCTTTCTTCTAAATTCTGAGCTTTCTGGACTTCTTAATCCAACCTGCAGTTTCTGTCCATCTGCCTTTGTAATGGAATCATTGTATGGTGTGGTTGGAAAGAGACCTAAAGATCATTAGTTCCACTCCCCGTCATGGCCAGGGACCCCTTTCAGTACACCAAGTTGTTTAGAGCCTGAGCCAACCTGGCCTTGATCACTTTTTTTAATCCACAACTTTTTGGACACCTAAACTTGTAGATAGCTTGAGTACAAACAATAATAAGATTTTTCAATTAAAAGAAATGTCACAAAACCCCAAAATCACTTACCTGTAAATGCAGATCTCTGCCTTCTCTAAAAAAAACTATAAAATTGTTACAACTACAGTTTTCAATTTACTTGAAATGATTGAGAGTTATGATCACTAAGTAGACTCTATGCTCAAAATTTTACAAGATTCAACTGCTTCACAGAAATAATAGGGCAACCTCAGAGAGAAAATAGTGTATGCTTAGTGAATCCATAAATTTACATATTGGTTCTTCTCATTCCCCTGATAGGAACATATGGTCAATATGTAGAGAAATCAGTAAGTTAGAAAACAAGAAGAAAAAAAAAAAAAATATTTTTTAATTTAACAGTGAAAGTAAAAAGTGATAATGAGAACTGCAGAAGGAAGTACTTTTTCCAGAGAGAATGAAATAATTGCAAGTTCAGTCGACAAACCAGGATCCATGTTAATTATAAGAATGTGAGAACAACGTAATTAAACAGTCAAATGGTGAGGAGTATTGACTGCATCATATTAGATATGGATCCACGAGATCTGCCTTAAAGTAGAGGAGGTAAAAAAAATTGGTTGAATTTTGGATTAGTGAAGATATTTGGAAGGCAAATACCCATGATTAAAAAAATCTGGTTTATATTTTTCTGAATTCAGAGATTTTGAAACAAATGCACTGTGTCCCATGCATTTCTGAATATTTTTTCCAGACATAATTTAGAGTTATCCTCACTATTGTCCAAGAAAAAGCAACCACGCTCAACTTCAACTCAGTGTCACCACTAGTTCTTTGTATGTGGAAACTGGTTTGCAGCTACTATGAGACTAACAATTTCCTTTAAATGTGAGGAAGGAGGAACAGACATTTATTTTCCAAGCAGATATCATTGGAAAATGATAAATTCAATTTCACAATCCTTGTTTGTCTATTTTAGAAATATGCAAGTAAAGGAAGGAGGGGCAGTAAGAGCAATTGAGAGAAAGCAAGAGAAGTGCAAAGCTTCCTTTCTTGGCAGTCACAAGCCATTAGAAGAGCTTGGCTGCCCATGTAACCACAGCCTCAGGCAGCTGAATGCATGCCCAGAGCAGAAATGGAGACACAAAAAAATTCAGTTTCTTATGGGATTATTCTGAAGTTGAGGGAAGACTTGTGAATGCTTAAACATTGATATTTCTTGCCCGGATTTCTCCAGTGAGAAGAAAGCCAAATAAAATCAAAATGTTAATCTTTTTGTTCTCTGGTACATGATTAAAAGTTTTCTTGTTGTATTTTAATTTATTTGGAAGACAATCTGCAAAGTTGTGTCTTAAATTTTGATACAGCAGACTAACATTTATTCTGGAGTTGAGTTTAAAATGAGCAGCCGAGAATCATATGATAGAGCTGGAAGAAAGAGAGGGGAATTTGATTTCTCAGTGAAAGCAGCTGCTGTGAAATACTATAGTTAGATAAATGGTCCCTAAATAGCTGAGGCTCAAATCAATTAAGACTTTACAGATTTGGATCAGAATTATACAACTGGAGAAGTGAGAGAAGCATGTGCATTTTGAGCATACTGCTTGTTGCATTAGGACTTTGCTTATTAAGATGCTACTGCTTTGAGCTCTCATTTGTAACAGCAGCATTGTGTGCAATTAAAATCAATAAAAAATTTCAATCTGTTTCTGGTGAATGAGGCCAAGTCAGAAGGAATACTCTGTATTTTCCATGTGCTAAGCATTCTTTGAAGAAATTAATACGAATCTCTCCTCAGTTAGTCTCCAAAACTGGATGATAGAAATTATTCAAAATCCAATGCTTTGGTCTGACCAAATGTGCTGTGCCCTGATATTTGTCCTTCAGTACCTTTTCCCCTCAGGATTCAGATCTACACGTCTGCCATAAATAAAGTGATGTGCAAAACTAACTGACAATTACTTTTTTAATGTTCCTTTCATATCACTGATGTAATGGATGAGGTAGGTTGTCCAACCAAAATATTCAATTCCAGATTAATTGCAAGATAACTATCTGCACTAACATACTCTGCTGCACAGAAAGTGTCCCTATAGGCAACATATATGTGTAATTTATAGGATGCTGCTTGCACTTTCTGCATGTAAATTCCTACGGAAATTTTTCTTGGGAACATTTTTCTCCACAACTTAGCAGCTGTGCAGGCTCTGTGCTTACAGCATAATAAGGCAGATGTTTATAGCTCCATACTGTATTGGGAGCATCCACATGCTGAGTGAAATGCTCAAGTATGACAGCCAGGTTTAAGATAATATATAAAAAGAATGTTTTGTACCTCCTCCATGGTACTGCATGATGGTCAGCATGCAGGAGGGAGACTGGAAACATGACTCCTGTAGACCTGAGAGGGAATAAATTATAAGGTTCAGAGATAAGAAGTTCCCAGTTGAAAGGCAAATGGAAAATGTTTGGAATAACTGTTAAACTATTTTGCCCAATGGAATATTGCAATAAATACTTAATTTTCAGGATTAGCCAGATGTCATTGTAATACATCTGTTGAACACTTCTTTAAATCACAGTCAGGCAACTATATCCAGCATATTAATACCCAGCATATTAACATATAAAGACAAACAATATTATAGTGATTTAGGAATTTCAGCCATTATGAAATATATGGAATTCATCTTAAACATGCCGCTGTAAGTTTTTTGATTGATTGTTTTCAATTTTTGTGCTTTTGTGTCTGATTTTTTGGTTTTTTTTTTGTCATACTTTTGTGAAGATGTTTTTTATTTTAAAATATATCTTTTTGGATTTCTAAATCTGCCTACTCTCTTTCCTTTTATACTAGTATTCCTGATAGATAGTAACAAGAAATGAGTAATATGATTGATGTGTGTTTGTCCTCTCAGCATCACAGTCCAAAGTCCAGTTTTGATGTATCCAGAAAGCCAGCAAGGCATTCAGACCTTGTTAACAGAAGATCATGCTGAGTATCTGCTGAAAAGCAACAGTTCATGGGCCTTTCCTAATCTAGGCAGAAATACAGGCAGGAAATGGATTATTTCCTACCAGAGTGCAGTGTGTCTGGCTCAAATTTGGATACCTGAAAAACCTAAATGCTGTTTAGAAAAGGGTACACACCATATACTGTAAAAATGCTAGAAGTTCATTGCCCATAAAGGAACATTTTATTAGTCAGCCCTGTGTACCAAATCTAGGAGGGTTAAAAGAAGGATTGAGGATTTTTTCTTGATTTTTCCCCTTTTGTGTGCTCAATTCCTCTCAGGTTTTTCAAAATATGGATTTGGATGCTACACTTTATCTCAGAGTACAGAGGTTCCCTGAAATGTTTATTGAAATATCCCAACAATAATACACTCTTTTCTCAGTTCCCCAGAAACATATCTAACAATTGGTCAGTTACTGTTTAACAAAATCCAAGAAAACTGAAGCCTTTGCCCATGTGATTGGATTACAGAACAGTGAAAGCTATTGGCAGAACTCACTGCTGATGTTCAATGGATCCATTTTGGTCAAGAAAGCATAACAGAGACCTTTCATTACAATTCTGCCCCTATGGACAGTGTGATTTGCATATCAGTGTGCTGAGATCTGCACTGTTGAGTGATTTGGAGTACTTCTGGATACAGAATAGTTGCATACAAATAATATAGAACTGGAGTTATGTTTGTATATCTGCCAAACTGGATTGTCCTTGAGACTGTTATATCTTACCAAGTACCTATTTTTCATTGCATTTCTTATCAATTAAGATGCACATTAATAGAGTCTTGCTATGTGTTTGTGAAATTTATCACAGAAACCACCACAAATCCTGAACTGGGCTGGCAAAAATTGTTCTTGCTTGTAATATCAGTTCATTCCTTTTAAGAGCAATTTAAAATGAGCATAACAGTGTGTGCACAAAAAGATGATGCACATAAGGGTGGGAAAGAGCAGTAACATTGCTATGCTTTCATGCTTTCAAATATAAATTTCATTATTTCTTGGTACTTATTTTTGCATTTTTGCTGCTTTTTTTTTCCTTTCCTCTTTTTTTTCCTTTCTTTTTTTTTTTCCTCTGTGCATGACAGAATTGGATGCGGCTCTGAGAAACCTGGTCTGGTAAAAGTTGTCCCACATCAGGAGGGTCAGAACTAGATGACGTTTAAGGTCCTTCCTAATCCAGGCCATTATATGATTCTGTGATTTGTGGCTCCATGGGTTGGCCCTATGGTCGAGGACTCATTGACCATCTGAAGTAGGAGGGCACAGACTGAATTGAATTGTTGTGAAAAAGCTAAGATGATCTTCTGAGACAGGATCTTCAAATCCTGCAGACTTTTGTTTCTGCTTTTTAATATTTCACCTGATTTTTGCCCAGTGTCTGCTTATACGGGCTAGAATCAGACCAAGGGATGATCTAGGGAACAACTACAAATTGGAGCATGAGGAAAAAAAAACAAAACCAAAAAGGGGGATATAGAAAATGTGTGTTGGAATCCTTTATGGTAAAACAGCCTACCCTTTTTAAACAAATATGTTTCTCAGCACAAACTGTTGTAATTTTATACAATATCCCTCCCTTAGCTGTACTTTAAACAGAAATACATTTGAAAGAAGATTTTATGGACCACTTTTCAAGGTACAAGAAGAGTGCAGTCACTACTTGCACGTCTTCAACACTCATCCTATTGTGTAACTCCCAAGTGCTCAACTGACATTTTACTTAAGGTGCAAAGCACAGCTTACTTTCAACAAGGAGTTGGTTAAAAATCAAGGGCATTTTTCTTGGGGCTCTTAGGGAATTTTCTGGCACCTAAGATTGACTTTGGATGATTAGTTCATTATTTCTGATTAAGCAGATGTATATTCAAGAAGGCACAAAGTGTTCAGTTACCAGTCCTTCAGTGGAAATGCGCAGACGCCCTCCTGCTCATTGGCACGATAATGTACCCACAGGAAACTAAATTTTCCATTATCTCTTCTATTGTTGTAACTTCTTATTGTGCTTTGCAGTGTCATGGATTGAAAAACTAAGTGGAGAAGAAAGAAAAAAAATGGAAGACTGGTGAGAAGAGAGAAAAATAATCTAGTTTTAGAATTGATTTTGCTCAGAGACCAACCTTGCACCCAAGAGATGTTAGAAAATACTCAGCGTGAAAGAATTCATGTATTTTTGTTTGCTTTGGGTTGTTTTCAGTCTAGTAAAGAAATGAAGTCCTCTCACCAGATAAGAGTATGTTGTGAAAAATTTAAAAGCATTCTTCACACAGGCTTGAGGCCTCTTTGTAAGGGGGAAAGGAAGATAAGAAGTTCAGAAATTGTAAAACACAGCCTGGTGAGGACCTGTGTGTGCTCTAGGCCCCCTTTTATATGTAACACACAACTCAGGTTTTGCTACATTTTGCTCCTGCTAAAATGAGTTTAGCAAGGTATTGTGTTTCCGTTTGTTTTTTCTGGAATCCTCAAGCCAGGGAGATGGTAAAATAAATCTATTCTTTACACTTCAGCTGTGAGTTGTGGCCTTGGTGTTATCTCCATATATTTGATTCACATAGAAGAAAAACCACAGAATATCCGTAGAGGCAGTCTAAATAAATACTACTTACACTGTCACTTCTCTCCTGGCAGTATAATTAAACAGGAGTTAGAATTTCCAATGTGTTGACATTTTCTCAATTAAAGATAGGGGGACATGGAGTTTCCTGGATCCTGCTTCCTACCCTTCCTATGATGGGAATGACTCTTCCAGTGTGATAGGCATCGCACTGGCCATCTTCCAGTCATCTGGGATCTTCCCAGTAAGCCAGAAGTGATGACAAATGACAGGCAGTGGTTGGCGAGCTGTCCTGCCTACTCCTTCATCCCTGTAGGACATATCTCATGTAGTCCCATAGACTTGTGAGCATCTTGGTGGCTCAGCAGGTCACTAACAGTTTCCTCCTGGACCCATTCTGCCCTTCCTACATGGAGCCCATTCTGCTCACTGTCCCTGTCTACCAGCTTAGGAGGTGAGTTGTCATGAGGATGACCTCTCTAATTTTCTTTCTGCATGATCTAACGACATCCTTAAACAGTTTCTGAGTTGCCTGCACTCATTCTGAAACCTAAATAATAATTGCACTTTATTCAATCCAGCTCTGTAGCACATCCATTTAAACCTCATAAAGATAATCATGGCTAGCAATATGAGGGAGTTAATAAGCTACAGCTATGTTGCATTAAATTGACTTTCCCACTGCATACATGTGGTATTTTAAGAGAAGCTACAGCAATTTACTTTTGGACAGGGTTACAGGACTCTTTATTTATTCAGTGCTTGGATTACATCTCTATAATGTGCTCTCTCTATAATGTGGGAGATACCCATTTTGTGGTCATGCAGGTGCTCAGTCTGCTTTAGTATGCAGTTGCCAGTCCAGCCACTGAAATCCATGAGAAGAAGGCATTTTACAATGGCATTCTCTGTGCTGACTGAGCATGCAGCATCTGTAGATAAAAAGTGTGTCAAAGCAGCTTACTGTGTCATCCAAATAAGGCCTATTCTAGACATTTATATCAGAGAATACAGTGCATAAAATACCAAGGCCATCTGAAGAGTCAGACTGGTATTCCTCCCCCTGAATTCACTACTCAGTTTGTTAAAGAAATCAACTGTAGATGTCAGAGTTTATTGGGACATGATATTAAACAGAGGCTTTTATGAAAAGGGTGGGGTGATAGTCTCTGACCTCTTTAACAGATCAAATACAGTGTTTTAACCCTGTGAGATAAAATTATCTGTACAGGCCCATCTTTGGCAAAGGAAAATGCCACCCAAAAAGCAGCTAAATGTAACCTGGGTTTAGACAACTTCACAAAGGTGGCAGGTGTATTCTTGGCAGAAGAAAGACTGTTTAAATCAAGCACACATATTTTTATTTTTTTTTAATCTTAAAGGTATTAAGCAAGTTAGGATGACAGCAACATTAGGAAAATTGACAATTAAAGGATTATAGAAAAGCAGAGAAATACTTGTTCAGTCTTTATGAAATAGTGTTAAAGCTGTCCAAGGGCAAGACTTGCCTTCCTGCCGAATCATGTGAAAGTTGTTTGCAGATCAAATATTGTAATTTTCCTTAAAAACTACTGAATTATAATGAAACCATTAAATACAACTAGCAGAATTCTCCCACATAATTAGAATATGAGGATCAGATTAATTTTTTTACCTCCTTTTGCCTGCCCACAGAAGCAGTTTAAATACTCTTTCTTTTACATTTGTGATAAGCAAAAGGGTTTACTTTCAGAGCAAGAAGACTGCTTAAGTTGCTTATTGTTCTCAGGAGGATAAAAAGTTTTGAGTGCCTATGTAAAGCAGTGAATACTATTCCAAGAATAATAAGAAAACTTAGCAAGAAAAAGTTTAAAATTAAAGAACAGCCAGCCATTGGTGGTCCAGCTGAAAAGGAGCATACCCAAGAATTTGCTCTCTTTCATGTTTTATTGGAATCAAGATTGGAATGAAAATGTTTATCAATTTTAGATGTTGTCTAAATGTTTAATCACAAACAACATACATATATTTTGCAAAAATAATAAAAAGGATGTGTGATACATTAATGTGGGTATTTCCCTCATGTCTATTCCCACAGAATTTATCATTACACAAGATATCACAGCCCAGTTTTGTCAAAGGACAACCAGATTGCTGTCCAGTCTCACTGTACCAAATCTAAAACCTCTTAAACTAACTGCGGTCTAGAAAGGCTTTTTTGCTATCAATAAGGAAGATTTTTGCACAGAAATTCAGATTGATTGCACCAGCTTAACTCAGTTAGCAGCTAAATTAGCAACATTATAACTCTCCATATTATAAGTTTTCCAAAATTAGAAATGTACACTCCAAAATATGATTCAGCTCTTAGATGAAATTAGTTTTTCAGTGGAAAATTTTTCTCTCTTGCTTCATAAATGATGGTCTCTAAACTTTGTAATAAAAGATATATCTTTGTGCATCTATTGACACTGTTTTCTTTGTCCTTCTGAATAGACAATGCCTGGACCAAACGCTGGAATTATGAGACTTTATGAATACTACCACTTACCAGCAAGGTCCCAAATAGACATAGCTGACTCAGTTATCTGAATTGCAGTCTCCTGTTTAGGTCTCCACGAAATGTTTCCTGGTATTCTATTTTTTCATTAGAAAGGGCCCTTTGTTTTGTGAAGAACTTCACCTAGAGTCTTCTTTTCCTCTTATGCTATGGAAAACTTTTTGCAATCGAAATTTGCTTTAAATATAATCTAATTTTCCTTGGTTATTATCATTATTTGGTAATTCAGTCTGTTGTTATTTATGTCTATTACTCACTTTAAAGCAACATTCCTATAATAGAAATTTACTGGGTTTTATTTTCCATTACTTCTAACTTTAAGCATAGAAGGTAAAGAAGTCCTCATTAAATTTTCTAATTCTAACCTTGCCTTCCATAACTTTTAAAGGAACTTCCCTGAAGTCATCCGTTTGATGCAGCTTATGAGTTATCATGAGTAAATTTATAATTGGGTCAGATCTCATTAGATCTGAATTAAAACTTGCAGGAATCCATCTCATAAGTTTCCTGATGGTATAAAAACTAGAAAATATTAAACAGGTTGGAAAGATGTGTCGTGCCATGATGGGAGCAAATTAAAGCCCTTAGTCAATAAAGGATCTTAATATATTTCAGACAAACTGGCCTTTGTCTTTTTCTTGTCTTTTTTCCCAATCTTTTTTCTTACTCACACATCTCAGTGAGGTTTTTCTCCTTTGCTAACATTGTTGTATGGTTCCTTGGGTTTATACATAGAAACATTTGTTTTTCTTCCTGAAAGCCTATATGAAAAAAATAGTGTTCACTCTAGAAGCAGATATCAAACTTTTTTTTTTTACAATTTTATTATTTTATTCTACAATAGTACCCATTTCTATGACTAAAGCATGTCAGTTGGCTCTCTAAAATAATTTAAATTTTACATTTTGAGAAACCTAATTGCCTTCTACAGTGAAGCAACTGCCTGTGTGGGTGAGGTGAGAGCAGTGACTATTGTCCACCTCAACTTCCGTGAGAATTTGAGCACTGTCTCACACAACATTCTCATAGGCAAAGAGGGAAGTGTGGACTGGTTGAGCTGATGGCGAAGTGGATTGAGAACTGGCTGAACAGCACATCCTAGAGGGACAAAATTAGTGGCACAAGGTCTAGTTGGTGCATAGGTTGAATGACTTAGTGTTGTAAAACAGAAATACTGGATTCTTCCTTGAACTTCCATGTCACAGTAGTAGCCCCAGCTCCTTCCACTCTTCACTGTGTTCTTTAACTTCTGTGACAAAACGCTACAGGAAGGACCCAAATGTCCTTGGGTGTTGAATAAAACTGGAGTTCTGTAGAGAAGGAAATCTGTAATCATGTGAATAAAACTGGAGTTCTATATAGAAGGAAATATGTAATCATGTCCACAGTCTGTATGCAATATTACTTCAGTAGTTAATTTTCATTAGTCTTCTTTATGCAGGTATATTTAAATTTTGAAAGCTTATTTTTCAAACCTCCAAAAATAATATTCTTTTAGTGTAGTTTTGGTTGGTTTTTTCCCTTCACTTTAAAAAAAATGGGGCTGAAGAAACACACTTAGTCATGTAACATCTTACTGAAAACACCTTACGGAACCACTGTCATCAGTGTCTAGGAGATGCTTAAAAGCTTTATCAAACAATTATATTACATAGTCCCTTCTGTGTTTTTGCTGGCAATGCTAAGGTGCTGGATCAATTCAGAACACTAGGCCATATGTTACCAAAGAGGAGATATGACCCAACTTCAGTTAGTTTTTACTCTGACTTTAGTATTATTTGGAATTGAGGACTGAAGTAACTTTTCTACAGGAACTATCATATCCTCTCTTTGGTTTAAAAGGCTTTAGATAGGATTATGCATATCTGATAATTTGTGAAATGCTTTAATTTTTCTATTATATCCTAAGAAGAAGATTTATTAAATGCCTTAATTTTTCTATGAGATACTGAGAAGATCTCGTTCATGCTCCTATGAAAGACCAATAATTAGCTATATTATTCTTGGAGAAGATTTGCTACAGCTTTCAGAAATATTTTTATTCCCCTAAATATACCCTATAAATAAATGATATTTCTAGACTTTTTACTTGAAAATATAAAATATTTGACTGAATATTGTTAAAATGTAGGTATGTTTTCTCTTTGCAGAAACTTGTGGAAGTTTTGATTAGGCCACAAATGGTATTTTAAACTCCCTGAGACTTCTAAACAGCAATTGCATCTGGCAGCTCTTAGATGTACTACAGGAATGTGGATCCTGCTAGGCAGTGTTTTCCTCGGACTCCAATGTCACCAATAATTTTTTTAAATGGTTGCTGTTCTTTCAAATTCAGTGTTGGGGTTTTTTTCCCTTCACCCTACATTGGTTTCTTGTTTACCTTCTATAGCTTCAAATTCAATTCTATTTGAAAAAAAAAGTTTTCTTCACATGGAAGGTGCTTCCTTATGAACACAGCTTCATTAGGGATAAACACCCTTAGTGTGAGCCTGAGGTATTACTATAGTATCATCTTTGGAATTTTCAGCTCAATGGAAATATAAAAATGGGTTCTCAAGCTCACAATTTCACAAGGAAATCTTATACACCTAGAGAAATGTTTCCAGCATAAACCAGAGTTCAAGAGCCATGTAGGTTCCTGAAACCATAACACTGAACATGGGTCATGCCCTCAAAACCTTCAGATGACATCATACCTGTGTCATTAACCATAGTCCTTACCCTAGCCTGGTAATTTCAGTGTGAAACATAATTAATAAAGATGTGATAGACATCACATCAGCTGCATTGAAAGATCTTTGCAAAAAAAAAATCAAAATATTAGAATCAGACACCTTTGCCTCAGTTTCAAAATCTTAGCTCGTGCATATCCAACCTGCTTCCCTCCCATGAACTAAGGCTGAAGAAAAGCAAAAAGGTTCTTGTTTTTTAGGTTGACTGCTCTGTGTCAAAGAGGATTCCTGAGGAAAAGGGACATAAAAAAACATGTTGTAAGGAGAGAGAGACAACAGCTCAGCCCAAAAATAAAGGAAAATGAAACAAGAAAAAAAATTGTCTTAATCAAGACACATCAGTTCCCACTCAGCAAGGATGTGTGCCTCCTCTTCAACACGATTCTTACTTACATGAGTAGGTAAAGTCACACATATTCTTGGCTCCTTTCTGCATAGGTGTTGTCACTGGGAGGCATGGTGTGTTGTTGGCAGTAACTTTTTGACACATATAAAATTACAATTTTAAAATTTTCTAGGGATGGAAGACTTTGAGAGCTGTCTGGCAAAGCCAGGAAAAAGTTTTTCAGCCAGAGAGGGTGACTGAGCCCTGGAGCAGGTTCCCCAGGAAGTTCCAAGCCCAACAGAGTTCAAGGAGCATTCGGACAGTACTCTCGGGGACATGGTGTGACTCTTGGGGTGTTCTGTGCAGGGCCAGGAATTGAACTCGATGATTGTGATGGGTTCCCTCCAGCTGAGAATATTATATGAATCTATGATTCTGAGATAGGAATCAGATTTTGACTGCAGTTTAAAAAAACCCAAAGAAACAGATGCAAAAAAGTGTGTATGAAACAATAATCTGATTTCATAATTCTTTAAAATAAAGACAAAAATGAATTATGATTAAGATGAATGACTGCAGAAATTTTCTACAGACTCTTCCTGAGGTCAGAGGAAACGAAACAATATTAAATTCAGATTCTTGGGGGTTTTAATGTGTCTACTGAACATAGCATATTCAGATGTTTTATGTCTAACATAAATGAATAAACAAATAAATATATGTAAATACAATCAGCTGTCATAAATCCTGTTAAACATAGTGAAGCATGTTTGAGCTGTACGAATTAAGAACTTAAAACTGCAAAAATATTAATCTCTGATGTCTTCATATATTATATGCAAGACATTGATCATTAGCATTGTATTTACACCAGTTTTTGTGGCTCTTCTTCTACCAGCATTCACAAGACACATAAATATGTAATTAAACAGGTGAGTCTTACTCCAGGGTTTCTGTTAGGGAGGATTCTTGCAGCTGGGTGGACATCTCACATGGAGTCTAGGGATTCTCATTTCTCTTGACTTTGCTTATCCCAAGTGTAGAATCTTAGATCAAAGTCTAACTTGAGTCACTGAGACCATTATTAAATTCTGTGGCCAGGGGAATTAAATGTGACACAGTCCATTCTCAGGCCTAGGTTTCCTGGCTGGAAAATAAGTACTTGTTTTGCTTTTCCCCCAAGTCAAAGAGCTAAACCCAATCTAGTTTCTGAGATGAGGGAATTTGGAACTCCAAGCTGACAGAACAATACAGATGCACACAGAAAGACCTTCTTAAGTGAAACCCCTGAGCATGCTTAGTGACAGGCAATTCTACTTGTTTCACTGATTCTTATAAGCAATCAGCTATTTTAGAATTGAAAATTACCCATCCTTTAACAACCAGCTTTTTATATTCTAATATGTTTACTAGAACATCTCTATACTTTTGTAAGCATTCTATTTTATATACTAGGCACTTCAAACCACTTGGGATGTTGCAGTAAGGGTTGCTAGAGAAGCAGCAAAAGTCAGTAAAGCAAAAGTGTCTGGTGCTCGTATAAGCAACCAGAGAGCTTCTCATGTGGAATCAAATGCCTGCAGAACTTAACCACCTTATTTCTGTGTCCTGGTTTTACCATACTGCAAAGGTCCATGTCCTCCATCAGCAAACCAAGGCACACAAGCTGCCAGGCAGTCCAAGGAACCAGTTGTATCAAAACTGTATATGTGGCAAATGCTGACCTTGACCCATCTGTTGCTTTGAAATATGCAGTACCATGGAAAATTTAGGGGCATATGCAGAGAAATGTCAAAGATGAATAACATTTTATTAATGTGTAGATCATTACTTGTTGTCCCTGCTTTTCTTTCTCCCTACCTATGTATACAAACACAAATTTGGGCACAGATGATGGAGAAAGCATGTGAAAGCCTGGTATCTTAAAAAGGGATACCCTGACCCAACTTTTTCCTCCCATAAAAATTTTCTTTGAAGTCCCTGAAGAATAATAGCTGTTTAAGCAGCACTGGCTGTGCAGGATGTGTTCTGAGGTGGAAGGATCTGTTTGGAGAGGGCAGCCAGATAGCACAGAGCCCATCAGCTGGTCATACATACCCATGAGCAATTATACTGCACTATATGCAGTAAACAGTAGACGTGCCAAACTTAAAGAATATCCCTCCAAAACTCAAAAACAATATATTCCCACAGGAACCAGATAGCACCAAATACTTACATTTCAATAATTAAAAACAGTTTGAAGATGTTTTTATTAAATCTTTCATTTTTAAAATAAGACTATTAATTTACCTTTTTGTTATTGTTGCTCTTGCCTGCATATCTTGTGGTTTCTTTTAATTAAA
This sequence comes from Agelaius tricolor, assembly GCF_023055355.1. NCBI lineage: Eukaryota > Metazoa > Chordata > Aves > Passeriformes > Icteridae > Agelaius > Agelaius tricolor. The sequence goes on from NW_027269263.1 coordinate 38,374,219, forward strand.
TGCAGTTTTGCAGATTCTCAATAAGTACAATTAGAAACAATATTTTTTTTTCTCATTTACTGTCTAGCAACTCCTCTGATTGTCTAGTTGTGAAAAAAGAAAACATCAGTCATGGATTTTCATACTGACGGTTTCTAGGCAAGAAGAAGAAAAGGCTTCTGTATTTTACTGAACTGAACCCTAAGTGTACTTTGGAGATCTAATCTAAAGTGTGATGGACAATAGAGTGTATAAAAGAAAGTGAGACTGCAGTCAAGCCACTGATAAACAGCCTTGCCACTATGGTCCTAGAATACCAGACCTCACATACTAGTGACAGTTCATTCGCCAATAAATAGATAGGTTTTTTTTCAAGGAAAATAAAAAAAAAACAAACAACCCAGCCAAAACACAAAACTGGCTTTGAGACAGTTTTGCATCTGTAATAGCATTGGAGTAATGTCCTTGGACAATGACAGTGATGTTGTTGGAAAAGCTTTTCAAAACTGAAAATTAATGCAAAAGTAGTCTCCTCATCTGACACTTACTATTGGAAAAAAAAGTATCCTCAGAAACTTTCTGGCTTAAAGTAACATGTTAAATAGCAACAGAATATTAATCTGGACAATAAACAATCATTTATTTAAAAAAAAATTCTATCTCAAATCACTGTTGCAATTTTTTTTTTAATAAAGCCTAATTTTAGCATTTCTTTGTACACAACACTCTGAAGTTTCTTAGCACAGTTGCTCTACTTTAGTAGTGGGCAGATCAGTCTTCTACCTCCATTATATATATTATATATATATATATATTGGTTTGTGATACTGTTGGGTTCTTTAGAAACAAAAATAAAATGTGTTTTTTTTAAGAGATCACTGGAAATCTAGTGGTACCTCTACACACTTGTGCACTTTTTTAAGCCTTATCTTTTTAGTTGCTTAGATAATTTTTTTAATTTCTATTGTTATAGTAATATTCCAGTGTTTTCATATACATAATGTGTATCTATTCTCCTTGTATAAAGTTAAATTATTTTATTTACCTTCTCTTCTGCCTCTGTAACTGTACTCATCAGACACTGAATTTATGGCACTTCTCAGGGGAACTTTGTCACTGATGATCACATATGTTTTCTTGGTCAATAAAATGCCAAACCATATATGAGACATTTTTCTGAAAAAAAAGTACAAAATAAAAAGTCTGACTTTAGTACTTAGATTTCAAGAAGTTTTTCAAGAAGGAAATGAGCAAAACATGAAAACTGTAGATAATATGAAGTAGATATATTGATATAGAAATAAATTATCTGGGGCACTTTCGGGATACACAAGGGCTTTCCAGGTGGCACGCTTGTAATTTAGAGATACAAATCAAGTTGTCAGCTCTGTCCTGTCAGGATCACATGTTCTGGATGTCAAGGATGGGGAGCTCAGAGGAAAGATTCAACAGCTGAACCCTGATATGTGCATTGTGAAAATCTGGTCTCTTAATGGACAAAACAAAGGTGCATTTTTCACCTTCATCCTACCATAATTTCAGGTTTTCCAAAGACTTTTAGTTGTGCTGTCATTCTTGAAATACAGAGTCCTGCCAATTTCATCTGTCAAATGTCATTTAATAAAAAAGATGAACAGTCCAGTTGGGTTTGTAGAATGTACAGTGTTAAGACAACAGCAGTGAAACATTTCCTGTACTCTGGAACTGTTCTTTGTGGTTACATATTCATGTTATTTTTTAGTGGTTCCACCTCCTCCATCAGAGGCATTTCTCAGATGAGTAAAATTTGAATGATAAATTAGTTGAAGGTTTATGACTAAGTTCCTATCCTTGGAAAAAGAGCCTAAGTTTTGTCATCTTTTAAACATAAGATACATCTCTTGATTCAAGTCTGCCTTTAATATCAGAGCATGATCACAAGTCTTTTGTCAGAAAGACAGATGACCAAAGGAACCTGTAGATTTTAACAAATTAAAAATATAACGAGGGCGGAAATAGATTGTCTTTCTTGACAGCAATTACACATTCTCATTTGGAAGAACAGTAAATCACAGTTCTTCCAAATGAGAACTAATATAATATTCTTACGCAGATAACCCTTACACAGCAAAAATCTCACTCACTATGAACCACTACACAGTTTCAGCTTTTCACCTTTCTTTGAAGGGTTATCGAGAGGTCTTCAGTCTCCCTTGTTATATTTCCACCCATTCAAGTGCTCTTTTGAGCTCCTGTCTTGAAATTTAGGACAGTCATTAGGCATGGACTCTTCACTGCAGAATAAGAAAAACATAACATTTGACATTTTTATCATAGGTTGCTAAAGGTCATTTCTCCAGCAATGTGTAATATCCAGCAGGAAGTAGTCATAAGCATGAAGTCCTCAGACTGAAGTCACAAGCTCATTTATTATCTTCAAATAATTTTAATAGACTTAGCAACTGTGTCACTGATAATCATATTCAGTCTACTCAATATCAGAGACAATTGCAAAATAGTCTTCCAAACAATGTATGACAGGTATTTACTCATCACACAGGTAAAATTTGCTATTGTGTTTTCAAACACAATCTAGATATATTTAGATAGATGTGCTCCAGGTATATTGCAGAATCATGTTTGGGTGGATCAAAGGGAATGCTGATCTCTATATTTTGCTGAAGTGTAGCCCTCATTTTTAACCAAGAATATTCCCTGGCTATAATCACAGTATGTGTATAGCTTTCCAGCGACTTTGCCATTGATATAAAATTACTCTGATTTCACTGGTTTCTTATGAGATGACAGAGGAATAATTTAGTTATTACAAAAGTGTAATATTATTACAAATGCAATGTATATGGTATTATTTAACAGTAAGACCTGCTAGCTTTTCAAAGCCACCCTTTCAAAGAGCTCTTATATTTATTTTTATTTCAACATTCACTTCATCTAAACAGGTTGTCAGCCTGGTCCAAGATGTCTTGGGTGATTTACAATTTGGATAACTCTAAAAGAAAGCTTTGTCTTTTCTCTTTTTCAGTCAAAATGTCACACCAGCCAAGGTATGCTCCACTGCCACGCTGAGTACAGGGACATTCTTATAACTCACAAACCACCAACCAATTTTACCAGTGGCTTCATCTGAGAAGAGATGGCAGCACTTGTAGGGAAAGGAGTAGTGAGATTAGATGACAGAAAACTTCTCTCAGGTTGGGGAACAGGTGCTCAAATTCTTGATTCCAGGAAGGAACAATGAACTAATCACAGAATGACTGTGAAAGAGAAATGCAAAATAAAACCCATATTCACTGAAGCTTGAAATCAAGTATTATGAAGTGGTCTTAAAGGAGATAATTTTTATTTTCCATAATGAAAGGGTTTCAGTGAAAATGAAGAAGAGGTTTTCTTTCCATAAAATCTATGAATCTTTGAATTTTATCTGATTAGGTAGCACATTTATTGTGCAGACCATTTCTATTGTGTGAGGACCTGTGCTATTTCTTTTATGTTGTTTTTCGATTAAGCATCTCCCAAATTATTAACTAAGTCAGCAGAAGATAGTTTCATTCACAGCCTCAGAAATGTGATAATTTATATATAAATGATTATTCATACAACATTATTTATGATTAGTGGGATTCAGAAATTAAGAGGGCTAGATGAGTCTGAATTTTTGACTGTCACCTTTGAAATTATAATACATGCTTAGAAATTACTTTGTTGGTAGCTAAAGAGCAACTGGAGAGATGGAAGGTAGTTTTACTATTAGTATGCCTATAGCAACATTACTGTAGCTGCTTATTTCTAAATGGAACAAATGCTTTATTATGTTTCCTAGTGCCCAAGCCCCATAAAAGAAAAATGTAGTAACTGCAGCAGCAGATGGCTAAGGCTGTGTGACTACCAGTGGTTTTGTGTTATTATTTCTATCAATCAATGAACTTTTAAGTTTGTGTAGTGCTATTTTGGTCATGCTTTTTCTTAATGCGCTGCTATATTAGAACTTCGTACGAAAGCCTGTTCATAAGTGGCAATTTAACCAGTAGAGGTTGAGGTGTTTGCTGCCTGTGTTATTACTGAAAATGAGGATTCTTCTGTTATTATGCCTACAACACACATACAATTACATTTTTATTTAATTTTGGTAGTAGAAATGACATTGTAATTGTGGGGAGCACAGGCAGATGTTCTTCCTCTCCTGCTCAATAAACAGTTCATATTACCATCTAATCACTGTACTACCTACCTGGAAGGAGATTGCAACAAGGTAAGGGCTGGCATCTTCTCCCAGGCAACTGGTAACAGGACAAGAAATGACATTAAGGCAAAGGGGATGTTCAGTTTGGACATCAGGAAGAATTTCTTCACAGGAAGGGTTGTGAAACATTGCAATGGACTTCCCAGGGAAGTGGTAAGATCACCAGCCCTGGAAGTGTTCAAGAAATGACTGAACATGGCATGTAGTGCTCTGATTTGGTAGATAAGGTGGTGTCTGATCAAAGTCTGGACTCGTGATCTTGAAGGTCTTTTCCAACCTTAATGATTCTATGATTCTATGAAGTTTTTGCTTGATCCATAGACAAGAAAACCTCTTCATACCTAATTTCTCTCTTTCCTTATCTCTTCTCCTCACTTCCTGCTCACCTCTCCATTAAGTAACCTGATAAATTTCCTCCCCCTCCCCCCAAAAAGGGCTCATATTGAGCTCTGCAGAAGCACCATCCTACTCTCCATTCTGGCATCTGTGTGATATTTCCAGCAATTTGATGTTTGAACTGTAGTAGGTTTGAATAGATCTATTCTTGTGACATTAATGATCAACTCCTCACATCAATTCCTCACTAGCTGATGAATAAATGAACAGTTTACACCCCTCGTGTCTCATGTAAATTTAGAACTAGGAATGTTAACTTACGACATAATAGCATAATCATTAAGAAACTGGTGCTCCTAGTATGAATTGCACTCAGATCATCTTGTACTTTTGACATTTTGGTGATCAAAAGTTCGTTCTAAACTAATACTATTAGTGGAGCATACCATTTGAGTCTTCCTTACAATGTGCTTTGTAAGATTTTTCCTAACCTGCAAAGTCTTAAAGAATTAAATGCCTAGGTGTGTATGCACTGCTTCATGGAACAATGAGGTTGAGTTCTAAATAAAACTTCTCTTGGTCCACAAGAGTACTCTTGAGTACACAAGAGTGAAACTACTCTTTGTAGTCTGTTCAGAACTATTCCTATTGAATTAGAAGTAATTTGAGGTGGATTTTCCTCACACAAACAATTGAGTGGTTCATTTGTTGCCTAAAAAAACCAGAACCAAGACAGCATCTATAGGTTCGACAATGTCCCATCACTGATTGTTGATGTGTATAGTGATCTCTATTGCAGGAGATAAATTTCCTTCCCTACAAATCTTTTCTGTTGTTTTCACCAGGAAAAAAAAAAGGTGTTTTTCCCCATGATATTTATGTAACTGCTTTTTACAAGACATAGAGCTTCTTGGTACTTGGTAGCAGGTCACAGATGCAGGTGAGGTAGCCTGTGCAGGCCATTCTTTATAGATACCATACTCAAGAAAATATGTTGGCTCTCTCAAGATAAGAGCGAGCTCTATTAGTGCTCATATTTAAATCAATACTACCTATTATGAGGTCTAGAACAAGTTTTAAGCACTAATAATAAAGGCTTGAAAACTGACATCCATCTCATGTCTTCCTGGAGAAAAAGTGTTAAAAATCTGTAAAGAGATCATTTGGAAAAATTACACTGACTAATGAAAATGTAACTTTTTTCCTGAACATCCAAGAGTTCTTGACTTATTAAAATATGCAAATCACTCCAGCACTTTGTTTAATTGCTGTTTCCTTAAACCCATCAAATCTTCTTAATTCTTCTTTTCTTTGTCCTTAATTAACACACATTCCCTATTGGCTAAAGTGTAACCCAAAAGACCTAAGCTTGTGAAATTCTCAACCTATTAAACCTAATTGCTATAATAATTAGCAACCATTGGCAAAATATTCATCACACAAAAAGCAGGAATGCATCTAATTAACAATCTCAAAACACTAAGCATTAGCTGCTTGATATTTTACTTACCATTTCATGCCTTCGTTTCTGGAGATATATGACATAATATATTGTTCTAAGGAGAAATACGATAGGAACTACTATTAAAAATATTAATTTGCTAAAACTGAAACTTTTCACTCCAACAACCAGTCATTACTTTAAAAACTTCATTTAAATTCCATTACTTAGGTGCCAGATAGAATTTCCTGACAAAGGAGAAATAAAAAAGGGAGACCAGCTCAGGTAGCTCATACATCCTGCAGGACAAGGATGATGGACAGAGTAGAACTCCATGCAGGAGCATCCCTTAAGCAATGTGAAAACTATCTTCACAAAGCTAGTGGTTATTCTGAAGTTTCTCTCTTGGAATTTGTTTGATTTACTCTGTTGTGAAAGAAATTATGAGGTTCAATCACATTGTAATACTTGTATGAAAGTGTGAGTTTATCTGATGTTGAACAGAAATATTCTGGAATTGTCAGAGCTGTTTGTATATTAGGAGAAAATTGTTTGGTCAATGGTTTGATACAATTGGCATCTGATACAACTTCTGCAATTGGTTGCATAATTAGATAAAATGGAATTCCATAATATAATGACTTTCATAAGGTATTGAGAAGACTCTATGCAGAAAAAAGATTTTATAGTTTTTTGTGACAAAAGGAGTTCTTTCCTGAGTAGAAATATTCAGAAATTTAAAACAATTTTAACCATAGATGGTATTTGCATTTACTTTTTATGGAACAAAACATAGTTTTGAAACAAGGCAAACCATTTCCATAGTCTATTCCCATCTGAATTTCCCCTGTCTTTTGGAATTTGTGGACATGAGAAAAATAGAACCAAATATTTTATTCCCATTTTAAATGCCAAACCCCTAAAACAGAATTATGATGCTAGGGAAATTTTTTTCCCAGAGTTTTGCCCTCTGAGACTGATAGCCCCTCATGATAAGCCTCATGTCCATCACAGAGCAAGCATCAATCTCTTCTCGTGACTGTGTCCTGACACTCTTGTGGTTCACCACTCTCATGTGACTCCTGTGCTAAGTGTAGCACCACAGTTAGTAGATGGGAGATAAAAAGATGCATCAGTGCAAATGTAGCCTGATCAACAAGCTTGATATGCAATTGAGAATGGAAACAAAAGAAATGGCACTGTACTCTGTGGGCTGCTGATGTGCAGTAGACTGACTTCAGCTATAGAAAAACTGTTCTAAAACAAATATTTTAATGATGATAAACATAAACAAGGTACTTTAGGTGGCTTTGACATGTATCAGAATACTATACTTCAACTTCCACAGAGGAAATTAGACTTTTTCTTGACAGAAGACTTTTAGCTTTTAAAATTTCATAAAAGTTTTAGTCCTTTCTCACTGTCTTTCCATTTGTATGTTGGGTTTATCAAATATGAATGTACTCAGACATATAGGCAGTTCTAGTATATTCCAGTAGTCTCATTATCTGAGGCAGAAACTGACTTTGAACACAACTGAAAAAAAAAAAGAGTAAATCAAAGTAACTGAGTGAGACCAAATAGAAAATTTAACTGAACAACTCCCCTGACTAAATCACTATTTTTATGACATTCTGAAGAACAAAAACTTATTCTCTTCTAGATAGGCAGAAAATCAGAATATGTAGTAGGCAGATCTTATGTTTGAATTTACTTCTTTTCTTGAATATCCTCTTATTCTGAGCCATTCGATATGTGATTTCAATTCTGGTTTCAAATCAGATATATTTGCAAGGGCTGGAAAATATACAAGTACATTTAAAATTTATGCATACACACATACAAAAATAAACAACCAAACCTGAGGATCACCTAAAGGAGAACAGCTGAGTGGTGACTCTAGGTATGAGTTAATGCAATTTAGATTCCAGCAGAGTTGCCTACAGGTGAAATAAATACAGTTTGTGTTGTTCAAACTCAGTTTCACCCAAGGGATGGAACAAATCCAGACATTGCTTGATTTTGATAATACTATGATGATAGGATGGCTCTTATTTTCTTAAAAACCATAATCTAGAAAGGTAAGACTATTTTTTTTTCTGATTTTGCACATGAAGTGTTAACTTGAGAAGTTAAATTTGAATCTATTATTACTTTAAATCATGAAGTTTAATTGTAATAGAAGAAACAGGTTTTAGAACAGATAAAACATGGCCGTCTGACAGCCATAGAGTTGTCATACAAGAACTAAATTGTATGGTGTAATGTAGGAATCAATTTATGTCTATATAGTTTGCCCTGGAGTACATCTAATACATTTCTTTCACTTCAAACCAGCCAAACTCATGTGTATAATTCCCAGTTGTGTACATACAGACACACAAACCCTGATCTTCAAAATATATGTGCTAAATTCTTAGAGACTACAAAGTGTCTCAAATACATGTTATATAGGTTTTATTTAACATAGAAGCATTTGTAAAAGATAGTCACCCTTAGTATGGTATCCTAAATTCATGGAAAAGGGATGTTCAAGAAATATTTCTGTGGATAATTTAAAAGTAAACTGTTATACTACTAAAAAAATAAAAGAAGAAAAGAAAAAAGGAAGTCTATTATATAGCATGAAGCTTTCCAGATTCCAATCTATCTTAATAACAGACAAGAAAACAGACCTCTTTCTAATGTAAAAGGACGTTCTCATTATACATGAGGATGTACATTTACTCTGTGTTACTCTAAGCTTAAATTCTATACAGTTTAATTCAATATATTATGTCATATTATTACCTTAGGTTTACTTATTTTAATTTCCCAAACAATTGTTCAAAAGCTCTTCTAGTCTTACAGAGCTCATGGGAACTTAATAGAATGTTTTACTTGCATAATATTGGATTTACATTCAGCATTTTAATACATGGCATTCTCTCTAAAGAATTTAAATCCCAGTATGTTGTTATGCATCGCTCATCATACCATTCCCTCACCCCTCCAGCTTTTTGAATTTTCACAGACATCCTCAAGACTTTAATTTTTCATCACCTGCTCTCACAGATTTGTCTTTACATCTGACTTCCTGCGCAGACAAGTAAGATTGGTAGTTGCACATACTACACTCTGATTTATTTCAATGATTTATTATGATTCCTGTATCCTCATAATAGTACATCCTTTGTATGTATCTTATTGCAATATATCAGTTATTATGTGACAGAAATTCATTGGGCACTGTGAGATCAACCAGACACTTGCAGTTAGATGTTCTTTGATCACCAGGCTAGGATGACTTTAGCAGGCTAATGCTCTGCTTGACTCTGAATCCTCAAGACCAAATGCTTCTTTGTATCACAGCTGTTCCAACAATAGTCTTACTTTTCAAGACTCATTCACTGCCAGTTCTTCAAAAGAATTATAGCTCTTATACAGCCAGTGAGAATAACTGGAGAGGTTAAATTTGGTAAATTGCTTTTATAGTTATAACCTTAGAATAGCTTTCAAATCTATTTTCAAGAATATGGTTTATGTTGTAAAATTAACTACATAAATTGTGTTTGAAAAGACTGAGTTTAAGAATCCAAGGACTTGTCATCATACAATTCCTGCTCAACAAATGCTGAACTCCCTTTCTTACATCTTTTATCTCTGGAGAGTCTGGAAACTCTCTGCACTAGCAATTTTTTAAATTGCCGTCAAGAAGACAACTGCTGAATCATTCTTTAAACAAAATATTAAAATGGTATTCTATAACAAAAGAGTGTGCTGTAAAATAGAACTGGGAAAAGTGTTTGTACAGATTGCAACAATGGGATCTTTAGTGAAAATGCTGAAAAGAGAACATTTTGTGTGTATCTGATAAGCAGCATCTTGTTATACACAGAAGAAGAATGAAACTCTCAGTCAAGTTGAAGCAAAAAATAAAAATATCTTCAGATTATTAATGCATTTGCAGCTGTATTTTTAGACTTAGTCCAGCAGTAGTGACTAAAATGAATGCTCATAATAGCTTTAATTTAAAAGGGAAAACACGACCTGAATTTGTCCAGACATTATTTATAACTACTTTACTATACATTTGGTTAAGTCTTGAATTTAGGAAAATGCATGTCCAATCAAATCAGAGATTAGTAAGTATTTTTAAAAATCAGGTACTAGATAACTCAAATATTTATGTTAAATATTTTAATATAGATCAGAATTTAATATAAAGCTTTAACCTAAAGATTTTAATATAAATCTTCAATATCACAAGTTAAAGTTTCAGAAATAGATTAAATTGGCTTGTGACAGAACTAAAATGCATTAAATGGCAGAAAGATTATTTTCTTTTGTGTCCGTTATTATAATACATGCCACATGGAAATGTTGCTGTACCAATAAAAGGAATTAATGCAACAAATCCTAAACACTCTCCACAGACTAATTTGGCACAACATTTCTTCACTGAAGGGTAAAAAAATGTGAGTGTTCACAAGTACACTATTTAATGGGAAAAAAATGTTCCATAGATCTCAAGGCTATTCATAGTTACAATTTCTTTTAAATATTGAATACTCTGCTTTCAAGGTGGTCACATTAACTTTCTTCTTTATTGTTGTTTAAGCTAATTACGCTTAAAGTTCTTCCATTAGGTAAGTAAAGAATAATAAAAACCAAAAGAAATGTTAAATGTCTATTCATTCTGGGCTGCTTACAGAAAAATTGGATATCAAGTACAAGCCCCAAAGATATAGGACAGTCTCTCTTTCTAATTTTCTGGTTAGGTATAAATATCCCTTACCCGAACTTTGGAAAAAATGTTTTTATCCAGATCTATTTAAAAGTAAAGTTTTTTAAGATACAGCTCCTGAACAGCACAGTTGATTCTCTTTAGGCTCTGTTACCAGTATTCAGACAGTTTTTTTCACAGAATCTGGATTTGCTGAACTCTAGAAGCTCTTTTGGGAAAAGATTATTATTCTTTTGTCTTTCAATTTTTGTAAGATAATTTACTTAAGAAATGGATCAGTAGGCTGGTTGGGGGGAAAGAGATTTGCATTTAATTAAAAAGCTATTACAACTACAGAACTGGTTACAAGTTGTACAGGAGAGAATGGTGAATAAGTAGCAGTTTAGCTGAGTCACTTGGATGGTGACCTTCAGATCTCTGCTCCGAGTTTGAACAGATCAGCATTCAAATCACTGTAACCAGTTAATGTTCTGATTTTTGGATGTGGCTACTCATTGTGAGGAATTTACTTCTACTGGAAATTACACCCCAAGCATTAGAGGCCTGCCTGGTGCATGGTCTGGCAGAAGAAATGCTTTAGTCAGATGCTACTTTTTTATTGTGGTCCATTACTGGAGTTTTATTTTTTCTTTGGTTGTTTTGATTTTCATTTTCAGCTGCTTTTGTGTTGAAATAGGTCTGTTAGATACCCCATGCTTCTTTATGATGTTCAGCTCATGAAAGCCAGGGCTCGATTTTGGTGTTTAATCACAAGGGCAATCTATTGAGATATCTTGGGTACCATGTTATGGCTTCCAAATGCCTACCCAAATGGGCACAGGTCATCAATGCATTCTTTATTATCTTTGAGTCTCATCTCTTAGATATCTTACATACATACAGAGTTATCCTTGTGTAGGTAAAGAAACCAAGTCCCCAGAGTGGGAATCAAATCAGGGTTAGGATGTTTACCTTAAGGTACCTATTAATTAGGTTCATTAATTATCAGTGGGAATTTGGTTAGTGGAATTTAAACAGTCATTCAGACAACCAGAAAAATACTTCTCCTGGGTGAGCACATAAGATCCTTTCTAGACACTTTTGACTATATTACCTATATCTTCAGAATGGGTCCCATAGACAACTTATGTGTAGACAACTGAAGTTGGTTATTTTAGCCCAAGCTGTATAGCACCTTTCAGACTCATCAACTTATATACACCATGAATCTAGATGAACCGCATATCAGAGTCTTTCTTTTTAACATGTTGAATCAACATTCATGTAGAAATCACTGCTTCTTGCTTTGGAAAGCACTATTTGACACACAGCAAATTTGGGAACAATTTATCATCTCAGTCATTAGTACCTTGAGCATTATGACAATTACTCTGCTTTAATTTTTCTCTTACTGCTGTTTGACCTGCAAGGCTGAAGTAGAGTCAGACTGTGCAATGTGGTAAAACCAAGATCAATGAGTAACTAAGGATCAGAATTGCTTTACAAACACCTTTTTATAGTGTGGGTTTGATGTATATGTCTTCAAAAATTACCTCCTTTTCTCTTTGTCTGGATGACATTGTACATTGCCCTGATCTCCCATGCATTTCACATCTGTGAGAAAAGGGAAAATTGTCTCATAATAATTGTGCTGAATGTGACTGGACATGCAAGGCTTCATTTTCCAGCTTATGCCACTGCAATCAGTGATCCTGTTTCTCAATCAGAAGGTATTAATTACCATAGCTGTTAGCATAAACCTGTGAACTCTACCAGCTTTTTCCATAGCTACAGTAAGTGAAATATGGTGAATCATCTCTCTCAAACAGAATAGTTTTGATGTGCTCAAACGCGTAGGGAGCCACACTCTGCAAGCGAACCTGTTGGATCATCAAAAAATATGTCTGTCTGAAAGTACCCAGAAACCAAAGACTGTAAGCACCAACAAGGATAGTGGAAAATCAAAAAGCAGCTCTGTGGTTTGAAATGACGAGCCACTAACAAAGTATATCTACTTTTTATAATTAAGGAAAATTAAACCTGCTGAGGTCAAAATTAAGCCTGCTGAGGGCAGACCCTCAGCATGACCTGAGAATCTCCAATCTCCTGGAAGGTCAGGGAGTGGAAAGAAACCCAGAGAAACTCCATGATCCAGCATTTCCATACGGCACGGCTTGGCAGAAACAAGCACAGTGATCTGTCCAATCTCTGTCTGAGACTGCATCATTTCTGTAAAGGGACAGAGTGATCATATAAAAATGATCAGGTTAAGACACCTGGTTTCTCTCCTTCACTGCACCATTTCCTGCACAGAACATATTTGTAATTATTAAAACTGGATATTTCTTTGATCAAAGTGCTTTCATGTCCAAATTGCCTCATTCTCTTCTCACTGCCTTATGGTCTTATATCACAACAGGAGGACAATATGAAGTCTGTCTGTATAAACCTACAACACAAAAGCAAGATGTTATCCGTTTTCAAATTGCTAGATATTAGTTAAAACCATTCAAACATCACTCACTTTCACAGTATGATTCCCTCTCACACATCTATGAAACCAATATGCAATATACTGCCAAAGCTGGATTTATTCAGATTTAACAGCGACAATCTAGGCATAGTTTCTATACCCTGAAATTTCATATGAACAAAAGTCTAGTGAAGCAATTTGCATTACCCTGAAATTTCATTTGATCAGAAGTCTAGTGAAGCAATTTGCAGGTGAGCTGAACTAGCAATGGTCAGCACAGACCTTTTGACCTTCAATCTCCTCAACGACAGACAAAAGTTCATCAGGACAGAGACAATTAAAAAATTGAGCTCAAATAATTTTCTGTTTCATAACTGAATTTATTTACAGGTGGTTCAGAAGAATTGAAGAAAACCGCTTCCTCATTGTTCTGTTACAGCCTGGTTTCAACCTTAAGCAAATCACTCAAGCTTTCAAGTTCCCTGGCCTCTCCCTTATGGGAGACAAGTATTTGGATGCTTTAGCTTGACATACCTTTTCAAAGTGAATGAATAATATTAATTTATTTTTCTTTTTGTCCAGAATAATGAACTTCAAAACATAGTTCTTTGATTTTTAAAAAAGTTAAATCTTATGACTGCACATTACATGAACATTTAAAATAAACCTAGAATACTGGAACACATTGCCTGGAGAGGTGGCAAATGCCCCATCCATAGAAAAATTTTAGGTCAGGTCAGACCTCTAAGCAACTTTATCTAGTTGAAGATGTCCCTGCTTATTGCAAGGGGGTTGGATTAGAGCACCTTCCAACCAAAGATCTCTTCCAACCAAGCCTATTCCATGATTCTAAATTTTCCATGAGCAGAATCTGAAGAACTTCTTTAGTCTGTCATTGCTGCTTTCACTTGTCCTTTAACTGGTCTACCCCATCCCTCATTTATGACAGCACTTGCAAGAACTCTCTTGATGTTCGTCCAGCTTTTCAATGAAACTCTTGAGGGAGCAGAACTGAATGATGACTCTCTGGGGACTGCATGCAGGACAGAGTCTCAGAAGAACTGATTAAGATTGATTTGAACTGCCATGGTTAAATTTAATCTGCTTTTTTATCATCTTTAGAAAGTTACCATGATCTACATGTCCAAGAAAGACTAAAATTATATGCACATCTTGTCATTTGTAAGCAGCAAATTCACAAGTGTGTTCTGTGATCCTCTGACAAGTGCCAGCTGGAGGGAAAGTCTTGTCTTAAACAGACTGGAAAATATCTGCCACAAACAGCCATATCATACATAACACCAACTCAGAACATTTTTAACACCTTGTTCTCTCCGTTGGTTTGCCTTAACTCACACATATGATTTCAGCTGGGGATTCTGAACACTACAAAACAAAGGTTATAGGAGCACATGAAAGTTTATGAAATTCACACATGTCCACATATAAACAAGAGTATCTCCTTCAGCAGTACATCCTGCTGAAAAGCTGTTCAGAAAACTGGTTTTCATGTAATCATAAATAATCTATTTCTAGCTTTCGACCTGGTTACATTTTTTAACATTTTTTCTTACTTTCAATATCAAAATACCCTTAAGATATTGATCTTTTTGATAATTAATTCTTTCCATTCCATTCCTAATGATTCTTTCTTTTTTCTGAGTTTCAGTACTTTCACATCTCTATTTGGAAAATGTTTAAACAAAACTCAAAAAGCAATCACATTACTCATGTCACCATTATGCTTTTGGTAAATTTTATTCAGAGGTTGTGAAACAAGGGGCCCAGTTTACGCAGTCAAGCCTGTCAATTCTGTACACTGTAATACCTAATATCTAGGCAAAAAGTTGCAAATCCCTATCCTCATTATTTCTTTATATTTATTGTTTCATTGCAACTGTAGCTATTAATAATTGTATTTTGCTTAAAATAGAATTTGACACAAATATTTTGATTTTAGAGATGTTTCCCCTCCAACCATCTCCACTATTGTTTAATGTACACTCAGGTATTGCAAGGTAGATTTTGCTTTCGACTCATTCAAAGGAAGCAGAATTTTTTCAAATTTGTTTTTATTTTATCCACACTACATTACCTGTTCCTACTTATGGACTAGATTTGAACTAAAGTTATGTCAGTTACACAAAACCCTTCAATTTGGTTAATCTAATATAACCAATCCATTAGTAAAAATAAATTAATAAAATTTTTACATGAGTAAAAATTTCAGGGCATTCATAACTTGAATGTGAACTTCTAATTGGACCTGAAACCGAACCAATTCTTTCTATATGACTTATTTTGTATTTGGTTGACTGAATCAGATTAACAGGACTAAGCCAAGAAGAGGTCTTTTTTCCAGAGTGCTGTAGAAAATCCTGAACTGTACTGTGTTAATGGTATTTCTTACACTAGGAAGAGAAAATGTCATACTACACATCTCAGAAGCACAATTCAAACCTACTATAACTTAAAGACAGAAAGACATGCAAAATATGGCATAAATTATTTTGTATAAAATATTTTACTTGATAGGCCTGTGCATTAGAGTAACAAGTAAATTCCATGATTCATAAACTAGATTCTACATATTTTGTGTGTGCAAGCACACATGAAATCCTGACCATGTTACAATGATGAAGTAGTTTGAATTGTACAGTATAAAAAGACAAGAGATGTTTGAAAAGTTTTAAGTCAATATCATAATCAGTGCCAAGACACAGCAGCAGAGACTCCAGAGAACGTGTCTCATACCACAGGGATATATTCTAACTAGGCCATACCAGGTGGAGCTTTTTCAGGTAGGCCAAACTGATGTCCATCCTGCTCCTTAGCAGGATGCTCAGTATATTCATATTCTTCCCTTGCTGCAATTGCATCTGACAAAAGTGACTGTTTTCAAATGTTTGTATGAGTGCATCCAACTCTTCCAACAAATACATTAGGTGAAAATCTTTCAGATGTTTACTCCCAAACTACCACCTAAGTTTTGTTCTCTCTATTCCCCTGTCTGGTTCTGATCTTTGTAATCCTTCCCCGTCCAATGCAAGTTCAAGGAAACCTTGTGCTAAACAGAAAATGGACTTTTTTCTGATCAGTAGATTTTGGTGAATAATGGAAATTAATTACCTTGACAAACACTATAGTCTGTCTCATACTATGACAGAAACCCTGGGTTAGGTATTCGTTCAGTTGGTATATTTATGCAAATAAATATTATTTTAATGGTATTTTATTTGTAAAGATCTCCATTACATCAATTACTCTAATTTGCTCATCACACATTGTGTTCTTTTCCCTAGGAGCAAAGCAAAGTACATATTTAAACATGGACCTAGAATCCCCTCCCACACAATCTACTCCCAAAAGCTCAAGTGAATCACTGTTCTTTCAAGAAATAATTGAACAGCCCAACTTGCGTATTCATTTTTTCCTGAAGGCAAAACTTGCTAACAGCAAGCTCCTGGGTTTAAATCTCAGGCTTCTTGGAATATTAACAGCTTCTTCAAGTTTTTCTTAAAAATTGAAAAGATAAATCTCTAAGTGGCAGGAGCATGGTGATACAGATCACATACAAAATAAAGTCACTAAAATAATGAATGTTGAATGCGCTGTTTGGAGTCAATGCAAAAGTTGAAAGCAATTTCTAAATCCTAGAGGGTCCAAGTACTGTGAGAAATTAAAGTATATGATTTAATGTCTTCTTCATTGACTCAGCAAAAATCAAAACAATTTGATCTGTGGCCTGTAGCTGAACACTGGTGACCAAACTGATGCAAGAGTAGTCAGTCTATTGCAAGTGTCTCTGAATGTTATCAGAAATTAAGCATGAACTTTATTTGCAGGTGTACTATTTGAGCACTGACATTCATCATGTAAAAGTGATTTGGATTCCATTTGATAAGAGTGTCTAAAGCAATCCAAAATATTCTTTACACAGTGTATTAACTTCTTTCACCCCAAAATAATATTTGGGAGTATTACTGGATATGATAACTCTGCACTGTAATAAATGTATTTTTTTAGGTTTTGGATGAAAAAATTAATAATAGCATTTTCCTTTTGAAACATTTATCCCAATTATATGGAGCAACATTTTACAGATATATAAATAGGTCACTTTTCATATCTATAAAAATTATTGTTATACACCTTCAATAAATTAGAATAAAAATACTGATCCATTTTTGACCTTTTATAACACCTTCAGTAATGCTACTGAAAAGTGCATCCAAGCCTATTCGTAGCTCTTTTATCCTTACAGAATATTTAATCAATTTTAAAATTTATGGTCTTATAAATATTTTCTTGCCTATATATGTCTGTCTATCTATCTATCTATCTATCTATCTATCTATCTATCTATCTATTTATCTATCTATCATCTTCTTACTTGTCCTTCAGAAAATGATGTTCACTTCCTTTTTTAGCCAAGCACTTAGGTAATTAATTTTAATAGCAAAAAGAATTTAAGTCTAAATAGAAATAGAAAACTCACAAAATCAAAACATTTTCATTCTGCTGTCTGCACTCTCCCTGAAAGGTTGAGGCAGTCTTTGTTTCTTTTGCTTACAGTATTACTTATACACTATACATTTTTGCCCTTCTCTCTTTCTATTAACAAATTATTACATTTTATGAAAACAGTAGTTTATATGCCCAGGAGTATATGATTTATTGAGAGTAGCCCTGAGGAAAATGACTTGAGGGGGTTGCTGAATGAGTATCTTGACATTACCCAGCAATATGTGCTTGCAGCTTACAAAGTCAACAGTGTCATGAGCAACCTCAAAAGAAATGTGACCAGAAGGTCAAGTAAGGTGATTGTCCTCTGTTCTGCTCTCGTGACCTCTCACCTGGAGTACTGTGTTCAGTTCTGGGGCCCCCAAGA
Source organism: Agelaius tricolor (assembly GCF_023055355.1). NCBI lineage: Eukaryota > Metazoa > Chordata > Aves > Passeriformes > Icteridae > Agelaius > Agelaius tricolor. The sequence goes on from NW_027269263.1 coordinate 38,392,284, forward strand.
CAAGAAGGACATGGACCTGTTGGAATGGGTAAAGAGAAGGGCCTCTAAGAGGATCAGAGGTCTGGAGCATGTCTCCCATGAGGACAGGCTGAGAGAGGTGGGACTGTTCACCTTGGAGAAGAGAAGACTCTGGGAAAATCTTATAACAACTTCCAGTACCTAAAGGGGGCCTAAAAAACCTGGAGAGAGACTTTTCTACAAAGACAAGTAGAGATAGCACAAGGGGGAAATGTTTTAAACTGTAGGAGAATACTGTCACATTAGATATTAGGAAAAAACTCTTGACTGTGATGTCAGTGTCCAGAGAAACTGTGGATGCTCCATCCCTGGGAGAGTTCAAGATCATATTGGATGTGGCTTTGAGCAACCTCATCCAGTGGAAAATGCCCCTGAGCATGGCAGGTTAGAGTGAGATCATCTTTTAGATGTCTGCTGGTGCAAACCATTCTATGTTTCTGTAGCATCCTTTGTGTATGAGAATAGGAGTAAAGATGCAGGGGGGAGAATCCCATTAATTTTAATTCATTTTTTTTTAATCCAGAATGGTTTGTTACCCATCTCAAAGAGTCAATTTCAGAAAAAAATTAATAAAATGGACAACTGAACTCTCCAAAATCCTCTTTCCAAAAGAGAAATCATTTGGACTTGGCTATTAAGAGAAAACAAGCAGCAGGAAGCTGCCTAAGTCCAGAATACCCTAAAACTAACACTGACAATGAGGGCACTTGGACCAACCGAATCTTCTGTATTGCTTGACTTTATGCATTCTTGTCCTGAAGGACAACTGAGTGGTCAGCTGCAGACACAGACTCAGAAATAGTGCTTGCTTTCTGTGAGGATGAAAATGCAACTTGAGGTACTGAGAAAACAAACAAAAAAGTCTGAATCTGGATGTGGGCAAAACAATCAATTATGTGCAGCAGAATTAAAGATTCCATTTAAATTAATGTATTTTTTGTGGTCACCATTTTTTCATTCAATGATTATCCAATATAGTCGCATATTTTCCACTGCAGGATATGGAAACTTACTTGTTTTCCTCCCAGAATCCATCTTATAATTATTCTTCTGTCTTCTTGGGTCTTAGATGTATGACTAAAGAATCTTCTTTCAAATGAAGTTGATATTATTGTGGAGACCAAAACTACTACATTTAGAATTATTTCTGTACTTCAGACTGTGAATAATTACCTTAACATCTCAAAATACTGGAAAATAAAGAAGTTTTCTTTTGTCATATTACTGACCATTAGATCAGCGCTGCAGGATTGTCTGTGTAAAACTGAAATCTAAAAAAGCAAGTTTATCTGTGAAGTGTTTTCTTAGGGATTTGTTTTCTTCAAAGATATTTGGAGAGGTTACTTCTTTAGTGATAGTTTTGTGAATTGACTGTGAAAAATTTATGCTGGTTTACTCAGCTTATTCCTTTAATGTATTCCACACAATTGCTGTTGCTACTAGAAACACGTTTTCTTTCTTTGTGTAGTATGGGAGTCTTCTAATTAAAAAGCTGCCTACCCAAGCTACTTAAAACATGGTTTTCTTAAAAAAAAAGGGAAAAAAGGACAAAAATAAAAGCAGCATTCTCTTGTAAACAAAACAGCATAATCATGATGGCACTGCATATTAACAGGCCGTGTGCTAACTGATGTGGTTATTTTATTCACTAGATGAGAAATCTGCACAGGTGAAAGAAACTGAGGACCACTAAACACTGGATCTCTTTTCAGCATACAAAACCACCTGCATTTTAGCAGTTTAATGTAATCAACTGTAAAACATTCACAGTGTTCAACAGACCTGAAATATCCTAATTTCTTGCCCATGATATTATGGTCTAATGCCTGTATGTTGGGCTGCAGCATGAAACATCATTGGGAAAAGATCCCAGACTGTTCAATATAGATCTCTCCCCCATTTTTTATGCAATGTTCAATGTATACCAAATAGTTATAATGAATAAACAATTTTTTAAATTGTAGATTTATATTTATCACATGTAAGCAGCCCTCAAAAATATGCAGAAAAAATATTATACGTACAAGCAACTACATCAATAAAAAAAAAGGAAGACTCAAACCAGAAGGTTCACAGTAAAATGCACATTTTGAGATTCAGTTTTCTTACTTTAGAAAAAGGAGCATTTATTTAGAACAAAGAGCATTTCCAGCGTGATTACTGCAGAACTTGAGAATTGTGAAAATATGTGACATACTGTCAGCTCACTCATTATGCATTCATCAAGGTGATGAGAATCTGTTATTAATTCAGGGGCCAGCTATGCTCTGTCAGAGCACTCAGCAGTGAGAACACATACTTCTATTAGACCAACATCAATGTAATTATGTGTGCTGGCCACTGACACTAGGAAAAGGATTTCTATATGCTTTTTGGAAGACTCTACCCAAAATTTCCCGATGTTCTTTCTGCTCCCATTTTTTTTCCTCTCAGCAAAACTGCCTGTTTTAAACTTAGGAATAAAAATTGTAATAGTTGTAAACTTAGGAATAAAAATTTCCTTTAAACAGCAGCAGGAATCTCCATCTGTTCTTACAAATAGAAGAAGAAGCCAATATGATTAAGAATAGGAGGTTCTAATTGACATTGTTTGGTTCGTATAGTAGAAGTAGACATTCCTCCTGTTAGCAGTGAGGAACAAGGATGGATGTAGGAAAGATTAAGGGAATACTACAGAAGAAGCAACTAGAACTGAGTCCTCTTTTTTGTTTTTAAATATTATGATAAGTCAAGATTTACTGTAAGATATATAAAGGAGGACATATGGTAAAAGAATATAGTTATACAACTTAAAAATTCGGATTTTTAAATTTGGATACAATGATATAACTGATAGGGGAAAAAGAGTAAGTACCTATTACAAAATATCTTTCTCTTCAGTTAAAATTAATTTTTATTTGAAACTGGGTAAGAATGTGTATCATTGTAATTAATCTACCTTAGCTGTTGAATGATAACTTTTTAGAACACACCCGTTTGAGCATTTGGACATGTATATAAACTCACAACAACTTCAAAGTTGGTATGCAGAGACAAACTTTTCCCCTAAAAGTAAATAAATATAAATAAATGTAGAATATCAGGATCTCTGATGTTTATTTCTATCTCTCTTCAAGAAGCTGAGGTCCAAATATGAAACTTGAAAAGAATCTCTGGTTTTCTATGTCAAAATTGTATCAGGCCCAGAGCCACAGAAGAACATGAAGGCCTTTTAAGGTCTCTCATTCATTTCTGGTTCAACAAGAGAATAGAAAACTGCTGTAATTGAGCAACCACTGCATAAGTTTCTGCAGATTGGGTTGACATCAGACCTCAAAGAGATTTTTCACATATGATGCTTTCATTTCTGGAAAAAGCTTAAAATGCTGATCCAGTTCGTTACTTTTTTCTTTGTTATCTGCTTATTTGACATTTTTCTTTGTTACTCTGAGACATTTGTATACATTTGTATAATTCTTAGTGGGACACCTTTAAAAACTTGATAGGGTTTTTTTGGTGGGTTTTTTCTTTTGGTGGGGGTGAGTTTCCAAGCTCCAACTATTTATTTCCTTTTAAACATCTGGCAGGGTTCAACAGCAGTACTACAGCAGTGCCAAAGTCAAACCCCCTCACAATTATTTTAAACTGCAGAAGGGCTTTGAAATTCTCACAGCGGCAAATTGCAGTTTATGGGGTGTTAGAAGAGGGTAGAAGACAAAAAGCAAAGTAGAAGAGTGCAGAGCACTAGTCAGCAGAAGATATAAAAAGAAAAATGAAATCTTTTGACAACTAAAAAAACTCCTGAGAGTAACAGAGTGAGAATAAGCAAGAAATTTTCCTTTTATTTCCTTTTTAGCACTGCCCAGGGGAAGTGCTTTGATGCAGAAAATATGTGTAGATATCTAAAGCTGTGCTGTCCTTAAAGGCACTGTAAACAGAGTGGGTGAGCACCTGTATAACCCAGAATATTAAACTGAATCCTGTCATTTCCTTTTTTTGTCTAGTTTTGACTAACTTCTACAGTTATTTATTATGTTTGCTGAACTATTTAAATGCTGATTTTCCTTTTATACATTTGAAAAGTGTGTCCAATTTCTTGCTCCTGCATTCTGAGACCAGGGCCTTTTGGGAGTTTGAATGATGTCAGCCTGCTGTGCATTCTGTTCTGGGATGTTCTGTCCTGTGTGCACTGAGGTGATGGGAGCAGGAGTGGACAGCAAACCAAACTGAAGTAGCAAGATGGGATGGGGATGCTAGGCAGAATGTGTGCCATGTGTGCAGGGTGCAGGACTTGCTGGATGCTGCCATACCTCAGGGGTCAGGGCCAGGCTATGTTTCCAACAGCTGTTTGGGCTGAGCAGGTTCACATTTGAGAAGCTGTCACCAATGAACACTTGACCTGTGGAATCTTGTCAAAATAGCACATGATGTTTCCATGATGAAATTTTCAGAATTTCCAGAAGTAGAAGCACATGTGGTCTTGATTGTACTCGGCTACAGCAAGTTCCAGATAAAAGCCTTTGGCCATGTTCCAAATCTGCTTCCACATTTTTTCCCCAAAGGCTCTGCAGCTCTATCTAATATTTAACTTTAGAATCAGATACTAAATCAAGAGGAAGGATGACAAAAGGATTTTTAGGGAATCAGAATCCTGCTCAAATTGCCTAAAGAATAAAATCTTGATGCATATCCTTGAGAGTCCATTTAATCTCTTAGTATGTTGATATTCCAATCAAATATGCTACCTTCAGATTTTTTGTCTTACTTCAGTCAGTTATTTTGATGCTCTGGTGGTTAGGAGCTTAAGATAACTTCAGAAAAATCTGTACCATTACTACATATAACTACCTCCACAATCAAGAATTTGAAAAATTCCTTTTCAAGCTAAGATTGATAGGTAAATACCATATATTCTGAATGGTATTCCAATGAATGAGATTCTGATAGGAAGCATAACAGGGAAAACATCCCCTTAGCAATATATTACTGGTTGTTTTGCAATTCATGACTAGTCAGTTCATTTGCATTTATGTATTTCAATATATAGTAGAGCTAACAATATTAGACGCATCACGTTTGGCAGTTTCCTGGACTGAATAATAGAATTGAAAATGAGGGTTAACTTCAGTACAGAAATATTTTTTTAAATCAGATTTGACTGTAGTTGTGCCAAAAATCCATGAAGTTGAAAACCGAACTGCCTCAGTCCATATTATTTTAGATGCACTGATTTTATGTCCCTAATAAGATGGCCTAATGGCCATGTTTCATATTTATGTGGAAACCAATAGAGCCTTTCTTTCAAGTTAGGGTACTTTTTAAACAACTTTTCTGTCATATTTTCTGTTAACCTATATGTATATTTATATACACCTGATTTTGGTTTTACTGCTAATATTATGTTATATTTTTAAAGAAGTAGTAGCTATTTATGTTGTGTTGAAACCTACAAATATTATGAGGAAGTGCTTTTTCTACTAAATACAGTGATCCAAATTACTCAGCCTGATCTTGTAAATAGGGTGAAATGAATTTAAATAATTTTCATGAATGTTGAAGGACTATTTTTTGAAAATGTTTTGCAAATTTTCAGCCTTCTAGAAACAGTCTAACCTGCTTTTATAACAACTACTTATTTGAAGAATATTTCTACAAACATATAGCTTTGAAAACATATAATTTTTTCAATAGGAATACTTGTGTTCAGTAATGTTATGTAGAAAATTGTCTGTGGATTTCTTTCAATATGAAGCGAGACACATTTTATTTTTTGGTTGGTTACATATTACCTATGCTGAACAAAATATTTCGAGGAAAAATTACTGGAAGGCTGTGAAATATCACAAACATACAGTTAGCTTGTGGTTGAAACTGAAAACAGATCACAGTCTTAGTTAATGGAAACTCTGGGGTTTGCAAGACTCCACTTCTTTGGAGGCTTAGTTAACACACAGTTTCATGCTATACTAGTCTAATGTTGATATTCACCTTACATAACAATTTTCAAGCACTAAATGAATGCTGCCTTCAAAGCAGGTAACACTGTATTGATTCCTATTGAGAAAACTGTTTCATTATCTTATTCTTCTACATTGTTCTCCTTATGACTTTCAATCTCTGTTATTCATTGGCAGTTTGTTTTCACCTACTATTGTGCTTCTACTGCCCATTAGTTTAACTAGCTCTTTCCACTGCCGGATGTTTGTCGGCTTGATTTGCTACCAAGCCTTTCCTGGCACTCACTGAAGAGGCCGAGTACTTTCAGTTGCATTATGCATTGTAAAGTTGTCCTTCTTTCTGGATCGTTTTTCACGTGTCTCTACTTAAAAACAGTTTTACAACAAGTGGAACGACCTGATATGTAAGTCATTGTTATACTCATATGATCATTACTATGTTTTGAAGGATAGTTACAGAGATCTGCAATATGATGATGAGAGTTTGCCATGCAGAATGTAGACTAAATGTTCTACCTGTTCAAGCCAAGCAGAGGATGCACTTGTCAAATGGTATTCATGTGATTTGAGCCCATCTGCAAGAAGAAAAATGCACATGAAATGTATCTACTCTGATGCAGAGTAACAGGCCTCCCACAGAGGAAAGGCAGATTGTGATCTACCTCATGTCGATTTCCATATTTTAATTTGGAAATATGCAGACGATGGAATTATATGGCATGCAAGAATATATGTGCTTAAGAAGTACATGTAAATATTACATAAAAAGTTTTGCATAAAAGAGAAGCTTATGATTAAATAGACTGAGGTTTTGACTACTAGCCAGTAACAGTAATTTTTAAAGCTGTCAGACATAATTTTGCACTTTCTAAAGATGATTCATTTAGCTTCTGTTCAAAAGTTTCCATACAGAATGTAAAGAAAACAGACAAATTTAATTGGAATCTACATCATATGCAAAAGGGAGTCACATATGCATAATTGTCTATAATTTTTTAAATAACACCACATAAATTTGCCAATTGGGATTTCAAAAAATTGAATACTAAATTTTAAATTTATATAACAGTAAAAATATAACTTTTTAAATTTATGAAGCTTCCTGAACTTAGCAACTGATCAGAGTGGCTTTCATGGGTGTTTCTATACCCTTTAGTCAAGCAAGGTCCGTCAGATCTCACTGGTCCTCACAGCAGCTGCACTGCGAGAGTGCACAGTGAATGTTTATCAAATCATTTTTGGGGAGGCATACAAGGACAAGCTGTCAGTTTAGTTAGAACAAGCATTTTGACTTCCTGCTTTCCCCACGTGACACACTTTGCAGATCAGTCTTCCAAATTGTATTTGTACATTAATGCAAACATTGCCACTGAAACTTTCCATACTTAAATAAAATTGATTATCATACATAAATTGAAGTTGTGTCTGGGATATTTTTCTCTCATGGAGGGCAAGAGATACTGTTGCACTTGGATTTCAGTGGAGGTGGTGTCTGGTTGAGAGCTTGGTGTCTATGATTGGCAGGATCCTATTATTGCACTGGAAGTGTAGAAGTAGAAGCTGATGAGAAACTAAGTGACAAACAGTGGCAAAAAGCTCCATTTTTATATCCTTCCTTTAAATCATATATCTCGGTAGCAAATGCACAAACAACTACTCAAATGTCCAAAAAGACCTTAGTCATTACTCCCTCACTAATTTTTCTAAAGGAATGATGTGTCTCCTGAATGATTTGTCCACAGACTCTAATTTCATTTTCTACCCAAAAAAATACTTATACAGTAAAGAAAACATGTAGACCTCTGTGTACTTCCTCCCCTACACTCCCCCTTAAATCTGTTTTATACTCTGTTTTGTTTTGCACATGTGTTGTAAGCAATTGTGGCTCAAATGCAAGATCTGACTCTATCCTGGCATGGGAACATAAAAGAATAGATATTCAATGATATACATGGGGCAGTTGCCAATTTCCTTTCTAACAGCAAAAAACCCTTTTATTTAAATTATACTGTATATTCAGATACATCAGGGAATCTTCAGTACATTATTAAAACTTCCTCAATTTTTTTTCCGAACATATTTTAAGCACTATACTAGCTTTTTCTCTGATAAAAAGAGTATAAAACAAGAAACATCTATCTGTAGATGGCACAATTTTAAAGTATTTTGGGAGAATCCAGGTCTCAGAGATGCCCCAAAATCTCTGTTCTCTGAAAGGGATAATCAAGACCATGCATGTTTGCAGATTTTTGGAGTACTTTATGAAGTGAATTACACTGCTGAGGACCTGGTCTTCCAAACATTAATTATCCATACTGAGTGCTTGAATCAGACAATGTGAATTGCTCTGATATGTATTTAAGTCTGATGTCTTTTTTTCATCAAATTCACTATGACTGACAAACTGTCAATGCCATCATGCTAAGACAAACCTGAGTAAATATCCTCTTCAAGGTCTGTATGTCCACATAACAGAAATAGAAAACTTATATAGATAAATAGAGCTCTTAAGTTAACATGCAGCTCTTGCCTTTGTGAAAGAAAAAAATAACAGTCAAAATTAAAATATATACTTGTTGTCTAGAAGACTAATAAGAAAGTGAATTGCATCATTAGCCATGTGCACACAATATGAGAATAAATTTCACCATGCCAAACACTCAGGGGAAATAAAAAATAATAAACAAAGATCTTTGTTTTGCAGAGAATCATGAAGACTTACAGAATATGTAATAATGAACTTGTTTTTATTAATGCACACATACAAACATTGAACATACATAAAATATATATGTATGTGGAAATATATACATACCTTTGTACATATATGTGGGATTTGTGCAATATTATGCAAGAAAATATTATGGTTACCGCTCGATTTGCAAAAAACTCTCCTTGTCTTATATAATATTGAAATTAACCAACAGTAGTTTGGAAAGGATTACAAGTTTTTCCGTAGCAAATGTGGCCAGCTGTAGCTGAAACATGTACTTCAAACTGTGTGTGAATTAATTTAGCTTACAAAGGCCTTTGCTATGTGGAGCCTAGAACTTCTGATGCTTTAGTAATGAGGTCACAAATATTGTTATTGTTCTGATAATTTAATGGTATCTTTTTATTGTAGTCTTTGTGGTATGAGCTCCAGTAACTCAATGAAGTATTTTAATATCAATTTATGATGCTTATAAATCTGTGATCCAGAATTGCAAATTTGCACAAGTTACTTTGCTTTGTATGTTTGACCTATTGGATTTAACAAATTGTTCATGGGTATTCAGTGCAGAACACAGAAATCTCGTTTATCAACCCTTTGAGGTACCAATAATCACTATCTAAATCAACTTCAGCTGTTAACTGTTTATCAGCCAGAGGAACTCTCTGAAAATACATGCAAGTGTATATCTGGGCAAAAGGACAGAAGATCAGATTTTATGTGACACTGTTGAATTCAAGCATTGATGTCAGGAGCTTAAGTCAGCAGTGGCTCACATGCTGCAAGCCCTAAGATCTCTGGAGACAGCACATAAGGTATCAGCACATGACTGCCCATTCAAGGGAAACAAGAATTTGAAAGTAGAAAGTTGTCTTTTGAGTAATTATGGGTGTTTGTCTTTATTATGATTGTGCCTGGGAGGCAATGCTGGTGAATGAGTTACCATACACTCTTACTTTTTTGCTTTGGGAATTATATGGCATAAACCATTCATGTGAGAAATTTTAAAACATTAAACCCATCACTTTGTATAGCACTGTTTAAATTCCATATGTACTGGGTGTGCATATACTACATGGATGATACATAGGTGCTTGCACAATACAGAGTATAAACTGAAGTTTTTCAGCAAGCATGGAATTTATTTGCTGGTTTATCTCTGTCCAATGTAAGTGAACGATCAGATAAATAATAGGAATTACTGAAAGCTTTCAGATTCACAAACAGAAAAACGGATGCTTGTTGCTGTCAATAATTCTGTTTACCACAGTCTTCTTGGAAGGGATTCTACATGGGTTAATCAGTTAACACTTAATTTAAACCCACTGAATTACTGTAATCTTGTGATAAATGAATCCATGTACATGAGGTTTTCTTCTCAAAAGGAAGTTTTCTACCCAGTGTCCTGTGTAAAAGACTTATTCTGTTAAAAAAATAAGTGAGTCAATGAAGATAATGAAAGGTTTTTGATTCATTTTGGAATTGTTCTGACTTGTTTTGAAAATGCTGCCATTCTTACTTTAGATGTATATACCACCAGGAGAGCACAGAGAATTACACCTTTCCAGTAATCCATCTTCATCCTCAGTGAATCCTTTTTGGCAATTTCTGATTCAGTAATTGCTGTTTTGGCACATTTGTAAATCATATGTATTATGCTGAACCTATGTTATTTAATACTCACATGATCGATATAGAACATTAGCAAATAAATACAGGGTGCATCTAAGGTGTGGCCCTATTGAATGTTTTCAATTACCAAGATTCCTATAACTGTCCTTTAATCCACTCCAGACTTTCAGATAAATAAGATTGTTGCCCACATGCAATAACTGACATTCTCAAACACTAAGATAAAGGACTTGTAAGTCAAATCATGATGCATTTATGCTATGACCTTCATTATTTACACACTCGTTTAAGACAATGCTGGTGTTGTCAAGAGCTGCAGATAGTTATTTAAACAAGGAACGGTTTTTTAAGTATGCAGTTTTTGGATAAGTACTTACCTCTCTTGCCAAGGAAGGAGTATGCTAATCTTTTATATCAGAGAGTTTCTTACTCATGGGTGGTTTTTGCCCACAAGGGTCTTGAACTTTCTCCTCTGAAGTCAGTTGGAGTTTATCTTCTGAATGAAAATAGTGTTTCTGGCAGCTAAACTAATCTGAAATTGCTGTCCCTGCTTTGACATTAAAGTCAAGAATTGGTAGACCTCATGGCACTAAACGACAGCAAAAATCTCTTTAGGACTCCTGGTGTATATTAAATGTGGACTATTCTGAATTCCTCATAGAGTTGAGAAACTCATTTGAAGTTTGAAAAAAAAAATCTTGAAAATATTACTGGGTTCCTTTATAAAATAATGCTTTTCATAACAACCAAGACAATGAAAATGTCTATTAAATTACATGGCAATCAGATTACTGAGACCCATCACAACCACAGGGATATCTACTGAATATATTGCCTGTATTATTAGAATTGATTCATAATGAATAATTAGGGCTTAAAATTTAAAATGCATTATTTCTCACTATTTTAAATGTTCAATCATTATGAATTCATTCAGCATTCTTGCAAGAGTTATGTGGTTCATGACAAAAAATTAGGCAAAGCTTTGAAGAATACATTTAATTTGTTATGCTGTAAAATGTTATGGTAGACTAATAAACCTCCTAATAGCCTTAATATACTACACATCACAGTTTAAAGAAAAAAGATATCTTTCTTTTAAATGAAAATCTAATCCCTATATGATCTTAAAGCCAGGTAAGTGAATAAGAGTAGAGCTCATTTCCCTGAATTATGTGTCTGGTTGAAGCTTTCAGAGGAGATATGCAGAGGAAGAAGAATGAGAAAAATTACCTCTTTCATACAGTTACTGTGTCGTGGTCAGGAGGCAAGCCTAAACTGTGATCAAGAACCTCTTTTGCTGATTTCAGAGTACTTTTACTTAAAAATCATAAAAGAGCATTTTGCTTTTCAGTGAATTTAGTAATGTCCTGTTCTTCCACAGCCCTTCCAGTCCTGCTGATTGTCTTTCTTTTTTTTTTTTGTGGGGAGATCACCATCAGACTGCACCCTAACGTACATTAGTCCAACACTATGCCACTGAGAAACTTGGTTCAGACAGACTGTAGTGCACCTTTGCCATAGGATAACAACAGTATGGCTATTTGTTGGCTCAGAAATGACTTGTGATTTAAAAACATGTAACACACATATGCAAAACCTAGTGAAAAACAAAATAAAACAAAGCACCAAAAGGCCAAAATACCTGTAAAATAACTCTTCAGGAAATTCTGAAAGTTTTTAAAATCCTGTTACCTCAATCTTGCAACACCCATAGGGATATATTAGCATGTTAATACACAATATGAATTTATTCTTATTTTCAGATACATTTCCTATTTTTAGGTCCCTACTTTCATAATGAAGGTTTTGCAATATTGTATACATGTGTACAATCACACAGAGTGATATTAAGATATCAGACATAATGTTGACTATGAGTATTTAAATTGATTTCATAACATTATCTAGAATATCTCTTAAGAATGAGCTGATTATTACTTACGACTGAGCATTTATTACTCACAAAGGCTTGATAATTTTCTCTGAAGCTCAGAGATTAGCATTAATGTTAATCTTAATACCTTAGATATGAAATAATAAGCACAATAAAAAGCAAATATTGATGGAATCTATAAACTTCTATAGGTAAAGATATTAACCAGACCAGCTGCCTCATATTATTAAGTGTGATTTTGATTTTTAAGCAGCCACCAGAGCAAACAGATGCTATTCTATTGATGTCAAAATATATTATTTACTCAACAGTCTAATAATGATAAACATGAAGATAATTAAGCATATAGAATGTTAAACCTTTAACAGCATCCAATTTTCCCCTTTTTTTTCTACTCAGCAGCAAGTATTACAAGAAAAGAAAAACTTAATTGGTGTATAAGGATTATAAAAACTCTAATTAGAGGTGATAGTTAATGGGAATTGTTAAAAAAGCCTGTTAAGAGAAATTGAATTTGGGTCTTTGGATGTTGCTATGGATGCTACTGTGAATGCTGTTGTCACAGAAACACTTCAATTCCACTTCCTTAAAGAAATACTGTTTAAAAATTAAAGAAAAATAGAAAGATTGAAATAAGTTCTGGACTGAAAAAGAATGAAGCAGCAGGAAGCTTACATTTATCATGTTATATATTTTACTTGGGAACTAAATGGTAAAAGTATCTGACAGTCCTTCTGATCACCATGATTGAGGGTTTATTTGATTCTGAGACCTCTAAATTTATATTTTAGAGATAGAAGAGATCAAATCCACATGGTCAATACATTCTAGGGAGATGTCCACCTATCACCTACGAGGTATCAATGTTATGGAGTGTGTCTTCCTGACAGAGGATGTTGCCTACCCTATTCTTATTTTTTCCTCAGTTTTTGCTAGATTTTCTTCATGACAATTTAATCTATTTTGCATTTCAGACTGATTTATCAGATTCCCTGGACAGTAATTGACATTTTCCATGTAGTAGTTCTGTCCTTCCGTCTTAAAATTTGATGAGTTTAATGAGTTTAAGAACTCATTTATGAAACAAAGTGAGTTGAATGTTTATTACCTTGAGCAACTATGAGACAGCCTCAATATAATAGTAGTGCTGACTTGCAATATTTATAATAATAGCCCTGGTTCTCTGTGCATCTTTTTACCTAGCAATTAGACACATTTTTTAATAATGAAAACACATATTTTTAATGTTTGTTGTACACTTATAAAAAAGAGGGGGTAAATAAATTATTTTTTAGATTATCTTTTCAGTGTAACTTCTGTACTTCCATTAGCTTTTTGCTTGGTTGTTTTCTTTCTAAATGCTATTGTCATGAAAATTCAGTAGAAATTACTTTTGAATTTGCAACTCCATATATAATATTGCCGTGAGTTGAGTATTGTATGTTTTATTAATCTTTAGAAGCCAATGAACCTCTTGTTTTCTGTTGACAAATAAGCACAAAAATAGTTTTTAAAGTTACTTGAAGAAAGCCTATGATAATTTTTGCAGCTAAGATATTAAGTCAGCATTCTTGTTCTGCATGAATTGTTTTGCATTGGCTGTATGAGTTGTACATGTAAGTAAGGGACAAGAAGCTATTTTCTAAACGTAACTTCAACTATAACCACTGTTTATAACTTTGGAAAATACCAAGACATTTATCAGGATTATATTTTTTGAACATGTAAATTTTCTATGGGATAAGTACTGGGGAATATTAAGGGCAGAGGTCTGTCAGGATAAGATGTTTCTGAGATAGTCATTAGTGCTGATGCCTTTTTCCTGGCCCTAGAATTATAAGCCAGACACAGTTAAAGGATGAAAGGGTTTTTACTTTGATATTTAATAATAAGGATCCTTAGGTACAACAATTTGTCAAGGTGGAATATACCACAATGCACCCACCTGCATATATAATTTTATAGACCTTGCAAATTAGCAAATTTCACAAAGATTCTCAATAAGAAGCTTAACTGAATGGTGTGACATCCCCTTATTCTAAAGTATTACCCTCAGATGGGGCTTAATCCTTACATTTACAAAATACATCCAGAGAGACCCTTGGTTTCTCAAGACAGCATAGGGCTTTCCAGCCTCCATCTGTGAGGCCTTTAAGATGTTTGGTCTTCTTGCCTTCACAGCATAGCAGAACTATGCTAAGATATCAGGCTTAAAGAATTACTTCTATGCTAGAAATACTGAGAGCACATAAAAGGTGTATAAAAAAAGAAAAGGCAAAAAATCATCATGGCATCACTGTTGGCTTAGGCAATATGAAAATGTAGGCAGCTGTAATGCTGGATAGTACTCACTGAGCTAGATAGTAAGGGGAGGGTGGGCTCAAGAAAGGTGACAATGTGGATAAATGAGACAATAAAAGAAATTTGGGACTGAAATAGAAATTTGACCAAAAATCTTTCCTTCATTTGAGGAATGTTTCCATTGAAAGTTGTCCCAGATGGAGACTACTCTGTAATCAGTGCCTGAACTCCTGATGGCCAAAGGACAGCTTTAAAATACAATATATGGTATCCTTCCCTTTTTTCAATGGTGTTTACTTTCTGTCCAAGCAAATGTCTTGACACAACAGGTTGCTGCACCATTCTGTCTGTCCTAAAGTTGGTATACAAATGGTATTCAGATATCCTAGAGTGAAGGCATGGATTATCAGGGGATGGCAAAGAGTAGCAGAAATTATTCAGCCCTCTAAAATAGGCATAATTGCAAAGAAATGCTGCACAGAAGATTCAAAGTGATTCATTCTGTTTAGGTGCATAATGAAAAATTCCTTATGTCCAACTTTGCTGTAACAGGGAAGGAAGGAAGGAAGGGAAGGAAGGAAGGATATATATGTGCATATGAAGACCCATTCTCAGTAAAGCCGTGAGGATATTCACCAGGTCTGCATGCCTGGCTTACTCAGCTGGTGTGCCTGAAATCTGTGTTCACATGGCAGCAAGGACTCTGTAGCATGTGCACCACATGAGAAAACAGAACGGCAGTGCAGTGCAATATTTTGCATGGAAATGGATAGGCTGGCCCAGTGACTCCATCAGAGATCTCAGCCATTTTATTGCAAACAGAATTTGGTCTGTAGTGCTTGTGGATGAAGTAAGACAGCGACAGGGACAAGGTGAGCTTAGAAAGATCAGTGAAAGTGTAGGTGGTGATCAATTGTAATGTTTTAATAATGAATCAATAGTCCAGTCTTTCTTCTGCTTGGGACCACACTAATTCTATCTTATCCATAAGAATAATCAACTTTTATACAATAGGCTATAGATCCCACTTAAAACCCATGTAGAGATGGTGATTTAATTTTGGCTTACAGAAAAGGACACATCCTTCTCAGTCAACAGTAGTACTTCCAGCAGAGGTCCTTTGCATTACAGGATTACTCACATAAAAATTCATTTCTTTTGCATAATGGAAGATGATCATAGAACAAGGTGTTATGTCTTCAGGCAGCTGCTCTGTAATCTGTATTTACAGTGCTAATCTTCCATATTTATTTGGCTGCTCACCTGCTGAACTTGCCTCCTGCCACTTATGTTCAGGAGTAAGTACTTTCAGAAAGCTGACATGCCCTCCATTTATCTGTTGATAAAATTATGACAATGTTTAACTACTTTGTAAATCAAACCTTACCTCTTCACACCTCTTGATTTTTTTTTTGAAAGACATTCTTTTCAACTACCTATATCAAGAATAAAAAAATATGAATATGAATTGTTTTTTACCCTTTACCTCTCTGATTTTTGTATTCTTCTCTTTACTTTCACAGCTTGCTTGCTTGTTGCCAAAATACATTCAGAGAGAAAAAAATAATTTGATTCACTCAAAAATATGATTGTTTCAGATTTCTACTACTGCTCCTTTGATCCACTTTCTCAGCATCATATAACTTAAATAAAGACACATGATTTTCAAGCTGCCTTGCATACACTTTTTCTAGTAAAGTTAGCTTTAGTCCAAGAATCTGGAATAAAATATAAACCTTCAAAGAATCCAGGGCTTTTGTTTTAACCCTAGCAGTAACATCCATGCAGTAGCGTATTTAGTATTTAGCAAGATGTCCAGTCATCCTGATTTTCAGTAGATATATGGGACACTAAGCAAAGTTGCTGGGAAAAAGGATTATGTTAGGATACTTGTGCTACCCAATAAATAAATGTTAGAATGACCTACATACACTCAATATATGTTTTTATTTTATTTTTATGCCTTGCTTTCCCACTATGTATTACTCCAAGGTGGTGCATTCACCAACATCTTCAAAATATAAATATAGTTCAGTATAGCATTATTATTGTTTTAACTGTAAAAAAACAGTGTCACCTATGCAACACCAGCCAGTAGCCTATTAGAGCAACTTTTCTGGTTCATATAATTTGTGCTTCCACAAGGCCAGCAGGTGTTTCTAGACAGAATATAGATAGATAGAATCGCTAGGATATATAAAAAAATTGGAACAAAAATTAGACTTCCATATGTTTCAGAATTTTAAGACATCAATTAAGTTTAATTTATGAAACTTTTCTTGATCTAGTCATGGGACTAATGCATACACACTTTCCCTTCATTTATCAGTTCAGTTGTTCCCAGGAGAATGTTAATATGGATCTGTCTCTTAAAAATTATTAAAGAATGTTCATGCTGCTACATATAAAAATGCATGCCTAAAGAAAGATAGTTTTTCCATCATCATTACCAAAACACTTTCGCTTGTTCTTTTAAAAATACTGAGGCAATTACAAAACAAAAAACTGAAAACAGCTTCTAAAGAGATCGACTACACCTAAAGGAAATGCTTCCAATATGTATCTAAAAGCCATACAGGTAGGTAAGATCAAATATTTAAGTGGTAATTAATTTTAGGTTTTAGCTGTTGAAACTATAATTGCATATTAATAACTCCAAGTGTCTTTACAGCTGATGAAAGAAATAATTCCTACAATAAAGGGAGCTTCTTTCCAGGATCTCTTTTTTCTTTTTTTCCTTTTTTTTTTTTCCCTTTTATTTCTTGTTTGGTTGAAAGTCCAGTGTAACATGAGTCACACTACCTTTCTTCGAGTTTGGCCATCAATTTACAAATCCTGAAATTGGTGAGGTTTTCATTTCAGTATTCTATTTGCTTATTTTTTGTTTTTAAATAAACCTATTTTCAGCAACAAATAAATGCTTGGTGCAAGCTTTGGAATACAAAACAAATGCCTGTGTAGGAAAGGAAACTAGGTTTCTAGTTTCAATTCATTTATTTTCCAGAAATGAGACTGGAGTGTGTGAGTGAGTGAGTGAGTGAGCGAGGTAGTTGGTTGGATGCTGTTTTTAAACAAAGGTTACATTGTAATTGATTAATTCATTTATTGAATTTTTAAAATATACTTAAAACTAAAGTTTATTCTTCAGTTGTTGACAGCAAAAAAGTTTGGACTAATAAGCATTAGTGCTTGCTTAGTAGGAAATCTGAGTTTTCCATTGTAAAATATCTTCACCATTTTGCTGAAATTTCTCTGATTTACTGTAGTTATTTGTTTCTCCACTGAATTTATTAAATAAAGAACCTGGTAAAAATTATTTTTTTTTCCTGTTCCTATTGTTGCTAGAAGAGGCTTGATAATGGCTTATTTACATTAAAAATGTCTTCCAAACATCTGACTTTGCAATAGTGAGAAAACAAAAGTCTTGGACTTTTCAACAAAAGTCGAATCCTCCAAACTGCCCATATTAGAACTACTTTATCACACACATAGGCAGTGCAGTGTTTTTTGCTCCCTCTTTGACAGTTAAGCAAAATGGGGAATTTTTTATGATCATGTAGGTGTTAAATTTTATGGTGTCATTGGGGCCAGTAAAGCCAAGCAGTTTTTGTTGGAGACCCAGACTTGTCGTTTGGTGAGTCTAGCTTGGGCTTGTCCTAGAGGTCTTGAGCCGATCTCCCAGTTTAATCAAAACCAAACCTATTTGCCCGCTTCTGAGTATGCACCAAAGCAGAAGAAAACTTGAAAGATCAAGTTTGAATGTGTAATTCCTTGTCTTAGATTTTAGAGCTAAGATAGATGTTTCCTCTGGCAAAACATACTTCTCAGTCATGTTTGTCTGTCTTTACAAGTTGTTAGTTTGGTGTCTGGAAAGCTTCTAAACAAATCGTGAATTTTTTGAAAAGGATCTGAATAGAATTAGAAACAATAGGAAAATCCTTTAAGAGGAAATCCAAGAAATATGCAAAGCCTTACACAAACAAGAGCTCCATTTGAATTCAGTGGTCCACCTAGTTCATCTCTGACAAAGACCAGGACTTGGAAAAGACAACTGAAGGAATAAGAAATGCAATGACTGAGCTCTTTTCTCACCTTCTCACTAAAGAAAAACCTCTTTTTTTTCTTATTTTTGCCTGTATGATTTTTGCTGCTTTGAATATTTATTTAAAGTGAATTTGCTTTCTAAAATGAGATATCTTGGTTTTCATGTTAACTTGCAGCTGTAAAAGCCTTACGTATTTTTCTTAAGGGCACTATATTACTGATAAAAAGAAAATTAAATTTGTGCTTGATTTTTTAAAATATATCTCATCCTTGTATAAGAGACTGGCAAATAAGGATGTAATTCTTTGGCTCCTTTGCCTTCTCTTTTATAGCTGAACTATTTTTCCATTTGTCTTTTTTATCAGCAAAATTTGGATTTCATGGACTTATGCAAACGTGCTTATATGCTCTTTGTTCAGCTGTAACCTCTGACAAAAGGCATTTCAGTGAAATGTGAAGTTGAGGTGCTGCATTCCTGCTATCAGGAAGAACAGCAGAATTGTAAGAAACACTTAATGGTAGATTTTCCAAAGTGGAACTTTAGAATGGGAAATTTATTTTAAACTAAAGGACTATTTAATGGAACCAGAGTAACTCAGATCTAAAGGAACACAACTTAGGACTAAAATAAATAGTTCTGTATTTTTAAAAATATGCATAACATGCTTTTTTTGATAGTATCTTTACAAAAATGTAGGAGTACTGGATTTAAGGCTGAAAATGCCAGGTAGCTTTCTTACATAAATATTTTCAGGTATGAAAATATTTTTAAATTCAAATGAACTATATATTTTAAAACCTAAGAAGTTATTAGCCTGTTGATAATTTTCTTTAATGATAAAGTACATTTACATGTGCAAATAAATGAATGAATGATAAAGGAAGGAAATTTGTAGTTCCATTGTGTTAGTGATCCACAGTGGTAATAAGAATACCACACCTGATTTAATTAGGCTAAATGTTGTTATCTTAATTTATCTGTCTATTTAAATTTAAATACTGTTAAATGGGAATCATAATTTAATCCAAAATGAGACTAATTAATAATTTCAGTTGTTTTTTCTATGAAAGATGTTTTTCATGGAAAAAGCACAAAATCTTTTGAGGTAAAGAAACCATTTAAAACATTGCCTTAGGAATATTTTCTTCCAATTAAAGCATTTACAATACTATGAAAATATATTATTATGTTATCATACATGCAAAGGCAAAAAGAGAGAAACAGAAATTGCATTGAATTTAATCTCAGGGAATCTTCCCACTTCATTATATTTCACATTTCTTGGTACTCGTCAGGTTATACCACGCAGGTGCTGAGGAAAGGATTTGTCCACTGCAGACTTTTTCTCAAGGCTATGTGAGAGAGAGAGAGAGAGAGAGAGAGAGAGAGAGAGAGAGAGAGAGATGTCTCTGCTTCCAAAAGAGGGATATCTTGAATTCCAGTATCGTTTTCCAGAAAAAACACTTCACTGCTCCACTGGAGTTGAGGAACTAACAGGGTTACTACAGAGTTGTACCAGAATTTTATTTTGTTAGAAATTTCTCAGGATAGGTAGTTGGAGGACACAAAGAGGAGAGGACTAAGGTGAAATTTTAGCCTTTGTCAGCCTTTCTTCATGTTTTTCAGATATGTAAAATTTCAGACAGTTTTGAAAATTGGTATAAGAGGAAATAAAAAAATTCTGTGTCTGAAGAGCACACTTTAAAAAAACTGTACTTTAAGATCCCAAATGTTCCTCTGGTAATTCTTTTGTAAAGTAACATTAAAAGATTATTCAAATTTTAAAAAAATTAAAAATTAGTTCATTTTAGGAAGAAGAGTTGTACTGTCAGAAATAAGAAACAACTGAATAGAAAGTTATTTAGAACTACTCACCTAACATTTCCTAAGCATCCATGAAATCTGTACCTGAAAAGAGCTAAAGATTTTTAATGGGAACTAAATAATTGCCAGTTATTTCTTTGATGTCAGATAGAAAAGTATGAGAAAATGGGTCTTTTATCCTTCACTTATGAAATTTACACTTATCTGTTGAAAACTCCAGCAGCTTGTTGTGAAGCACATTTCTGCCTTTTCCAGTCAAATTTTGTGTTTTGTAGGGGCTTTTGTTTTACTGTTCAGTTATTTTCAAGTTTTATTACGATGATAAAAAATGGAAATTATATGCATTCTGGAGATGAAATGAAAGGTCATACTTGCTATTTTGCAGGTGAATTTCTAATTTTTTGGGAGCTAGTTGCATTTCCTCACCTTGTGTAACCAGTAACTGTGATATGTCAACAAACCCAGAATCTTAGACAAATAATTATAAAATGTCATATCAAACACCTGAACAAAAAAAAATGCTATAATCAGAAATATGTGAACTACTCCCAAACATCCAGACTTTCTAAGGATTTTATGAACTCTTGGAGCCCTATTCTGCTGGCTATGAGGCATAAAGAGGATGTCTTCCATCATTTTCAATAGGATTGTATTGCCTAACTATAAAGGTTTTGGAGCCTCTTATTTTTGTGGGAGAAATGAAGATACAATTTCACTGTCTGAGGAAGTTACTCATAGCATTACAGACTCTTTTGATTTATCAAAAAGGTTGCCTTTATTCTTTATTCTAGCTATTTTCTGTACTTAATATACATACAACCATAAGGAGAGAGTATCACAGGGTGTAATGACAGACTTTCCCCTTCAATATTATTTATTTTTTAAAAACATAGCTTTGCATTACTTAGTATATCAGAACCATTTTCTGCCTTATTAAAATTGGTTGATAAAGGGATTATGATTTTCTTGCTCAAGTTTTCCCTTGAACTGAAAATAAATTATTAAAGAGCTTTCTTCCTAAACCAGAAAAGAAGATAAATTTGTGTATCAACAGAAAGCATTTTAGTCGATGAAATAAGAAAAAAAATAATTTCAAAACAAACTGTTTCCTTTTCAGAAAGTGTCAAAACATTTCAAAGACAATTTTCAAAATTCACTCACTCCTTCTGCAGCAGCTTTTTCACTATTGAAACATAAATTGCAAGTAATTTTGTATCTCCTACAGCTGCTGTTACAAGTTTATCTATCTGCTTAAAATACCATATCAAAACACAGTCTTCATGTGTCTAGTAAAAGCTTTTATTTATCTAAACTGGATTTTAACTACTTTCACCTGAGCCATATTTCATGAATCTGTGAGCTGTCCCCCCTCAAAAAAAAAAAAAAAGAACTCCCACAAACTAAAAATAAGGTAAGCATGCAACTTAAATATTTTAGTTCTTTCCTTGCAATGTAGGAGTACTCCAATTTTTCTCAAGTATGAAGGGGATGTGATAAATTATGGTTACTGAGACTAGCTGGCTTTCATGGACAATGGTCTTTTAAATGCAAATTATTTTACCAGAGACTTTTACATTGAAGTTGGATTTGTATATATGCATATATATATATATATATATTTAAAATTTGCAGTCCATGTAAAGCACACGTCTCAGTAAATTAAGAAAAGTCTAGCTGAACATCCAATGCACATTATGCACCTCATCATATAAAATCATCTAAGGACTCTTCTACTCTAACACTTCAGTAGTCAACACTAGAGGGATTGCTATTGCAGTGATAAAATTGCAACAAAATTAAGCAGTTTCAGTGTCTAATAGTATTCATGATTTATAATAATGAAACATGAAAGCCTTTAATATACTAAGTTTAACCTGAAAAATCTCCTATTTTCTTATAGAGGAGAGAAAACATTGGGGGTTAAAAATAAAATAAAATGAAAATGACAATACAGCCAGTGGGAAACAAAAAATAGCAAGGGCAAGGAATATAGTAAAATAGATTGACAAGTACCTGTAAAACTGCTGCCTACACAGTACTTCACAAATTAAAAGTCACGGTCTATAGACAAAGAATTTGCAAGGGCTGAGTTATCAAAATGGCCCCTTAAGGGCTTGGACTTAGTCCAAGGCTTTAAGGGGCCATTCTTTCACTTTGTGGAACAAAAAAAAAAAAAAAAAACAAAACAAAGAAAAAATGGTTTGCAAGGAATCACAAGTCGGTGTCATCAGAATATACAAAAGTCAAAAGTTCAGAGAGGTAGAACCTACTCAAGCAGTGTAGGGATAGCATTGCAGAAAGAAATGCTAGCATTTAAAGCAAAAACTCAGAGGCAAAATAGCTCAGACAACTGAGGTGACACACCCTATATGCATCGTGTATGAGATCATATTATATATACAAATCTAACAATACATGGCAATACCGCCAGAGAGACTATTGAAAGGCAAATATCCTAGTATTCCTCCAGAGTTCAACTGCAAAGTTCTAAATAGAGATTTATGATTGAGGTTATATGATTTTGATTGTTAAGATATGGATTTTGGTGGGTTGATCCTGGCTGGACACCACGTGCCCACTAAACCGCTCCTCGGTAGAATATGAAGGGAAGAAAATAAGACAGAAAAACCTCATGGGTCAACAGAAACGCAGTTTGGAAAAGCAAATGCCTCATGCAGAAGCAAATGAAACCAAGAGATCAATTCTCTACTTCCCATCAGCAGGCCATGTCCAGCCACTTCTCTGGAATTAGGGCTTCATCACAAGCAATGGTTGTATTGGATGGCAAACAGTAAAATAACAAATGTCCCCCACTTCCTTCTCTTAGCTTTTATTGCTGAGAAAACATTGTATGTAATAAACTTTGGTCAGTTTGGGACAGATGTTCTGGCTATGTACCCTCCTAAGACATTGCCCACCCCTCTGCCTACTGGTGGTGGTGGGGAACATTGGAAAGACAGCACTGTTCAGCCAAAGCACTGGCTATAAATATCAAAGCACACCACTATGAGAACTGCTATGGGGAAAATTAACTCCATCTCAGCCAGATACCATACAGAGTTCATAAGTGTGCCAGTAAAATTGATCATGACTGGAATGAATCTCAGTGTCTGAGGTCAGGTTACACAGAATGGCCCGTGACCCCAGTGTTAACCTATCTTATTGCCTGAAGTTCAGTAACTGGACGCAAATCCCCATTGTACATTACTCCCAAGCTATGTTTAGGAACTGTTTGAAAGAATGTTTGTTAGCCAAAGCCAAAACTATCTCATAGACTACTCTTAAATTTCACAAATATAGGAGATCAGAGGGCAGTGTCCACCTATGAGGCTTAAATGTATTAATTTAAACACATTCATAAAATTGCAGAAAGTGAAAATGCAATTCAAAGGCAGATCACTAAAACATGCTACATCTACAGCCTCCACTGCTTACACAGGTACTGTTGAGCTCCATGTTCAGAGCACACTAGTCCAAGAACCAGTTTTGCACTTGCTTTCTACGTCACATTTTTTCTATATTTGTCAGAAAGTGACTTCTCTGCAATGTAGTAAAAAATAGGTATTTATTTTACTTTTTTTAGACAGCCAGACAAGGCCTTTCCAGAGCCTCATGGGTTTTTTAAGTCACTTTACTGAAAGACTGCTGATGAGCTCCTCACAGTGGCTCTCAATATATTGAGCAGACACCTCTTTCACCTTCAGCTTCTTCAACTATTCTTGGACAGTCAGCCCCAGCTGATTTGTTTTTAGCCCCTCACAAGGTGGATGGGTTCTGGAAAATATCCAGTAAGATTTTAAATTATATTATTTCAAAATATTTTAGATGTCATAAAACAGATAAAACCAGAGTCAAGATGAAAACCATTTTTTGTTTACTTGTAAGTGTTTGGAAAGGGAGGTGTTTATCTCTTAGCTCTTTAGCTCTTCTATGGGTCCCTCAAGAATTCAGCCATTACAACATTAGTTAAAAATACAGATTGGCTATTATTTCACAGTACATACTCTCTCAACTCATCTTGAAATTCTCCCACTACTCCTACTGCATGATGTACCAAAATTCCTTTCACAGTTTTAAGGCTCCATCATGTGTTTCCTTTTCTTTATCCTCGTCAAGTCAATGTTCTTTAGATTGAATTTTCTTTAGATTGAATTTCCAAACCTCTGCAGAGTCATCAGTTCTTTATTATCGTCCCTTGCAGTACTATTGAACATAAGCCTTGAATCCATGTCTTATTAGGAACTATAAAGATTCAAAAAATCACCCAACAGTGTAGCTATACTGTTATGCCAGAGGGTGTATAGCTCACAGAAAACTTGTTGTTGATATCATAAACCAACAAAGCTGTTGTTGAGCTATCATAAACCTTATTTATGTTGTCTTTCCCCTCATGTTCAGTAAGGGTGGAGTTAAATTCTAATGATGACTCAAACAGCAGTTAACATGACCAGAGGCTGTTCTTATTGCAAAGGCAGAAGGATGAGAATTTATTCAGTTGTATCTATTTACCAACATTTGTTTAGGGGAAAAAAAGGAATGAAATAGGAAACTGTAAAACCAACAGAAATTGAGAGATGTGAAACATTCACAATGGGATAAGTCAAGAGAAATAAAAAACTTTCTGTGCAGGGTGCTGGTAGTCCTAGATTTCTAGAGCACCTCTCTCATGGAATTTGGTGATACTGCTCTGAGAAAGAGAGACATAAGAAGAAGAATAGGTTTTATTAGAAAAGTATCCCTGCCTGTTCAATTTTTCCACTGCAGAAAAAATGCCAACTTGCAAAGATCTGAACATTACTTGCCTGTTTTATCAAAGTGAGCAGCAATACCTCCTAAAAGAAACTCACTCAGCACATTTAAACAGTATCTTATTCAAGTAATGTAAGTGCCTACTCTACCTTAAAATATTACATTGTGTTTTAGTTGAGCCATTATCAATGATAAGCAGATTTTTAATCAAGGAAATAAGGCATAGTTAATTATGTGCATGGGTTGTGCTTTAAATTAGATTTTATTAGCAGTGCTCATCACCTTCCAGCCCACAAACCAGGTGTGGCATCACAGTTCTTTCTTTAACTACTGCTTGCAGAGACTACAGCCAGAACCAGACTTAATCCAATTAGCAAACAGTGTCCTCATGTGAAAAGTGAGAAACTGCTGACAGTTGCCGTGACTGCCATTAGTGCTCTTCAGTTAAGAGATTCTCTAATTACAGAGCTTGACATCCTCCAAGGTACAATGATAGCCTGAAGATACACTGGAAAAAAAAAGTACATTATATGTGTAAATAAGGTCTGCTGAAAAAATAAACCACCAGTGTCTATGACAGAAAAGATAGTGTTGCAAAATGTATGTAGAATGATAAAATGTCTGATTTAAAGGAGGAAAATTAATAGCATTATTTGATAGAGATAAATTTCTATGAAACAAGTAAATTTATTTTCCTGAAACTATAAGTGCATTTCTTTGCTGGATGGCAATATTTGTTCTCAGCCTGGCACATCCATGGTACAAAATTTACAAGGGGTTTTTTGTTTGTTGTTTTTTTTTTTTTTTGGCCTCAAAGCTTTTTTAATCTTATTAAATTCTGTGAAAAAATATTGACTACTTTGATCTTTATGAGAAGTCCTCAATGTTTAAGCTGCACCTGCATGTGGCCTTTATAAATGTTCATCCATACTGGTTGTGTGGCCCTATCATCTGTATTTCAGATATACAGCCTATCATCTGTATTTCATGCTCAGTTAGCATTGTTTGCAACTTTTGTCCAAGATACATAATTTTTCCCAGATTGATTATATCTTGCATTTCATCTTCAGCTGTGACATTTTCTATGATGAAAAAATCCAAATTTAAAAAGTATTTCACTGTTTTTATTTATTTTATTCTTTCTTCACTAAAAAATTTCACGAGAGTCCTTCTGTTAACTATTTGTCCAAAAAAGAAAATTTTGAGGAATACATAGGACAACCTGAAGAGTAGGAGAAGTTCCAAGAAGAAGACTTTTTTCAGGAAATATAATGGCCTGGTGCTGGGGAAAAAAGAGCAGCCTCTCAGCTAAAAATCAGGTAACATGAGAAGTGGTGAAGTTTGTTAAGATGACTGTATTTTTTCCTAAATAGAATAAAATTTAAAAAAACCCTGAGACACATTAGCTCGATGTCTCCCTATCCCCTTACGAAATTTTCTCTGACTGATACAGCTGTACTGTGATAACTATTGCAGTGAGAGAGATGAAATATTATTTGAGAAGTATAAAACATGCTGCAGATCATGAAGAGAAGCAACACAAATGCTTATATTATCATAAAATTAAGTACAAATACCTCTGGCTAGATAGGAAACAAATGTTAATAAGTCTAAAGCACATATACATATGCCCTTCTTGGAACTCATTAGCATGGTTTAGATGTTTCATGGGCGTATTCTCAAGTGATCCAGAGAATCACATAGAATTATTACCTAATCAAAATGCAAGATTCATTGATGTGTGATGTAATTAAGGAATGATGTTTGAATGTGTTCATTAAAATGGAATCGAAAACAGATGAGACCTAGGGTCAAGGTCCTTCGACAGCTAACTTTACCCTAAAGTCCAATATGATACAGCTGCAATTATTAGTTTAGCAATTTAATGAAAACTCATGAAGTCTGAAAAGGTTAATCAGTTCTTCTTATTGAACTAAATTCGCATGAAAAGAGTGTCAGGTTTGAACAATGCTATGAGATACAAGCAGTACCCTGGCCAGGGTTTCTTCTAAAACTCCATGAAAATATTAACACAGTGCAGTTCAGTTAGGATATCAGTTTGAAAAAAAAGCAAAAGTCATCGCATGGAGATAATACAATTTCCTTCCTCAGGAATGTTGCAATCATCAGTAGAAAGATCTCATGTTTTCTGTCATAATTTACACAGGTTTGATGGAATCTCAACCAGGGTTGCTTGAAGTTACCTTACAGTAGTGAAATTTTAGGCTTCACCTTCCTGAGTAATTTTCTGACATGTTTATATTGTTGCCCAGAATTGCTGGTTATTAGGTACTATAATATAAATCCTCAGTAACCCTCTATCTCAGGAAAACCCTCATTTTTGTGGAGATATGGTGTAGGGATTTGTTCCATTTAGCTACCTTCTACCTTCTACAAAGACTTTGTGTAATGAAATGTCACCCTATGCAAGCAAGATCACTGTCATTGTCAATATTAAGAGCAGTTGCCATTAGACTAATTGTCATTGGAAGTATAAAATTGCAAGCTGGTCTGTTTGGATAGCATTATTTCTTTTGTTGAAATAACTCTTTCCACAAAAATAACCTAGCATACTTCTGTATAGATGGATGAAGACAATGCTGCATTTCTCTGTTCAATATGAATCAGAGGCTCTGAACATGCAAAGACTACGAAAATTGGAAGAATCATTAACTCAGTTAATCAAACAGGCTGATAAAGCAGTAGTTAAAAATCTATGAGAAAAATGGTAATATGAGATCTGGTGAATCTTCATTTCCCCTACAAAAACCTCCATTTGCACTTTGTTTGAGCCCACATGACCCTAAATGACTACTAGAGTATATTAACTCAGAATCAGCCATCTTATGTGGATTCCAGACTGAAAATTAGACACATTCAGCAGAAAAAAACCAGACACAAATAATCTGCACTTCATAGACGTACCACAGACTCTTCAAAATACTAGAAAAAAAATTGCTGATGTTACTTTCACTATAAGCTTAACACATTTTCATAAATGTGTATTGGCAGTGTCTGTCTGTGGGCAGCTGAGGTTTACTTGTAAAATAACATGGTCATTGAAGGTCATTTCTGAAGTGCTGAAGAGGGAGGCAAGTTGAAATATTACATTGTGGATAAATGTTGTATTGGGCTAAGCACAGCTAAATTGAGACTGCTGAGCTCAAACTGCATAATCAATCTTTCAAGGCAAGCAAAGGAACAGGGAAAGGAAGAGGAAGAGGAACTCTTTATGAGCAGTTTTCTCTACTTTGCTTCATTCCTGGCCTGTGGGCACTGTAGGCCAAATTTGAGTACATTAGCATTTACATGGAAATGTCCTCTAGGAAAGCAATCCTTCAGAAGCCTACAACAAAGATGTAGAGATCCCCATTTCTTTTCTTAACTACTCCAGGGCCGCTGCAAACCAGGTTTTTCCAGATTTTATGAATGCTGTTTTCGATATTGTTCTAAGCAAATAGTATTGAAATTAATAAGAAAGGTTTGCTCCTCAGGGTTAAGTACAGCTGGCTACATTCACTACAGCTTGCAGGGAGCCTAAGGTTATAGGAGGAATTGGGTTGGCAATCTCAGGATGTGAAGGCACTATTTGTGCCATTTCAACTCTCTGTGCAGTAAATGAGGACCAATCTACTGTCCATTCTGTGACCCTCCAAGACTCCTTGGTCCAGGGTGAAGACTGAAAAGTAAATAAGTCATATTCACTACACACTTTTTTCATATGCTTCCTCTTACATGTGCCTACTTCAAATCACTATCCATGAGAGTAATGGGAACTCACTATCCATGAGAGTAATGGGAACTGAGGTTTATATTCTCTTTTATGGCCACATAGAGTCTGCATTTCTTGAGCATGTAGACATTTAAAACTTCAGAAGGGAAATTAATTAGAATTGATATCTATGGTAACTCCACTAAGTATATTTGGAGCTCTTAGGTAAAAATCCCAAAGTCCAAATTATGAAGTAACATTTCTTTTTGCAGACTCAGAATCACAGAATATAATAATAATAATAATAATAATAATAATAATAATAATAATAATAATAATAATAATAATATGTTACATGTTTTTGCTGTTGCTGTATGTTTATATTTATTTTTTTTAAATATACATTTTAACAAAGGGGTGAGATCAAGTTCTTAATTATCAGCCATCAGGGCCAGGAGTTGGACTTGATGATCCTTGTAGATCCTATCCATCTCAGGATATTCTATGATTATCAACTCTGTTCCACTCCTTTTTGGTCTTAGTGCTGTTCCCCATCTTGCTCACTAACTAACTTATTTAGGATCTTTCTTGTTTTCCTAATATATATATTTATCAGAATTATGTTTTCCATTGTCACTTGAGACCAAAAGACTGCATTGCAGAACAGATGTTTCACCGTAATCACAAACAGCAGCAAATTAACATCATTCTACACTCTAGGCACTTACTGAGACAAAAATATTCTGTATCAAAATAAGTGAAAAAATACGACCCTGTGAATAAATTATTTATTTTATTCCCTTTTTTATTGGAAAATATTCCCTTTTTTATTGGAAAACATTTAGTAATGCAATTTGTTTTCAAATCTAATCCATTAATTTATAACTATTTTATTGAGAAAAGCAATGGTTATAAAGATAAACACAAAGGCTAGGACTTCTGGAAATTATTATTTCTTATTGTTACTCTTCAGTGATTTCTCTTAGACCAACCATATCATTATGCATAAAATGCTTTAACCTTGTGAAGACCTAGGTGCACATATTATTTCTATTTGAAATTGAAGGATTAAGGCTCAGAGTGAATGCACCCAGACTTTCAGGAGGTTTATCTGGTAAGTGTGGGTACTTGCATAGAGCATTGGTCTTTGAGAAGCACTGTATGATCAAAAAGAATACTCTCAACTCATTTAAAGTTGAAGCATGGGGGTTTTTAACCCTACTATGAATCAGGCTCCTTTCTCATATGAGCCAATAATGAACATATTGTTACTGCCTGATGGGTTTTAAATCTTACAGAGCACAGGTGATGGAAAAGAAAGATCAGTTCTATTACCAAAGCCTTTTTTAATCCTATTTTATTGAAAACCTACATCATCCAGTCACTGAGAAAACAAAACAGCTAGAAGTGATCAGCCATTAAGCTCTGGGTGGACCAGACCCTCAATTTTTTGACCTTCTGCATATTTTTGTGTGTTTTTCAACTGTAGTCACTGAAAGAACAAGAGAAGTAGTTCTGGTCTTTAAGAGGTACTTTTTATATGAGGAATCTTAATCACCTTGACCTACTTGTTATGTTAGTATGGAAGATAAACCACAAATAAATGTCACTTCCTCTCATGTCAGAGATTTTAGTGGCAAGCTTTTATTAAAAAAAAAAAATCTACCACCAGAACTGCCCAAACATTACCCACCCCCCCCACCCCGCACAACTCTGGGCTATTTACAGACAAGCTAAGTCCTCAGCAAAACTGAAACTGGTGTGGGCTTAAATGTTATTTTTTAAGTAAAGTGTTATACTCCCTATTCTAGCTGACTGCATCACATAGGAGCTAGGATTATGTTCTAGAAAATTTCAGGAGAGAAAAAAAAAAGATCACTTAGTCTTATGAGCATATTTGTGGAAATTTTTATGCGTTCAACTTTAATAGTATTTAGTAGATATTTAAGATTTAGAGCCCTACTTAGAGCCGTTTTACAGATCTGAAGCACTAATAACTGTAAAGTTGCTTGTCAGATTAAGTTTCAATGAAGTTTGATTAATATACATTAATTTTGCTGAGTTTGACTTTTGCCTGTCATTCCAGGGCTCTTAGGGAAATTCTCAGGCATGGAGTTAACATTTTTTATATTTTAAATGAGTTATAAAGCAAAAGAAGTTTCTGTTGTTTTCATTACTCTAATCTAGCAAAATGTAATCAAAGCATGTAGAAAGTACATAGAATAATAGAATCACATGCCTTTGTTATCAAAAGCCACGTCTGACTTGTATGTTTATTTGGAAGTACCTTGTGGTACAAATATGGTGGTTTATTCATGGATGTAAAATCAATGCAATTTATTTTCATCCCTTACCCTTCTGCAAGTTCATCAGAAGTCATGCAGGCCCTAAACAGGCAAAGACCATACTATCAGAACAGCTAAACCCTTCAATTTTTTCATGCAGTTAACTGAAGAGAAATATTTTCTTCTATGTCAAAGGTAATCACCCCTTACTCTTTTACCCAGCCAAATTTTCAGTGTGCTAAACTTCTCATATTTAGTGTTATTAGCTCCCTCACATTTGGTGAAAACGTTCATACAATTGTGATATTCACAACTAAAGATTAAAAGATTACACAAACTCAACAGCAAAAGGCTGGGCTACGTAGCTAAATTATAGAGTATGGCAACTGTCTCTCACCACGTCTCCTTCCTGCCCTAAATGTGTCTATTTAGACCAGTGTTGCAAGTCGAAACTATTTTGCCCTTCTTGTGAGGTTTTCTTTTTTGATATTATTACTTCAGTTTTATCTGTATTATCTTTTAAACAAAGTATTATAGATTTATATATCGCTTCATCAACATATATTAGCCAATAGAAAAGACGTACACATTTTGCCAAAATTATTTTTAAAAACCTCATCCAACTGACTAAAGAAGGATTTAATGTTTATGACAGCAAAAGCACTTTGCTTTTCACTTATTATTTTAACAATTAAAATATTTGTGTGTATGTTCTTTCAACCTTTTTAGATGCGTTCGAAAGAGACATTCAGTTGCAAATAAACCATCAATTCAAATTACATTCAGCAATAATATTTTTCCTACTAACAAGATACAAGTCAATAGTAAAGATTCGTCTACACTTAGATCTCATTGACATTTTTCAGTATTACTTTGGAGGTGGAAGTGGAGGTCATTTTTAAAGAAAGCTTAGTGCTGCTAATGAAACTAGCACCAAAAAAAAGACAAACTTCTTGAAGACCTGCTTGATGGCAACTGAAATCAGTGCTTCTATTTCAGACCTTTAGTGGAAATAGAATCATCTGCAAAACCTACAATTCATTTCCAGTCCCACATTGTCCTCCAATAATATAGAAATAATTACCTAAGTGCTTACCTTCCACTGAAGTATTGCTCTCCTGTCTTTACAAAAATTTTGCAACTCTCTTTTTCAGCCAAAGATTCAGAACTGCTGTGAAACTGGTATAAAGCAGCGGAGTCAAGAAAACACCAGTTGGCATGATGCCTTTCCTACAAAGTAATAACTAATATTCCTTATCTCCTTTCCCCTCACCTTAATTCCTTTAATTTCCCTTGTTATTTTTTTTAAGATACCTTTTCAGCAAATCATCTTTCCCGACATAAAACAAAAAGGATTTCAAAATCTATCGCAAGTTTGTGACGTTTTTTTTATCCTACTCTGTTTTAAAAATTTGCAAGGTTTAACATATTTTTTATATTTTCCCAAGGACATACAATCTATCCCACAAAAACAAGATAGTGGAATAGCGAATCCTTGAAACTTAATGACTGCTTAATTTTTAAGGAATGTGACCAACTTCCACTAAGTACATGCAGCTTTCAGTTTCAAGTCAAAAGCATCCAAATCAGTATTGCAAAAAACTTCCATTTAAGCCTATAATCAATGTTTGCCAATGCTGAATGAACATCAATTATTAATAATGGATGTGGTTTGGGTTGTTTTACTCATATCTGCTTTTAGAGTATTATAAAGGGTTGTTCCTGTCAAGTGTATCCATCACACAGGCATCACAGCTCTGAACATAAAAAAAAAAGGAAGAGTAAAAATTACTGGCTAACCACACATATCTGGCTGGGATGTAACTTTTTACCTTTTGTTAAATCTGAATGCATGCACCAAGGGAGAGAGGGAGTAAGATTTGCTTTAACACATGAAGAAATCACAAAAAGCAATACCAGCATCCTGAAAAAGGTGAAAAGCAGCCTGGCTTCATTTGCCTCAGTGACCCTAGCTACATAGAAGAGGAGTACCTGCTTCTTGATTTTGAGGCTTCACATTGTTTGTAGTGCCATGATGTCAGGGACTTTAGGTCTGATGACTTAATAGAGCTACATGGAAAACTTGTTACCCAGATCAGCCAGGAAGGGATGGAGGTTGCTGTGCAATATCCCAAAAGGAAGCTTTGGCATCAGTTTGTCTTTTGTGGTCCAGCTCTCACTACACCTACAAAACTTAGCAGATCTGTACAGTAAAACAGTAATAGGGGTGGAATTAATCTCATTTAGCCATCAGTGTGTTAGGCATGTGATCTCAGTATGTAATTTAAACTCCTTTAA
Organism: Agelaius tricolor; assembly: GCF_023055355.1. Classification (NCBI taxonomy): domain Eukaryota; kingdom Metazoa; phylum Chordata; class Aves; order Passeriformes; family Icteridae; genus Agelaius; species Agelaius tricolor. Next base: position 38,425,694 of record NW_027269263.1, read on the forward strand.
CAGAAATAGGGAAGAGAAACACCTAAAAGTGACACAGCCCACTTTTGCTAGTCACCCACATTGTTATGGTATAAATTATCCCCACACAGTTTTACTTTGTCCCTTAATTGAGAAAAGAAATCATAAGCAAGGAACTGTAAGAGCAAGCAAACTCCAAGGTTGCTAAATCTATTAGAATATGGTTTGATTGAAGAAGAATTGAAAATTTGATACATAAAAGGAAACTAAGTAATTTACTCCATTAATGTTGAAATTGCATTCAGAATATTTTGAAGATTAAAATCAGCCTTAGAGTTTTAGTTTTAAAGAGCAGACTGACCCAGACCAGCATTCAGTTTTTCCTCCCTGACAGTCTGCCCCAGCATCCATTATCTCCCTTTTCCTTTTGCCTCCAACTTAGTCCCAAATTTTACTTTCCAACACTGTTGAAATATGCTTATCCTCTGGTTTTTCTCTTGACTCCATTCAAATTGATCATCCCTTTATCTTACACTGGTTGTGCACTAACAACAAATGAATCAATGCAGGATAGAACAACTCAGCTGTACCCTTGCCCAGTGGAAGCAAGTGTACTGTTTGCTTAATGTGGTAATGCTAGAAAATTTTCCATGATCATATTATTCAAAGTAGCAGCTTAATTACATGGTATGAGCTTTTATATAGGCACTTTGATTATTTAATTATTGAAATAACATCTGGAGAACAGAATATTACTTTCTGAATTAGCTTCTTCTGCTTGATTCAATATATTAGTTTCTGTTCTTGATGGGCTTCTATAAACTGTTTCAACATGCTCCTCTCAACAGGGATACTGGTGCAATTCTAATTTCAAATGTGATCTGGGTGCTATGTTACTTTTGGTATATAAAAACTGTATGTGTTTTTTCACAGTAAACTTTTGACTTATTGTATTTAATTTCATTCTTTTAATATCATTCTGTCTGGAGTGGCTTCTTATTTCTTCCATTTAAGAATACCTGCAACACATCTATGTTCAGATTGTCCATGATCATAAACCAAAGTATTATTTATTTTTGTCTCAAGATTTTAAGTAGAAAAATCAGATTTTATTGCAGTCTTTCAGATATTAGTAGATCAATGCAGAAGAATTATATCAAATAGGTAATTAACATAATGCATTCAAGATTTATTAGAAGACATCAGCACAAAAAATACAAACTTCAGATTAAATTAGGTCACATTAGAATAACAACTCCTCTTAGAAGGTGCTCTGTTCATTCATGTCTAAATTAGTTCTTAACAGAAACAGCTTTAATGATTATGAAAAAAATAGCTTTTTATCTCTAACTTCTGTGGTTATGAAAAGATTTTGAAAATATGAAATAATCACAAAGCACTGCTGAGGACAAGAGTAAGAACACCAGCAACAAAACCAAGAGGGGGAAAAAATAATTAAAATAATTTCTTACTCTCTGAGCAAAAGCTTGAGTGTCTATTCCTCCTCTCCTGCCTGGGTGACAACAGTGGCATGACTGCATGGAGCAGTGAGTAGTCCCACAGGGATGTGCAGTCAGGTCAGGCTGTGCCTGAGACACCAACGTGACACTCATGGAGCACAATGGATACAGGAGCTTTGGCCATGAAGTCTCTGCACTTCAGCACAGGGCCTGCAGCTCAGCCAGGCTGTGTCTCCCCTCTGTCTGCTGCACTCAGACTCCTGGAAAAGGCTTTATACTTTTTGTCTGGCCTGTTGTGTTATGTCAATAGTTTGGTTTGTTGGGGCTTTTCCCTGCATTTTAAATTAAGATGATAAATGCAAACTATCCTACAAGATTCACCATTAGATATTTCTTAAAGACGGAAAAAACCTAAGTGCAGGTATGATGCACACAAAAAAGCTACAGAAGGAATAAAAAAAGAATAGTATTATTACCAGTCTTGTTGAGAAAATCCCAAAAATTTAAAGGGAGGATTTTAAATTAATTAAAATTAAAAAAAAAGCAAAACAGGGAATGAAGCTTTAGGTAGTAATGACCACAAGAAATAACCACAGGCAAATGAAGCTAGAGATCATGATGGTGTTGTAATTACATTGCCTGTCATGCTTAAACAAGACATAATTACCTACCAATAGAAGAACTCCGTAAGAGGCAAACCTGTATACATTGGAATGGAATAAGAAAAAAAGAGATATATTTTTCTGTAAAAACTTCATTTTTCATATTTAATCACATCTGACTTTAAAAATGTGCTTGGACACATCAAATATTCAATGATTTAACCCTGCATGTTGTTTGATAGGAGTTGAGCATTTAACTAACCTTTCTATTAGTTCACTTGATTGAGATATTATGACTGATGGTTTATTCCTTTACTTGATATTGAGATGACAATGCCAGAGTTAAAGTGCAAACTTATTCAGTCACTACAATGTAGATCGATTAAAAGAATTAATATATTTTATTTCTGAATTAGAACAATCTCTGTCACACTTCAGATCAATGAAACAAACCAAAAGTAGAAGAGGAAAGAGAGGTCCTACACAGCTTACATGATGTGCAATTATATTTTTTAACTCACTTGTTTTCAGGTAACTACCCTGAAAACACAGTTCTGTGTTTGACACTGAACTGCCAGGGCTCCACAGCCTGTCAAGTATTACAAGTCTCATCAAATGACCCTGAGGTGAGGTGAGTTGGTCAGAGCATGGTGCTAATAACACCAAGGTCATGGGTTGGATCCCTACATGGGCCATTCTCTTTGGAGTTGGACCTGAAGATCCTTCTAGGTCCCTTCCAACTCAGATTGATCTATGAAGAATCAGACTAATCTAAATGAAAATTTATTGAAACATAAATGTTTGATTTGATGTTTGGTTCTTAGATAGTAAGGTCCTTTCAAAGTGTCTGATTTGAATCCATACAAACAAAAGTAGTCAGATCTTGTCACAATAACCTGCTGGAAATGCAAAAAATAAAAAAAAAGCCAAAGAAATTCATTTTGGTTTGATAAATACATTACTTTGAGATTGTAGATCAATTTTAACTCTTTTTGGCCAGATTTTTGCAAAATTTCTCCATAATACTGAACACCCCACGACTGCTCATGTAAAACCTGTTGTATAGGGTCTGGTAAGCACCCTTCCTCATTCACTTTGAGCTTGATTCAGTGGAAGACTGAAAAGACTGAATAAACTGATAAACTCCAGGAAAACAGCAGGGGGCTTTGGTTGAATTCAGGTATCTTCAAAAACACTGCTGGGCTATCTAACTTGTCACATTGAGTATCTTCCTTGCTGAATTTGTAAAAAAATTTCTAACAATTATGGGCATGCACTTTTAGACAGTTCTCATATGGAAACATATGCACTAATATATGTACCTGCTTCAGGCCTACTGCAATGTTTAAAAGTATGTACATGCCTGTTTCATAGACATGCACCATCAGAGTAACACAGTCTGATAGAGCACTTTAAGACCATTTTTGGCATCCATTTCATTCAAAGAGGTCTGTAGAAAAGAAGTTGGAGTTCACTTGCTATTATGGTTCTACAGGAAGGCACTTAAACCCAATAACATTTTCACCCTGATGGAAAATAAGTTTTATTTCTCTTGTGGATGTACAGCTCTAATGGACTCTAGCTCTGAGGTCAAAAGAATAACAAACATTTGTAAGACTCAGCTAATCAATTCAGGTAGAACAGGTCTGTTTTCTACACTATTTATAGAGATTAAATTAGAATTTTGAAAAGACAAAGACACACAAAAGAACAAAACTGAATAAATCCAGTCAGAACCAACACCTAGATGAATACCAATTGATATGAGTATCTCACCCATTTGAGTTCTCTCAGATAATTGGGAAACATTGGGAAATATGATCAGCCAATAGCTAGAAAATTGCTGATGACCTTACCTTTTCTTCTTAATTAACATTTCTCTATTATGAGGTTTCTCTTGATAAGATAACATGAAGATGTTATGCCTATTTTTAATACAAGATATACCTAGTATTTGAGTTTTTTCAGAGTCTTCTTTCCCAATTTTTTAATGGCATAATTTTTTTTAAATTTTCTTTAATTCATGGAACATAATTAATGTTTTACCATACAACAATGAAATTTTCTCAAGAAAATCATGTTTTCTGTGGCTTAAGGCAATATTCAAATTTTTACTAATGTTTCATCATTCTTCGTTTAGTTTTTTAAATGTTTTTATTGGTCTTAAAGAGTTTTTTCTGTCTGTACATCTTCTGTGTTTTACTTATTTTTCTGCTACACTGTGGGAATGTGTTATTCTTACATGGGTGTTTAGGCTCCTCAGCTTTCATTTATTTCTTGGATATTTTCATCTTGCTTTTGATATCATTCCCTTAATCTCTCTGTTTTCTAAGATGTAACCTCAACATTTTTGAAGAATTTTGACTCAGGCTTCCAGCTTCAGGGGCACAAACCATTTTTTTCTGAGGGCATACTGAAGCATCAATCTGTATTCATTACTGTGCCTCACTGATGTCATGGATTTGGAGTACAACTGACTGATTTTTTTTTATTGGATTTCTTAACATAGTTTTAAGTTCTAAATCCTACACTCTCAAATATATCCTTTCTGATATATACAATTTTCTTTGATCTTCTGAAATGCCCCTTGAAGTAATAATAAACCTTTTTTTTGAGGTTGTCAATGAAAGAAGTTGGTTTAGGGAGCTGGTTCACTGAACTTTGCTTTTTGTTTTGTAACAATTTAAAACTAGATTCTTTATTAATACAGCCTGCATCCAAAATGGACTTTTTTTTTCCTCAAGTGCTTTAATATTAATGATTTTGATTACTTTATGAGTAAAAGCTAATAGACCTTCAATAGGAAGTGTATAGCTTGCTAACCCAGTTGCACCTATGCTTTATGAAGTCATAAATTGAGCAGAAAAGGGTCCGTATTGCTGTTGTACTCTTCTTCAGTATTGTTCAGAGACACAGTAGCAGAGAATAGCTTGTTTTCCTCTATCTGTCAGAATTGGTTTTCATGGTGGTTTCTGTCCTGCTGCCTAGGAAGACATCCTATCTTCCTTTTGACCAGTGACTTATAGAGCACATTTCTTGTCCAAAAGTCACAATGACATGCTTAGAATTGGATTTTACAGTCACCCTGTGTTCAAGTGTGATTACTATTTTTTCCTTATAGCAGTATTCTAGAGTGGGCTTTTTTTCTTCACCTTTCATCCTCAGCAATGATAGCAACAATAACTGCTAATAGTACACTATGACAGTCGTGGTGGTTGAAAAGATCTTATTCAAACTTGAATTTGACAAGTAAAATTCTACAGAAGATAAATAAAAAAAAACTAAACAACAAAATAAACCAACCACACCTGAACAACAACAGTAAAAAACCCCAGCAAACCCCCATATGTTATTCTTCACAATATGAGCACTACTCTATGCAAGAATTCATGTCCTGGCATCATTTTGCCAAAAGAGTTGAACAAAAAAACATAGTTAATTCCTTTTAGAGATGAATTCCCTCCTCTTTGTGGATTGAGTTATATACAATTTAGAGAACATAATTCTATACATGTTTTTTTTAAAGGAAAGAAAACAGCCCCAACAAAATTAGAATGAGTCAATAATTTGTTTAAACTAAAAAGAGGAAAGCATTATCAGTGCTTTAGGAGTATGAGTTGTTTCACTGCATAAGTTGTCCAATTTGATGAAATACCAGACCTAGGCCCCATTTGTCTGCACTGTGAAGTGAAACATTTTCGTTGTGTTTAAGAAACAAGTCTACCATAGATTTCCCTTCCCTGAGAAGATCAGTTTCCAATGAAAGCTGAGTAATCTGTATTTATTGGATGTGGTATTCACCTACTTAAACTTCTTTGGGATATAGAATAAACCATAATCAAGATAAAGCACCAGTTAATTTATCCAGGAGATAGCCATCTCTAAAGCACTTTCTTCACAATCTCTGCCTGCTACATTGACCTTTGTAGAGGATACAATTAATCCTCTAACATAACCGAGAGTAACAGCTAATATCCTGACAACAGTCTTGTGTTTAAAACTATCTGCTTTCCCTGACATATATAAACATGTGTCTAAACTAACAATGGCTTCACGTTTTAGTCACTCTGGGGAGAGGGAAGTCTTTCTATTTGCAAAGTAAATTGCAGAACACATCAGCTTACAACAGGCGTGTTGAAATTTTCTCTCAGTTTTAAAGATAGCATCGGCTAAAAACGTACTCTCTTTTATGTACAAAGAATCTCTTTGAATCTGTATTTCATTAATCAATGCTGTCAAAAAACATTTGGTGACTGAATACTTGAGCTTCTGAGAGTTTAATTTAACTTGGCCTCATATTAAGAAGATGGAGGCTCCCTCTTTTCCAAAACTCAATCCTTCCTTAGAGCCTCTGTTTGGGAAATGAAAGTATTAGGAGTGTGAAGTATCTTCCAAGTTTAGCTGCTTAGAAGCTAAGTATCTAGTTCGAAGCAGTCATCCAGCTCCCTCTGTAGCTGGGAGGAAGAGATAAGTGTAAGCTAAAGCAGTGGTATGAAAGCTGGAAAAATACGAAATCTAATTAATGGAGCTGTGCAAGTGACATAATGAAGAAGGCTGGGAGTGATTGACAATCTGACAGAAAATAGACTAAAAAGCAGGATGTGTTTAGCCCATCAAAAATCTGTAAAAGTGTTCTCAAACACCTCTACTCAAACACCACCTACTATTGCAAGTAGGAAGATGCACAGAACTAGTAATGTGTGCATATGATCTTTAAAGATATAGAGAATGAAATAAACATTTCTTTCCTACTAATTGCTACTGTTGCTAACATTTGCATGGTTATGTATAAAGCAATATTAAAAAACTAAAAGTGTGTTGAGATTGATAATCAGTTGTACAATATATGCTACAATAGAGGAGGATCATTACAGTGAAATTCTGGGAGACAGAGGACCTGGTGTGTCCAGAGAGACCAATTGCCCCAGGGAGCTGAGGCTGGTTCATGTGAGAAAACTGCTGGGACTCAGTGGAACAGAGACAAAGGAGAGAATGGCAAATTAAAAAAAAAACAAAACCCACTTTAGAAAGCTGGTTCATTCAAAATATCTGGGAAAATTACTCTTTGAAAGTGGTGATCTCCCACTGATACAGACTGAGACTAATTAACCAGTTTCAATTAAAATCACTTTTGGTAGGTCTGAGTGCAGCCTATTCCAGGTGCGCTGCAATGAACCTTGGATGTCAGCAGAATTTGCATTAATGTCTGCAAAACTGTGACATTAACCATGCAGATGAAGAAACAGCTTTAAAACTGAAATCAACATTTAACTCTGGCACACACACCTCTAATGATCATAATTAGTGCTGCAGGACAGATAACTGGACCTTCAGTCACTAGCTACAGATGGGGGTAGATAGGAAGGAACAAACTGTGCTTTGAAGGGAGCTAGAGACTTCTTTTATTATTTTAGTCTTTTACATTGCACTGCATGGAACTTACACTGAAGGTGAATTCATTATTCACACTTTCAATGATTACTGCATAAAATCAAAAGAGAAGGAAAGAAAAAGACTATTACAACTTACCTTCTCTGAATATTAGACATTAATACATATATTTTGATCAGGTACACAATAATTTGACTTTCACTTTATGATAGAATTTTTCCTGACTTGCATAGAATTTTTTAACCAGTGTATTTCCTAAATCACCTTTCAGTTCACTAACACCTCCATCATCCTAGAGCTGGTCCATCTGCTCTTCCTGATGTTACTTGTGAGATGAAGTGGAATAATTTGTTTCAAATAGGACAGCAGGGTAAATCATTTGTTGGGCTTATATTGAATGTGAAGGCCAAATCTTAAAATCTCTGAATAAATTTAAATAAAAGTAAGCAAGTTCTTATCATTATTTGGATAGTCAGTGCAATTTCAAGACTTGATTAAAAAGAAATCTCCCATCACTATCAGCATGTTTTATGCAATGTTTGCTTTTCACTTTTTTTATTTAACAAATACAGACTCTCTAGGTTCTCAGATGTCAATGAAAAAAGAGCAATATTGCTCAATAGCACAGCAAAACAATATAGTTTTGTATATAAAATAACAGCCAAATCAATGGTTATGTTTCCAGGATAATATATTTTAAAAGACATAATATAAGCCATAAAATAAATTTGGTTTGTGTCTCATCTTTTGATAAACCCCTAATTTTAAACAAAAGGCAAGGAATAAAGTTAACAGACTTTGTTACTGTTATATTTCCATAAGTTTTCTTAAAACCCATCCATCCTTGAATAAATTCCCTACTGTGTTACTCCTGTTGTAGAATGGTATATTCTTGTACAATAAGCAGAGTTATTCAGTAGTGAAATGGGCGTTTTCAGTGGAATCTAATTTATGTACCTCTGGACAGTTCTCAAGTATATGACAAGTTCCAGTATATGCCAACAGTGTCATTCCCGACAGCTTTCTTTGTGGTGTGAATTCGACTTCTCCTTTGAAGCCTGCTAGTAGGGAACAGGGAAATTGAGCAAAACAAACTGAAAAATATTCCCTTAATAACTTGAAAAAAATTGTGTTTGTAAATGAACAAAATTATACTAGTGTGGAGTAGTGACTCATAGATTTGTCTTTAGAACAGAACTCTGCTAAGTGACATAGAGATGGGCTCTTTTCTGTCTTGGCTGTGCAGAGGAGTTTGGTTTGGACAGAGTTCCTATTCTTCCATAGTGTGTTCAGGCAGGAAGTGACTAATCTGCATGACTAGATCAGATTTAGATGCATACTTTTTGTAAATAGCTAGATGATATGCAGCATGCTCCAAAACACTCGCATTCATTTTACCAACATGCATTTTTAATTTCCATCTATAAAGAAGAAATAATGTGAAATGAATCCTGTTATGTTAGATAGTTGAAGAACCTTTATAAACATGAAAGATCACAGAGGCATGATGGTGGGCAGCAAATCCTCAATACCTCAGTCTGGAAAAGGAGCCACTGCCCCAGTCCCAGGGTAGTGATAGGAGTGGTCAGGTCCCATGGGAGAGGGGTCATCCAGCAACAGGAGTAGATGGGGACACTCTCTGTGTTACTCCAAAGAAAAGGAGCTTTGCCAAGGGCTACAGAGCTTGCTGAGAAAAGCAGAGTATTTGAGGACCGAAGAATACGTGTTATGGGATATTTACATATGGAAAGGGAAAGGTAAAGATGTTTGGGCCAGGAGAAGTGCATTTATTGTGTTCACACCTGCCTCCCAAACTAGTTCTCAAAACTTCTCTACTAATGTGCACATTTCCCAGGAGGATATGTCCCAATCTCCTTGACTGCTTCATTCTTTAATGAGGACTATTCCTCAGCTCTGCAAAAAAGAAATTGAGTTGACCTAAGCTGTCTTCCACCTCTCCAGATGGGGAATAACGTCTATCCTGTCATCATTCTTCCCTCTAGTTCATAGAACTGTTAAAGTTGGAAAAGACCTCAAAACCATCAAATCCTACCTAGTCCCACTATGTTCACCACTAAACCGTGTCCACAAATGTCACATCTCCATGTTTTATGAACACTTCTAGGTGGTGAGTCCATCACTTTCAGGGCCAGATTGTTCGAATGCTTGATAATCCTTTTCATAGAGAAAATTTTCATAATATCCTATTTGAACCTCTCCTGGTCGAAACTGATGTAATTTCCTCATCATGTCAGCTCTTTCCTGGAAGAAGAAACAACCCTACCTGACCCCAACCATCTTTCAGGCAGTTGTTGAGAGCAATAAGGTCCCCCCTGAGCCTCCTTTTCCAAGCTAAACAACCCCAGCTCCCTTAGCTGCTCCTCATAGTACTCGTGCTCCAGAACCTCCACCAGCTTTGTTGCTCTTCTCTGGACTTGCTCCAGCACCAAAATGCCCTTGTAGTGAGAGACCCTAAACTGACCCCAAGCTGTGGCTTCACCAGTGCACAGTAGAGGGGGACAATCACCACCCTGGTCCTGCTGGCCTCAATATTTCTGATTAAAGCCCAGATGCCACTGGCCTTTTCCACCACCTGGGCACACGCTGGCACGCATTCAGCTGCCTGTTGACCAGCACCCCCAGGTACTTTTCCACAGAGCTGCTTTCCAGCCACTCTGCCCCAGCCTGTAGTGCTACTTGGGGTTACTGTGACCCAAGAGTGGGACCTGGCACTTGGCCTTGGTGAACCTCACGCAATCGGGTTCAGCCCAATGATTCAGGGGCTTCCTGACTTCCAGCAAATAAACACTCCCACTGAACTTGATGTTGACTGCAAAATTACTGAGGGTGCACCTGTTCCTCTCATCCAGCTCATTAATAAAGATATTGAACAGAGCTGACCTCAACACTGAGCTTTGGGGAATCCCATGAGGGAACAGCCCCCTGCTGAATTTCACTCAATTCACCAGCAGTCTCTGGGCCAGGCCATCCAACCAGTTTTTAACCCAGTAAAGAATGCACCTGTCCAGGTCATGAGCAGACAGTTTCTCCATGAGAATGGCTGTGGGAAACAGTGTCAAAGGCTTAAAAAAATCTAGGTAGAGAATATTCACAGGCTTTCCCTCACCTACTAAGCCTCACTACTCACCCATTTCAGTTTATTATGTAGGACTCCATAGATGGAAATGCTATAGAGACAGGTCACATTTTGCATTAATCAGATCTTTATATTCTCCTGGAGTTTAGTGGTTTCAGTCAGAGTTTACAAGGTTACATTCAGCTCAGGGGAAGCAAAGAAGAAAATATGTTCAGTATTAATCTGTGTCACCCAGACTTTGAAGAAGTTCACAAAGTCTTAGAAAAAATACACTAACAGCATCTACTTCTTTACAGAATTTCTTTTGTGTTATGCTGCTGGACTTTTTTTTCAGTCACTTAATATACTGTGAATACCCTGACCATTGCAAGATTGCAACAGTTTTAAACATACATTGAATTTTAAGCTCTGAACTACTGTGAAGTATCCTTTTAAATGCTAACAGCATGAAACACTGTGTAGGAAAGCAAAAGAGCTCAAGGTAAGGGTATATATCTTTCTAAAACTGGAAAATACAAGAATTCACGGAGCTGAATCTTGGCTTTAATTTCACCAGGGAGCAAGTTCACAACTTTCCAACCTGACACTTCACACTGCCAAAACTACCACCTGGGCTTTCTGAGAAGTATCAAAAAGAAAGAGAGGAAGAGAAAAAAAAGAAAAGTTTTTAGTTAGGAGGAAGATGTGCCCTTTGACCTAAATGGTTAGCAAAGGAAACTTGAGGTTGCTGTGGTTACAAAAAACTGGTAATGGAGTTTTTGTTTCCTTACAAAGAATTCCTAAAGAGGTATTCTCTGAGCACAGCAGGAAACACACAGGAGAAACATAAATTTTGAGTTATTCGCAAAGAGACCTTCAGAAAATATTTCCTTCATAAACCAGCTGTTGTGAAGACTGTTTCACATCTGAGAAAGAAAAGTTCAAATATGTTTCTAGTATGCATAACAATTTGAAAATTGCTAAATTATCCTAAAACCCACCAGATCAAATCAGTCAAAAGGAAAAAACTAAAACAGCCCAGAAGGACAGAACCATATTAATTTAAATTAAATTTTATATAGAAAAAGAAACAGTGACTCAGTCCTTACCACTTATTTTTATATGCATAACTGCAGCACTTGCTTCATTATTTCTGTCTTTAGTCTCTGCAGCTCTCATGTGCTTCAGCAAACCTGTGTTGCATTCCCTCACCATGACATTTCCTTGCCACATCCCATTAGACAGATTGTGATGCTTAGAGCTTGTGCTGAATGCAGAGCAGCTCCATATCATCCTTCTGCCATGCTAGAGATCTGGGGAGCTGGATCAGGTGACAGATCTGTATTGCTGGGTGAGGTGAGCCCTGGACTGCTCATAGGTTTCCATCTTAGTGAAACTTTCAGGTATTCCAAAGACATCCCAGGAACAATCTTGGGTGTACACAATGTGGACACTGAGAAGAAGAGGCAACAAAATAAAATGTGACACTTTAATATAACCCTAAAGTCCTGTAACTTGCAAGTCAGATTTTGTACTGAACACATTGAGCCTTGGCTGTGAAGCCACCTGTCTTCTAATAAGTACAAAGGAAATACTTTTCTAACACTTTGTGATGTTAATATTTTAGCACTTCTGAGCAAATAGTACCTTGTCTCCAGAACAAGGAGTCATCCACAAACCATTAACATGAGTGGTACAGTGGTATTCAGTTTAAGGTTGAACTTCATGGTCTTGGAGATCTTTTAATCTTTTCCAGTCATAATGATTCTGTGATTCTGATATTGTACATTGAGTATTAGTACACTAGACTTGATTGTATCTTTCCGTATCCTGATTCACATATAATTTCTGTGTATTTCAATTTAAATTAAAATATTTAACAATGTAACCTTACACATGTATATTTTCCATGTATATACATGTTCACTATCAAATAAGGACTAACACCAATGGCATGAGATTCAACAAGACCAAGTGCCAGGTCCTACACTTAAGCCACAAGAATCTCATGTTATAGGCTGAGGGCTGAGGGAAAGCTGCTCAAAAGAGAAGGATCTGGGGGTGCTGGTTGAAAGTGGCTGAACAGGAGCTGACATGAGCCCAGCTGGTCAAGAAGGCCAGTGGCATCCTGCCCTGAATCAGCAATAGTGTGACCAGCAGGGCCAGGGCAGGGATTGTCCCTCTGTACTTGGCATTGGTGAGGCTTCACCTCCAGTGCTGTGTCAGCTCTGGACCCCTCAGTTCAGGAAGGACATTGAGGGGCTGGAGTGTGTCCAGAGAAGGGCAATGGAGCTGCAACACAAGTCCTGTGAGGGGTGGCTAAGGGAGCTGGGGTTGTTTAGTCTGGAGAAAAGGAGGCTTGTTACTTTTTACAATTACCTGAAAGGAAGTTGTAGCCAGGTGGGGATCAACCTCTTGTCCCAGGAAACCAGCTACAGGATGAGATGACATAGCTGCACCTGGGGAGGGTTAGATTGGATATTAGGAAGAATTTCTTCACAGAAAGTGTGAGTAGACATTGGAATGGGCTGCCCAGGGAGGTGGTGGAGGCACCATCCCATGAGGTGTTTAAGGAAAGACTGAACATGGCACTTGGTGTCATGGTGTAGTTGACATGGTGGTGTTCGGCCATAGATTGGACTTGATCTCAGAGGGTTTTTCCAACCGAATTGAATCTGTGATTCTGTGATTCTTTGAAGGGCATTAAAATCTATGGTACGTAGAAGGAAACTGACATTCAAATACAAAGTCCTTGTGCTCCAAATTAAATTTTGTATTGATCTTTCAACAGGGTGAAACATGCCAATGTTTTTTTTTTTATGTGTGTTTTATACCATTGGTGGCTGTGGTATGATCTTCTGTGCAATGGCAGATGACACTTTTGATCTTATATTTTAGTCTGTTATCTTGGTTTCTATACCAGAAACCACAATCTGGTAAACTGCTGCATATTATAAATTATGATGGAACAGAATTTCTCATTTAATTTCCTACAGGATTCACCATTTACCTGAAAAAATAATAGAATTTGTCATCATTCTTTCTCTGAGTCAAAAACTCAGCATACCTCAGTTTAAACTTTTTCTAATATTTTGAAAATGGCAACATGATCTTGGTTTAGGTTTTTTTTTCTTTTTTTTCTTTTTTTATCTTCTGCAGAAAGTAGCAGGAATGCATGATATCTTAAAATGTCACTCAAAGCACAAACTAATTTAGACAATCCAACCAGAAATTTTGCAACTTCTTGTACTTGATTTGGATCAAAAATAACATTAGAAAGACAAATAAAGTGTTTGTGGCTGACTTTTTTTTTTTTCCTTAGAAAATCATAACACTTTGCATTTACTTTTTAATGGGACAAATTCATTCCTAAATAATTTCTACAGCCAAAATATATCAGAATTTTTAAACCGAAAATTTAATATACAATTTTTTATTTATAAATCTGAAGGATTCTGGAAATGATAGATGCCAGATACATAAATTAATCTTTCCAGAAGAATTCCTGAGGCTCATCTTTTGAAACAGAGAAAAGAAGAAATAGATATCATACCACACACAAAGACCTTGTGCTTCTAGATGTCCTCACTAATGTATTACATTTTAGTTATGTGAAACCTAAGTCTGATGAGGCAAAACCAGTTTCTTTCTACAGACTTCTAAATAGAAACCAAGTGGGAAGTGGCCAGAGAATAACTGTCTTTCATCAATCTAGTTTACACTGCCTTTTTTTCTTGTATTTAGGCTGCTATCTAATCCATTCCTAAACTCTACGCCTACTTGCTGAAGCTGAAGTTCTAAAGCTAAAGGGGAAGCAGTTTCAATGCCAGCCCTACTTACCCTTGCTTAATTTTGTATGCTGCACAGCAACACAACAGTACAAGCAGGTGGGTAGGTGGGACATCTGGTCTGAGGAATACACTTTCAATTTCATTCAATACAATGAATTTCATTCAATACAATGAATTTCAATACTTTCAATTCATGTTGTTTTCAGCTTCTCTTATTTTTCATTCAAAAATGTTGCAGATGCCAAACAAGCTTATTCTTGTGAGACAGAATATGCAAAATGTAACACTAATTCGCTGCCTGACTGAAAGATTTATAAAACATTTGATGGAGCGATGGTAGAGCACATGTATTTACATTGCAGGAATTATCCCAAAGTACAGGATGGTTGGCATGGAATTTAAAGATCTTACTAAATGCTGTAAAGGTGATGTTATCAGTGGCTTCATGAACATTTGCAAAGACATGCCTGGGTAAGGTATCTGTCTCAATCAGACAGTGGAGCTACTTTACACCCACTGTTGTCATCAAGCTTAATGTTAATCAAAAATGTTTTGGCAGACGGGAGCCAACAACATGATCTGCTATGTGAGGAGATGAAGCTGGATATTATACTGAAGAAACCTCTCATGTAACTTTTACTCACAGCTTTATTGCTAAAATAAACTTATAACTGCCTATGGAGAATTCAGATAGTACAGTGTTGGAAACCCTGTGGTTACAAGAAAATGGATATTTTTTCTTGGGGAAAGAATTTGTATGGGATGCAATAAATACAACACAGAACCATATACTGAACGAAAGAAAAAGAACATACTCAATATTCAATAGCCATTCATTATTTCAAGTGTTGCTATTAGCTCATTGAACAGCTATAAGACTTTTAGGGAAAAAAAGCAACATTTTGTTTTCCAAGAAGTAATACGATAATTAAAAACAATCTTAATTCTGTCAGTCTCAATCTTGCAGTTTCAGAGCTTCTTGAGTTAGATTTGAGAGCCTAAGAGCCTAATAATGTTCTCAAACTTACCTTTTTGTATTATATAAAATGTAGGATGGGATTTGATGGTGTAATTTCCTAACAATCACTTTGCAGATTGCACACAATAAAGGATCTCTAAATATTTTATTATTCCTTAATAATCTAAGCACAGTATAAACTTGATTCTCATATTGATTCTTGCAATTTAATATTTCAGTTAATAATGAATGTGACAGGCTTAAAATATTCATGCATTAATACAACAGGAAATATTAATGCATTGGCCTATCTGACCAATGCATTGAGACATTAAAGTTGAAATTTAGTATTGGATACCTGCATACTTTATTATATTGCATGAAGCATGTAAGAAACAACAAAAAATTCAGCTCTTGCATGTCATAATTAAACAAAACTTGGGCTTTATCAATTGAATTCTATCTTTTTGATATTTTCTATGTTAGTGACATAAAAATTGATTATGAACATCAGTTCTGATGTCCTCTTTTCAGTATAAAATTTGATCATTTAACTTTTAGTAAGACCTGCCTGCCCATATATGTGAAATGAAATTCCATATCTTCATAACAAATATGTGATGAAATTTCAAAACATTCTGAGCACATTAAATATGTAGCTAGATTATTATGAAGTGCTGTATTTAAAGAGCAATTACCAACATAAATAAATACACAAACAAACAAAGAAACAAATATAATCCATTAACAGTATTCAATTTTGTCCTGAGTGCTGCTTTGTATGAGTATCTCTGCTGAATTATAATTTTTTTTTGGAAAATCATGACATACTAGTTACTGATAGCAATATCAAGCATGCCTTAAAAAGCCTACTGATTAGAAATGGCCTCCTGAATGGCACTTGGTTTTCATCAGGGACTGATCAAATACACAAACTTTTCTGTGTTGGCAGTTTCTTCTTAAGGCCTGAACTATTTATTGAATTTTTTTCCCTATGGAATAAAATCCTGCATGTTATTATTCTCTTTTGTACTTTTCATTTCTTAAAGTAACCAAATCAGTCACCTTTTTCTGTAATGGTAGCATGCTATCTATTCATGCTTGATAAGCAGATGAAAAAATCTAAGTAAGCCAATCCATTTGAAATATTGAGGGCTCTTATTGGACGTAATCTTTTTTTTATTGTTAATTCTTAGAATTCTTTAAGGAGAAAGTAATTTAATTATTTCCATCACCTTATTTAACACTTCACCTTTTCCTGCATTTTGGAATAAAATATTTAAAGAGTATAATAATCAAAACTAATATTTCTGCAGTTATGTGATGTTGTATTTCACTTCCTGTTATATTCTTTCATTGTGTGTCAAATACATAATATTCTGCTTTCCACTTAATCATCTTGAAAAGGAGAAACAATATCTATTCCTAAAAATATAACTCACATCCTTGGCAAGATTCAAAAATGTATATACAATTCATATGCATATGAATTTAGGTATATTTTTCTAAACATACATAAAGTAAATATATAGATATTATTGCATATATTTTCATGAAGGGGAAAGTGTGCTTAACCAATGTGATTGCCTTCTAAAATGGGAAAATATGGATGGATAGATAAGAGAAGAGCAGTAATTTCTCTGATGACCCAAACCAGGAAACATTGATCAATACCCCAGAAGTCTGTGCAGCCCTGCAGAAGGACCTGAACAGGTTGGATGGCAGAGAGGAACTGTCTGAAATACAGCAAAGGCAAATGAAGGATCCTGCACATGGGGAAGAATAATCCCTGCATCAGCACAGGCTTAGGTCTGACCAGCTCTGTGGAGAAGGACCCATGGATCCTGGTGGACACCAAGCTGTCCATGAGCCGGCAGTGCCCTTGTGGCCAGAGGGCCAATGGAATCCTGGGCTACATTAGGAAGAGCACTGCCAGCAGGTCCAGGGAGGTGATCCTGCCCCTCCACTCAGCCCTGCTGAGGCACATCTGGAGTGCTGTGCCCAGTTCTGGGCTCCTCAGTGCAAGAGAGACATGGAGCTCCTGGAGTGGGTCCCACAGAGGGTGACAAAGATGATCAGGGGAAGGGAGCATGTCTCTTACGAGGAAAGGCTGAGGGAGCTGTGCCTGTTCAGTCTGGAGAAGAAATGACTGAGAGGGGACCTCACCAGTGTTTATCAGTATCTGAGGAAAGGATATCAAGGGGGCGGAGCTGGGCTCTTCTCATACCCTGAGAGTGCATTGTGTTGCACAATGTGTTATATTTGTACAGTTAGTACAAATAAAGCTACTGAATGTACTACATGCAGTGTATTAATTTACTGCAAAAACCTGAATCAAACATTAAATAAATCTTTGGAGCCCAATATGCAAACTTCAATAAGAAATTTGTAAGATCCTAGAAGTCTATAATTATTTCTGAAAAATTTGATCCCTATATGATAAAATTAGCTTCTCATCAGTTTAGTATTGCAGTACTTTTGCTTCTAAGATATTATTGATCTGTGGAACTATGAGAAACTTCATTGATAAGGATTTCCATGGTAAAAAAATATTTTTCTAGCTGTTATTATTTCACATGAAAATCTCTCCCTGCAGGTAGAGTGCAATTGTGCAAAGAAATCTCTCAGTTGTGTGTTTTAACACTACTGCTTTTTAAAAGAAATCATAAGAATTTCTATTTATATTTCAAACTGAATCTCTGGAATTATTCTTAACAGAAAAATATTTGCTAAATACTAACACTTCAGCGTTTGTTTGTTTTTGGGTTTTTTTAAAGCAGTAAAAATACTGTTAAACAAGAAAAATATTTGCTAGGTTTCTACTTTTTTAGCTGATACATGTTTCAGTAAAATATGATCCCCTCAAAAACATGCAATACTTGCATAGCTGAGCAGTTTTTCACACCCAAATCCCCATTGACTCCTGTGGCCCAAGAAGTGCAAGAATAAACTACAGAAGCCCATTTCAGGCATTCAGGTCTAATTTCTCCATGTTTCTCTCAGATATGGAACAGCTTGTGTAGGAACAAAATATCAGGCACAATATTTACAGTCATTTGAGCTTTATTATTCCTGACCAGGGCATTCAGAATTACATTACATAATCTAGTTAGATCTACCTATTTATTAGATTTAGCTAGCTGCATCTTTTGAAGGTTTTGGGGATGAAGGAAGAAAGTAGGATTTGGAAAAATGGAAAGAAAAAGGATTTCTGCATCCACACATAATTTTCTAATGAAAAAACAGCAAAATGTTGAACACAAGGAACAAAGTTGTAAAAAGAAGAGGCAAGATATTAAATATATCAAGAATTGCAGGTCAATATTATTTTTTAAATAGTATATATTTCCAAGGTGACTAAAAATTTCTCTTGTTCACTTTGCATGCAACCATACAGTTTCGAAAGGCCACATTGGTCATTGATATACATTGTGAGAGAACCATGGAAGACCAAGAACCCTCCCCTGTTCAGCTAATTGTCAGGAGCAATTTATTTACTGACATTTGCTACTGGAGTGTGGATTTTCCATACTACCATCTCATGGTAGTATGGAAATAAATAAATAAAATCACATATACCATGCACCTCAATATGAAACCCGCTGTATACTGAGCAACTTAAAACTCTTTTGTGCTGATGAACATGCAAGAATGGTTCAATATATGGGTTTATTGCTTGTTGGGGTCTTGGAAACAGGACCTATTGTATTCTGATGGTTATTCTGATCCCTCTTTTCACTGCAGCTGAATGTTAGCACTAAAAAATATTTCTCAAAAGCAAATAGAAATCATACCTGCTTTATTTTATAAAGGTTCTTTCCTGTGTTAGTTAACAGCTATGAAGATGTACAATTTGATCCAAGATCTTCACACTAGATATTGCTATCATCAAAGGGGATCATGGTGTGATGATGTGTGCAACATCGCATTTGAAACTCTCCCTGTGATGTTTTTCATATTCGAACTATTGTGACAGTGTTTTCTGTCCTCCAAAACCTGAGCAGGAGATCTGTATTAATACTTTTAATAGAGATTTATTGACTATTCAATAACTTAAAAATATTAGTAGCCTTTTTTTCTGGAATAAAAAGAAGCTGTCAATAATTATGCAGGAACTTAAGCCAAATCAATTTTCATTTGCTGGGGTAGGCAAGATTCACTTCTCAATATGTGTTCTTTGAATCATATAAACATGTACATTTATAACTTCATGGGCTAGATCAGTGAGAATAATGCATGGTTTTCATAGTCTTTGGGCTTATCAGATGATAGGGACTCTCCACTCCTCTCTGTTGTTTAACCCAGTACTGACTCCCAGACCCAGAGTGTTGAGGAATATTGTGCTATTCATTATATGGAATAGTTTTAAAATGTTGACTTCCTAATTAAAATACAAGGTTTTCTAAACTCCAAATCCTTGTGTTCTTATTCCCAAAGAATATTGTACCATCAATCTCGGAATTTCCGACTCTTTCTGTGGTGGGATACTTTTTGCTATACATCACTGGTTAGACTATTCAGAAGAATTTAGCAGAGATTCCTGTTACATTATAGAGAAGAGCCTAACATAGCTTCAAATGTGGTACACTTAGAGCATTTTCCAAAAGTAACATTATATGAAGTTCTTTGTAATTTTCCAGCCTTAGCTAGATATGAACGACAATTTTGCACAGGCAATAATGCTCTTCATAGAAAGGATTATATGTCTGCATAAATCTTTGTAAAAGCCCATTAGTGGTATTTTCAGGAATAATCTAAGTAGAAAAGCATCTAGACTAAGTGGAAATATTAGTCCAGTTATGTCTAAAAATTATTCTATTTATCAAGAGCCAAAATTGAGCAACACAATGATAATGTCACCATATTAGGATGAGATTTTTTTTTTTATGGCAGGCTATCCAAGAGTTTGTGGAAATAAAGTCATTAATCCCATTGAATCTTGCTGATGTCATACACATGCCAAAATTTTTTTTCACCTTATTTTAAATGAGAATAAGGAACCAGAATAGTGAGACGTGCAATTCTAGGACAGGGAATAATTATTTTCTGATACATTGGGATGTAGATCTTTATGCTAGACTTTAATACACAAAACTTACTCTGAAGTAAAAAGTTTTGGGAACCTCACTTCAACAGTTTGGTTGTTTTAAACAGCAAAGAAAGAGGACAGGAACTGTGTGATATGTGACATATCTTAAGAAATTTTCTCCAGAAAGCCATCAACATTAGAGGAATTGTTACTCTTATCTGTCTCACCATCAAGAGGCAGTCTGGTAGGAGACCAAATAATTGGGAGGGCTGGATGCTTCAAATAAGCCAGCAAAAAATTGAAGATATCAAAAAATGTAGCAACTACATGTATAGTGAATCAATGTTTTCTACAGTGGAATTTATTAGGCACAGCAAGGTTTCTTCCAGAGAAGATTTCTTTGGAGACTCTGATTTGAAGGAGTTTTCTATGACTGTGGTAAAGGGATCCAAAATAATCAATGAGGCTGGATAAGACTAAGAGATCACAATAAAACACTGGAGATTACCTAGTCCACACCCCTGATCTGTGCAGGACAGTCTCCAGTTCCGGACCAGTGAGCTATGGCTTTGTCTAGATGAATGTTAAAGTCTCCAAGAATGGAGATCCACAGCCTTTTTGTGAAATCTCAGTACGCTCTGCACTAATTTACAAGGGAAGACTATTCTCTTAATGTCCAGTTGAAGCTTCCTGAGACGTCATGTGGCTCTTACCCCCTGTTGTATTACCTTTGACAACTGAGAAGAGTCTCAGTCCTGGAGCAGCCCCCAGGTAACCACAGGCTGCTATTGAATCATGAATTAGACACTGTGCTACTGAACTAATAAACCTCAGAATACCTTAACCCCTTCCCATAGATCACATGCCCCCCCCCACCCTCCCCAGAATAGCAGCCTTGTCTCCACTTTCCCACAGACCTCGGGGGATTCAAAACTGGACTCAGCATTCAATGCTCAGCCTTACTAGCTCTGAGCAGAGAGAGACGATAACTTCACTGCAGCTGCTAGTCATGCTGCTCCTGTTGTAGCTTAGTGTGAGGTTTTGCTTGTATGCTGTGGAAGTGCATTGTTGAATACAAATTCAGCCTGCATTCACTGTAATCCCCAGGTCCTCTCCAGAAAGACTGCTGCCCTGCCAATCACTTTCCCATTTGTACTGATTCCCTGAGTTGTTCTGCATTGTGTGTGTTTGGAAGGAGCTTGAGGATATGAACAGCAGTAACTGTACCAATGTCTGCCACTTACAAGGGGGAGTTTTCAGTCCCTTTAGAAGGTATGAGAACTATTTAATTCCATAGTTTCTTAAAAAGCTTAATAATTAATTTTCTGCGAATAAGAAAACCTAATTTATTCAGAGTCCAAGACCATAATTTTTGACTGAAGCAATATATAAAGATAAGTATCAAAGATTCATAATTTCATTTGTATCAATGATGCATTTAGACTGAGTTAAGACAGACAACTCTACTATTATTCAAAAGAGGCAGCAACCAGCCACAGAAATTCATTTTTTAAGGGCAAAGAATATTGTCATTTTTGGTACTAACCTTCTCTCATGAGGACTTAACAATAAGCAAATGAAAAGAGAAATATATCTGGTCACAGTCTGGGCATTTCCTCTCAGACAGCTAAAGCACAGTTCTTTAAAAAGGAATCCCATGAATGCTTCTGTTGTGAAATGTAGGATATTTTGTAGCTCCTTTCAGATGTTTCAGCAGAGAAAAGTTAATTTTAAAAAGAGTTGTTAATTCAAAATCTTTAAAATCATAGCTGTCCAGCACACTAGAATCATACTTTGTAAACCACACCTTGTAAACTCTACAGTAATTAAGAAACTCCACACCCACCCATATACATTTCGATCAGGCAAAATTTTTATAATTAAAATATTAGTATTTATGGATATTTCAGTCAATATAATCAATATTTTCATGGGCAGAAATTAAATTATTTATCAAAAATCTGGTTTCAAAAACATCCAAATTATATAAAATTTTATCTTTGCTTTTAAATAGTTGACTTGCTTCTAAAACATAATTATTTATATTATGGCATATATTTTTCATTTAAAAGGAAAAGTATGCAGAGAATAAATTATATTTACATTCTGATTTCTCAAAATACAGTACATTTCTTCTTCTTTAAATCAGGCATGTTGCACACTATTAAAATTATATCTTAGAAATTATAATTGGATTTTTTTGTATGAATGTCTCCATAGAGTGCTAAGAGATACATTTTCCTAAAAAAGGAAAATATGAAAAATAAGGTGCTATTTGAATTCCAAAGATTTATCTTTGTATTACAGAATTTTAAGTTGCAATCAAGAATTAAACAGGGACTATATATATGTGATATCAGTATAAAAGTAAATAAGTAATGTGGAAAGCAATGCAACAGTAAATGCAGCACAATGGAGTCCTTCCTCTCACTTGCCTTCACTTTTCAGAACTAAGCTCTCTTAATGAAAAAGTTCAAGGGAATTGCTTCTTGAAGCTAATTCCAGGTCAGAGATTCATATGTTGTACCTCTATTACAGTATAGTTCTGTGCCCTTATTTAGCTCTTATTATCAAGCTTTCCATCTGTTCCTTTTTTTCCCCAATGCTTTCTTGGATTCTCTGATGGGATTTCAAAGAAAGTGGATTCATTGCTCCTCAAGGACAGAATTTACATGTTACTTTATTGATGAACAATTTAAGAGTCCAGTTGGGTGCCACTGGGTATCAATTACAATTCTTGCAAGGACCTGGCATGAATTTACTCACGATTAATGAGATGTCAGCACACTTGAAAGAAATGCATTGATGTCCAATAGCAAAGTAATCAGACCCTCACAAGGCCAGGTAATATGAACATCTTTCAGAGGGGTTTCATCTATCTTAAGTGTCATGGGTAGATTCAGTACACTTCACAAAGGGAAAAGATTTTGCAAGACAGAAGTACAATACTGGGACCTTCCAAATGTTAAATTAAATAAAAATATAGTGAACCTAGGAAAGGAAAAGCCTAACTTTTGAGATATGCCTTTGTAGTTGTGTATGTATAGGTATATATATATATATATGTAAATAAATATATATATATGTAAATAAATATATATACACATAGATATACACAATCTGTATAAACTTGAATCTAAAATTACCAATTTTAAAAATTTTTTGCCCACTTTTTTTCTGGATTAGGCATGAGGGAAGTTTTAAGCATCCAGGTTTTGCATTTTGAATCCTGCTGTTTATGGCTTTTCCTCTCTTGGGCAGCACCAAGTGCTGAGAGTTAAGTGCCTGGGTTTCATAGGGTACTTCTGAGGAGGGAAAATGAAAACAAGACAAACAACATGAACATTTTGACAGCAATTATTACAAAATTCCAAGTGCAGATCTGTTTCTAAAATGCTACTTTTCTCCTGATTGTAAACCTGTGACTCCGGGCTTTGGAAATGACTTTGCTATGTATAAGTGTCAGAATCCACATTCTGGAAGCTGTTGATAAATTATGTATTATCAGATTTTAAACAATGAAGCAGTGCTAATGATATGCAAGTTTACATACCACCTAGGATTAAAGCAAAGCTTTTAACTTCTCTTCAGTCCAGGAAAATCTGGTCTACGT
This sequence comes from Agelaius tricolor, assembly GCF_023055355.1. Taxonomy (NCBI): domain Eukaryota; kingdom Metazoa; phylum Chordata; class Aves; order Passeriformes; family Icteridae; genus Agelaius; species Agelaius tricolor. The sequence goes on from NW_027269263.1 coordinate 38,449,572, forward strand.
AGCCTTATCGGACATCTGCAGGGCATTCTCCTGCTTCATGACTCTGAGGGATCAGAAGATTCAAGTCACCAGGTTTCTACTTTACTACAAGCTACAAGAATGGGGATTGAAGCACTGAAATTCTTCCTATTGCAGCTGTCTGATCAAACTCAAATTAGAAAAATTGTGCAAATTTTTGTTGTGCTACAGCAGATACATTGTCAGTTTGGAAGTATTATTACTCTTACATTTTTGCAAGTAGAGAAACTTGAGCCAAGTATTACCTGCTGTGAGCAGATGAGGTAGAGTCTACATATCTTAATGATTCCAATTATTTTTTACTTAGTTACAATCACAATCATATTTATATAAGTGAAATTCATTTCTCAGAGAGAAATGCACTTAAACGAACTGGCTGAAAAAGTGTTCTGTTGTTGAAAGAACTGCTTGGGAAGAACTCATCCAAAAACTATTGTTCTCTCCTAGAAAACTTCCTAAATAAAGCTGATGGAACAAAAGTGTATAAGTAATTAGGTCCATCCAGATACATTGTTAATATAAATGACCAAATATTTGATATAACATAATTTCACTGTGGGCAACGGCAATAGGAATATTAAATTGAGAATGCTGTTGAAGTGTTTACAAAAATGAGGGGAAGTTTATAAACCAAGGCAATATTTCTCCATTGCTACTCTTCAAATGCTGCAAAAGTACCCATATGTCTAAAATTGAAAATAATGGTGCATGAAAATTTCCTCATGAACTACAGCTTTTAGTTTCCACCAATTAGAATTGAACTAAGGAGGAGGTTATTTGCATTTGTTGGAGCATCAACTTAAAATGGGTTCTCCAAACTTCTTTATCAGCTTGATACAATCTCTTTAAAAAATCAAATATGTAATTGATTTGACTAGAGTATGTCTCACATGGTGGAGCATCATATAAAAATTCTTTGATATATAGTATTCCTGTAATGAAATTTTAACTGACTCTCACTGCCTCAGGATAATGATGAGAATGTGATAGTAATTCTCAATAGGATTTTCCTAGCAAACAATTTTTGGTGACATATTAAATTAAACATCCTAAATAAGGATTTGATTTCTCTTAAATTAACATTTCTTTTTAATTTATAATAATTTGATATCAATTAAGATACACGCTTGACAATTTAGATACATGTCCACTGTTGTATAGTACAACTAAATAAATAGATGTTTGTATAACAAATTGGTGGTTAGTTATATTTGGATAATAAAACCAGAGATATATAAGTTTTGAGATTAAGATGAACATGTTGTGTTTGCTTTCAAAAATGTACACTGAGCAAAATATTTCATGTAAATACTTAAAAAATTTAGAAATTGGTCATTGTGATGGATGCACTTGACACCTTAAACAAACTAACCATACCTTGGTGCAGTTTCCAAAAGGGACAAAGGCTTGGGCTGTGGCTCCTGGCTGTTCCTCCTCTAGGAAACCCCCAAAGGAACAGAGTGACCCACAGTTTTTCCAAGAGTCACTCGTCAAGGACCAAAGAAAGTTGTAGGAACAAGGAGTCTCATTCATACCTTTTCCACTGTATGTATTTTGACCACAAGAGAATAACTTATTTTCCAGAAATAGCAGCTACATCAGGAGTTTAGAAAGCAGGGGCATCCTCTCTGGATCTCATGACTCAGTGGGAGAGTCTCCCTTGCACTTTTATGTCTCTAGTCTCTGTGTAATTCATTCTACTTTGATTCTAAGTCAATTTTCCTTTGCGTGGTTTTTTTCAGGCAGTAAGTTATAGAGTAAACCTTGCCACTGAGCTTTGATAAATGGCACCTCAAAAAATTCAAATTAAAACCTCTTTTGCTAATACTTTGGACGGTGATTCTTTGAATTACTTAAATCTCTCTTTCACTACAGTCAGTCATGGATCCAAAATGAAAAACTCCAGAGAAATGTAAAATATTTAATTTAAGAAAAAAATCAAATTATTTCTTTAGTTTTTGTTTCCCAGGTATTACTGATAACAAAACTGATGGTACCTCAGCTGCACTTTCCTTTCTGTTAGGTCAGCTCAGCTAAGGCCTGACAGACCAGTAAGGGCTTTCTCTTCATGGCCATCCCAAATTTCAGCTCAGAAGGGAACAAATCTTAACTCTACATAGACTCCTCCTGCAGTTTGGGTGAACATTTAAAAAATTCTTTTATCTTCAAATAATACCACATCAAATTGTCTAATAGGCTAGCTGTGACCATTGAGGATGAATACAATACCATCCCAAATTGTGCCATTTAATCCCTAACTTAAAATCCTTCCAAGGAGACAACTAATTCCCGCTGAATCAAAACACGCTTGGCATGGATTTCCTTAATTAAAATATTGATCTTTTTTTAAAAATCTCCATTACTTATTGTCTCTATGGACATATAAAAAGGTGATGAAATATAATGTGCTTGCACTTGTTTGAGAGAAGAAAGAACATCAGCAGCACATTGCAAAGTTAATGTCAATGCAGCTCAGATAGCCAGTAACTGTAGGGAAAGGGAGTAAGAGCACAAAGATGTTTGAGCAACAATTACTTCTTCTTGTGGAGAGAATTAAGGGAAATAGCTGGGAAAATTATAAATGAAGAACAACTAAAATCCTGAAACCTTCTCTTGCCCACATGTTTCCAGGAATCACTTGCAGAATATATATAGTTATATCACAGGAATTAATTAGTCTAATGGACCCGATAGGAAGCAGTAAAAAACCCCACAATATCAGTGATACTGCTCTGGTTTATTTTATTGGATTTCACACTCTGAGCACAAAGCATAAAGATAGAAAATGTATCTCCTGAAATATACAGGGCTCAAGAAGAGCAGCAGTCATATGGATAATTGGTGCTGTTAATATGTATGCTACGGATCCTGCATTCTGCTCCTCTAGAAACATTGAAAAATAAAGCTAATTTTGGGCACTTGTGTGCATTGCTAGCAGTGCATTCAGTTAAAAAAGAAAATAATTTCCTCTTATGTGCTGCCTCACTGGATGCCTGATTAAAACCATTAATGTTCCCCTCCCTCCTCACAAGTCAAGACAACTCATGCCTAAAGAGAGAGATAACCAGAGGAGGAGGAGATTTCATAGTGGTACAGTAGAGAGAGAAGTTACTTGTTATAAATCACATGTTTAAAACTTCTATTTGAAACTTTGCTAGGTATAACCAGTAACCCATTCTACTAGACTTGAACTTTAAAATCCCTTATCTCTCTCTCTCTCTCTCTCTCTCTCTCACACACACACACACACACACACACACACACACACACACACTTCCTGTAGATGCACATTTTCCCACTCATTTAGGCTGCAGAGAACAGTTTCACATCTGAAAACACAACAGGAGTGAGACTGCTGCCAGCCATCTTTGACTTCAGGTTCTCTCTTTCTGGTGCTAGTTTATGAATAGACCTCCTCCACCTGAAGATTTGTACTTATACAGCTTTGAGGGTTTATCACTCCTCTGTTCTGTTTGTGTTTGCAATAACTGACACTTCATGGTATATCTTAGATAAACAGGAAAGGTATTGAGGCAGAAGTAACCTCACAAGGAAAGGTGAAGTTAAAAAATTTAAAATCTATTCAGCATTTTCAGAGAAAGATAGGAAGTAGAAGAAAACAAAACTTTGTGGCCCTGGTAAAGCATTTATTTTGTATGTGTTTTCTTCTGTATGTGTTTTCTTCTTATCAATATTTCGTGATTCAAGAGAAATGAGCAGCATGTTTATTCATACAATCTGAATAATACTCACAAATCTCTTGTAAGAAATGCATCTTTATTTATATTTCCCCACATAATGAGGGAATAATACAGATAATCCAGGTTATTTCCCAGGGCACATGCTCTAAGAAAGGACATTTAATACAAGGTAGGAGTCAGCATTCCTTATCAGCAAGACCTAAAAAGGACAGAAAAGCAAAGAGAGTCTAGAGCATCACTTTTGGTGGAAAATTTCAAAAATTGTCTCATGTTCCCTTCCCATAGAATTTCTGCTGTTTTTGTCATTAACATACTTTTATCTCTGGAACTTGTTTAAACACAGAGTGAGAATAAATACAATTTTTAATCATCTGCTTTTTCACCACATACTTGAGGAAAAATTCTTTTTCTGTAATTTCAAATGCACCTGTGCAACAACTTTGGCAGTACTATTAGATATACAGTTGAACTTGATGATCTTAAAGATCTTTTGCAACTTAATTGATTCTTTGATTCTGTGGACCTCCTAATAGTCATGAGTGTCTGGGCAGCGTTTATGTAACATTACCAAAAACATGGATGATGCAAGTGATGCAACACAGAATTTGTACTTTAATAGATGTTCCACAACTTTAATTTTGAAAGACTTGCCTTGATTGAAACTGTCTTTCAGAAAACTACAGTAAACACTAGCCGCTGATCTTAAGCAATTGTCTTTCTCTTAACACCTAAATCCTCTTTTTCTACTTGCTCATTGAGTTTTAGAGGAGATGAAGTGTGAACTGAAGTTAAGAAATTCTATCCTTCTTGTAACTGTAATACACCAATAACTTCTAGAATATTGCTAAATAAAAACCAAAATTATATTATTTATTAACAATAACTTTTAGTTATTTGTTAAAAAAATATCTGGGTGTTTAATCATAGCTTGGGCAAATGAATTGGAAAGAACTTCATGGTGTGAGAAATTTTGCCTTTGGTACTCCTTTATGGGTGAAAAGTTCTCCTCAACTTTCCCATTGTGTCATCAACTTATATTTTCCTTCTACTGTGCTGATGTGTTGATTGTTTTCTGTGTTTGAGTTTTGATATGGGCTGCAAGAGGTTTTAATTATTATTGAAAACACTTTTTTCAATCAATTTGAAGTCTTGATAAGTGACCTGTCAAAACCAGAATTTCTTCATGAGTGCATGACTTTCCATGTACATTTTGTTTTCAGGACAACAGTTCTCATGTAAGTGTGACTGATTCTTTCCTGGCTTTCATCCTTTGGGTGAAACTGGGCAAAGTTTTTCAGTAATTCTCTCCAGTCTGGCCAATTGCTTGGGTAACCTCAGTTGTCGTTCTGCCAAAACTGAGCATCAGCAATATATCCTGCTCTTTTTCTGTGGTGTACTATTGCTACCTAGCCACATATTGGTATTTTCTCATGGAGCTTAGATTTTCCATGGGGTTCTGAAGGATTTCTAATATGTGATTTAAATATTCTGTTACTTTTTCTGGTACAAATTGTTGGCTGGAATGTTAGAGAAAAGGACTTGGTCATGCTTTCTGCTCATGTATTCCTATACCAAATTAAATTGGCCTAATTCAGTGAGATTTTCCCTGAATATAAATATTCAGAAACAAACAAACAAACAAACAAAAAAAAAAACTTGCAGGTCAGGATTTAAAAACATAAATTGAATGCTGAGTGGATACTGTCTTGATAGCTGCAAAAAAGAAGGAGTGGGAAGCTCCAATAAACAAAAAATTAAGATATTTCAGGCGGGCTCACATAAAGGGAGTGAATTTGAAATATATGTAAATAGTGGAGAGGGGAAAAAAAAGCAGATTTTGTTTATTTAATGTTATGATATTCAGTAGGAAAATTGCATTCATTCCTCTGCAAAAATATCAGCCATCCCACTTCCTAATGCATATGCATTATGTACCTTAAATAAACAACCATCTGATCCAACCATCTGAATGTGATTTAGCCCCAGTAGACTTTCTAGGCACTCTGACACATATTTTCTGCTATGTTTGATAGAATTTGAGATGACTGTTCTTTTGGCAGTGACCTTTAATTTGAATCTGTCTACCAGAGCCATGCTGTTTCATAATCATTGTATCTTTACAAGCTTACTAGTTATTCTTATTTCCACCTTTGAATAAAATGAAGGAAAAAATAACCTCTGAAATATTAACATGTCTTTTTATGTTTTTATCATCTAAAATATTACTGTACTTTAATTACCAGGCTGAGAGCAAAGGGATTTTTTCACATTAGGAGAACAGAAGCTTCATATTTAAGACAGAAGATACAGAAAGAAATGTAACTGGAAAATGTCATTTATTTGTATTGTATTCTTATTCTTTTTAACACTCCTCCCTGACCAGGCTGAAACTTTCTTTTCTGGGGTGAACAGATTATCAGGAAAAGGCATATTATCTGTTTCCTCTCTTCTTCACTCATTTTTATTGAACTAATAAACTAACTATTGCATTATTACTTTTTAGAATGTACTTGTATAATGTTTCTAAGACTCTGAAAATAACTTTTCCAATAGCTCATTTACAGAACCTGAATACCACTTCCAAGTCAAAGTAAATTGGTTCTCAAAACCACCATATATGAAGGGCAACATTCTGGCCCCTGGAAAAGCTTTTATGAAGTTTGTTGGATCAATTTTGCACCATTTCCAAACTTAATTTCAGAGACCAGGTGCTCAGTTTTTTCTACAAATGATCCTAAATGTCACTTTTGAAAAGCTTAATACTCAGTATACTATAAATACAAAAGAAAAAAGTAGTTTAAAAAAAGTACTTCAGACTCATTTAAGCCCCAGTAAATGCACACTTTCATTACTTTTTAGAAACCTAATATACTCTAAATTAATCCAGGCCAGTACATCTGATTTCCTGCTTCTGGCTCTGAATTCTTCCTGCGAAATATTTTGAGTTTATGATAATTGTTGACTCAGCAGTGAGATTTGCTGTAAGAAGGTTGACAGTGTGTATACCTGCCTTAGTGGCATAAATCATTGCATCCTGGATGTAGAATTGATTCAAGTAAGCTCTGTATGGATCCTACTCTAAACACTGCAAGGCAAGACTAGAAGACCAAGGACAGATATCACATTGAGCTACGTTAAAATCATTGCATGCTGCTTTTAGGATCAGGACTTTTGATGATCGATCAAAAGTCTGAAGAATGTTGCTACAGTTTCCATGAATGCTACCACAGAGGAAGCATTTGAATATTTGGTAGGAAGTGTTTTAGGAGGTGTTTATGAGTTCTGAGAGAATAACCACATAGCATGGCTTATTACAAGACTGATATTGATATTTCTATTCCCAAGTGCTGGTCATGTTAGAGAAATAGACTGCCGTACGCTGTGGTTTAACTGTTCAACTCGACAATATTTAGAAACAGCAAGTATCCTCACATAGGGCAGAAATAACTTCCAGAAAGGCTTCAAGCTCAAGACACACTAGGAAATAGTATTGTAAAGTTTCCCTTTCTCAAACAGAATTCAATTAAGCAGAGAAAGAAAAGGCTGGTAGAGGAATTATGACTAAGGTCACAGAGTCAGCCTGGTTTTTCATCACCTGATTCAGGTCATGACCCACAGTGTACTACTCTGTCTTGCTAACCATAAACAGCAGTTGAATGAACAGATTATCTAATAGCTTAATAGAATATATATAGATTTTCATAATCTTATCTGAGTAACTGAATGTTGAATGCAATACCTATTTTGGAAAACCTTGTGTGAAAAAAGGTGGAGTAACAATTTCTGCCTTCTCCATAATGGTTGCTTATCATATGTTATCTTAGAGCAACTGGAAAAGCTTTGATTCTATGGTTTACAATATGAAAAAAATCTCCTATGTCCTCTTCTCTTTCAGTAACAACTTCTTGCCTGCTTTTGGATGTCATAGGCAAGGACTTTGTTGATGGAGTGATTAAATGATGTGCAGTTTGTCCTTAGCAGTGAAGGTGATAATTACACAGAGAACAGCTTCTAAGGAAGAGGTCTGAGAATAAAAACATCAGCTATGTGCTGCTCTCAGTAGCACTGGGCCTCTCTTCATTACTGCCCCATCACTCTTCTGAAATTGATTCTATTTCATCCACTTTAATGAAGTTTAACAAAAAATGTTGCTGAAGAATTTCAATGTCGCCTTCTCTTTCAGTAGCAGACTTTCTTCAGAGCACTGAAAATAGCACCTTCTATTCAATAAAGTAAGCAAAATGAAACAGTTAGCAAAAGTTAAATTCTAAAGTTTTCTTTTATTAACCAGAATGTTTACAAAGATTTCTTTTAAAGTGAATTTTCTTTCACAATAAAATATTTTTTATTCTACTTAGTAATTCTAGGAATGCATCTTATGCATCTCATATCTTATGTATGATATAAAATTACATTTATGGCCCAGTCACATGATTCATTGAGCACATAATATTTTATCTTTTCCTGTGTTGATTATCTTTGCTGTAGGAGGGCTAATGTTTTCTGAATGTCAAAAAGGAAAAGTAAACTTGAGGTGAAATTTGTGCTTTTTTATTTTATTTAAGTTGTATTTTTGAGCCCTCTTTTTCAGAATGGAAGAAATATAATGCAAGAAATCATCAAAATCTTGAGATAACATCCTCACAAAATCAGAACAGGGGAAGGCCCCCAAAGTTAACCAGATTTTCTTGAATAATAATGTGTTCTTTAATGTCATCTACCAGACATTTGCCTCTGAACAAACTCTTAGTGTGGAAGTTTCTTTCAGATAGAAACTCAATATCTTCATGAACCACAGTCCAGACTGCAGAATGGCAAACTGTTCAATGCAGTGCAAATGCAACAATGCTCAAAACAAAATCCCTTTAGTAGTTCCCAGTGTTATTCAGCTCATCTGCTAGAGTACCATATGCTGGACAAACAACATTCAATGCATCTGTTAAATCATATGCCAAAACCAAATATCTCCAGCAAAATTAGTTATACACTACTCTTTATGACAATAGCCTTATAATATCCACATGTTTTTAGACCATAAATGAGAAAACTGAGAATTTGGAAATAATGTGTAATTTCTGAACTCATAAACACATGCTAATGAACTGAAGAATCCTATAAATCATGTAAGCAACGTAGAGTTTCTCATGCTATACTCCCTTTAGGAATCCTTAATTTTGTTTAGCAAGAACAATACTATCTTTTGCAGAGGAAATGAGGGACAAAATATTTTGCCAGTTTCGAGTCATGTTTTCTTTTTTTTTTTTTTTTGTTTTGTTTCCCCATATTATTCTTAAAACCCTATTACTGGGCTAGGTGCTTTATAAAGATTTAAGATTTTGAAAAATATAAACAAGAAACTTTGTCAAAGTGTTTAAACAGTTAAGAAGACAATTATCTACTTTTCTTAGAAAATCTTAGTTTATGAATAATCTGGATGGTGAGGGAAATTTTCAAGCCCAAATGGTCTCATGCTGATTCTTCCTTTCTTTTATTGAGCTATAGGGGAGGGAAGGGGAGGGGAGAAAGAGAAGAGAAGAGAAGAGAAGAGAAGAGAAGAGAAGAGAAGAGAAGAATAAAGGCCTCTTTCTCACTGAAAATATGATCTGCCCATTAGACATCTATCTTATAAAATATTTATAATCAGTTCTGTCTTGGGATCTTGAGATTTGCTCTCTCCCAGTGATATTTGATAAGAGGTATTGTATCATTTCAGTATTATCTCCAAGGATTAGATTGGGATAGCAATATTTGCACAAATACAGTTTAAGCATCTACAAATCATTTTACACCAGAAATCCACCACAGAATTGATATAGAACAGAACAAATGAGCCTGAGTAAACACAGTAATACACATAAAGCATGAGCTTCCCTCCCTGGCCTTGCTGAATATTTCCTTTACTGTTTGGAAATATGTGGAGTATATTTCTCCCCTCCTACTGTAATACTGGCTCATGAGATTTCACAGTAATGACAACTACCTTGGAAAGAAAACCTGCTGCATTATTTTATAAAACTAAAATCACCGTTTATGACAACGAAATACTGCATGCCTTGCAGTCCCAGCAACAACCACAATCAGCACTGTGCAATTAGGTGCATTTCCCTGGCCATAAAATAATTTTAATTCTGCCAGAAGCTATAAAATATGATTTAGACGTGAAATGGTTAAACTGTGGCAGAAGTTCTCTGTACATGCATGCATCCTGAGAAGTACACACAGAGATGATTGGCTTAGCTTGACACTCTGATGGTATTCTGGACTTAAATTAAATCTGTTGAGAGAGTGATAATGGTAAAAGTTTCTGGGTTTGGTACTTTAATCTGTAATTTCTTCAGCTCAAAGCTTTTTAGATGGAACTGATGATCTTCATGGTATATCTAAAATGAACATTCTCGATTTAGATTTACAAATATACTGACTATAATAACAATGTAAATAACCAATTATTTAATTAAAAATGGATATGACCTTTGAAGAATCAATGTAATTTCATTTTTACCAAAAGTTTTAGTCACTTGTTTGGATTATCCATCTGTCTTCCTCACTAAAAAGATTTTACCTTTAGCAGAAATCTAAAAAACCTTACCATTCAAATTTCAAATTTTAATTAAATGGCATAAACTTTTTTTAGAATGAAGGACCTTCTGTCCTGATAATTCTCTGATATACTTTAAATTGTTCTGAATAGTCTTTATTCATCACTTTGGAATAATTTTTTTCTGAAGACTTTAACCAGCCTACAAAGTATAAGACATTATCCTTAATCAAGGCAAATGGAAAAGTTTTAGAATGCCTCAGGCTCTGCAGGTCATGCCAGAGTTTTATTGCTCCTTCAGATGTATCATTTTCTAAATCCAAATGAGGACATACAGAGTCTATTTCCAATTCTGAGTCTAATACAAGAACTTTAATAGTCTGAAGCAATATTCCATGGAGCCACAACACACGGAAAGAAATTCCTAGCTGCTGTGAAACCTGCTCTACCTCATAGCACAACCCACATTTTCATGCAGTGTTATTCTCTTTTCCAATTTAAAGTGACATCCTCGGAGGGCTGTGTTAGAAAGCAGCAGCGGGAGCAAATGCCATTATGAGAGAAATCCTTCCCTGGACTGGGCTGACATTGTCTCAAACAGGCAGCAGGCCAGCAGTCCCACACCATTAGTTGAAACTCACAGCTTTCTCTCATCCCTCAAGTACAGGCAGCAGGATAAACTGAAGCAGCCTAAAGCATAAATACATGTTTTAAAAATGAAACTTAGATAACTAGGGAAAAAAAATTAATCTTTTTTAACACTCTTCCTGGTTTTCACATATGACTTATATTCCCTTTTAAGATTTAGAAACCTCTTCTTTATGAAAAAAGTGTGTCAGACATAGTGGTCCTAGGTGGCCTCTAAATGATTTTTGTATTCTGTCTTTGGTGCTAGACTCTTCTGAGAGAGAGAGGGAGTCTTGGTTTTATCCAGAACACATTTAAATTGTCTTCATGTCCAGGGATATTTTTTTACCCATACCTGAAAAGAAAAAAATACCTTTACTTATTTCCTGAACTTTTCTACATGCTGAGCTACTGCTCAAATAATTTGCAGCTGATCATTCACTAGAAATTTGCAGATTTCTTTCAGGATGAAAAAGAGCAAGATCAGGAGGACAGGACTGAATTCCTAAAGTTTATACCTGTGTTTAGAGGAAGTGAAGTACTTGTATTTCTCAGGGTTTTGTGCAAAAGAGGTTGCATTTTGAACTGTCTTTGACTATAGCATTTGTTACTAGAATAAGAAAATCTTATTGGCTCACCATTTCCCTATCAGAATTAATCTTTTTACTGAAAATCCATGCTACATAAACAACCTTAAAACTGGGCTATTGACACAGCCCAATATCTTGATAATTAAAGGGTCTCTTTGACCTCTTTCCTAATATGGATGTATAAATGTATGTCTGTGAAAGATCTTTCACTGCCTTAATAAAAAAGTCTAAGAAATAGGGCAGATTGCTGAGTAATTTAACAGGAAGACAAGTAGTGCAGTTTTCATTTAAGTCTGTGTTTTTGCATACATAAAATCCTTCTGCCATTGTTAATAGTATCAAGAAATGGTTTAAATGATTTAGGTTATTTTTTTAATGGAGTACCACATTTCTTTAGTCCTCTGTTAAAATGCTGAGATCACTACAAACAGCCCTTTTGCCAGATGTTCATTCCCATTTATTGGATTCAAGGCGACCCCTGTGGAAGGGAGAAATGATGAGGAGGACTCCATGATATCAGAAGGCTAATTAATTACTTTATTATACTATATTATTCTTTACTATATTACACTATATTACACTACATCTAAAGTGAAACTGCACAAGCTCTTGACAAAATCTTGTGACTGTCCGCTGACACGCTTGGCCCTGACAGGCCAAGGAAACAAACATCATCACTTTGGGTAAACAATCTCCATATTGCATTCTACTTTGGCACAACACAGGAGCAGTGAATGAGATAAGAATTGTTTTGATCATTCTCTTCTCTGCTTCTCTCACTGCTTCTCTCAGGTTCAGAGAATGTGAATCCCACACCCCTTTGCATCTATATAAGAAACAAACAGGCAAGAATTTCAGTAGGAGGAAAGAACATAGTGTCAATGTGGTAAAATAAAATAGCAAAGAGTCTGTGCAAACAATACATGAAAAATTACCCTTAAGGTCCCCCAGTGGTGGTCTGAAATTGCTCAGATCCAGCAATGTGCCAAGGGCTGCTTCAGTGACCTATTTTGGACTGTGGAAACAACCACCCCTGAGTTAAAGACAGGCCTCTGAGACCCTGCAGTTCCTTCCTAAAAAATGCTTTTGTATCTGCATTCTTTTGTACAGCTCAGATATGCTCCATCTTGAGTCTTAAAGGTCGAAATTTTTAAGTGTGCACTTTTCATATATAATCCCATCTACCTTCCAATTTTTATTGCTTTAACATGTTTACAGAGACCTATATCTGTCTCACAGATGGTGTCCAAGCCAGTATTTCCATTTTCAAACCTTTTCATTTGTGAAAAATGAAAGCAGTGAAAGATTTTGGTCTATTAAGATTATTTTCCAGAATATGAAAAAGAGTTTATTTTATTTCTGTTGTTTATCATTGATTGGAATTTAAAGAAGTATGTACAAATACATCCAAAGAGCTTAACATAACAGTGGGAAACCTGCCAGTTTCATTTTACTGGTTACATTACAGTAGTACTTACATTCTTTATTGGCAATGCCTGTACTAGTAAATTAACATGCACAAGGGTATGAGAAGAGGCAATGCCACAGAGTCATTGCTACTATTACCTTGATAATACAGATGTTTGCACAGACCAATCCTGGGCACAATATGGGGGATGACACTGACCAAACAATTCCAAAAGGAAGTCTGAAGGTACCATATCTTCAAAGATTTAGCCATTTCATCAGAGATGTGAAATGACACTTGTTCTCAGAGCTTGAGAGTGCTCTCTGGTTTGCTTCCTTTGATAATACAAATATAATTGTTACAGACGTGTGTATCAGTGCATCTGAACTAAATTGGACTTATCTTGAGAAGATAAGGGTCTCAGTATAAAAGGAGAGCAACAGAAGTAATCTCAGAAAAGGTCCTTGGAATTTGTGCCAACACAGGGCTCTGCTGCCTCCTGTTGTCTGGATGTGGCAGAGATCTACGACAATTGTAATGCTGGCAGAGGGCCATTATCCTAACCAGTTGTGCTTTGATTCTCTGGCTCCAGATCTCCATTCCTGATCTAACTAGGAGTATTGTTACATACATTTTGCTCCTCTTTTATCTTTTTCCTCTTTTTCCTTTTTCATATTTGCACTACGAGAGAAAAGCATGGTGCAGGCAACAAAACTAAACCAAACCAAACCAAAAACCCAAACAATAACAAAAACATCAAACAAAAAATAAAAAACCAACCCATGATAAAGATGTAGGATGTGAAGGAAGAGAAGCTTGTTTTGAGGAAAGAAGAAGAAAAGTGAAGCAGGATTGACAGCACAAGACACTGGACTGAAATCAAAATGATAAAGAACTGTTTCTGAGGAAAGGAAAAAAATCTCTTAATATCCAGTTTTTCAAGGGTTTCATAACCCTTTGCTTTTCCTACTGGAGCCTGTAGAGCAGTAAAGAATGTGTGAAAAGAACTTTGCTCCTAGGGAAGTCCTTCTGTCAAAAGATTCTTGCCATGCTGAATGTTTTCTTTGTTGAAGAGGGAAATATCATGGGGACTTATATCTTCCAAGGTGAATGTATAACACTCCCAGAGAAAAGTGCACAGAAGAGTTCATGAAAAGAGAAACTGAAGATTTATATAAGTTATACTTTGAGATTTGAAAAAAAAATCTGCTTTAAAAGCACAGACACTCTGAATTTCCTTGTTACTTTGGTAATTTCAGAGACCTAGTCTACTGCTTTTCTACTATGGTTTATATTTATGGTTATCTCTAAATCTCCTAAATAAAAGATATTTAATTATCCTCTTCCATGTAGATGCAATGTTTCTTGGGGGAAAAAAAAACAGTCTCAAAACAGACAAACAAAAAAGTTTTTAAAAAAACCTACTCCATTATTCTCCTCACTGTTCTGTTTCCTGACTTCATAATTTTCCATTTCCCTTCCCTCACTGTCTTTATGTATCTCCAGTGCAAAAAGTATTTCATTTTTTCATTTTTATTTCTTTTTCTGTACTCCCATAATAACTAGTTTCCTATAGTTGCTCTTCTCTCAGTATTATACTTCCTGTATTGTTCTGTTTCCCTTCCATCTTTACACTCTGCTGGATACTTCTTTCTACTTTGTCTAGCTGATATTTCTCTATTATTTTAATCTTAGCTCTCTTGTTTCCTCTCTCAATGTGTAAAGCTTCTACTTCTATCTAAGGATCATATCTTTTTAGTAATGACAGATACTATTCATTTTTTTAGGATATGTTGTGGGCAGAGCTTCATCTCTGGGATTTTTTTGTGATTTTGATTTACATAAAGGAAATCTCTTTATTATGAACAAAAACAGACAATTACAAATTCAGACATGTTAGAGCACATTCTGCTGTTTTTTCTTTTTTTGGTCTATTGTTTATACAAAGGAGTCTGCTCTTTTTCATTTCTACACTATTTCAATAAAAAAATATTAACTATGAAAAATCCTTGTGCATTTATGTAGCTTGACTAGCATTGAGTGAGGTATGCAGAGCCTGTCATCTGGTGCATCTATCTACAGGAGGGGCATGCCAAGTGATAGACAGATTATAAGCATCCATAATCAAAGTAGTCTAAAGAATAGCTGTGCTCTTATTTACCAGACTTTGGGTGACTGATAATAAATCTTTTGTTTCGTATGTGATTGGCAAGGATTGAAAACAGTCTCCAAATTTTTTATTCTCAAGCTTACTTTGCCTGTGTTCAGAAAGGATTTAGTTGCTTGGTGTTTATAAAACATGGGCCATAGAAAAGACATGACAAAAGAGTCCCATCTGTAAATCAGTCTCCCTTGGCAATGTAGGCTGTGCAGGCAGGCAGCTGCTGCAATTAGTATTTGGGAATAGGCTCACTCGGTTAGGCACTATAAGTGTTCTGTAGAGATGAAGGCAAATCAGTCAAACTTCATTGGGGCATTTACAGCTAAGAATGAAAAGCTGTAATCTTCATCAAATGCAGTGTGGCACACAAGTCAAGGAAGGGGATTCTCCCTGTCTGTTCCACTCTTGTGAGATCCCACCTGAAGTTCTGCATCCAGCTCTGGGTGCCCAGCACAAGTAGTACATGGACCTGTTGGAGCAGAGAAGGGCCACAAAGATGATCAGACGCCCTCTCTCCTCTGACAGGCTAAGAGAGATGAGGTTCTTCAGGCTGGGGAAGACAAGGCTCCAGGGACACCTTAGAGCCCCTTGCAGTACCTAAGAGGAGCTACAAGAGAGCGGGAGAGAGACTGTTTACAAAGGCCTGTAGCGACAGGACAAGGGGTAATGCTTTAAACTGAAGGACAGTTAATTTAGATTGGATATATGAGAGTGGTAAAAGCCTGGCACAGGTTGCCCAGAGAGGTGGTAGTTGCCCTCTAGAGAACCATTGAAGGTCAGGTTGGGCAGGGTCTCAGCAACCTGATCTGGCTGAAAAGTCCCTGTTTTTTTGCAGAGAGGTTGGACTAGATTACCTTTGAAGAGTCCCTTCCTCCTCAAAGAATTCTATGATTTTATGATCATCAAGGACACTTTGGCTTTGTAAGTATAATCTAAGCATAGTACTTTATTTATTCATCAACATATGTGTTTCATTAGGAGTCTTAAAAGGCAGAGCATTATGATTTTAAGATTGCAATACATTTATAAACGTCTGGTTTTCTTATTCCTTCAGATGAAGCACATTGAATATATATACACCATATTTTTATAGAATAATTTTATCCTCTTTTTTTTTGCTAACCTTTCTCTTACTGAATATCTAATATGATTATTAAAGACAAACTTTCACTTTGAAGTCTACCAGAAATAATGCATATAAAATAATCTTGTAGGAAGTATGACAGACATATTTTGGTTTTTCAGTCAATCTTCCATCAGTGTCAGACTGACTAGAAGTATTAGTCCTAGACTTGCCTCCACAATGATTAGCACACAGTCTGCAGAAGAAGCTTTCCATTCTGGAACTCAATTATCAGATATCTTATTTATGATGTTTGGGATGGAGAACATAGTAAAAAGAACATGTGGAAGTACAAGGTTACTTCTGTGTGTCTTTATTGTCCCAAACCCTTACATTTACTACCTGTTTGATATTCAAACATTAAGGAGATTTGCCTTTGCCATACTTTGTGCTTGATAAGAATGTCAAGTCTTACGACAAATTGTTCCAGAACCACAAAAAGTGAAACTCAAGTAGTGTTTGTAAAGGCAAAAGAGCGAATTTTTAAGATCTTTACCTGTTTTACAACAAATCCTTTCTTTTTTTCAGCAAGAACTGGGTTTCCTTCAGTATCAGATGTGACACCAGAAATCATGTCAGTGCCGTTTTATGCTACATTAGCACACTGACCTCCTAATGGATAAGAATTCTGCCTTTGATGTTTAAAGGTCATTAGCTTCCTTCTAAGTTTCTATTTTTTTCCCATGCTGCTCTTTTACATAAGTGTTTAACCTTGAATTCATAGGTTGCTTTTTCATCATGCATGAATATTTAACATTGAATTCACTGCCTGTCATTTTATAACTAGAGGAAAGACTTTCAGCTATCAGCTTTACCCAATTGAAGGACAATTTTTGTCTTCATTTATCAAATTTCCAATTATCCTCTGCCCCTCCCATTTTAATTGGGAAATGGTATTGTTAAATAAAAATAAAAGTGTAAAATATCCAAATAGCAAGGGTTATTAAGAAATGGCAAAATGGCTCCCTGTGGGGCAACTTGGCAAAGCCTTCTAGCAATATGCTTTTGCTCAGATCTCAAATAAAAAAACAATAGTCAGCACTTAATGAATTTATATCACATTTTATGTCTTTCTACACATCACTTGATGTTTTGTTGTCTGCTGTTGCTTTTAGAGATTTCCCTTGTTGGTAATGTTTATATGTTGCTACCAGGTCTAATTTGGCTTTCAGCTAAGCTTTTGAATTTTTTATAATAAAGTAATTTACAGATGCTAGAAGATAAATTAGCACTGCAAATGCAGTTAAATTGCATAATCACCCAGATTGATTTTGTGTTAGCCTTTGAGATGTATAGATACCTTGTGGCATCTCTGTCAAGAAAAGGCAGTGAAAGCAAAAACCTTTCAATTATTCTGGAAAACAAGGAAAAACATGTCAAAGGACAAGAGAAATAGTACAGCTGTTTGACTGAAATGCCTGTTTATAATGTTCAATATACAGGTAGCATTCAATATTGACATTAACTGTCTCCCCACGCAGCATACACCACATAATACTCTTTCACATAAAGCTCAATTTGTATGTACAGCAAAGAGTGGGATTTATTTGTTTGTTTGGTTGGTTTGTTTTGGCATTGTCATTGATTTGGAAGGAAAATAATAATAATAATGAAGACTTCAGTGACTTTTGCCGATTATTTGTGTTCAGAGGAGACTTCTTGAAGCAATTAGGGCATCCCAGGATTAATGTGATCATGAGAATATGTCCAAGAACATGTGCAGAATACAGAATTATCCCTCTAGTGGATAAAAACATTTCAGTTAATACAAGGAGCTTAGAAGTTCAGCATGAGAATAAGTACAATTTAGCTGCTAACACCTTAAAAGCAGAACATTGTCACTTGCAGGGACAGTGAGTGGTAACCACGGCTTTGTTTCAGTGCATTCTCTGTTGCAGCCATGGGGATAGATATGCTAAGAATTTCAATTCATGAGATGGGACTTTTACAGATTTTGCATACCAAATCTATGATCCAAACATATTGCCTTTGGCTGCTGGCTAAGGCAGTAAACATCCCTGTATTTATCACTGGAGAGAATAAACTACTTCAATCTGCATGTAAAACATTCAAAAAAACTAATTTTACTACCCTCGGAAAAGCTGTATTTTTTGTTGCATGCTCACAGTCATAAAGCTACAAAGACGAATGCAGGACAAGTCCTGGTGATGTAGATATTTGAACAACACAGAAGTGATCTGAAGGCAGCTTGCAATTAATAACTTGCTACTGCTCACTGCAAGTCACCATCGCTGGTGACACTCAAATGCACATATCTAGCAGTCTTGGAGCTTATGTTTTGTTAATGCTGTCCTTTCAAAAGAAGATGCATGAGTTCATCATGAAAGGGAGGTAAATCAAAACTTTGTATAGAGCCCATAACAGCAAAAAACATAAAAACAGGATTAGAAAAGTGGGAAAAAACTTTCAGGGCAAATAAAAGACCTGGTCAAAAAACTTGTAAAAAAATAAATTAAAAAATAAATAGTATGGTAAATATATCTTCAAAAATAGGAAATTGGAGGCAATCAAATGAGTAAGGCAATGCATGGGAAATGGAGAAATGCCTATGTACTGTGACTTACAGAATAAGGTTTATTCAGTTTTTCCTGGAACTATAATAGAGTTCATATATAGAAATAACATTTTCAGGTGGACATTTCACAGTTGGATGAGAATTAGATTTTGTCACACATTTGCACTTATTTATTTTGCTGTTATTTAAAAAAACAATATTATCTTTGATTCTTTGTCTCATATTTAATTCACAAACATTTATGAAGAAAAAATTCAGTTAATAGTAAATAAACATTCAGTGGCAACATTTGTATTTAATAAAATGTTTATGGATAATTAGCAACATTATAACTTGTGTAAGGTGTTCATAAGTTTCAATAAAACTCTTCTCAAAATAAAAAAGAAGCAATGTGACATTTGTACCTCTAACATTTTTATGCTAAATATGTTGATGGATATGATGAAAGATTTAAGTGTTTCTGAGAACATGGTAAGAAATTAATAACTTATAATTGAATGATAAGGCAAAAGGAATATGCTCTCTGCTATGCTATGTGAAACAAAGTTAAAAAAAACCCAAACAACTAAACACCTGAAATGTTAACATTTTCTCTCAAAAAATACCTTAAAAAACCAGAGTACCTTGTTTAATTTAACTAATTTTTCCATCAAATAGGAGTACGTTTATATAAAATACTATGTAAGCATGAAATACATGAAATCAAACTGGAGAATTTGCTGCATGTTCAAGATCAGCTTTGAAAGGATACCTTCTGAGTCAGAACCTGTGCTAGGAAGACTTTTGCATGTGAGGCAAAGGACAATGGGAAACAAACCACCAGTTTATGCAAAAGTTGCTTTATAAATACATTGATGTAAGTTAGGGAGATATGTAATTGTCAGCGAAGATGAGATTCAATGTCTGGAAATGGTAGAGATTATTTTTTCTACTCAATTTAATACATCTACCCTTTTTAAAACATATAGAACCTAAAGTCAGATTGTTTCTGTTCTGCAGGGAAACACTGACCCAGACCAAACTGAACATGACCAAACTGAACATAACCAAAAGAAAGGGAGAGACAGTCACAGCCTCTGTGGTTGAACACAACAATGCAAAGAAAGAGAAAGACTGAAAGAGAAAATAATGTCTCTCAGGGTTACTGTTTCACTGATTCCCTAGACTCTCTGCATATGAATACTGTCTAAAAAGAAAAGTGTTTTCTGGAAAGAAACTGAAGTAAAGCTGGAATGAATAGAATCATAGAAATACAGAATCATAAGTAAGTTGTGTGGGAATAGATCATCAAGTCCAAATATTAACCCAGCACTTCTAAGCCCACCATTAAGCCATGTCCATAAGTGCCACATCCTACATGTCTTGTAAATACCTCCAGGGACACTGACTCACACTCAAAGAATCATGGAATCACAGAATGTTTTGAATTTCAGGGGTCATTCAAATATCATCTAGTAAAAGCATCTCTGCTGGTAGGGACATCTTTCACAAGGTCAAGTTGCTAAAACCCCTTCCCCCATGAGCTTGAACACTGCCAATGACAAGGCATGCACAATATCTATATGCCACCCGTTCCAGTGTATCACCACCCTCACTGTAAAAAATTTCTTCCATTTTTAAAATTAAAATCTACCCTCTTTCAGTTTAAAATCATTGCCTCTTGTCCTGTCACCACTGAACTTTATAAGCATCTCTTTAACTATTGAAAGGACATAGTAAGATTTGTTGTTGTTCTTTCCTACTCTCTCAGCCTTTCTTCACAGTAGATATTCCAGCCCCTTAATTATTTTTGCGGCTCTCCTCTAGACCCACTCTAAAAAGTCCTTTTCTTCTTTTCCTGAGGGCCCCAGATCTGGATGCAGTGCTCCATTTGGGTCCTTGTGAGAACAGAGGGGCAGAATCACCTCCTTTGACCTCCTGCCCACAGTTTTTAATGCAGTCAAGAACATGGTTGACTTTCTGGCCTGTACCTGGAATGTGCACTAAACAGCTGACCAAAAATGTAAAAGAAAGAGAGGTAGAGAAGGAAATTAAAAAATTGTCTAAAAAGAGAGAAAAATATTTTACTAATTTTAAGGCAGGAAAGAACCACCCATTCAGACTTTGTATTTGCAGCAGTTAGTTAATCATTCAGGGATAATCATCCAGAATTATTGGTTCTCTTTTATAAGTGCAGATTGGCAGGCATCCTCCAAAAAGATCATTGCTCCTTCCACCTTTTCTTAGGCTGGCATGAATTGCCTTCCAGGGAAGCCTCTCTTTACTGAGAACAAGGGACTTGGATAATGCATATTAGGTAATACAAAGCCTGTCTTTATGCTATGGTTGTCACTACAGCCTTCATTTCTGACAAAGCAAAAGAAATTATATAGAAATTATATATCTCACCATTGTGAGGGGATAGAACTGTGTCTTCATGACAAAAATGACATGATGTCACCTTTACCCACCACGTTCTGTCAACAAGAGCATATTCTACTTTCTTTGAAAAGTTTCCAGCTCAATGTATTGAAAAAACACACTTGTTATTGAATATGCAATTGCAGAGAAAGTTCAGAGAGTACATGAGGGATAAAGACTCTTTTAAAAATACCAAAAGAACTTCCTCTACTAGTCCTGAAAAAATCCACCAAGACATTTTGAAAGGTACCTCTCCCTAGAAATATCTTTTATCAGAGGACAGAGTGGTTTTGTAACATATTTAACAGTTTATAAGAAAAAAAAACTATAAAGGCTTGGGTTCTATTAATTCTTGTCATATTAAGAGAACATTGGTAGAATTATGAAATCTGCATATTTAAAGCAATAATTTGTAAATTGAAAACGTTTTTGGACTAAATTTATTACATACCTTTTTGAAGCAAACAGTGTTTTGCACTAATTTAATTACTGTTCTATGACTTGTATTCTTGCTATTTTTTCATATACTAGAATTTTCTATCTCAGTGCCTAACTAAACACAATTTAATATACAGTTTAAATTTTTGCCCATCAAACTTTATTTTTTTAAATAATCAGTAAACATTAGTCCATCACTCCTAAAATAAATTTTTTTCTGACCCCCCTGGTCAACCTGTTCTAATATGTGACAACCCTTCTTATGAAGAAATTTTTCCTAATACCCATTCTAGACTTCCCCTCGTGCCACTGAGGTAATATCCTCCTGTGCTATTACATGTTACTTGGAAAAGAGATTGACATCCACCTTGCCACAACCTCCTTTCCAGTAGTTGTAAAGAGTGATAAGACTGAAAGAGTTTTGTGCTGAAATTACCCTTATTCCTTCAGTGACTATAACAACAAATTTAAACATCTGGCTCAGATTTTGTTCACTTCATAATTTAGGCCTGCTTTTAAAGATATAAGTCTCACACAGCATCAGCATGAATCCCCACTGCAGACATATCAAATTTAAGGCAAAAATGTATTATTTTAAAGATTAAAATTTAATAATATTTCAGATAGAAAAGCTAAAATAATTTAACATTTTCTGAAGTTCATATAAATTTGATTAATATGTCTCATATTAAGCAGTGTGACATCTTGAAACAGAGATTTTCTTACTGACAGATGATTAAAGGAAACATAGCAATTAAAATAATTTGGCTTCCTAAAAGGGGTTTGTCCTATAGCCCACATAGCCCATAAAAATGTTGATCACTGGAATGAACATTTCTATAAATTTTTTCTTTTTCTCTGTCAGTTTAGTGTTTTGTTAAATAGAAGAAGTGAAAATTGGGAAGGATAATTTACCTCCTAAAGAAGTCATTTTATGCTAAATGGTAGTATAGCTGAGGTACCTTGACCTTGAAATTACAGGGACTTGTATTTAATTTTGGATGCATGTGCATAAGTGACATTATTTATCATTAGCTTTTATTTCAGAAATGGCAGAATTTCTTATAAGTGGCTGTATGAATAAATAGCATTTCCTCATAGATTACAGTAAACATACTGTCAAAGAATACATTACGCACACCATTGTATCAGAAATATGGCATCTCACTGTAGCAGGCTACAAACTGCTTAAATATAAATCAAGCATTTTCTGAAAAGGAATAGAAAAAACCAGATTAATGTATGCAAATGAGAACTCCAAACACCATTTTATTTCATCTCCTTTGTACAGAGCAAGTGACATCACAGATATATGCACTGGTTTATTGCAGGGTAATTTCTAAAGCTCATTTTATTAACAGATTTCATGAAGAATATGAAACTTGAAAAAAAAAAGATTTTTTTCCTTCATTTTGTTTTGTGATAATCAACATGACCTGTGAGGAATAACTGCAGCTTTGATTATTTAATCCCCACTGGGAAGTATGCAGATAGGTTTATGAAAAACTGATTGCTGTGCAGGGGTGAAGCAACAAGAAAAGCATACTACAAGAAACCTTAAGCAGAAAGCTGGATATTAGGAAAACTAAAATATGGAGAACATTACTTGGTTCACCAAAAGACAGAGAGGAGAGAAAAGAGCATTTTCATTTAGCAGTAGTTTGTGGCATAAAAAAAAATGAAGAAAAGAAAAAGAAATCAGGACAACTGACAGTCTTCTCTGTCACAAGCTCTGAGTAGCTCTTCTTTGAGCTTCTGGAAACAGATCACACATATTTGCAGAAATAGCAGGTTTTTACAGAGTCTAATGTTATTATTTGCTACTCTATTCTATTTTAAAAACTGGGAGGCTAACATTTGTATTGTGAGCAGTGGGATTGTGCCATATCAGCTTTATGAGACAGAGAACCCTTTGGCAAACTGCTTAGCACACCCCCAACTCATCACTGAAAACAGACCTGGATGCAAAAAGCCACAGTTAAATGGAGAGCAAGAAGGGAGAGCAAGAAAGGAAGGGAAGGGAAGGGAAGGGAAGGGAAGGGAAGGGAAGGGAAGGGAAGGGAAGGGAAGGGAAGGGAAGGGAAGAGAGAAGAGAAGAGAAGAGAAGAGAAGAGAAGAGAAGAGAAGAGAAGAGAAGAGAAGAGAAGAGAAGAGAAGAGAAGAGAAGAGAAGAGAAGAGAAGAGAAGAGAAGAGAAGAGAAGAGAAGAGAGAAGAGCATGAAAAGTGACACCCTACATCACTGGGATACTCTGGAACCACACAGAGACACATTCAATGTATTCAGAGTGAAATCTTGCCTGTCTGAAAGATAGCACCAGTTAGAATCTAAACTGGAGACACAGCTCCTACTTGTTGCATGACCAGAAGGAAAATGGGGTGAGGAAGTACAGAAAGGTCAGCAAGCTCATAAAACACTAGTGAGATGGATTTAGTTGGAAAACTTAGAGGCTAGCAAAGGGAAAGTATTACAAATATCCATTCTACTTCTTTATGAGGCGTCCACTTTTGGCTTTTTTTGAAAATCAGAATGCAAAATTTAATCCCAAATTTGAAAAAAAGCACTGAATTAGCTGAATTAGAAATCACTGAAAGTACATTTGTATAACTAGCAATGATATCTTTACATATAACTAACCTCTAATAACTAACCTCTAATAAATGTTACTTGCAGAGAATGTGCAAGAATTAACAATGTGGTCATCTTTCACATGAGGTCAGAACTAAATCCCTGCAATGTTAAGCAAATTAAAAGGTGATACAGATAACGGGAAAAGAAAACACATTTTTAGTGTCAAGAAATATTATACTTCCATGGAAAAATATTTGCATTCTGACAGAGCTGTAAGGTCAGTAAGGTCTTTTTATCTATTTTACAAAACTCAGGATTGCACAGTTGATTTTAGCAAAAAGCCCTTATCCTTTGCTTTACTTGCTGAATTTGAACAGTAGTTTTGAAGTAATTTTTCATATAACAAGTCACATTTTTGTTCACCCATTATTTAGAAAATCTCTTGAGAAGACATTAGGTGAGTAGAGGAGATAATCAATTGTTCAAATGCTTTTCTAGTCATATTGTTGAATATGAGAAGGAACATAAAAATGATTAGAAAATTTTCAGCATATTGTCAGAGTCCAATACTATTTTACAAGGTTCACTTTTGATATTCCACATGAACAGAGTTTAACATTTAACACAAAGTTCACTTACATATATATATTTGACATTACAGAGGATTTTGACTTATTCAAGAGATATATCAGTGTACTGAAATCACAATGACAATAGCAAATGCAATAGGCATGGTACAAACATGATTCCTGTTAATGGTGTATTTATGCTCACTGTCATGACACTGGTTGTCCACAGCCAACAAGAAGAAATACATGGGTTGAAGCCAGCTCAAGCTCATTGCTCTCTTCAAAGTCTGTTCCATGGGTTGGTTGGTTTTTACACAAGGTTGGGCTTAGCTGTGTATGATATTCTCTTGGGAATGGTGTTGTGCAGGGCCAGAAGTTGGACTCAGTGATTGATCCTTGTGGGTCCCTTCCACCTTGTTCTGTGATTCTCTGATTGTCTCAGGCTAATCCAAGCAGACACTCACAGCCTCTTGGTTAACACTGGAAAAACCATTTACACAACAGATACACCCACTCAACTCTGAGCACTTGTTGACCCAATCAACTAATACAGCCATTTATCTAAAACAAAGATATCACAAAACCCTGTGGTTTGGCTGTGTTGAGCTAAGTCCAACAGTCCCTAAAACAGTTCTGATCTCTTCCTGTGCTTTTCTAGCGTGGAACTCAACTTCATGAACACACCTCCTATACCCATTTCCTCCAAGGCTGCTTCCATTGTAGCATTTATTGCTCAGTCACAGAGACTTTTTACCTTAATCTTCTAGAGAAGGAAGCAGAATGTGCCTGAGTTGTCAACATACAATATTAATTGCAAGTGTGGCCAATGGAAACTTTTCGATAATATGCGGAGAGATGTGGCCTTCATCCAAAAATCTAGAAATAAAGCAATAACTGAAGAAATAAAATGTTAAAATCCATCAGATAACCCATACTTATAGTAGACTCTGGATATTGTTTTTATTCTTGTTTTCTTTACCAACTCAACTGCTTTATTGTTGAGAGTGCTCTCGGAGATTTTCCTGTGTTTCAACAGAACATGGCTTTGTTTTAGTGAATATGGCTATCAACAGGACTATAGTCTACTAATATTAGCTATGTTTATTAGAATTTATACTATACAATTATATCAGAAAAAAAACACCTGCAGTATTATTTATGCACCATGCATAAGGTTTCTCCAGAGGTTTTTTTTTCCTTAGCTAAATAAAATCTTCCCATATGTCCTTACAAAGTCAAAGATTTGCTGAGAACATCAGAATTTTGGAAAAATTACATATCAGCATAAAATTTCTTGTTAGCCACAAAGCTGCAAGCTCCAACAACTTGGGGAGTAGAGGAGGATTATAGGACCAAATTTTTATCAATGTGACACCAAGTGACACCAATATAAATTAGAATAACTCCAAAGATCCCCTGTGGAGCTATGCCAGATGTTCACCAGAGTATCTGTGATCTGAATCCACTCTTAATACTTTAATAGAAACATTAAGGGAATGTATCAGTTACCACCAAGCACACCATATAAAATGTGTAGCCTTAGCTGCCTACAGAGCAAAAATCTGTTACTGTGCCATGCTAGCACAATTCTCAAATGCATTTAGAGATACACTGCATAGACTGGCTTTTTTCATGCTTGTTTTTAGTATTGTTTGGCAATATTTCAAAGCGGTATTGATTTCTATTGTTTCTATTGTTGGTTAATATTACAGGAAGCCACCAAGAGTATTAATATAGAAGCGAGCAGAGATATCAGCACTTTTCCACAGAAACAAATGAACAAATCCTTTGTGATTTCACCTAGGAATATATGTATACTAAAAGTTTTACCATTGAAATATCATAGCCACACAGTCT
Source organism: Agelaius tricolor (assembly GCF_023055355.1). Taxonomy (NCBI): domain Eukaryota; kingdom Metazoa; phylum Chordata; class Aves; order Passeriformes; family Icteridae; genus Agelaius; species Agelaius tricolor. The sequence goes on from NW_027269263.1 coordinate 38,476,108, forward strand.
GACAGAACCTTTCATATATATTTCCACACCTGTTAAAGAACTTTTGAAAACTACTAATGCCAAATAAAACTGCAGCTTTACAGTTAGGGAATTAATAGACTGGTTTTTTCTTTTGGTTTTGTTGGCTTTTTTTTCACAGGGGATTCATCTCCAGATTGCTTTCCCTTTATAAACTTGTAGTATGGAATTTATATTCCTTAGTAATTGGGTTGATAGGAATTCAGTGCTCATTATAGTCTGGGAATATAAGAGTTAGTGAAGAGAAGAATCCTCAAGGGGCATATTTTTCAGCTGACCCTGTTCTAACACATAAAATGTCTTAGGATGTTAAACTTGCACCTGGCACCTGTGGGTTTTTTTAATGTTAGTAGCTAATTTCGAATCTTTTTGCTCATGATTGCCTCTTTTTCCACCAGCAATATCAGTTCTGTTCTTATCTCAATAGCAAGGCATGACAGATTATGCTGAAGCTACCAGCATGCTCAGAATACTCGTAACCAGAAAAATCATATCCAATTAAGGTAAGTGAAGCTCTCAGGCTTTAGCAAGAATACAGGGTGATGTCTAAAAATAAGCAACCATTTTCTAACCCAATGCCTATATTTCTGCCTCAGTGAGTTACATTTTATAAATAGTTGGTATTTGAGTGAGAAATAGGAATGTTTAAGTTATTTCTGTCTACTGGAATTTGTGAAATAAGGGCTTGTGTGATAGACAACAAGTCAGCTCATATCAAATGTATTCAATTTAATATTGAAGGACATGTTATTTCTCTGTGGAGTGGTTGTTTTGATTAGTTAAATTTTCATGTCCTGTGAATTCTTGTGGAAAAAAAAATCAAGATGTCACTATTTCTGGATCTTTATTATTAGCAGGAGATATGGTGAAAACCCACCAATTTACCCAAGAAAACTTTTTCAGTTACATATTCCAGTATTTTAAATAATGTGTTTTAGCTACATTGGAGAGGACAAAAAGAAGTACTCTAAAGGAACACTTCTGATGCTGAGGTCAGGAAAGGCAGGCCTCAAGGAATGTCTGCATGCTGACTCTTTTGCTGAATCATTGAATGGTGTAGCTTGGAAGGGGACCTCAAAGATCAGCTGCTTCCAACACCCCTGCCTTGGGCAGAGACCCATTCCTCTCGACCAGGTTGTTCAGAGTCCTATCCAGCCTGGCCTCGTGGAGTCCCAGGGATGGGACACCCATAACTTCTTTGGGTAGCCTGTTCCAGTGCCTCACACCCCCCACAGTAAAGAATTTCTTCCTAACATTTAAACCTCATCTCTTCCAGTTTGAAGCCATTCCATCATGTACCTTTGTAAAAGTTTTCTCTCCATCTTACTTGTAAGCTCCCTTCAGATACTGGAGGTTTGGAATTAGGTGACCCTAAAGCCTTCTCTTGACTGTAACCTATCAAACTACTCAAAACTGATGGTTGAGATCCAAATTCAAAAGAGGCCATTCTGATAAGATACATAACAAGGGGGAATTTCATTTATAAGTACTCCTATTTTGATGTTTTACTTCCAATAGGACATTTTCTCAGTTTTTGGTCAAGTGAAAACTTGGTGCATCTGAAAACTCTCAGATTTTTCAGGTATTCTCATTTTAAAAGAAAAGAAACCAGTAGGCCTAAAAAAGTTTGGCCATCAGGTTTCTGTCTTCATGAATGGATGAACTCTTCAACCAGGGTGGGCTATGAGCATTGAGAAGAAGAATATGGTACAGCAATGTGCAATTGGCTTGTTGTTTCCAAGATTACAGATACTGACATGACATTCTCCAAGGTAGCTACTGAAATAGAGCCTGGAATGGGGAAGAGTTTTCCTGTATTCGCTGCTCAAAGCAAGCATGCCCAAAGTAATTCAGAGCTCCATGCCCTGCAGAAAAACAAGTTAGAATAATTAAGACAAACAAGATGTTTTACCTCAGAGCTCCATTGTAGTTGAGTTCTGAAGTTAGCTTGCTGTACATTTTGCAGATTTGCAGTGTAGATATCTCTCATATTAAGCCTTGTGATAGCATTATCTCTGTTTTCTGCTTTGTCCATCTTTTTTTTTTCCTCAGTGGTAGGTGATAGTGGAATTTCCTTGCTTCCTGCCCAGAAATATAATGACTGCAGGAAGCAAAGAATCTCTTAATGAGGTTTCAAAGAAAAGACAAACTAGAAAATGAAGGCATCTGTGTGTGACAGTGAAATCAACATTAGTTGTTTTCAATATATCAGAAATTCTATTAAACAAATAATCATGCTTGTCTTTTCTTACTCCTAGAATAAGCACTTACTCCTCTGCTCACTGTTTCACAGTGAGTATTTTCATGATAACTAAATCAGCAGTAAAAATTATGTGCTCCTGTTCTTGGGTGTCACTGTGCCAGGGCACATGATGTCTAAGATTGTGAACCTGAACACAGCATTATGCACACAGCTTTCAGAGCAGAACTTTCTTTCAGTGACTGGCACCATTGACATGGATGTACCTCTTGCTCTTTCACAAACACATCTACAGGTATGGGCTTGCCTTCTTACATACCCCTCTTCCTGGTTGCTACAAAGAATGTGTGTGTGTGCATATTTATGTTCAAGAATGGATTCAAAAAGAAGTAATTAATCAGATAGAATTCTGGCAGGAAGCTGACATGTCTTTGGAACCATTACCTATATTGCCCATGCACAGGGAGTTTGTATAACATAAATCTGACTATTTGTAGCTATTTTACAAAAATAAGGATCAAAATGAATGCCAGAGACACAACTGTTATGTATTAGTTTAACTGCAACAATTCTTTTATTTCATTAACTTTTACACATTCTTCACATGCCTAATTCTCCATGCAACTTCTTTCCACTGGATGGAAAAAGAAATCAGTTTCTTGTAACCATAAGTCATCTCTAGAAGCAAATTACCAGTGAATGGTATTTTCAAATGGTTCATGGTGCTTGCATCTTACTAAGAAAAATTATTGTCTTAATATCATTGCAAATTACCACAGAAATATTATGCATACTAGAGTTGTGGTGAATGTTTTATTTAGAAAAATACTGAATCTAGAAAAACATATCATCATTTAAAAATTTACACCACAGTGTTCCATACATTCTTAAAAATTAAAGCTTTCTGTCCTGGCTGTATTTACTTATGAAAAATAGCTCAGCTTTAAATAAAGTCATAAAAATTGCATTCTTCTCATTTCTAGAGGTAATCAGCTATGACATTCAATGACATAAATCTTTGGTCTATTCATTTTTTTATTCTTATAGGAAAATAAAAATGGAATGTTTATAAAGGTGATGATCAGAGCAGCTGTACTGCAATCTCCACCCTTTCTTTCAGCCATTTTAAAGTTGCATGCATGCTGAGAGAGTTTGAAGGTGCTTTATAAGATATCCTGAGAAGTTTAAGAAAAATTATTTCACTCTTATTACTTTTGTTTACCTGTTGATTTCCATTGTTTCTTGGATTTTTTTTAGCTGTATTAAATGAACTTCTGAAAAATGTTATTGTAAGTTTTCATAACATGCATAAGGTCATTGGGACCCATCCCTACCCAAGCTGTAGCCTTTTGCTCTCCGTGGAAAAAGCCTCTGCTAAGAGGATTTAGATGACTGTCATTGATCTAATGAAATACTTAAATATGAGAAGGAAGATTATAATATTAGCTTGCTTACTTTGAGAGATGTTTTAGGTAAAGAACACATACACATTGTGTATATCTTGTCCAAGGTACCTAAGGAAAAGTAAATCCATATATAAAGCTTTGTTTAGTTCAGTTTAGAAGACTGATGGATTTTCATTCTGGAGAATGGATGGGTTCTTGAGGGTTTCTTTAACAAATACAGTAATATTTTTATTTTTACATGACTGAATGTAGAAATAGTACAGATTTATTCCCAATAATTTATATGGAAGTTCTACAATGTCAAAGTTAGCTATCATGACCAGATTAGGCTGCTTTCTTGGATATGGTATTAGGCTCACAGTCATCAAAATCAACAAAAATAAGTGCAATTTGTGATTTTTCTTCCACCAGAAAGGTATTGGTCTTGAAAATAGGTAAGGAAACATAAATACCTAAAAATATTGACCCTGCTGAGGAGTCACGAGAGAAAAACATAAAGATCTGATGTTTACTTTAAATCTACTTAAAAGGAGGCAGAAAAAAGGATTTCATGAAGAGATTAAAATTTAAAACTTCAGTTAAGTCTGTAGATATGTGTTTATTTGTGACATGTAGAAATCAAAAGCTTCAAACTGGAATTTTTCTGCTTTTATAGGGCATTATTTTTCATACAGTTTCCTTCATTTTTGCCCATGGATGTGGTGGAGGTGAGCCCTTTCAATCAATAGAGTAGTTATTCTGAATTTGACTAATAACACAAACACAGTTAGAACCACCCCACCTAACTCCACCCCACATTTTCATTGTTATTTCACAGATTATTCTGAGTTGGAAGCAGCCCAAAATCCAGCTCCAAGGTGAATACTCCATATTAAGATGAACCCCACAACCTCAGTGTTTCAGTAATAGTTATAGGGCTCAGGTCACCTTTTATACATTGTGGCTCTTTCTGGTTAAAGGGAAGTATTGTAAAGAACAGCACTGGTAGATTTATCTCTGGATCTCTGCATAAACATGAAATAATTTGGTTATAGTTAGTACAACTCATCTGCCTTTAACAATTTAAATCTTAGACAGCTTCAATTAAGCAAATCAATTACATTTCCTTAATGATCTGAATAGATGGAAAATTTATATCCTGGATATATGTCTTAAAATGAAAAAAATCCCCCCAGAGAAATTACCTTTATTATTGACTAGACAGAATAGTTAAATTGCATTTTAGATACTTAATGTAAGGGACAATTAATTCCCTTCCAATTTGTGTTAAGTACTCAAGAAAAACTGGTGATATGTTTCAAAATACAGAGTTGAACTCTTCTGTTAATGTGAGATCATTCCAGGTCAGAAAAAAACCTCAAGAATTATAGTAATAGCAATAATATGACAATAATGACAACAACAACAAAATAATAATAATTTGATGCTTTTATTAGATTGCTGACATTTGTGGTTCCTGCAGAACCACATTAACTAGGCTTGGGCACAGACAGTCTGAAAATGTTTCATGACAAATGTAACTCTGGGTTCATCTCCATCTGCTTGACACCAAAAACAGGAATTTTTTCCCCCATAAGTGTTTAGCAGGCAGTCCAACATAATAGTAAACATGAAAAATGCTAAAAATGTTTATTATTGCAAATAGAACTGTGTGTTTAATAAAAGAATCTGACATTTTTGACATTCTGACATACAAGTAAGAAATTTGCTAGAAATTTGCTGCAAAACAACAAAAATTAACCAGTATGATCTATGTATTCTCCTTGTTTCACAAAAATGTATACCACGCACTGAGTACCAATGTCAGTTTTGGCTTTCACTACTAAACTGTAAATCTTGGTAAATTACAGGCAATATGTCATTCAATTATTCAAAGAGTCTTCCTTGATGTTCAGTGGAAAACTTTTTCATATACAATTTTTTTTCAACAGTCAAAAAATTAGTTTTGCCCTACACCCACTTTTTCAGTTACTCAATAATAAGTCACTACTTCTGCAGACAGCCTGAAAATCTTTGTGTCCCTGTTTCATTTGGAGCAATATAGCAGGACCATACAAACTTGTGACAGTGGTCATGTATGCAAACACTTTTGAAACAATATTTTGCATCCCTCTTCTTAAATGTTAAAAAATACTGCTAAATCAAGTCAGTTTGTCCTATTGACCAACAAATGAAAGGGGTGACTTGGATCTGAAGCTAGGATCGATTTTTCATCAAGATGGTGGGAAGAGAGTATTTAGAAATAAAATATAGATAAGCAGACTTGTCTGGTATTACTTGGAACAATAATCATATATCAATATGAGGTAGAAGGAAAACTGACACAGCTGAAAGGAATAGTCTACAGAAATATGAAATAATAAAGATGATATACTGCCCAAGAAAAACAAAATATTTGCCTTCTGTGCAGTCTCCCTATTATCTAAGCACCAGGGTGAAATGTACTCTGAAGAACTGTGGACTCTGAGATACTGAAAATTAGAAACTTAAAAACAGAAGAAGAAAATAAAAGGAAGCTTTATGATTTCTCTTTAAAAATTTCTATAACAATGAATAAATAAAATTGAAGACAGTCACCACACTTGAACCCTGACTGGTTCAATCGATAGCACAATATTTTCCATGCAGAATTTAGTCACACATGTCTAAATATTGAGATTGTATGCATACTAATGTGAAGGACCAGAGTTTCAGCTTTATAAAAATGAAAGTATAACCACACACACCTCAAAATAATCACAGTTTCCACTAGAAATTGTTTTAGACTTGCTAACAGATGCTGCAGTAATTTGAAAAAAATCATCTTTACATCTTATATTTTGAGTGAGGTTCCTAATGTAGCTTATCTAGCACCTGGAAGTACAAAATTTGTGAATTCTATATACTAGCATCATTTTCTGTGTTGTCTTTACATGTAGTCAGTCTTCTTGGCCTACCACTCTTCTAATGGCATATTAGGTTGTGGGCCTAAAAATTTATTTGAGAGAAGGAAAGCAAAAATTAAACAACTGTGGGACTGGAAAGAAAGAGGAGAACATGGGGCAAGTAAGATATTTAGTGCAAAATCATCCAAAGAAAACTTAGCCTTAAGACTACCATACATGTCAAAATATATTGCACAATGCTCTTTGATAAATTTCAGATGTCAGTACAATGATCAAAAAACAGAGTAAATGCAATGTCCTACAGAAAAAGAACAGGAGAAAAAAAACAACTACATCAGATAAAACAGAATTGTTTGCCTTCCATAGATCACCAGCATGGCTCTTTCCTGTATCATTAAAATATTCTTCTGGTAATATCCTCATTGTACAATCCCCAAATACTGAGTATTGTCTGCAGAGAAGATTTGGGGCATCTACAGCTTTTCTTGATGAAAATTTCTTTTTGTGACAGTGAAGGCATGTAAAGAAGTATAAGCTCTCAGATCACAATTATTCATAAAATAACTTTTTGTTTTTTGAGCTTATGAGTTTGCACAAGAAGGGAAAATGGAGGAACTATTTGTCTGATTACATTGGAGCATGTGGTTGTGGTGTTAAGTCTCTCTTCAGCCCAAGTTTTTTCAGGAATGCATAAAATATCTGTTTTAATCTGGAAGTCTTAAATGCTTAAAGCTCAGTAAGGTGATCTTTTTCTTTGATCTAAGAAACATGGGAAAGTGTAAAAGTCTTTTTTAATATGATTTTTATGCTACCAATTCATTAGCATGTATATTCACTAGTTATTGTTCTTGTAATCAGCTCTCTGCTAAGAGTTATTTCTGAATATAACACAAGCAGTGTTTTTGTGACTAGTGGAAAAAGTGATCCCTAGGAGTTTGACTTCTGTGAGTTTTGAGATTGTTGACTCTTATGAACTTATAATTTGTAATTGTTACCATTCTTTAAAATTTCTTCTCACACCTTGACCCAAAACATTCTTTAATTTTCAAATTATGTTTGAATTATTAGCAGATATTCAGTTTGACTAATTCTCAGTGGGCAGCCTTAAACTTTAACAAAGATCTATAGCACCTCTGAGAACGTTACATGAGTCTGTGGTACAGAAAGCAATAGATAATTAGTTTGAAAGTAGAATTTCTGAATGCATATTTACAGATCTTTTTCTCTAATTAGAGATGAGGAGTGTACACTGACTTCATTCAGTACAGGCCTGGGATTCATCTCTCCCAACTTTATTGAACAGTGCAAAGAGTTTCTTTATGCTACTAAGACTTTCCCAGCTGGTCAACATTTTATGAACAGGGGCCTTATCTGTTGCATTTTATGGTTTATCTCTGATTCTACAGCTTCTCTGTAATTTTTGGATTTCTTGAATTTCTCCCACTTATTCAATCAAGGCTGACACAAAATCAGGAACACATTATTTGAGATGTGACACTTCTAAAAAGTGTCACTGTTTTGTAGGTTTGTAGATTTACAGACTTGCAGATTACCCACCATATTTGTTAGCTATAAAACTAATATAAATCTTCTGAAGCAGAAAAAAAGAGACAAGCTAGAACTAAACAAGAAATTGTTTAGAATGTCAAATTCCATGACCTCTTTCTGGATGAAAGTGCTATGATAAAAGAAGGCCTAAAGACTCTCATTAAAGCACCCCAGAAATAATTGAAACTTGTGGTCACTCAAACCAACTCATGAAAATTTATCTATCTGTAAGTGCATGAATTCTGAAGGTGCTTTAGAAGTGCATTCTAATGTTAATAACAACAGTGCTACCTCTCCTTTTGGTGTGATAGACCACAGGAACTACTTTAAAACACCAGCTTTGTGAACACCAGGGGTTAGAAAATTGAGGGATTCCCTTTAATTGCTTTGATTTACATCCAAGCTGCTCATAAATGTCCCACTCAAGTGACAGAAGATTCAAATCAGAAAGCTGCAATCACTACTTCTTTCCTGACTCAGTACTTTTTTTCCCAAATAATATTAAGAATCAAGAATCAAGAAACTCTGAGATCCAAAGTTAGGTTATAAAAATTCATTCATGTAATAGAGTGGAACTAGTTTTCAAGAGTGACCAAAGTTATATTAAACATAACTGACAAGGGCTCTGCAGAAAGTTTAGCTTGTGTTTCTCAGATCAAGAAATCTCTATCTGTCATTGCTGCCAAAGAGCACCAGAACAGAGTTTGTGCAAGGATGGTAACATCAGGAATTCATATAGACTTTAAGGAAATCATGTTTAACTCTATAGATCTGTTGTTACAACTAATTCAGCTTATATGGAAATTTTTGATTACATGGCTGCCAATTCTACAGACAACAGCTGAGATACCTCTTGTTTGAAAAGTGCCTGAATGGCAGCTCTTGTTACCTCAGGGTCAAAGAGGGCAACTGAGTGAAATGAAGCTGAGGAAAATAAGACAGAAAAGGATGCTGTAAGAGGCAGACATAGGTTCTTTCATGCACATTCAATAGCTATACCAGTATTTGGATGCTGGGAACTCTACAGGGAAACACAATCCTTTCCATACAAATGATATTAGGAATATTGGCCATTTCATTCATGATCAATAGCAGATGAAAGCAGGAAACAAGCCTCTTTAATAATCTATTCATGCTGCTGTGCAGAAAGTATAAGAGAGAAAGATGGCCTGCAGACAGTGATATAAGGTTTCTGTGATGGACAACTTTTGCATTACACAGGTTAGCCATTGATTCATTTATGTTCCATTAAAAAATGTACATTTATACAAATCCTTCATACTATTAATCACAGTCTGAGCTGTGTAAAATGGGTCCTTTTATTTTGTCACGGCTTTTTCTGTCATATCTTAAAAATCCTCATCTCTCTTCCAGTGAAGCTGTGTTATCAATTGATATGTGGTAAAGACAAGCACTTGTTTAACAGCAAATAGGATGGATGAAAGCACTGAAGTGCCATGGTGATGAACAGCATGAAGGAATCTACAGATACAATAAAGTATGAATAAGATTCGATAACACTATGGAGGAATTAAGAAAGCATCTGTTTACAAAGTTCATTATGCATGTTTAGAAAAAATATCATCTCTTCTGAAAGCAAGTTGTCTCACTTTACAACAACAAAAAGATTCATAACTATTCTATTTTTATAGAAATGTCATAATAACTTAGCCTTAACTGAAGGCTAAGGGTAAGTGAGTAGTGGATAATATTTTAAAGAATTTAACTTTTGCAAGAAAAGGCAGAGTTTATTAAATACATTAGTTGTAATGTACATAAAATTTATATTCAAATCACTATTACATTTTTGTCTGCCAATTTCACACTAAGGATTTCTGCCAGAAAATTAGGTCAAATTATTTAAAATCAGTTTTCATGTGCTGCCTCAGGCTCACAGCTAAAAAAATATAGAATCATATTTGTTGCTTTTACATTGAAAAAGATTTTTATGAGAAATAATGTAAACCAGAAAGTTTATGTGTTTTATAAATTGCAGCAAACATTAGTAACTAATTACTATGCCTTGCCCCTTGGAACAGCTGAAGGCAGCCATGTTTTCTCAGTCAAGAACAGATACACCACATGCTGGTCTCCTTTTTGAAATAGATGGGCAGGGAGAGTTGAAAAAAACCTGGGTATATGAATGCAACATTGAAGATGTGTAAGGTTAGAAATGATCACTTCAATTATCTCCATAGTAGTGCTTTTCAAGTTTCAGTTTCAACTTTCAGCACTCCATAGTAGTGCTTTTCAACTATTTCAGTGGTATTTCTTCATGGTGGATTGTTGTCTGGGACTTACAGATCAGAAAACATGATCCTTTCTTCCTAGAAAGAGCTGGACCAAGTCCATCAGCGTGGCTGTAGTATGTGATCTGCCTCATTTCTGTGCTGACACTGTTCTTTTAAGCCATTCAAGTTCTTTATCAGCACAGCTGCTGCTTCACTTATTAGTATTCTACAAAGGAGCTCATTCTAGGATAGTTCATGCCAGGATTGCTCTCAAAGGCACTCTGGATGAAACTGCATACTGCACACTCCTCCAACATTGTTCCAGTTTGTATTTTTATGTGAGCACATGCACCTATCAGGGCATGTACCGCACACCTTTCACCTCCTGCTACAAAAATACTCCCCTATTAAGCTGAAACATACTTCATGATTTCAAAGACAGACCAAAAAGTCATCATCTTGTTTTCAGTTGCAATAATTTTCAATCAACACTGCTTCTATGCTCCATTTCTAAAGACTAAACTTCCCAGTTTTCATAATACTTCCTTGCACTTTGTTTGTACTTCTTCTATCAGTATTTGTTAACAGGAAAAAAAAAAAACAACTGTTTCCCTACTGCATGGCTTGCACTGTTACCTTTAGATATTTGGCATTTCTTTTGACTCTTTCTCACAGCAGCAACAAAAAGGATGGCTTTGAATGCTGGAAAATATCCCAAACATAAATGAGGTCTTAATTTGGAGTCTACATTTAAAAGTCATAATTTTCCTTTCAAGTTAAGGTCATCGCAATTTTTCAAAAAGAATATATTTACTTTTAATAGTACATTTGTTTAGAAATACACTGTGCAGTGCTGTCAGCTAGACATTTATATTGCCCAGTTTTAGACAAGCAAAACAAGGTTTTGGTACCAAAAAAATCCCAAATATTCTCAACCATCCTAACTAATTAATTGCACATTAGGGGAAAAAATATCTGTATACAAAATGCTATTTTTGTACATAAGAAGGTATTTTAATGGCATGTTTCATTAGCTCTAATTAATTCTGGTATTCTGGTTGCACATCACAAAGAATGCTTTCTTGCCAATGCTGGGACAAGTTTGTACAGTAGATATATATATATATATATATATATATATATATATATGTATATGTATATGTATATGTATATGTATATGTATATGAATATATATATTCAATTATATAACTTACTTTAAATTTCTACAATGGAAGTTACTATGTTGAGGAAACTTCCCCTTCCAACCACCCAGGAGCCACTGGCAGTCACATCCCTCACCACCTGAGCTGTGACTAAAGTCCCTTCATGGCAACATGCACTGCACTCACACATTCAGACTGGGTGCTCTTACCAGCTTGACCCTAGCTCTATTCTCATGGCAGAGTCTCAGATGTCCAGATCCTTAAAATAATGTGATTGTGATGAAGCAACTGAATAACCAGATAGCACCTCAAGCTAGGTACCTCTGACAAGGGACCCAGAACAAAGGAAACTTTTATACCCTCACAGTCTAAACATAGGAAAGTCTGGGGTCATTGGCTCTGAGTGTCTGCTCCCCTGGCTGTGCCACAGGTCCCTGGACCCTTTTATGCAAAGAGCTGGGAACCTATGACCTCTTTTTTGGGGCTTCTGCCACCCAGAGCTCAACTTGTAACACATTGAAGCTGCACACCAAGGTAGCTGCACTGAGTGTGTTCCTCAGCAACCATAGGTGCTAACTTTTCTCCCTAGTTCTCTGTCCAAATAGGCATTTGCTTAATGTCGTATGGATAAAAAATATCTCTGAAACCATAGTTGTGAACTTTTCATCTCATCAGTGGAAGACTTATAAGCCTTTCACCAGTAAGGAAAATTAAAACCTTACTCATAAACTTTTCTCATAAAGGACCATGCAGACTTCAGCTGGTGAAAATCAATAGCTAAAGTAAACTTACTTAGAGAGCATCACTGTCTGTATAAGTAGGTTGCCTGTGTACATTCTTTCACAGTTTTCTCTGTTTTATGAAGCTATTTATATTTTTATCATCTACGACATCCTGTAGCAACAAGCTTCACTATTCAGCTGATTTGTGTATCAAGTACTGCCTTTTGTTTTCTTTAGCACCTAGTTCCTTGGAAGTTCTTTTGATGTTCTTATGCACATCTTCCAATTCACTCAGGACTTTATTGACTAATTCCAGTTTCCTCTTTTTCTAGCTATAGAGACTGTTTTTACAATGCCCCCTACTCCATAAGTTCTTTTATTCTTTATACCATAGCCTTTTTTTAATATATTATACTGATACTAGAAGGAGAACAGAACTGCAAAGTCTTTACCCATTTCTCTAAATATGTTCTTAAATTGTTGTTTATTCCTTTCTTAGTCATTCAAAATGCTGTATTCCGTTTTTTTGACCACTTCCTAGTATGAGTCTGATATATTTTTAGAATTGTCCACAATGAGTCTGGAATCACTTTCCTGAATGGCAATAAGTTATTTAGGTTCTCTCATTGTTTATATACATAGATGTTATTCCATCTGCTCATTATTCTACATTTATCACCACTGAATATCATCTTTTACTGCTCTTTCAGTCTTGTAAACTTGTGCAACTTTTCACTGCCAGATTTTTCTTTTACTACCCTGAATAATTTAATGCTCCCAGAAAACTTTATCACCTCACTACTCACCTCTTTTCCAGAAAGCTTATGAATATGTGCAATATATGAGCATGTGAGGAAATGCAATGTGCAACGAATTTGCAAGTGTATAGCTCCAGCATCCCCCGGTTTTCGCCTTTTTTTCACGCCACTGCTGCCCCTTCATCATCCAAGGACTACATAAGATTGCAGAGAGACAAAATATAATTATTAATCAATTTAGGGATGGAAGAACAGTGCTAAAACCAGAACAAATATTTGCAATGAGTTTTCCAGCATTTCTGGTGGAAATAGTTGCTCCTTAAAGGTAGGCTAGTAGCCCAGAAAAGCCCTAGGTGTATGATTGTTCTTTCCTTTAATATTCAGGTGTTTTTTTTTACAGAATGAAATTTGTTTCTTTCTGTGCCTTTCCTAATAATGTAATATCTCAAAGTTATGCTTTCATTTTCCTATTTCCTGTGCTAAAGTACTACCTGAGAGAGGTGAAGTATGCTAGTAGCCACTAAATCTTGCTTTTTCTTTTCTGTTTTTGGATTGTTGTTTGCTGTATTTGGGAAATTATCAGAATGTCAAAAGACTGTACCAATTTCAGTGTGATTGTTCCTAAACTGAGCATCATGACATAAATGTCAATATATAAGAAGGAAGTCCCTGCACACCATAAAATCCAGTTAAAAATTTATTGCAGGTACACACACACAGGACACTGGAAGGCAAGGAGAAGAAAAATGTTTAGAACTCACTGATAATGGAATCTTATTTCAGATACCTTTAAGTACCAAATACTACTTTTGAAATGGTATGCTGTTACTAGAAAGCTAGTAAAAAACACATACTGGGTTTAGGTACATGTATCTATTTTAAGTTATGGGCTTGGCTTGTTGTTCTATTCTAGTTCTTTGTTTGGCTTTTTAATTTTATGTAGTATATAACCAGATTTATTGCTTGTGTAGACCCATATACTTCTAGAAACAAAGCAAATACATGAGGGAATAATAACTTTTATTTCTATTTTTTTTGAGGAAGATTGAAATATTATTGGTTACTACCCTTGGCTGATGTACTGCCAATTCAAGGGGGCATTAAACTACAGAAAATCTTTCAATTGGAATTTTACATAGATTTTTATGTATTTTACTGAATGGAACCTATTGACTTCAAATTGACTTAAAATTCTCTATTTCTATCTCCAGCTTAGTTAAGATCCTGCGTTGTAATTTCTCAGATATTTTTCTTGCTACATTACCAAACTTCACTCTACTGCTTGCACTTAATAATGGAACTAAGAAAAGTTTCCTAACTAACAGTTTTCTACTTGAGCCAAGCCAGGTGAGGGGCAGAGGAAGAGCTACCTGCTTTTCAAAAGTGGGAGTTGCTCATTATGAGAAGACAAGTGTTTACTAGGTGATTGATTCATGTGCTAGTTTTGCCTATGGGAGAGTTTATTTTCTTCACAGTATGAGGTCAAATGGGCCAGCCAACAGTTTTTGACTCCTTTAACAAGATGTTCCACCTGTCTATGCCCTGAATATGTTGCAGGAGGTGAAAAACAAAGATGTGGATCCAGGAAACAAAGAGTCTGTTGGGAGCAGATAGCACGCATGGTGTTATTTCCCCCTGACCTGAACATGATAGCATAAGGTCAGGGCAGAGAGTAAGGCAGGATTTCCAGGGTGTCACAGCTTCCTGCTGCAACATTCCAAGGACATAACATACTTTTCTCTGGTGTTTTGGATAAACATTAGTAGTAGGGATAATGTTGGTAGAGGTAACAAGATTTCAGAGGAAAATATTTCAGCAAATAAACCTGCAATTTATATACATAGCCAGTAGGAGTAAACTTTCCTAAGGGAAAGAGCATTCACAAAACGAATGTCACGTAAAATTTAAATTACTATTTGGTTTCTAAAATTATTCGTCATGACAGTGCATCTGATACTTACATTCTCACACATTTTTTTAGGTTTCCCTCTTTCACATGTAAGTCCTCTCCAGCTCCATTACGGTGTCTAAAAATTTAAGAAGGGAAACTACTGGTTTCCTATTATCTGTTTCAGTTTCACACAACAGAACAGATCCCATCAACATTCATGCAATCCATGTGGTTATAATCAACCTTCTGCAGTGCTGCTTGCCTTTCTCATGGCTAAAATTGAGGTAATTGTTATTCTTCCTTCTCTCTGTTGAAATGGACACAAAGTCAATGATTCTAAAATATATTTAACTTCTAAAATATTATGCCATCATGTGTGAAAAGCTATTTAATACTCTTTAAGTACTAAAGAGTATTACTAGCATATGTGAAGAACTCTTTAATACCTAGTCCCTTATCTCAGATCTGAATTTGTGTATCGGTTTGAAGACTGTGATTTGTTTAAGTGTTTTAGAAAGAAAGTCTGTGATGATCTAATTGTCCCATTAGTCACTTGGTCTAATATTTTCACAACCATTGTTTTCTCACAGCAGTGAAAATTTGGTTGACACTTGGGAATGGGAAATTGCAGCCTGGTTCATTAGACTGAAAATAAAATGACCATAAAGCAAAATATTAATTTGTCTTTTTAGTTTTGGAGATACATGTGTGTATACTTATATATTTGCAGAGTTGTCAATGCTGATCTCAACATACAAGACACAAAATGGTCAGAAAACTGGGAATGGGTTAAAACTGTAAATAAACTTGAACTATCAGGCTTCTGAAACTTGTGTTGAATTTGAAACGTCATTACACAAAACTCTTTCAATTGTACCTTTAATATCTGAAGGTAGAAAACTGTAATATCTTTGAAAGTAAGTTTACAATGGAGCAAGCATTAAATGAAATACAGCAAAATTCCTGTATTCCTATATTTAATAAAGCTCTCAATAGGATCAAAAGCTTTTGTAGATTTAAAAAAAACAATGATTTTAACTCCTGGGGTTTTTTTAAAATTTCATTTTTTCAAGCTCTTGCAAGTTTATTATTAAGCATTTGTATTCACATGCACATTCACAGAATGTGAATTCTTATAAAACGACCCTGAGACCAAAACATGTACAAACCCTAATCCCCAAGTCCCCATTCAAAATTCCCAAAACTTTGCAAAGCACAGTACCTATGAATATCCAGCCAGTGGCTAGATGTCTTGCTCCAAGTTTGCAAATCCTCCATGTTCCTGTCGTGATTTCACGCATCTGCAAATTCAGATCAGACATGCATTTGCGATTTATTCTGTACTCCTCATTATTCTACAGTTTAAAATGATCCAGGCAAAATCTCACGTAATTCAGTGACCTGATTAGCTTTGATTGCAAGCAATATGTTGAACATAACTGGAACCAAAGTCCCAAAATTATTGACCTGTTTCATGACAACATTCCAACTGTGGTTTTTGTGAAACACTAGTATTTAATTCCAAGGGTTACTGAGGCTGGTGTGTGTGCTGTGTGAGCACAGGTAATAGTGATACCGTGGGAATACACAGTTACTCAGGAACTTGTGGTAGGAAAAGAAGTACTGTGACAAAAGAAAATAAAATTCAATAGCTAAACTCATCCTTCCTAGAACTCACCATTCCTAAAGACTATGAGGTAATACAAAAGGAAACTCAATTTGCCAGTGAAAAGTCAGAGAAAAATAGACAAATTAGAGAAGAAATTCAGATGTGTTTTCAACAAGGAATGGGTGTTGCTTAAGAAAGGACAGAAAAGCGGATACCAAGGCAATGAAAATTTTATCATGGAGCTGGAAATTGCTTCAGAAGTGAAGAAGAGAACTTATTTGTTCCTGATGAAGAACCAGTGTCATTTGAGCTGGGGTCACAGACAAGAATATAAATAGTGTTGGGTGACTATCTTAGTATCTGAAGAAAGTTAATTGTAGTTATGATAAGAGCACATCCAAATACAAAAAAAAAGATCAATATACTTCAGTATCTTATTGCAAAAGTAGGGGATGCGATGTCAGCAGAGGAAAACACATTTTTTCTATTTATTTTTAGCTATTTCTACTTTAATTATAATTTTCTTAAAATTATAGAAGAAGAAGAGGACAGAGGAAAGCTTTTAAAGATTTTAAAGGGTAAAGGTGATTGCAAAAGAAAGAGGAGTATTTCTAAGGAGAAATACATCTCCCAAAGTCACAAAAAATGGTAAAAATGGAAATCTATTTCTTACTAAACCGATATATGGAACAACAAGAACATGAAATTTTTCATAGTTTCCTCCTTTCTTAAAACAGTCATACTTAATCTGAAGCTCTCTTTGTAACATTTTTTAGATGTTCTCACCTCCCTTTGTGTTTATCTTGAGCTGACCTGACCTCCATTTTTGGGTGGGGACAAACACGGCAGGGACAGTCTCCCCTGTTGCCCACTTGTGAGATGGCACATGCTAGAGGATGTGTCTGGCATGTTGTGTGATATTCAGGCAACCGGATTTGGCACTAAAATTTTGTCACACGTTACTGCACAGCTCTTCAGGGTGCCTTTGTGGAAACAATTGTGTCTACCACAAGCTGTGCTAGCTCTTCTAAGAGAGAACAGTCATATCAATATGAAGCTGGGAGGATGAAGGAAATACAGAATAAAAGCTATTAGCAAAATTCAGGGACCAATAGCAGTAGAAATACAAGTCAAGCAACAAGGTATTTTTCAATTTTTTATGTAAAAATATCTTGTAATTTATTTAATTGATATAACAGATTTTTGAATCTCTTTAAGAAATTCATTAAAATATATACTAAAGATGGATGTTTTGGTCAACTCTGGGCTATCTCTTCAGTACTGTGTTTTATATTGCTCTGATATCTGAACAACTCAAAAGGACAATTTGGAAATTTGTCTGCTTCATTTAGTAATCATTATATACTTTTGAATACTTATGGATAAGTATTTATTATGGAAGTCACGCTAACGTATGTGGAAAAAACCGAGGTCATTGTCATCCAACATGGCTTCATTAAGGGCAAATTTTGTCTGACAAATTTGGTGACCTTCTGTACTGGGATTACAGTGTTGGTCAATGGCTCAATGTCCAAGTGGAGAGCAGTGACTAGTGACAGTCCTCAGGGTTCACTGTTGGGATTGATGCCATTTAACATATTTTTTGGGAACTTGGACAGTGGGATAAGTGCACCCTCAGACAAGTTGGCTGATTGCATCAGGCTGTGAGGTGCTGTCAACATTCTGGAGAGAGAGGATGCCATTCACAGGGACTTTGGCAGGATTGAGAAGTGGACCTATGATAGCTTCATGAAGTTCAACAAGGCCACGTATACAGTCCTGTGTGTGAGTCCAAACTAACTGGCTGAAGAATGGGTTGAGATCAGCACTGAGGAAAAAGACATAGGGTGTTGGTTGATGAGAAGCTCAAAACAACTTTGCAACATGTACTTGCAGCCTGGAAACATGACTGTATTCCAGGCTGCAGCATAAGAAGTGTGACTAGCAGGATGAGAGATGCGTTTTCTAAATCTCTCTCCTTTCATGAGATCCCACCTGGACCATTGTGTGTCTCTGTCACCCCCAGCATAAGAAGGATGTGAGTCTGTTGTACTGAGTCCACAGAAGGGCCACAAAGATGATCAGAGGGCTGGAGCACCTCTCCTGTGAAGACAGCTGAAACAGTTGGGGCTTTTCAGCCTGGAGGAAAACAAAGGGTTCCAGGAACACCTTAAAGCACTTTGCAGTACCTAAAGAGGGTCTATATGGGAACTGGAGAGGGATATTGCAAGGCTTGTAGAAATAGGACAATGGTTAATGGTTTAAACCATTAGAAATTAGGAAGAAATTTTTCACTGTGAAAGTAGTGAGACACTGGAAACTGTTTCCCAGAGAAGCCATGGATGGCCCATACCCAAATTTGTTTAAAGCCAGGTTGGAAAGGACTTAGAGCAACCTGGTCTAGAGAAATATGTCCCTGCCCATGGCTGGAAGGCTGGAATCAGATGACCTCTAATGTTCCTTCCAACCTAAACCATTCAATGATGCTGTGATCATCCCATTACAAAACAAAGTGTCTGTACATGCTCATTCTTACAGATGTTTTACTACTACAAGGATGTGTCTGCAAGTGTCAGAAGATAAAGTATAGGAAAAAGTTATTTTGTAAAACTTTAGCTGTCAGTTTTCACTCATCTAGTTTGGAGAATGTACCTGGAAGAAAAAAAAAAAAAAAAGCAATTCCCAAAATCTGCTTTACAAATGACACAAATGACATAGAAAAAAAAAGTCTTTTCAAAACCACCTTATTGTATTTTAAAAATCCAAATCTTCTGGGAACTGGGGCAATAGGATGTGTGTGGGAGGTTTGCATGTCTTCCGAATGGCAAAAATGCATATTTTGACAGAGGCACTAATTAATGCTCAGAAAATTTCCAAAGTAAATAACTAATAGGACAGAAAATCTCTGTTGCTTTTGCTTTTTAAATGAATTGTATTCTGGGGAAAAAAATAGATAAAGTGAGTAGTATTTCAATCTTCAAGAATTTAGATAGATATTTCCATGAACTGAAAGGTATGAAACCATTTTCTAGTCTCACTTTGTCTTAAAATGAATAATATAGTAATAGCTGGTATTTTCTTGATGTCTTTTTCATATTCATTTTTCAGAAAATGTGAATTGAAAACTTGCCTATTTTACCTACTGCTTGTCAAAGAAACTGAGGATGTCAGAAATACAGAGATGACAGATTTTGTGGGAAGAAAAAGGCATTAGATTCTTAAGTATCTCAAAAGTCTGCAGTTCTAGACAAAAAGGGGGAGCACTTCTTCAATAAAAACTACTTCTGAATTTTTTATTCTTAAAGTTAACTGTGACCATCATTCAATAAAAACATATCTGGAAAGATATTGTTCTTCATATATTCCTTATAACTGTATCTGTTTGAATCCTTTAATTTCTTTTGGGACTACTCTATTTTCCCAAAATCATTTCCCAGGCAAATCCCTATAAACCAACCCAATCAGAGCATAGAAGGTTCAACATGATCATGATAGCTGTATATCTTCTGTTTCTCATCCATCAACTCCTACTTATAAGATCTAGTCCTTTGCATAAGAAGGTTTCATTTTCACACTTTGAAATTGCAGATCTAGTTTTTCATCATGCTTATTTATGATTAATATTCCTCAAAGCCCATTGTTATTTGGTAAAATCCACTAACAGGAAAGGAGCTTGTTCAATGTGAAAGGAAAGAGAAGACTGCAGCATGTAGTGTTTTGGAACCTGTTGGGTTAAGAGAACTGTGAATTAAACTGGAATAGAGAAACAGTTGCAGTGCTAGAGTTGAGATTTTCTGAATGTGACATTATTGAGACTTTCCAGGGGCAGAATAGAACACAGGAGTCATAGTGACTGTCCCAGGAGATGTATCAGCTATGACAGGCTATCTTAAAGAAAAAAGTCTGCCCCCTTAATATGAATCAGACTCAGAAAAATAAAAGCATTTAGGACCACTTAACTCATAAGACCTTAAACTATCATTTTCCTTGTCTATTTAAACAGATAGGTCTAAGTAGAAAAGAAGCTATTTTATGATACAGTTCATTCACAGTCTGTGCGCCTTTGTCTCCATCAATTGGCAAATTTAATGACAAGTTTGGGGGAGGGTGTTTCTAACAGACTGTAAATTTCAGGCTGTATGTTGTAAGTATGCTGAGATTATGCCAAGTCTCTGTGGCTTCTATTAAAGTCATAAAAAATTTGTATTTTTCAAATACAAATGTATAATTTGTATTTGAAACATGCAGTTCCAATATATAATTCTTCAAAATCCCAGAAAAAGGTTTCCTCAGGTTTCCTCATGTTTCCTCATGTTTCCTCATTCCCTAGTATAACACAGATAATTAGTTCTCAGGCATGCAACTCTCTCAATGCCAGGTACATCTGTCTCCTTCAAATACTTTCAGGGACTTTTTAAAACTAGAATTAGATTTAAACTGCTGTTTGAGAAAGATCCCTTTCATGTTTTGTCCAGAAGGTCAGAAAAGAAAATATTCAGTCTTACACTTGTGACATAGTTAACTATCATAACTATCATTAATGTTTAAAAAGGGCATCATGCAGTGCAGATTTGAAATATATCAATTAGTTTGAAAGCATCTTTATGACATGAAAAAAAATTGTTGGGTCAAATTTTGAGACCAATATTTCATAGCCATCCAGGATATAATAAAGTATAAATCCTTCTCACTGTTTCTGGCAGATCTCCCAATATTTCTTAAGTAGAATTATGAGCTACAAAACATTAGTCTAGGTTATGCAATTTTTTCAAAAATTCTTCCTGACCTGAAATTGATTGTGTTTTAAGTGACACTCAGAGACAGAGAAAAAAAGAATATTATTTGATACCTGGAACAAAACATGCTGTAAAGGACCCATTACTTTTAGAAATATTGGAATGAATTGCAACCTCTATTAATTAAACATTAAAAGCATTTTAATAAATGTATTTATAAAATACCCATCTTTAGTATCATTGAGCTACATTTTGCATTTGCTACACTAAAGCACAAAAATGCAAAATAACAATTTAAAAATGCTCCCAACATTACAAGATTCAATACCATTCATAAATAACTTCAAATTTAGGAAGTTCCTTTGACTTTTTTTTTGACATTTTTAAACTTATGTGTATTACCAGAAATGTCCAGAAAACTGCCTGATCAAAATACACAAAATTATTTTCCATCAATCACTTTTCTCCAGGAGCTGATATTGAAATAATTATATCATGTAACAAAATAAATTGTGATTTTTTTTAGAGCTGTTCCTGGATGTTTAGGGTTTTTTTACTTTAGAAAATGTAATGTAATGGAATTCAGATTAACTATCATCTAATAGTATTTGATTCCTAATTTCTGTTTTTCAACATGTAGTATGCAATTATAACAAATATTCATTGTATTGAAAATGTGTGTACTAAATATGAATGACACTATTAATTTCTAAGTATCCTTTTGAACAAAGATTAATTTGATTAATGCCTGATGCCAGTACATCTTTAAACAACAGCAAAATTTTTATTTACAGTAGAACCATAGTCACCTTTTCTGCAATGACAGACAAAAATCAAATATATTCAATCTTCTAAAATTTCAGGTTGAAACTCAGCTTCTTTCTCTTATTTTCAATGTATATGAATGTTCCCATACAATTGTAGAAGTGTTCTACAGCATGATATTCATGGGTAGCACAGAAATATTTTTTTTAAAGACAATTAAATATAAATATGGTCTGCACTGGGAAGAGATGAGTAGACTTTGGTGCTTGATGGTGGGGATAAACCTTGGTAGTTGGTTTTAAGATGATACTGTTGCTTATGGTACTACAAGCTCATAATAGCATAGAGGGAAACCAAAGTTCTTGGGAGAACAATTATTTTAATACTTAATGACAGTAATTAGATCAAAGAATTGGCAGCTTTTCTTTATGGGTCATATTTGATGAATTTTGATGGCATGATGTTCCAAATGTAGCAGAAGCCTTAGCTAGTTAAACATTAATTTTGGGTTTCAAAGGTATATATCTTCAATTTTTGCCTATGTCTGAATTCTTAATCAACCATCCTTTGAAGAAAGGCAATCTCCTTTGACTGAACTATTATAAATACACACCCATTTAAGCACTTAGTATAAAAGTCAGTGGAAATTGAATAAGACTTTTTAACCCCAGGGTACCTGCAAGCAGCAGAATAATTGCAAACAAATCCAATCCCAAACAGGTCCAATCTCAGAGTTCCTGTTTTTCAACATAAGAGTCACTGCTACTAACTGTGTTATATTGTGGTACTTACAAAGCTCTAGTTAAAATAGATTCCAGTCCATTTTCTTAGTTCTATGATTAAAGTGATATGCTAAGAAAATGTGGTTTCTTATGTGCTCTTTAAGATTCATGACAATTGCTATGGGAGTTTCCAGACTGAGGTAGCTATTGAAGTCACCAAGCTGCCTCCATAAAGGAGGGAACTTGTTCATTTTACAGTTTCATCACTTGTAAGTGAAGGAACACACACAAAACAATACTGGGCTACAAAATACAAGATGATGCTGAAGAGGATACTACGTTTCTTCTCAGTCTTTGAGCAGATGTGGGAGCATCAGCATCTTTCCTCCTGCATTAGTAAACCTCAGCTTGTGTACAGATTGTTTTCCAGTGAAACAGAATAATAAATGTCATGTGGGCCTGAAATATTAGAGTCATTCTAAATAACTTTCTAGCCAATGGGGCCTGATTTCTGTCTTCTAGCCTATAATAGCAGTTCTTAATTGCATAGTCTTCCAGAGCACAGAATAAAGCATGGCTATCCAGGAAAACAGTCTGCATAATGCTCTTCTTCTTCCAGTGCTACTGTTGCTTGGGGCAGTTGGGGAAAGATTGAATGACATGAATGAAGAACAATGGCACTGCTAAGTAAACTTCTTCCTCATGAAGCCAGCTGAAAAAAGCAAAATTACTCCATTTCTCTACCTGTAAAATGGTGTTTGTTGTTCTTCTTATTGTGTAAGATACCTTGTGATCTACCAGTTATGTGCTAAATATCCCTTCTAAAATGTGTTAGGAGGATTAAGGATGCATCTCTGCAAATTAGGATACTATGAGGCTATTTTACACCAGAATTTATGAGTTTAAAATGCAAAACTTAATCAAAGAAATAAATAAAAGTAATCTCTATATAAAGATTTTAATTTTGTAACTCATTCCGAATAAATACACCGCATATGTGATTCCATTTACATTTTATATGAACTGCCTTTTTGCAGATAGGAACAGTTACATCATAACTATCACTACCCTATAGCAAAATGGTGCTTTAGTTCCTAACGTTAAAAGAAATTCTAAATAGTCCTGTTTATAAGACATTATTTTCATTAATGTAACAGTGCCCTCTATGTTCCAGAGTTTGTATTGAGGGTAATATTCTTTGTATATTTAATAACTTTTTTCTTTTCGAAAAAGCACAAATTGACCATGCTAATTTTTTTTATGGTAAGTTCTACCAAGACAAACAAGCAAACAAACAAACAAATAAATTTTATAAGCAGGGAGTGAAATGGAAATTTAAATTTCAAGCTGTTAATAGCATTTCAAATAGCTAGTCAGATATCATCTTGTAACATTAAAAAAACCCCAAAAAGTAGAGATTTGGTTTTTAATGAGAAATTGCTGCAAAAAATTTTCCAAACCCTATGATTAATGTTTAAAATATCTCAGAAGTGGTATTGTATTTTCAATAGAAAATCATAAGCAATCAGTTATGGATTTACTGCATACATGAAATCCTCCAAGAGACCTCATGGTGAAAAAGAAGTAAAGATGAATGATAAGGCATTGAGATGTACATGCCCTCATGTCCACTGAAACTCTATGATACAGATCTGACCAGAATGCATTTGCAAGGGAAAAAAATTGAATATTCTCTTCATATTGAGTAAAAAATTACAAGTAAATTTTCACATTGAAGAACTGTACATTTTCCCCTAATGTTAAGAAGAACATCTCTTGAGAACATACCTTCTTTACTGAGAGTATTTCTAAAACAGAAAAGAAGGGAAAAATATAGAATGAAAAACTCTTTCATAAAAGTTGCTATATCGTCTACATTGTCTGCAGTGGGATGAAGTAGTAAGTACAAATCATAAGTTGTTATTCTAGGACCAGAAAACCAGGGTTCATTATTCAGTGAAGAGGGAAGAATAATTGTAAGGATGGCATTAAACACACAGAGTGGATAGCCTGAGCCCAGGTGGAAAGCATTCTGAAAATAAAGATGAATTTAAACTCCTTCACCTTACTTTGAAACGCTTCGGTTTTACAGTCCCTCTCCATTCGTTTTCAGTCTCTAAACACCTTCACAGGAAAGAACTGGAGAGCAACAGGGTACTAACCCCAATTTATTTTTCTACAACTGCTGCTACAATTTAGTACTCATGATATTTCTGAACTTCTAAGAGAATATCTCTTGCTTAGAGGTGAGCTGAAATGAGCCCACAGTAAACTAGCTGCTTTAAATATTCAGGACAAGATTTTCCTCAAGCTTATGAAGACAAACGGAGACGGGTAGAAAGGTTAATATATTTTACTTCAGGTGAATTGTTGCTATGAAGGAAATCACTTTGTTGAAAATCAAAGCTTTTTGAGCTAAAAGGTGTCTTTATTCTAGAAGGAAGGTTCCTGAAATAATTTTTGGTAAAAAAATATTTAAGAGCCAAAGCAAAAAGCAGCTACTAGATACATTATAAGAGAAAAACTCATTGAAAATGCCTCTCTTTCTTTTTTGGAAATGGCAATATCAGTGACTTTTAAGAATCCTTAGAAATAACACAATCTCATTACTGAGGTTGGGACCTTCTAACTGCCCAAGGAAACTCATTGTTTTCTTATTTTTTGTACTTTATATGCAGTTGTAGCAAGATTTAAACAAAATCCCCCAAATAATAGAACTGGATTAGAAAATATATAGAACAAATATGACAGGGACACCTTCTATAAAAGAAACAGACTCTGCAGTCCCTAAATGAGCCAGTACAAATACAATGGTGGTCTTCAAAATCAGGAATGATGATGACTGCAACTAGAATATTCTTTAAAAAAAAGCTTCAAATTATTACTTCTACATTTAGACATAAGTTTATATTTTCAATTTTCTGTTCAGTCTCTTTTATTTCTTAAAGGTTTTTCACTTGCAAATTTGAAGGGTGATGCATTTTTTACAGGTTGCAGTGGTAGGAGATACTTTTTATGCTACACACTACATCTTGAAAAAGTCCAGTAAATCCAAAAGAATTTGAAAATGTGGTCAGACTCTCTTCAATGTATCCTTGTTTCTGACAGACAAAGGAGCTCTCTGGTACATTAATCATTGTACATTGTCTTCTTCCACATGAAATAGTAATTTCAAGACTGGAAAGAATTGTAAGAAGGTTTAAAAATCACTGGCACTAATTTCTCGAAACAAATAAAGGAAATATTACATAAGAATGCAGAAACCGTCCCAAGATGTTGGAGAAATTTTTAGATAGAATATTTTATTAGAAGTTGTTCTCATCCCACAAGGGGAAAAGCAGGAAAGCCTGAATATCAATTGTATTCTATGTCAGTGTCAACCTTGTTAGGCTGAAAACAAGTTATTATGGATTTTTAACGATAGATTACCTTCTAGTGCAGAAGGACTGTGCACAAACATGATTTCTGATGTCTCCTTAATGAAGAGACCAGTCATTTCTGAAAGCAAGCTAAAACAATCTGAAGCTGAAAGCACTTTTAAGAAGATTTCCAGGCTATTAATTTTCACTGTTTAATAAATATACTTATTAGACGTGGTATGGTACCATAAAGAATAATATGTGAATGGATCAAGAGCTGGCTAACTGACTTAAAATGAGCTGTCAGTGGTTAGTCATTATTATACAGGAGAAGGGAGCTCCACAGGGAACAGGACACTATCCAATGACTCACAATAAGGAACTAATTATGTAATTACCAGCAATAAAACCTGTGGAAGGAAAAATATTTACCCCAATGATACATAATAATGAGAATGTAGATACCATAAGATAATCTGAATAGTTTGATAAACCATGTATATTCAAGTGAACTATTTCTAATGCAGCCAGATAGAAAGTTATTTTAATATTGGAATTTGCAGAATAAGATTTTTCCCCCAAAACAAAAAGATTCAAAATACCTAAGAGTCCTAGCAGCAAGATAGCCAGCATTCAGAACAAAGCTGTAACAACAAGAAGTAATTTTTTTCTTGGAGAAGGAAGAGAAAACTTAATTAGAACACATAGTTGATTTTACCATTGCAGGGAGTATTATCAGTTATTCTCTGTAATTATGATTTTTTAGGTATTTTAGAATTAGGATAAAAGTTAGGGAAATTTCATGAAAAAAAAAGATTGGCAAAAATGATGAAAGCACTGGAGAAAGTACCTTAAAGTGAAATATAGAAAATATTAAAAAGAAGATTGTAAGGTGATTTGATTGCAGTGTGTAAGTATCTTCACAGAAAAAAAATACATTAAGTTCTACAGAGTTTTTTTATCTTGTGCAAGACATGGTAAGAAGAACCAGTAGCTGGAAATTGAAACTAGATATTCAGCTTGGAAATATGTTATGTATTTTCATCAATTATAGAATAAAATCTATGAATGCTAGTGGCAGGTTTTCTCATCTCTTGGCATCTTGAAATCAAGACTGGGACGTTTTCTAAAAGTCTATTACATCCTCATATGGTATTAAAGAAGAAAGCTTTTCTGCTTAATTTAAACCATAGTATAATTTAAAGACAAGAATCATTCAAGGATTCAAACAAAATGGTCCCTTGTAGAATTCCATATGATTTACAGTCTCATAAAATTGCATCTTATATTCAAATTGATAAATCCTGTTTGCTGTTATGACAATATAGAGTGGAGGTGCCATATTACAAATTTTCTTTCCAGATGATCACTTTGTGGTATGCAGCTTCTGCAATGTCCTCAGGAAGTTGTAGAACTCTAGAGAGAAATGCTACACTCCCTCAAAGAAAATGAAAGCACTTTCTTTCTCTTCCTTACCTGATGGCTGGATTTTAAAAATAAATAATGCCTTCCACTTCCTCTTACTCATCATCTCCTAAATCTCTGCATCATAACCCTCTGGTCTGATCTTTGATTTCATTCTTCTGATCTTAAAACTTCTTTGTCTTGGCCTTCTTCCACTGGCATCATTGACAAATATTTTCAGTCTCAGATATTTCCTGGATTATTATTTCTTTTCCTTGCAAAAATAAACCATTGACACCCTGTGGTCTGTGCAGATCTCAAAGATTTAAGTTTATTTCTACTTTATTTAAGAAGGAAGTCACAAAAAACCTCTGAAACTTTTAAAATATAATCAACTTCTTTGACAGATATTGTGAACTTGGAAAATATCTGCATTTTATTTTATGAATACTAAATTTGCTTCCACCTGTGTCTCATTTTGCTGACCACCTGCTTTTATATCATTTATGCTAAAGGCACATGAAAGCACTGTTAGATTGAAGAAGAAAAGCAAAATAGCAATCCAGTCAGAAACATCCCCAAAGACAACATTGCCAGATGTATAGCTGTGTAGGACATCTCAGGAGATGTGACAACTCATCAAAAAGAGAAATGTCCTGAAAATTGTTTCATCAAGACCATTTAATAATCAGGTGTGCTTTTTTACTTTTGATACTGGTGGCTCTGGACTCTTTCCACACTTTTATCTCCCTCAAGAAAGCTTTAAAAAATCCTGTGTTCAGCCAAACCTAAGAAACTCCTTTTTTTCCTGTCATAGGGACATTATCAATGGAAGTCTGTGCAGTTTCATGATCCAGTCTTGGAAACAACCTGATTAGTCAAGACTGAAAAGAGTGATCTGTTCGTGATGCCTTGTGAAGGCTGACCTGGAACAGAGTCTAGATAGAGTTAAAGAATGAAGTAGGTATTTATTAGAAGGCCTCAATGGATACACCTTGGGCAGTACAAGAGCCCAGCCAGGGCTATATCCAAGATGAACCCAAAATGGTCACAAAATGGATGACCAGTGATGAGGTCTCTCACTTTTATAAGTTCTAGTCCATTAGCATATAGGAGTTAATTGTCCAAGTATAGCTTTAGGTTTTGAAGTTCCATCCCTGTTTTTCTCTCTTCATTCCACTGTTGTTTATGCTCTTGGGCCTGAAATTCGGGTGGTTGTCCTTGGTCCCAAACTAGAAAAGGAATTGCTTTGTCTGCCTACTCTGTGAAAAGAGCTTATCATCTCTTAATATGAAGCTCAGAACTACACACTAAAGCAGTACAAAATCTGAAAAATATAACAGCTAAAACCTAAGGCATCATTTGAAGAATGGCCTGTGGGTTCTCTGGGGTAAGGCAGGCCATCTAGGATGAATCAGAAGAAGCTGACAGGAACATGCTGTGGACAACCAGATGGAAAAATTTATAATGCCTTGATTTGATGAAGATGTTTTAAAACCATTTTGATGAGATATTTTCAAACAGAGATCCCAGGCTAGATTTGGTGACATAACAATATCTGTTATCCTGGGATCTATAACCCAGGATTTAGATCAGGGTTGAGCCAGCTATAAGCCCATTCCTAAAAGGTGATAGAATGATACCTAATATCTGTATGAGGGATGATAAAATATTGGGCAAGAACTGTAATTCAATCAGTCCGTGGTGTGCAATATTGCCTCTATTCCTCTTTCATGACAAGTTTTGAAGTTTCAAACTTTCCTACAAATGTACTAGAATTATTATTTTTATTTTTATTTTATGTTTCTCATATACTTGAGCTCAGGGTTAGATCATAGAACACTTTCTTTTCTTAGCAAGACTTTACATAACAGAAGGTTATTATCTTATCCTTGGTTAGTCTTTTCCAAATAAGTAATTCCATCCTCTCAATCTTTCTTTAATATATTTTTCAAATCTCAGTGCTCATATTAATTTATGTAACTGATCAAAACTCTTCTTGAGTTTGAAGAAACACATGCCCAAATGTGTTTGTTGAATTATGATGCAGAGCAGGAGAAAGATAATTTCCTGCATTTTCAAGATGACATTTCTATTTATTTCAGTAGAACTTACATTTGTCTTTTTTTGCAACCTATTATTACTTATGTTCACAAGTCTCATGGTAATATTTGTTCCATAAAAATAAAAAAAGCTTAAAAGAAAAAGAAAGAGGACTTGTTGGATGTCACTCAGTGGAAAAAGGTCTTTAGTCCTATTCCAGTGCTATAGCCAGATATTCTGCTGCTTTATCATATGCTTGTTTTCATTTTATTTTCAGAATATGTTTGCCCCACTGACATGTGAATTTACCATCTGTTTCTCCACAGCAGATCTGGTTGCTGCAGACACTGCTCAGCAGACACTGTGTCCTGCCCCTGCCATGACACTGTGCATTGCTGTGGGTCATTTGTAGGGAGCTCGTAATAAATCACTCAGATATTTCCCCAAATACTGGATTTAAAAGACAAAACACTAAGATTTCACTGAGCAGAAGGACCCCCCCTGAGATGTACACAAAGAAATAGCTTAAATCTGGAGGCAGCATAAAGTCTTTCAGTGTGGTCACAGCTATACACAAAACATTTAGCAGCCTGTATGTCATTCCTATAGGCCTAATGCTGCAGGCTGATGTGCTCTTTGCTGTGGGCTGGATTGTGACCACTAATTTTTTTTAATTTGCTTTAATAACATTTATATGGGGAAAGAGTTTAAAAAAAAAAGTCTATTGGGAAAGGCTATTGGGAAAAATATATTACCATTTGTGAAGTCTCATCTACTATAATTGTATGATTTTCTGTCAGCCCTTTTCCACAGAGCAGCTGTCCGACAATCTAGCCTTACAGTGGGAAACAAAAGAGCTGAAACATCTGAATGTTTGCTAGACTGTTACAATACCTCACAGTTTTAAATGTCACCTGTTAAATTATAGTGTATTATTTTTTTCCTATTGCAGATGTTCCAGTAAATAGGAGCAGAGAAGAAAGAAAGAAGTCATGGAAAAAAAAAAAAACCAGTTTATTTATTCTGCTCTATCCACTGGAACTCTGTGTGAAGGAAATTTGTATCTTTGTTTCTTTACACTAATAAATTGTTTGAATGCATATCTGGGTAACAATTCATTGATTTTCCTTGAAGCTTAAGGACAAAAGACTCAGATATTTCTAAGAGTTCTGAGAAACAATCTCAGTCCAAATTAGTGCTATATTAGAAAAAGACTTTAGCACAGTGATCAGGCTGCTATTCATATTTTTAAGAAAGGATGTCAGCTGTCTAAAATTAAACATCAAAGAGCAGTTTAGATGTCCTAGGTTGCCCATCATGTTTATATGTGTCTATAACACTACAGGGAAGCAGCTGTGGGGAAGCCAAAATATGAATGAAACCAAAGGGATGTGCAGGAGTCAAATATGAGCAAAGTACTCTGTGAAGTCCTGACCCAGTTCAGCTTAGGCTGGCAGGGTACCCTTTAGGCATAGGAAGTCTCCTATTTGTGGAGTCATGAAGATGTTTAGCAAGAAAGATTTTCATTTCAGAATAATCAGGTAGAGAGATATACATACAGAATAAATACATCCAGCTTCAGATTTAGCAGGGAAGGAATGTGAAACTCTTTTACCCATGGCCCAGATAATTGTCCTGATGATGGCTGTCCTCCAGCATCCTGCAGCTTCTCTCTTTATTTTATTCACTAAAGTTTAAATTTCAAAAGGGTCTGATTTAAATCTAATGTTAAACAGGGACCATTTCTGAATACTCAGAAACTGGTTTGCATCAAAAAGTTTACCAATTTACTCAGAAATAAAAAGGCTTTTGCTACATGGCAAGTAAAAACATCAAAACACCCAAATATTTAGAGCTACATTCAACATGCTTTTTAAAAATATTAAGTATGCTAAATCAATTTCTGGTTTATTTTATAAGCCCTTGTAGTGTCAAGGCTATCATTAGGTAATACTGTGATAATGTGTGAGTAAGAAATCACACTGAAGCATAATTATTAACCCCAGTGGTGATGGTAGGACAATATCTTGGAGCCTTGCTGCACTCAAAGCTTCTGCAAAAGCACAGTCCCTGATCTGAAGAGCTTATTGTCCAAATAGATCATGCAGCTGTGGAAAGCAGCTGTACAGATTAACAGAGCTCTGTTGTTGCTGAAAAAAAAAATCAGCACATATTGTTCAGTGTTTAATTCTGTATTTGCAGACACATTGAACCAACGGCTTCTGAGGTGATATCATGGTCATAGGTTAAACATCAGTATGTTTTACTTTTGTTGTTCTATCTCTCCCCTGTGGAAAGCATACCCCTTTGCCTAAATGCTTCCTCTTAGTGACTGGTATCACATTTCATGTACTCTCAGTGCAGTATCCAGCATGATGAAACCTACTTCAGCATTGACCTTATTTCAATTGAGCTGTATGTATGCTAGTGTGCATGATTTTTATGTCTGATTTCGTATTATTGCTACTATTATGTTTCTAGCATCATATCCCTTTATTTTATTTCTTTTTCAGCTGTGTTCAATATTCCTTTCCAGATAATATCATACTGATTATCAGTGAATTCCATGAATTTGCTCTTTCTTCTTTTAGATCACTAAAGATTGGAAATAAGGAGAGACATCACATGACTTTATTTATTCCAGTAAAAGCCTTTCAGCATATTCACATTTTGACATTGCTCATTAGGTTCTGTTTATATTTCTCCAGACAGCATGCAGTTCAATTGAAAATACCTAAGCCCTCTTATCTGAGTAAATATTGTTATATATTTTGCAACAATTACTCACTACCAGACATGTCTGCCTAGATAGTATTCTCTTTACAGAAAATAATCAAGTCAAATAATTTTAGTAAAACTAGGAATGCTATTTCATGCCAATGCTCACATATTTTATCCATGCAAGATAGAATAGCATAAAAAATATAATCATACTAAGTGTGTGTGGTAATCTTAAATATTACTCTGTAAATCTACCCAGCTACATAAAATATAATAGAATTACAACATACTTATTGACACAGCTGTATCAGCTGTATTACTGCTACAAAAAGAAATGCTTTTAGCTTTCTTCCTCTTAATCTGCTGGTGCACTTTCCAGCTTCAGGCGGTCATTTTCAATCCTTGTGCATTTATTTGCAGCATGGTAGCCTAAAGACACAAATCAATACATATAGACAACAAGCATGTAGAGATACACACAAAGATGTAGAGACATACTCTAGGTATATGTAGATATTTGTGTGTATATGAGCGCACAATTTTAGATTTCATGAATCTTCTTTTACACAGATATTTGTATTATGCTCCAGATGCAGAACATATTTGAGCATTTATGCAAAATATTCTGCTATTTTACATCTGCAGTGAGGCTGTAAGCTAAACTGCTATTTTCACAAGTGTTGTTCTGATTTCCAGGTGAAAATTCTCATAATTTCAGTATGGCGGCATGAAATTCCACTTGTCACCTTTCTTGTATTCATGACACAAAAATATGAATACAGAAAGCATACCAAAATTATGCTAATTGCATCACATTTCCTGAGCTCTTAGTACAGTTTCATTTCAGAACAATCCTATTATACTTTAAGGAAGCTGATGTAATGGAATTGACAACACAAAAGTCATCCTTACTTTATTTTCTATGAGAATATGTTCACTATGCAGATGACACCAAGCTGGTGTCAATCTGCTGGAGAACAGGAAGGCTCTGCAAAGGAATCTGGACAGGCTGGATTGATTGGATTAATTATGTGAACTTCACCAAGGCCAATCCTGCACTTGGGTCACTAGAAACTCATGCAGTGCTACAGACTTGGGGAAAAGTGGTGAGAAAGCATCGTGTCAGAAAAAGTCCTGGCGTAGTGACTGACCCTGTCTAAACATGAGCCAGTGTGTGGCCAGTAGCCAAGATGGCCAATGGTATCCTGGCTTGTATCAAAAATAGTGGGGCCAGCAGGACCAGGGCAATTACCATCCCTCTGTATTTGGCACTGGTGAAGTCACACTTCAAATCCCGTGTTCAGTTCTGGGTGCCTTACTACAAGGACATTGAGGAGCTAGAGCATGTCCAGAGGAGGGCAACAGAGCTGGGAAAGGAGTTGGAGCACAAGTCTGGTGAGGAGCAGCTGAGGGAACTGGGGTTATTTAGCTTGCAGAACAGGAGGCTGGGGGGAGACTTTATCACTGTATACAACCACCTTACAGAAGGTACCAACAAAGAGGAAGGCAGCCTCTTCTCCCAGGCAATGTCAGACCAACATCTTCAGGTGGCCCTTGCACCAGACAAGTGTTGTCAAGCATTGGAACAGGATGCCCAAGGCAATGGTTGAGTCACCATCCCTGGAGTATTTAGAAAATAGTCAATCAGGCAGATAGTTTAGTGGTGGACTTGACAGTGCTGGGTTACTGTTGCACTCAATGATCTTAGGGGTCTTCTCCAACCTAGTTGATTCTATGAGTCTACAGTAATCTGAGGAAAAAAATGTAATAAATTTTATTATGAATTAAGGAGTTTATCTTAGTGGAAGAAAATATTTTTTTTAATATCTAAAAAGAAGGAAAATCTCATGCCAACAGGATTGGGATTGCTTCAAATTGTTCAATATGAAACTACAGTGAGGTTTAAAGATGAAAAGAGTTCCCATCAGAGCAAAGACATCCTCATTTTTCATTGTCTTACCTCATTAGAGTTAGATGACATGAATTCAAGATTCATACGCATTTCCTTGGGCAGGAACAGCATTCAGAACTATTCTTTAAAGATCCACTTTACAGTGCCAGAGGGTTTTAGGTACTGAAAATTTTGTTTTACTTCATATACTAAATGCATATGGAGAGGCACCCAAAACTACTACTCCTAGTCTTTGAACAAGTAGGTATGGAAATACATAGTACAGCAGGAACAGGGAAGGAACAGAAAGAGCAGCTGCACAAGCAAATGGAAACAGAATTTGATAGGCAACTGAATAAAGATGCTGAATTACTAGCTTCAATCTCCATAATTTCAGATGTGGAACATTTTATTTGCAATGACTCCTTAAATTATTTATAGGATTAAATTAGCAACAGTTCTAAAACACATAATAACATTTAATAATACTACAATAACTTCTAAAGTGACTATTACTGTGAAAACATGACAAATTGCTGAATAATAGAATTTTCATACATTAAACACATGAAATATCGTGTTTAACATTATTAGCTTACATGGTTTTTGAATTGCAATAGCTGCCAGTTTCAATAATAAATGTCAAATTTGGACGAATACAAATTACATTGTAGTATAATCAAGATAAGTGCCAAGTAGATTTTACTAGGGAAATTTTTAGGGTCAAGAGCATATCAGAACATCTTTTTTGTCTAAGAAAATGTGTTTTTCTCCAGTGACTAGATGCCATATCACAATTCACCATCGTTCACTACCACACTCTGGGCCTGGCCATCCAGCCAGTTCTTAACCCAGCAAAGAATGGCCCTGTCCAAGTTGTGGGCTGCCAGCTTTTCAAAGAGTATGATGAAAGAGGCAGTGTCAAAGGCTTTGCTGAAGTCCAAATAGGCAACATCCAAATAGGCAATAGCCTTTCCCTCATCCACTAGGCTGGTCACCCGGACGTTAAAGGAGATCAAGTTGGTCAGTCAGGACCCAATGGCAGCAGCCAAGCCAGCTGGGTCTGATCCCTTGGTTGTCAACTGCACCACTCAGCTCAGTGTCATCTGCAAACTTGCTGAGTAAGGATGCACTCGATGCCCTCGTCTATGTCATTAACAAACATATTAAATAATACCAGTCCAATATGGATCCCTGAGGGACACTTGTCACTGATGTCCATCAGGACTCTAAGACATTGACTACTAGCCTCTGGATGCCACCATCTGATCACTTTCTTGTCCACCTAAGAGTCCACCTCTTAATCCATCTCTCTCCAATGTAGGGAGATGGATTTTGTAGGGGACCATGTCAAAGACTTAACAGACGTTCAGATAAATGGAACTTTAACTTCTCCTTTGTCCCCTGAGGTAGTGACTCCATCCTAGAAGGTTGGTCAGACAGGAGTTTACTTTGGTAAAGCTGAACTGGTTCTCCTGAACCACCTGGATGCCCTCCATGTGCCTTAGCATAGCTTCTATGAGGAACTGTTCCATGATCTTCCTGGGGACAGGGCCTCCGATATCGTGGAGAATGGTTTGGCTACTACATCAGCTTATTCCCTCAGGATTCTAGGCTGCATCTCATGAAGTCCCATAAACTTATGAACATTCAGATTCCTCAGGTGGTTATGAACCTGATCTCTACTTACAGTGGGAAGTTCTTTGTTCCTCCAGTCCCTATCCTACTTGGCACCCATTTGACAGGCATGGGAGCCTGACATTGAAAACTGAGGCAAAAAATTTGTTGAGTGCATCAGCCTTCTCCTCATTTGTTGTTACCAGATTTGCAGCATTGTTCATGAGGCAGTTAGGCCTTCTTTGACTTTTCTGGTTAACATACCTGTAGAAATTATTTCCTTAATTAACCCTTAATTTTTTGTGTCCCTTGCAAGGCTCAATTCCATGTTTGTTATGGCCTTCCTCATCCCATCCCTACACAACTGTACTTCATCTCTATACTTGTCCCAGATCACCATCCTAGGTTCAACTGTCTATGGGACAGAAGGGCTTCTTTCCCTTTAGTTTGACCAGCAGATCCCTACTCAGACACGCCAATGCCTTGCCTTCCCTACCTGATTTCTTGCTCCTGGCAATTACTATATTTTGCTCTCAGTGGAAAAATAGGTACCTAAAAAGCTCTTTATATATTTAAGGTGTGTATTTGATTCCTAACTATTTACAATTCTTGAATAATATATACCCATATAAAAGATCAGAGTTGGTTTACTTGTTATTAAGTTTCTAGTAGTGACTTTCCAGTCTGTTTCCACAACATGTTATCCAGGCATCATTAAGACATGTATGAAAACTTAATTAGTTTAATGGGACTTGGATGATCTCCCAGATGATAAGTAGCACTGGCACCTTTTTTAAGTCTTCTGGTACATTTCTCTGAGCAGCAGAGATGCCTTAGTAAATTTCTGCCAGCAAAAGTGACAATTTCACTGTTCATTCCCCTGCTCTTGTCTGAATCCTTCCCTCCCTTGTGTTACATGGATTTGAGGATATCTTGCTAAAGCAATTCTATTTACCAGCCTGGTAAATTGCTGATAAGCTACAGTTGGTCTACAGTTTTGTAAGCATTTTTGCTGAGCTACCAAACTGAAGTTACTCACAAAATCTACAACAAAACATCAAGGTGAGCTGAGCAAGGACTGTAGAGACAGGACTGAGGGAAAGAAAAATGAGATGGAGAACTCCCTCTTTTTGAACTTGCAATCTCCCAAGCTAGTTCACTCCAGGGAGTGAAAGTATTTCTGTTAACATAAATTCCTGTTACTTATGCAAGATATGGATGATGTTTGCCTCTTCCATCTCTCGATCCTGTCAGTGTTAATGGGTTCAGAGACATGATCCCATTCTCTGAATTAGACTCTTGAAGAAAATATTGTAGTCCAGAAATGTTTAAATCTGGCCTGAATTTTTCAGCAAGATGAAATAATAGCAAATTAGTGAAGAGCTCATTTGGTATAAACCAACTTTCCCAGTTCAGGATCATGACACAAAAATCAGTGGGTATTACTACAAGAAGACATCACACCCAGCTTCCTGCAACCATCAGTAAGGAACTAATGTATAAGGATAATGTATAATGTTAATTCAACACTCATACAGTTGAGAATCTGCCCAAGCCTCCCAGATGATCTGAGAGTGTATAAACCTAACATGAACCATAGATTAACCATGATTAAAACATTTCTCTCAAAGTCACTGACTATGGCTCTCTGTCTCAGTACACAGTGATTTAGCAAAGAGAAAGTACAATCTTGGAGAAGCGAAAGGTGAATAAAAAGGAAAAGAATCTCACTGTTTGCATTAGAATGGTGTACCATTACACTTTGAACACACAGCCTTTTCTAGTTCTACATTACCTTATGGACACATCCATCTGCTTATTACTGCCTCCGTCAATCTCGACTCCCAGACAGAATTTACTATCCCTCTGAAATGCCAGCTTTTGCTGCTGCCAAGGACAACTTCAGTGTTCTGTCTTAGGAAAAATCTTGTATTTAAACCCATTAACTTAACCTATCTCAATTTCTCTGCAATTTTCACATGAACAACTCTGCTGAGAAGTTCAGGTGAGTGATATTTCACAGGGAGGAGATCTGGCATTGTAGTAATAAGCAGCTGGAAAAGTAACCCTTCCACCAGTTTGCAAAGCACTCTTCTGCCTGAGCACTAACAGGTTATCACAGCAGCACAACAGACTATAGCTTTGCAATAGTGGTCCTGTAACTATGTTTTGGTATGTGTAAAGGTAAGAAATTAATTTCTCTTTGACAGTACTGAATGATTTCATTTGGACTGAGTACTGACAGAACACAGAGGATAGCTTTTGGATCTGTGAATGCTCAGTGAAAGGCATTGACAAGGTTGTTACCAAACTGACAGGTTACTGAGGTACATAAAAGTTCACTTATTCATCAGCCCAGCAGACCTTACCCAGAATAAATAGCAAAAAAAGGAATGATTAACATATAAGCAAGAGATCTAATTTTCTATGTTAAAAGGATGAAATTCTACACTTTTGTTTACACACAGTTCAGTTTTTCATCTTTGGCTGAGAAGATATTGTTTTACTCATATTGCAAAAATATAATAACATTGAAAATAAGAAAGAATCAGTAGCTTACTAACTTTTCTTTTCATTTTTTATTATTGAAAGGGACCTCAGTACGTTATCTGGTCCACATTTTGCCCAAGAGTCTCTTATATGTACATAGATCTTTCACATTTGTCTTCAATTCTTTCACAATTTTCTCTTCTAGAATTCATTTAATGGATTTTCCTGAAAATATCCACAGTATTCTCCAGTTTGATAATATCTTACTGTAAGGAATAAGGTGGGATGGGGGTGGGGTGGGGGAGGATCCCCAAATTTATTACACAACTAGTAAGCAAATTTCAGTGCTGGAGGAAGAAAAAGAATTATTAAAACTCCTGTTTTGCATCCTCTCCTTTGCCATTCTGTGAAGATATTGAAGGCACTGGAAGGAAAGGGTTTCATTTCACTCAGATTCCTACTCATCCAATTATGATCGCTAAAAATTTGAGATGAATCAACTACACAGTGTGTTAGGCTGCATAAGAGAAGTTTCTGCCCTATTCAAAGGCACAATTTGGCTTTTCAAGTTTTTGTTTTCTATTTCTGTATTCTGCAGAACTCAAATAAATCCTCCTTTTGTTCACTCAGAAATGAACACGACTGTGGCTGTGAGAGAGGGGTGCTCTTCCATAGTATTCTGAGAGGAATTGATCTGTGTTCTCATAAGGGGAAGAATAGCACAACCGCAGTCTAAAAGAAAGAAAACATATCAGAGTATTTGTAATCAAACCAAAATTCCATTCTTTGAAAGATGCTATTGATTTTTAGGAATTTCAATTGAATTATAAGGAAGAGATTACCATGTTTTATTTGACAGAGGATCCAAGCATTCTTCCTGCGTATTGAGCTACTCTGATGTCGCTTTTCCTGAGGTAAAGAATTTCTCATATCAGACCCTTCTGAAAGAAGATCAGATACCTGAATTTGCATTTCCTCTATCATCAATGTGCATTAATCAAGAGATTGAAAAGTGTGTGAATTTATTCCTCATCAGAAGTCATTACTGAACACCATATAGAACACTAATTTTTGATTCTCTCCAAAATGAAGCCTTTTTTTTCTTTCTATTAAAAAATATGCAAGAAATCTTTTATTTTGAATACTTTCAAAAATATTTTGTTTGCTTTGATGAGAAAAAAAATGTTTTGAAGGGTAAGAAATCATCACAAAATAAAATTTCATTCTCTGTAAAATTGCTATGATAATATAAGCTTAAAAAATTACATTTAATAATTTTAGCTTGGATTTGCATGGTGAATATGTTAAAATCAAATAATTTTGCACAAAACCAGAAAGAACACCAAGTGTATGCAAGGAGCAACAGCGCTCAGTCACATTTTTTCAGTAAAACTAGATCAGTTGCTGCTGAGAAGGTGTGTTCTGCCCATCTTCCAGAGATAAAACAGAATTCTTGAGAAGAACTCGTGCATTTGGCAGGAAGAGGAAGGAAATTATTCACTGGGTGTTAAATTTTTCAAGTTGGTTGAAGCATGGTGCTAATAACACCAAAGTAGTGGGATTGTTCCCTATATGGGCCATTCCTTTAAGAGTTGGGCTCGGTGATTCTTGCTAATGGATGATGATCCTTCTAACTCAGAATATTCTGAGATTGCTGACAAAGCACTACAGCCATTGGCAAAAGCACTGGGTACTTCTCCAAACCCAGTTTGCATATGTTGAGTAGAGACTGACTTTTTGTCCCACTACTTCTCAGACAGTTTGATCTTAGCTAAACACATTTCATCCCCTCACAGCTCTTAGCACAACAAAGTCATGACCAAACTGAGACTCCCACAGCCTGTTATGCTTTTTGTGCTTAAAAAGATGGTTTTCTAATCCTATGCTACACTAGAGAAGCTTTCTAATATTACTGCTCCACTTGTTCAACTGAACAAGATGAAAGAAAAGGCTGCATTTAAGAAAAGCTACCGAAGACTAGAAAGAAGAGGGAGGCTAGGGGGAGAAGATAAGGAAGCACATGGAAAATAGGAGCAACCAGATAGGAAAGATGCACACAGAGGGAATGGGAAGAAAAAGACTTTGTGATCTGGGGAACCACAGTGAAGAGCTGTCATGGTTTGACACTGGCCCAATGCCAGGCACCGATCCAAAGGAGGGAATAGAAAAAAAGTTAACAAAGGCTTCATGAGTGAGATAAGAACTAGGAGAAATATGTCAAGGGCAAAACAGGCTCAACTTTAGTTGCAAAGTGAAATTTATTACTAACAGAATCAGAGGAGGATAATGATAAGTCATTAATAAAAATAAATGGAAAAAAATTAAACCACTATTTTTAAGTTTGATTAAATATTATTATTTGAATTTAAAGAA
Source organism: Agelaius tricolor (assembly GCF_023055355.1). Classification (NCBI taxonomy): domain Eukaryota; kingdom Metazoa; phylum Chordata; class Aves; order Passeriformes; family Icteridae; genus Agelaius; species Agelaius tricolor. Next base: position 38,516,660 of record NW_027269263.1, read on the forward strand.
ACTTTACATGTGAAACAAAGCACTTTGAGGTTGCCTTGAATGATCTGAATTATTTTTATTTTGTTATGCAGCAATGAAAGAACTTAATTCTGAATTAGAAATAGCATGCCAGCATGTCAAGGGAGGTGATCCTTCCTGTCTACGAAGCATTAGTGTGGCACTGAGTCCAGTCCTTGACTGAGGGGTATGGAACTACTTCAGTAGACCCAACAAAGGGCCACTAAAAAGATTAAGGAACTGGAATGTCTCCAATCTGATGAGAGTTGAGGATCTGTGGGATCTCATCAATGTGTACAAACACCTGAAGGGAGTGTTTAAAGAGGGAGCCAGACTCTTTTCAGTGGTGCTCAGTGACAAGAATAGAGACAATGAGTCTCACTTGGAACACAGAGCCATGTATTGAACTTCAGGGAACACTTTTTAACTGATCCCTGGAATAGATTGTCCAGGATGGTTCTGGGCAACCAGCTCTAGCTGTCCCTGTCCCTGCTTAAGCAGGGTGTTGAATCAGCTAGCCCCCAGAAGGCATCTTCCAACTTCAGCCTTTCTGTGGTCCTGTGATTCTAGAGGATATCTTTGGCCTCAAGCTTAAGGTTGAACAGTGAAAGCATCAAGTGTTAGATTGAATACTGAATTACTTGTGGAGTTAAATAATCAATCTTGACTTCTGTATTATCCTGATAGAGGATAATACTCTTATTAGGAGTGTAATTTCCCAATTTCTATTATTTAGTTTTAAAAGAAAAAAAAAAAAAGGTATGCTTCAAACAATATATGACTGGAGTATTTAGCCTACAAATAAAAATTTCTCTAATTACAAAATTCCTATATTAGTTTGCAGTGCAATTTTAAGAGAGCTCCCGTATGATATTCTCTATTTGCATAATTTATGGAATGGTTCCTTTTTAAAAAGAGTTCATAGCTTATAAAAGGCTCAGGAAAAGGACTGAAAATGCAACAGAATTAAATCTCCTGAGCTGGAAGTAGTGAACTCATTGAATCTAGTAGTCTATGAGTACTGCTATTATTGAAAGAGTATTCCTTTAATAATATTATCCTTTCTGAAGATGTTTTATCCTATAGCTGTGAAAAACTTGCATTTCAGTAAAGGATTAATAGAACAGGTTACTGTCTTCTTCCAAGACATTACATGAAAATTACATTGGTTAAGTAGTTTTATTGCTTGTAGTTATTAACATTTGAAATGTGTAGAAAGCTGGGGAGATTAAATTAGAATCCCAGGCAGTTGAAAGTCCACCCATAATCATATTCTCTATAAGATTTCTAGTGTCTCAAAAAATGCCCTTAGGACCTGCCAAGCCTATAACATAATCTGTAATAAGCATTTTGGCCATTCCTGATACTGGGAAACCTTACAAACCTCTTCCTGACTTACTTTGGCTGTCTACTAATGGCATTCATGGACATATTTATTCATGATTTGTGACAACCATTTCTGTGAGGAGGGCTCCCTCATTCACACTTGCAAACTGAGGATAGGGCCTGATTCTCCAGAGTAACTCAGCAGTGTCATGGCCAGATTGATCTCAGCTGGGTCACAAGTTTTCCCTGACAGGTGATTAAAGGACAGTAGTTCATGGATCTGAGGAGGGAGGGAAGGAAAGTCATGTTTCTGTATGTAAGAGAAAATACAGTCACACCATATCTTAGAATCCTGTTGGAACATTATTTTTTAAAGGTGAGATGTATGTATACAGTATATATGTATATATGTATATGTGTATATGTATGTATACAGTACAGGAGGAGTATAATTGGACTTGGAATGGGCAAAAAAAAAGATACTTACATGTAAATTGATTTTTTTTAGCATAGAAAAATTTGTCAATTAAATGATGCCCAGAGAGAAAGTTATCAAGGATTACATTAGAATTAGAATAAGAATATTCATAGTCATGTATATATTACATGTGTTTATGTGTTCACTCACATATACACCTCCATAAGACAGACTAGGAGTGAAAAAAAGAATCTGTCATGTGCAAAGAAATAGAAAAACATGACCCAAGATGTCTCTTCCAGACATTTTAGTTGGTGATTAGGAATAAAAATTTAAATAGAAAGTGCATAGAGTTTGAGTTCACACAAAATCCAGGCTCAGAACTCATTAACATGTTTTCCATACTTTTTTTTGAGCATACAGTAAGGTACATTTTAAGAAAGAATTTATATATATTGGAACAAAAAATGGTACAGGGAAAAAAAAAATCAGTTGTCAACATCTAGTAAGAGAAACCTGTCCAAAACAAAAATAAACTGATTGCTAGAGAGGAAGAATTCTCTTTTCCCTGAAGATTGCTTATGGTTGCCATGAGAAATTAAATGTGTAACTGAAACTGAGAGGAGGGAAGATGACAACACATGAAGATGAGTTATTTAGGTGTGATAAGAAAATATATAAATAAATTGCTTGTTTAAAAGAAAATATATAAATAAATTGCTTGTTTAACTTAGAAATAAGATCAACACTGGAATATTTAATAAGTTTTTTCCTATTTAAATGTTTAAGCTTTATAGATTTTTAAGCTTATAATCTTGATGAGAGGCATGTATGCATAGCTGTCTTGCTATTCTTAAACTGTTTTTATTATTACCTGTACACAAACTAAGTATTTAATATTTTGAAAAGATTGGAAGGATCAAGAAAGGCTGATACTAGAAGAACAGATTTTTTCCACGCTGCATGAGGATAACATTGATAAACAGTTCCCTGTATGTGACAAGGACAGTTGCCAGATATCTTCCTCTCTAAGATATTTTTGTGTGCTCAGGTTCAGGTTTCAAAACAAGCAGATGATCCCAGCAAATCCCAGCCCTTTCTGTATGTGTGAACCTTTTACCTGCCCAAAGAAGAATGCAGTAATAGAGAATCATTTAATAGCTTATGCTAATAACATTGTTCTTGATCTGCATATTATATCACAATTGAAAAAATAAAATAAAAATCGTCAGAGTTTGGGGGTTTCCTTTCTTGTTTTCCTTTTTTCCCCTCTCATTAAGTCTGATTGTGAGTAACTGATAGTCTAAGCAAGTTTTTTGACCTCTCATGAGCTCCAGCTTAAGAGGTGGAAATTGCACTTCCCACCTTTTGTTTAGAAAATGAGAGAAGCCTAGAGTAAAAAAATGGAATGGAAAGAAAAATAAGAAAATTAAACTCTTAAGTTACTAAACAGAAAATCAAACCTTTTTTTTTTGTCTTGTTTTTTACTCAAAACAAAGTAATCCATATTTTTTCTATAAGGCTTGTTTCAAAGATTAGTTACTTATTACTTCAGTTCTAAAGGGACCCAACCATCCAATTTCTTTGCTTTAAATATAAACGTAACATTGGCAAATCATGAATGCATTTTATCAAGTCTTGCTAAATTTCTTGCTAAATTAGTTTTCACAACTATAGATTTCATTCAACTTGAAATGAAAAATCATGACCCTTTGAAATAAAAACATGTCATTGCTTAAATATGTAATTAATATGATACAAAATTCCTTTAATCAATCAACCAAAGCTGAAAGTGTTATTGAGGAGTGATCTGAAGGTATACTATACTGAGCTTCTGCAAATAACAGTGTAAAATGCATCCAAATGGTCTAAATAAAAAATTCAAACATGAAAAACGCTGAGTTTATCCCTCTGTCACTTCTAACTATAAACGCCTATGGAATATTTATTTCTGATCTTGAACAGCAGCAAAGCTGGTTATTGTAATTCTCAGGTAGATATCTTTTAATTTTCTTTTGTTTACAATAAATACAAATACAAGTTCCTATCAGTTCAATATCCCTAGATTTAGAAGGAAAAATGTCATCATTAGTGTGTGGAAGTGAGAATTCCAGATTAGTATCAACCATTTAATAGTATCATTGAATGCCAGTGAACTGCATGCAGTACAAAGTAAATATTTATCATTAACTGAAATATCATAATTATAATTAATTAACTGCCATGATTATTAATCTGCACTTAGATCTGTGGGTTTTATCTTTTGAAAATAGATTAAAGTTCTGTCTGAAAAATAAAATTCTGTTCGATGAACTTCCAGCTTTGGACTTATGAGGCTGTAGCAGCTACAAGTTGATGGTTCAGAATTGTTTCAAGGGTTGGGGAAACCTGTGAGTCTATCTAAATGCGTAAATCTGAATATTTGCCAGTAAACAAAGAAATTTGTATATCTCCAAGGATTTAAATGCAATCCTAGCTACAAAATTAAGATGTATTTTGCATAATACAGGGTACTGCAGAGAATTCTTTTGTGGGGATGTTCAAAAGTAATCTTTCAAATTGAAACTCACTGTAAGAATGCATTTGTTGTAATTGATTTCTAAAATGTGGTACCTATAGAAGGCAGTGTTTCTATAATGAACAATTAATCCTATAAGAACATGTTTTTTTATAATCTAATAAAATGCATATTATTTGAATGTTTTGAATAGAAATGCACAAAAATTTTGTATCGCCAATAGACAAAAGAAATTAAAATAAAACTTATTTTAATTTGTTATTTGTGAGTTATTTGGGGTAGTTTTATATCAACATTTTGTTGTGTTTTCATGTCTTACTTTTGCTTCTGGCACTGTGACCCCTTGCTTTCTAGACTCTGAGCTCTAAGAAGTCAAGGTGGCTGCTTGTGGAAATATTACTATTTGTTTCATACAGGGCTAGGTCTTAGAAATATGAGAAGCTCAGCTTTCAAGTAAAAAAATGCTTCTTAACTATCCACAATAAAGAAAAGCTTTTGAAATGTTGCCAGAGCAAAACAAATTTTCAAACTTCAAGAAGAAAACAAAAGAACAAAATGTGTTCCTTCTCAGATAAACTTAATTACATCTTCATTATAAGGTAATTAAACAATTTATCTCCCTTCATCATAGTTGATTATATCTTTATTATAGTCTTCATCATCTGGGGAAGGAAAAGAGCCAGTCAATGATTATGAAACTTTTAAAACTGAAAAGGGTAGATTTAGATGAGCTATTAGGAAGAAGTTCTTCACTATGAGATCCTGGAACAGGTTGCCCAGAGAAGGTGTGTGTGTTCCATTCCTGGAAGTGCTCAAGGCCAGCTTGGATGGGGCTCTAGGCAACTGGTCCAGTGGAAGGTGTCCCTGTGCTAGTCCCTGCTATATGAGATTATGTCAGAAATTGTATTTTTCTGTTTTACTGAATATTAAGCACTTGTACTAACCTATTGGCTGCAGAAGATGAGTAGAGCAGGCTGATGTTTTAGTCAGTGAGAAGAAACAAACGTCTCCAAAGTACAGACAATTTGATCCAAGATACTCACAGAACATGAGTTCAATTGTTCTCTGGAATTCTGTACTCCAACCTGCCCTTTATCAGCTGTGAAGGGAGTGAAGAGAAACTCTGCTATTCACTGGTGGTAAGATGGTCCTTTCCCATTTAAATATAGGTATTTTCCTATATTAGGTATACCTAATATAGGTAGATCAAATATGAACACATGCAAAATCACTAGTTGAGATAGGATTGCTGGAATTTTGAATTGAGCTTACTGAACTTGACCTCTTCCTGATTTTGATCCCTAGGCCCCTCTCTTTGGTTTATCTTTATAGTTATTTAGATGAAACTCCAATTGAGTCTTAATTATTTGAATTTGTTTGATCTTAATGATTTAAAAGGAGTATTTAATAGATGTTATGCAGGCACAGTAAATTTTTCAGTTTTATGTCCTGTCAAAGGAAGATAGTATTTTCTTTCCTCAATTCCTAAAGGGAAATGTAAGGGAATGACTTGTACTTAAAGTTAGTACATAGCAACAAATGCCCAGATTTCCAACAGAATTCTCCTGTCCAGCACAGCCTTGAAGCAGACAAGCAAATGATCTAAATATTATTCCAATTTAGTTAATGATGTGACTTTTGTACATAAGTATTCCTCATGTATAAATAGAAGAAAGGTCTGTGAAACTTATTAACTATTCTGTTCATTCCACTCATTAGCATCAGTACCTTAGCTGGAAGATCACATTTCAGATTGTGCTTAGAGGGATATTTTCCATTTGAAGACAATCTGCAGAAGAGTAAAAGAGGTGATAAATAGAAATCACTGAAAAAATTGGAGTTGCTTAGTGTAGGCAGAAAAAGACTAAGTGAGATATGCTAGGAGTCTTCTAATGTATAAAGGGGAGCTGAAAGAGAATAGGAATAAATTTTTTTTTTTTTCCTGGAGACAGAGTAAGAAGTAATGGACTTGGAGTTCATCAAAAATGATTGTGGGAGGCATTTTAAAAAAATGGCACCTTTGAAGACAGATCTGCAACTGAGTAGCTTGACTGGGAAGGTATGGACTCTCCATCACTGAAGATATTTTAGAACAGGTTAGATGAATATGTGTCTTGGGTGGGTTAGTTATAGCGGATTCTGCCCAGGATGTGCAAACTCAGCTAGATGACCTTTCAAGCACTGATCTATGCCTCCATAGAAGCAATGCTAACCTCCTTTGTAACACACTTTCACACCTACTGTTAAAATGCTAAATGTTATCTTCAGATACAGAAGTAAGGTGGATTAAAATGTAGTGAAAAAATTACTATATTTTCACTTGAGCACATTTCAAGATGTTAAATTTAATGGAAGAATTAACAGACAAACTGGTGAACATGTACAGAGGGTACAACTGTATAATTAATTTCTCTAAAAAACAAGACTACTCTGAGTTACTTCAGCAGTTTGGGTGTCTCTGATGCCAATTTACAAATGAGAAGGAGATTTCAGGAATAAAATTTTCTTTCACTATTCTAAACTCTTCTTATATGCACAAAGCTTCTTTTTGAGGTGCTTTCTTGGCTCCTTAGTAACATCACCTCCATTTGCAGAAAATATGTGTTTATGGGAGCCCAGTCTTCAATCTGACTGTGCTACAGGATCTTTTCCTTGTCATTCCTAAACTGAAAACTACTTTATGCATGTTTTTTAAGTGTCCCAAGGTTTTCTTGTAAAGTCCAGTCAACTCTCAATGTAACTGTGAATACAACTAAACCAAAAACTACATATAAACCACAATTTTTATATTCCCTGTAACAGAGGCTGATTATTTGTGAGTTAATGGATCTTATGAGTAAAAACTGAGCATTTTGCAACATGAAATTTATTTTCTATGTTTTGCTTGAGTTTACCTGTGGGGTCTTTTAGGAGAAGGGCTTAGTGTGCATATTTTATTATTTTTATTTACAAGATATTAACTTAGGGATCAGGTTTCAACAGATTTGTAGTGAATGGTAGTCTGTGGTTCTGACTTTTAGAAGACTACTTCTGCAGTAAAGAATCCTTTGGTGAAATTAGATCAGATTCTGATCAATGCGTTTTGCATTATTTATGTTTACTTTTGAAACATTTTTGTCCTGATAATGAAGTCTCAGTGGTGCGCAATCTTTCAAAGGGATGCTAATATTAGTCTTTGTTTCTTAACAAAGATTGCCTATTTGGTGCAAATTATGGAGTCCGAAGCTTGAAAAGTGTGTTTAACTTGCACTAAATAAATCACCCTGGAGTGCTCTGAAGGTAGAAAATATAATTCATATCACAACTGTTATGGTTGGGGAAAGAATAAAGTAAACTATGTACTCTTGAGGATACCCACTATTTAATCTTAGGTGTGAGTTTTCTTAGTCTAATGGACTGATTTTCTCAAGAAAATATAAAAAATACTAGAAACAAGGAAGGAGTTACACCTCTTTCCATGTTCTCCAGACAGACTATCCTCCAGTCTTTTTATTGACTTGCGGTAACATCAATGAAAAATTTATTCTGTAGAATTTAGCACCATAGGCTGGATTAGCAAAAGGTTGTTGAAATTATAACCACTGGTATGTCTGAGCATCTCAGACAGGCAACCAGAAGAGATCAATGTGTCAGATACCAAAAGATCTGAAAAGGAGAGTTTAGCCAGCTCAGTAATTTAGGTGTAGCTGGGGTGAAGCTTCTAGACATGCAGTGTTGCTGCTTCATAAGCATCTTCCAGCAGTGGATGTCCAGTGTGTCTTTCTCAAAAAATACAGTAAGAATATTTAACTGTAATCAGAATACCTCCAATGACATTGTTTTGACAGCACTTGAAACATTTTTTTTTCACCAGTATTTCTGTCTTTCTGTCCCTGCTTCATTAGCTGTTCTGAAACAACACAACACAAATATATCCATTCCACCTTTGTGCTCCTACCTGAAGTTAAAAGAATGTTGCTCTAAATATTTACATTAAATCTCTTAACAAGTTAGTAAGAGAAAGATGTCTGGATACACTGCATTTGTGTATCCAGCCTTGGAGATAGGCCCCCAATTTAAAAAGAAGGACACAGTCCAGATGGATTTAATCCACTGTGCTGCATAATTGGTCCTTGCATGAGCAGCTTTCTTGAAAATGCAAATTTTTGCTTTGCTACCATACTAGGACTCTCATCATAAGCATAGTGTATTTCGATGCACATATATTTATTCACAATGCCCAAGGCCTTTCTTACTAATAAGTATCAAATTTAGAGAGCATGGATATGCATATTTGGAAACAGAGGTTTACTTCCCCAGGGGTATTTTACTGTCAAAATGCAAATGCCCACTAACTCTAAGTACTGTGCAGCTTAATATCAGCTGAACATTAGGAGTGAGAATCCTTTTGGGCTTTTAGGGGTAACATTTTTTACGTTTTGGAAAGAAAATGCATTACGTAAATCATTCAGAATCAGGGTTTAAATATTTTCTTTAGAAGAAGCACTAAATACATACATAAATACCAAGAAAATAAAAATAGTTATTAACTGATATTTGCAAATTCATCATTGGTCTGAAATATAATAAGGGTGATGTTTATGTCTTTTTCATCTTAAGGCCCCTGTTTTACCCATTGCTGTTTTTCGTAGTTTGTTTGTAGTTTATTTTATCATTATAAGAATTCTACAGTTATTCTCTTCTAGCTCCAGAGAATGGTTGCTTAGAATGAGCAATCAATTATCAAGTAGAGTTTTGCTCAGGAAACTATCGACTACAAAGTTCACAGGTGTCTGTGAGATGCCTTTTCAATTATTTGAAACTCTTATAAGTCAAATGCAGGTTAGGTACCACTAACCTTTGAAATACAAGATTCTCTCCTCATCTAGGTGAATTAAGGAAAGTAAAATAAAAATAGCTTAGGAAACAAGTAGGTTTTCCATACAATGTTTCCTTTTTTCCTGGAAACATATTTTTGGAGTTTTACAGATGGTTTGTCTCTTTCATTCTGTCAAATAAATAGATATTTCACAATCAACTATAAATGCAAGCTTTCTTTCCAAATCTCTAATGGAATTTTTATGTCTTGTACAGCTTTCTCTTCAGAGGAATTAACATCATTGCCATGAAATATTTAGCTTTAATAAATGTAAGGCACCTCTTAGCATATAGTTTAATAACATGCAACTTGTAAAATAGTAGTCACAGTTCTTTCTCCAAGCATAGAGGTATTTTAGAATCTCTGAGAAACTTTGGTGGGACAATAAATGCATCATTGAAATAAATGTGCTGAAAATCAAAAATATGTGAAGACTGAGTACCTCACTCTCTCAAGAAAGGTGCCTTTCTTCTGTGTGTATATTGTCATCTCAGTGAAATGCAATAAAAAGCTGTTCTTAACACAGACTATGTTATTCATAAATAAGAGCATCACTTAGAATTTGAACAAAGGTACCCATAAAGTTTATCTGAACTTTACCTAATATTAGACTCAAGAAGGTCAGAATTATGGTTTGGTTTTAGAAAAGATGAATTTCATCTCATTGGCATCTGTAGATCTTTTTGATGTTTTCAAATGACTACACTTTAATTATCATACTATGTCCATTTTACTATAAATATCCATCTTATCATATCATTTAAACTCTTCTAGATGATAAGAAAATGAAGATGTAAAGAATACATAAGGTACATAATTAAAGTATGGGAGTTAGCTGTTGGCTTTATTAAAAACTGTAAGTGGATATTTCTAACTCCAGAAAATAATGTGAACTAGATTTGATTGTCAGAAATAGTAAACTGTGTCTGAGTGAGGCAGACTTTAAGGAATATGATATGCCCATTATTGATATTTGCCTGGGGGAGTTGCATGTTAGAAAATTCAAGATGGTATTTGGCAGAATAACCAGCAGTATATTCTGAGAGGTAGCCTTTATTTTTGTGATACATAGAACACACCAGTGAGCATATCATCCAGCTTTAGTAGAAATACAGGTAATTAAATTAACTGGATTAAAACAATGTCGTGTAAGAAGACAGAACAGAATCTGCAGTCCTTGGGTCAGATTTTCTTCAGAGGAGATAACTCTGAGCTCTGTGTGTCTGTGGAACAGAGGTGCAATTTCCTCACATCCCTCCAAAAAACAATTACTGGAGCTTAACTAATTTTGCCAATTACCTTTGAGGGAAGTGAGATATGTTAATAATTCCAAACAGGAATTGGTAGATTTTCTTGACAATTTCATTTTTTTTAAACTGAAGATAGAGTGGCTGAGCACTTGTCCACCACCAAGGTATGGTTTTGTAAAGAACTGAAATTTTTGTGTTTATCAGCCTTTTCTTCAATGTCTTGAGTTTGCATTTGCACTTTGACTAAGCCCACATGTGCAGCAAAATAAAAGAATGTTTATTGTATTCTAATAATACAGATTTGAAATAGATTGTTTGAGTTTCATTTAGATTCACTGATTGAGAGTCAGAAAGAGTAACATGTTTTTGTTACTGTTTGACTCAGGGAGTGATTACAGTGAAAATATCACTGCTTAGCCTTTTAATTCTTTCACTTCTGTCACTGACATCTTGTATGTGTGCACAGAACAGTAATGTCAGTGCAGAGTTGGGGTCTATTTGAAGGAACCCTTTAACTCAGAAACATTTCATAATCATTACAGCTTTTCAACTCACTTCTCCCCATGGCTCTCTGAAATGGATTTCTGAACACAGGCAGTTTGGGATAGCTGAAATTTGGGATGTACCCAGAAAAAAGCGGAAGAGAGGGAATGATCTAGAAGTAGAGCAGAAGTGATTTTCCACTTTAACTGTTGTATATATATGCTTGATGTCCAGTTATCTTTCATGACAATTTGTATGCAGTGGAAGAACCTCAATGCATCTCAAAGAGCAGTTACTGTTTTCAAAGCCTATTTACATCCTTATTTTAGAATAATGGTTTAAATTTAATTAGCAACAGGCTTTCTTTCCTCCTTTCCTCATTCTCTTCATCTTACCATCTCAATGGTAAGTATTTTGAAGCTGTGGCACTCTTTTAAGACCCATCAGTAGAGCAGTTAGCACAATCAGGATCTATTTTCCTCTGACAGCTCTGCACATTAATCACAACAGCATTTCTAAAATTTATTCAATTTCACAAATAATTAAATAGGAAAAGCAGGCAGGACTAGTCCAAGATATCGTAGGTGTGCTAACTGCCTGGTTTTATCCAAAAAATGCCTTACTTAGCATAGTATCTCACAATTACTATGGATGTGTCTCATGTCACCTACTGAAAACTGCATGTAGTTTCTAGCATTGCAACCACAGATAAACCATGCCTCATGGGGAACATGGAGTCCAAGGATTAGCATCTTTTTAACTACAAAGTCCTCTTCAAAGAGGTTTATATCTCAGCACTGGTTTTTTCAATTTCTATGCTGTAGAAAAAAGAAAATAAAGTTTCTTTTTCTGATGAATAACTTTCCTATGAATGTAAAACAATACGTGAAGTACAGAACAGTCAACATTCTTTAGCAAAATGCCTATATTTCATACTGTTACCCAATATTTTGTAAGAAATAGTGCAAAAATTAGGTATTTTACTTTCCAGGTAGATATGTAACCATGTCTTATCAGTTACTGATCACCTGGGGGACAGAAGGTTGGAACCAGCCCTCTGTGAATAGTCATGTGTAACTAATAGCATAACTTCATGTCCATGTACCTGCAGGTAGCTTCATAAGCAGAAATTACCTTCCAATTCCATTGAAAATGTATGAGCTAAAAGAGAGTCTATCTATTTATTCAAAGCTATTGTAGTTCCGCAAAGCTGTCATGAGTAACAAGCGAAGTTATGCATACAGGTAAAAGGCTCCCTTTCAAGTTTAACTTCATTTACTGCTAAAAGGCAAGTGGAAAACAACACAATGGTGAACTAATTTCACTGTGATAGATTGTATTTTTCATGTGTGATAGTGGCAAGATAGTAACTTTGCCTCTGGAAGAAAACTGCCACTTCTTGCATAAGATCATGTAATGGGAAAATGTGGAATGAAGTCCTTTTTTGCTTATCTCCTCTTGTAATAAGCACACATGACTAAGATAGATCGGTTGAAAATATTTTTTAGTTAGAATATAATTGAAAGTGTAAGTCAGACTCCCTACCATAATTTCTTAGTAGGAATACTTTCATGTGTTGTATGATTTCACTCCTGTGTAAGTCACCAGTGTACTGAAAAGAAAGAGTGTTAAAGCATGATTTACAAATGGAAGGTTCAAAGCACTGTAAACAGGACAATGGGGTGACTGCCTTTAAAATCTTGGAAACTGAAAATTGGTTAAGCAAAAATGCCTAGAGAAAGCCAAAAAGGATATGGTAAAACAGTATTTGTTAGCATACTGGATAAGGGGCTAAACCATATTTGAAAATTTCCCACAAAACCAAGCATTAGCAAGTGTCACTGAGACCAAAATGTTTGTATGGGAGAGATGAACAAGGTCATCTATCCCATACTCATCACTTATGGACTCCCAGAGTGCTCGAAGCAGGACTGGGAGCTGAGGCTTTAAGTCCTTGAACCCCATGGTTTTTACAGGTAAGCCACTCCAAGAGTGGTAACAAGAGAAATGTTTGGTCCTCAGCCCTGAATGAACTCACCTCAGGAGTCTCCCAAAGCCACAGACTACCAAAGAACAAAAGATTAATTTTTTTGAGCAGCAGCAAACTGCAGTTAGGCAACACTGTATTTCCAGGTTTTTTTCTTAAAAGTTTTCCACTTCTGTTTTAGACTAAAGTTCAATGAAACTGGTGCTTGCATTCAGGAACTAGGAATTCTCACAAGAAAGAGACCTAAAGAGACCTAAAGACCTAAAGAAAGACCCAAGAAAGAGTTTTTTTAGACGATCTTCTATCCAGCTAAGAGTTGTCAAGCCTTTTGGTAGACATCATATCAAAGGCAGGCACTTGGTAGCTTTGAAGACATTTTAGAGAAGGAATGTAAGAACTGTGGAAGAAAGCAAGAAAAAGGTATTTGAAAATCCAGTAAGTAATAAGAGAAACAGGTTTAGTGGCATAAGTTAGAGGTCAATCTTGGTAAAATGAATGAGAAATTAAAAGTAGATTTCCATGGAAATCACAGGTTGCATTTGAGAATAGAATAATCTTTCTGGTTTTAAATGCCTTTCATCTTCTTGGAGGATATTTTTCAAGGTGTCTTGATGTTAATCCTTCATTTAAATCTTAATAAGTGTGCCATACATAAAGGAGGTCCTGGGTAATGATTTCTGAAAATCAAAACCATGATCTGCGCATCAGAAAAGCTAAAAGTAAAAACAATGGACAAGATTGTAACCTGTGTATTACATCCTTGAATTTCAACAGATGCAGCCATACATACATGTGCACATGCAGGCAAACGTCTGCAGACATGTTTTGAGGTTCAAGGCTCAGTGGAATTGAAAAGAAGTCATCCATCTCTGTCATGTAAAGAAATAATCATCAGGGAATGTTAGCAGGAATACCAACAAAATGAGAACCTCTGCTAAACAGTCTTCCTAACTTTTAAAATATAACATAGAGTCAATGCTTGCATTCTAATGCAGAGGCAGTATTTTGGCCTAGCTGAATCTGATTCATATCTTGCACATTTTATTAACATCCATAATATGGTATAGATCCTTCTGTCTGATTTCTGTCATGCATAGCAATGACTTGATACATTCTTACTCATTGAATACATTAATTGCTGTGGGGAAAAACAGGCACAATATTTTGGATTAGTTTTGAATGCTCATTTGCCATTTCTTAATCAAAGATTATTTCTTAATCAAAGATAGAAGAGGAGAGAAAAAATTCTTAAAAAAATTGCCTTAAGATAATCATAAAATATAAAGGCATTACTGCAGATTTAAGATTATATTTATAAATGTATGCCAATATTTTTCTTATCTCTGTTGTATTTTACATCTTTCACTATAATTCACAAACGACCCTTGATCTGCATTTCTTGGTATAACCTGGGTTATTTCAATTCTGCTGCTGACTTCTAAGGAAGTGAAAAAAATGTTATTATATATGTGATTAATTTCCTTAGACTGTCTCTTCTATCTGTCTTTTTCTTCCAGATAATGGCAAATAACATGCTTGGCTTGTTATTCAAAACAAATTTTGGACTCTACAATACTTTGAACAATTAGCAGTAGACAATGAAGAAAACAACATAAGAACTCAAATCAGCCAAGGTATTTATAAGAGTGGTCAACGCACTGTACCTGTTTTAATTTGAATATATATGACTGCAGACAAGAAAAGGAATTACTTTTGTGTAAGCAGGAGGCAGAGAAGAACAAAGAGAAAGCATGCTTATCACTTTGAAATAGAGGTGGAAGAGAGAAACTTTCAAAATGGAAAGTTGTAATACTTGAGACTGTGGGTATAAAAAAACAGCAGTGAATGTTATTTTTTTGTGAAAATGTACTAGATTCTCTCGTCTCTTGCTTCAAAGGCAATGCTAATCCTAAAAGGTCAAAAGAATATGAATATGAAACACCATTGTGAAGGAAAATCTTTAAAATGCATGGGCCAGATCATGCCGTTTTCTCAGTAATACATGCACCTTCTCACTGGGTGAAACAAGTGCCTCAGTGGGGGGCAGATTCCTGCTGCTCCTGTTGAACAGTACAAAGAATGGGCCTAACTGTGAGCTATGAAATAAGAAGCTTCTCAGAAAGAAGTGATACTGCATGAGGTAAATAAAACATGATGACACTTGTCTAGAGAGCCACTGGTGCTGAACTAATTGTGAATGCCAATCTTGCAACACGCTGTTGCATTATCCAAACAGCATCTCACCATGCTTACCTTCCCAAGTGTCACTTTTAGCATCTGTGTGCCACGTAGAGTAGCAGTGGTTTTCAGCTGTAGTATTTTAGTAGCATGAAAGCAGTGTTCTTTCTTCATTCTGGCATCATATTCCCCTGGGGAATCCTGAAGTTCATCAGTAGTGTAAGAATGGTCTCTTTATGGAGGGTTTTTTTCATGTGTAGTCAGGTAAGTGATTTTTTTAATCAAAAAAGGCATTTACAGGAAACCAATGCAACATTCCTAAAAGTACATTTCTAAATAAAAAATGTTCCTGAAACCATTTAAAATTGGTTCTCTGACAATTGGTTTAGGAAGGATGGAATTAGGGTATTAAAGAGGAGGAAAACAAAAAATTCATAAAAACTTTGAAGAAGGTCATATCACAAACACCATTGCTCCTCCAATTATTTATAAGTTTGGATGACCACATGTGGAAAAAGGACTTACACTTCTAATATCCTGAACCAGTAATCCAGACTCTGACTTTTGAGTAAAAGGAAGCAGCATACCTTTATCTTCCCCCTGCTTTTGTCAGGCAAGGCAGGGGGAAATAATCATCTCACAAAGCAATATATTTCCACTATAATATACCACCACCTTTCTAAGGCTTGGCTTGATTTCTTCTTTCTTAAAGCACCTTCTTGTGTGTGGACTGGATAGGTAAATGACTACTTTGCAGACATATTGCATAAGAAGCCTGAGATTCATAATGCAGCATTTCAACCAGAAATTAGATTTCTAAAACAGGTTTTTATGTGGTTTATTTCTTCTTCCTGTTTTAGTTCTTTGCTATTGTCATGGTTTAACCCCATCCAGCAACAAAGTACCACTCAGCCACTTGCTTACTTAGCCCTAGAGGGATGGGTGAGAGAATAAGAAAAGTAAAAAAGAAAAATAAATCAGGAGATAAGGACTGGTTAATAGGTAAAGCAAAAACTTTGCACACAAACAAAACAAAAGAAAGAATTCATTCCCTTTGCATGAGCATCAGGTGTTCAGCCATAACACCATCAGGTGTCACACATAATGGTGACTTGGGAAAACAAATGCCATCTCCAAACTTACACCGCTTCCTCTTTCTTCTACATCTTGATATGCTGAGCATGACATATGGTCTGAGATACCACTTATGTCACTTGGGTCAACTTCTTGCACACTAAAAACCTCCTCAGTGGTGGAGTGGCGTGAGAGTCAGAAAAGACCTTGACTCAGGCCAAGCTCTGCTCATCAGTAACAAAAACATTTCTGTATTAACACTGTTTTCATCACAACCCCAAAATATATCCGCATACAAGCTTATATGGGGAAAATTAAATCTATCCCAGCCCAAACCAGCCCATTCTTAAGCCCTTATTATATATAATTTACATCATGCTCAGGTTTCATTCTGTTCAATACTTCCTCATTAACCATCATCCCATCTTCACATCCTTTGATATCATATGCATATATACTTCCCCTAGTCTATGCATCACCCTTGCAAAATGTCCAAAAAATTCCCATTGAATGGCTAATTTAGCCCATGACTTTGAGCTCCATTGCTTATGGTGGTCACAGCTATTCTCATGACCAACCATCAGTGCCTAAACTATTGAAAAAAGAAATCTAATTGGCCATGTAATTTGGTAGACATATTGGGCGTCTGCTACGCTTGCATGAGATTTAAATATGACTTCCTGGGAAGTCTCATCTTTTTAGCATCTCTTTCTGCATTCAATGAGTAATTTACTCATAGACACACTTAATCTCCTGGGAATCAATAGTCTAAATCATAAAGCAAAAATAATTTATCTCAACCAGTGAATAACAACTTTGTATGTTGAAGAAGAAAACTATGGGATAGGATCTTTTTACAAAAATAATCATTTCAACAGTGATAGAAAGCAAATATATTCCTAAAACTGTTGTTCAAAGAGAAGTTAAAAAAAACATTTTCTGAATAAATTATTCACTGAAAAATATTCACCCAAGTCCCTCTACATAGAGGTTCCAAATTTTTCCAGGACCTATGAAAAATAGCATTTAAGTTGTGCCTGAATGCAACTGTAAAACCTCCAGCAATATAAAACTGAAGGGGGAAGAAGTATAAATACTCACAAGCAGCTGCCATATCAAAAGCAAATCATGATTCTCATTGAAGCAAGTTGAGGTCTTAAAAAGAATCTTAATCAGCATTCTTCAGACAGATCATCTCACTGGAGACAATGAAAAGCAAGTCTTCTACTATTTAGAAGCTCTGAACAGATAATTTTAAAAGGAATTATTTGACGATTAAATTAAACATACATTAAGATTTTTTCTTTTAAGAAATTCTGTTGTTATGTTTTCTAAGTCAATAATGTTATGTGATGACTAGGTACTGACTCTAAGTTGTTGGGAAAAAAACACCCCAGCCAGAATTATTAAACAAAGTTTTCCCTAGAAATTAAGAAGCAGCTGACCCTGTAACTGATGCAGGCCCTTCTGTGCAGGTTTCTGTGATATGTTCAATATCATCAGCTGCCCTAAGGGAAATACAAAAAAAAGCAGCAACCCATGTCCTTGGTCAAGCTATTGAACATGAAAGTACTAGTAAGGAGTGCTTATGTTTTTTTTAAACTTTGAAAGATAAGCATTTCCTATTAAGTTACAGCTGAATATCTAATGTTGTGCACATATTGTGCATCCCCTTACATTCTCTTCCTCGGAGCCATTGCTACAAAAGTTTGTAACCTTTCTTTAAAATCCTAATTTCCTCAGTTGAAATTGTTTATTAAGTTTAAAAATAAAAAAAATCCTTAGCAATAGAAAACCAAAAAAACCCCAAACAGAACAAAACTAAAAAACCCAAACAATAAAAAAACCAAAAACAAAAACTCACAAAACCAAACCAAACCAAAAAACCCCCACAAAACAAAACAAAGCAAAAACCAACAAACCATCCCCCCAAAAGTCTGTAAAACTCATTCTCTAAAGGAACTTAAAACAGTATTGGAAGAGAGAAAACAAGTCAGAAAAAAAACAACAGTGTTTATCTGCTGATGTTTTTTATTCCATTTGGAAAAATAAGGGTATTTTTCCGGGAACTGAAATAAGATATTAACACAGGCATGTGTCCTTATGGAAGAATAATAGGCAAGAATAGAATTTAGAGAATTATGTAAATTTCTCTGAGATATTTTAAGGATGGATGACCATTTCAAGATAAAAAAATCTCAACCTAGACAAAAGCACATCTGCTCTGAAACATTCTCTCTTGAGAATGCATTTCCTGTTAGCAATTTTAAAACATCTGAGCTAAATTTACCTTGAATTCAAATGGCCTATAAAAATCTTGAAAAGGACCTTCCAGCATACATTTTGAATGTTTTTATATTGCTTGCAGTACTTTCAGTTCTTACTGGAAGTTATATAGAAGTATGAGGGTGTTTTGGGAAATATTATCTCTATTATTTCCGGACATAGTTATAAGCACACATGTTTTAATTTACTCAGAAGAGCACATTATCTGTTGTTGACAGACCCACAGCCCTTGACCAGCCCATTTATTCGAGTATGCCTACTGGAATTTTTTTCATGTTTATCTGTTTTCATTCAGCAGTGAGTGCCATAAAAATAATATTTTGGAGTGACCATTGCCGCGGTAATGACCTTTATAGTATTTTCTGTAACTAGATCTGCAGCTCAATATTTTGTGATCAAGAGTATGAAGCATCACAAAGGATATGTTCAGGCCACAGCATGAAGAGCTGTTGTGCTCCTCTCTATATGCCCGAATAAAACGCCTGGTATTTTATTGGTCTAAGCTGGATCTGGTATTGGACAAGGACTTATCTTAACTGTTCTAAAGGTCTTTCAGGCTGTAAGTAAGGAACCTTCAGAATAAAAACAGAAAAATACTTACCTCAAGCTAAAGAGCTATTTCTGCAGATTAAAATGCAAACACGTGCTTTCTCCTTTGTGAAATTGTGTAGAGGCAAAACTATTATTATATCTAATTATGATAGGTTGAACTTGGCTGCAGAACTGGTGCCCACCAAGACATTCTATCACTCCCCTCCTCAGCAGAACAGGAAACAGACAAAAAAAGATGAAAAAACTTCGTGGCTCAAGACAAAGGCAGTTTAATAAAGCAATGCCAAAGGCTGCATATGGAAGCAAAGGAAAACAAAGGTTTTATTCTCTAATTAGCAGCATCAGGTGATGTACAGCCACTTATCAGGAAGCAGGCTTTCAGTACATGTAGTGGTTGCTCTGGATGACAAGTGTTATGCCCCAACCCAGCCCCTTGTTTCCCCCCTGTCCATGACACACATTTTCTCTTTGTTTCTACAGCTAAAAAGGGATCATATAGTGTGGAATATTCCTTTGGTCATTTTGGATCAATTATCCTGTGCTGCCTCCCAAGACCTGGCCTATCTCCAGTCCACTGGAGAGGGAGGAACATTGGAGAGGCAGCGCTGCTGCTGTGCCAGCACTGCTCAGCCAAACCACTGGCTGTTCTTACCAGCACCTTGCTAGCCACCAATGCAAAACACTGCACTGTCAGGGCTGCCATGGGGAAAAGTAACTCCATTCACAGCCAGAATGTGGCTATTCAACATGCTATTTCAGCATCTAGGCCTTCCTTGTAATGCTGTAATGTATTATTTCTAACTGAACAAGAGGAGAAATACTAGGAGAAATAATCTCACCTTACTAACAAAAAATGTTGAAGAATTTTGCAACTATCCACATTACATGAAACACTACCTTATTTTTGGTGACCTGTTTTTAAATTTGCTGATTATCAAGCTGATTATTTCCTCTGACTTTAGCCCTGGCTGCTTGGTGAAGTCAGCAATATGTATGTGTTGCTAAATGTTCTAAGTCAAGGAAGACACAGTATAAAAAAATCCATTTACTTTAACACAGGTACAAAAAAACCCTTCCAAAAATAAAACCTTATAGAATTATCTTGAAATATTTTATTTAGATAACATAAATATTTAATTTCCTTCTTGACCTTTCCGTAGCTTTAAAAACTTAACATATGCAAACAAATACATGTGATAATACATAGAGACATTTATTAGATGGATGAATGACAGGACTTCAAAGTGCTCTTAATATCATGGTATTCTTCTCTTAAATAGAATTTCAACAAAGAGAAAACCTTTAAAAGATTCAGAATATAGTATTTTCCAGTCAACTTTTCTAAAAAATCCTATTTCACCATGATCTAGAAAAAGTTGTCACATAATAAAGAGTTCATTATTCTTATTTTACTTTTCAACTTTTCATAACTACTACTATTCTACCATGAGAAGCCAAGTATTTATGCTGGAAGAAGATAGATGTGGCATTACCATATAGAAAGATATTACTTCTCCCAGTTATTTATGTTAAGTAGCAACACGTAAAATATGCTATATTTTCTGGCAATTAGTCATTTCCAGATGCTTTTATTTGCTAGGAGTCATATTCAGATCACTTAGTTCTGAAATCCAATGTCCCAGCCCTTAGACCCAGTAGGGTATAAATCTTTAGGTAAAAACATAAATAATACATAATAATATTAGAAACTATTTTCTCTCCCCCAGTCAAATATCAGAATGTTTCTTTGTTCTATTAAACTGTTCAAGTTATTTTATTGGGACACTAAAAAAGTGGTAAGGAGTACTTTTTATCTTCCTGATGTTAAGTGCATTTTAGATATATTTTGACCACATATTGTGTAGGAAACACTGGCATGCCCAAGTACAGGTTTCTTTGGCAGTTGCAAGTGGGCACTGCAACTAAAAATGGCTTCCCACGCACTCACTGATAAATAGTGCAGTCTCTGGAGCCCTACAAAAGTATTTATTGTATTTTTTAGGGTCTTAACAAGGGAATATCCTTGGGAAGTGAGAGGGTTGAATCTTTACGCAGAAAAGGGGGAAATGGACTTTCACTTTCAGGGTACTTTATCCACTGGAGAATTGTGAAAAAGGTATGTGGTGGCATTACTAAAATCATATATACCAAACAAGGCATTTAAGACAGTTCCTTTTGCCCTTTAAATGTATAAAGATAAAACTAGAGTGGAAAGCAGACCTAAACCTGCAAAGGGATAATATTCCTCTTTGATGTGGATTGTGTTGGTGGGGTTTGCTACTGCCTGCAAAAGAACATAAGCGAGGGAGAGGACAGTGACTGCTGATTTTTCTTTTCCACCAGCAAAGATAAATACCCAACCCAAAATGCAGCAGCTTGTGATAAGCCACTGCCTTCTCAGTCTCTGTGGCACCACTGTGGCTGTCAGATTTATTTAAATTTCTCCATATCAACCCTGCTTTTAGCTTCAGTAGCACTATTGTTTACAAAACACTACATATGAGGCAGATGCCGTTTCAGGTTTTTAAATGACAACAAGCTTAATCCTGTTATGCACTGAGGACATATAAAAGGGGTTGCTGAGGGCTGTTTTATCCCCTGCCTGTCATGACAGCAGAGGAGCAATTCAGCACCTGCAGAAGCAAAATCACATATAGCTCCATGACTGTTAGTTTGACCTAGAAAATAGCAGACCATACATTAATTTAACATTCAGTTCTACTAAGCAAGATCTCAGTGTATGGTTAGGGATGTTCACCCATTCATCTGCATAAGTACATGCTTGTGAAATGAAACTTATTAGCTTCAGTAATAATACACAAACTCAGTTCATGGCCAGAGCTGATGGTCTAATACTACTCCCCTCCAGCTGAAATAATGGTGGGACTTCACCTTAAACTAACTGGCACTTGTCAACAAGAGGAGAACAATTTGCCTGCTACTGTGATGTCTAATTAAAACACTGTGTGCTGACGACATGTCACACAGGTTGTAAAACAATTGAAGGAGTTGCTGGCATTAACTCCATTTTACTGGAAAATCCTGCTTCAATTGAAACACATTAAAATGTATTTCACAAAAAAGCCCATATCAAATCTAAATCTGGAAATCCTATTAACTTCTGTATTGTTATGTTCTCTAAATTTAAATACACCTGTTAATGTAAGTCTTTACTGTCTGCAAAGCACATTATAGCTTTCCTAATACAGTTAATTAATTTCATTTCTTATTACTGATATATCTGATCTGAATGCGATCTTATTCCCCTGACAAGTTTTTAGCACAGGTTTTCAGATTCCTAATAATTTTAGTTTCCTATATGAGGAGCAATATAGCACTTGTGATTTCCCATGTGATAATAACAGATCTACTCCAAACATATGGGTTCTTGAATTTGCCCTAGGTGTGGGAATAGAACAGATTGTTTGAAGTGGTAGTCTGAGCTAGATAAACCTTTGGTAATTTGTCCTTTAAACCTAAGGGCAAGGCCAAAGTTCGAAAGAAGCATCAAAGACATCTAAAAATGTCATCCACAAACCTTCATAACAAAATCTTTCATTGTAAGAAGTACATATTTTATTTAGATTCGCAATCCCATACTGAAATTACTAGGTTATCACAATAGTTTGGTCTACCTCTTACATTAATATGCATTGAATTCTCCAAAAGACATCACTTTATTTGGCCAATTACTTTTAAATCTACTTAGAATATAGAAAGTAATGAAAATAAATGTGCTACAGACATGTTGTGCTGACAATTAACAGATTCCTGTCCCACCATTCAAGATGATATACAGCTCTGAATAATAGAAGAAAAAAAAACTGTCATTGCAAAACCTTGATGATTTTTGAGTGGTCTTGAGAACCTAGAGAGATCCCAGCTGACTGGAAGCTGGCAAATGTCCTGATTTTCAAGAAGGGCAAGGAGGATCACAGGAATTACAGGCCTATTCGTCTCACTCCAGGCCCTGGTAGAGATGACTGGAGAAGATTATTTTGCGAGGTGTTCAATAACACTTGAGAGAATATAGTCATTGGTCACAGCCAGCATGGCTTTGTGAGAGGAGAGTCCTGGTTATAAATCAATCCTTTTACGACAAGGTAATCCACCCCTTTATCAGGGGAAGCCTTGGATTTCAGTAAAGATTTTGATACATCTCTCACAGCAGCCTTCTGGACAAAAGTCCATCACCCAGCTGGATAAACACTTTATTTGATGCATGAGCAACTGGTTCATAGGTCAGGTACAAAGGGCAGTAATGAATGGGGTCACATCAGACTGGTGATGTGTCACTAGTGGGGTTCTACAGGGCTCCTCAACATCTTCATAGGTGACTTGGATGCAGGACTCAAAGGGATACAAAGCAGGTTCACAGAAAATACAAAACTGGGACGAGATGTTAACTGCCTTGAAGGCATGGAGGCCCTGTACAGAGACCCCAACAAATTGCTTGGACTGTTCAGCCTGCAGAAGAGGAGACTGAGGGGACACCTCACTGTGGTCTTCAACATCCTTACTAGGGGAAGAGGGAAGCCAGACACTGATCTCTGCTCTGTGGTAAACAGTGACAGGACAACAGCCTGAAGTTCTGTCAACAGCCGTCCAAGTGGAATATTAGAAAAAGATTCTTTACCCAGAGGGTTTTTGGGCAATGGAAGAGGCTCCCTGGGGGAGTGGTCACAGCACCAAAGCTGACAGATTTCAAGAAATGTTTGGACAATGCTCTCAGGCACATGGTGTCATTCTTGGGGTATCCTGTGCAGGAATCCTTGTGGGTCCCTTCCAACTCAGCATATTCTGTGATTCTGTTTTCCTTTTACCTGAAACATACCTCCTCTGCTTTTACCTGAATTCTGAAAGTGCTTGAAGAGAATGCAATATATCCCAAACAGCATCTCAGACACCTAAATGTAGTTCTCAGCATAGGTAGCAGACAAAATCATAAATATTGTGAAACTGTCTTCCAATCAATTTTCAGACTGTTACCAATACAATTTCTATGTTATGCTCTTTTATTGTTACTGCAAAATAAAATAATATTAATGAATGCAAACAAAGTCTGTTTGAACAATCTTCAATAAAAGAATAAATGTCCTTTCATAATTTTTATTGGAAAAAATGATGTATAACTAAACATTGAGCTCCATAGCTATTTTTCAAATGTCTCATCTTCCAAACAATGTAACTCATCCACCTAATTCCATTAGAGAACTCATTTTGTTGCTGCTGTATGAACCATGAAACAGTACTTCCAATGAGTCTTCATAGGTACTTTGACATTGACAATTTTTTTTTCCTTTCTATTCAAGATAACAGATTGAAGTAAATACTTGGTTTGGCAGCAGACAGTAGGTATCTCAGCAGTAAATAAATAAAATCCATAAGCAAGTGAGCATCTTGACAGAAAGGATTTTGCTGGACGTCTTTTATAATTAAATATACAGATGTTTTCATTATAAGTTTCCAATTTACTAAGTTAGAACACCTTTTATGAATATGTTATGTAGTGGCAAATCTGAAAGGGAACTTTTTTATTTTTTAAAGTAGAAGCAATGATACTTTCTATTGCCATATAATTAATCACATGAAATACAGCTGAAAATATGTTTATTAATTATTAAATATTTGCAGAAATGTTTTAGTAGGAAACAATACTAAGTAAAAGGTTATTCCGCCTAATTTTGTACTTGATTAGTATTGTTGAGTTTTTATTGAAAGAAATGTTTCTTGATGGAAACTTGTAGGGCCCTTGGCAATGCCTAAAACCAGAATAGGACATACAAGAGATGCCAGAGAAAGTTAGGCCATTTGGACTTAATTCTACAAAACAATTTCTAAATAATATCTTTTTTTGTGTTTAATTTGCTGACATGTATTTTACTCAGTTACATTTGTGATTTAATTAACCTGTTCTTGTGCCATTTTCCAAATTGGCATAAGTGAATAATAAATAAAATAGAATAAATATGTGTAGTCTCTCAGTAAATTGGTTCATGTAAACTAGTAGCCTTACTGTAGTAGCTATTTACAAGATAGCATTACACAGTTAAATAATCAGTACTTCTTTTTGGTGGCATACATATTCTTTTGCCTCTATTTGTTACCATTTGATGAAATTAATACCTTATGTGAAAATTTAGCTTTACTCATAATTTCTATGCTAATTTACAAGAGCAACAGCATACAGGTTATGAACTACAGATGTGAGTGTTATAGTACTTCAGAAAGGTTTAGAAGTGTAAGTTTTAAATGAAGAGTTTAATAAAGGAGAATTTATAAAAGTAGAAGCAATGATACTTTCTATTGCCTTATAAATGCTGTGACCTATAAATTGTATTGACCTATAAATCCTGTTCCTGGGGCAGTCAGGTGATTCATACATGAAGGGATAGCTAATTATAATCTAAATAGTTAGAGCATGGCAGCATGTCTAAGAGCCCTGGAAGTGGTAGGTTTTTCTTTACTACCCCCCAAAATTAGAGGAAGAGCAGCCACATAAACCCAATAATTCTGACTTGAAGATGGATTTGAAACATTTGCCATTTGTGCACCATTGTGACTTCTCCACAGTTGTGGTGTCCCCTGAGGATGTTCCTGGAGCTGCCACCTTCATCGCCTGCCAAGTCTGGTTCTGTTTTATGAGCTTGACACATTGCATGATGACAGTCTCGAGCCTGGGGTGTCTGTATTCCATCTTTCAACATATTGCTTCAGGCCTGCTGTTTCCTACTTCCCATCAGGTGCTGTCATTTTCCAGTAGTCAGCTGTGGAGAAGTACCCTTTGTGCTTACTTAGCACACAATAGTTCCTGCTTACATTAAATGTATCTCCACCAGCTGCAAGGACAATGATCTGCCCTCCTGGTAGAGTTTTGTATAAAGGTGAACTGTATAAATAAAAGACTTCCCTGGAATGAAGCCAAGAGATTACATTAGGTATGTCTCCCCAAGAAATTTTTTTTATTAGTTTATACATGTGAGTTCTTACCAGAATATCTGGTTCACATCTTGACTAATTTTCTGTCACTAAACATGGATATTACATTACAGTACTGTGCAGTGCAACTTATTTAATTCCCTTATGAGAAAATGAATGACTTCAAGTTAAAAAATTGAGTGCATAAGCACTGAAAATAAAAGAAAATATTGCCTCATTATGTGTTCTGAAATAATTTCTTTTTGATGTGCTCATGGAATTTTAGTAATTCGTAATTTACTGGTATATGCAGACAAGAAGTGTTTGTAAATATTGTAAATTCTGAGTAATGTGATTTCACTCCTATGAGATCTTCCATTTTTATAGAGTAATAACTTTGTTTTACAGCTATGCATTAGTTTTGAAAACCTATTAGCTGCCATCTCCCTTTGTATAAGTTTTCAAAAGTTATAATTTCAGCTTTGAATGGAGAGATGATATCATGGCTAATATTTCTGCACTTGTCCAATTACAATTTTTGTATTGACTTTTAGTCATACTAAGGGAACAGATGTATCTAAAAGTACAAATGGATTAAAGAAGTGAGCAGAGATCTGCCTGTAGTGGTTATTAAATCCAATATCCAGATGCATCCTCCCGGTCAGATTTACCAAGAGATAAAATTCAATTCCTATTCTGCTCTGGAAGGGAAATGTTTGGTGAGGTGATCCCTTCTTAGGCCACAACACAGCTTAGACAGATTCTCTTTATTCCTTATCCTGTTCAGTCAAGAAAATATGGATAATTTTTCACATGTTGGCTACCAGCCGCAGTGGGAAGCTGCCCAGCACACTTGCTTGGGGTTTTGTCTGACCTCCTACTTCATTCTTTGCTTATCGGTTCTTCAGTGTTCTCTCTAACAGGGCATAAAGGCCCAGGAAAGTTTAAAAATCTCTTTTTTGCACATGTGTTTAAATGACTCGGTTCATCTTCCTTGGACATTTTAAAGGAGTATAGAGACTGTGCACAAATAGCAAAACTAATTTGAAAAATCCTTCACTGATGGGAGTGACCCCAGGCCAAGACGAAGGAGAAAACCAGCGCTTATTCTCCTGTGGACTTCACTTCTGAAGTAGGTCAGCTGTGCACACATTCCCAGTGCTCTGACCTGCATGTCCTCTGGGTTTTCCATGAGACTTCTGTGGCCCTAAAACATAATTATCAGCCATTTAGAATACTGAAGTTTGAAATTCCTGAAATGATGGCAGGATTGTGTTGCTGTCCATGCGAATAGTGCTATAGTCATGGTATCACACCAAGCCTCAGCCATGGCATTATGAGGAGTGAAAGTTCTCAAAGGTCCTTGGGAATAATCCTAGAGGATGAGGAATGGCTAAGTGGCTCCACCTTTCTCTACTTACACCGTGCGCAGCCTGTAGTCCCTGAAGCATGTTATGCCACAAGTTGCAGCTGGGCTTTGTCTCAAAGGAAAGCACAAAATTAATTGCCAAAGAGAATTAAACTATATATGAATTTGAAGGATGGGCTTCCAGGGACCAATCATGGTTTTAGAGCAAAAAAATAGGCTAAGTTATCTGGCAAAATTCACTATCAATTATCTGATTCTCATTAAAAAATACATTGCTAATCATTTCTGAAAAGTCTAAGTCTGTATTTTTCATTTGCAGAAGGTTATTTTTAGCTGCTATCCAGAAATTTTGTTGAAATCACAATTGGAGTGCTGATACAGCTTTGCAGATTCAGCTGAAGTTGACTATTGTTGTATTGAATACAAACCCCATAATTCCTGCCTACCAACATTTTGTTTCCAGGTACACATTTCTTTCTGCACTGAAATGAATAAAGAAACCTTGCTCATCTGCCTTTTATTCACGCTGTATATCTATATATGTATGTATTATGAAGACAGAATACCAGTGGAGCAATGAGAATTACTGCACAATGCTTTTAGTCTCTAGGTTGCCGAGCTCTCAATAAACAATGATAGGCAGCAAGACTGCTTTAAATCAACATGGTCTCTACTGGGTTTTCTTTGGGTTCTGGAAATGAAACACACAGAATCAGTCTGACTGTTTCTTCTATCCCTTGATGTCCTTCTAACCACAAGTCTTTTTTATTACAGAAAACTAAACCGAACCAACAAAACAAAACAAAAAAAAACAAAACAAAACAAAAAAAAACCCAAAAAACCCCAAAAACAAACTAAACAGCAAGAAAAC
This sequence comes from Agelaius tricolor, assembly GCF_023055355.1. Lineage (NCBI taxonomy): Eukaryota > Metazoa > Chordata > Aves > Passeriformes > Icteridae > Agelaius > Agelaius tricolor. The sequence continues at coordinate 38,544,745 of NW_027269263.1, forward strand.
AAACAAACAAACAAACACACCAAAACTTCCCCCAAAAACCAAACAGAACAACAGCAGCACTACAAATAATATGTCTTCTAGTTCTGAAGAGCATTTCTCAAACAAATGAGGGTGGAATGCACTTCACATACATCAGAAAAGAGAACTAGCCTCTAATTGAAACATTAACTTCTCATTTAGGGATAAGCAAGGTAATTCCCAAATAAGACACCCACCATTTTTAGCAGTTAGTGTTCAGATACTTCTGCCTTACAAGTTTGTTTGTTTTGTATCTGAATATCTATAATTTAATGGCAAAGAGTAAATGGAAGCATACTATTTAGAGTATGAGTTATAATTTTCTGATGTCGAAAATAGAGGGTACTGAAATAAATAGGTCAAAAAAGAGACTGTGAAGTTGCAATATTTATATATAAATATGTAGTTTTAATAACATATATTTAAATAAATATAATAAATGTATTTTTATATTTTATATAATTAAAAAGTTTAATAAAATAATAATATAATTTTATATACATTTATAATACTTGAGCAGGAATTTATAATTTTTATAGATGTACTGTAATACCAGAGACCTAGATAAAGCTGATGTAGCTCCAAAAAAAGTTAACACTTTGCATTAGAAAAATAGTCAGGTATGCCAAAAATACTTAAAAATTCAATTAATAATTTCACATTTTAAGAAGAAAAATTATTTAAAAGCTATAGTATACTACAAAATATATAAAGATTGTTATTCTTTAATGTTTCATAGTTCCTTTAATATATTGAACAAATTTTCAAAAATGCATATTTTTATTATTCATTGAAGATGTAAGAAACACTTTCCCTTACAGAATAGAGTTCTTCACTGGCAGGATTACATAGAATGTCATGGTTTTACGTTTCTCACCATTGCTCAGAACTTCAGAATGTCTGGATCACTTTCTCATGCTGCAGAACGTTCTTAAGCCTAATCAGGAGTGGAGAACAAAACCATCCTTTCCAATCCTCAGTCAAAGCCATTCACCAATCATTTTGATATTTTCATTTGGAAATTAGTCCCTAATACTCTTGAATAAACTGCTAGTTGCTGTTTTTGTGTTTGATTTTGTTTTTTAATTTCTCTTACATAAAGGATAGCAGAGATTTCAGAGGATCACACACCTTATTAACGGAATCACTACACTGAAGTTATTCTTACATGGGTCAGCTTCATGTACCCACACATTAACTTCCTAAAGCATCTAAGTACATTGATGACTGAAAAGACTGGGAATCTAGTTTTTCTCTTTTATACAGCCTTATGTGTTGCTCCCCTCTTTCTCAATTCCCACACTCAGAAGAGAGAAAAGGCTAAATGCAATCATACCATAGCAGAGCTTGCACAAGATAGGTGGGTTCACTTCATGTATAAGACAGGAACCATTTGTGAAGACTGGGTCTTCTTAACAACCTTTTACAGTCAAGATTTTTTTTTAAAACTAGAATAGCCTGTAATTATGCAGCAAGCGGTTCCATTAAAACAAAACAAAACAAAACAAAACAAGATCACTATGAAAACAAGGAAACAAGAACTTCTTCATCTTTTGTTCTATTTATGAATGAAGTTGATGCACAGTGTGGTAGGTGATTTACACAGATACACTGGAGAGAATAAAACACCAAGAGTGGCTGAATTTGTTAGAGAAAATTGTTGCCATTCTGAGTAGCAAAACAAAAGCTGTACAATACACAAAATAAAATCTGAAATATAAAGAAATAAAACAATAATGTAAAGCTGTTTTAACTGTCTTGGAAAAACCTTTTAAATGTTGAATGAAAGGAGAAAAACTAGCAGTATTTTGTGAGGAAAATACAATTTTTTCTACTATAAAATTCTGATATAAGAATGCCTAAATGAAATAACATTTTTTTATTAGCAATACTTATGCTAATATGCATATTTTGATTTTTGTAAATTTACAAGAAAGACCTCTAACAATTCTTTTCAACAGACATTACCCAATAGACTGTATTATCAGTAGTCTTGCTAGCAGTTTATGCTTTACTATTTTGTCTCAGTGCTTAGTAATCCTCTTGAACTGGAGGCCATCACCTTCAAAACTGTGATAAAAGCAAGCCAGTTTGTTCCTGCTATATCAGGAAACAGAAAAAGTTATCTAAGGAACATAAGTTCAACAGCTACTGGCTGACTCATGTGGTCCTTTCTATTCATCCTAAAGTGTCTCCACACAGAGAATGCAGGTTTTGTTTCCAGTTCAACTCATGCTGCTCTTGTGGAAGAATTTGAAAATGAAGCAGTGGGAGAATTGCTTGGGAAAATTTTCTGTGTGAGGAAACTCATCACTGTAAAACTGGTGAGACAATGCCACTGTCTTTTAGCTGCTTCCTTCACCAGCCACGGAGCAGGCAGGAACTCTGCCAGCCAGGTGAGAAGCAGAATACAAGCTGTGCACTGAGGAGGGAGAATGGGAAGGTGACATAGCAACACACATCTCTGATGAAACTGGTGAATGGGTTTGTATCCCTTGGATAACAATTTGGAATTTCAGCCCAAAAGAGTTAGCTAACCTTTCAGTTTTTTAACTGCAGGGAGTGGGAGATTGGGGTGGGTTTTTTTGATTGGTTGGTAGGGGTTGGTTTTGGTTGGTTTGCAGAAGTTTTTTCACCATTTTGACATATTTTCCTTCACCTTAGATCCCCACTAGCAGCTACAGCAATACAAGCAAGAATTGATTAATTAAATGGAAGGAGCAAAAAAGAAGTGGCAAAAAGACTGCTGCTTAAATAGCATTTTGCCAACAGAGACATCATAATTCTAGATCACAGTAGATTTTATTGAATAAAGTGGAAAAGAGACATTTTTAATTGAAATGATTAACTGTTTTCTAGTAGTTCTTTTCTGATTAAATGAGGTATTTCTGTTAGGTTAAATAAACAGATCTTTAAAAAAAAAAGGGGGGAAACAGCTCATAGGCTTGTCTGGAAGGTCCAGAACACCTCCTTAAGGAAAAAGAGCCCAACTTGAAATGGTAGACTACATCCTCAAATCCCTCTCCTCACCCCCAAATATTTGGGGCAAAAACAGAAACCAGTTTACTATCTCAAATATTTGTTTAGAGAGCAGTGAAACAACCAATCCATGTTCCAGGCAATGGAGTGAATGAGTGAGGTTCCATCTTGGTATATGGACAAAGAAGGAGGGAAATGTTTGGGTTTGATTCTAATGAGGGTTCATTTGCTTTCTTTTATCTCATACTAATTACTGTACCTTTGTTTCCTGTTCCAAGTTGTGGAAACAAAAAAGACAAAATGCTAGAGATTAATTCTTAGCTTCCATTGTCTTGCATTATGAGTGTTTTGCAAGCTAAAATCAAGGTTTTCCATGCTTTTGAAACACCTTCAGTGACACAAGTGGTAGATTCTGGCAGTTTGAACTCTTTCCAGTTTGTGACTTCAGAGAATCTCTGGGGTAATATTTTTCTTCTCAGCCATATTGTCCAACAATCTCAGCCATATTGTCCTAGTGAAATAGGAACCTTTGGGGGATCAGAATTTTGCAATCATACTTGCAAAAGTGAAAAAAAAATTCCTAGAAGAGAATAAGGTAGTAAAGAACAAACCTGCATCCTGGGGTTCCCAGGCAAGCTTGTGAACCTTGTATTGACTTTTGCCCTTTCTATTGTCACTGAATTGCATGACCACAGGGGTAAAATCACACTTATTATGGACTTTTTACCACTGTCATTAAAACTACAGATAAGATTTGACAGAAAGTTTCAACAGACTGAGGGCAAGGCTGACATCCATTAAAAAAGACTTGGCAAATTTACTTGGAAAAGGACCAGAACCTCTGCTCTTGTCAACCTTTTCCTTCTCTTCCAGGGGAAAAAAAAATCCCAAACAAAAAAAACCCCTATGCCTGCCCCCACCAAAAACCCAAACCTACAACCAAATCCATAAAATTGTTCACTAGCATACATGCAAAATATCTACAGTTTCTCATATCTGAAAACTTATTCCATAGTTATGTGATCTAGTGTTATATGTATGAAAAGACTTCACATTTGATATCATCCTGAAAACCTTCTCAGAACTTAAGAATTAAATTCATAAGGCAGATCATGAAAAAGAATTAGATGCATTTAAGAATCTTCATGGTATTAAAGAATGATGGGAAAGCTTCCATCAGACCTATGCTAATATTACAAAGTGGCATGCTACCTGTTTCTTTAAGTCTGCCTTGTAAAATTACTCTTCTCCTGAAATCACTATAGTTTAAGATCCATTTTGCCCATACTCACATGAGTAGGATTTTTGCCATCTGTAGGAACAAGAACAAAGTTGAATGTTAGCATGATCTAGGTCCCTCAGCAATGCCCATGTGCAAGATTTTGATATGCAAATACAGCTTCCTTCAGAGAAAATAGGTCCTTAATTTTTAATATATATTTAAATCCCATAAATCAAAGATTACCTTCATGCAGTATTTATGGGGAAAAACACCCAGCTGATGAATACACCATAACCTGAAGTTACAAAGTCAAGACCAGACTTCTGGTAGATCTGTTTTTAGTAAGACAGCTTACAGGACTTATTGAAGGGAAAAGTGCATTGTTTTCCAGTTCTGTCATACTAAGTGCCGGTCTAGGTGGTCTAATTGTTGTTTCCAGGGAAAAATCTATGAATGTGTTAATGTTATTGTGATTTGTGACTAATGTAGGCATGTGCTTAAGTGGTTTTCTGTACCAGGTTGTAAGTTTTAAAATTATTTTTGTTGCAAGTAGAAAGTTCCAGAGAGAAGGGAACACTATTTTGTGGATCAAAAAAAAAAAATCCTTACCAACAATGCATTTAGTTTTAGTTGTAGATAGTAAACCTTTGTAGGTAATAAACATCACTTTTAGAATTTATTCTAAAGACTGTTAATTATGGATTCAGTAGTGAGATGAAAATAATGAAAATATTTTTACTCAGATTACATAAAAATAAGTCTACAAACCTGGAAATTCTGCAGAGCAGCAAATTATACAACTGGAAATATGTCAGTAACTATACAGTGAATAAAAGAAAGGACCTGAAAGTGAAAATATCTTGCTTTTATTTGAATTTTATGGGTTTAAAAAAAAGTCATTAATCATTTTCTCTTGCAAATAGGAGCTGAGCTTCCTCCCCTGTAATTTATACCAAATTGTCCTCTGACATTTCATTTTGCTGTTATAAATTGTTTCAACTTTGAATAAAACATTTTTTATGCTTTGTGTATTGTAAATTAATTGCTTCTGTCAGATTAATAGCTCTTCTTGGGAATACAGGAAATTATGGTACACTTGACAGTGGTGTTTCAGTGCTCCCATGAAAACTGAAGGAAACTGATGCAAAAGAAAAACCCAAAACAATACAAGCCCTACTCCTCCCAGAACAAATGAAATAATAAGCAGAGCTTATTTCATCTCAGAAAGCTCCTGCAAGCATTGTCATATCAGATATTGGAGAGTACAGTACATTCACCCTTCAAGGAAAGGCATTTTAAAATTCATTTCAGTCATTGCTTGTAATTGAGTTTAACAGCTGAAAATCCTTCAGTTGACCTCCTGTCTATCTTTGTTTCTTCTTCTAATACAGTTACGCAGAGAGAAAAATGTCAACCCAAACAATGTGGAATGATAACAGTAAATATATATATATATATATAAACATATATATATATAAACATATATACCTGTATTTGTTGTATATGTACAAAAATTTCCATGTTGTATTGTTTTCATATACATATATAGGTACAACAAAGTTTATATTGTTAAATATAAATAAAAATTATATTTATATATATTTAAATAGATCAACCATATGCCTACACAGAGAATATTAAAACTGTCAAAGTCATCTGGTTTTGGAATGTTAAAACTGATGCAGGCAAATAATAGTAATTGCCTAAATTGTTTGGGTTTTTTCCATACACAAAGAAAATTTCAGAGCCACATGGTACAAAAAGTTCACATATGGAAACTAATTAAAATTCTGTCAAAACAAACCTATCATCTGGACTGAAGTGAGTGTGCAAGAAAATGGAACAACTCTGCTATAAAATTTGGCACAGTAAGTTGCTTTTATTTGAAAATACCTTGAAAGAATTTAGAAGTTGAAATATGCTTTTGAAAACACTCTTTTAAAGCTGGTATTCTTCTTACTCCCTACTATTCTTTCCACACTTTGAAGTTTCTAGCTATAAAATACTACAGCCTCATTAGAATAGTAACCTAACATCACAGGTTCATCTGGTTTAGACAAAAACTTATATTACCTTGTTCTACAGAAGAAAGATATGCAAGGAAGTAGAATATGGACAGCACAAACCAGATGAAAATGTCAATAGCAATTCTGTATTTGCTGTCCTTTACGGGAGAGCCTCCCAGAGGGTCCATCCCACTGCCCCATTAAACCTTTGGGAAAAGTACCAGGAATTATCAAATTGCCTAAATGGTTGGCAGCTCTACCTGTCTAAGTTTTTCTTAATTTATTTTGGTACAGTCCTTAATAGTATTGGTTTTGCACATACCAAATAATTTCATTTCAGCTGTGTCCCTGTCCTATCAGTATTTCTTCTTGAGATATGACCTGTGTATTTGACTAAGATAATAGCTAAACTATACACTTCTGAGGGAGGCACTTACAACTACACCACCTTTCAAAAATAAAACATGAGGAAAAAGCAGTTTTAATACTTTTTACAAATATATATTCTGAGACAGCGTGCAAATTACATTTCTGCTTATCTTTTTGCCTCCTTTCTTTCCCACCTAGAAGAAAGCCTAACTCTTAGTCATAAGGACAGACCAAATAAAGTTTGACTTCTCTCTACTGATGTTTTAATAATCTCTGATTACCTCAGATCTGTCCTACTGGACAAAAAAAGATTATCACCTAGGTTTTCTCTCTCTTCTACTCCAGTATTTCATCTAGCTCCATTTCTTATAAAACTACCCCCTCTCTAAATTATCTCCACCATAAAAGAATTTAATAACCTGAAATTTTTCTTTCACCAGTATTTCTCTCAGGGCCCTGACCAGACTCACCTGGAGCCTCCACCCACACCAGTCATGCCCGGAACTCTATTTAAACTCAGCTTGGGGCATACCAGAAATGTTGGAGGCTTCAGCTCAGCTATAACCTGGTTATAGACCTACTGATCCTGACCTACAAACTGCTTTCCTAGCTCTGCCTTGTCAAAACTTATCTGTTAGAAAATTGCTGTATCTCATCTTAGCCTTGTCCTGACTTGACCTCTGTGGCATTGAATTACTAGAGTTTAATTTGATTTATTATGACACATATATTTGTTTACAGACTGAAAATTATACCTTGCATTTGTAATCATCATTCTTAGTGCCCAAATGTTCCCAACATGCTCTATCTCCAAATTCCAAAACTGTACTAGTATTATAATTGTTTTATATGAGTAGGCCTGGAATAACCTAATTTCTGCAGTTCAAGGCAAACCTACTTCAGGGCTCAGCATGGCTTGCTATTTACATCAACAATGCTCTTTTCACTTCATTTTTATTGTTTCAATAGTGGTGGTCTCCAACACTTCACAGACAAAGCTTGGAGCTGCTTATCTAAAAAGTGCTTATGAGATGTATCTCTGGATAAACCAGAAAATCTGTTATCATACATATTTTGAATGGAAGCAGCTGCAGTATTATAATTTTGATTTTCATTAAATTTCAAAGATACCTCCTAGAACTGAGCCAGAAAGAGACAGAAAAGACTCAGAGGAAAACATACTCAAAATAAAAATATAAAACAATATAATGTGTAATAAACCAGTACTCAAGCGTCTAGAAACTGATTTTCTGATTAATATTATGATTTTTTATTAGCTTCCAATACTTTTTAAAAATTAGAACATTAAATGTAATATTCCATACCTCAATAATTTTCCATTTATAATCAGACTGCATTATGAACTATATGTTTCAATTTAAAAGAGAAAACTTTTTATGGTGTATTCTTAGGTAATTTGAAAGTTGTTTTGTCACAATTTGAGAAAATAATGGACATGTTAGGGTAGAATAAAAAATCTCTAGGTACATTTATTTTACTTGCAAGATGGAGAAGTAGAAGACAAACCTGTGAGAAGAACCAAGAATGCAGTCTCTCCTGGATTATGTAGGAGAGAATGACGTAGTAGGGCTAACTTCTAGTCCAGTCGAGGTCCAATTTATTCTTATGTAACTTTTGCAGGTTTATGTTTCTTTCATGTCAATAATGAGCACAGAATGGAAAGTTTTGGTTACTAATCTTTTTTAATTGTGCATTCTATGTGGGCAACTTCTGCATCATGGTTTATTTTCTGACTGAGTAGCAGAGTTAGGAATTTGGCTTCAGTTCCTGTAGAATAGTTGTACATACACTGTTTATGATTAAGTACTTTGGACATGGTTTAGGATAGAAGAAAATATATTTTCTTAAATAGTACTGACTTACGAATGGTGGCTGGAAATCAAATCAATAAGTGCATGTTTAGATTATTTCATATGCGAATTCTGAATGGTGGGTTTGTGTTTCCAACTGGTTTCTCTCTTCACATTTAGTTACTATTAAAAACATGGTGATATTTCATTTTTCTTCCTTGGTTGCAGGACTTTTGGACTCCCCATTAATGTTTTAAGTTCTTTTTGTGCTTAAAGACAAAACTTGTTTTTTGTGGTTAATATATAAAGCCTGACTATGCCTAGGAACTCTGGTCTAGAACAAACAAGATTAGTTGATCTGTACAGCCTACACTGAGTTTGAATATAGTCCACTGAGAAAACTGTGCATCCTGCTACCTTGTAAGATTTCTCGGATCCAGACTTTGTTCAGCAGTCGCACTGAAGCAGGACCAAAATAAATCATTGAACAGTCTCTAAGCCAACAGATATCATTAGACTTGGAGTTACAAGCTTAGACAGATGTCCTGAGACTGCAGTATGCATCCATCTGTAGTCAGTGAGAAAGAAGAAGAAAAATTTCACTTGTACCTCTACAGTGAATACAGATTGAATCCAAAAAGCCATGGCACTTCTGTCCACCTCTTTTGAGGAGCTCTGACATGCTTTATGCAGGGAACCTAGACTGTGTTTGCATATTTACAAGTGATATATGGATATTAATCCAGGAAGGCTATTTAGAAATCTACATCTCACAGACAGCAGTCATTCAGTACCACCCTCATATTCAGAAAGTGTGAAGAGGAAGGAGAGAAAGAAGACTTTATCCTTTCATTACTTTGTGGCTACAGAATATCAGCTGAAAGGTTTCAACAGCTGTCAGAGTTTTTCCTCCCTGAAAATTCTTACAAGAAATAAAAGCTCAAGTAACATTGGATTTCCAGTTCTACCAGTAATGGGAGCACTGGAAGACCTGCCAAGTCAGTATTTCCATGGCATTTTTATTTGGTTGCAGAACAAAGAAACTCAGAGTATAGGTACGCATATGAGATTAAATGTAGATTTTGTCCTTCAAATTACAATTTCAATGCCTTTCAATTTCACCCAATCAGCATTCCTTATTTTCAGAGCCTTTCATTATAACCTTCTTGTGACAGTTTCCTGACACCTCTTGCTGTCATCCACATTCAATCAAGATTCAAAGAGAGTGCTTGTAATTTATATTTTAATTTGATTCTTCTGAAAAATAACTCTGATTCTGTCTCTCTGAAGGGACTAGCACGTTAGGCGAAACACAAACAAGCAAACAAACAATAATTGGAACAACTAGTGAATTTGAATTTCTATCACTTTTATTTTGTTCTATTTGATTTTTTGCCCTCATTTACAGAGTCAGACAACATATCCATAAAATTTTACTCTCTACTCCTCATCAAAGTTATTGCTCCATTCATATGTTAAAAAAGCTTCAGAAAGCTTTCATATCTTTATAGCACACTGGATAAATTAACTAACACATTACAGTGAATATATTTATAATGAACTCTTCTTGTCTTGTTGCTATGAGTGTATCTGTCCAATAATTATGTTCTGCTCTCACTGGATTAATTACAAAATCACAGAATCACTAGGTTGGAAGAGACATTCAAGATTGCCAAGTACAAACCAGCCCTAACACCTCAACTAAACCATGGTACTGAGTGCCACATCCAGTTTAAATACATCCAGGGATGGTGACTCCACCACCTCCCAGGGCAGGCCATTCCAGTACCTTATCACCCTTTCTGTAAAAAGCTTCTTCCTAATATCCAACCTATATTTCCCTTGACACAGCTTGAGACTGTGTCCTCTGGTTCTGTCAGTTGCTGTCTGGTGAAAGAGACCAACCCCAGCTGACCACAGCCACCTTTCAGGGAGTTGTAGAGAGTGATAAGGTCACCCCTGAGTCTCCTTTTCTCCAGGCTGAACACCCCCAGCTCCCTCAATCGCTCCTCACAGGGTTTGTGTTCCCAGCCCCTCTCCAGCCTCGTTGCCTCCTCTGGACGCGCTCAAGCTCTCAACGTCCTTCCCAAACTGAGGGGCCAGAACTGGGCACAGCACTCGAGGTGTGGCCTCACCAGTGCTGAGTACAGGGGAAGGATGACCTCCCTGCTCCTGCTGGCCACACTATTCCTGATCCAGGCCAGGATGCCACTGGCCTTCTTGGCCACCAGGGCACACTGCTGGCTCATGTCCAGTTGGCTGTCACCAGTACCCCCAGGTCCCTTTCTGCCCGGGCACTGTCCAGCCACACCATCCCAGCCTGTAACACTGCACCCCACCCTTTTTGTGAATGGATGTCACACTGGCCAGCTTCCAGTCATCTGGAACCTCACCAGTGAACCAAGACTGTTGGTAAATGATGGAGAGTTAAAAGTAATTTAACTTTGATTTCCATAGCATTCATTCCAGTAAAGAGCATTTCTTTAATGTCTGTGGAAAATAAATATTAAAAATCTTGGAACTTGTCTAAATGATTAATTTATAATATCAAGGAATATTCCTAAGAGATTTTGGATTGCTCACCATAAAGTTTTTAATATTAAGAACTGAGGTTGATCCTGGACATACCTTGATGCTATAGTGGGCAAGGAGACTGAGCTGGAAAGAAGTCATTATATTGCATCTTGTGGCCATATTTTTCAGCTTTCATTGCACAGCAACAATTTTATATAAACTTGAAAAGAAAGAAGGTGTTCCTACAAATGTCTCTGGTAAATGTGCTGAATATTTAGAGAAAACAGACAACAGTTACATAGGTTTTTGGACTAATATAGTTGTACAGGAATGGCATGACAACCATTCCTAGTATTGAACACTGAATTTCTTTACAGATGTATGTTTTAGGGTTTTTTTCCCTTCTAGTAAACTTTTTTCAAATAAAATGAAATAAATTATATTGGGTTATAGGTTATTGGAACTTCTTTCTGAAATGTCCTAGGCTAGTTTTTTTTTATTTTGATAGTGTTAAACTAGAATTTTCTTCTGTGATCTCATGTGAGAGAACATAGACTGTGTTGATTGAAACAGAAATAGGCCTTATTTATCATGTTTATTTTATTGCTGCTTAATTGAAGGATGGAACATATAACACAGAAAGCATTAAATAAAATTTCTGATACAACCTTTTAGAATTGACACTCCAAGTTTACAGAACTACCTTTAAGAAGGAAGAAACTGGATAAGGAATGAAATTATTTCAGTGGTTTTTAGACTGACTCATCAGTATGAATTCTTACTGTTGCTGCAAATCATTCTGTTCTGGAGAGTTTAGGTCAATGGTTTGTCATTTCCCCATAAGGGCAGTAGTAGCAAACCTTTACATCTCATTTTACCAGTTTACCAGAGTGCAATTCACTTTTATTTCAAATTGCCTTGCTGCCTCTATTTATAACATTAACAATTCTCAAGTAGACCAGACAGGACTGTAGAAATTAAATGTAGCTCTGAAAACACTCAGGTGTTAGTTTTTTAATTTCATTTGTTTTCTCTGTGTCTGAGAGAGTAGACATTTGAATATATCATGGCCTTGCAATAAAAGAGGAACAATTTCTGAAGAGAAGTTTTAAGCAGAGCTGATGATCAGCTGAGGCAGCTGTCAGTTCTTGGAATGGGGAATAGAGAGAAGTTCTGAGCAACTGCTGAGATAAATAGAAAACAAAAAATGTTCACATATGTTAGAGTCAAGAAGAAAAGAGAAACATACTTTAAAAATAACAGTAGAAGAAAATAAACCTACTGATTTACCCAAATTCATTCATGACAGTCTAATTTCCCAAAATAACAATTCCTGATTCTTATATTGCTACTCAGGATTACAGTGGTGTCTATATACCATCCACTACGAAGATATTTCTAAACTCTGCTGTAATGAAGGGTCAAGACCTTTCAGTGAAAATGTTTGCAGACCTGACTCATTGCAATTTCATACAAATATTTACATATTTGTATGTATTTAGTAATTTATACAAGAATTCCCATATAGTGCTATAACAGATTTTGTGTGCCAATCCATTCCTCTCACGAGAAAAATCATGTTCTAGCTCAGTTTTTAAACTGATACAGAACTTGAAAATAGATTAGGTATGGAGATCTGCTCAGAAATCTCAGCAAGCAGACACATTATCTGCCTAAACAATGCCATCTGACATTCAAAATAAACCGATTTATCCTGAATATTCTTCCCCTAATCTTAATTTCCTTTTATTGTATGATAAATGTTTACACTAATATGCCCATACAACATGCCCATATATGCATGTCCAATGGGTTTTTTGGTTCCCAAGGACTTTGGTGTGAAGAAACCCTTGGATGACAGTTTGTGTTATTTTTATCACATTCATTCTGAACTGTCTGTCAGGCTTGGTTTGGATGACATCACCTATTTTGTCCTGTAAGCTTCAGGGCCAAAAAATTAAAAGAAACCTGAGAAAACTTTGACACTAAAGTCTAAGAATGAGGTGATTAGTATGTAGTAGCAGTGGGAAATCAGATCTCCCTGTGAGCTGCTGTTCAGGATCTTCACAAGTGTAACACTTAATTTAAATCCAGCCTTTAGTCTTGAAGCTTCAATACATTTTTTTAACTCTCTGATGCTACTGAATTGACTTAATGACAGTTTCATAATTTGCTCACTATTGTGAGTTTGCTCTCAAAATGATTAAGTAAGCAGTTACATGCAGTATTTTCTAAATTTGTCTTATTTTAAGAAAGAACCAGAATGCGTGTTACAGAACAGTTAGATTTCTTGATTCTTTCATTACTAAGAAAAGTTCTGCCTCAGATGTTGTATCACAAGGGCTTGAACTTATACTTACCACTTTTGAATCATAGGATCACACCTATTTTTGCAAAAACAGAGAGGAAAAAATAAAATAATTTTAAATAACACAGTTCTATTCCTTCTCTCTCCAGTAAAGAAAAATAGTAGCAAAAGATAAAAAAATAGAGGAAAAATTCCTAAGCAAAATCCTGTAGTATAAGTAAATGCATAAGTAAAAGTATGGTAGTTTAAGGAGCTGATGAGTGAAAATTGGTTAATTTTTCTTCATTTTAATCAAAATACACATGGTATGTTCTGATACAAATGCTTTGAGCTATTCTTGCAGCCTGACATATCCCAGCTTCCCCTGTACACCTTTTTTGCCAGTGTAACTCTTTTTTTTTTGCCTTGCGGTTTGCTGGTATTTGGGGGAAAATTGTGAGTTTGCTCTATAATATGAAAATATTGTTCTTCCAGTCCTAAGCAGGCAAAGACATGATCTAGTTTTTCTCTCTTATCTGAGGGCTCTAAGCAAGTACAACTCTGGAAAGTGTTAAGAGATTAAATTGTACTCTAGATCTGCAGTGAATGATAAATGACTGGTGAAATATGCTCATTTTAGTTCTTACACATAATTAAGCATTAATACCATCAAGGAAAGAGAATGTAAATAGATGTATATGCATTTCTGCACCTTACATGTATTCTCAAGGAACTCTTTTTAGATTACTGAGAAAAAGCAAGGTTCTACTAATGCTGTTATGTCAAGATTTGAAACAAAACCTAAAACTTTGGTTTTTTTCTCCTCTGACTCATGGAACCCTGGAACTGATAAATTCCAGCTGGGGAATATATTAGCATATGTAGTGCCTGCCAAAATTATTTCTGGGGCTTCATAATAAACCAGTCTTTTAAAATAAGTTCTTCATGTTTCATATTGAATGGTTTTACAAAAAGGGAAGATACACAGGAAAGTGGTACAATAATTAAAAAATGCTTGGGTTTTTTTAACCCTGACACATTTTTATCATCAATCTGTGTCATCATCTCTAAAATTAAGAAGCAAGATTAACTAATTAATATCATATATACAGGTAAGACAAAAGACAGTGCACAAAATTTTCAAGAGAAATTCCTTCCTCTCAATGCTACTAAATATTCAGTTTTTTAGGTACAGTAATAAAGCGGAAACAAAATATGTAGTAAATGGAAAAGTCAATTTGTTAATTTGAGACAAATTTGGTGCTTGATTTTAAAATGCAGAAGAAATTATGATACAGAGTTTTCATTGAAACTAATAACATTGCTCTCTTCCTAGAGATTTCATAATCTCTTCAAAGTTTAATAAACAGAATTGATGAAAGAGCTTCAGAAAAGCTCATCTTCTTTTAAAATTTCTAGATAACAAAAAATCATTGAAAAGTTGGAGTTTCCCCATGTTTGGTGGCTGAAACATTGGTATCTTTTATATTACTGACATCAGAAGTTAATCTGTAAGTTAGGAGGTTGCTGTAACAATATCTCCAGCCCACAGATATATTTTGGAGTTTTCCACATACTTATTCTGAACTATTGCCATAAATTATAAAATTCCAGTCAATCTGTATTTAAGAGATTGTACATTTGAATTTTTTTTTAAATTTTACAAAATGTCCTATAATAATCTCCTCTAAAAGTTTGTATGTGCAGCTTTTAAGAACTATAGACTAATAAAAGAAAAATCTTATGCTAAAAAAAAAATTGAAACTTTGTAGATCTTATTTGTTTTGCAGTATTCCCAAGTTTATGCCTGTTCAGTACTATTTTTAGCACACACAGGCAGAATAAGATGTAACAGCCATGAATTATTTAAAAGTCATACCTTGACAAGTGATGACAATTGAGCATGACAATTTTGGAGATTCTTATTTGTTAAGATTTCACCATAATCACTTCTCAGATTGCTTCCAAAATTCCTGTTGAATAATAGTTCGAAGTAGCTCAGCAAAAGTACTTTATTCTTTTAAACTGGAAAATTCCTCCCCAAACCATCTGGGCTGGCAGGTGTTCATCACCAGATCTAGGTTGCTAGAGACAAGATTTGCTTATACTAATTAGTCACGTAGCACAAAACTCCAAT
This sequence comes from Agelaius tricolor, assembly GCF_023055355.1. Taxonomy (NCBI): domain Eukaryota; kingdom Metazoa; phylum Chordata; class Aves; order Passeriformes; family Icteridae; genus Agelaius; species Agelaius tricolor. The sequence continues at coordinate 38,560,088 of NW_027269263.1, forward strand.
TTTGCTCATTTGAAACAACTTATGTCTGCAAGGGCATATTACCAGTAGCTGTAAAGCTCAAGGTGTAAGACCCAAGTTAATAATGTCAGAAATAGAGAAGACAGGGACTACTCATACATGTAAAGCCTTCCAGGTTTGCCCCTAGGTCTCTGACTCATGGAGAGCAGCTTATTATGAATGATGTGTTCGTGTTTGCCTCTGTGACACAGATGAAGTCACAAGGCCAGCTCAGTCATTCTGTTTAACTAAGAGAAATTAGGAGAGGATCTCCAAGTTGGAGCCATTGCCGTGTTGAATTTTTCTCCAGAGAACCTTCCTAAGGCTTTCAGTCTTGGGAGAGGAGAAGATGGGAAATACTATGCAGTTCTAATACTCAAGTTATGATTTTTTTATTATTTGTATTATAATGAAGCCCAGAAGATTAAGGTAAAGTTAATATAGAATTCAGTAGCCAACATTATAAACAGCAGTAGACTTGTAACAGAATTTTCCCTACTAGAGCTAAAATAACCAAAGGATAAAATTGAGACAATCCAAAATCAGCATAATTTGAGACAAATTCAGGCAGTATACTCTCCAACCCTGGCAGCATTCTAAGTAAAAGATGATTCCAATTTTGAATCAAAAACTACCCCACACACTTGCTCACAAATCTCCATATAACCATCTAGCCACTTAGTGACTGTAAACCACATCAAAATTCAAAGACACATTGGAGGAGGTACACAAGCACTGATTATCTTTCCACCCAGCTGAAGACCCTGAAAAAGGATTGAGCTCATTCTAAAGAACATTTGTCCAGGATTTCAGAGTCATGGTAATTTCATTCAAGTCTGTGACCACCAGAGGAGGCAGCATAATGAATAATGTAATTCAATGGTCCCAAAAACAACTCCTTATGCCTGTGTCCAGGTGTGCATACACCTATTTTTCTTTAATACAATAAGTGTAAAGGTTTCTAAGAGACTAGAATATAGCCCTATATATAGAGACTCTCTAACAGACTATATCCTCAAGCCACTGGTATATAGTTCAACACATTCTTCCTTATCAGATTTTTTCTTCCCCATAAATCTTACGGGGCTTGCAGAAGTGCCTTTGACAGGGAAAGGCAGATTGTCACAGTCTTACCCTTAACTGGCCAATACTGTAAGTATTGAGGAATTGAGTGCCCATTGAGTTGATTGAGTCCCCATTACCCTTACCTAATACCATTTTCTCTGGGTATTTTCAAACACTCAAAACAAAGTTATTTTTCTCTTTAATGCTTGTATGCATGTACTGACACCCAGCTTCCTAATGAGCAGCCTTTTTTCAACTGCCAAGGCATCAGAGATCGCCTCAGACACGTCCTTTGCCTACCCTTTTTCATTGTCTTGTTGTAGATGCTCCATGCTAAGCCTGCAAGAGTGCTGAATCCCTCTTTGAGGGTCCTGCTGGAGGACTGAGCCTCGTGTTGCTGAAATTAGGTCAGATTCAGTAGCAGCATCTGTATCTCCTAAGGTCATATATTCCAGGTATGTAATTAGTTCAAACAGCATAACAAAATACTTGTTTTGAAGTTAAAGTATTTTTTTTTCTCTTTCATTCATGTCATGTTGATTTTTTGTGTACTCAACACAACTTGCTTAGACCGACTCCAAGAAGGTGACTCCAGGGAGTTGTAGCTTCCCCAATGATTAATACTTGATTATATCTGTTCCAGAAAAAGCATGCATCTGGTTTAATTAGTATATAGGGGCTCAGATTATATTTTCCTTTCTCTTGATGGCACACAGCCACCTTGACAATAAAGCAATTAAAAAAATTACTGTATTTAATGTGACAGACCAGCTTATGATGAGCACAAAAATCTATTATATTTTTAATTCATAATGCTAGTAAGCAACAGACAGATTTCCACAGGACCAGGGATTTTTAGTGTGTAGTTTATGCAGCTTTTATGTTTTGTCCCCTGATTTGACTGCAGTTTGGTATTCATTCAAGATCCTACTGGGGACCATCTCCAACTCTGTCTAAATTGGCAAGTCATAAGGAAACAGAAGTGGATCCTCAAGAATGAATCACATGATGCTAAAGACTTGAAATCCATATGTGTTTTGGAGGTTGAGATAGGGCTGTTAGAAATGTTATATTTTATTTCACGAAATTCTAATATTTGACTGAGGGTGTAATTTTGAATGTCAGTACATTCATCAATTTTCATTGCCTCAAAATACTAAAAGGCTCAAAACTCCAGTTAATAATGACCAGTGAAACTACTGGAATTCTTGCAGAGCCTCTCTATTTCAGGTTGAAAAGAAATGGTTCCTCTTGTCTCCCAACCTTTTAAGTTTCCATAATAAAAAACTGTTGAAAATAATTTAAAAATAATCCCTACAGCAAAACTGTTGTGGCAAGAGATGCAGCCATGTAAAGTGTCCCACTCCATTGTTGAATGGCATAATTTTCCTGGTATTATTAAATTCTTATTCATTCATGCAGCTAACAAACTGAGAAACTGCTGATTCAAGGGAAATTTGATTATTTTATAGGCATCCTTCTTCAGCCAATTAAGGAGAAGCAAAATCTGGTGATGTCTTGATGTGGGGGACACAAAATCAGGCATTTAATTTTCTGGTAGCACAAAATTATAAATTGAGAAGGAAAAAAATATAAAAAATAAACCAAGTTTATCCTGACATTTTTTGCTGAACCAAGTACTCAATGTTTTTCTTTACAAGGTTAGTGAAATGTGAAAAACTGAATGGATATTGTGAGAAGTACATAAATTATTAGCTTCTTATTTTAACTTACCTGCAGTTGTAAGATTGATAGTTATCCCACTGGCATTGCAGCATACGCTTTTTGTTCTTTATTTTTGTTCACAGGAAAAAAAATTATCTGCACAGCACAGTACAAACACTGGTTTTGTCCCTCTATACCCGCCTCGGGTGGTCTAAAATGCATGAGTTACAACAGGACAAGGAAGTTAGTTTTCCAAGCCACTGAACAATCAATTAAAATGAGTAAGGAGGAGGAATATGAGTATCCTTTGCACACAAAGGTCTTTTGCTGGAGAGCATTTGCTCATCAAACAAAGAGTTCACCATGTAGTTGGATAATAAGATGATTTGAAAGACTGGACATGGCTCAACACGAATTCTGTATAACTGCACTCGTGCTGACACAAGGTAATGAGCTTCCTGACTAATCCAACCAAAGAGCTGATGCAAAGGAGAAATAGCACAAAGAGTTCTTTTCTCAGGAAGGGCAAAACTAGGAAGAAAAGAAGAAAAGGGGACATAGAAACAAGATAACACTATTTCTGATTTGTGCAATTATATGAAGGCTGTTGAATACTTTATCACACTGTCCTCCTGTGTTCTCATTAGCATCTTGTCTTCTAAGTGCAGGTCACTTAATTCCCAAATAATAATTTTAAAAACAATATTTGTAACTTTTAAACAAAGTTTTCATGTTAGAATGACCATCCTTACAATTTATTTTCAGAGATGTAAGTACCCATCACTGTAGGCACAAAAGGGCAAAGAAATACTGCCTTTTCTAATGTCCTCTTAGATGTCTTCAGGCAAACACCTTTTCTCTCTGTTAAATCAAAGCTAGATGTAGCCATGAGGCTGAGATGCTCTGTATGTCCAGAAATAACCTGTCCAGACAGCTGTCAGAAAAGGAACTAGAAAGAAAACCTTTTTTTTCCTTCTTCAGTAATGAATATATAACCTGGGGCTTATCTTTACTATCACTAATATAGGCCAAGACGGCATGTGTATGAAAATACACATACATAACCACCCAAGGCAGGAGGAAAGAGCAGGTGCTGAAATAGTTACAACCACAAGAAGGTTGACGAAGGTGGTGTGGTGGGTGTCACAAAGCTTCTGCTGGGCATAGAACACTGGTTTTGCATAACTAAAAAACTAATGGAATGAGAAGGGGAGACTGGAAAAAAAGAGTTCTGACCTAAAAGAAGGAAAGAGAGAGGAGAAGAAGAAAGGAAGAGAGGGAGAGGTAGAGAAAACTCTGCAAAATAACTAGAACATGAGCCTGAAAAATAAGCTAACAAAAAACATACCTTGGAATTTCAGATAATTTTATCAGAGAAAAATAATTTCATGGTAAATTAATGGAGAAGGTCATAAAAATAAATTGCTTTTTATTTATAGCCTTAATAGTACCTGGATACAATATGCTAAGCTCCTCAGCCACCAATTTATTGTGGCAATATTTTTATTTAGCATGATTTATTTCATGTTTGTCAAATGTTAAGGATGGGAATTCTTCTAATAACTCTCTCTAAAATATTATTTAGCTTTGGAATTGTAAGCACTCAAAATTTAAGAAAAGAGGACAGTTGTTTTCAGGTGTTTAAATCTGTGAGATCAACTCAGAGGTGGTTTTCTCCCCCTTGGTGTTAAATGGAAAAAATTGCCCTTATTTTTTCTAGATATTTAACCTTAATTTTCCTATGAAATTCCAGAAGCTTTTGAGGAGGCAAGTAAAAAATTAACATGAAAATATTAATACATTTTAATTACATTATATTATTACATTATAATTACATTTTAATATTTGTCATGGTGTTAAAATGTGAGGGAATCCACAAACAAACAAGGAAACCAAAACCTCAAACAACAAGATGATAAATGCAACAGAACTTGTTTTATTTTTACTAACACAATTTGCAGGACAGCTCTCTCAGTAGTTGTACTAGCTCTGTCCCTGGATAAGATTTTTAAAGGAGAAACCAACTTCAGTACAGTATATTTCATGAACAGGACGTGTCATTCATAGCGTCAGAAAATTCTTTTGTGTAGCAGATGTTCTCTAGATGCAAAGTCTCCAGAGAGATTCATTAGCAATTGAATTCATTAATAAATGAATTCCAGCTTTCATCTGCTTTAGTTCATGGATAGATATCAGTATTGCAACTTCCTGTGGAAATGAACAAGGAAACTTTGGCACCCTTTCATCTTTTCTATTTCTGTTTCCTCTTTCTATTTACACCTGGAACTGCTTAGAAAAAAATTACCCTAACCACAGACACTTAGATATATAATTGGCTAAGCTGGATGGAATGCTATTTTTTATATTCAGATTCAGCAAGCCTCGTACAAAGTTAGAAAAATCATATATGATTTTATCACCTTGTACTACAGAAATGTTTTTAATAAATAGAAAAAATAACCTCACTTATTCTGCAAACATGTACAACTTTTTTACAAAAAAACATTATCAAAATGTAAAAAAGAAACTCAAATGTAAATCTCAGGTATGCTTTCATAAATTATTTTCAGGACCAATGTTAGACATAAGCATAACCATCCAAGGTTATAGCTCTATGGACTTACAAAACATTTGATCTACATGCAAGAGAACTCCATAGCAAAATGTGTTCATTTCCCCCCACTCTTAAGTATAGTGTATTAAATTAAAAAAAAAAAACCACTAAATCTGTGGAAGAAAGATCTCTTAAAATATATAATTTTAGTTCTTTTTTTTATTTTTTAATACTTAACAGTTGGTTACACAATTACATATAAATGCAATTTGATCGAAATCAAAATGTTTTCTTGTGAAAGCCAGATTAATGTTTACAGAGGAAATTTTCTAATTTACCAGCAAATCTTCACAACAGATAGTAGACTTTCCTTGTATGCATACAAGTATTTCCAGTCTCTCCTAGAGAGTCACCTTCTCTCATTTTAAAAGTCATCAGAAGTGTCATCCCAAAGGCAGGTGAAGATTGAACGGGTTTCTTGACAGCAAGCATGTAGAGCACATTGCTTTGCATTAAAAAAAATCATAAATGCTCCCTATTACCCCAAATACAATTTTCTTCTTCAACTCCTAGGAGGTTTTGAAGATGATTCCATTCCTATAAATTTCAGAGATATGTCAAACTATAATTTTCCATAAATTAACTTTTTTTATTCAAGTTCAATACAGTGACTTTCAGAAACCTTTATCTTGGCATGATCTGTATCTCTTAAAATTCTGCAACAATTAATCAAGCTGCATTTAATCACATTTAACCACAAAAGTGCTTGTTCTTAATGAAATGAAGTTGCTGGAAAAAGAAAGTTGTACTATTTTACTATTATGACTTCTAATGTCAGCGGTTTTAAAATGGAATTAAAATTAAATTTCAACAAGTTTGACAATGCACATTGGCACACAGTGCAAGCATTGCTGCAGATTACCACATAATTCTGTTTTAGGAACTGGCATGTGATTCCTCTTTGGGACACACAGTAAAAGGCTAGCATTCACAAATATCTTCTCAGAATCTTTTGATATGGCTGTGGGAAATGATTAAGTTAAAAACACTTATCTCTCTCATTTTCCTTTGTAAACAAAGACAGCATGTAAACAAAGGCTTTCAGAGATTTAGTGAGATGTGTTGACTAATAGCATCATTAGTCCCTCACATTCCACATGCCTGGACTTGAAGAATATATTTATGATTATAAACATGCAGTCTCTTAGAGTAAAAATAAGTAAAGTTTACTCAACAGGGTAACTCAGTAGAGTTAGAGCACCATTGAATCACTGAGCAGTTGGCAAATTGACTCAAGAAAGTTTGACTTTCATAACTCTCTGTGACAATGGGAATTTCTGTGGGATTTTTTCCCATCACAGATTTTGTGACTATATTATCACACCCAAATCTGTACTGAGAAGTATGTTCATCTAATTCTAATTCATTCCAGTTCTGAAGGGTCCCATTAGGTAACATGACAAAAGATGACCCCCCCACACAAGAGAAACTTTACAGTTTGTGATGTTTAATTAAACTAATGAAGAAATGCAGGATGAATTTCATATAAACATTTAGCAATAAAGAAAAAAACCTTTTTTATGTTATTCATTGTAATTTTTGATATACAAACACTAGTAACGTAATACTGACCACAATTTTCTGCATTATTGAAAACCATACTTACTAACATAAAAATTTCATAATTTGTTTTGCATTGCTTTCAGCTTTAAAAGAAGCTTTAAGAAGGTGAATTGGAATTCTTGCATCCAATACCAGGTCATTATCTTAAAATAAACAAACAAACAAACAAAAAGAAAAAAGAAAGGATTATCCTGACTATTGTTTCTACTGGACATGTACATAATATTACTCATCATAGAAAAAGAGAAAAAATATTAATTAGGTGACTTACAAATGTCCAAAGTTACCACTGAAATTAAACTGCATACAGCAGCTGCTTACATGACAAGGTTTTTGGCAGATGCTTCTTGATATGGGAGTTCTGATGCATGCACCTGGACATGTGAAATTTACTTTTGCCAAAGCATCAGTGAATTCTAAAGACTGTAGTAATAACCCAAAGGTCACTTGAGTTTTACACTGATGCCTTTTCCTCATGTCTAATGATACTAACAGGAATCAGGCATTCATGAATAGAAGGCACAGGTCCTTGATACTATGCAGTCTACACACCATAGTGATTAGGCTCTCACAGAATTACCTATATATTTATTTCTTTACCCAGAAGGGTAATTCTTTACCTTGAAGGGAAAGTTCTAAAATTATATTTCTGTAATTTCTGTATTTCTTATAGAAAAAGGTTTAGTAGGCTGGATAGCCTCCTCAGAAAATAGTATGAAAAACTGCAGTTTAATTGTTAGACTACTGACTGTCTTCAATGTTACTAAGCACAAGTCCTCAAGTCCTTCTTCAGTTTGCTTTATGCTGCTATTGAATGAACCAACAACAGCAACAGCAACAACAACAGCAACAATAACAACATTACAGGCTGACCAAAATCTAAGAGTCCCTTTGGCAGACAAGGTTTAATAGAAAACCATAGAAATTTTTTCTCATCTATTGCCTAGGACAAGGATTCATCATCTCAGCAATTACACAGGAGAGAGCTAAAACATTCTTAGCCACTAGATAGTCTTTCTGCTGTAAGTTAAGGAACCTTAGTATGCAGAACTTTGAATCCTGGTTTCCCTTGGAATGCTGAACCAGGGTATCACTCTCATTAACAACCATTTAAGTAATATGAAAAGTACAAGCAAACCCCAAACTTCTTGTACCATTTCCATAAAACAAAAAAAACCCCAAAACAAAACAAAAACAAAAAGCAACAACAACAACAACAAAAAACAAAACAAAACAAAAAAAACAAAGAAGAAAACATCAACACTAAGGGAACTCCCAAAACCAAAACCCCAAAAAACCACAACAATAACCAAAAACCCCAAAAACCAAAGAAGAAAACATCGAAACTAAGGAAACTCCCAGAAACAAAACCCAAAGAAACCCACAGAAAACCCCAACAATAACAACAAAAAACACAAAAATCCAAAAACACAACAGATACATTCTAAGTAGCAGTACTCAGAATTTCAGGCTCCGGTTTCTAAGCAGTAGCTTTAACACTTGACATACAGTAGAGTAGCGCACAGTAACCTGATGAGTAGCTCAGAGTCTGATCTTCTGGAAAGGAAGAAGATTTTAAAGGCACAGTAACTGCCTGTTTAGCACCTAAGCAGTTAATTGGATCTTGTCTAAGAAGATATTTGCAGGATGATCTTCTAACATGTAACCATCACTGCTTTCGTGTAAGGGACAAAAACAGCAGAACAAAAAATTGGTACTACCTTAACTGATAGGTTGCTCAAGTTACTATCTTTTACTATTTTAAGAAAATTATTTTTCTTTTGTATTTCATTCAACACCAAGTGGAGATTATTTTATGCTTTGACTCAAAGAAAAAGTGTTATTTAATAACTGCCAGCACTAATTCCTGGATCATGCATATTTTCCTTGATAGTCTCCAGACTGAATGCCTTCACCTTTCCATTCGTCCACACATTAGTTACAAGATCTGACAGGATGGCAGTACACTGTCATATGGCTGCAGGGCACATAAATTAATATTTAACACCTACAAAAGAATTTATTTTGCATTGTAACAGTAAATTTTACAAATGCAAGTGAGATGATTCTGCAGACACTCCATAGTACAAAATGTGATAGAACTTGCCAATAATATCTCAAAGTGGAAAAACAGTCCTGAGGCCAGGGCAAGAGCTCCTGCCTCTGACTGGGACATTGAGATCTGCCCATCACAGCATTTCTGTGCTATTTCTGGGTCAAAAATTGGGTCTTTTAGCACCCCATGAGGTTAACATAAGCAGGGTCTGCAGAAGCACTCAAAGAATGGTAGCACAAAACCTCCATTTTTCTTCCATCCTCCAGACTGAGGGGAGTACAATTCCAGGTGATTCTGTAAAGGTTTAAGACTCTGTAAAGTTTTAGAACTCCCTTTTCTCCCAGATTTGAGATCTCATTATCATTCCACAAATCAATTTGGCTAACAAGTACAGATATATCTGTGCCTTACCCTTTACACACAGTCTTCTTAGATTAGTTAAAAGAAGAAATACAGTTTGTACATGTAATATTCTTTTCCTGTCTTCAAAGTAATTTTCTCAATCCCAGCAAACACAACTAGTGAGACTCCATTTCTCAAAGTAAATAAAGATTTTATGTTTTAGAGTGTACATGGATCCCTGCTGGGACAGAAAAGAGTGCTCCTAGAAACACTAACATTCTTTTTTGCCTCTATTTTATATTAGCTCATTCCTTGAATTGTCAGATAAGAACAGTTATTCACACATTTTTAGCTAGAACTTTTTTTTAAATAAACTTTTCAATTCTGGCATATACATACTTTAACTGTATGCCGTGATGTATTCTTCAAGTGTTTTATGTTCTTACTAACACTGAAAAGCAAAAGTATTCAGATTCCATTAAATATGTATATGTCATTAAATTGATCAAGAGTTTCAGTGTCTCATTAGAATAAACAATAATAATTAAGAAGAGAGAAAAGAACAGTTAAAAACTCCATAAAAGAAGTAAAAAGGAAAACAATCTTTGAATATAATTATAGACTTAAGGCTGAGCAAATAGGTGAGAAAAGATAAAGCATAAAGCAACAGCTGTTTTTGTATAACTGTAGTTCACTAAAATTAAAGCAATAACCTGATCTCTTTTTTAATAATTAGCTGAAAAAAAGGCATTTTGTACTAAAAGTATTTTTGTGTAGGAGATGTTGCTTAGAATTTTTTTGAGAACAACATGCAAGATAAAGTTCCATTATTCATACTAATCATAAACAAAGGTCATCTCTCAGTGGGTTATTTGGAAATACTTGTTTCTTTTTAAATAAATGGTATAGTTCATTCACATGTTATTCTGTAATAATTTCACATTTAATTCTTTCTGATTATTACAAAGAGAAAGGAAATTTTACTTTGTAAGCACATATTCCCTCAAGACATAAAAGGACTAATTTATTACTTATACTTTTTGTTTTGAATTGGATAAATTATGAGGGGTGATGCAAAGACCAGTGATGGAAAGCACTTTTCAACCGTTAATGTAGAGATTTGAGTTCAGTAAATGGATGCAGTTACCCTTGTTCTATTTTCTCTAACCCCTCAACCCTTGCCCACACTGCAGTTATATGTGCCAGTTTCAAGTGAGAAAAAAGAATTAGGAACAAGTGAAAACAAAAGGGTTTTTATTCTCTTTGAATTTGTAAAGGTGGCTGAAGTGAATTCTGTGATTTGTCTTTTATGATGCCCCATTCAAAAAAGAAAAGAAGAAAACATAAGCAACAAATAACCACAATACCTCCATACCCATAAAACATCACTTAATGCTGAGAAAATAATTTCAGTGGGACAGAGGTTCTAGAAAGAATTTTGCAGTGGAAGATGCATAAGAATAAACTGAGAAAAAAAAAATAGTGACTAGAAAAAAACCTTGCAACTAAATAATTAAAGATCTTGAGTCTGATTTAAAGATGTGTATATGAGTGAATTCCTGTATTGTTTTAGATTTGATTATTCTCTTATACTTGGTTCAGCAGAATATGACTCTTAACAATGACCAGGAGGAAACAACAATTACCATTACTTCTCTTTCACTTCTGAGATTCTGCAGTAAAAACCAGCACATACTTGTAGACTTTTAAAATGGAGTTCAAAAATACAGAAAAAAGAAGTGACAGGAAAACATGACTGGGAGATGAGGAAGAATCTTTGCAAACTGGAAAATATTGAAAAAGCCACACAGATTCTGGCCATTTCTTTAGTCTCAGAGACTAGATAGGGTGGCAAGCCATTTTGGTTTTCTTTCTGTTCCTCATCAAGGCTGACCCAATCTCACACTTCCTAATTACATCTCTTTTATCAGAAAACAAAAGTGCATCTTTGAAGTGAGACTCCAGGAGCCAATTAGGCAGATTAGTTTCAAAACACACAGGATGCAGCAGCTCTTATTTATTGACTCTTGAATAGTTGTGCTAATGGTTTTGTCTCTAAATCATCAATGTATTAGTCCACTTGCAGGTACTTTAGTTTATAAAAGTTATAGGAACTGGATTAGCTACCCCAGCCCAGCTGGAATATGTGGGCCGACTGTTGGGCTGTATCATCTGTTGCTCAGTTTAAAAAAAGAGGACAAAGTCAGTGAAGTGGAGTGTCAGCTCAAAGTCCAGGTGTAAATGTTCCTAACTGTGATTGCTTTAATTGGCTTTATCAACAGACATTTTCTCTGTAAACAATGTATTGTTTATCTAAGATAGAGCCAGCAACACTGCTAGAAAAGGTACATATTTTTCTCCTACTACATGGAAGTGATGAATGAATTCTAGCTTGATTTATTTCTTTCAAAGCTTTTTATTTCTGTATTTTGAATTTCCATATAATGTTATTTGTAAAAAGATAAGGAATCTACAGCCATCCCTTTCCCTGGTAGTTATGGACAATAGTAAGCTTGCTAACAAGCTTAATATTTCAGTTTAATCTTTAAACAGGAATAAATAAGTATATAATCATATCATACCATATCAGATCATATAATACATCAAATACCATATTTTCCTCTTGGCCTGATGAATATTAGTATTGAATCTAGTTAAGGTTAAGAAAAAACTAAGAACTGAAGCATGATGATCTTCAATAAATACAGAGGAATGTGAAAGTTACTACATCATTTCCATTGTTGCTAACACTATAGGGAAAAATACTACTTGACCAAATTTCTGTTATCACGTGCTGGTGATCACTGTACTATGAAATCCATTAGAGAGTTCAGGAAGACTGTTCTTTGCAAACCATCATCAGGGTCATGGTTCTGTGAAATATAAATTTATGAACGTCAGCCTCACCCAGCCCTACCCCAGGGCTAAACTGAGTTTGTAATACTCAATTCTACTGCTTGATAAATAAATAGGTCTTAACAGACTTTTTATTTTGATAACTTTGTTGATTTTTTTTTGTTGAGGACTCACAAAACCAATTTTTTTTATTTTTAATGAAATCTGAAAAGTCGGAAGAAAACTTAAATTTTGCAGAAAGAAAATTAGATAGGGTGATGGAAAGGGATAAGGACAGGGACATGGAGAGGCATAGGGACAGGGACAGGGACAGATGTTCCAGAGTCACAGTGTTCAGGAGGAGACAGACATCTTAAAAGTAAGTTACTTAGGGCTCTGAGGACAGCAGAAATCCTCTTCTAGAATCTATGACAACAAATAGAAAATTGACTTGATGTGTTAAATGGTTGAGATATCAAATACTAGCAGTATACTAATGGAGAGATATTTCCAAATAGTGTAAAACTAGTTCAGTTCCAGAATACACCCATATGCATCCATTAGGTTGATTGTTAATAGGGTTACAATGTCAGATCTATCATGTAGCCAATGCATTTCCAGTGAAAATGTTCAGTTTAGTTACAGAGCTCATGGGGATTAGAAGCTCCATTTATTTTGTTGGAATGCTTTCCACTATGACTTCAAACTTCATAAAACCTGTGCTGTAAACTTTCCTCTTCTTCTTGCTAGCTGGGTGTAATTATTATGTGGGAGAAAAAAATTTAAAAATAAATACATTTTACTTATGTTGTGCAGAATTGTAGTAATAGTGTTGATTTACATCAGCAAAGATCTGAGTTTTCAAATGCCATTACTTAATCAAGCTATGAATAAAGTTTTACTTGGATCTATTTTTACTTAAAATATGTGTTGATGTTTTCTGTATATATTCAATCACTTTCACAGTTTAGCATGTGACATATCAAATCCTCTCATTTTTTCCCAAATTATTTATGACAAATTGACAGCTCTTAGCACCAGGCTTGTAGTGCTTTATATGATGCATGACTTAAACAGTGAGCTCCTCAAATGGTCAAATATCAGTTGATATAGCTCTTTTATACAGCAGGAAATCTTATTCAATTCTGAGAGGGTGATCTTAACTATTACTTGCATTCTGTCAGCAATATTTTTTCTCCTCATAGTGTTGCATACAAGTACCTATGTTGAGTACAAATATCTTCCAGAAATAAGCCAAGGAACTTCATGGAAACTGCTTTGCCTCTGGAGTGGAAAGAAACTCTTACTAACTGAGAGTCACGACTATGACATTTTCCATAATGCTGTGGGAAAAACCATCATGATTTTTGGTTTAAAATTATTAAAATTATTAAAAACCATTACTTCCTTTGCACAGGTATTTACTGCTATACAATGGGCAGCACCCCAGAAGACCAGGTTAACAGAGAGGGTCAGAAAGTTGTACGTAGCCACAAAATTGAAAATTCTCATATCCTTACATAAAGAGTTGCTTCAGCACATTAACCTGGTCTTTGATAAGCCTTTTTTTTTTAATGCATACAATTGGCTGTACTTTAGTACACCTCTTGAAACTACTTTAAAAGATGTAGAGAGTCCCAACTGGACTTCTTACAAGAAGACTTGCATCACTCTTTAAAGATTTAAAACTAAATTTCTATACTCCTGAATTCAATTCTAAGCTGCAGTTTTGAAGTTTGAGAAGGCCAAAGGTGCCTTTCATTTCTTTTGTGAAAGTATGGATTTCATAAACAGAGCAGCAAGTATGCTTTTTGACTTTACACAACTTTGATTGCCAGAACATTTCAGGGCCATTTCTTTAATCTTCTGAGAAGATTCTCTTGATGACTCAGATTATAAAGATAGATCTCATATACTGATCTGTGCAAGCAGATGAAGTTTCTGACACTTTCATATATAATCTTCCTAACAGAAGAACTTAAGTAGATGAAATATAAAATAGACAGTTAATTATGAATATAGAAAAACTGCCTGAATTAAATGAGGATTGCTCCCTATGAGCAGAAAAGCTTTAGAAGTTGAAATATGAAACTTTTTTAATTATTAATATTTTAAATTGAAGGGAATCAAATTGAAATTCAGTTGAAAGTTACCTGGAGAGCTCCACAGAAATTGTATATTTAGTATAGCAGATTCTTATGAAACTTTGTGCATACATGCTAGGGAAAATTAAAGTGAAGAGATAAAAAGCTGTATTCAGAATGGAGACTTTAAATTATTTGATTGGGATGAGAATTTTTTGTGTTAGTGATGAGTGAACTTGACTGACTCTTTTTACCCTATTTTCTTTAAATGTAAAGAGATCAGGAAAATAACTCTGTAAAGTATTTGCTTTCTGAAGCAAATTAATTATTTTTTATGTTTGTGTTTATGATATATATATTTATACATACGTAATATTCCTGGGGATTAATTTAAAAATTGAAATTCTCTGCAGTCACGGTCAATTTCCAGAACTGCTACCTGCATAAGACCTGATAAATTTCAATGGTAAGATTCACCCAAAGAAATATATGCTGGTAGTTTCAAAGCTAGTCCTGACATCTTCAGCTGAGAGCCATCAATTCATTTAAATCAAGTTGCAATCAAGCAAAAAAAACTGTTGAACAACTCTGACACTTCCAGACATCTATAAAGACTCTTGGTTTTCATATGTATTCAGAAATTCAGTAAATCCAATGCTTTAGATGAACATCACAATAGGCATGTTCATTCTTGTTCTGTATTAAATCTTAACTGTAGAAGGCCACAAGCTGTATTCTTAAAGGTCTATTTGTTTCAACTCTTCTATAATGTAATTGAAATCATATTGTAAATAAAAAGTGGCATTCAGAATTGCACTACAGCAATGCATATATTCTGCATTTAACCTGTAAGTCTCTGTCATGTACTGCAACTGAAGGCAGGAGGCTAATTGTGATCTCCATTAGTTCATAAAATGTTTCAGAAACACTATTGTTAACTGAATCAGAGACCGTGACACTTTACACTTCGTAAATCAGACATTAACTAAGAGACAGACCTGATCATGTCCTCTGTGGATTGCACTCATTGTTTCCTTACTTCCTTCTTCCTTTTATTTGTGCTTTTGAAATCAAGGCTTTGGAGAACAACAGACTTGCTAATCTTGAGAGGACACTGTCATTTTCATTGTAGAGTTCCACCCGGCAGCTCATTTATGATTGTCCACAGCCACAGGCGCGTTGGAAAAGCTGAAGCAACCACAGCATGTGGCTCTAGAAGACCTCCCCACTTTCTCTGCTCACCTAACAGTCTTACTAACAAAGCTAGTTTTGAGTGCTGCTCATCAGTCCAAACTCCTCACACACATACACCCTGTTCAGAGCTGCTTTCAGGAAGATGCAAATAGCAAAAATAAATTATGGCTTTGAGAGCTATTTGCTCACTGATGTGGATACCCGGGCTTAAGGATAGCAGAACAGAGATGGTGTGGATGATACTTAAGCAGAGATAATCTGTTTCTCTATTTTAGGTAATCTATTTCTCTATCTTAAAGCAAGTGGCTACTGCGACATAAATATTTCACTGCGTGACTACAACATAATATGTAACAACCTGTCATGCAGAGGCAAAACCATATTGCAGTAAGAATACTAGTCAGCAGTAATTACATCTATTTTCAGTTGGAAACCATTTTGAGAGACACAAGAGTGCATTTAGAAAGTCCCTGTGAAAGAAAAATGTGAGAGAAGAACTAGCCAGGTAAAGACCAGCTTCTACATTCCACTTACCTGCTTTTAGCTTAGATATTATTCACATATTAATGGGAAAGCAGAGATTTTCCCCTTTGTTGCATCTTGTCTCGAGACTAGGAACTATGAAAAAGTAATATAGTAATAAACCCCATTAAAAAAAAAGAAAATGTGCATGAATAGAGAAATAGAGAAATGTCTTTAAATTTGTCTGGTTTTTTACAGAACCATGAAGATCTTTTCAGGCCAGAGGTGTTAGAAAGTTAGTAGCTGTGTTGTACATTTTCTTCAGGGATGTAGCAATTTCATGCTGAGAACTTATTGCCTGCAATTCTGTAACAGGGGAAGTGGTTCTTCAGCTGCTAAAAAGTGACATGGAAAACAGTATGTGTTCTCAGAACATAAAAATATTAGTGATCACTGATATTATCCCTTGAATTCATAGGTTTCACATTTCTTTACTGAGCCACGACTTCTTGTATACTTATAAAGGTAGGAAAATAGGCCTGGAAAGGAAATTTCCTGTAATAATTCATAGTACACACATGAAACAAAATTAAATTATCTTGCATTTTAAATTGTTTTTATTTATACTGGGATTCTATTCAAAAGTACAATTCTCTAAAGGTATAAGCTATCCTGTAAAGTACATATATAAAAGTCTTTTCAGGAGTGGAAGAGAGATCTATGGAGGTGTTCTTCTACGAATTTGTTACAGCTGAAACTTGTTTCTTGTTCCTTTCACCCAGCCTAAGGTAATTCCAGCATGTGACTACTAAGAATTTTCCCAGTCACTTGTGTTGGTCAAAAAATTTTTGACCAAGAATGTATTTTTCCATAAGGTGACCAAACACTTAGCAGAGAAACCCTCCTAGGTACAGGCACCCTTATGTGCAAGAATGTATTCGCAAAGACCTTTGATTGATTCATGTGAGCTTTTTCATGCTTTTGGTAAAATATATCAGAAACAGAATTCCCCAAATTAAAAACCTTACTTTTTCCCTGTCTATTTTGTTCATCCACACTTAAGCTTACAAATGCAAAATAAAGAACCATACAAACTATTTAGCCTGAAAGGTTTGTGATCATCCCTGGCAGGGTTTGGGGCAGAGTGAGGAAGAGTCTGGACTGTGTATAAAACAGATACTTCTTGATATAACCCAGTGAGACAAGCCCCTGACCTGAGCACCTTGCAGCACTGAAGCAAGGCATCGCTCAGCAGTGTATTGTGGATGCTTAGCTGTGTTCTGGAGAAAGTGCAAAAAGTGTGAGGCCAGCAATTTCCACTTCAGGCTCTACAGTCAGCTCTCTTGTCAGCACTCCGGGGAAGGTGAGGGAAAGGTTGGCCTGGATGCCTAGCAGTGACTGTTGCTTCAATAAACAGAAAACACATTGCTGAGTCTGAGGACACAGGTGTGGGAAAAAGTTATTAACAGATACTCAAACAGGGGTTCTAAATGGCTTCAGGGTGATTCATGCTTGTTGTTGATGCCCTTCACCAACTGAAGTACTTAAAACAGTTCTCTGGTTGTAAACTCCTGTTAGTGTCACTCTTAAGGACAATGAAGTATGTCACACCTTCAATACCTAGGACTACTGCTAGCAGTGCACTTGCAACCCTTTGCCAGATGCACTGAATCTCCAGGCTGCTGCTGCTGCTGCTGCTACAAAGACAGAACTTAAAAATGAGATTTTAATATGATTCCCTTGATTAATTTTAAGAGAAAAATCTTGCTTTAATAAACCTGAGTGGATTCCAGAATTAAGACCATTTAATGACACTGTTACTTGTGGGAATAACATTGCCAGAAAGATTAAGTCCCTTCGAAAATAATTGCTACTTTGAGGCAATTTCTCATTTTCAGTAACCTTTTGTATCCAGATGAAACTTTTATGCCTCTGGGTTTGTGGGTGGGAAGAAAAATACCTAGTTCTGTGAAGCAGTCATTTTCAATTAGCAGTGTGGCCTGGCAGCCAGGAGGGCCGACCGTGTCCTGGAGTACATCAGGCAGAGCACGGCCAGCTGAGCAAGTCCCGCCTTGCTCTGCACTGGGTGGCCTCACCTTGAATATTGTGGGCAGTTTTGGGTGCTAAGGATACAAAGCTATTGGAGAGTGCCCAAAGAAGGGCAACAAAGATGGTGAAGTGTCTGGGCAGGAAGCCTTGAGTAGAGGCTGAGGTCACTTGGTCTGTTCAGCCTGGAGAAGAGGAGACTGAGGGCAGAGCTCATTGCTGTCCACAACTTCCTCATGAGGGGAAGAGGAGGTGCAGGCACTGATCTCTTCTCTGTGGTGACCAGTGACAGGACCTAGGGAAATGGCCTGAAGTTGTCAGGGTATATTTGGGTTGGGTATTAAAAAAAGATTTTTTACCCAAAGGGTGTCTGGGCACTGGAACAGGCTCCCCAGGGAAATGGTCAAGGCACCAAGCCTGAAAAATCATTTGGACAACACTCTCAGGCACCTGGTATGGGATGTCTTCTCCAGGGCTGGAACTCAATGAGTTGAACTTGATGATCCTTGTGGGTCCCTTCATGAAATTGTACCTCAAACAAATGCAATAAATAAATAAATCCAATGTTAAAGTAAAAAAAAAAAAAAAAAAAAAATCACAAAAAACCCAAAAACTCTATGGATTTTATTAATATCCAACAACAAGGCCTTTTATTATTTCCAGAGGACATCAGCTGAGTGAAAAGAAATAGATTATCAATGCCAATCTATTTTTTTTTCCAATCTTTTAAAAGCTGTGGGTATTGTGACTTTTCAAAGCAATGAATTTGCTGTGAAACACTCAGGGAATTGGGAATCCCCAGGGGATTTTTGCTGTGCAAAAGAAATTTTTTTTGTACTAGCAATTATTTTCATTGGTGTTCCTTCACTTTGCATAAAATATTTGATGTTGGAAGACATATAGTCCAGATAGTAGAGTGTCACTATGCAAACTGAAATGAAGGATGGCTCATTTCTGTGGCAGGAAAAAATATGAGTAGGAGAGAAACTCAGTCCTGAATCCCCAGCAGCTTTAGAAGAGGGAATCATGAGGTCATTCATGTCAGGCAGAACTGAATCTGTCTCTCAATAGGTCTGATGAATAATGTGATCATTGCTAAACTCTGTTGTTTCATAAATTGAATCCAATTTTCCTTTTATGTCTATTTAGAAGGTTCAAAATGAAATTGAAAATCTTTGTTTTGTAATTAAGGCAAATAAGCACTTTTTCCGTGAGGGGAAAAAAACCTCTTCATTTCATCCTCAATCATTTTCCCCCAATTATTCAGTTCAATGATTGAACTGAAAAACTATGGTGCCTAACTGCTATTCATTTATCATTCAGGCCAAACTGGAATTGCTGTTATTAATCAAAGTATATTATGATGGTTGACAAAATGAATCACTGTTCCTCCAAAGTAAACTCTTTGTAAGTGAAAACTGATACATGTATGATATATCAAAATATGTTGCCATTTCTTTTGGTACCTAGCTACAGCTTTAGGGTTCTACAGGACCATTTCTGAAAATATTTATTTTGTGGAAAATACAAGCACAAACAAGTTAGTCATATCGGAACTAGATTATCTAAGATAAACGTTTTCTTTTAGTATTCAGTTAAAACTATTTCAAAAGTAAGCTTTGAGAGTTTTATTATGTTTTCATAACACATTTTCCTAAATATTTCACATTAATTTTGTGCTGAAAATTTAATGCCACATAAAAGTTTAATTAAATGCTTGTGCAGTTTGTAGGTCTTCATGAACTTTCATGAGGATGATAAAACAGAAACAGATTGTGCTGATGAACTTCTGCTTGTCTTAAATTAAGAAAGAAGTAAAGCAGCATTAGTAAATTTTCCATTTCAATTTCATAAACATTAGTGTTCAAATAGACTGTGCACATTTCCAGCTTATGAAAAAAGATTGGAAGGGAAAATAGGAACAGCAGTAAGAATTGACTTCAACTCTATATAGTTGATATACAAGGCATGAAAATTACTCTTCTGTCACAGATTTTATATATATATAAACATATATTGCTTGATTAACTATGTTTACACAATTTCCAGGGGTAAAAAATTATAATTAAGTTCTGAAAAAAAGAAACACATAAAAGAAAGAAAATGCATAGGTGTTTTTTTAATGAAACAAAATAAATCCCTGTATAGATATTACTCTTAAAAGCACTCAAATTAAAATTGACAATTTCCAGGCAATAAAATCTAATTTGATCTTAAATTGAAATAATATTTGTAGGATTTTAGGATGATAACTGCAAATGCTGAGCAGTATGTCCTCCAGGCATGCACTTTGATTAATTTTTTTCTTTTTGGAGACTTCACAATTTCCAAGAAATTTCTCAGAGGTCCTTTTTATCATATAAGGTACAAACTGTTGGAAAAGAAGTTTATTTTTGTGTTTTGTTGTTTTGGGTTTTTTGTTTGTTTGGATTTTTGTTGCTGTTGTTGTTGTTTGGGTTTTTTTCCTTACTGCTGTTGTTGGGAGATTTTACAACTGAGGCCGTTTGTGTATGGGTGTTCACTCCTCCTGTCACATCCCCAAAAACTCTCCTCCTCTCCCTGAGCAGCAGGGTCAGTGTGTACAAACCTGGCCTCAGCAGATGAGCCCGTGGGCTGTGGCCTCCCCCACCAAGAACCCAGGCAGAGATGATTTTCAGCACAGCTGCTGAGTTTGGCGTCCCTTGTGAATTCATTCTTCTCCCTCAGCATTCTTTACTTCTCCTTAGATCTGAGATATTTGGACAAAAGTGCCACCTTTATCTTATCTCAAGTTTCCATCAGAGTCCAAATTCCTGTCTGGAGCCATATTTAGGGAGGGGTGGCCTTCACTGGACAGTAGTCCCTACAGTGGACAAAGGTACTTTGATGATCTTAACAATGTTTAAAACATTAATCATTGATTCAGTCTCTAACATTTGCATGATCAGTATCAGTGACAAAGATAGGAGAAGAAAATATGAAAGAAGGGAAGTAACTTAATTACCTTCCAGACCCATTTACTCTAAATTCTGACTAAATCCCAGAAAAAAAAAAATCAACCGAGTATTAGTTTTGACAAATTACTTTAAATTCTCATATATTAATGTGAAATATTGATTTGAGATAATTTTCAAATAATAAATTAAATCTGTGATTATAAAATTTTAAACTGAATTCAAGACAGTACAGTCCCAGATGTTTTCAGATCCATCCAACTGATAAAAAAGTGGGTAAAATGTCCTAAAAATATAAATCTGACTCTGTGTTTCTGGATTTTGTCCAGGTGTATCATCTTTCTTTTATATCTTGTGAGAAAAAAAAGCAAAACTTTTTTTTTTAGGTCAAGAGTTCCTTTGTACAGAAAAAAACCAGCAAGACTGAGGCCTTATGCTAGTCAAAAAAAGAACAGAATCCTATTCTCACATATGAGATTTGAGGTGAGAACATCATTGTGTTATACAATAGGATGCCCTAAGAAGCTTCTATGACAAAATCAGGCTTTCAGCCAATGGATATATTTTAACTAAGACAGACTTACAGTTTGATGTCACCAGGCATGGGTAATTAGAAGTCACCTAATGAAACAGAACTACTTATTCAACCAATGGATCACAATCACCAATTATGTGACTCTTGTTAATACACTATATATATCACTTAATTTTCTTTGACTTATGATTCAGACATTATATTTAAAAAACAATGCTGGTACCTCTGATCTCTATCTGTAATGTAAGAAGATGAAGCAAGACATAATGTGCTATGGCAAATGCAGATGCTTGCCATCTTCTAGTCACCTGTGTCCTCTTCAGATTCCCAAGACTGTTGAAAGACAGTTGCTAGAAGTCTTGCAATGACATCAGACAGCACTTTGAGTATTCTCAGATTAATCCCATCAGGTCCCATAGACTTTTAGGAAGCCAGCTGGCATAGCAGATCCCACACAAATTCAGGGTTGACTGCAAGTTATAGATTAGGAACTTCAATGAATGAAAATGTTTTTAAGTCCTGATCAGAGGAATAAAACTGTGGAAGCTATTACTGTTGAGTTGCAATGGCAGTGCAATCTATTTACTCAACTTGGAATAACTAGCAGAGTTAAAAGGGCTCATTACTAGAATAAAATAACATTTGTCGGAAAACAGTAACAGCTTATATTGGAAATGGACTACAGTTTGAGGTCTCCATTTATCTTGCCACTACACTATAAAAATACAAAACCTCAGTTATAGGAATGATTGTTCTGATATCAGTATCTATTTCTCAGCAATGTATTTTAGTTATGCATTTAGATTCAGTGAGGCAACATATCCTTAGGCATGAAAGTGATATCAGCTGTGTCTTTGAGCAGGGTTAAATATCATATCTTGTTCATTGTTTCAAAAGGACAATTTTACTACTAGAATTTTTTAACTTTTTTTTTGTTCTTTTACTTGGTCAATGCCTGAAAATGGATTTTTATGATTATTAAAACAGATGTGCAACTATTACAAGGGTCCATAATCTAAACAAAATCTAAACATATTTCGGTAGCTGAATCAAAACTTCGGTATCATGAAGATTATATGTATAATTCTTTAAAAACAGATTTTACAGTTATTAGAAATATAACAACCATTTGCTTTGTTAAAGTTATTTCCTTCTTATTTGATAGTTCATTTTTTATATCTTTGCTTTCTAGTAGCCTTCTGTGCATCGATCTAAAAGATGTGTACATAATATGCAAAGATGCATCTTAATACTGTCTCTAACACCTCTCATAATACCTTAATTGTAATTATCCAATCACATTCTGTAAATAAAAATTTTAGTGGGGCAAGCAATTGTAGACTGAAGTCAATTTACAAAAACATAGGAACAGATAAAATTCAGAGGATACAAAGTAGGACTTATCTACAGTATTTCAAGACGTGGATAAATCTCTGTAGCAAAACAAGTATTGGTGATTAAGGAATAACATTCCATGTACATGGAATATAGGAATACCTCCAAGTCCAAGTAATGGGGAAAAGAAACCCTGGTGTCCAGATGGCATTTGAATTATGTATGAAAATAAATCCTAATGATGGTGAAATTAGGAATAGCAAGGGGTTGGTACAATGTTCTGTTACTAGTAGTAGCTTTTCTCCACAGGAAATCTTGAAGTTCTGTTTCTGTACGCAACAAGAAGTGATTTTGAGATCTTTGCTGCAACTGAATAGTGAATCAATCTAAATATCTATGAATATTTGCACACTGAAGGTGCAAATAATATACTATTAAGAAGACTAAGAAAATAGAATTTACATCCTTTCAGAAAAAATTTACATGGAAATTTTATTTTAATTTTTCTTTTTTTCTCCCAATTGCTTATTATACACAATTTTCATTGTAATTTCCCATAAATATATATGGACAAACTTGACATATTACACAGTAGTACAGGCCTGGAATAGAAGTTAATGAACAAAAATGCATTTAAATACAATTTAATGCAATGCATAAGCACTTTACAGGGTTAATATACATTATGAACAATGAATTTTGTCAGGTCAAAAAAAGGATTTGGCATCTAGAAAGTTATAATTCACTCATATCTCTTTGGAACATAAATAGCACCTCTAGCTAATAAATGATTGTCAAAAAAAAAAAAATCTAGCCAATATATTCAAGTAAAAACCATACAGTATTGCAAAATACAGAAAGGAAGAAACAACTTTATTAGTCAACAACAATGGTTACTGCATGTTTAATTATTGCATAGCAATACCAGGTTCTGTTGATAAACTGCAGATACGGTGAACTTTCCAAGTAGGCTGTAAGTGGAAAATGCAGCTGTAACACTCTTTGAGGAAGGGAATTTATGTAAATGACTTATGTACCACTCTGAAAAATCTCCCAGTAATTTTAAGGTAAAACTTTTTTAAAGAGTGAGAGCCAAATGTAGACTTTTCATGGGCTTGCCTACTTGCAGACAAATTAAAACCACCAAAACCTGTTAAAGGTATGATATGTTTTCAGTGTTTTTAATGACTAATGTTCTGGAGAATTTCACATATTAATCTAAGAGAAATATTGTTTGCAGAGGCTTGAGTATTCTCACTTTCCATACTTGTTACAAAAAATATCATGTCGACCACTATTTTGTATGAAGTGGTCATACATATCACATTAGCTGAAAACTCAGTGTATTGGTTGCAGTCTGTTCAGAGATCATTTAGTTAATATTTCCACAGCAATGATACCCCACCAACAAGTTCACCAACAATGTAGGTTTTGCCATCTACCTCAATGAACATCATCAGTGATCTTAGGCTGCTTTGAACTGAGTCATAGTTGGAAACCAGTGTTACATAATACTGCAGCTTTTTTAATTAATTTCTACTATAAATAATTTTAGCAGAAACTGAAAGATAGCATATGCTCTTACAAAAAAGCTTCAAATTTTTCTGCCATTTGTGGAAGTTTTTTATTTGCTTACAATTATGTTTCATTTATCAGGCACAATATGCAACTTACTCTAAAATATTATATATATTTTATATATACATAAATATATATAATATATATAAATTAGAGTTTTATATATAGGGGAATACATATATACACATACCACATCTGCATATATATTCCCTTATATATGTCCATATATACATTCACAGACGACATAAACCATTTTCTCTGGAAATAAGAAAAATGAAGGTTATAAACTGCTCAAAGAAGGCTTGAAAGGAAATAAATAATTTCCTTTGGGGTTAACAGACTTGTTTGGATATTTATTCAAATATATCCTCTGTATTTTATAATCTACATTCAGAGTGTATGGTGGGATTTTTTTTAAATTTATTTACATAGGCTATTAAAATAATACATGTTGTGCGTTAATTTAGGGACTGATTCATTAGGAATATTATGCAGGCATAGAAAATTTGCCAGCTGTAACAAATCCTGTGTTTACTGTGTTATATCTGATGGTCCTGAGATTTGGAATGGAGAAAATAAGGCTGAAATCTCCACTGAAGCCACATCACCTCCAATGTCTGGTAAAGCTCTTTGATTGGTATTTTCATTTTGGCTTTAGTGGACTATCTACTAGGTCCTAGAAGGCAAGAATAGTTTGAAGAATATCTTTGAAGGAACAATCATATCTGGTTTTCTAAAGAGCACATGAAGAATAATCATCATTCCTTGACCCCAATCTAATATTTTGTGACTACTTCCTTCAACTGCCCCATAAAAGGAAAAGCAAGCTAAAATTTGCTATTATTTCTAAACCAGAAACACATTTTATTTTTCATGGATGCAAAATGTCCTGTAATAATTTTATAAACTGTTTGGATATATTAACTTTGTTAATTTCCCTAACTCAGAAATTGCAAGAAAACAAAAAAGAATAATGGGCCAGCATCTCACAGAAAAATCATTAGACTTTCGATAGCTAAATGACACACTGAGTTTTTAAACCAGATCAGTGATGCAAAAACTTCACAGGTAAGGGTTAAGATTAAAGATATGTTAAGTGATACAAAGATGTGGACACAGATATGCCCTGCCTTGAAAACAGAAATGTAAGCAGCTTTAAATATTTGGGAGACTTTCTAATAGTCTGTACAGGTTTTACCATTATGCATTTTGTTAACTCTTCTTCCAGGGTTGTGCAAGTCTCCAAACTTCAACTGAGAGGTAGACGATGAGAAAAATTTGAACTGCAAAACTACAACATGCAAATTATGTTGAAATCACACAGCAATGCTTATGCAAATTCTCATCAAAAATGTGATAGTACATGCAAGCACTTTCATTATATATATATTTGCACAAATATCAGAAGTGCACCCACCCTCAAAAAATTCCAAACAGCCTTATTAAAACTGGTAAGCCATCTCTGAAAATAATTATTTTAAAATTCCCTTTATATTCCTCCCTGTGAGTAGAAAAATAGTAATCTATAGAGAAACTAACAAAAATGGCCTGATTCGATTTTGTTATAGGCAAAATTGTCGGTGTCATTTACAGCATGTTCATCTATAAAAGTGGTGACTGGCTTTGTTTAGTGAAATCCTGATAGCAGTCCAAAATCTGGCTGCATATAGTATCTTTAACTTATGTATCCCAGTAATATCTCTCCACTAATATTCACAACCAGACATGAAAGAAGGAAATGAAAAATGTTGCATTTGGCAACATAGAAAATGTGTCATTTCAGGAAAACAAACAAGAAATATTTAAGTATAAGTCACTGCATCCCCAGTCCAAATTTTTTGTTACATCAAAACAAAGTATGGGGTGGTGGAGGTGGGGAATGTTTAAAAGGAATGAGAATTCTCTGGGAGGAACAATCATGTACACATTGCCAAATGATTTTAAGCACAGTGGATGCTGATATGTAACATGACTATTAAAATTCATGTGAATTTTGCATTGATATGAATCAATGTCAGTGAAATTGGCTGCCATTCCCTTCAGCAGTAAGTAAAGCTGTACCTCCTCTCAATAAGGACAGTGTCACTTAAAAAAATCTATTTGAAGATGAAGTAAGATTTTCCCTAGCTCTGTCAAAGCAGTTCACAAAACACACTCCTGAAATAAAAGCATTGTCGTCTTTCATACAAAAAGATGCTTTTCTGAACTTCATGGAAATACAGAATTAACAACAATTGCAACCACAGTTCAATGGGGAGAGATGGGAGGGGTGAAATTTTGATACGTTCCTGAAATAGTACTGAGAATTATTAGTGAAGAGTCTTTCTCTGGAGTTGAAAAGGGCAATACAGGAGAATTCTCCAGCTAATAGAGTATATGATATAAAGAAACCCAAAAGAGAGAGAAGTATCTGGATGTGTATTTTAAAACAACTTAAAATTTAACCCTGATATGAAATTGGGGAAAATATTATTGATGCTATCCACCTTCCTACTACTTTTAAAATTTTCACATTATTTTTTCTAGAAGAGAAAAAGGGCAATCAGGCTTAGAAATACTGTAGCAGAGAAACTAAAAGAATGAAGTATACATGAGTATAAATGAAAACAAGACCAGTTACGGATTTGCTTGCACTGAGACTATAGATTCTTAGAGCGCATAAGAGACACGTGCTAGAAAGTTGGAGTAAATTTCTTCATCACTGATCAGGGGAATGTCTTAGTCCTGACCCTTCAGTGGTTCAAACTGAGGGTGAGGTAATTAAGAGAAACCAGAGCAATTCAGAGAAATTATGTATATACCCAGGTCTAATCTCAAAAGCAGAAATGTAGCAATGAAATGGTTTACAGTACAAATTACAGGTCAGTGCAAGTAGGAGTGATATTCAGGAGTTTGAAGGCAAGTTATACTCATTTCGCTGCTTGATGTTCAGAATAAAGTTGATTCAAGGCAATTTATTATTATCATTACTTTTAGAAATAAGAGCTACCTATACTAGGCAATTGCCCCTTTAGGACCTGTTATTTGGAAGACACAGGTTTTTAATTTGAGACAGTTTTTGCATAGACACAGTTCCAATTTTCTTCACTCATTTCTGGGTTTTAACTTCTTTAATATTCAGTAATATCAAGAGTATGCTGATGGGTTTTATTTCGTTGCCATTATTAAGAGAAAGAGTAATGAAAGAGGTGTAAGGAAATGTTTAACCTGGCTCTTCCTGCTTTATATCACTCTAGTTGCCTGCCACATCATTTTGCCTTATGGGATTAAAAACTGCACATTGGTGAGTGGTGGTAAAGCAGCTCTTGCACCACTATTAACTTTTAACATAATGGACCAGAGATGAAAAAGTAGCATCTCTGTAGAGTGTTTACAGAAATTTTTATTTCCTCTGAGATAGTGAGATAATTTTTGCTACTAGTGGTCAGATGTGTCTATGGCTCAAGGAACTTTGTTTTTCCCTTATTTCCTATGCCATGTTGTTTTGTATTCTGAGATCCTGCATAGAACAGGCAAGTTGCCTGCATATTTCCTGAGAGACTTTTTTTATCATCATTTTTCTGAATCCTTTATTTACTCAACAGCACCTTTTAACAGCCTTCAGTCAAAAGTTGACTCTTCTTGTATTCTACCTTTATTCTTAATCATGCTCCTTTATTGCAAATAGATAACAATAAGCACCTATAATTTTACCTCGGACATTTTGGTTCAGTTCCTGTATTAATCTCTTTTCAAATAATCTCTGCATTTCTATCAGTGGCTATTGAGAGCAGAGTGATATTCTTGATGACCACTCTTCAGCTAAAATTTCAGTTCATCTTTCATAATCCAGTATTTATAACTGATAATCCTCACTGTATGAAAGCTTAGTATTTGAAACTCATCCTTTCTGGCTATGGGCACACAAGGCCTTCACAGCTCCTGGAATTCACTCAGTATGTTTGTACAGCCATAAAGAGAGCAATGCTTCATGTCATGGGCTGCTGCAAGGCTAAGGTTTGGGTGGAGGTGCAATGTGTTTACTTCCTCTCTGAAGCTGGGGCTGGGGAGAGGAACTGTAATTTTACTGGGACTGAATCATTCCTCTTTACAAAGTACACAGCTTGAGTCTGAACATGCAACCCATATTTATCCCAAAACTCTGAAATGCACATATTTTGATTCTGATGCTCCTAAAAATTTATAGGGTTTGTTGGAGAAGTTTGGTTTTCCTGAATATAACTAGGCAAAAAGTAGGTATTAAATTCTGTACCATGATGAGAGTAGATTCATATTTCTCCCCAAAACAGTGATGAGAAAACTTAAAAAATCAGCATTATTGTGGAACTTTATAAAATGATAAACCAGTAAAACAGAAACAAGCACTATCCACATTTTTAGAAGAAAAATTAAAATATTTTTGAACATAATAATATTAAGAAATTACTTTCTTAAAAGCCCTCCCATATCTACTAGATTTTACTGTTGAGTTTTTAATTTTGTTATTGGCACTTCAAAGTGTGTTTATCACAGTTAGCTCTCTGTCCAATATATTTCCAACTTTTTGAGATTTAGAAGAGGACTAAAATGAAGAATTTTCTTTTCCTGGAATTGAGTGTAGGTGTATCCTGCATAAACAGTGCATAAATGTTTTATGAATCAGACCCTTAATTTTCACAATTTTTGAGGCATTCATAAGCATCCCTTCAAAATGAATAGCACCTTTCCTTACCTAGAAATAGAACAGAAATAATTTCACATATTATCTTCAGAAGCTTGCACTTTTAACTTTCAAAGCACTACTAAATGATTTGTGTAAAGTAAAATTGTAGGTTTATGCCTTGTTTTGTCTAAAGGAAGAGGAACAATTGTGTACATTTTAATTTATATGATGGTCTGCATGAAATTGTAGACACAAGACTAAACATCCTGCATAAAACTGGTGTGTCAATACAAAGCTTCCAGACTGGCATTGTCAAGGTGCCTTGCAGCATTTTTGCTCAAAGCAGCACTACAAAAAAAAGAAGTAGCTTTTCACTAAATTCCTGGGAAAGAGAAGTGGGAACTGGGAAGCTACCCATCTGCAAAGATCAGAAGTTAGATCTTAAATCTCCTCTCAAGACACCATCAAACAACTAACAACTTGTCAATAAAGCCAAGCATCGACTTTGAAGTCATTGTCATGAAACTCATTAAGGCCACAAAAGCCAAGGGTTAGTATCCTTTTAACATCAGCAGATTATGAATCTAGTCCCTTTAGGAAAATGGCTTCACAGTCTGATCCAGATCCTTCAGCTACAGAGGAATACATAGGCAAACAAAGTGATTGCCACTCTTGTTAGAAATGTAAAACTTGGGTTTATATCTTTTATGTACAGGCAGATTTTAGCTAGTTTGAATTAGCAAGGTGTGAACATACTTTGAATTCAAATGTATATGTTGAAGTACTATGTAATCAGCTATCACTGGAGGAAACTACTTCTGGAATATATTATAAATCAGCTTTTTATTGCATTTTAGAGGTGTGATCACCAATTATTTGTCTCCTACACTTAACTTTTATATCCATAATTGCTTATGCAGCCATATTTTTTATCTAGTGGGTGTACAAAAGAGAAGAATGTTTCAGTGTGCTACAGTCAGGTATTATGTCTCTTTTGAAACAAATCTTTGACTTTATGTTCTCTTTAATATTAATGGCAAGTAGAATTTGGACAGGTTATTTCAAAAGACTTTAACCACATCATAAAGATGAATGCAAGTATCTTCCCAAATAAGAGTAGGAGATACTCTTGCACTAGATAGACTTCTGAAACAAAACTGTTTGTCATTGGAAGGCTTTATAGCATGGTTTATCTGACTCTTGATTGTCCAGAGTCAAAATTCAATGGATTCATTTGCATTGAGTCACTACCTCTGTAATTGTAATTTTATATCTCTGAAACAAATACACTGTAGATAGTAATTTAGCTTTGAGTCTTGCCATAGGGCAAAAATCTGTTCCCATCCAATATTGTGACTGATCATTATTACCACAAAACCTGGCCTGTGTCCTGAAGACATATTCCTAATGGAAGTCATAAATGTTGCCTTCCTAGCTATATTTCAGATTAAATATTGGTTTCTCTTTCTGATGGATCTTCAGGAGCTTTATCAGCTCTGCTGGAAGCATCTTCATTCTCATTGTTTGTTAATGGTTCTGCTTCCTTTGGGTCAGCGTTCTTCTGTGCTTTCTGCTTCTCATCTTCTAACTTCTTTTCTTTTGCCAACAGCCTGTAGTTGATGGCATTGCCAATGAACAACCAGATACTGGCCACAGTCACAATCACTCCGCAGACAAAATACATGTACTTATATTCCCCAGTAACATCTACTAACCAACCTGAAATACAAAGATAAGAAGAGAGAAAAAGTGTATTTAGACTAGGATACTAAATAAAATGCACATGTTTCCCTTGGTAAAAATATCTATATATTTTTTTGTTTTGAAGTTGGAGCAGAAATGCATTTTCAACACGTTAAAGCTGTCTAACATAGATAGTGGAACTTGCAAAAAAGCCCCGTATTAATCGAGATAGCAACTGAAGACACTGACAATCATAAAATGTTGAAGAACAAAGTAAAGCTTAATGAATAATGACAGTTTTTCAGTTCTTTTATTTTCATTCTTTCATTACCTTATTATTTTATTCACCTCCTAATTGTGTTTTCCTATTGTTTGGAGTGACAGTCTGACACTCACTGAGGCTGCATAAAGACAATAGGATGAAGAGAAATCTGCCTTTTTAGGCTGCTGTCTCTGTGCATCAGCTGCCTGCTTTTCACTTTTACTTTACTCTGGTGAGAGATAGAAAGGCTTCTCCCTCCAGCCATCACACTCAACTGCTGAGTTTTAAACTCTGAGCCCTATACCTAAAACTTACATTCAGACCTCTGAGATTAAATTTCTTTATGACAAGGAGAGAAAAATATAACAGTTCTTCCAATTTATGAGAAATTTCTTCTAAATTTTCCCAATTCCCAAATTAACATCTCTATGTATCCAAGTATTTAGCTCTGAACTTTCCTACACTATAATTGAAACTCACAGGGTAAGCTGCACACTTCAATTTAGTATGCATTTAGATGCTTTTACTGGGCTAAAAGCATAATGCCAGCCTATTCACCTGATACATGTTTACAGGCCATGAAATTATTCCAGACTTTTTTTTTCACAAACCTAGTATTAGGACAAATTCAAATAGCACTGCAAGTGTACAACTCACTTATTAGTGTAAATAGTGCAATCTGTTGATTTTTATCAATGAGTAGTCTCATAAAAAATATTTAAAAACAAAATTCTGAATTAGCAATGCTTCAGCATACTATTTTAAAACATATGAACTAGTCAAAACTGGAGCTTAGCTTTTCCATATGTTCACCCCCTTTGTTGCCTCTGTTTAACAAGTTAGATCAATTATTCATGGTGTTATAGCACAAAAAAAATGCTTTCCAAAACTCCTGAAAAGTTTTTATACTGAAAAACAAATACCTGTGTAAGCTACTTCTCCATAAATATTGGATTTTATATCTTTTGAGTTGATACTGATTTCAGAACCTCACTGAAAAGGCTGGACTCCAGTGGTTAGAGGCTCAGACTCCCCACTAGGTGGCACAGAAAGAGTCTGTGTGAGGATATATTTTGCTCTACCTTAGCCAAAGTGGATTTGTATGTTAAATGATGAGAAAAATATGGAATGCTTTTAGACATATTAAAAATTTACTTGTATAAATATTAGTTTACTGAAGTGAGTGTAACTGTTTTGGCATATTCAGAATTGCACACAACAATGCTATTTTCATAGAAATACTGACAGTAATCTGAAGTATTTTGGTATATATAAATGCTTTTAGGCACACAATCTTGCTGACTTCTGAGGCAGTGCTAATGTGGGTACAGTGCTAATGTTCCTTAGGCTGGCAATCTCACTATCTTTATATTCGCATATTGTTGGGCTTATACTGCAACACACACACCAAGATACACACCAATGCTTCTCAATAAAATTAGAGCATCTATTTTTTAATCTCTTATATCATCAGAAATCTCAATAATATAAAGCTTACTATCAGCATTACTGAATACTGAGAAAATAGATAGCAAACAGAAAATACTTTCTGAAAATACTTTCTGAAAATACTGTTCATTTTTGCTGCTAGAAGCCCAAGTCTCATGAATAAAGTCCAGGTGATGCACCTAGGCTCCCTTTAAGCTCCCCTTACACCTGAAAAGAGAAGTTGGTGACGCTAACATCTTTCAGTCAGTTCACCCTCTGCATTGCCTTGCCCCATCTATTGGCTATAGAAACAGGCTAAAGGACTGGCTGTGAGCAGAGCTGGGGTGTGAAGTGATGCCAGGCTGCAATGCTCCACAGCACCCTGATGGAATCCCACCATGTGTGCACCCTGCCAAAAACGCTGAGCAGGCCTGTGTTTCTTCTGACACTTTCCTGTTAGTTTTTTCCTCTCTGGAAATGCCCATTCTCTCTGTTTAGATAAATTAAAGGTGTTTAAGCAAGTGTAAGTAAGCACTCTTGAGGCTGCCCCTAGGTTGGAGAAAAGTAACTGATGCAGTTATTTTTTACTATCAGGCTGTTACAGTACATTTCTAGTAAAAGGAAAACATTAAGAACAATGTTTATATTAATTCAACGTTACATTGCAAGATTATGCCGTAATGTCTGAAAAAAAATGGAAAGAAATAGATTCTTACCTCCTAGAGGAGGGCCTATGAGCACAGGGCAACATTCCACAATGGTGACCAGTCCCACCGCACTGGAAAATCTGGCAGCTCCAACAAGGTCCATCAAGGTCTCAAAAAGAACGCTGCTAACCATTCCAAATGCAAACCCAAAAAACACAGCATATATCACCAAGCCAGTGTAATTTTTTGCCAGAGGGCACAAGATATGACAGACTCCGTTGTACAAGACAGCAAAACTAAAAAAGTACTGAATCTTTGGCCGGATAAACCTGGAGTTTGCCACAAGTCCCATGGAAGGCCTAGCAAACATGTCTACAAAGGCTAAGATAGACAGCAAAAAAGCAGCAGAATATTCATCAATTCCCTTGTGCTTGGCATAAGGAGCCAAGAATACTATTGGAGCAAAGAAACCAATAAACATAATGACATTTCCTGACAAATATATCAGAAACCCTCTGTGTTTAAAAAGGGACAGATCTAGATACTTATTCATAGTTTGCCAACAAGACTTCTTGTTGTTTTTGTGCAAGGCAGAATCTCCTGTGCCTTTTTCAACATCTTTTTTCACAGGAGGGACTTTTTTTGGTCCAACAGGTCTCATAAGTGACCCAGCCACACAGCAGTTCAAAAGAAGTCCTCCCAGAATAAGAAAGCTTCCTTTCCAGCCAAAAGCATTAAAGAGGAATTGATTGAGAGGTGCCAATGTGCTCAGAAACACTGGACTTCCAGCCATTGCCAATCCATTAGCGATGGGACGCTTCTTATAGAAATACTTGCCAATCATGGTCAAGGCAGGCTGTAAGTTGAATGCTAAACCCAGACCTAAACAACACATAAAAGACAGTATTATTGCAGGTCATGCAGTGAAAATCACATCTCAGCTCTTTCAAGTAATTTTTAAAACGACCAGTATCCAACTCAGTGATTCTCAATATTGAAACCAACTAGCATCAGAAAATGAAATTCAGCCTCACTGATGTCTATGAGTGCTCATACCAAGACTGTGTCATGGTGGCATTTGGTCATCTTCCCCTGCAGTGCTGCATTGAAAGCCAAAACTCCTTTTTGTGTTTCAGCAATGATAGAAACAGGGGAATCACATACAGAAGAATGATGGTATCCGTGCCTTGACTCACCATTTTTTTATTTGCTAAACTATAATACAATTCTCTCCTGGCTCATTTAACAAAACTTATTAAATGTCACCTCAACTACAATGAATGTAGGGTTTATTTAAATGCATAAATCTCCTAATTTCCTATTTCCAACTCTAATTAATATACAACTTGTCTGCAAAACTGGAGGATAAAATAGCAAATTATTTTCCAGCACATTCAGCTCTCCTTCCCCAGGTCACTATTAAGGAGTTTTAAAGGACACATGTGGGAGCAGACCACCCACCCAGAGCAGTCGACTGTATAAACTGAACCCAAAGCTGATCCTCTAGGCCTTCTCTATGTATTAAGACATCTAAGCCATAAACTCTAATATGCCTCTGCTTGATGGTACAGGAGAGAAACTCTCTTCCTTCATAGGCCCATTCCCAGACTCTGACATTACTCTTTCAGTAGGCACCATGTTTAGGATGTCAAAAATAAGACTTTTAAGGATTAATCACTGAACAAAAACAGACTCCTTTAGTCTCAACATAAAGGAAGATGAGCCTGAATATACAGGTATTATCTCATTCATTTATTACCTGCAATATTTCACCTCTCCTTTCTTATTCTGAGAAGGGAAAAACCCCACAACGTTTAATAAGGAGATTCTTTAATTTACTGGCGTTACAATGAGTTTAAGTCATTACTTTAGGCGATATCTAGGCCTGTGATAGATGATTATGAATAATTTTATTTGGTGACTGACCCTGGGGGATTTTAAACAGAAAAATATTGAACTGAAAGTTGTTAGACTTTTCGGTGAGATTATGTGTTTGTAAAAAACCTACAGAAATCTGGTACAAGTTTTCACAATTCTACTAGAATTTGGCTAGCCTCTGCCATCCTGTTTGCAGTGCAACATGACTGAAAGCTAAAACAACAAATGTGAAATTGTACACAAATGACTGTAATAAGTGCTGTCATGAGCCAATCAATTTTTATACCACAATTATATGCAATGTGGAAAAGTACATACATACAGCATTTATTGAATAAATTCATCAGTTGTTTCTGGATTGTCCTAAGAAATAATTTAATATCATGCCAGTTAATTTAAAGGATTAGATGGCTGAAATTAACTGATTTTACTACCTTCTTGGATTGCATCTGTACACAGAGAATTCTTGATCAGTGAGGCTCATTTGTAGAACAATATTAGAAATAATTTGTTATAACATAAAATAACCTTTTAAACAGGACTCTTACCTCCAACCACACCAATACATATATACAACTCAAGGACACTATTGCAGAAAGAGGATGCAATCATTCCAAAAGAACAGAGGATACCCCCAGCTATCATCACAGGCCGGCTACCATACTTATTCACCAAAATGCTGCTTATGGGACCTGTTGGTAGAAAGAAAATGCAATTTCAGGTAACAGGTAACTCTATCTTTGTATTTACAACATATTGGAATGCTTTCCTCTTCTATCCCAGAAAATGTTAAACTGTTTCTGTACCAATATGTCTTACAAACACTCTGTGAATTTGCAGACACAAGACTGGATGTGGATATACTGCCTCCATGACAATATAAATATTGATTAGTTATGGAGATGGATAAAAAGATTAAAGACATCAGACAAGCAAGAGGGATTGTTACAGTTCACGAACAATCAATACCAAGATCGGTCAATGAAAGTTTTGAAAGTGCAAGGACTGAAGTATTTCAAGTATGAAACAGGTATCAAAACTCCACAGAGCAGGAGGATTCCCCAGGCAAGCAGACTAAAATTACTTAAAACTGCAGCATCTCCTGCACCCCTACTTAGAACCACACACAAGCTTAAAAATATTGTCAAATCAGAACATAAATCTCTGGCCCCTGAGGCTTGCTTTCCCTTGCCTTATCAAGAGAGGAGTGCTAATGCACAGTAAGATAACTATAGACTGTCTGGGAAAATCTAAAATGTAGTTTAGCATAAAAACCTATAAAATTTAAAAATATTGCTCTAGGTCCATTTTTCAGTTTCAACTGCAATTCACTTTATGGTATAATTACATCCATACTAACCAAACAGCTAGAGTGCAATTTAGCATGACATACATTATATGTTTTTGAACAACCATGGCTAGAATAGATGGTGTGCTACATATCAAGACTAAGAGGTTGTCAAAGCTCTTTAGGTAAACCTGCATAGCATCTGGTTGCACTATATTTGGTCCAAACCATTACAAACAGTCTTGCTTTTGCAATAACAGAAGTTATACAACACAAAATTTTTAAAAAATAAAGAAAGCACCCAAAAAACCCAACATCATAGAATGCAATGCATTTCAAACTCAAGACAGAGCAGGTACCTAGTACAAAATGGAATGCCTTGATTTGCATCTGAGTTCACTGCAAGTTATTCACTATACTGGAAACAATTTAAAGTCTCTGTTTTTATGAAAATCTAAAGGAAAAAATGCCAGAAACTTCATGAAGTGAAAAGCCAAATCAAATGAAATTTAAAAGTGTGCTTTCATAGGCAAAGTTATATTTTAGACTCCAATCTTTGAATTACCTTAAATGCATTAGAGAATTATTATTGATAGGCTGAAAATGTTAATTACTATTTGCATATACACAACAGAAGTCTTAAAAATATGCCAAATGATCAATTTTTACCTTACTTCCTTATGGAAATAAGCTTCTACAATAGAGTTGCCCTGTGCCTGCCTGTCTTTTCTAATAGCTCATTAATACAGAGATCAACTTGAAGTTAACTTGACTGGAAAGCAAAGATTTAAGTGATGTTTAGATCTTAGTTTGTGTATTTATTAAATAGCTTGAGTTCCAGGGAGTCTTAAGCATAACTATTTATTGAAGCCAGCAAACATCCACAGCATGGAATGGACAACCAAATAGACAACAGCCCAGGGACTTATTAAAAGACTAGAACACTTATGAAGCGCTAAAAGATTTAACTGAGAGCTTATATGACGACATAACTACCATTTCTTTATTTCCATTTGAAGGGAGCCACTAAGCAGAACTGTGACAAGCAAGGCTTTCCCCTTTGAGACCATATGAAGAAAGCAGTGAAACATGGAAGAACATGATTTTAGAGTTATGTTTGGAAAATTAATGGTTGGGCTTCTGTCTGAGTTAGAAAGCAAGCCCTTTTGAAATATGTAAACAATAGAATTTCTCTAAATAAAAAAAAAAGACCCTTTCAACTGGAAATCTCTTTTTAACTCAAAGCAAAAAGTTTCATCCCAGTATCAAATAATAGGTATAAGTTTGAAAATAAATAAATCTAAGGCAAGTAAAAAAAAAATCTAGTTGTTTTTATTGCTAAACACAGTAACAGTATTCATTTAAGACATATGAAAACAATTATTTTTAATTAAAAAAAAAAAAAAATTCCCAGTCCTTCTTCCTGTGATGACATGGAAGTATTTACAAAATTGAAAATGAAAAATTTGTTTAGTATTTGCTAACAGACAGTTCCTTACCAGGAACAGGAAAACTGCATCTCTGCTGATCTTCACTGTAGCAGTTAGGCTGGGACTTTAAGTTACAGCTTTCCAGATCAAAGCACGTAATGTTAGCTTCACCTACAAGACCTAATAGCTGAGCTCAAATATGGATGTATTAATTCAGATAGGTTGTCTGAGCCTGATTCCATACTTTCAAATGAGAAAAATTTGGAATGTATCATGAATTTAAAAACCCTTTAAATATAATACTCCCTTTGAGCTGTTTTCTTTCAGTTAATAATGTGTACTTACCACCACAGCTCCCTTAATTTGAGGTTTTCTTTATGTATATTCCAGTATTTTAATTTAAAATTTGTGCATGTGGGAAATATTAATTTTTGTACAAGCCAAAAAGTTAGTTTAAGCTCCCTAAATTGTCTAGGACACTCTTCCAATGTGATAAGTAGGTTAAACATTTCATTCTGACATCTGTGCTTACACTTTGTTATGAAATCTCATAAAATAATGCATTTTCATCCCTTAATATAGATGTTTCTACATAAATTCCAGCTGTTTTCCTGGCATCATATGTTTTATAGCCTTGTACAAATTTCATGTCACATCTACCGTCTTTTACAATTATTTAAGTAATACTCACATGCCAGCATTCCTTGTATATTCTTTCTTTTTAGACAAAGGAAGATTAAGCTGTTTAATTACTATTACACTGCCAAAACCTTGCTATACATTAATATATGTGAATGCACTAAAGGACTGCTGGATCTCTGAATCTACTTTCCCAAAGCCTGAAGTAACTGCACAACAGATGTTAAGTCAGGAGACCCACAAGAATATTTACCCTGGTCTCTCCCTTAACACCCACAAACCATCAGTCACAAAAGATTATATACTCCCTAAAGCAAATTTAAGACCATTATCATAATATGCTAACACTCTCACAGCTGTACTTTTCTTTTATATCTTTTTGTTTCAAGCAAAGGACCAGGCTGTGAGACAGCAACTGGAACCAGCACCACTGAAAAACAGTTTCAGGAAGGGCTGTGCTTTATAAGACAAGAAAAAATAGCTGCTTTTCACATTCTTTGTCATTATGCCAAGGGAAAAGTGGCAAAAGTCATTTCAGTTGTGTGAGCAGAGATGGGATCATGCATTTTGGAGCTGTTAATGATGTTTCATACAAAATCTCTAATACTGTGACACCTATGCTCTGTTTCACTGGCTCAAAAGAGCATTTACTTGCATTTGTGCACAGAGAAGTTGTGGATGCTAAGAGCACATTTAGATTAGATGTTATGAAGAAAATCTTCCCTGTGAGGCTGGTGAGGTCCTGGAAGGGGTTGCCTAGAGAATCTGTGGCTGCCCCACCCCTAAGTGTTCTAGGCCAGCTTGGATGTGGCTCTGAACAATCTGATCTACTGGCAGGTGTCCTGTCCATGGCAGGGGGCTTGGAGCTAAATCATACCATCAGTCATAGGTTGGCCTGGGTTGGAAGGGACTTTAAAGGCCATCTAGTTTCAAACCCTTTAAGGTCATTTGCAAAAAATGTCCCTCATTCCTTCTTGGAGGGTCCCTTCAGGTAGTAGAAGGCCACAATTAGGTTACCCCACAGCCCTCTCTTTTCCAGGCTGAACAATCCCAATTCTCTCAATCCTTCCTCACCGGAGAGATGCTCCATCCCTCTAATCATCTTGGTAGCCTCCTCTGGACTTGATCTAACAGGTGATTCTTCTTTCTGTGCTGGGGGTCTCACAGAGGGATGCAGCACTGCAGCTTGCAGAATATAGGGGCAGTACAGAGCAGAGCAGAGAGGAATCCCCTCCCTTGCCCTGCTGCCCACACTGCTTGGGATGCAGCCCAGGCCACGTTTGGCTCTCTGTGCTGGGAGTGCCCATGGCTGGGTCACGTCCAGCCTCTCCTCCCCCAGCATCCTGAGCCCCTCTCAGCAGGGCTGCTCTCCATCTGCCCATCCCCAGCCTGTGCTGATACCAGAATCACCTCTCTGCTCTCCACGTGCCTTAGCAGAGCTCCTAGGAGGAGCTGTTCCATTAGTTCTAGTTTGAGTTCTCACTGCTGTAATGCAGTGATATAATTAGAGCGCACTCTGTAATTTCTCTCGCATACTGCCAGTGCATTCATGCTTTCTATTTTGCTACCTCCATTAATTTTAGAATGGAACTAGAGATAAACTTTCCGGATAAAAAGGTAATTTTTTTAAACATATATTGACAATGTCATTACAGTGTTCACAGTGTCATCAACCCAAAGGCAACATGAAATGACTCAGTCTGAACAATATGACATTTATTTAAATGAAGTGAATTTCTGAAAGTTGAAAATAAATGTAGTAATATTTCAAATTGCACTAATGCTACATTGTAGATTGCATCCTGTCAAGTGGTTTAAACACATTTTCAGCCATCTGCTCTGCAGAGTCAATGCAGCTGTCTTTCCAGTCAAGGTTTATCTTTTATTTCTGTTTCCTACAAGGCTGGAAAAGCCCAAGGAGCCCCAAGAATTGATATTAGTATAAACTATTTGCTAAGATCAGTCCAAAATTTTCTCTTTTTTTTTTTTTTTTTTAATATGAAGTCCACCAATGAAAACTCATTCAATCACAAAGGCTTTAAGCAAGTTCTTAGTACTGCTAACGAAATCCTATCTCTGGTACTCAGAGGAAAAGCAACTCAAAATGCTTAAAACCTGTTAATTATCTTGGAAAATACTTTCAAAGTATGCTGTTTTTCTCAAGTAGGTCTAAGACCAAATATTATGCATTCTGTGACAGTTTAATCTCTCATTCAAAAGCCTTTTGCTAAATTATTTAGTATTCTTGGACAGGCTTTGACAGAAGAAAAATAAAAATATTAAAAAGTCATACAACTATTTTTGCATTATTTTTTATATTTGTATTCTTTATCATGTTTCTGGGAACGGTAACCTGCATTTCTGACATATCCCATGCGTTTGTGTAACAGTAATGAAGTAAATTAGTTCAAGAATCCTTGGAAAGTTTTCTCTGTAGTTCTCTGTGCATTTGGCAGCATTTTTTTTTTCCCTTTCATATAACATTTACAACTGGCTGCACTGATTCCATAAACCTAGATAACACAGTGACCTTGACAGAAAGCAATGAGAAAATATGCTCTTGCAGTAAATACCACCAAATAGAAATGTGTAACAATGAGTTAGGGCTGTTAGACTGTAAGATAGGAGAGCTCAGCAGCTAAAAGCTCAGCCTGCCAGGGAGGATGCAGTCAGCTGCTGAACCATCCATCACACTTGGCTCTCCACTTCCCCTGCTCTTAACTACATTCCCTCAGTGTCATTTCTCTGAACGCTCACATTCTCACTGGGGTCCTGAAGGAGCCTTGTAGTCCATCAAGCTTTTATCTTTTGATCCCTAATGAGCATTAATTTGACCTTCATCTATTCCTTGGAGGTTTATAAGGAATGCAGTAATTGTGTGTGTGGTAACACACAGGAGCCTGACTGATGGAAGAGTGCTCAACTCTGGCTTCTCCCTCACGGTTCCTCCTCCCAAAAGGCTACCCCTGCAAGTTTTGAAGTGAAGTGTTGAAGTCAGAAACACATATGTCTGACTCCAAATATAAGCTGCCTTTTCCTGAAATGTTCAGGAAAAACAAAATAAGTGATCAGTGGTGCTAGTACTTGCTCTGAATGTATTGCTTTTATGGAGGCATCACTTGATCTGCTTTGGTATTTGTGCTTTTCTAGTGATACATCAGACATGAATCAAGGGCTTTACATATTTTGATTAAAGCTCTTGTTTGGCTTTCAGGTTTTTTTCTTGTTTGTTAGGGAGCAAATGTGTATGGAGTTATGGACCATGTAATTTAGAAAATGTCTTCAAGTTAGCAAATTGCTTTATATCTATGAATTTTAAGAAGCTGGAAAAATGCCCAGTTTTTAATCAAGGAGTAGCCATGCTGATTATTATTTACATGGATACGTATCAATGCTTTATATTAATTATGTTTTGCATGCTCTGCTGCAGAATTTTTTTCATGAAAGGCTAAAACACTTGATCACAATGCAGAAGACTTTAAGATAAATTATGACATTTCTTTTTAAATGAGCAATACGAAACTTCATCATATTTATTAGGAAATTAGTGTAATTCTAAGAGCTACTGAACACTCACCAGATTTCAGAAACATATATGGTCACTGACTAAAAAGGCTC
Organism: Agelaius tricolor; assembly: GCF_023055355.1. Classification (NCBI taxonomy): domain Eukaryota; kingdom Metazoa; phylum Chordata; class Aves; order Passeriformes; family Icteridae; genus Agelaius; species Agelaius tricolor. Next base: position 38,601,907 of record NW_027269263.1, read on the forward strand.
TGGCCCAAAATTAACTGCCAAATTTCATGTTGACACCTTGATCGTGAAAAGAAATAAGATGCAGAAAAATATTTCAGCATTCTTTAAAAGCTTCCTTATATTTGGTTTCCTGTTACCTTCAGTATCACTGAGTAGAGTGAAGCCCATGCATAGATATTTTCAAAAACTAGTCTTTCAACTTAGAAAAAGGTGATAAACAATAAAGAAGAAAGGAGGGAACAAGGTAACGATGAGATGGAACACAAGCACCTATAAGAGAGTTGTATTTAAACAGAGACCCTGTAGCACCAAGCACATTATTTTTCCAAAAACAGCCTGCATCCCTCTGTAAAGGGAAATAGCATCAGTGCATGATATGTGCATTGCAAGTAATCTTCTCAGAAAAATGTTCATTTCTTCACAGAAAACCAAAGCAACCAGCTTGTAAATTGAGAATGTAGTGTATCAACATGAACATTAGAAAATTCTGTGGCAAATAATGAGGTACTGGGAAAAATTAATGAAAGTTTTCTGCAGAAGACAATGAATTTTAAAGCTAAGTATTTAACAGCAATTAAGTCCTCAGGATATCATAGGCTTGCATGAATCTAAATTTAAAACAGCTTTTCTGACTCAAAAACTGTGTTGGGGATTTCATTTAAATAATATTACTGTTAAATGTACAGTGAACCTGTGCCATTAAAAGCTACTTGTTCTTCAAATGAAAAACCAAACAAGGACTTATTCACTATTCTATTATATCCCCTGGAAATACAGTAAAGATAATAATACTAATATATAAATATTAGTAAATATAACTATCTACAGCAGTATACACTGTACAAGATAATAATAAATTAAATTTCCATTTCTTTCAGGGATTCATTTGAAATTTCATGAGACAGAACTCAAATGTTCTCATGAAAATGTGTAGTGGGTTTTTTTTTAAGAGGTATCATCTTTGGAGTATTATCCTTCTGTCTCTGTACTTGGTTGAAATGACAGGCTAAGTTCAACTTGGTAATACCTGTGTTTGAGCATGTGAACTGAAAGTATCCCATTTCTGAATATTTAAAATAAATCCTAATAGGTTTAATTTGAGGGCACAAAGGGAAATTAGTACTACTCAGAAACTAGAGGTTTATTTATAGTGAAGCAGAATTTCTATCTAATAGTTTTTCTGTCTCAAAAATAATCTTATCAAAAAAACTGCTATGCCCAGATATGGAGACTACATACTCACACAAACACAAAACAAAAAAACCCCAGTGCTTTCTCTCATGTGATTGATGGACTCAATGATAAAAACTGATTGTTTTTTCCAGAGATAATAGAAGGTATTTATCCCATTTATAAGTATTTTTCACCTGAAACATTCTGAACTCACTCTTCACTTTCAAAGAACTCAAAAATTTCTAATTGAAGACTCAGTGTTTAGTACTTTTTGCCTTTCCAAAGCAGATTACATTTTTTAGCTATCAAACTTGTCTTTACAGCTTACTAACTGTGAACCAGATTGCCAAACAAGTTCTGTATATTCGGCTGTTCCAAAGGGGGAGGGTGATTTTCTGGAGATATAAATCTAAAACAAAAAGACAGAGGTTACACTATACCACTGTAAAAATTAGAATTATAGCAAATTGGAAAAAAGAGGTATATAGTTAATCTAAGAGATAACTGTTGGGAACTAAAAAAGAGCCAAGCCCCCACCCCCTAAAAAAAAAAAAAAAGCAAAAAAACAAACAAAAAAAACAAACTGAAAAGTTCATGCAAATATTTACTTTATTTCTTCATACAGATTTTTCATAAACCATGTTGTTGGGTAGTTACAAAGGCTTTCCTTTTTTTCTTTCTTTCTTCCTTCCTCCTTGAGGAATGGCTGCCTTTTCTAAAAATCTGTGAGTATGCACATGTGAACACAATAATTGTACATGTACATTACTCACCACCTTCTATTTATTATTCCCTATTATCATTCATTATTTTTATAACCCCTAAAAAATCCCTGGCTACTTTTCCTGGAAGCAGAATAATACTTTGTCAATTCTGCCCAGCAGAATTTTAGAGAGCAAAAAGTCATAACAATTACAATAGCCCAGGCTATTGAGTAGTTCTTGGGAATGTATTCTCTCCAACTCAAACCAATAAATTTTTCAGATAATGCATTTACACTGAAAGATCCAGCCAACTTCAGTTAAGATTAATATTGTCATTTGGACTTCTCTGTCTTCTACAAATTGCCCATCATATTAAAGTTCATACAATATCTCATTCTCATCCTGCACCCCATCCTACAGTTTATTTGTTTTCTTCCAAAATAATGTTATAACTAACTCAACTTAGAAATTATTCCTTATATACTGTTGCAGGCAATAATATGTAATTTCAGAGAAAGCACAAGACACTTGCTTCCTCTCAGTTGCTCCTTTATCATATTCCTTTCTGCTCTCAGTTTTGCACCGTATAATTAAACTTCAAATTGAAAATACTGAATTTATTACCTATGATGTGTCTCTGGACCTCTTACTGTGAATTATGGATTATAAGTGGATCATTAAATCTCATCTACATACTTAGAATAGATGTGATGAGAAGTATAAATTTGGATGTATGTATTTATAACTTGGAAGTGTCCACAGAAGTCATCATATTTAGGTCATTGTCAATAACATTGTAAGATTTTTTCCAAATACACTTAAAACATTAGTATCATCAGGCTTAAACTCTATTTTATAGGAAAAAAACCCCAAAACCTAAAGCATTATCATTTTAATTACAATTTTTTAACTAATATCCAGGAAAATGCATATGGCGTCTTTCAGTGCTAACATTTAGAAGCCCAAGTGTGTCAGTTTCCCAAACTCCTTTACAAACCATAAATTAGACCATAAATTAAACCATAATTTCTAAATAATTTGATACAATAATAAAATATTATATTTTGTAATAAAATTCATATTTAATTATACATCTTCCCAGCGTGCTGAGGGAATGGGAACATGGAGGGAAAAGGGAAAAGGGAAGAGTGAGAGGAAGAGAAAGGACAAATGAAACAGAAGGGAGAGGGGAATTTATCTGTGTTTTAAAGATACCACATGAAATGGGAACTAAGCATTCTCATTAGTTTTTGGCACCTATTAAGAGTGTAAGTGGAGACAGTGGTAGTGTATTAATGGGATCATACTAGTTCCCCACTATTTTTCAAAATACATTCAGTTGCCAATTAAAACTGAGACTCTCTGCGAAGCTTCATTTGCTTTGTTTTTTTTCACTGTTTTCAGACAGTGAAAAAATAGCACGTGCTTATATTGAGAAAAATCTGTTAAATTATAGAATTATATATAAAGTAAAAAACACTGACTATTTGTCCTCCTCGTCAAAAGGACTAAAAGCAATATAAACTGTTAAATGCCTAGAAACATGAAGAAAAAAAGATCAAAATTAGTTATTAGCCCAAAGTTATCAAAATATTATTATTAGCCAAAAGTTATCATAATAACAAATAACTCTTGATCAAAAACAGTAACAAGATTTACATGATGTGATGTTTTTAATTTTTTCAATGCATGTTCATTTCAACTATGCTCAAATTAGTAGCCTTTATTAAACCCTAAAAGTGGAAACTTCGAGGACAACTCAGTCAACATATATAAAATTCTGAAATTGTCCCAGCCCAACCACTCTATGAGCCTATGATTTCCAATTTGGTTAAATTTGAGACAACCTATTTTTAACTGCTTTCTAAAAATAATATTAAGTAAAATATTTACTGAATAATCAAAAATTTAAGAGTGGTTTCTAATATCTTATATTCTATTTTCCTTGCATCTCTCTAGCCTTTTATGGACAAATACATGTCTCAGAATAACTCTGTGCAATGAAGTTGATGGAGAAATTAGATACATTTCTTAAATCTTTACATCTGAGTAGATGTCAGTTTATCTTTGCATATTCCCATACCCACCTCACATATGTTTTCTCATCAGAGCTGAATTTGCTATTGAACTGTCACTTTTAGATTTCCATCTGCTTTAGAAAAAGCTTTACTTGGATGTGGTTTCAAATTTTTAAATTGTTCTCTGTGTAGAGTCACATGCCATTTATTTTGTGGACTCAATCAAAATTAGAATAAGTTATGACCAAGTTAGGAGTGAAAGAGTCAGGAAAAAATAGAAGAAAAAGCCTGGGACTTGGACAGTGGAAAAGAAATATATTATAAAGGAGTTGGACAAAGGCTGTTATGGCATTTGCATTTTGGCTGGACTAGAGAGGAAACAACATTCACAACATTCTCTACACAGTCTACATTGTTCTTTCCCTTGCAGCAGCAGAGGATGCACCTCCATAGACAAGATTTTCTGAAAGTGTACGGGTGGGAAAGTCTAGATCAGGTCTGCTTACATGAACAAGGAGTATTTGAGCTCTGCTTCAAAAGGCAACATGAAGGGGCTTGGTGACCTAGTCCCATCCTCCTGCACCTGAAGATAGTATTTGTGTGGCTTTTGAAAAAAGAGGGGTTTTTTACCTTCTGTGAAGAAATAAAACAACCTGCCACTGGCAGAAACCTTATTCTCCATCTAGTAATGTAAAGCAGCTTCCTTCTAATGACTGCGATGCATCATAAATTCAAAATAAATTAGTGCCCATTAAAATACAGGCTTTTCATCATTTGTATTACAGATACTGCTGGAGCATCATGCATTTCTGGAGCCACCTTTCCACTAAAGAATTATGTTGACATTCTTCAGCAAGAACATATTAAAATAATCCAATGAAATATACCTACTTCTGCAAAGATTTACCATGTGTGCCTGTGAGGAGAATATTACTGAGGTTTACTGAGGAAAGTAATATTTTCTTCCTACAAGAGGAACTATGTTTTTTTAGTAAGTTTTAATGCATCTTACTGGAAAGCGATTGGTCAGAACTTTGCCTGATCTAGGCAATGTGTATATCTGAACACCTTGTCAGGTAATTTTTTATAACATCAGGTGAAATAATCTGGAAGAAATTCCATAATACAAATTTGTTCTTGTCTTAACCCCATTTGCCACTTCAGCTCTGGCTCTCTGAGCATAGGGTCAAGTGCTTTGCACTCAGCTTACTGTTTACATTTGAGTAAGTAAATATGAAGAGCTTCTAAATCACAGTGGCAAATGTAACCTTGCACACTCTTTCCACAGGTATAAACTATGGTGCTGTGTAAAAGACAAGAGAATCACTCCCACATATATTATGTGGCATGCTAGTTGATTTTTAAGGAACAATACAGAAAATTCAAAAAGCATTGCATGAACCAACTTTATGCTTTAACATCAATTTTATTCCCAAGCTGAAATAAAAATTTCAAGCCTCAGAATTTTCAGTTAAATTAAAATTCTTCAAAAAATTCACTCTGAAATATTTCTACTGTGTTCTGCCATATAAATAAACAAATTAAAAATATAGCTGTGTGGCATTACCAGGAACTAATTCTTCCTCTTAGCTCAAAATAATTAAAAACATTTTTTCCAAGGTTATTAGGTATCATATTGCATATCATTACCAAACAGTCTTAGGAAACTTGCAACTCTACAGTTTCTTATTTTAGTATAAGCCAAAAGTGGTGTTTATTACTGTATATGCAGTCACTTAACACACACTGAACCTCTCTCTGAGAGGAACTGCCACATCTCATTCTGTGAGGTGTAGTCCCCTGAGTGATTGCTCATGTGAGGGGGCTCGAGCCCCTTAGAATCATCTCCAGTGTTGACTACATTCTTTTCCCATGTGAGAATCAAACAATTTCAGGTCACTACCTGGAAATGTTTTGTTACAGAATCTGTTGTTCCAATGAATAATCCTTACAGTCACAGTCCCTGATTCTTGATTTCTCAGAGAACTTTGCAGCATCAGGGCTCGATGGAATCCAATAAATTAAAATCCAAGTTAGGAGATTCATACTTGAGGTCAAATTGTACTGTGTCCTTAGATTTTTGTTTTCCATTTATGAAGCAGATATCAGCTTACTAACAAACAGGTCAGAAGTTGTATCCAATGATTACTTCAATAAAGTGAATACCACCAGCTTTACTCAAATCTTGTAATTCTTCAAAGCTAGTATTCTATATTTTATTTATATTTTATATGGGGGAAAAGATATTAATCATTTATGAATCATGTCTTTCTAAGGTGAATATAAATAAAAATGAGATTTAATGAATGCCTCTGAAATCATGAAAGTCATTGAAGGTACATTGTCAAGAAATCTTGATGTTGCAAACACACCTAACGATGAACATATTTGCATAAATATATAAACACGTTTAATGTTGACTTATTGACTTTAGGTAGGTGAAAAAAAATAATTTAACTTTGAACTTTATGAGATCACTAAGGTATTTAAAATGAAGCATTTCTCGCAGGATAAGCATCAATGCTCATACTCGGAATGGAGCCCCAGGCAGTTTTACATGTCTCTGATAAGAGAGTAACATCATCAATGAAGGTATTCCTTCTCTCCAGCTTTAAACACTTATGCTCCTTAATCAAATGTTTCATGGTACCCATTCTGGAGTCTTGGTTTCTTATGGATTGTATAGTTCCTCTAAAGACAGTCTTTAAGTTAAATATGGAGAAGTAAAACCTCCTGCACTTTGTTTATTTACTTGCTGCACTGAAAATTACAAATATTCTGACGAGGCAAGTAATAGCAGACTCATTCACTTTATTATGTACACTTAAAGCTCAGCAATGACACAAAAAGGAGATATTAATTTTGCAAGTTGGGTACATGCCAGTAATTCAAATAATTTAGACCAGCACTGCTCTAGAAGCTTTTCTGAGTGAAATTTTACTTCCAAGGACATAAGATTACTCCACCTCCTAGCGAAGGCTAAATAGGACATTTGCTGCCTTCTCTTGTGCCAGTCCAATCTTGAAAGCTTGTGCAGAGTTCTTGGGAAATCCTGCAAATTTGGAAGCAATATATGTGGGACAGAGAAGCTCATCCTTTTAAAAGAACTACAAATTTTACTCAGGCAAGTTCTGTTCCAGGAAGAGCAAAGGATTCCTCCATAGGAGAGCAGTATGAGTACGGTTTGCAGCATGACAAAGTTGGTGCTGCCAGCTGATACTGATAAGAGAAGTGTTTGGGGATCTTGTTACAAAGAGACTGAACTGTATTTAACCTTTAAATCATTCACAGAGCATAAGAAAATGTAACAGATCCACCGATTTCTATCAGCTTATAATCAGCCACAGAAGAATGTAAACCTAGACAATTATTAGACAAGCCAGTTGTGTTTTTTTCTTATCTGCTTATGGAAGAAAGGAAATTACAGGTATGAGGAAAGTCATTGCAAGGTAAGAGAAGATTTACAAGCTCAAAGGTACTGTTAAAATTACCAGGTATTTTAATAGGGCTAAAACGAATGCAACTGAGTCAGTGTCACTGGAACTTGGGAGAATTATAACCCATTCAACATACAAGAAGATTAAAGAAGAAATCAAACGTTAAACACAACAAGCTTAAAACCCCTAACAGTGGGTGTGTATCTCAAATAAGAATGTTTTTAAATTTCCAGGTCTCTAGGTAGCAAAATATAATGTATTAGTGCTGGGCAACAATCATGTAGGGCGTCATCAACTCAGATTTGTGGAGAATTTGAACTTTACCTCTAGATTCTTTTAGCACTCGAAAGCCAAAGAAGTCTTTGTATTTGATGTGTTTTGGACTTTTAGCTTCAGAAGGAATGAATTAGAAGTTCCCATCTTTATTGACTGACAACAGAAGATGTCTAGACAACTGGTCAGATATAGGTGCCTTTGCTGAAGAAGATGAAACACATGAATCCTGTTCATATTATCTCCAGCTACTATTGCAAAACAGCTGTAAGGATACCATTACTTTCTTCAAAGTTTTCTAAAAGTTAAACCTCTTAATGGTACGTGTTTCCAAGTATTACGCATAGAAAACCAAACGGGCACACATTCCCATCATCAGTGAGAAACTGTTAAAAGATGTGTTTGAACTATATGAGTAAATCAACATCTTATTTCACAATAGAGTTCCTGTTTTAATCACATTCTTTCATTTGGATGTCATGTCATAGTAGATATTCCCCCAGACAAAAATCAGGCAGAACTGCAAATACTTAACTGTCTCTTGACAATGAAAAAATACCTGCCAAAATTTGTGGAAAAGAAAGCTAAGATTTTCTTTGGCTTGTATGCACCAACAAAACATGTATTACCTACTAAAGCTGCATTCGTTTGCATTCTTGGAGGTACAGAATTTCAATAGAATATCACTATTAGATTAAAAGTTTTTTGACTCCTAAAAAATGCTTCATATGGTTTATACATTTAAACACATTTACCAGGTGGTCTTTGCAAAAATCTTCAAAATTAGTGAATCAATTTAAAGAGTACCTAATGTAATCATAAAAAAACATTCTAAACCATCACATTTTTTTATTTCTGCTGTTCCTCTGGCATCACCACAAGCCTGTCACAAAGTGTCTGGCACACTCACCTCTGCTAATGACTGCATAACTACATATCTTGAACCACAGTATGTCTCAGCTGTTGCCATTTGATACTGGCTTAGAATACCTTCTAAACATATCAGTACAACTCTGTTTTCCTTGAATATACTCTTCAAAATAAACAAGGGAATAGTTCTTAGACATTCCAAAACAATGGACCAGTAAAATTCTATAATAAGTTCTTTGTAAAGTGCTGGGTTTACTCTTTCATTTGAAGTGCTGGGTGACTACAATGGTATACACAGACTTTTCCTTCCCCACAGTTCTTCTCTGGTATCTGCATAAATGTCTCATGATTTCCAGTTGCGCTAGACCATTGTTCCATTACCTTTGAATTACCCAACACACATCACGAACACAGCCATTGTATGATCCACTGAAAAACTATATGGGAACTAATCCAACATTTGCAGTACTCACAAAATAAGCATTCTTTCCTCAAAGTTTTACAAGCTCAATGAACATATCAAAGGCCACAGTTTGTCCCTTGATACCTTTCTTAAACAAACCCAAAGTTTTAGCTCCTTAGAAAATGATGCATGTTATTTATTATTGTTAGACTTTGACCTATTAATTGAAACTAAGTGGAAATCAAAAAAGCATCATTTTTGCAGATAAAAAAGCTGTCAATATTTATTTACTTATTGAAATCCCTGTCTGTAAAACCAAATTAAGATCAAGACAAAGTCTTACAAAAGGAGAGTTATTAATTAATGTTCATTATGTAATCCACATTGCCTACTTTTATGTAAATGAGACCTGTTTTAGTAAAAGGCTCAAGTTAATTAAATTTAAGTTACCGCAAATATTTCTATAGAATCATGGAATTGTTAAAGTTGGAAAAGACCTCCAAGATCACCAAGTACAATCACTAACCCATCACTGCCATGTTCACCTCTAAAGCATGCCCCAGGTGATCATATGTATCAAACCATGACAAATACCCTATGGCTGGAACATCAAAAGAGGTTCATAGAAACACAGTGGGAACTCTGTATCATGTAATGTCTTTCTGACAATTACTCAAAATTAACACAAACATACAATAAAAGACAAAAAACTCCTTATTTCTTCCAGTGGAAGCATGTCCTTAGCTTTGAGACTGGCTTCCTAAGTGTATCCAGACCCAAGCAAAACCCTTTTTTCATGAAAACTTGACAAAATTGGATCCACAAAAGGCAATGAATATTTAGCAATTAGGTCTTATCTGTTCAGCAAAATGTAACAAGTTGCAGAGTAAAAAACCATCTTGTTCCTGTACATAAGGTGACAAACCTGTGTGAAAAGAAAATTTATAAAACCATCTAAAACAGATATGCTTTTGGGTTTTTTTTCACCTTTCTTCCCTTGACCATTTTAGAGTGTTTTCTAAACATCTAGGAAGACATCTCGGTTTAAAACATACATTCCTTCTGCAGAACGCTACCCTACAATGTCCAGTTTTACTAAAACTCAAAGCCTTGCAAGAAATACAAGACCTGGCTGTACTACCCTTCACAGGCTTTAGCATTCAGGTCTTGTTTTTTTAAGAACTGAACTAATGTATATTTATAATATTTTGTTACCCTTATCTCCATTTGCTAGTAAGAGTCAAAATGCTCTGTTCTTGTGAAACCTCATTACGACTCCTTTTCTTTTATCTGTGAGTCTCAAATTAACTTCACATAGATGCTTTTCATATATCTCAGGCTAAATGTGAAGTATTCCCTTATGCCCATGAGGAACTCAGAAAGTAAGTAAGTTCTGCTTTCAAGGGCACTCTAAATGAGGTTATTAAAATGCAACACTTTGCATATTCTGATGGGGAAAAACACTTGCCCCTGACAACAAAGGAGATAGGTCAATTCAAGAAAGCTTCTCAATCTCCATATTGATGGCCACTGAATTCCTTGTGCCTGTATTTGTAAAACCGAAATTAGAAAATGTTATCAGGAAGGAAGAAAAGTGTAGGAACCCAGGTTCTGCCCAAAAGTAAAAATCCATAACCATCTGTTGTTTGTGTTACATGGATTTCACAACTGTCATCTCCACCATGCACGCCATTTCATCTTCACAGCAATATCACCAAAACACCCACTGAGATAAAATCACAAATATTTTGAACATACCATATGATACGTTATTTTCCAAATTAATAATAGAGAAAGTCAAAATGAGGACTTGTCTATAGGCTACTTTTGTGTTGTCAGATGAAAAATCCTTCAAGGGTTTGCTATTGTTTGGAAACACTTAACTTCAGACTTGAATAACTTATGCAATACTGAAGAGAAAGGAAGATATTAAGTGCTACATTTTTAAAGAATAAGTGTGTTTTGAAAAATTATAATGGCCACTCCATACACTTATATAGCATCTTTATTCCAAAGCAGTCTAAAAATGTATTTTCAAGTATTTACTCAGAAACATTATCCAGAATTTAAATGAAACTTTTATGTTTTCTGAACTTCAGACCAGCAAGACTGCCCCACATTTCACAGCTGGGTATGGCTTGAAGGATTTACCAGCTCAAGCTAATCTTCACAACCCAATGTTACACCCAAAAAGTACTTTTTGAGAAAACAAACAAACAAACAAACAAACAAGCAAACAAAAGAAACAAAACCTGCAAACTGAAACTGTCCTTGGAAAAATGATAGAAAAAGAGTTAAGGACCAGCAAGTGAACAAACTGCTTTTTCCCTGAGGAAATCTAAAACTCAAGGTCAGTTCTGTCTGAAATCACCAGACCTGTCACATGGCTTTCATAGCTGCCACTGTGGCTCCTATCAAACCCACACTGAAAGCAATGAAAACATTTTTACTGGAAACAGATCGAGCTCTGATAAGAAGCTCCTTAATCACCTTTGGCTGATAACGCTGCACAAAGTGAGAGGTAAAGTTTTGAAAAAGAGAAGAATGAACTAAGAGAACTTGAGGTCAAATGTATTTGACCTTTTTCTTTAATTCCTTAATTTCTCTGTGTGTTGGAGCAGACATATTACTCTGTAAGTGTATGGATACATATATATTTTATATACATAGGAATACATACATGCATATGCATTTTATACACATATCTGTTCATACACATGCAGGAACACAGATTGTGCTGTCAGGATAACTCAACTAATTCCATTTTATCCCAGCTTCTGTCCTCCAGTAACAAAAGTCTGGTGGTCCCAATCTCAGTCCCTTGGGTGTAGGAATCCATCACAAAACCATCACCCTTAATTTAATGCAATTGACAGTCTCTGCTCAAGAGAGGCAGAAGAAGGAGTTACCATGGAGACTGAACGACTGCTCTTCTCCAGAGGATGCTTTTATCAAGCATGGCCTGAACAGTAGAGCATGTGCAATACTTGTAACCTTAATCACATCACTGGATCTTGCTTTTTGGGATGCCTTTTTAGTAAACTCTAACAGACATCAAAAGGTTGGGGGGGTGAGGGAAGAAGGAAGAGAGAGCTTAAGAAAACAAACAAGCCAACCCCCAAAACACAACAGAAAATAGTAAGAAACTGCATATTGTGCCAGATTGAGAGAGAAAATTAGTTTCATATTGATTTGATTTATCAGATTTGTCACCTCTGCCTGGTGCTTTCCTAACAGGGTGAATGCTGTGCTTGACCTATTTGCTGGAATTAACCAGGACTGCAGGAGACCATATGGATTGCCAGATGGTCTGCTATAATTTAATGCCATTTATTCTAAGTATGAAGTAAGTGATAAATATAATTAACATTCTTTTAGCTCCTTACTGGAGCTTTTTACTGAGGCATTGAAAGGTAAGTTAATACCTTGTTGCAGAAACACAGATGCCAGCTAATTACTGCAAGAGGCTGCAGCCTCCAAAGCAAAAAGTGTCTGCACAGAGTCTAACTTATTCACTGACCCCACTGTGATGATTAATAGGTTGAATGTTAAGCTGTAATGAGGATGACAGATCGTAGATGTTTTCAGGTTACCTTCATTAGTAGCATGATGAACAGTGTTCATTGCAGGTGCACATATCACACTTCCTAGTAAACAACGCACCTTGTACTTGTGGCCTGAACGTGTATTTCACATTACAGCACATCAAATGTGAAAGAAGAATCAAATCACCTTTAGATACTAAAAACAATGAAGTGATTTCCTTCAGAAATGTTTTTCCGGATTGCTATTTCATATTCTGCCAGTGATTGTCTAAATGGCCCAGTTATTAGGAAGTGGTCCTAGAGAAGCTTTGGCTTCAAAGAGTGTTTATATCAGGCAGGGTCGTCACTCTCAGCAATTTAAAACCAAGAGTCTGTAACAAGATATCTAAACAACTCTGCTTACTGTTCCTGTGCTGATAATCTTTGTAGTAAATGGGGTAGGTGTCAGCAGAATGAATAGCAAACAATTTTGTAGTTTTTAATGTCAATATAGAAGCGCAGTTAGTAACTGGTAATTAGAACAGTCAAAGAAGTACTAGAGAAAAGGCAGAAATACTTAATCTTTTGTATTTAATGGGAAAAGTTGTGCACATTGAACCTCACGGATAAAAATGACCACAGCGAAATGTCCTGGTGACCCTGGGTGAACTTTGACCTGACAGAAATGGCATAAATGAAATGCTACGCAGAGAACACAACATAGCAGCACCTGCACCATAGAGCAAACCTGCTTCACATTGTTAAAGGAGCTCAGGATCAGCAAGTCACAGCGTACAGAAAGCAGAAAAATTATCCAGCTTTTCAACACCTGTTATCTTCCCATACAGATGGGAAGATGGGTTCAACACTTGTTCAGAGGTTTCCACAGTTACACAGGTACAATCCATAGTGCAAGTACTGATGCACCCTTAAGAAAGTGCTCCATTAGAGGGGACTTGAATGTGAGGAGATATACCCTCTTTCACTCCACTCTTGAATGCTTCAAGTTATTTCTTCACCTGGTGAATTTTGGTGAATTCACTTGACTATTGTTGCTGGCTCTATAAAATCCTTTAAATTTCTCCACCGGCTTGTGAGGAACTCAGAATTTTCTATTAGTATACGAATAAAAATAGTATCAAAATATGTCAATAGCATACTTTTGTTGATACAGATACCATTTGTCAAGACATCTTCATAAGGTCTCTGTGACTGACAGAATTTGAAAAAAGATCCATTTTTCCATCCCATCAACTGAGGTGAAAAAGCTAATGCACCAGATGGTAGTCAGACAGGGAATAAGAGGTAGTTGGAGAGAGCAATCCAGATAGCCTGATCCTCTTTGTAGGCATGCTCCTTACTTCCCTGACTACTAAGTAAGGTAGGGCCATTAATGTGTCAGAGTTTAGGGAGAATGAAATAAGAGATAAAAAAACTACCATGCTGGAAATGACACTTTATTAACCCTTCAATAGATCATTTGCTGGACCTGACAACACTGTACTTCACTGTTACACAAACACCACTTCTGAAAAATACTGGAGCAACACTCTTCAGCGATTAAAGAGTTTCAGTATCAGTATGCTATCAGCACAGTGTTTTCAGTCTCTATGTCTGTACATTCACACATATGTACATATACATAAACACACGTTTGTAAATGTATGCATTTAATTGCTTCATCAGTGCAAATAGTCAGATGCTCCACGTGGTTATCTCTTAGCATTAAAAGAAAGGGAAATACCAGATCTGTTGCCTGAATTAACATGATTCACACCTTTGAACTGTCTAAGTGTTTTGCCTAAACAGCAGCTAGCACTCACCAATACTTAAAGGATAAAAAAATTCTGATAAAATGAAGAAACCATGCAGAATTTAACAAGTTAGTCTTTGGAGCTGATAGACACAAAGCCTGTCAAAGCAGATCTGACACTTAGTTCTTAAACATAGCTTTATACTTTAAAATACTTTTACATCTGTCTTGTTCTTTACTTGCTAGCTTGCAAGAAGAAAGGTATCAGAGAATTTATGTTCCCTGTTCAATCCCAAGAATAAGATTGTCTGCCTGTTAGCTGTCATACATATGGCATGTTTGAAACATCACTCTCAGGACAACTAAGGACCAGATGTAAACCCTTGTCTACAGAGGAATACCAGTGCCTCATGAATGAACCCTCGTTGCCATAATAATTTTCTGTGATTAAGCTTCATCATTGGGTATACTGAGAAATCTCACCAAGTCAGTGGAAACTGACCAAATTTACTCCTAGACCCAGAAGAAATTATTTGGGCAATGATTTGTTGGGAAGTTATACTCTTAAAAATTGTGAATTTAGGGAAAGATTGCAAAATATTTTTGTATTCAAATTACTTGAATCTTAGGTAGAGGAACAAAGAAAAGGCCCAAAGGGAAAAAATGCTTTAAGCCCACATGAAAAAAACAACCAAGCAAAGTTATTTACTAATTTCAGGAATGTCTTACCTCCTGCATACATGACAGCAAGCATTATTGATGATATCCAAGCTATCTCACTATATGATGTGTGGAAGATCTCTTGTATTTCTTTGAAGAACACTGTGATGGCTTTGGGGAAGGCATAGGAAAATCCAATGGAGATAAAAGCCCCAAAGACCACAACCCATCCCCAGCCTCCATCAGGAGGTGGGTAATCTGGCGCTCCTGTTGCAGGTGGCATTTTTGGTCTCTGTCTCTTCTCCAATTAGACTGAAAAAAAAAAGGAAAGAAACGGATTGTCAAATTTTTTTCATTTTTTCCATATCAAACTATGTTATTCAATAGTCATCTGCAGGGAACATAAAAACCCTTGGAGAAAAAGATCAATTGCCATCTTTCATGGGACCACAGAACAAGAGTACCTGATTTTAGAAGCAAAAGCTGTTTTGCAAAAAAACTTGTGGCAAGAATATTTCCAATAGCCTAGTCAATATGTTCCAACTGTTAAAAATCACTCATCTCAGTCACTGAAGTTGTATTTGCAATTAGTCACTTATTGCAAAGTGACTTGTTTGTGTGGGTTAATTTATGTAGCTCTACAATCTACACAGTGGAAAAGAAACAATTTGAAAAAAGTTACACCTAAATTATAACTAAATGCTATAAATAAGTGTTAGTGAGATTTATTGGTACCGCAGCAAAATCATCATCAACAACAGAGAGGAACAAATCGCGAACATCTGAAAAGCAGAGATCTAAGCAGAGATTTAAAATTCCCTCTGTATCCATAAAATAAATATGTAATATTAAAATTCCACTTTTTACTCTTAAGATTTTGATATTTTGATGTTGATATAACTTGCAGGAACAAGGTGGAGCTTGATGGTATTAATTTTGCTGTTTCCACATATTAGAAGACATCAGGAAGCTTTCCACAGTGCTTCTATAATTTTGAATTGATCTTAAGAGCTGCCACCAGAATGATAGTTTACAGAGGTTCTAAGAGGTGTAGCCAACACATTCAGGCAGCTCAAATCCACACAAAACTTCTGAGGCCTGAAATAAATTTCATATTGCTAACATCATCCTGATATCTAAAACCTTACTTTTTTACATTCTGCATTAACTTTTTTAGAAAATATGTAGTGGTGAAAATCTGTTTTTTATTTCTGAGATTTTTTCCACTAACAAATCCGGTTATTATTAAACACTGAACTGGAGGTTTTTTTCAACCTACACATACAGTATGAACTGCAAATTCTTCTTTCCTCCCCGTTTCTTTCTTGGGCATTTAGGCAACTTATTACTCTTGATTGGTCTCCTGCCATACTAGTATTGAAAACTGTTGATGATAACAGTGAGTAGGTTGCTGTTATGCTTATGATTACCAGCAAGCCTCTCCATGATTTCTTCTGTGCCACTTACAGCATATTCCAATTTCTCACAGTAAACTGCATTAGCAGTGGGAGTGAGATGATTACTTTAACAAAAATGAAAAAAACCCAACTGTGTCAGCTTATACTTATCTCTTGGGATAGTGCCTGGAGTACTTTTAGGGTAAATGCCATGTAGCACTGCATGCAATATATGCCACAAAACAAGCAAAATATTGTTTTTAGGATTACCTATTACTAGGCTAGCCCTGTGATAGAAACCCAGCGTACTTTTGATTCTCCAGTTCACTGAAGCTGACTGTAGACATCAGCTACAATCTCATATAGCTGGCACACCACTGGGGAAAGCTAAATCAATGACTAAAACATCAGGTTTTTAGGCAAAATTTTAAAAGCCCAGGTAGTTTGGCTTCTGCACCATATAACTGAGATTTCCTGCTGGCAGCAGTAGATATCTCTTGCTCTGTACACAGAGCATATAAATCTATTTATATGCATGTCCAGAAAGAACCTCTGGTATGTACTTTGTTTCTGGTTATCCCAGTCTCAGTTTAATGTTAGTTCACTGAGAAAGCTCAGAGAGGAAAACCTGGGCCTGTCACTAGAACAAGTTGGACAAACAGAAACAATTCTGGTTGCTGAGACTTAACTTTTTGAACACTGTTAAACACTACTTTCTTTCTGTGAATAAAGATCCATTAGAAGGAAGAGTATCTCAGAAAGCCCACTGTAACTTAGAGCACAAATAAAAATGATCAACTGCCTGTTCAAGAGCAGAAAAACTCAAATTTGCCATAAAAAAGCAGAATTCTATTTCTGAGTTGAGTGGAAGTAAAGAACAAGAGTTTGCCATCTATCCCATAAAAACTGTTGTTCTGCTCATCTGAGAAAACTTTTGGTTGTTTAATGAAAAAAGGTTAACTATTGTTTTCTTACACTTCAAAGGCTTGAGCATATTTGTTTTCATATTTAATATTCACATGACAACACTTCTATCGCTATTATGAATTTTTGGGATGGCAAACAACATCAACACATTGCTCTTCATAAAAATGGAAAGGGCTTATCAATTTACTGAGGAAGCACTCCTTTTCCTAAAAATTATACAAAAGCACTTTGAAAAATCACAGCCACCACATTAGCTAAAAGAATGCTGAAGTTTCCTGAATGTCACTAATAGTTTGGAGAGATCCCACTATATCCACCCCTTTAGGATAGAAGAACAGGCTCTGACAGTTCAGTGCTTTCCTCCCTTTAAGAACTTCACAGTAAATTACAGGAGCATTAAGGAGACAAGCAAAGGGGCATTGGCTGCTCCTGTGCCTTAGCCTAGAGGCAAGCTGGTGCAAAGGCCACTGCATGGTCCTGCCTGCCATCCTACAGTGGGCATCATGCTGTCACAAAGAAGAGCCTGGATCATAGTATCTCACACCTCCTGTTTATTCCACAAAGTAGAGCTAAGAATAGCTTCCCTGATATTCCTTTATGATCATCATGGCCAATATTAGCTCCAGTCAATGAAAGGGGAAGAGGAAAAAAATAACAAATACATGTTTGTACCAAGGTGAAAATAAGTGTTCATTTTCTCACAAACATTAAATCCAACATCTCACACATGCTCAGGACCTAAAGTGGTATTCTCCTGTAAAATCTGCATTTAATGTCCTGCTGCAATTCCTGAAACTGAATCCCTCCTAAAGAAGTCTAACCCATTAATATACCCAGCTCTAACCTAAGCCTAACTAGTAATATTTGAGTAATATAGGTAGTATTATGACAAGTGCAAAATCCATCAGCAACCAAAAAAACCCAGGATTTTACATTAGTAGACACAAATGTTGATAAAGGAAGAAGCAAAAGATGGAGGAATGAAGCAGTGATAATCAAAATGCCTTTTCAGAAACTCCTATAGGTTATTATGGGCTGTGAAGAATAAAAAGAAATATGGCAGAAATCCTAAAAACAAGCATGTGTGATGATGTTCACGTGAAGGACACAGTACCAGACCAAAATAAGAAAAAAAAAGAAACAGAACTTGAGTAAATAAAGATCACCACCAGTGTTCTTAGTCAGTCATATGAATTCTGTCATGTGCTTAAAGCTAGCAAGAGAGCATTGCT
This sequence comes from Agelaius tricolor, assembly GCF_023055355.1. Taxonomy (NCBI): domain Eukaryota; kingdom Metazoa; phylum Chordata; class Aves; order Passeriformes; family Icteridae; genus Agelaius; species Agelaius tricolor. Next base: position 38,620,257 of record NW_027269263.1, read on the forward strand.
GGTACCTATGCCTTTATAGGCAAGCAGTGGGCAAGGAACACGGCCTGCCCCCTCCCAGGGAAACAGCAGGGGAATAGTGACTGGAGTGGGTCCTGAGTGAAGCCATCAATCTCACTTCTTGCTGTCAAATACACAGAGATTCCTCAGCCTTTACATGTCCTGAGTCAGATGTGCACAAGGATTTTCTCCTAAGCTCTTTCTAGTTCCCTGTATAAATCCCATCTATGCAAGCACTGAACAAGAATGCAGTTTACTGTGATAGGAGCTGCATGCATCTGCTGCCAAATAGTAGGAGAGAAACAAGAGGACACTTTTATAACATATGATAAGCAACATTTTTATTGCAATTTTCATCACATTTGAACTTAATTAGGAATATGAGAACTAGTGAATAAAAGAGAGAAAGAAGAAAAAGGAAGGAGGAGGAAGGGGAAAAGGATAGATGTGAAAGGAAGGAAAAAAGGGAGAAAGAAAAAAGGAAAAAAGTAGCAAGCAAGCAAGGTCAAACTAAGAGCAAATGCTACAAACAAATAATGTATCTTGATACCATGCATTGTAGACTTCAGTTGCAATCAACCTGTTCAAAGTGCTCATGTGCCTACCAATGCTTCATTAATATTCTGCAGTTGCCAGCTGCCAGAATCAGCTATCAATATAACAGCTTGTCAAAGACCCTTCTGAGAAGGGTTTATATTGTTCTCTTGTTTACTAAGACTCTGATTTTACTGGGAGTTTTAGTTTTGTTTTTCTACAAAGTTAAAGAAACTGTTTGTTTTACTGCTTGCATTTTGTCTGCCTTGTCCTTAATGTGCCCCATCACCACTTTACTCAGCAGCCACATGTCCCAGAGTATAAGAACTGGCATGTGAAAAATCTGTCCCCAGCTGCTGTTAGGATAGTAGAAATACTTTGCATTTGTGTACTGCCCTCCAGTTCCAGACAGTAAGCCAAGAATTGCAAAAAGCTTTGCAAACTTGAGCAAAATCAGTCTTATAACATCCCTGTGAGGTGACTGAGAAATATAATCCACTTTTAGATGTGGGAAACAAATATGATAACAGACTGAGTGACCTAAGAGTGACCTAAGTCTCATGTCCTAAGATCAGTGTCAGAGCTAGCATATAGACTAATGCCCAAATAAGATGTGAGTTATGATTGAGATTTTTAAATATGTGTGCATTTTAGAATCTCATTACGTAGCCAATGCAGATTATTTGCACTGCTTAATGCTAGAGCTAGGAGCTCAGGTGGGGTACAATGTTTGCTTTATAGGTTTGAATAGTCTGTTGCTCCAACTTACCCTTAACACATGTTAATTACACTGCTGTATTTGAAATAAATTACTTAGAAGCATAGAAGCATTACATAGAAGCATTAGAACATAGGGAGTTAAGAATTATACTCTTATCAAAGATCCTTGCTTAAATGCTGTAAGATTTTCCATTTTCATTAACCCCTCTTTAATGAATTCTAAGCAGGATTGCAGAATAGCAGGTAACATCTCATCAAATGGCATTGCCTCACCAACTTCTATGAGTTATTGTCACAATCTTGGGAACAATTTTGAGCCTTTGAAGAAAAATGTATCTTGTTAGTTTTGTGAGAAGGCTTTGCTCCTACTTGCGAGGTTGTTTTTTGGTTTATTTTTCTGAAGAAAGGGAAGATGTGCAAAAACTGTAAGGTAGCAACAAAGTCTGTTCTCTGCTTTTAGTTCTAACTACTCAGATCTGGAGGCAAAGTAGCTCCTAAGGAGCTCTGGTACCTAGCCTTAAAGAACAGGTTAATTATCCTGAAACGGGAAAATAGTCTCCTTTTTGTCTGTGTTCAGAGACTTAAGGGGTATGTGATAAATAAAACCCAGGGAGATGAAAGAAGCACTCATAGTCGGAACTCACAGCCTTTTTTCCACTAGGGCTTAATCTTCAGGACAAATATACCCTGTGTGAGACCAAGACTACTAAATTGTGCCCAGGCTAGACAGCATTTCAGAAAGATGTTGGGTTTTGTAAAGTTTCTCCTACAGGCTTGAATCTAAGGGTCATGTCTGTAAATGCTTTCCAGACTTCTATGTGACAATAAAATAACTCACATATAATATATTACATTAAATTGTACTTACAGGCCTAACATTAGAGTTTGCTACTCTTGCTAAAAGTCTAAGCAAAAATAATCCCAAAATCACCATTGTTACTTAAACCTATTTCACTTCGTTCTTAAAAATATATCTACAGGTATTTTAAGTCTAAATCACTAGCTTATTGAGAAACAAAAAATTTTGCTTTTTCTTGAAGAGCAGATGAAGGAATTAGTTCTAAATATCTGTATCCATGAAATAAATATGTAAATATTTGCAGTTCAGAATCAGTATTGTTGTGTACTTGTCATCCCACTAAATCAGTAACAAAACAAGTGCTTGAAGCAGTGTGGGAACATGAGAGCCCCTCACACATCCAAGGCAAACATGCCTTGAGATGCAAATCATTGTGCCAACTGTCTAGGAGGTTGGCAGAGGCAGGCTCCATGGAGGGAAGCAGAAAAGAGGGGAAAAGCTCATGCTGTAAGATAAAATTAAATGAAAAATCCCCATAACTTTCTTTCTTTTTAGGGTCTAGCATTTCAATGGACTGATTCTTAGGAACAGCATCAACTGGGCTGATGACTGGAGTTACAGCAAAAACTGTTTGCTGAGCTATACTAGGATAATCACAGATCTGAGCTCCCAATGGCTGTGGGAATATTCACAGAATATGCTGAGTTGGAAAGGATGATCAAGTCCAACTCTTAGCTCTGCACGAGACACCCCAAGAGTCACACCATGCACCTGAGATTTTTGTGCAAATACTACTTGAACTCTGTCAGGCTGGTGTTGTGACCACTTCCCTGGGGAGCCTGTTCCAGTGCCCAGCCACTTTCCATGTGAGGAACCATTTTCTAATATTCAACCTAAACTTCCCCTGACACAACTTCAGGCCCTTCCCTCTGTCTGTCACTGATCACCACAGAGAAGACATCAGTGTCTGCCCCTCCTCTTCCTCATGAGGAAGTTGTAGAGCACAAAGGTCCCTCCTCGGTCTCCTCTTCTCCAGGCTGGACAGAGACCAGGTGACCTTGGCCACTCCTCACACATCATCCCCTCAAAGCCCTTCACCATCTTTGTTACCTTCCTCTGGACACTCTCTAATAGCTTAATGTCTCTTTTATATTGTGGTGACCAAAATTGCACACAATAATCAAGCTGAAGCCACACCACTGCAGAGTGTATTTGAAGGTATTATTCAGTTTGACCAAGAAGAATTCCTTTCTTCCTCTTAGAAGACTCAAAATAGGATTACTGACACAGAAGTGAGTCCTGAAAGATACTACCCTATAAAAAGCAAAAACATATAAATTACACTGTTAGTGTAATTAAAATTCCATTTGCTCTACAGCCAAAAGTTATTATTAAGTCAGTAACTGAAGTGAGGTTTTTTACAGTACTGGAACCTACATCTGGGAAAATTATATTCTAAGTATACTGGAGTTATTACATTATTGAAATCAGATTTGGAGCATTGCTGAGTCAGTAGTGAGATGACTAACATAAACTTTCAAAACTAATATTAATGCAGTATTGATAATTAATTTGATTTTTGTTGCTGGGTTTGTTTTTTTAGTTGTTTTTTATTTTAAACTTCGTATTTTGTACTACTACATTCTCCTGGGACTCCATTATCTGCATTCACAGTCACAGTCATGAGTTGGACTTCTATTCATCATCTCTTGTGTTACTACATTTTTCCACTGTTTTTAAGGGAAACCTATATGACTGGCTTACTCTGGATGACTAAACATGTACATAGCTAGAGTTAAGTGAAATGAATTCCAACCAAAGTCATTGCAATTCTGTTCTAATTACTTCAAAAAGACAGTCAATAGAATAGCTAACCTAAAGAGGTTGTCACTCCGCCCAAATTGAAGTGCACTGAAATGAACTGTTGATGGCTAAATTGAAAATGCCAGTGATCCAGTCTGAAGAATTAATCAGATTTAACAATAAGTTGACTGAAGTTGATGAAAAATTCTGCAGACCTGAAAAAAACAAACCACCAAACTAATCAACTTTTCAAAAAAATCCAAACCAAAACTTTCTTCTGCCATTAAATAACTAGTTTTAATAAGCTCAGCTAAACCCTTTATAAGTCAAAGTCTTAGCTCCCTACACTACAAGAGTATTGATAAAGTTATTAATTAATTTCTAACCACTCTTAACTTCTAGCGCTTCTCCCTCATATTTAAGTATGGTGGTTACCAGGCTTGACAACTTACAGATGTTTGATATTTTAACTCTTTTTAGACCAATATTGAACAATATTGGTAACATTAGCCTTTCAACTACGTCAGCACACTCATCTTCTCTAAAACTCACACTGAATAAATGTTTTAAAAATAAGACTTCCCAGAATAACAGAAGTCATGTAAATTTGGAGCTATTTGTTTGATATGCATTTGAAGAATTCTGATGTTTGGAAGGATTGAGTTATAGATTCATGCAATTGTAATATTTTATAAATGGAAGAACTAAGGTTTTAAGTCAGTGTTAATGGAATTATCTGCACAGCTGTTGATCATTGCTTGAAAAATAAATAGCATAATCTTTCTAAAGCGGCAGATTTTCCATTATCAGTAATAATGGATATTCATTTTAATACCATTCTTTCAATACTAAGCTGCAGTAAAAAATATCAATCATGGGAAAAGCTAGCCTATTCTTAGGCTGCACCACTAGTTAACATTTTCAAAATCTAAATTTTTATCTTTTTACGTAAACATGTTATTTGGAAGTGGCAATATTGAATTCATTTATTGCTGAAGATAATGCTCACATTCATCTATGAGCTGAATATTTGGCATTAGGAAGATGCAATAGATTACAATTAAAATTCTGCTGATACTAAATTTTGTAAACTTTATAAAAGATACTCTGGGCTCTTGTGATCAGAATCTAACCCTGGGCTGTCTTCTCTGCTCCAGTATTATGGCCCAGTGTACTTTTTATGTATGTCCTATCACTCGTTTAAATCCCAGCCCAAAAGAATCATCTCTCACATACTGGGAAAATATTTTTCTTCTATCCTCGTGCAACACATGACTCCCATGGGTGGAAATAGTTACTAATGTTTAAGTCTCAGTGAAAACTACTTAGGTTATGTAATAGGAAGTAAACTGATCTGGATTCTGTTCCTGAGAGCATATGACAGGGAATATATAGCAGGCCAAGGCTGGAAACAACTCTGGACTGCAGAAGTTTATACAGGATTCATATTTCATTTATTCCTGCCAATGTGGAAACTGTTACCAGTTTAAGATATTTTTCTCTATTACTAATAAAATCGACAAATTTAGGAATGCTTCTGATGACATAGTCTTTTAGAAATGTGAACTAGGAAAGCTAATGAATTATAAATCCCTTTTTAGCAAAGCTACAGTTATCTTACTGTACTTTATAGAGAAATAAGTAAATAAGGCAAGAAGGAAAAGGGCAGAGTTATCAAAACTTACAATGAGGAAAAGACCTTTTAAAAGAAATTACCTGGGGACCACTGCATGTTGAAAAAAACAGCAAAACCTCTGCAATTCTGGGTATCCAGTATGAAAACCTCCCCAGAGCTTAGGTAATAAGGAAGAAACTGTTTAGTTAATATAGATTTTAAAAGTTGTGTGAGAGTAGAGGAAGTAAGCCATCTATTTGTCTGAAATAAAACTAAAAACATATAGATAATTGAAACTGCAAAATCCAATTGATTCAACTCTGCCTTTAAAAGCTTGATGTGTGAGCTCTTTCTGCCAGCAAGAGTTAAAATGGGAGCCACCGATTCAAAACACATTATAGCCAAAACGTAAATTAATCCAAAAGTCATTCTGGAATTACTAAAACATATTAGGTCATATATTAGGTTAGAAAACAGAAAGAGAGAAAGAGGGAAAGAAGAAACGAGAGAGAGAGAGAGAGGAAGAGAGAAAGAACAGATGAGCGAGAGAGAGAGAGAGAGAGAGAGAGAGAGAGAGAGAAAGAAAGAAAGAAAGAAAGAAAGAAAGAAAGAAAGAAAGAAAGGTTTTTCCCACTTATAGAATTGCGAAGAGATTAAACTTTTTATGCATTTAAAAAAAAAGCAGTTTTAGAACTAAATCAATGTGACTTTGCAAAACAAAGAGGAAGAATTTCAGAATGTCAACATTATTCTCACAGAGACAACCAAACAAAAGTTTTTTTCAAGTCAGAGGCACTAATTTTCATTAATTTTCATCTCATGACCAGTGATAGCCATGGCTCTGAAAAAGCAAAATTTGACAGCAAGTTATGCTCCCCTCTCCAACAGTTTCCAGTTCCTGGCAAACACATAATCACACAGTATCATGTCATTTATACTGACATGGTGCTTATGCTTGGGACCAACCAGGGGCCATACCTGAAGATGCACTTGCCATTTCTTAAGTGCAGAAATCAGATGCTAATAGCACCTTGAGGACTGTGCAGGGGACTTGAACTTCTCTAACCACCTACCATTACAGCTATGTCCAGCCCACTCAACTTTCTGTCTTTCTTATGCTGATATTTATGCTGGTAAGAGATCATAAAAGAAAGTCTATTCCTATTAAATAACCCACAACTTTGAGCAAACAGCTAAACAAATGGGGAGGCATACTTTTATATGGGACAGTGCAGTACTACACAGACACGCTTGCTATCTCTTGATGACTAAATGTGGCTAGTAGGAACAGAAGAGCTGTGTTAGCTCAGAATCCCATTGAGGGAACGTAGCTCTGTTTGAGTATCATGGCATGGTGCTATATAAAATAAGTACACGTATGATATTTATTTGTCCAGTCTGGAACATAATGATAAAAAATTCATTTGAAGTATGCACCAAAACTAACATAATTTAGGCAGTGGCAATGCTCTAACATAAACAAATACAGGGAAAGAGGAATTTGTGATTGTATTTGATTTCCATGGGAAGGAAGAGGATGTTTAATTACAAACTTACTATGTACTTTGTCCAAGTGTTAATGAGATGACCTGCTGGTGTATATACAAAACAACTTTAAAGACCAAGATGGTTTAATCAAATTCTGACACGTACTCCTCCATCCATTGTAAGAAATTGAGCATGGGGAGATCAAAAAACCTCTCTTGATTATTACAGAGGACACTTTTTTCTAACACAGAAAGTACACAACATCCAAAGTGTACAACATAATGCTGTACCTCTTAGAGAACAGTTCTATAATGCGACAGCAAAAACAATCTTCAATCAATTTCCGGCAAACTTTAGAACTTATCAACGGTTTTATGTAAATCTTATTGTTTATACATTATCACTTGTAACTTTTTTACTCTGCCACTTATTAAGTCCTCATAGAATACCCAGAATATATGCATGAAGCCCATGGTTCTGCTCTGGCACAGTGGCACTGAAATGTTTGATGCTTTGTCAATACACTCAAGGAGACGACCAACCAGTGAAGGATTTGTGAGAACTGCTAGACCTTCCTGAAAACCCTCCCATCTCATGCTGACATCAAGAATTTCTGAAAAATCTAGAAACCAAATTTTTCCCATTTTTTTGGTCCTATTTTCATTTTTGAGTCTCTATTTAATCCCAGCACTATGGATTTAAGTTAATACCATCTATTTTCCATTTCATTTATGATGAGGGAAAAAAAGCCTTCTGGAACATAAGCCTTTTTATCAGAACTTACCACCTATCTCAGCCTGGTATGAATGTGCTCCTTTCAAATGTTAAGGCGAGAGGAACTCTTTTTCTTACTAAGGACAATCCATAGGTCACTGCCTGGGTTGCAGACCCAAAAGGTAGACATGAAAACTGAAGCCCTGAAGTACCACAGCCTGTTAGTTATGGGATATGAACATGCTCATGCATTAGCTGTGTTTTAGCTGGCAAATGTCTCATGTCGCTTGACAGAGAATATGGGGTAGCACTGCTTCATTGCCCAAAAGCAACCTGATAAATCCACTACAAGATTCATTTTTGTTGAGTTATGCTAGACTCTTAACTGTGAAACTTTTCCCACATACCAAAGTGTTTTGATCTACATAACCCCTCTTTGCCAAAGCCATTCCTATGTAAACAGACTCACAAGCATCAGCTCTTAAATTTCTGCATCAACACAAGAAAAGCTTTGCACTTCAGATTATTTTTCTGCAAACTGAGATAACATAATACTCCTTATTAGTGAGAATCTAGAACAATAGAATTCAGACCCTCAAAATTTGACTATAATAGCTACATAGAAACTGTAGTAGAATTTACAAAAATATATAGCAAATGAGACAAGAAATATAAAGATCTCTGTGACATTTGCATCCTTGCAATTAGCAAAAGGGCACAAGAAAAATATTCACAGAAGGGACTAGTTAAGTCATATTTACCAGGAAGCTTAATAAATCAAGACTAAACCATATCCAGTGTAGGGCAACAAGCACATCAATCTAAGAAATGAGTCTGTTGTCCCTTTCAGGACAGACATTTAATCAGTTCAGGGGCAAAACACTGAGTTGTATTTTTCCTTGTAAAAAGCAGATACATGTACACATTTGGTTGTTCATGAACTCTGCTGAAGGCCCATGTACTCATAGGAGTTTAGACAAACTTTCTAAATGCAAAATTGTTTGCAACACATGTACAGCACACTCCATACACCTATTCATTTTGTCTTGATAACAAGACAAAGAAGTGGTAGTGGAGTTGTGTAAATCTCAAGGTTTTTCCTTGAAAAGCAATACAATGCTGGGATTCAGAGCCTGAGCATTACAGTCCCCTGAAGGCCACTTCCAGTCTTCAAGGCAGTAATATTCTTCCTTGTGTACAAAACAGCTCTGGAGTTCGTATGTTTTTTCTAAAGCCCTTAAAGACACATATTTGAATTATTTTCACTGAAGTCTTAAACTATTATCTACCTATGCATAGGTATGCATAGACTATGCATACACTTCCTATACGTAACCTTTCACATACAGCCCAACTGACTTCAAAGAGGAGTGAATGGATTTGAACTCCATTCATGTTTTATTTAGCTAGATCCTTTCCCAGTCAATAGCTGCAGATGAAACAGCCACCACCTCCTGGGATGACTGGGTTTAATTACGATTTTGTTCCTCTGCAGATTCTTCTCCAAACACGCTTTTCAATATTTCTCTTACTTCTCAAAATATTACTAGACACACTGTGAGGTGTTCCTGAGGGGAAGTTGTTCTTGTAATCTGATTCAAGCATAAAATCTATTTTCTATTCAATCCTAGCATTATTATTTCAGTTTCATTATATTTTTCAATTTGAACATTAAACATGGAATTTGGGTTTGTCCTTTTTCTTTTCTTCCCTTGAAGCTAAGCATTGTGAGATTCATCACTCAACAAAACGTTTATATAAAAAAAGAAACACTGATTAAAACAAACTCTGCTCTAATTGGCTCCAAATAAATCTGTATGGCTTTTATGTATAGAAGAAGCATGGGTTGTTTCTTTCCTTTTTCCCTAGTATAACTGACTGATTCAAAAATCATGTCTGTAGAATGCCACATGCATTTATTGCACCCTTTACATGATGAAAGAAGCATATGATGGAAAAACATATTTGAGTTGGGGGTTTGTGCGTGTGTATATCAGGAAATGCTACAAAGTATGTAGATGATAGTATCTATGGAATGACATTTCAATGCACAGAGTTTTTTATTTGGCCTTTGTAGGAAAAAAAGTGACTGGCCCCTGCATAATAAAGATGACTGTTGAAGATGCAGCACTGATAAATCTTGAATTTTTAGGAAGAAGGACAGTAATAGAATGTACAGATTGCCAGAGCAAGTATCAGAGAGGAAAAAGATGAAGTAAAGAGTGTTGTTTTCATCTTCAAAATGTGAATAAAGCTATAACTCCTCTGCAAAACAAAACAGGATTTTGAGATGGGAGCACATGAGACGTTATCTGGCTCTGGCTATTTGAGTATTTCAATTGGCTCTGCCCTCTATCTGTTCTGCATCAGACCCAAACCTGCTGTGTAGGGTTAGCTGAAGTCTTGAATACATTTCCAGTTCATATACATTAACAAAGTAGCTATTATTAGTACCCACAAGAGCTGAGAATATTTTAAATGGTACAATAACATAAAGTACTCTTTAATTTCCACCAATCAAAAGAAAAGCATAGCCTTTTTTAGCAGCATCCCTAAATAAGACTTTTTCATATGCCAGTTCATATGTTTTATATGCCAGTTCAGTTTCGTTAAAAGGAAAAAAAAATAGAAATGCAAAGATGATGCACAAATCTGAATGTAAGTGAATAAAATGTTTTCTAATACAGACTTCTTCATTCACATTTCTAGAAAAGACAGAGTGGGGATTCCATCAGTACAATAACAGAGCGGAAAAGCAATAACATGTAATGCAAAAATCTGATTTTGAATGATGGCAAACTTCTAAGTATTTTTGATACTTTTACACCCCACATTTGAACATGTAGGTAAGTGTTGGTTTATGGATGTTTAGGTATCTACCTCCTGCAAAATAAAGCATGAGCACTCACTGAAGTTTAAAAACAAAAAGCTCCCTTGAACTTCATTCGGATTTGACAATTAATTCTGATCTGGAAGGCTGTCCCACACAAACAAAGATAAAACCTTTTTAAAACAGAACAGGTACTCTAATAATTGAATTGTTCTTAGATATAAAATTAATAGATTGAAATTTTGCACTTAGAATATTTATACTCTTATACTGAATTTGTACTATTGGAAAAGCCAAACACAGAGCTACAACACAGTTCTTAAAAAGAATACTTGACCAAAACTGTGACCAGAAGCACTGAAAGGAAACATCAATACAAACCAAACAAACAACAGTCTTGTCATATAAAGTTGAATGCCTTCTGTGATTCAGGAAAAAATACATAATACAAAGCAGTTCCTTTGAGGCACGTAGGACAAAAAACACATGTAAAGCTTAAGCAATACTTTAGTAGATTTAAGGCTAAGATTAAGACTGAGTGATTACTCATTACTTAGTGCTAAGCAGATGTATTTCAGACCAGTGGCAGAATGATCTAATGTAAATTTTTCTTTATGAATGTTCCAGTTCATCCTAATTTCTTAAAATATCAAGAAAAAATATCCAGGAAGAATATACTACATCTTTCTGCATTTTTCATTGCTATGAATTACTTCTAAGTAAGTTTTGGAAAAGCTCATTTTCTGAGCCTTGAGTCACTCATGTTCACCATCTGCAACACTTTTATATCATTCTCTGAAATTCACTGTATTTTGGCTTTTGCATGAAGAACGTGTCCAAAGTTCATTGAAAAATATGTTAATGCAGACACTGTGGAATTAGTTAGTGGCTTGTTTATTTGGTGATTATAATAAAAACATATTTACAAGTTAACACAGTTTGAAAGAAATCTTTACAAACAGTATCTTCCTCTAAAAACCTAAGAGAGAGAAACAGGACAATATCCTCTGTCAATAATGATTATATAATATCAAAAAATCACTCAAAATTGTGAAAATTACTTAGCCATAGTAATGATGTTGACATAGGCTAAAAAAAAGGTTGTACTTAGGCTTCCCTCATAATCACATAAGGAAAAAAATAACTTACCATTACATAGTTCACATTCCCAATAAATGTAAAAGTCTTTATGATTAACCTATGCACACCTACACCTTACTTCAATAATTTTTTTTGTCTGTTAACAGAGCAAAGTGGTGGTTTATTAACTTTAATATATCCTACATACCTGGTCTGATGTGAAATAATGTGCTGTCACCCTGCCATGTGCTGCCAAATAACTACAAAATCATTGGTAATTGCCAATAAAGCATTTGAAATAAAGTGCTTATTTAAGCACAACAAAGATGGCTCTAAGGCATATTTGCATCATGGGACTGACTTAAAATGGCTCCCTAACAATTCCAGATGGAGTCTTTATCCCTATCAATCACAAAGAAAAAATGTACTTTATTAACAAAGCATTATCCAAAACAGAATTATTATCTCCATTCCAGGATATTACACTTCACAGAAGAATGTACAGGTAAATATAATTTAATATAATATTTAGTTGTAGATTTTTGTTTTATCTGGATATCAATGCTGAGGAGCTGAAAGTGAAAAGTATGCAGCCCTTCCGAATTACAATGTTTATTTTATAAATAGCCTAATGTACCCAGCACAGGACACACAGAGCAGAGAGATGTACTAAGTCTTTGAAAGTGTATGTCAGTTCTTTCTTTTTGTAACATATTTCCACTCCAGTATGAGTTGATTGGTTTGTACTAAGTTGATTGACACATTTAATTCCTCCTTTTTTGAAAATTCTTGCTTTTTTATGGATTCCACTGTATTTATTCTTTTATCTTAATGATTAATTTTTCATTATCTGTACTTGTGAGTGTACCAATAATATTAAGTACACACCTGAAAACGTTTAATTATATGCCTGACTTATAAGCACAATCTTCCAATCAAGGCAATTACTTGGGTTTCTGGTGACCTGGACCCATTCTCTCAGACTGCATCAAAATTTTCTTGTATTTTTGGGCAAGACTTTAATCTCTCAATTCCACAAGGAGCTTAATAATGTGCATATATCCATTAGTATTTCAAACAAAACATTTAGGCTCAAGACCTTTGCAAGGTTATTGTTACAGTTGTCTAACTCCTGTAGAGGAAAGACAGTCACTTCAGGAAAACCTAAAGTCTACATATCCACCCCCAGAGTGGCAATTTCTCCTGCTTAGAGTACATTTTGTTAGTACTTGTATTTTTAGCAGCCAAAGAACATGAGAGCATTTTCTTCAAAATAGAACAATTTTATCAAGATCAACTGACAACGTCATCCTGAATAGTCTCAGAATTCAAATTCTCTCCTGAAAGGGAACAAATGTTGTCTAGAATCTTCTTGCATAGAAAGAGAACTTAAACATTAAGAAATGTCCTAATTATTGTCCAAGTTCTAAAAAAAAGGAACTACCTGTGTCACTTAACAAAACCAAGTGTGACACACTATTTAACACATAACCTCTAAAATGTAGAACAGTCCAGACCTAAAAAATTACCTCATGTTGTTTATTTCATATACCCAATGGGAGCAAAACATCCAGCGTAATAAAAGCTGGGGCATTTCTGACCATGCTAGAAGCAGAACTTTAGCCCTATAAGCCAACTAGGAAAAGAAATTTATGAGCCCTCACTATTATACAGCAGTTCTTTGAGGTTCTGGCTACTAGAGTTTATATATATGCTTATTTTTATTATCATATACCAAGCTTACATATGAAACATACTCCTTTCTGTATCAAACTTTATTATAGTGAATTAAACGATGAGATCTGGTCAAACATATCTCCAATGCAAATAGCAAACAAGACCATTCTCTCCAACTATGAAAACCTCACAGTTTAAGCGCTTCTCCCTCTCTGTATGTGTGTGTGTGTGTATATTATTGGTGTTGTTACCTTTGTTCTGGCCATTAATATATTGTCTATCAGCTTCTTCTTTCCTCATTCAGTTTTCAGTGAGAGCCTATGTATTCTATTTAATGAAGGGTCCCAAACACTGTATTATTTTTGCCCTTTGAAGCTGCCTTTTGCACAGATCACTGTCACAACTTACTTAACCTATCTGCATTTTTAAAGCGTTTATCACTGTGGCACTGCCACCAGAGTGTTGTCAACAATTAAAAAACAGCAGGCAGGCTGTCTGCAGGTAGACAGGGGAATCTATGTGTTCAGAATACTGTAAGACCATGAAGTTTCTCTTGAACAATCAAGGGCAACATAAAAAAAATGTTCTGCATAAAACTTTCCAAAATGAGAGTAGTAGAGGAGAATCCCGAATTTCACATTTTTTATAATGTATTTATTTTCCCTTATTAATGAAAAAAACATCAGTGTTTTGTTTATACAAATAACCTACCTCAATGGAGAAAAGGTTATTTCAGAAACTTCTCTCTCTTCCAAAATGAAATGAGATACAAAAGAAAATTAAAATAAAATAAAATCTACAAAAAACATGCAAACTTCCTCCCCTGCAAAAAAAAAATCATTAAACTCCCATTTTTTAATGCAACTTTTTCTTTCCATTTAGTACACTCATTTAAGATTTATAAATGCATATACTTTGCAAGGTGAACAAGTCTGTTTTTAGCTGAAAAAGAGACAAAAAAATCATTAGAGCAAACATTTCAGATGAGAAGTTTCAGTGATATGTGAAAGCATTGCGGACTAAAGCTAATACTCCAGTTTTTTAAAAAATATTCCCCTTTGTCTTCAGTACAAAAATATTCCCCTTTGTCTTGGCGATATCAATGCCAATCATATTTTTAATTGCAAGCAAATGAAGCCTAGTAGTAGTGTTAATTTGTTGACTGTATGCTAGCAACAGTCCCTCTGCTGCTCATCCCACATTATTTTTCCTAGGCAAAGAAATACATATTCTTGATTATTCTGAATACAACAGATTCCATCTTCAGCAGGCCAAGTGGAAATCCAATATTCAAATCATTCTACTGGAAAAATATGACATCTTGATTTTGAAAATCTGGAATAAAAATGTAGCAAGAATCCTTTCTTTTTATATATTGCAAATGAAAGAAGCAATCTGTAAAAAAGTCCACTGTTCATCCTGAAATCTCCTGATTTACTGGAAAAATTGAAATCAATGCTGGCTTTGGTGTTACACATCACTTAGCTGAAACTATACATGCAAAGTCCACATATTGAGCATTAATCAAGTTATTGCCTGTTTGCATCTTGCACCATGAGCAAGTCCTTCCTTAAAAGACACACACAGAGAAAGAGGAGCAGATTAGTATTTTTCTGTGCCAAAGTAGAATTTACTCATTAAAAAAAAAAAAAAATTACCATGAAAAAACAGGAAAGCATTCAGAGAGATTAGCATTGCATACATAACATTTTTTGAAGACTTGGTTTCTTCATCACATTGATCTTATTTAAACAGTCTCCTATTTCTCCAATATTTTAGTATTTGTGTTCACAACTCAAGGATCTCTCAGGAGGCCTCAGCTGAGATTTGGCACCACAGCATAACAAGGTCACCTTTTAGTCTCATGACCAGAGCTTTTGGTTCACCCTCATTGACCCTGCCTGTACTATATTCTGAGTTAAGTCATGCAAGGAGGTGGAAAGGATTATGCAAGAAAATGTGGGCAGGCTCAGCAACATGTATAAGCTTATGCACTTCTTAGAAAAGAAGCACTCAACTCTCCCCTCCCAGCATGGTTTGCATATCTCCGTTTGCATTTCTTCAGTTGCCATTTTCTTTCTGTCCTTTTCTAGTCAAGCCAGATACAAATCCTGTGCTTTCACACAAAATTAAAGGCATCTTTCTTTTCTACTCTATGGCACAGTCACAGGTATTTTAGAGAACTATTTGTGGCTTGCTGGCACCCTGAAGCACTTTTTCCAATAGCCATTCTCACCTCAGCTGACCAGCACAGAACAACATGCCATTTCTGGAGAAGAACTGCCGCGCCAGAAAGCTTTCAACTGTGAAATCATTCAACAGATATAGGAAACAATATAGCCAACTGGGCAAAACTGCTGGGTTTTATTTGAAAAACTTTATAAACACAGAATTTCAAGGATATTTATTAGTTGATACTTTCTTCATCAAGTGGTGAAACACTAGATTTAGGTAATTTTTATTCTCTGTAACAGTTTTCTTACTCTTTAATTTGTTTCCTGGCATCCAGCATATACCTAGTTCCTTCTTTACAGTTATCAGATTTGTTATTTCTTGCTAGAAATACAGATGCATTGGCCTCTCCAAAACAGTGCTGGCCAACAGAGTAGCATGAGCACAGCCACAGCTATAATGAAGAAAGCACAGCAGCAAAGTTGTTTTTTACTTTGAACAATCAGATCCTGAACCAAATTAGGGAGGAATATCAAAAGGAGTTAATAACTAGGGCCAGAGGAGAGCAATATCTACCATAAACCTTTTTTCCTTCCCTTGATTTCAGAAGTCTTAAATATAGGGCAGGGGGACAAAGAGGGTAGCAAACCAACCAAAAAAATTATGTAAAAAAAACTTTTCACATGCTTTTCTTCAGATTCTTTTAATAGCAGTGTCCAACAATTAAACTTATATGAAACCTGGGCTGTGGACTTATTTTTTCGCCAATATGTCTGAGACAAAAGTTATATGAAACATTAATGTTGATGACAAAGTAGTTGAAAATAAAAATTGAATAAAATAGGTAAACAGAAAAAAATCAATATTATTTTAAAACCTGTTGAATGAATTCTCCAGTTTCATTCTCTGTTTGATGCATGTTTGTCTCATCTGTGCATGCAAATGTTAAAAGAAGCTTCTCTAGAAAGAATATCTTACAACTGTTTAGGTTTCAATGAGGACTCTGAAATTATTTTTTAAATCAACTAGTTGTTTAATGAATCCCAATTTCTAGTGTTCAACTCATGTCATGCCAAAGAAAAGACTTATTTTCAGAAACTGTAGAAAACACATACTGCAAACTAACATGGTATAATTAGGATGTAAGGTAATAGAAACATGATTCCATGTATGCAAGACACTGAACAAGTATTTCAAAATTACCTCTTAAATCAGAAATCATTAAGTAGCAATGATGCTCATTTCACTTTCCAATTTCAAAACTGAAATTTTCATTTTAAGCATATATATGAAACTTAATCTTGATAATGCAAATTAAGAATAGGATCAAAGTATTTACTATCCAACACATTGTTTTATATGTAGCAAAACAAATTTAAGCATGTCATGAAGTAATTTAAGCATGGTATGTAGTATTTTTTGAAACATGAGCAAAAAGGAAAATAAAGCACAGTGAGAAACATTGAAAATTATGTTAAAGGTATAAAAGCAAATCATAGCCAGACTTATTTTAGTTCTGTTCCACACAAACCCAGATATAACACTGGGTATAATCCTGCAAAACCCGCTGCAGGTCTTCAAGTACAAAATTGTTCGCTGCTAAGAATAATTAATGATCCATCAAAAATGGTGTGGGAGTAAATTTTATACTAACAGGAAACATGCTGAACCACCCTCAGTTGCCTGAATCCAGACAAATGAACCAAGGTATGCTGTACTACAGCATGGCTTAAGAACAATTTTCCTACTTGCATGGTATGCCTGGGACAAATACAGCCTGAGGTTTCCAACAACAGACATGTTATTGTGGCAACTGCAGAGGGTAATAAAAGAAACCTTGTGAAAACCACATGTGACAAAAGTTGAAAGGAAAGTCACAGTAAATAATTGCTTCCCTGAATGTGGGCTTACTGATATTCTTTTAATTACTTTCATGACTGCTTCTTATTCTCTAGATTACAATAATTCTACAATGAAATTGTTTTTATTAACAGGTATGCACATAATGTTAAATGCTGAAATGAGAAATTTGTAAAGCAAGCTTGAGGCTCGAAGAATGTAGTGACATTTGATTATTATATTATTAGTTCATTATCCTAATCAGTTCATTATCCTAATGGACTTCATCCACACTTACAGGGCATAGGTAAGAAAAAAAGTTGGTTCTCTATTCATAAATATGCTGAGATGATCAAAAACTGAAAAAAGTTATATATGCCTTTGAGATTTCCAAGACAAATTTTATCCTAATAACTGTTTTAACAGGTAAGGTATTTCTGATTTTTAATACAGAGATGTGGAAATTTGATGCAAGAGAAATCAAGGTGAAAATAAATCAATAAAGAACAGGAGACAAAAAAAATAAAATAAGTACAAAAAATTTTTGAGGAAATGTGCTGATGTAACAACAGGTTATTTGCCACAGCTTTGTGGCAATATTAATGTAATGCAAATAACTTTTATAACTTGTAGTGCTTTCAACATTTCTTCCTGACATCTCCTCCCAAAAATACTGTCTATAGAAATCTAGCACTTCTAACGCTGGACATACCTTTTCAGTTCTGAACAGGGAGAATCACGTTTGTACTGCTCATACTGTACAACAAAAGAAAAGATTAACAAGTGGCTAAGTGCCAGTACCTAGGCACTTCTAAATCAGGCTACAGGTTAAGAAAAATTCTCTTTCCAGTTCATTATAGAGTCAAACATACTTCAGAAATAATAATACTCACCATGAAAAAAGAAAGCAGTGCTTTCAAAGCAAGTTCAGACACTGTCCTCATAAGAAATGAGGAAGTATTAGAAGTAAGCCCTCATGTGAAAGAACAGCTCTCTCTTGCCTGGCATTTTGAGATGCCACAATGAGGTATCTCACAAACCAAGATCTGGCTCACTAGTTTAAAATTACCCTCAGATTCATCAGCAATGGTTTTGTGTGATGCCCTATTATATGTGGCCATCAGGATACACACATAAGGATAGTTGTTCATACAGAAAAATATGTTCAACTTCTTAAATGCTATGGGTAGCAGGGAAAGAAGAATGAGGACTTTATATGTAGCTAAAAAACTACATTTCCCATGTAACATAACAAAATTAATGCATACCTACTTTTCTGTGAACTTCAGCCTGAATTGCCCTTCAGCAACGTGCTAGAAATTAGATGTTCCCCAAGAACAGATATCAACTGTTACCTCAGGTTTTAGAAGTGATTTGGTGCCTCATCTGATATAGATGCAATAACTACTGAAGCTGCATTCCTGTCATTGTTCTGTTTCACTGTGGTATGTATAATGCTTGTATTTGGGAAGGACTTGTAATTTCTCTTCAAATCTTCTCTTTCAATCCTACAATACCTGCCAAATATGAGCCTTACAGCATGATTTGATTGCAGGGCTAGCACAGGGCTAGCAGCACATTTTTCCTCCGTTTGCATCAACTGCTTAAATTACAGAAATTTTATTTTAGAACTAATGGTATTCTCCAATATATAAAATGTTTCTGCTTTGTCAGTCTGTTTAATCAGCATTACACAAGAATACTGGGCACTTGAGCCTAAAATTATGTATATCTGCATGCCATTTTCTTTTACTTCTATCACACAACTAATTCAGCTGCACTATGTGGCCAGATGTTAGTGCACACTGTTGATCTACAGCATTCTTGCCAACTTAAAAATTAATATCATGGGATAGTTTTGAACAAATAAAATACTTACCAAGGGACAGAAAACAACCTGTTTTATGTGAAGTTTGCAATGCATCCCACAACACTTTTTTTTTATAGACTGTAATTAATTTCAATATTTTCATACATTACGGAAAGTTTTCCTCATAAGTCAGAGATAAAATATTAAACAAAGATTTCAAGCCATTTAACTTACAGAAGGAGACACCCAAAAGCCCAGACAGCCCAAAATGGTTGTTTTATTATATCCCTATTTTAGTACAGTAATGGTCTACTTGTCACTAGTGATTTAAAGTGTCTGTAATGCCATATTTGGTTAAAATACTCTTTAAAGATTCCCAATTCCATCAGATGGGAATTTCTCTTTTCCGTTTTCTTTATTTCTCTACTCAATATCTTAAAGTACCTCTTTGGTGGGCATGAAAGTGAATGAAACAAAAAATTGCTTCTTCCTCATACTATGCTTATTCTTCTGATTTGCATAAGGTACAATTTTATCCTGAAAAAATAAAATTTTTCAAGTTGACTTTTAGCCTTGAGTGCTTTTAGCAACAGGGAGAAGGATGATGGCTTTCCCTCTTGCAGCTTAAGGATTTCTGTATTGAAATAGCTAAACTTGGCTAATCATGCACCAAAAAAAGCTTTTCTTTTTAATCTTATAGTCCCATCCCTTTGTCCTAATCCAGAAAACACCAATAGGAAGGGATTTTTGGCTGCTTCTCATGGAGCCTTCTTCATGATATACATCACATAATTCATACCAATTACCTCCTCAGTTCTTTTGCCTTTCAACTGCATGTTTCAAGATTCCACCTGACTTTGTGTCTGCCATCACTCCCTTTAATCAAAAGAGCCAATCCTAAGGGGCTCAAAAAGACTTTCTTTCCCAGATCAAATGTCCTAGTTTTGCTTTTCTGCCTCCTTCTCTTGACCTAATGCACTCAGCACACACTGCTTGAGTGGCACACCACCATCTGGCACTCAGCTGAAGTTACAGTGACCTCAGACTGAAGTTATATGAACCTGCCATTTTGAGTTGAGATTAAGTTTCTCTTTTTCTGGTGCCCAAATTCAGATGCTTTCATTCAAGGCCTAGCCAGCAGCAGAGACATGAGTTACCTCCTAAGTTCTAGAAGTGCTGGCTGCAGTGCACAGCCTGCCAGGTGCTTCCCTTCTAACACATGCCCAGGCACCCAGGCTGCACCAGCAGATCTCCACCTCTGCCTTCTCAAGGAAGTGCACGCTGCAAAGCAAACACACAAGCCAAACCCACTATGTTATCTAAGGAGTATCAGGTTCTTTTGCAATATCACATATTGCAATCACATTTCTATCACACTCTTCTTTCACAAATACCTGGTGTTTACCGTCAACCAGGGAAAGCGCTTCAGCTTTAACGAATCTGACAGCAGTGAGGGGGGCTGGAAAAATAAATTAACACTTGATACAGCCACCACAAATAGATACCCAGAATAAAGTGAAATACATGAAAAACCTCCTCATACTCAATCTAAACATGATGTAATGACATCAGTCACATACTCTTGCTGCTCAGTGTCTGTGACATAGTAAAAACACAATGATGTAGAGAAGGATAGTAGGTGACAACTATGTGCTATTTCTCACAATACAAGCAATTTGACCTACTCAAATAAATGATAAGGCAAATTCTTTAATGATGCATGGTTTTAGGCAAAACTATGCAGATTGAATTATATTTCATTATACTTCCCTACATAAACATTGAACCTTGCCCAAAACCTAATGTGGGGTGGGGGGGGGGGAACCAAACAAAAAACTATTACCCTTTCCTTAGAAATCCAACTCCTCAAATAATCCTAACAACCACATCAACATTCCTTTCTCTCAAAACAAACATTAAAAGGGTGTTTTCATGGTATTTTATCCTGCTCCCACAGGTCTACATTTCAGAAGTCACTGCGAATTGCCCTTTTGCAGTCACTGTCAGAGCATTTCCTGATTATATTGCGAAATTAACCATTTTGAAAAAGGGAGAGTAATTATGATTTGCAAATGTGGGAGTAAGTCCTTAGAGACAGTGATGACTCTTGACACAAAGCAATAGTATATTTGATGAAATATAAAACAGTTTGTTAACTACCCAGGACTGTAAATGAATCGCTACCAAGAAAGCGCTGATTACTTCCAACAATATTCCCCAAAACAACAAACCTCAAAAAACAATCTCATTATCAAGTCCTAACAAGGCCTTTATTCTTCTCTCTAGGAAAAGACTCCTCAATGATTCAGTAACACAAACACACACTAAATATTTTTCTGGGTCAAAGCTAGAAAGCCCAACACACCCAAGGACTGAATTTTAGACAGGAAAGTGACTGTGAAGTGCACCTACCCCTTGTGATTCATGTTTGCAGCTCAGCTGCATGATGGCTCAAGAGCATAACTACTGCTGTCAGGCTGATCTCATGAAAAGGAGGGGTATGTACAGGACAGCTGGCCAGCAACAGATGGGAATATGCTGTTCCATCTCACAGGTTGGTAGACTTCCTGTTGCAGCACATGCTGTCCAGAAGGAATTCTAATTCTAATGCAGCACCGGTCTTCCAAAGGAGGCCTGGCTTTAAGCCACAGTCAAGTCCTAGAATTCAAAGAACTTCTTAAATTGTCTATCAACTCCTTAAACAGTTCAGTCATTTATAGTACAGATCTGTTGTTTGTGTTGAGAATTAATTAGTCAGTCCTTTTAAATCTTTTCGTGTGTTTGCTTTAAGGTGAAAGGTTTTATGAGCAGAACTTGATGTAACTGCTGACAGCCTAAAATTTTTTGGCCTTGAAGAAGAAAATTATTTAATTTTCTAATAACATGATAGATGCAAAAAGGTCATCATCAGCTGCAGTCACTACGAGGATTATTGCTTTTGCTCATTCTGCTTTATAGTAACATTAGTTTTGACCACCAATTGACTTCTAAAATAGTTAAGCTGCATGAAAATCAGACTGTTGTTATTGCAATTTACAAGGTAATTAATTTATCTTTCATTCATTCTCTTAACACCAAGAATTTAATTTTTTTTGATGTTCCAAATTAAATATTGCTTAAAAACAAAAAAGTTAAACTCATTTGAAAATTTAGAGAAACAGAAATTAAGAAACCAGTTCATTCTATCCTTCTGAGTGGAAAGAAATTAATAAATTAAACATTCATGCCACTTCTCATTATCAAGGTATCTGGAAACAACTGTAGGGAGCTCATTCCATTATGCAAACTCACCCTGACCCAACTAGTCATTGTGTGTAAATGTAAAGAATTATCATATCATCTCCTAAAAATAGAGCCATTGTTGTGGATAAGGTTATCTATACCATAAAAGACAGTATTCATTTGTAGTGCTACATTCAAACCAGCGGTTAACTTATGAGACACTAATATAAATTAATGGAAAAGCAGGTTAAAGGGGATTACAAAATAGAATTTGGTTGAGAAATATTGCTTTTTTGCATTATCAACTGTGGCACTGTGTACAAAGTGATACAAGTTCACAGGGTACAACAAGACACCTTGATTTCATACTTTGTAGATGATTAGAATTTCTATGCAAACAGTGCCTGTACAATTCTATACGTACACATAAGTGTTCAATAGCATAAGTTTTTCCTTCTCTCTTTTCAAAAGGCTTTCAAGTAAAAATTATAACATATTAACAGTGATGTATAAACTCAACTCTGTAGTAAATGCTTTTTAAGCACACAAATTTCAAATTAGAAAAATGGGTATGGTCTAATATTCATTAAGTACCATTTCTGTATTATGTATTTCCCTTCTTTTAAACTAAAATATCAGTTCACAGAAATACATATACAGTCTGACATTTTGAAATGCCTCCTGACTTCAAAGAATATCTGCCTAAGAACAATCATCAATGCTTTACAGTTTCTTCCTCATTCTCAACAAGTATTTCAGTATTCAAACTAAGGGAGAGATTCTTGTGAATACTTATACACAGCATTTTAGTACTTGAGCATATTCTTACTAGACCCCACAGCAATATATTTCACTGTGCTGAGCTTTAAAGAGGGTTTTGATGAAAAAGAGACATAACTTTGCATAATATGCTCTACAACAAAAAGCACCTGGATACTCTGAGTACTCACACTAATAAAATTAATATTTAGTCTGAATGTTTACAAATATGAAGCTTAAACAAATGCAGCAAGCTAGAATTGAGTTTAACACACTCTCTAAGCCACTAATTTGTCCTCAGCACAAACCAGAACATTGATATAGTTCTACTCAGAAAAATAAGTTGAACTTGCTGAATTAAATACTGCTAGTTTAATGTTTTCTCCTTTTCTGCAACCTCAGAGCCAATCCTTTTCCTTTTTTATGGTCTCTCCACTCTTAAATTTGAGATCTACAGAATACCAACAGTTTATCAACTGTCAAATATTTTTAAATTATTATTAAAATAATTAGAAAATTCTAACCTATTATTCTCTCTAATTTCTTCACACATCAGATATTATTATTTTTTTGCATCCATGAGCTAAAATATTAATGCAAATGACAAATCATGTATCAGAATTAAAAATTTAATGTAAAAGGACAAATATAAGTATACATGCATAATTTCCATAATTTCCATAATTCATATAATTGATGCACGTAGTATATATAGCTTTTCTATCAGCAGACATCATATACACTGACATTTTTGTGATTACTGCAATGCATTAGTTATGATCTACTCTTGCTAAACATATAATATTAATTTGCTGCACTATAATGAAAGAATAAAAATTTAAATGGATATCTGAAGATGGAGCTAGTGGAGTGTTTTGTCAGTTTAAGAATCTTTAGAACCAAACATCACAGATAGCAATTTTATCTGTGGTTGATGACCACTTCCATTTGTCATCTCCTAGAAATTGATTCCATCAGTTTTTGCTGTGAATCACCAGATGGCACTTCTCCCTACTCTTAAGAGTTACCCTCTGAGCATGTAGGAGTTAGATCTGGGACAAACATTTCCAGCTGAATTGAGATGCTGTTTAGATTTTGAGATCCTTACCAGTAAAGAAGCACTTGTCTTGTTTCAATCCCTCTCTTTAACTGAAAATATTCTTTCTCAAATTAGTTGCTGTAGACAAGCTATGTCTACAGAAGTAGAAAAAAAAAAGTAATAAACCCCCCACATACTTTTGTCAACACATATGCACTGCCCTGACCAGGGACATTTTTAAATCAATTCTTTCACATTCTCCACAAGACTATATTTAAAGCTGCACTTCTAGCTTAAATAAAATAATATTGACAAAACAAAATAAAAATGTGCTGAAAACTTTGTCCATTTCTAAGCAGCATTGTAATTTCACAGCTTCTATTCTGGCTATGTTCTTCAAATAATTTCTCTTGTTTCCACATGCATTCCACAGGAAGAAAAAGCATCAGAAAAGTATGCAGTCATGACAAGAACTCTCAGTGAAGTACAACCATGATTCATTATCATCACCTACTAATAGGATATCTCAGTGGAAGCACCATAAAGTAATGTTTAAACATCAGGCAGTGATTGTTTTATGCCTGTAACTACACTGCACACACATCTTTCACTCTCCTTCTTTCCTCTGTTACATGGGTCAAGCACAGTGCTTCCTTGACTCTGGGAGAAGAGACAGGCTGAATTTGGATTTCTTCCCCCCACTCAATTTCTTTCCTCCTTGTAGCTGTTTAACAGGACAGGGAGCTGTAAATAAATTTTGTGTGGAAACCTGCAAAACCCCAGGTTTTTAGGAGGAAAGTTAAAGCAAAAGGAATTTTCTTCATACTGAAACTTCACTAAGGTTGCATGCAGCATCATGAAAAGTCATTTGTTCAAGCACGACTCCTTTACACAAGGACTTGGGGACCTCTCTACTATTACCCTGCAGCAATACCTTTCTTGTTATCTCCTGGTTTTGCTAGCAGTCAAGGCAATATTTTTAGTGTTGGAGAGCTACAGTACATCAGTTATGTATGAGAGTGGAACTTTGAGAATATTCACTGAAATCTCAACCACGGGTAAAAACAAAATATTACTTCTTTTTCGATCTTCCAACTAATTTTTAGAAACATTTTATAATATTTCATGTAGATTTATTGAGAATTATATCATAAGCAAACACAAATGAAAAAATATAAAGCAAGGTATAAAATATCCATTGGAAGTGTCTGAAGACTCCATTGAGGAGTTTTGTCTTTTTTCCTTTTTAGAATTTGACCCACTTAAGTCCAGAGCCTTAGTGTGTGATAAGCCCCTACAATGCTTCTGACATCAGAAGAGTTGTGAAGATGACAGCCAAAACTCAAGCCTCTAAGCCACCAGCCTACCCTGGTGAAATCAAAGACAGCTTTAAACTCAGTTTTGAGCTCAGCAAACAAAGATTTAGACTTTAAGCTTTGATAACAGGGATGACAAAAACAGCCCCAAAAATCACCAGGTTATCTCTATGAAATAAACTCAGCAAATTTTTCTTCAAAATTATGTATAATCAGCCATTCTAAAGCTCATGGACTATTTGCAGAACTGTTTAGGTTGGTGGGAGATTTTAGAGTTGTTATAATAAAAAAAAAACTAATTGCAAATTACTTCTGCACTTGATTCTAAGGAATCTAATAATTTTTAAGCACCTATATATGAAATGAGGCATACAACACTGAGTTCTGACATTGCAAAAGACTGAAACAGAGTTACTTTGTGTCAGTAAAATACACCCCCACACTGTTTGCTTCATAGAAACCCCTCAACGTTTATTATAAAAATCTCTGGTGTTGGAGAAGTACTGTCTGTCTGAGTGCTCAGTGAGGATGAATAACCTTCATTCCAATCCTTGGTTTCATGCAGGGGGATTATGTTATTGCTTCCCTCCCAAATCCTTATGGAAATAAGATGTTTATCATGAAGACTTGTCCTGTAAGTAAAACTGATGTTGCATTGATAAATTAGGAGTTACTTCAAAACACATGGCATTAATTATCCCTATCTGACCTAAGCTGCACTGATGCTTCCCCTTCTTTTAATTTTCTCTTTAGAAACTCATCTTTGAAGTCTTTATTTTCTCAGAAATTTTGGCAACCTATATGAACAAATATGTCCATCAAATCCATAGAGTTTGGTTTTACTGGGAATTGTCAGCATTCAGTTGTTAATCCTTGTTATAAGCTTCCAGGAGTGGACAGAGTATAAGAATATTTTTTCTTTGAAGTGCTTCACACTGTTTTGTCAATACATGTTAGATAATGTTAAAAAGCCAACAGCAAATACTGTGCAACATGTGCTGGTGCACTGACTTGTCTTGCATTTAATTAGTCAATTAGTTTTGCATGGATTACCACAGTAATCTGAAACTACCTATTGCTACTAAATAAAGCTAAAAGGAAATAGAAAAACAGCACATTACCTGGCAGAGAGCTGCTGTCCAAGACAATAATCGGAACTTGAGATACTGACCCTTTGTTCAGTTTGAACATTTAAAGACTCTTTGGAGACCTGATTGGCTGATTATCACACATGATGTTTGGACAGTTTATTTTGTGTGACCAATGGCCAAACCAACAAGCATCTCAAATTACTGAGGTGCAAGAGGTTATGAGGAAGCTCAACAATCAGAACACAATCCCTCAGAAGGATACCTTTGGTTTATTAACATTCCATCACCTGTTTAGGGTTTCATTCACAGCTTCTTTGTCTGACATGAAGGATTTTTCCTTAACAACCTCTGTTCATTTTCAAAATTCTATTTTGGTGTTATATGTAGCCTCTTAAATGAGTGCTAATGTCTGGGGACACCTTAACATAGTTTGTGTTTAATGCTCTAGGAATTCAGCAATATATGGTGAGGCTGGTTGGGAAACTGCCTTTTATGACATACACTAAGATCAACATTAATATTATTTTGTTTAATGAATAAAAAGTGTAATAAAAATGCTCTAAAGATCATCAGTAAAAGCTTAAAAGGAAAATTAGAGGCACTTAATGCAACTATCATGTTGCAAAAATCCAATTTTTTCTCATTTGGACAAAATTGTCCAGCAATTAACAGTAAGTGTACAATTAACTTAGATGTTTTTAGACTGCTCAATTAACAGTGAAAGTATAAAATACTGCATAAGCCTTTATACAGTAATTAGAAACTTTGTATTAATAAGCAGTATTAGCCATGACAATATTTAAAAAGCTGTGTTTTGCTGGAGATAATGCAGAATTTGCTGTAGAGCTCCAAAAATTATTTTCCATTATTTCTTAAATTTTAAAAAAACCTCACTATTTTTGTATAGGAAAAAAATGAAATAATCTGTAGAACTGATGATAGAATAAATATATTACAAGGTAGGTTGTACTTAAGACCAGATCCTACCTTCACTTAAAAACTCTGAGCAAAATGCTTTTCAAAGTTCACATCAAAAGCCCTTTCTTTGCAAATGCAAAAATATTCTTAACTATATTGCTGGAAAATGAGGCAACAAGGTGTGCATGTCCTCACAATTGTTATTTTTTATCAGTCTCACACACCATACTTGCCTTGACCCAAAAAATGATGGAAAGGATGAAACTGCCTGGCCAAAAGAAACAGAAAAACAATGTGATGACTCAGGCTGGAAAAATATTAAAGCTTTTTCTTGTCCTAGATATTCACTAAGCAACAGATATTAAAACCTCAAAGCTCTTAGAAGTGCTTTGTTTGGGAATTTCTGGCTGCCTCTGGGACAGATTTTATGGGCAAACTGCTGTTACTTTCACTACCCACCACTTCAAATGTTCATAGGCAAGAAAGCAATTCTCAGAATAAATTTCTTAATCTATATGAAAATAATGACACTAATGACAATCTGCATTTCTGGGATGTGTGGCAATCTCACGTGAAAAGTGAAACAAGGTCTAGAATTACTTAAAGTTAACCCAATAGGAGACTTGCTTAAAGAAAAAGACCAGCCTAATCATGAGAAAATATTATCATTTAATTGATCTCTGTATTGTCAAAACTTTAATTTGAATCTGAAACAGTTCTTTTGGGAAGAATAAAACATACTGGAGATAACACAGTGGCAGTGATAGGTGAGCCTCTAATGCCAAACTGTGAGGAGGATACTTGCAAGGGTTGTTCATCTCATCACTGAGGACAACAGCAGGAAGGGAATGTGTTTGCTGACACAAGCACACAAGAAGGGGACAACAAAGGAAGTAAACATGGGTTGCTGAACTCTGACAAAGACCCTGCAGTGACAACAATACCACGTTTCCTATAATTGGAGTGAAGTAGGAAAGGAGGCATTGTTACTGCTGGACACCTTCTGTTACATTTTGACAGCTTGTGTTTAGTCCCGGGTGCAGCTTCTCACTTGTGTCAGCAAAGCTGCTCTCCCCCACTGTGCCCACAGGCCCTTCCTTCCACAGGATCCTTGTCCCTCCCCAGGCAGGGGAAGAGAAAATCACCGCTGGCCCCACGATTTCTGCTCCCGTGAGAACCAGCCACAAAGGATGGGTTAACAGCAGGCACCACTGCAGTGTCTCCAGGGATGCTGACCACAAAGGCCACATGAGCAAGCACAGCACAGCACACACTTGGCATCACCCTGGGGGACCACACCTGCCTTTTGTCCATTGACTTCAGACAGCAATAAGGACTCAAGTCTGTGCCAATCCTGCGGTTGAGCTTTTTAAATTCAGGGAACCAAGCACGAGGTAGAAGGTCAGAACTAC
The DNA here is from genome assembly GCF_023055355.1 of Agelaius tricolor. Taxonomy (NCBI): domain Eukaryota; kingdom Metazoa; phylum Chordata; class Aves; order Passeriformes; family Icteridae; genus Agelaius; species Agelaius tricolor. The sequence goes on from NW_027269263.1 coordinate 38,649,092, forward strand.
CACTAAGGTGTACTTCTAAGTGACAGAGCTAATTGGCATGGGCATGCCAGTGGCAGACAGCTGACCTGCAGTCCACTGTCAGCTTGAACTTGACAAAAACAAAAGTTAATACAGTCTTGGACCATTGTCTGTATAAAAACATATCAATATCAAGAGGGCTATTACTCAACTCACCATATGAGACCCTATCCAGCAGTGTATTTTGTGAAGAATAATGCCAGTGGAATTTTACATCTACTACCAATCCAGCTACTCAAGAGCTCCTCTGAGAAGGGTGCCTAGAGCTGGCTCAGTTTTTGCACCTTGCTGCCCCTTCACTCATAGGCACATATTAAATGTAACTATTCCTCCCTGGAAGAGAGCCAGACACCAAAAAGAGAATTACTTTTGGGATCTTCAGGTTAAACCATTAAAATTGAAGTAAACTCATCATAACCATTTAGTCTGGCGGCTGATGTGAACTTCGGCTCAGGTATTCTACACACTAACATCTGCTTTACTACTTCTTTTTAGTGGCACATGAAAAGAAATAACCTTTACTGCATATGGTTGAGTGCTACCATTTATACTACAGCACAATTTTTCCTCCTGTCCCAATCCAAGCCTTCTTCAAAGAATGCCCTAAATTATCAGTGGCAATAAAACCTAAAGCTATAAAGCAGCTTGTTCTAATAATGGATGTTTGGTCATAAATTGTTTTCTTTTGGCGTGAATTTTTACTTTTTTTTTTTTATAACTCCCTGCAAAACCCAAGGTACTGGGTGATAATCTTCTTTTCTCCTACTAGCATATACTCAAGATTTACACATTTTAGAGAAGATTTAAGCTTGTGATACAGATCTGCAAGATATTCTTTGACTTACACATAATTTGATGTTTCTTCATTTAAGGGAGCAATCCATCAGAACAATATTTTGACATTAAGAGTGCTGACATCTGCATGTGATCTGGATATGGAGGTTTCACTTAAAATCAGTGGGCAGAAACAAAGTTCTGGGATAGCTCTCCCTGTCCTGTTTTAGACATGTAAGCTCTAACAAAACAAAATGTGGCCTACAAGTGCCTATATCTCTCCATTATTTAAAGTACATCTGGAAAAGTTTTCAATTATAGATGCATATCCTACTGAAGTCTGTGCTTGGATGAATCCAGCCCTATATATAAAGTTGTAATACAATTTTTTTGTATTGCAGTGGATTGAAAAAAAATGACCCAGTCCCTTCTTCCATTTCAGTATTTCTAAATCATAAGTATGTTGGGGGAGGTAGGACAAGGGTTACCCTGTTGGCTTATTTAGCTCTTACAAAATAAGAAAGTGAAAAATGTATGCTCTAGATTCTAAAAATGTTCTTTCCATCTTCTTTGAAACTGATCCACAGCTTACTAGCACGATGTTGAAATCTGAAATTCTGCAATCTTTTCTGTACTGTTGAGAAAAATATGTCCAGTTTAGCTGAGTATTGCAACTCTGAAAAGCATGTGCTGCAAGACCCAAATTGTGTCTCTGTGTTTGTAAAATGTGCAACTCAGGACTGTTGGTTCACAAATATTTTTGTGGTTGTCATGGCTTCATAGAAGACAATTTATGGAAGGTGCAGACAAACTATCTTGTGCTTTGCATACCACAGACAACTATCTTTTTGAAAGTAAATCTTCAAGTCAAGTCTTATGCAAAAAAGTGTAAGAAAGAGAATCACTGCCATATTAAGCAAAATAATGACAAATTTCATATGTGGAATTTTAAATGACAATTTACTCAATTAAGTCACTGGATAAAACAATTAAAACTTGAAAGAATGTTCAATGTTTTACACAACAACACAGAGGACAGCTTACCTCATGTAAAGGCTGGACTCTTGCCCAGATCCACAGAATTGGAGGGATCATTTTTAGAGCCAATTTGTGACTGCACTGATTAAATTGCTAACAAGACATCAATTTTTATAATGCATACACACTTTGTCTCATATTTTTGTGACATTTTGTGAGATTGTATTTCATAATATCTGAATATGTGGTATTCTACAATTCTATAAAAGTATTAAATACAATTTCTTCCAAATGTGAAATAGAGGCAGCAGAATAGATTTGATTCACAAATTTTGAGGCAACAAAACAGGCTGTCTGTGATGATGTAGATACCAAATATGCATCAGGGACTGCTCAAAAGTTAACAAAAAAACCCTAACTGTTTGCCCAAGATACTGCCAAACCTTTTTGAATAAGTCCAAGAATTCCATAGAAGATCCCTTTGCAGAACAAAAACAAAAGCAATGCTAATTTAAAAACTACTCTCTGTGAATTATTTGAAAAGCATTAAAATGCAGCCTGAACTTTTGTTGGCTTGGATAACTGCAGACACACAAGATCTTGAGTAATTAGACATGCCATAGGGTGTGCCAGTACACAAGTTTGAGTGTGTTAGGTATGAAGGAAATACAAATCTGAAAGGCATGTTGCACATCTCATTGCCCAACGTCCCAGCTTTTTGGTTGCTTCACAGCACCCTTTCAAATGAGCCAGACACACTGATGGGTTAAAAACCACCTGTGCACAAGTCACAAACACAGAGGTTAAAGAGAAATATCAGTGGTTTCCTTCTCACCCACCAGTACATTAATGCTCACTGCAATGGTACTGTAATGAAAACACACTCCCCCACCAGCCCCTTAACCTGCCAGCCCTCTCCACCTGCAGACACTGCCTCAGACTGCTCCACAGATTGCCCACTGCCCTCCCTCCACTCTTCCTCCCTAATCCCCCAGCTTCACCCCGCTGTCTCGCCACTCCTTGCTCTAACCGCTCTAGTAGCTCAAAAACATGCCAGCATACAAAGTCCAAGGTAAGGAAAAACTACTCCACAAATGACTTACAGCTTCTTCATCACAAAATTGGTACTTTAGGTTTCCCCTGGTTCCTTGATTTCCTTTCAGTTGTCCTCACTATCTTGTATTTAAATGTGTCTGTACGAATGCATAGATAATCGTACAAGAAATAAAAGAATACAATACCTTAGAAGTAACTTTTAAGGCTACTCTGTCAGGGCAGAGTTTTGCTGTGATTATTTGAATATTACTTTCTGCCTTAAATAAAGAAATTTAGACTTAGTCACTAACATTCTTACTTTTTTTAAATGCTGCAGTAGCTCATGAAGATCAAATATGTTCAACTCATTAATATATGATGGTAATTTTCCTCTTTTGGTCAGATCACTTAGGTGCTTATACAAATTCCATTTCTTTGTCTTTTATAAATTATTTGTGAGAGAGTGTATTTCTTAGAGTACAAAATCTTTTTTCTATTCAGATCAGATAATGTATGTGAGCCTATTCAGTGGAACTGAGTGTGTACATGAGGCTGAGTATTAGAAACTAAAGGGTGTTTTTCAGAGGGGAGAGGATGCTGTGAGGACATTGCAAAATAAAAGTGAAAAGGATAATGAGCTTGAATGCAATAGTACTATTGGCTTTACTAGCATCATAATTTTTAATGGCATGCATCTTTTGAAAGCCTGTACCTCTTACTTTTAACTTAGCAATCTTTGTCATTGCACAATTATAATGTTGAGCAAAAAATACTTGTTTCTCACCTGCAAGAAAATGCAAGATGTTCTCCAGCTTGAAAGTTTATGATTTATGTACAGATATATAAGTTGCTAAATATGTATTATATTTGTTGGAGGTTCACTCAGATTTTCATCTGGATTTGGACCCTGATTAAGAGAGGCATTTAAAACAAGTAAGCAGTAAGTGTAGTTATATGCTATAGTGGGAAAATTACAGTTGTACTTAGGTATGTATTACTAAAACAGACAAGCATAGTGATTAAAATATTCAGCAATTGAAAAGTAGTTTTGTTTATAGACAAGAAGGAGATACAACTCAAACTGATTAAAGGCTGTAATATAAGGTATTTCTACTTTGCCTTAAAGGTCAGCTATGCTGGCAGAAGTTTTCCCTCCGGCAGGATCAGCTCTTGACTGTAGCATCTACAAAGCTAAAGCAGGTTTATTTAGTAGGTAAAAATCCACGCAAATCCTGACAACTGAGGGTACTCAGAGGACAGAAACATTTTATGCAACTCCCAGCAGGCCTGAACACTGCAACAACAGTGTTTTTGTAACCCTAACCCTAACCTTTCCCTTATAGCTTGCTTTTCTTTTTTGCACTCTGGACTCATCAGTTTCTTCCAAACCACCCCAACTAGGTCTATTTGAGATAAATACAACATTCTTAATTGCCACAGGTGAAAGATGCAGATCACTGTACACTTTCACTGTAGCTCTACAGCAACAGGTTATTTTAGAGGTGGTGTCCTGGTAACCTTAACAGTAACACAAACCACCTCCCAAAGGCCAGCCCAATGTTCACAGCTCCATCTATTTTACTTATGCTGCAACATTTTAGGATTCAAATTAAAGGCAGTGCTTTGACAACCTCCACTTTTAGGCACAGTGTGCATTTTAGGTAGCTCATGCTGCCGTGGCTTTCCTCAAAAGCAGAATATTGCATTGCTGGACTGCCTGAGAATTAAAGCCCAGTAACCTGATAGTTTATATCATTCCCTCCTTCTTTCTCTACCTTCAACACCTTGTGTCTTTTCACTGCTATGAAAAGCCTTCCTACTCCTGCTTAAGGAATCACTGCAACACCCTCTGGATATTATCAGTTCTCTGAGAGATAAAAAAAAATAATTAGAAACCATCTTGAATATGCTTTTCTCTCTTTAGGACAAGAGTCTCTTTTGGTTCCTGTTTGCAGCCCATTTCTACCCTCAGCAGGGCCCAGATAAGCAGCTCTCCCAAATGAAGAAACAAAGAGGGATTCCCTCTGTCAAAATCACAGAAGCAGAATAAAATGCGCCTGGGAGCATGAGTTCAACCAAATATAAAAGGTTCTGTGCTCAGTGGGGTTTGGTTAAATAAATCAGGTCCAAACTTTTAGGAACACAAACACAAATCATTCCCTTCTCAATGGAGTAACAGAAACAAACACACCAAGTTAATGAACGCAGCAGGGATTGACCAAACAGTTCAAACTCCCCTTTGGAACAGTGCAAACAGCTAAGAAGCAAGCAGCCTTAGCCTCTTGGCACAGGAAAACAAAACATGCTCTGCTTTGGTTGGATGACTAAAAAATTCCTTGATTACAGGAGTCCTCTATTCTAAAATGAGGAACTAAATTTACTATTAAATGCTGACTAAAGATTCATCCATTCAGTTCTGACAGCTCACATGCCAAGTCAAAGTATTGGCACTGAAATGTCTCCTCCAAGCATTTGATTCTGTTGTTTTCATAGATGGTCCAAATTCTGCATCTCTTCACACTCCTGTACTGCCAACATCACCCATCAGGTACCCACTACTCCTTCTATGCACCTGGTCACAGAGGTTCCAAAGAGGTCAAAAGGATCATATGGAAAATACATACACATGTATATATGGTACTTATGGCTGCTTACTACAGGCTGTAAATACCATACTGCAACACTAGGACTTCCCAAAACATCAAAGTAATATAATTGCAGCCTTCCAGGGCTTTCTTCATTTCCCCACTTCACCTCCTAGTATGCAACATGTTGCATAGTTCTTCCTGTTTTCACATCACCTTGTGTATTTGTATATATATATATATATATGTAATTTTTACTACTGGAAAACTATCTACTCACTCATGTATATTCAGCTGCCATATTGAGAAGTAAATGCTTCCTTCAGACTACACCAGAATGCAAGATTTTCTGCAAATACAACAGCTATAACTGCTGTTCAAAGTACTTATAGGACAGGGTGTTCAAGATACAGTTATAACTTCTGCTTTCATCCAGTACATGTTCATTAGTAGAGGGAATTGATTAAAAAGTAGGATTTAAGCTTCAGTTATTAAGAGATAACAACCTACTTACCCACGATCCACTAACACAAAAATTAGAGAGCCTAATTTAGGTGGCTAATTTAGGTATCACAAGAGTAGAGTCCTGCATTAAAAAACTGTTGTATTTAGACATCTGGGATAAAACTGGTAAATGGGGGACAAGAAAAAAAATAAGGAAGAAATTTGCAACTACCTTATTAAAGTTAAAAACATATCCTGGATACTTAATAAAACATATAATTATGTGCAATTAAACTATCAATTTAAGTATAATGATTCCAAAGTAAGCTTGGATATGACAACTAGTACAGCTTTGCTAATTTTTCAGGAAATACATACATGAAAAAAAAAATCATGGCCTCATAGCTAAAGTACATTTTCATTGAGAACAATACAATTTAAGTCACTGTTTTACATATACAATATTTCAGCAATTCTGAAGTGTATCCAGAACTGCATGCTCATTACCCAATTAAGCAACAACATTTCATTAACACCTGTCTATGCTATTACACTCAAAAGAAGAATCTATTTTAATTGTGGAAAGGACAGGCTTCTGTATCCTATTATTATACTATTCATCAACAACAAAAACCTTCCTGTGGCCAACAATTAGAATAAAGAAATCATAAAAGCAAAGGGCAATATACTCTCTATTCCTTTCTCAAAAAAAAAAAAAAAAATAAAAATCAGAATACAACTAAAACCTGCTCTGACTGAAAACATGACATGTCATTCCACTTCTGCTAGGCTAAAGATATCTGTCTCTGTGAAACTCCTCAAAACACTATTTCCCCAGGTTAACGTGTTCTCCCATCCACTCTGTTTTCACCTTCTAATGTGTCATTCTTCCAAGGCTACATTTTTTTCTGGAGCCTAATAATGTCACTGGAAAGGAAGAATTAAAAGCCATAAGGATAAAGAATGCAAACATATGTAACTCTACATATAAAAATAGCATGGTAAAACATCAGTACTGGTAACTATGGAGGAGCGTCATCTGTATCCTATGAAAGGTGTCCTACAAGTGACAATTGCCACTGGCAGTTTAAGTTTTAGTGTGGAAAACCCAGTATCCTAGTAGGATGAGAAGAGTAGAACACTCACTTGCTACTGTATCTTGGTTTTCATTCTAATAAATGGGGAGAAGGACAAAGTTCTGACCAAAATAAAAACAGGAATGGCAGAGAAGGTGGACACATTAAAGAACTTATTTGGAAATAGAGACATCATTTTGGTAATCATTATGAGAAATAATTTCCATTGAACCTAATCAGGCAAGTCAAAGCAAGCAATCAAAAAGAGTACATAACGGAGTCTTAAGAATCAGTCAAAGAGTCTCTTCAACCATTACAGGGTGTAAACCATGAATAATTCCTTATAACCCAGTAGAACTGCACCACAGGAAGGGAGCTCCAGCAAGGACCTGGAGTCACAGAAAATGAGGAAATGCCAATCAAGCAACACTGACATATTAATTGACTGAGAGCAATCACCATGGTGCTTTTAGGTGTCATCTAAAAATGCCCTTCCTGGATTTCTCTACTTCATGTGATCTTGGTCTTTATATTCATTAGCTTAAAAATCACTTTAATTATTTTCATGAAGCTAAAACTGAAACAGATCACAGGCCATGCAAGGCACTCATAATGTTCTAGTATTATTTTGTATGAATGAGGAAATGAACTAAATTGAAATAATGCACCCCTATTTTCAGCATGACTACAAAAAAACATTTCTTTTTGAATAACTACATGAGAAAAAAACCCCTACCTTATGCCTCTAGCCAACATAATTGTATCTGCACATGAAAAAGAAAACAGGCTCTCTTTTTTCCTATTCTTCACAAATATAAAGCATACTTCACATTCAGTAAATACAGGCTATTATGGCATATTCTTTTCTACCTATATTCTTTATATATACAACCTAGAGGTCAAAAAATACAAAAGCTTTTTTCATTCCTTGCTAAAATATGTTGTTGTGGTTTCTAATCATGTGCTATTGAGTCCCCTGATTCACCTTTTGTAGTGTTGGTGAGAAGAAGGGAAAGAGGCTGCCTAATGGAAGATAAGGAGTTAGGATCCCTGTGTGATAAAATGAGCAGAGCTCTTACAAATTCCTCAGGGCAGAAAGGAATCCTTTAATTTAGTACTATGTACAAATTATTTTAAAGATGTGCATTCTAAAAAGGGGCTGGTAATAAGAAAATGGGCCCATTGCCACCTTCAGTTTCCAGGAGAGATTTCCTTCCATAGTCTATGCAGCTCTCTCCACCTGCTCTCAGATGCAACCCCCTTGCTCAGCCTCCTTGAATCTTTGTCCTAGGCACACTTTCTTCTGTCTTTGAAACCAGTCTTCAGTTCTATTTTGCAGTATATATCTCAAAAATTTTCATTTCTACCATCAGCAGGAGGCACTGCTGGGAACACAGGGTCCACAATCCAGATTCAGACCCAAAGCCATCCCCAGCAGAGCATGCAAAAGCAATTAAGTTCTAGAAAAGATCTGTTCAGTGGAAAGTATACTCAGCAAAGGCTGAATTATCAAGGAATTTAGCACATAAAATTCCAATTGTTAAGAAATCAGACACTTACATTACCAAGGGGAGTTGATTTGCATCATTAAGTTGTTCTTTTCTTGGCTTCTTTTGTGAACCTGCCCTGAGGGCCATATCAAAAATGCAAACCATAGGAGCTCAATCTAGTAATGACAACTCCTATGGCATTTTAATTCAATAGCACAGGTAACTGCTGAAATATCCCATATTTTTATCCAATTTCTATCTCTCAATAAGATCAGCAAAGAAAATCAGCTATGTCTCTCAGAGATTGTTAAAGCTGGTAGCTTGAATACAGTCTTGTATCACTTCAAAACTTTTCATCTTCACCACCAAGTATTTATATTGTTATTCCAGAGATTTGAAAAGAATACCACATACAACCTAATTTCTAATGTTTAAAAAACCACTTTAATACAAGTAATTACAAAAGCATATGCTGTAAGTAAGCATATGCTCATTTCTCTGTCTGAAATACTAATCAAATACATTGCAGTAGGAACTAGCTATGTTAAAAAAAATCAAATATGCATTTTGTATATATACTTTCACCATTTTTGTCAGCACAAAAAATGGGGATTTCTTTTTGGTTTCTTTCTTCAGATGTTTTTAGTACTTTAAAAGAAATACTTGTTCTCTGCATTTCTTGATTTCAGAACACACAAACTGAGAAGTAAAGCTCCATAGGTGATACTATGAAGTTACAACTCACACATGGATAAATTGAAATTTCATCTTTTTTTTCTCTTTTTTGCTTGTACCATGGACTCCAAGAGTGTTGAAGTGATGAATGGCAAGCAGGAATGTTAAAACCTTAACCTATTTCTATGGGGGGAAAAAATTAATTTCTATCTTTTGGGATGACGTACTGCTGTTTTGTGCCTGATTTTAATAATTTTGATTAAAACTGTGGACCATATGGAAGAGGCAATGTACCTCATTGCATTGTCATTACCACCACTGTAGTGACAGAAATGCTGAAGTTCTTTGATGCCAAGCACATCTTGAACATCATTACAACCCTGTGTGGTACGTGCTATCCCTGGGTGCCAAACTTGGGAATGTTGCCAATGGTTTGCTAATCCTGCATGATGGAAGGGCACTCCACAATGGTCACACCTGAAGATGCAGCAGGAGTCTGCTTGCAGGTATGGGAAGATGAGCTACTCTGAAGGACCAGAACTTTAAAAATATATAAATAAAAAAAAGCTATGAAATACTGCATTCTGAGTCGTCTTCTGTGCAACATGCTTTCTGAACCTTGATTATCACCTACATGAGTCTTCCACTGGAAAACCTTAAAGAAAGATAAAAGTGAAATAACTACCAAGCTTGCAGTCAAAAAAATTGGAAAGTGTTTTTTTGGGGGGATACAAAAATTCATGCTGAAAGACAATAAACACTTTTTAAACAATTTTGCACGTTTGGGCCATTCCAGTCTGCACAGTTTTATCCTTTGACTGTTTTTTGCAGAGTTTGATACGGTCTTTATCTTTCGTAACCATAAGAAAATAATGTCAAATCCACATATTCTCAAATATTCCAACTTCTACAATATTTGGACATCCTGTGGTTTGTTGACAGGTGACTTAAAAATACAAGTTTCCTACAGTATAAAATTCATAGCAAATTTTATATGATTTACACTATTATTCAAAGCACTGTTTTTTTGTTGGGTGGAACTGAAATACAATCAATAGTTAACATTCAATAATCATGAAACCAAGTTGAAAGAAAATGCATCAGCACTAATTAAGGAAAAAAAAAAACAAACCAAAACCAAAAACCTGGCTTAAGTTTGTTCTCTAGTGCTCCCTGCCTTTATGAATTAAAATTAATTCCATTTCTTAAGATCTTAAGTCTTACAACTACAAAGGAAAAGAGTATATTGTGATAAGGCTCAATTCTTTTCCATTAATTTCCTCCTTCACTTTTGGAAACCTTCTAAAGTGGCCTAGTCATGTTCATATCCTTTTGGAAATGCTTATTCGTTTTTATCAGCTCTTCATGGAAACCTCTTCATTTATATCAAGCTCTTCATATAAGTCATAAGACAGAAGAGCACTGTGTCCCAAAAATAAAAAGTACTAGCATGGAACTGGAAGCTTGACCTTGAAAACATATAAATAAAGGAACTACTTAAAGACAACACATGAACCAAAACTAAGATCAACAAAAGGATCTAATGATGATGAATCTGCCTCCTCACCATCACCACCCCCCCCGCCCCCCAAAAAATACTGTAAATTAAAAATCTTAAGATTGCAAAGATAAAAATCAACCGATAAAGACTGTGACTCTTTCTAGTTCATCAGCCACTGTGACCTAGTTAGATAACCCTTTGCTCTTCAATAGGAGTTTAAGAAGATTTTGATTGCTTGATCATAAGACCAAGAAAAATAAAAAGATATTGGATAGACTGTAAAGCCAAATAGAGCTGCACAGTCAGTTTGTCCAACATCTTTAAGCCACGGAATATTATCCTCTTACTCCTGTAGACAAATTCCTTTTGTTTGAATATTGCAAACATTTTTCCAAATGTTCCAAGATGCACAATAAAATTAGAGAAGTTGGCCCAACAGATCACAAATACATGCAAGTCAAGGAATGCAGGTCTGGACTGAGATGTGTATGTGGGACTCTGCCAGTTCCTCGTGTTCATTTGACACATAAAACAGTTGGTCAATGACATCATATTTTCCTATCCAACCTCCTCCTTGGTGCTGTGCAAACATTATGCCATATATATATATTACACAAACAGATACAGAAACTGCTAACCTTCTTATCAATGATTTATAGCTATGACCTAAAAATTCTAATAAAACTAAAGATAATCACATTTTTTGCAATTATACCAACCTTGAAACATAAAATTCATTTTACAACACAGATTATTAACATGGCCCAAGAACCTTCTTCTTGATTCTCACACAAGAAATTTGACAGCCTAAATTCTGGCAAATGGTGTTAAGGGATACAATTTAATTGAGAATTATATTCAGGCACTATCCTTGCTAAAGCAAACTTGTCCTCAAGAAAAATGCAACTCTTCAAAAGCATCATGTGATTCTGCAATAGAAAATAAAATCAGGTAAGTCATAGCCTCTTCTCTTGAAATAAAATGGGTCCAATAATAACCATATTTACTGGAAATAAAGCCACCTCCTCATTGCAAAAAGAGGACAAGATAATTTACTTAAGAAACAAAGATACAAGAGAGGACTTTTTTTTATTAAGAAAAAAGAAAAACACTAAGTGCCAGGGGGGAAAAAAATCAAGAAATAGAAGTATGATGTAGTGAACCACATCCAAGAAAAAAGAGTAATGAAAGAAAAACATTTTAAAAAACAATAGCTCGTGATTCAATAAATAGTTTTTTTCTCTCCCTTAACTTGCCTGCCCATAAATTTAGGCTGCCCAAAGATCTCCTGCCCTGATAAAACTTGGATTCTAGAATAAGAATTCTGCCATAGCAAGAGCTGAGTGAGCTTAAATACATTATACACTACAGAGAAATGACAGATGAAATTAGGTTAAAGAGCTGGAAGGAAGTTTTTTAAATATACTATAACAATGCATTTATTTACAATGGAAATTGCTGAAAAAGCATTCCTTCACTCCTTACTGCAGCTGCAGAGTCACAATATTTAACTACACTCTGGTTTCTTTTTGATATTTCCTTTTGTAATATTTCAAAGTCTCCTCCTTTACACATAAAATACTGTACAGATCAGTGTATCACAACACAATCCAAAGAGTTTTCCTATCTATAAAACATGCGAATTTGGTTTTCCACCATGCATAAAGATGTTCCATGAAGATCACAGTTCATATTAAGGCTATTCTACATCTCCATAATATAAATAAAATCAGGTTTTCTTCGCTATCAGAATTATTAAAAGCCTCAATAAAATAAAAACCATAACCTCCAGTCACCCCTCTGCCTATTCAAAATTATTTGAATTGAATGTTTTGCTTTGAAGCCACTTACATTGTAACCACTGCTGTAAACTAAGCTAGCTGGGCCCTTGAAGACACATGGAGTTACAGTTCTGTAATGAATTGCACAAATAATAACAAACATCTCAAGTATAATCTCTTCTCTGAATGGATTCCATCATGTAGGAGTTCAGCACTTAGGCTCAAGTACACTATTCAAAGTTAGTAGACAATAATGCAAGGAGAGAGGAGAGAGCCGATTTAAAAATAACAAGGGAATCACTTATGCATTATTCCCATATTTACTATTTGTACATAAAAGTATATCTCACTTTTATTGAATTATTTGTCAGTTTCCTCCTTCTTTTAAATATAAGTGTACATCCCTCTGTCTCAATGACTAACTTTTCTGTCATGATTCATGTAGACAGAGCTAAAGCTCTCGAGTTGTTGGCTCAGTTGGTGTGTGATAAAGTTCATGGCCCCATTCCTGCACTGGAAGCCACAAACACCTTTTCATTACTATTTGATCAGTAACTTGAGAACCACAGATGGGAACCACTATGGAAACATGAGCAATTATTATGGAGACCAACAAAATTAGAATGGACATCTTCATGAGGTACCAGCTTTCTTTAGCTTCTCTCTTTTTACCAAAACACCTTTCAACAGCAATTTCAGTAAGAGCCCTTTAATGAAAGCTCAGGCTGGCACTGGAAAATCCAGGTATCAAGGTATCGCAAACATTTTTCTGCTTTGTTTTGTTTTCTTATTGACCTCACTGGAAAAGCAATGGAGAATTTGTGTCAGTTCTGTGACCCTGCAGGACTGAAAGATAATGTGCTTTCACAGAAGTAGAAGGGGACACTAGTCTCTGAAACATGAACAGGGTAAGTTCTCAGACTCTCCTATGACTTACTGCCTTTTAGGGGCCACTTCAACAGCGATGAACCCTCAACAATTGCTCCCTGCCAGGGAGACTCTTCAGACCATTGCCTTCAAGGACTGTGTGCTAGCAAAGGTCAAGTAAAGAGAATTATGGAGGACTATTTTCGTGGCTCTGGTACTACTTACACCAGGACCTCTGTACACAACCATTAACTAAAGCCAACAGCGTTTCGAGATAACAACGCAAGAGTCGCGGAACTCGGAGCAGCCCAGAGCACGGAACAGCAGCTGGCACGGAGCAATAGTGGCTCCATCCAGATCCACCTTTTCCAAGGTCACCTCGCTCAGAGCTCCTTGCAGGCCCGTGTCTGATGACGGCAAGCGCGGCGGCACGGCTCGTGCTCCGCTGCTCTCCGCCCACATTTCCCGGCGGAGTGGCCGGGGCGGGGGCCGCGGACGGCGGCTCCGTTCGGGTGGGCGCGCTGGCAGGCTCGCCGCCCCGCGGGGATGCGCGCAGCGGCGCGGGGGCGGGATCGCGCCTCGCTCCCCCCAGAGCTGCGGCCTCAGCCCGGCCCCGCCGCCCGCCTTCCTCCCTGCCCCGCTGTCAGAGCCGCCCGCCCGCGTGGCAGCGGGGCACGGCGGGGCGTGCGGCGTCTCCCTGCGGTGCCTGCTTTGGTACTGGGGGTACAGCTGCGTCCCACGCGGTGTCCTTCCTTCCGTCCGTCCGTCCATCCATCCATCTATCCATCCATCCATCCATCCATCCATCCATCCATCCATCCATCCATCCCTGAGTGGGCGGCGGCTCCTGTGTGTGTGTGACTGACAGTGAGGCGCGCACAGCGCGGGGGCAGCCGCTCGCACGCAGCCCGCGGGGGCCACGCCGGCGCGCCCCGGCTGCGGCAGCCGCTTCTCCGTCCCCCGGAGCCCTCCCCGGTGGGGACAACCTCAGCGGCCTCGCTGCTCGTCCTCCTCCTCCTCCCTCCTGGCGGGTAGGTTACATTACCTGGTCTCTAGCTCGGACTGGATCTAATCCCGCGGCCGCCGCCGGCTCGTCTCCCGGCCGCGGGGGTGAGTGGGGGAATTAATTTATTTATTTTCCATGAGGTGTCCTCTGCAGCGGAGTAGCGGCGGGAGAGCCCGGGCCGGGCGGCAGGGAGGGAGGCCCGGGTGCTGCTGTCCCGGGGGTGCTGCCGGGGAGCGGCCGAGGCGTTCAGCACCGGCGCGGGGGGGCGGGGGCTGCGGAGGAGACGCCTCCCGGGCTGCCCAACCCGGCTCCGCGGGGCTGGCGGGGGCGCGGCGCCCGGCCCGGGGAGAAGGGGATGGAGACAGCGCCAGCGCGGGAGGTGGGACAGGACGGGATGTACTGGGCTGGGGCGGGCGGGCAGCGCCGGGCCCTGTGGCCCTGGGGCGGCCGTGAGCGCTGCCCGCCCTCCTGCCCGCCCCGCCGCACCCGGAGCCCCTCGCACGGAGCCGCGGGGACGGGAGGGCACCTCGCTTCTGGCAGCGAGAAACGTGTCCATCCCCCCCGTCCCACCCCGATCTCCTCCTCTTCTGCACTGAGGCTGCCAAGTATTTCACATTAAAGGCAGTTTGCGCTCTCTGGTCCACAGAAAGTCTAAAACACGCTGTATCAGTTTCCTCCTGCTCGGGGGAAAATAAAAAGTAAATTAACTGAATTCGTTTTGTGCTCAACGCAGGACCTTCGCCTTCTGAAACGGGAACTGAAATTTGGCTCGTCAGCATCGAGTTGCTGATGAAAATCTTGGTCACCTCAGCATTTGCCGGTTTTTGTCTCCTTAAGAAAAAAAAGTTATGAGAAGTGTTTTGTATGTATGATAAGCATATTTATGAAAGTGACCGCTAAATTATCCAGAAATCCTGTCCTTAAGGCTAAAAACCTGTAAGGAAATAAACATAATCATATAATTGCATAATTAAAACCTTTACCATAATACCTATTCTCGACTAAAGGTTGCACATTAAGTGCAGTACTTAAGTACTTTGACGAGAGTAATTATAGTTGTTGACATTGTGTTGTGAAATGTACAAAAAATGTTAATATCGTATTTAAAAAAACAAACAAAACAACTTGATTTCAAGCACTTTGTGCACTTAGTTAGAGCTTAATGATCAGGATCATATGGGCATGTTAGGAACTGAGACTGCCTGTGCATGGACAGGCAGTCCATGAGCTGTAGTTGGGAGTAATGTAGTTTCCTGAGCTGCCAGTAAAGGAAGGAAAGACTTGAACTTGTGCCGTTTATTTTTGTCTGTTTATTTTCCATTAATAACATTTGAATCTTTTAGCTAGAATCAGCCACAATTAACAAAAAGTTTTGAAAAATAATCTGGAAAAGAGCATATCACCCTTCAAAAAACCAGCATCATGAATGGTAATTACATGAAAGAATCCATCCACGGACAACTGCTGTCTGAAGCACAAATTAATAAAAATCAGGTTTCTTTGTCTACTTTTCTTAATAATTGATTTGCTTTTATGTGACAAGTGTTAGGAACTTTTCTATGTTTTAAACTGTAACCATTAAATCAGAAGACACAGACCTGGAAATCTCAGTAATGTAACATTTAAGCATTCCTTCATTCTTTAGGATGTTACTGTTATTATTTACATATCATCCATTTCCAGGCCAAGTTTTTCAGATTCAGGAGGGAATACTTTGTCACATGTCTGTAAAGCAGCCAGCTCTCTACAGTCTCTGGGCAGATTCTGGCACTGTACTCATAAGGAACAGTAAGTAGTTCACTGGTAGAGAGGGCAAACACTGTTCTTCCTGAAACAAACTGAGCAGCGTGGAGTCAATTTGTGACATTGCATAAGCTAAGTAGTACTTGATTTATGGATCTGAGTCCAGGGGCGTTTTTAGGAGCAAGCACTGCCAGGGCAGTGAGTAGAAGTCACAGTTGTGTTACTTAGGTAGCAACATCAGCCATCTCTTGTGCAAGTGTGTCAAAGGAGCCTGTGCCCAGCCCGCTCACAGTCACTGTCTGTCCTGGCAGCACTACAGGCTTTGGAAGACCAAGGACCCACAAGGGGCCCACTAAGCCTGTTGGAGGGGAGAACAGACACTAAGCCAGGACTCTTGGGCAGGCAAGCAAAGAAAGCTTGGGTACTGATGGCCATGGTCAAACTCTTCCAGGCAGGTCCACAACTACAGGGCAAAAAATGTGGAAATTAGGATGAAATTGGATGTAAAATATTTTGTTAAAAAAGCTTCCAGTGACGAAATCAAAGTTGTATTCTTGGTATTACAGCAGTCTAAAGCTGTCTTCCATATTCAAACACTTTTTATGCCCTGAAGAAAATTGTAGGCCATGTAGGACCTCAGACAGTTCCTGTAAAATGCAAAGCATATCCACAATGCCCTTTACAGTGAAACAGTAAAGCTTACATGCTGTTTTATATAATTTTAGGAAAGTAATATTCAAAGAGAGCTGAAAAATAAATACAGGAAGATAGAAATGGTACCTGGTTTTCATTGCATAATTCCATTTCCTCCACTGATATGCCCAACTAAAATAAATATATATTTATATAGATATAAATATATATTTTTAATTTATAAATTTATGCTAAATATCATACACAATAAATTTACACAGTGTAAAATTTATAATATTACACTTATATGTTGTAAAGTATATCACACAGACAGTATTTGCTGAAGTGCATAGTACATGCTGCATGTTGTATGTAACACAGTGCTACACACCGTGCAAGTTGATGTATTCTGTGCTTGTAAATAAATTTATATTTATATTATACTGCATATATTAACATCTATATAGATATAGCAGATTGTATTATCATATGTTAACCATTACAGCCATAAACATCTTCTGTATATATCTATGTGCCTCATGCAGCTTCTTTCAATACCTCTTTTCAGACCACTCTCTGTAGGAAGGGTGATCTTAATTGACTCAGTGTTGCTGTGTGCTGCATTGCATTTGGTGTTTTCTAGTGCAAGGCA
This sequence comes from Agelaius tricolor, assembly GCF_023055355.1. Taxonomy (NCBI): domain Eukaryota; kingdom Metazoa; phylum Chordata; class Aves; order Passeriformes; family Icteridae; genus Agelaius; species Agelaius tricolor. The sequence goes on from NW_027269263.1 coordinate 38,666,350, forward strand.
GAGTCAGAACATAAGCTAGCTGCAGGTGTAACAGTGTGGGATTCTGGCCTACAGTTGGCACAAGTTCAGATACAGCATGCTATGTGGCTCCAGCTTGCTTAAAGGCACAAAAATACCATGAGCCTTCAGACTAGAAGTTGATGCATTCATTAATTTTTTACTTGGACTTTGATTGCAGTGATATCATGTTTTTAAGTGAATACACTCCTCTGTGAATGTGTGCAGAGTGAAGGCACTGAAGTGGTTTGGTTCTCAGTTGTAGATTGAAAAACCCTGTTGACATTCTGGATCTTTCCAGTCTTGGTGCACCTTTGCTGTAGGAAGTCTATTATTCAAATTAAAAATGTTTAATGAGTGATAGCAATTAAAAATTTCTGAGTGAATTTTAAGAAGCTACTAACAGTTCAGATCTCTGTGTGCATGTGCATGTGTCTGTGCATGGGAGTGTGGCATTCTATTTTTCAGTGAACTAATTGTTAAGAAGAAATTAAATCAACTGTTAAGAAGAAGTTAAATCAACTAATAAATGTACAACAAGAGTCACCTCTCTGGTTGTTAATTTTGTGTCCAGTTGATAGATAGATTTTTGTGAGGTTGCATGTTAAACATTATCCTGTTTTTGTTGTAACAGATTGAGGTTTTTTAGTGATATTAACATAAAAGACTTTTAAATGTTATTTTCTCACTAGAGAAAAAGAAAATGCTACAAATGTTGAATACCTGATGGTACTTTTTGTAAGTCTCTCCACTAACTGTCTGGAATAGTCCCTTTCCCCACATGCCACTTGTCAAACAGTTTTACCTGAATCCAGAATTTTTACAGGTCTCTTCTAAGCTCAGAACTTCTCTGCTACATTACAAGTTATGTCTTCTTGTCCCAGAGTCTGAATCTAAAGGGTGCATGTTTACGATCATGTGTTGTTCTGGCCTATGTCAGATTGCATTCTGACTATGTTCTATTTTTCCTGCACTGATTTTGGTTCCATAAATACACATCTCAAACTTCTCTCATGTCCATAAGCAGGCTGATGTGGTGTGTATATCCTGATACACATGATAATAACATGAGTATTATATTGGCAAATAATCTAGGCCACCTTCTGTAAGCTTTATATCAACTGCTAGTAATTGTCAGCCTGTGTCTCACTCCACCTTCATTCATACACACAGCAGAACATTTATGTCACTAGCAAAACTCTTAATCCTAGTCCTGTTAGTGAAAGAGATACGTGTACTTCTAGTTTTGTGATAAAATTCATATAAATATAACTAGAACATAGAATTCTATGATAATGTATAGCCAGAGCATATCTTTCCATTGAGGTTAGTTTTCTCTGTAACCATCAACCATGGCCCAACCAAATTGTTTTCTTTTGCAGCTCACGGTGACATAGAACACAGCACATTGTAACTACAGGAACAGACTCGACTGTGAAAGATCTCTATCATGCATCACAGAGAATTTGAGGCAGCTGGCAGTTATCAGCTGAAGCAGTTAGTCACTAGAACTGTACAAGATAAATAGATAATTGAAAAGCCATCTGGAAACCTGGGAGAGATAATAAGCCTCTCTTCTAGAAGTGAGGTAACAACTCAGGTAGGTCACAGATGAACTCAACTCCCAGATCAGGGCTTTGCCTAATAACACTGAAAACGCAGCAGCAGTTCATGCCTGTCAGTTCTGAAGTAGTATTGAAGTTGTTGTTGGGAAGGCAGTTTGGCATATTCAGTTATACAAATCATTATTGTGATGGAGTGAAAAAGGATTGTAGTGCTATAAAACAGGTGGCCGAAATCCCGGGAGCAACATGGCCCTTTGTTAAATTACAGTTTCCAGAATAGAAAACTAGTTGCACACGCTTTTTACCCTCCATGATACTTTGTTTATATTGCTGTGCAACTGGTAGTATTCCTGCCACACTGACCACGGCTGTCTGTGGGGCAAGTTACTTCTTTTTTGGTGAAATTTATATTTATATTAAGATAATGGAACTATCTTTGTTTTATTTACCATGAGCACAAAGGATAGAGGGGAAAGGCCAATGTCTATGAGTGAAAGAATGTGTTGATCTTAGTAGCTTCATTTTAAAAGAGTCCTAAACAGTCTTTCTGTTCAAGTCACTCTTATGATTCTCAAATCTCTGACTACAGAAAGTGTGAAATCTTGCATGAACATGCAAGGAAACTGATATCATTTGGTAACTCCTCTTGCTAGGTTCTGATCTCTTACAGAACTATATTGATTGTAGGGAAAGGACATGAGATATTTTTGTGAGAGTGGGCACAGAAAATAAGTTTTTGGCCTTTTCAAAAAAGAAAGTGGCATCTTTCCATTAGAGAAGTGCTCGAATTGATCCACTGACATCTGTCTATTTTGTTAAACCACTCAGGTGGATCACAGGAAATAACTGCTGCCAGTGTAATATTAATTATTGTGGAGGTGAACAAAACAAAACAAAAAAAACCCAAACAACCAACAAAACAACAAAAAAAAAAACCCAAAACAAAACAAAAAACAAAACAAAAAAAAAAAAAAAAGAAAAAGGGGAAGACTTCTGCTGCTCAATTTACTTTGAAAGAGGCTTTTAAAAATCTGTCTCCAAAAATTCTGTCTAAAAAATTCTGTGCATTTACACTGAAAGAGCATAGAGCAAAACACATGCTTTTGTGTTTTGTGTCATCAAACTTTTTTACTGTATTATTTGCTACAATTACAGTGGTAGTTACAGTATCAGTTGTTACACTACAGTAGCTAGGAAAGCCACATATTAAATTCTCAAAATCCTTTAACAAAAAATTTGCATGTGTCCATGTTCCTGGCTGCAGAAATAATGTAATTCATTTGAACAGTCTCTGTAAATCTTAAAAAGTAACTGCTGTTTTTATTTTTTAGGTGTTGTTCTAACATCTGTTTTACTAAGGTACTGGACATGAATTAGTTTTGCGCATATGTAAATTCCACTTCTATGTATTGACTGTTGAGGATGTTTTCCTTTCCTATCTCATTTTATGATTGCTAAAACAAAAAAAATGGCAAAGCTTTAAAGCTTATAAATGCATGAAAAATTTTAAATTACCACTTGCTGTTTTGAGGCCTGATTCATCTTTCCATTATAACCCTAGTGATAGACTTTGGTCAGTCTAGAGCCCTTTTTTATATCAGTTTCTCAGTTTAGATGCAAGTGTACAATTGTAAATTATCATAGAGTTGTAACACATGCCTAACTTCATTAGATTACAAAACTTCTTAGGTAGCAGGAGAATTTTCGTTCTGACTTATTTATTTTTATTTCCTTTTAAAAGAAGATGAAATGCCAAAAAATTGCTTTTTAGATAAAATTCCAAAATCTGCCTAAGTGTTTATTATATAAGAATGCAATATAGCAATAATTATAATCTAAAAAGATGTTGGCAACATGCTGTTGTAAACACTGCAAATAATACTTAGAATAACATGCAGAGTCAGAAGTAAGAAAGCATCACTCAAAAGGAAGCATCCTTATAATTAGGAAGAAACAGATCTATTCTACTTTTTTCTCTCTCTTATGAATCCTTTGAGTATTTCAGTCTTTTTCTGTGCTGTGATCCAGATTCAACGAGAAAAGTGCAGAATAAATAGTTCAGCTCAGGCTCACACTATATAACTGAAATTTAGGCTCTACTGTAGGAGGTCTGAACAGAGGAACTATTTGTGGTCAAGTTCGCTAATTGTGCACAAAGGGAGAGATCCTTCATTATCTGGTTGTGCTCAAATATTAAGTCAGCACTCTAAATCTTGGGGGATGAAGGTGTCTGTTTTATATAGGCACATGACTTAGATTAACTGTTCAGACAAACATCATGTCTGAGTGTTTCCAAAGCTCTTTGCTCTACCATCAGGAAAAAGGAAAAGGGTTCCCCCGAAAGGGTTCTGAATTTCATCATGAAGGCACTTAAACCCCTGCTTGTTTGAGAGCTGGCTGTCTAAGGAACCACATGTGAACCCTCCTGCAGCTATAATACTCTGAATAAAGCCCTTGAGTGTAGATAGGTTTGCAGAAATGTTAAGCACCAGTGAGCATACTCTGATGGGATCATATTCTGCACTCAAGGAAACATGACAGTCCAACTCCTGAAGAGGTTCACAGAACATAATGGATTTCTTGAATACCATGAGTACATCGTACTAATCTTCAGTACTTCACTTGTTATTCATTGTGATGAAAGCACTAGAGTATATGATCAAAATCATGCATGAAGAGCTTTCACTTCATGTCATTATGTCTTATTATTATAATCTTGGTTTACTTTGCAACTCAGTGCTGGGATAATCACATTTTTACAGAGTGGGTAAAACTTTAGAAATAGAAGTATGGTTGGAATACTAGTGCTTGGTATGCTTCAAAACTGTAAAAATCATCAGTATATAATGTATTTACTTTCTTTACTGATTAGGTCAAAAATGTTTGTCTACATTTTAGGGGACATTTAACAAATAAGTTCTTCTAACACACAATCAACACCAGGAGACTTTTGAAGAAGAAAAACCACAATATTTACGTGTGTGATTGTAAAGTGCACTATAAGGAAGCAGAAGTCAACTTTCCATTTGGGGAAGGTCTCAGATTGCTAACAAACACTGTTTTCCCAACAAATGGCAATGGCAATGTGTTTGCAGGTATTTGCATATGTCCTCTTACTTTTTGGTGACTTTCTTGTTCTTTAACAATAAAACCTGATGTATCTTCTGCTGGTGCCCCAGGACCACACTGTTTTGTTTTGTTTATTCCACAAAATCAGTAATAATAGTTTATTTTTTACCATTTACATTTTTTTGTCAGTCATTGTCTCATTGTCAGTAATGTCTTTGGATGCACAAGTCTGATACTGGATTGGTATTCAAATATCTACTTATCAAATAGCTTGAATTGTGCAACAATTTATTGTGGTCTAGGGTGAGACTTAGGTGCAGATTGAGACATCTTAGGCATCTATATAGAAGGGCTCAGGTGTACACCATATGTGTTAACTCTTGTTCTAGACAAGAGTCAATGCAATCTGTGGACACTTCTTGGTGCCTTGTCTGCTGATGAACTGCTTTGCAGATATTTCAGAGGGAACTGAGTTATTCTCTAAGCTCTACCTGAACACAGACAAAAATTATGGCATCATGTGAAATGTACTGTCAGTTTCTGTCTTGCAGTTCTCTACAGGATGAAATTCCCAGAAACTGGAAAAATACATTTAAAAATATATTTTTATATCACTAAGTTCCTGACAAAAATAGTGAAAAGAACTTTCCTGGGTTTCTCCCAAAGACAAATCAGGATTCTGTAAAATTGTTGGATCTTCGCTTGTCGTTTGCTGTGACTCGTGCACTTCATACAACAGTACCCAAAGCTATTGGCCAGGTAAAGCAATCTTGGGTATCTTATTCATGTGCTTGTGTTCTAAAAATGTGTATCAATGTACATCTTGGATCTCTCAGGCTTATTCAATGCATTTAAAATTTTAACAGGATTATTTGAATTGGTAACCTGAAATAATCTGACACTGCATCTATTGATGCACAAGATTATTCCAATTTTTGTGTCCAAATGTCTTACTTACCTTACAGTTCCATGTGAATAAAATTGTTTGCTTTAAACAGTTTTTTGTTTCCTTTGTAGTGATTCTGTCTACTGTGGAGTCATTCATCCCCTATCCTAGAGATTTTTGCTTCTTATAACATCAACACCACAGGGTTTTTTAGAGCATTGGGTTAATCTGAAGATCTCCAGCTAATATACTATGGAGTAAGTTGGAATCCAACCATAAAATAAAATCAGGAAGCAATAGCAAAAGACACAGTCCAAGCTATGGTCAAACTAAGGTTACAGTGTGGCTACTGCCTCAGCTACAGAGACAGAGCCTAGACAGCTGCAGAGCAGTGGCAGCCAGCCAGCATGCCTGAACAGATGAAGATGAGGCCAAGAGAAGGAGGACTTAAATCTCTGATATTAGTTGCTCTAATATAGAAAGAACAAGCTATATAAGAACCTTACATACCCAGAAAAGAATTAGAACAGCTAGTTGGAAACAAAGTCCTTGAAGTTCCTTGTGCAACTTTTCAAATAGAAATGATCATAGAAATACCATATATTTTTCCCATTCTCTTTATGATGAATATTATTTCTTTACGGGATAGTTGCAGACCCTGAAACAAAGATATGGCAGTTGAAAACTAGGCAATTAAATAGCTCAAAAAGGAAGAAAAGAAATGCAATTCAAAAAGATCTATGCAGAGAACCCATAGCTGTCTGCAACCCTCCCCATTACTCTGTGTAGGTAGTACTCAGGATTAGCTATGGAAACAAATGATGTCAGAACTAGTCCTCTAAACCTTTTCAATTTTCCAATATGAAAATATCCTGTAGAACTGTGGTGGGGTATTGGATATGAAACAAATAGTTTGGGAGGTTTTTTTTAATGTCAATAGAATATTTTTCATTAAATTTTATTTCATCTGTGCTGTATACTGTGTATATTCTTTCCCTATTAAATAAAAAAAATCTTTCCTGATAAGGACATCTTTTCTGAAAGCACTTCTTAAAATAGACTAGCTTGATGCTGTGGATAGAGCTTTGACATTGAAGAAAACCAGTGAGATGCAAACAAATTCTTGCAAGGCTGGAATTGATGCCTGTATACTTTAGAAATGGTTTGAGTCATTAGTAGATTATTAGGCTACACAGAGAACTGGATCTTTGAAAGAAGTCAGTGAATTAAGGGCAGACTTTACCCTGTAGCTCCCATTAGCCTGCACATTAACCATCTAGATCTACAGATATTTCTGTCCCATACAAATCACTGGAATAGTGGGTATAGGTTTTATACAAAATCATCATGGCCATAAAATGGAATGTAGGAACATTTTACCACTACTGCAGTTAGAATGGCCAAAAATAACCATACATTTGAATACAGCTTTGTCAGGATTTTTATTATCAAGAGCCCACCTATTCACAAATCTGGGGTAGCTGAATATCAGAGAATTAGGTTTTCTGGTATGGTTTGGTTTTATTTTTTCAGTAATAGTTCATAAAATCATTTAGTTCAGTAATAGTTTCATAAAATCATAAAATCATTTAACTGCTTTCATAGAAAAGTATAATTTGACAAATCTGATAGAAAATACACCTGCTCTTGGCTGAGGACAAAGGAATGGCTAAGAGGACCTGTCATCTCTGATTGCAAGCTACTCTTCCTGTCCTTTATCTTTCAAACAGTGATGAGTTGTGGTGATAGACATAGTGAAATATAGCAGCCCCTTCCAAAGGGCTTATAGTGTTCTGTGTGTGCAGCAAGGTCATAAGAAAGTTCAGCAAGGTCACAAACATTCCACATTAAAGAGTTTCATCATGGGGAGGAGCCTTTGCCAGCTGCGTTTGGAATTTCAGTTACTCTAGGTTTGATTCATAAAACCTAATGAAAGTTTCAAAGTAGTAGCTACATTGGAGCTAAGCATCTTGGCTTATTCTCAGTGATTAGAAATAGGTATCTGAAGGCCACAGTTAATTTCATCAAAAAGGTCTAAAATGGGTCAATGGAATTGTCTTCTGGAACTACCCATTTGTCTCTGTTGACTATAAAGATAAGCCAGTGTGTTGGCACAAGTATAAACAGCAGCAGTTTAAAAATCTAAAGGTAAATGAAATTTCTTTATTTCTGACTTTTCCCTCATTTGCACATTGCCATCCTTTTTGGTGTGAAAAGGAATCAGTGGACTCAAACCAGATTTATCACAATGCCTTTAGCTGAGTTTTGACTGCTCAATAGTTCATTATATCCACCCTGTGTCCTAACTTGTCACTGTTTTTTACCCAAAAACTTCAAATTTTGGGTGATACTTCTGAATTAGATAAGCACATTTTTCATTAAACTAAAAGAAAATAAAACCAAAAGCCATGCTATGCATGATAACTTATGAACTTCCAGGGTAATAGATTTCTACAGTCTTCAACATTGAACAGTGACAAAATGGAAAAGACAAGGTTTGCAATATCTTCCCTGATTTTATTTTAGATGCAATGAGAGAAATTTCAGCCTGGTCCTGTCTGCCCACCAATGTATGCACCTAAACATAAAGACAAAACTTTGTTGGTCACTTAAGTGCAGGTTGCTAAAGTACTCCAAAGTTGCTAACATACTCCATTTGAAAAGTGGGCTTTGAAAGGATCCTGTAGTGTGGATATAATACCAGTAGAAGCTAAAAAATAGCACAATTTTGCTTTACTTGTATTTTGTGTAAGTTATAAAGACTCTTCTTAGAGATGGTGTGAACCCCATAAAGCTTTGCAGGAGCAGGAATGTTTTATTCATTGACAAGCCCAAAGCTATGGCTGATGAACCCAGGCCAGCAATGCAGCTACTGCAGACCTGCCCCACCTGGCAGCTGAGCTGGGATATTCATGGAGAAGATTTTTGTTTTTTATGTGTGTAACATCTCTTTGTTGAGTGTGTTCAGATATGGCACAGGTAGAAATACTCAATGTTCAGCTATTTTCTGCTTTGATAGTAAATACTGGTGTTCAGTGAGTTTTTTCTCCCACATATGACAGCTATATTCTCAGTTTCTTATAGACTTCATAAAAAATTAGCTAACCAGAGTTACAGAAATACATTAAAAGAAGTAATATTCATTTAAAAACCCAGTCTTGTAGGGATATGGATCATTTAAAATTGTCAGATACAATAAGAGAATGACACCCAAAGGTTGTATAAGGCAAATTGGATGCATATATAATTAATTCAATTTCCATTCATTTCTCAATGAGAATTTTTAAAGGAGAGAAATTTGGGAAATTATAGTCATGCTTTGAGTAAACACAATGAGACTGATTTCTTGTTTATAAAGCAACACTCATGTTTTGTTATGCATATATGACTATACAGTTAATTTTGTGTCTTAGAAAAGTGTGTTATTTAGTACTTTTGTCATACATTTCTGACATTATCTTGAACAAAAGTGATGAAGATATTGTGGCTTAAAAACATTTTGAAAAGGCCACCCAAACAAACAGCTCACCCTCCAAAAAAAAAAATCAAAAAATTCTGATGGAGGAAATCTCTTTCTATATTGGAGTAATATTTGGGATAATTTATTGGTGTTTTTTTCTGAGTATTTCATTTTGCTATGGTATGGTAATTATTTTTATTGTGAATGAACTCAGAAGTGTTCACATTAGCAAATGAGTGCTTTTCTAAATCTTAATAATGAAAGATCAATAAGTGATTCTAAAATTACTTGTGACAGATCTCAGCAATAACAAAAGGATATAGTTTTCAGTTAATTTTGTTAATTTTTGTACTTCAGGGAATTTATGTCAGTCAATGACACTGAGTATATGTTATGGCTGTGTAAAGAATTGATTTTTTAATTTCGCTTCCAAATTAAGCAATAGAAATAATTTTTATTCTGAAAAACAAGTGTTTTGCAGTTGGGGTTTTATTTATCTACTTTAGTTCTGAGTGTAATGAAAAAAAAATCACCTAGTTTGAGACTAAAATGTCATGTGGCCTTGTATTAACAATTTTCTTGAAGCACAGGTAAGAAAAAACAAAGAAGAAGATGGACCAGATCCAGACAAAGCTGCTGGAGAAAGCCAAACCTTTCTTTCTGTTTGAGTGTTATCCATGTTCACTGTGCAACTTAGATTTAGTTTTCAGTTCAGCTTACAGGAATTAAATCTTAAACTTCTATGATCCTAAATGCCAAAATTGTGAATGGTTTTGAAAAGAGGACAATTCTACCAGAATTAAGAGAAGCCTCATCTCCTCTCTTCTCTGCATTATTGTCAAAATATCTATAGCCCCAGGAGAAATTAATAATTTAAACTATGAAATAAACTGTTTCACATTCCTATCCTCAGAAAGAGAACAAACCTGAGTTCAGGCAAGAACCATAAGAGGTTGGACGTGGAGTGCATGAAGGCTGGGAAATTTATGGGTATGATATCCACATGTTTGGGATACTCTGTTTTATATGAGATATCACTGAGTCAGAGAGAGAAATAGCTTGATAATATGTGGTTCAGAAAAACTTTCCATAACCACTGGATTTAAAAGCACTAATAAAATACAACAGAGTTAAAGCTAAAAATGCTCTCCCATTTCTGCTTTGTACCCTGAAGCTAACCTAGGATCTGTGAGAAAGCTGGGAATTGACTCATGTACTGCCATATTTTGTATGAATGTCAGGAGCAATGGATTAAACAGGCATAATGATAGTCCTGAATTTGTGTGTATGTAATGAAATTTTGAAAATTCTGGTAATGAGCACATTTGGGTTGCACTCACATCATTTTGAAGGGACTGAAAATGAATTTTGTGAAAGAATTTATATTTTGTAAAATTAACATCATCACCATCATCTCTACTCATATCACCTTATCTGAAACCAGCCTTAGCTGCAGTCCTTCAATGGATGAAGACAAAGCAGAAATAAAAGATACCATTGGGAACACTTAGCACAATAAAGGTGTTTGCTATGGGGTATGTTTCATTTTACATCATGTTACTAAATTACTGCAGTTACAGGAAAGAGGGCAAGAACTATTTCTAGTTTGTCAAATGCACCCAGTGTTGGATTTACAGAATAAATACATTTGACTTTAAGAATTGAAAAGCTTAAATGCAAATTCAGGGAAAAAAAAAAAAAAAGAAGATACTGATGCACAGCAGCAACTCCCTCTATGCCTATGCTTATGGGGCATAGTGACTTCCTTAACACTATTTGGACAGGTTTTGTTTTCTTTGTCATATATCTCAGTATTTTGTAGACTGAAGGAACATCAGTCAGAATTACATCAGATCATATTTCTTGTCATATTATTACTTTACCTCCTTAATACAAAAGTCTTCTTTGTCTTTGTCCCACCTTCACATATACACTTACACACAGAAAATTAGGAATAAATGAGTTTTCATAATCTGATGGCTTCCATTTGTGGATGAGATGAGAGGCTAAATTAAATCCAAATTAGTAAGAGGAAACAAGAGGCCATTTTAACCTATTAGTTCTATATAAACTTGTTTTTTTTTTTTTAAAGAAGGAACATGAATGAGGTGAACTATATTTGCTTAAACTCAAGTAACTCTTGATTATGCAGTTTTGAAGTTTCTAGGGAAGTCATGAAAGTGTCTTACTGAGAATCTAAAATTTCTTGGAGAGGAAGTGTGCATGCACAGTGCTATCAGAGGTGTATTTCTCTAAGTCTCAGAAAGAGGATTTCAAAGGGCATTTTTGGCAATCAAGTTTAATTTTCTGCTATTTATGACTATGTTGTTCAAATAATTTTTAAGATTGGACATCTACATTAAAATGAACTTTTCTTCCTGGAGTTCATCAATATTTTCTTGCCAAAACTCCTCACTGCAAATGGATGCATTTTAGAGCTTCTCTTATCTCATAAGTGTTATGATCTCTTTCTACTGAAATGGGATACAGCATTACCCACATCCAAGGTTTCTGCTTTCTCTCCTTACTCACATATTTATATTTAAGTTATTTTGACACTGCTTTAAAATTAAGCTCTGAATTAACTTTTTGAATATATGTCTTCTTTTTTTATTCCCTGTAGTTATTGACCTATTAGCTATGTATTGATGCAAGAAAGAATAAAACTTATTCATTCCAAGAACTCATGATATAAATTTAGGAGTGAAATATTTTCTTTAACTGCACTATGTAGTTAGATAAAGCTGTCCATTAAGAAGTGTATTAACACAAGTATTTTCATCAATCTATGAAGTTTGCCCTGGTTCTTAATTGAGGCCATTCACAACAGTAGGCAACCATTGATTTAACAGTAATCTTGGGGCATCTCATGCAGAGAACAATTTTTGAAATGCACCATAATAATTTTGCCAAAAGACAAATTGTTATCCTCTCCAAAGCTGATCATTTTTTGCATAATTTGCAGAGGCCAGGCAGATTCTCTCCCTGCTTTTTTCCCCTTCAATTTCCTACTCAAAAAAGAGTATAATTCTTAACTCCTTCAGCACCAAGTTCCCTACTCCCTACAGCTATTCTAATTCAGATAGTAGCCTTTATATTATTTTTATGGAACAATGTCTTTTGCTAAGACCTTTAAAAGTGATTTTCTGTGATTCACATATATTGAATTTTCAGTTCTATGCTTTCCATACCTGAAACTGATCAAAATGTTTCAGAAGATGCATACTCTTCTGCTATTCTAAATCTGGAGATGTCTGTATGTAATGAGACCATGTTTTTCTGTCTAGAGGTTTGTAGTAATGTATACGATTGCAAAATTATTTTGTCTTGAAAAATTTGAACTCTATTATGTTTTAGAAACCTAAAAACCATTTCCCAAAAGATCCAATCTAGACACTGCTTGCTGGACAGTCTCATGAGCTGGCAAGAGAGAGTTCAGTCTATGACAAGACACAAGTGCTTTCTTCAGAAACCGTTGCCTGAAAAATTGTGATTACTGGGGTGCATTCACTTGTCACACTACTTAGAGGTTGGAGCTTCCTGGTAGAAGGCATTATACATAGCTTTAAACTCTCTCTAGATAATTTATGCACATCTCATTTAGTGTAGGATTGAAACAAAATAATAATGTCAGCAACACTATGAAGCCTATCCAAAACTAACACTTTTAGCTGGGTGCTTTGGATATCACTGTGAGCCCCATCTAAGCTACAGTTTTACTGGGAGGCAGTTTACTTGCGATATGAAAGCTGCTGATTTAAGCTTGTTGGAGTTGGAGGGAAAGACATAATGCTCTGCAAGATCTTTGTACAGTGAGCTACATTCAAAGGGTAGCATCAGATGTGCCTTAAAAAAGTTGAGTCCTTCTTGATTGTTTATGTGTTTAGCCTAAGGGAAGAATTTAGCACCTGAATCCAAAATGCTCAGTGAAGTCTCTTTAGATGAAAAAAAAAAAAAAAAAAAGGAAAGCTTGATATAAACTTTATTTCCCTCCAGGCCCTCATACTAAGAATGTGGACCCATAAATAGTTAAACCTTGACAAGTTTAGTGACCTTCTGTATCAGTAGTAACGTTGATCTGCATCTTCACCCCTGCAACAACCGGTGATACGTCCTACTTGTAACAGCCAGGGAACTCTCTTCAGCTCTAAGGACAACTGACACAGACTGGCCACAGCCACATCATATTCTTAGCCTTGGGCTGTGCCTGGGACAGCATCCTTGGATCCAAACATATAGTAATGAATTTTCATTTTCTTTATATGTCAGTTAATATGTTTGAAATAATGAAAGAATGTTGAAGCTCAGAATGTTGTTTTCAGAGCTTGTTACTGAGGGCATCTGTTACAGGTTCTGAGGAGTCATAGACTAGACAGGGCTTGTGGGTGTATTCAAGGTGGAAGACTTGCTGGAATAGTGCTGGAGGTGATCGTAGGTAAGCAGGGGATTGCAGGGTGGAGAGAGCTTGGGGTGGGGGGATGGCCCTTGGTTCTTGCAATGCCAAGCATTTTCCAGAAAAGTAGGAGGGTACACATGAAAACCATGCCAGAGAGTATGTAAATTATTAAGCAGAATGAATGGCTGGGTTCAGGGTTTGAGCTTGCTCTCCATTCCTACTTTATTCAGCAGTGTAGACATAGACAAATGAGATAAGGTTTTACTGCTGGGGTCATTTTCCCCTAATCCAAAAAATGTTCAAACATGAGTAGGCAAGGAGATAGAAACAGATAATGTCAGGCTGGCTTCAATAACAGGGAGTGGGCAAAGGTTGCACAAAAGGCTTGTTTTTCCCCTTCACAGCTGAAGTAAACTATTCTTTTACCCTCTACTACACATACGTGTTTAGCAGATTTTTTTAGAATTGGAATGCTGCAGGGACACCAGAGGTGAAATGGAAATTAGAAGAGGAAACCAGACAACAGAGGTGCAAAGAAAGAACTATGAATGTTTTATAAACCCAGAACTACAGAAGTGAGTAAAGAGAAGATTTAAACAGGACTTTCATAAATACAACAGATTGCAATGACATCTTCATCCTAGGCCCACAATAGATCTTTGGAAGGACTATTGATGTCACTCCTATGGTATCACATTTTTTCAAGGTATTTGTTTTAAATAGCAGTTCCAAGTAATAAATTAGTCTAGAGATATGTCAGTAAAACAGAACAGCTTCTTGAATTTTAGAGAGGAACTGATACAACTTTGGACAACCCTGGTATCCAAATCTGTTTCTCTTAAAAATTATTAAAGTTTCATCTTTTGAAACATTTTGAGACAGAATGTATATAAAATACAATATAATAAGAAATACACAGACACATTCAAAATATAAACGTGGAAATATTGCCATTTATTTAATTCTTTATAGATTTTTTATATTATCACAATTCTAAATGATAATTTTGTAGTTTTCAAATTTACTCACATTCCTACATTAGTATCATTTGTGAGTCTTTGGCTGAAAATTACTGTAGTCAATTTTTTAAGAGCAAAAGAAACAACAAGAAATTTTGCAGTTGACAGGTTTCTGAAACTAATAATATGATACATAAAGAAAAATTCTAATTGTATTAATTTCAATTAATTATAATTATATTACAATTTAGTTGTAGTAGTGTTTTTAAAATACAGAACAGTGTTGTTGCTTCTTGAAAAAAAATCTCTTTTATTGTAATTTTCCTCACAAAACCCCATGCTGATGGTTTTGTGATGCATATATTTAAAGAAATGTTAAATCACTCTTTAAAACATTGTAGGTGGCCATCGCGTTACACACTTACACTATTTATTTCAATAAGACAAATTTAATGCTGTGACTACATCCTCAACCAAGTGCATGGACTGCAGTAGAAATGTGGATCTGTAAAGGGCTGAACTGGCATTCTCCACACAGTGCTTTTACCTTTCAGTTTCAGTATGATTTTTGAGACTTAGAATGAGAGGTACTTCACAGAATAATGGCCTGAAGTGAAGAAGAGCTGAACAAGTCTTTTGTCATTGAAAAGTAAATCATCAGCCCGCTGGTTTTAGAATCTCATGGACATGGCTTTATAGTGTCTCTCTGAGAAATATTATTTCTAATTTTTCAAGGGGATAAGCAAATCTGTAAGAAATGTTTGCAGAGAAATCAAGATCCCAGGTTGGGAGGGAGGGATAAGCTATAACTGTAACACACTTGATTCCTTTGATGATCCCCCACTATAACTCTCTCTTACTTCTGGCAGGAGCACTAACCTATTATTTTTTAGTGCATTGACAGCCATATAAAGCTGCAAAGGTACTGAATCAAGTACATTATTTACTAGCAAAGATGACAGTGAGGAAAGCTTGAATGACAGCTCTAAGCTCTGCATTACCATCTAAAGATGAAGATCTGAGAACAAATCTGTCATAAGGGCTTTGTACCATAAGGACTTCTCTTTCAGAACAAAGCCCAAAGGGCTGCAATTACGTAGTGATGAGAAAGCCACATCTCTTTCCTTACTAGGAGAAAAAGATGCTCTATTGCACCTTCCAATGGCCAGTTACAAGCACAAATCCCAATAAACTTGACTTAAGTAGACTGTGTATATTCTGTTATAAAAGGTTTTTAAAATGTCTTGCTTAAAAACATCTCTAATCTGCATAGATGATGATCAGCCTTAGCCACGCAGTCAAGTAATTTATTAAGAGTATGGATTTTGTCCAGATTCTGCTTGCTACTCTTATGTGAGTTGCTGTCTTGGAGACTCTAAATCCTGAGGAAACTAAATTAATTTTCTCAACTGTCTACAGTTCTCTACCTCATTCAACAGCCACAAATATCGACCCTATGTGCTATAAAACCATCTTTTTTAAATTTTATATGAAAGAAATCCATCGTGGAACTAAAAGTTTGCTGCCAGAGTTGGTTTTATTTTGTTTTTGTTTGGCTTATGTGGTATTTTCAGATAGCAAGAGAGGCTGCCCTGTACTATAATCATGCACTCTCTACAGGTGGGATTATTTGACAGTGAAACTGGGAAAATCTTTCTCTGTCCTTGCATCTAAAAGGCAGGGAACATGTTCAGATGAAGTATACAAATATGATTGTGGATGAAGCAAAATGCACTGATAAGGACTGGAAGGAGTTGCTGTAAGCTTTGGTGATGACATTTGCTTTGCATTAATTCTCTTCACCAAGGAAAGGACGCACCTTGTACAACAGATTGATTCAGGATGTTTGGGAGACTGTGAATCCCTCGTCAAGACAAGTGTGAATCATTTTTGTGAGAGAGGAATAAAAAGGAGAGGAACAGCTCAACATCAGAGAAATGTTTCTCTGAGAGGCAGAGAGCCACATTCAATGTTGTCCTCCTCTGTGTTATTTAGAGCAGAAATTAAAATGCTGGTCTCATTCTGCATTTAAGAGCAGAAATCTCATTTTGAGAAACAACAATGAAGTGAAATTGGCATTATGTATAATTGCGTAAATAAGCCTGGTTATGCAGTAGCTGTATTTTATTTAAGTAATTGCCATATTTCCAAGTTACTGGGAATGAATATCTGAATGCAGATATTTTCCATGATGACATAAATGTTTCATGCCTAATTTTCAAGTAGTTGTAGTAAAATAACTGGCATTTTTCCTGCTGATGTGTCTGGATTCTTGTAGCATTCTTTTGTTAGCTGGTAAATCAGCTGAACGATCCATCACACATCACAGGTTTTTCCATGGTTTATGGTCATACCCAAGGAAAGCATTTTAGTGGATGTCTATCAGTAAAAAAAGGAGTGGCCATTTGACTTCAGAAATGTAAAGCAAATCTTTTGTTTGTTTCTTCAGTAAGATAACTGCATTCTACAAATACCCTTGATTCTTGTCTCAGAGAGAATAAATTTACCATTATCTTCTAGATCTTTCTTATTTTGTAATTTAAATTTGAATTTCATTTTTAAGGAAAAAGTGTACAGGATCAGTAACAGATGAACCCACATTTTTTGAATAAATTTTGAAAACTATAAAAACAGTAATTTATATCCAAGAAGTGCCTGATTTTTCTGATTAACAAGTAATAATATCAATTCGCAAGGTTGTAATTTTTATCACTATAAACTATATCAATGAAATAATTATATATTGTAAAATTGGTGAAAAAAATATGTAAAGCTTCATATTAAGCTCTATATTTTATGGTATGGCTTTTTATCAGTATATTTTGTAATATGGTAATGGAGTTTGGTAATCACAAAAATGGCATTATGCCAGATGGGTAATTAAAGAAACAAACAAAACCAAACAAAAAGAAAAGACAAACCAAACAAACAAACAAAAATCAAACCAAGGGACAGGTGCTTGGATAGAAACATCTATGAAATGAATGTTTACATAGTATTGAATTTGAATAAACAATTCAAAGCCATTTTTTAAAATTTTTGTTTGTGAAGTATTTCCACACAATAAAAGCTCACACTTGTAGGTGAATGAATGTTGAAAAACCGCAGATGAAATTCAAGACTGATAATAGAAAGAAAGAAAACCCAATCTTAGCTATCGATACAATCGCGTGCATCAGTGTAATTGTTTCCACATGAAAAGAGGTCTAGGGAGGGTTTTGTGGTCAATTCCTGATCTGAGTTTGGTACAGAGCAAAGCAGGGAACATAAATATACTAATGTGTAAAAGTGGTATGCGCAGATAGCAACTATTTTGTTAATTTCTGAAAATGCAAACACATAAATACAATACAAACACATAAAATCTCCAAAAATGTAATAAGCATGGAGAAGGGTGTATGGCATTGCTGCTTAGGACAAGTGGAAAGTCAAATGAGAGATTTTTTGTGTTTCAAATTCTGATTGCTTTCCCTTCAGATATGTTATTTCTAGAGCATGTGCTTGTCATGTTTTTATCAAAAGGACAAATGTTTTTATCAAAAGGACAAATAAATTTTATCAAAGGACAAAGAATTTATATTCTAGGATGCTCTTTAGGATTGTATGCATTTTTTTCTAAAAAATTCTTTGAAAACTAGACACTAAATTTAGTCTTAGCTATCCACCTTAGCTATGCCATCTAATCAACAGGGAAAAATAGACGCTACAGAAAAGATTCAGCTCACCTTAATGTGGTGATCCAAAATTGCTCCAGTGAGTTGTCCTTGAGGTGTCTAGTATCATCCATCAGTTCTAAAGATGGTTTAGAGAGTGTCTAACTCAGCCACAGTAATGTGCTACTGGTATTTCTGCCATACCTGTTTCTGCAACCTCTTTGCCCTACAGCACTGTCCTGAAGAAATCCTCTATAATCCACTTCACTTCTGAGATAGCTAACTTGTCACAGTCTGTTGGCCATTATTTTATCATGCAGGTCTTTAACTGAGGAGTAATCAACTAGTTAGCAGTTTATAAAAGAAAAGCCCGAAAAAGCCACATAACAATCAGCTGGGGATACTGATTGAAAAAAAATTCTTCTAGTGTGAGCACTAACAAGGAGGGAGGAGAGCTGGCGTGCTGTATCACTGCCTGCCTCTCGGCAGCATACACTTATTGCAAAGCTCCTGCTGGTCCAAGAGTAGCTAGTAATTACAGAAGAAAGCAAATTTTTGGTGGAGTGTGATGATTGAGTGGAATGGGAACACATGAAATACTAATAATATCTAATAGCTAATATCTAATAACAGGTCGTGAGTTAGTGAAATAGATTTTAAATTTCCTTGCAGATCATGCTGCTTTTCCTACCCTTGAAAAAATCAGAATGCTTAAATCTGACGACAAGGAATTTTTTGTAAAGATGTAATTAAGGTTCAAAGCCAGTTGTAGCCAAAATATTGCAGGGTATATGTTTATAGGAATTTTCTGCATGATTTTATCAGTTAAGGCTGTAGTATTTCCAGTTTTATTGTTACCTGAGAAATCCATTTCCAGTATAGTTTGCTCATGACAGTGCTCACCCATTGTAAGCACATAAGATTTGTCCTTCAGACACTGCATAACCTTCCTGTCAGTTTTTGGGATGATTTAATAAAATCATTGCTGACTTTAGCATGCTTAATGGTCTGGAAAATTTTTGTATTAACAATTTGCATATTCCTAATGAAAACACTGTGAGGTATTTCACTGTCAGCTGTTTGCCAGTCAGAAATATCACCTTGCAACATTTGGACAGAAAAGTGGTTTTTTTTTTCCATGTGCCCTTATTATATGGGTTTTTTCTTGCTATTTTTTGTTTAGCATTGAGGCTGATGTAAAATGAGGTGCATAAATAAGCCTTTTCTTGTGTGTTTTTGCATAAAGCAGTAAGGTGGCAAACTTGAACCTTCTATGTTTAGTAGCACAAGTCCAACTTAAAAATACAGGAGTTTGATGTGCTTCAGTGAAAGCATACTCATATATTAGAGGAGAAAAATAAATGTATCAGGATTAAGTGCAGATTTAGATACAGAAGACTATTCAGAAGAGTTAATGAATATTATCCTTTTATTCTTAAGCACTGAATGTAAGAGTGTTTTTATTCCAGGCCATTATTATTGTCTGCGTCCAACATGAACTGTGGAAAATGTACAGTGATGTGCTTTTTATAAAAGAAAAGTTAAGTTTGTGTTAGAATTAGAAATATGAAATATGTAGTAATTTCACTCTTGGAGTGTCCCTGTTGATATGGTAACTATTATATTTAGTTTTTATTAAGTAGGAAAGATTATCTTTCAACTTAACAAATGTCTTACACTTTACTTTTTAATGAGACAAAATGCCTTCCACAGCAAATTTGGTTGTAAGTTTTGTCAGTAGAATCCTGTCCTATTTAACATTGTTCTTTCTGGAACTTCTCTGTCTTGAGGTTATTACAGAATGCTATAGTTTTGGGTGGGGGGGGAGATTTGTGACATTATTAGTACTGTGTCAGTACTAATCAGTCAGTACTAATATGACATCAACACTGGAGTTAGAGAAAGCAAAAAAAAGAAAATTTTTTTTCTCTTCCAAGAAGCTAGAGCACTGTCATGAATTCAGAACTAAAATTTGGGCACTCAGCAGAACAAGATCATTCTGAGCGAACAGTTTATTACCAAGTTCAAATCAATCAAAATAATTTGAAATAACAAACAATCCAGATTTTTCCTTATGGAAATGTTTTTCTTTTCAAAGGTGAGACCTTTTCATGCTCTATTTACTAATATTTTTTTTAATCTTACGGGCTCTTTTCTCAAATTAATACCCAAAACATGAGAAAACTCTACAAGCAGAAAAGGTCTGTCTTCACATTCCAGTTGCAATTAATTTTCCACATAGATATAGATAATAACTAAAGAAGAGAATTCACCTTCACTGTGGTTCTTCACAGGGGTGAGTTTTAGTTGCGGAGCACTTAATTTCCTTCTCCCTAGCAAGAATTTATATGTCATTTATATGAAGAGAAGCAACTACATGGAGATATTGATGTTTTAGACAATCACCTGGCATGTACAAAGGGCAGGTGAGTTCAGAAAAGTCTCCACATTATCAGTAAATATCAGACAGGTTCTTAAATCTAAGGATCCCTTTCCAGGCTGATTATTGAGAACCTCCCAATGCTCAGTACTTTGTCAACAGTCCACCATATGCCTGGGTGGCATAGCTTATGCTGAGTTTCTTCATCTTCTAAGTTCAGGATACTTAAAACTTTGCTGGGATCTTTATTTTCTTAACTTTTTTAGGAGTTTTCTCTGGAAACCTGACAGTCCCACTTCTTTTTCAAGCATTTTTTTCAATACCCATCTAACCTATGTATGGTCACCACTCTTCAACTTCCTATCATGCAAATGAGCCTAAAATACCCATTGACAAACCAGACTGATGTAAATCAGTTTTCTCCCAGGTCCTATGTTAAACAGACAATTACCCTGACTTGAATTAAGCTAACATTAATTGAACTCTAATAATTTCCTTCTGTCCTTGACGGATTGCTCCATCTCTGCAGCATACTGAAATACACGTGCTTCACAGCATGGCCATGAACAAAAGTTGGTTGGTAGGTGTTTTCTTCTCCTTCCAAGGAAAACGACAGGCAAGGAAGAAGCATAATTTGAAATGCCTTTCTTCAGAAGGAAGTTTCCAGCTCTAGTCTTGAGTTAAAGAGCTAGTTAAACAGCTGAGACATGGAGTCTGCCTGCTGTCTTCGGGTGTGGGTGTGGGGGTACCTGTACCTGTTACAAAAGAACAGTGCCTGCTTTGAAAACCTTTAATTCTGTCACATATTTCCTAAACTGGGCACACAGTTTCTATAAGAAATAATAGCTGTCTTTAAAATACTCAGTTGCCTAGCTTTTGATAAACTACAACATCAATTTTTCCTCTGCTTTTCTGAAAATTATTATTAGCAAAACTGAAAGCGAAAAATGAGTCTGTGACAAATAAGGTCAGACTTGCTCCTAAATATAATTTGCTCTTAGCATGCTGGTATTACTGTTATGTCTATTATGACATTTCTATGAATAAACAGTTCATATTATAAAAAGATCTATTTCCATTCCAAGTGATACTTTTTCATTTTTTCCCTAGAAATATTCAACCAGAACATGATTTACAGGTATTACCTAGTTTTTATGTTGCAGGGTCTTTTTTTCTGTTATATATTTACATGCACACATTCATACATATATAAGCATACATATATTCATAAATACTTTTCTACGGTTTTGAATCTGCCAATTTGAATTATGAAATCATATGACTGCTGCAAACAGACCAAGCAGTTATTGTTGCATCAAAAAAGACTCAATATACAAAGTTATGAAGATTATAAGAACATTTCTTTGCAGTGAAAAATTACTGTTTCAAATATTAAGTTGCGGTGACAAGGTCCCCTTTGCAATGTAGCTTTAGATACTCCTTTAATCTTTCATCATCTCACCATTCTATGAATCTCTGTCAAAAAAAGAATGCAGTAAATTTTTAGGTAACTCTGGAATCACTATGTGTAGAGCTCAGAAGCAGACCAAAGGAGAGATACAGAAGTAAAAGAGAAAGGAAATCCTTATGTTCCTTCCACATATGAGACTCTAGGAAGCATATGCTTGAATGAGTAAGAAAAATCATGCTGCAGTGATTAGACATCAGTGTTATTTTAGAGCAGCTACTGCAGATGAACAGAAGTTCTGTAAACAACAAGACAGGCAAGCACTTCAAGCAGGCAGGTACAACCACAGAGGAAAAACTGTGCCTCACAGAATATTTAGCCTTTTGCCATCATGAAAGTCATTCTTCTGTTTTCCAGTTCTGGATGATGAAAGGGCCATATTCTTATAGAGATTACATAGAACTGCAAAATTTCTAAGCAATTGAGTTTTGTGTCTACATGCTCTTATACAGAAATACATCCATTCTTCTAAAAAGGTTTGGTGGCTTTTTCTTTCATAGGAAAATATTGCATTTAACAGGATAAACATTACATGTTTATACAGGTGAATAAATATTTTACAGGGCAAATAATAAATAAGATTTCCATTCAGATGATCTGGAATAGTTGGAAGACATTTACATTTACATAGCATCCTCCCTCTTAGTGAGTGGGAGGGATTGTAATAGTGTCAATTTACTGCTGATAAAGCTGGATTCTTTGACAGAACTCCATATGCTCTATTAAGAGCATAAGTACAGAGAAAAAAGTCACTACAGAGAAACATGTTTTAGCATATGAAGTTTTCTTTTGTGCTTTGTTTGTTTGTTTGTTTGGGGGTTTTTGGTGTGGGTTTTTGGTTTTTGGTTTTTGTTTTTTTTAGTGGGTTGCTTGTTGGGGGTTTTTCCCTTACAGAAATTTCTTAGCAATAGGAAGAGTAACTCTGATGCTAATGAGGATTTCTATACTGGCAACAGAAAATATAGTGGAGTCAGTGTCTGTTTCCATCATGAGTTTCCTAGGGGACCAGTATGAAATTAACCTAGTTAGCAGCCACAGCCACTGCATAGCAGGCTCCCCTAAAATTCCCTTTTCAATAAATGCAGCCTCATCTCTTGGCAATATCACTGGGTTCCATAGGAGATATGAAAGCCAAATGCACTGGGGATTTTGTTGTTGAAATAATTTTTATCAAAATATTGTTACTGTTATTATTATTGTCTCTCATAAGTGAAGACTAGGCCATCTTTCAAGTAGCAAAGTATTGTAAACCATCTCACATTCTATGCATTTTCATGGTATAATTTAAAATTAAGAATTATATCAAGAGTTTCACCTAGAATAAATTTTTTAATTTCTTTTTTTGTTCTTAATTTCTGTCCTCAGACAAAAGGAAATAATAGAGTTAACACTGAGTTTCCCACTGGATTATTGCAGTATCCTTTTAAAGTATAAGAAGGATGTTAGAGCTCAGAAAGGCACCACAAATCTTTTCTATGTAGATATCATAGTGTAACATATTTTGAGGTATCAACTTATTTAAATTCCAGTTTGGGTAACCAGATTCAGAATAACAAATTTCCCTGTGTTTTGACAGAGAATTTCAAGGCTGTCTGTGAGGTGAAGTGTGGGTCTCCTGCTGACAGTGCTGGAGACTACCAGGACTTCATTAAATACAGTATCTGTAGAAAAACAGGCACGTTTAGAGATGGTATCTACAAGAATGGCTCAACAGGGAAAGGTTTGAGTTACACAATGATCAAGGCCATCAGGATTAGCAGGATAACAAGGTGCAAAGAGAAATGTGGTTTGCTGGGTTTTTTGAATTGAAGAATTCTTTCAAGAAACTCAAAGTATTGCAGTAAGTCATTCATAAATCAACATTTACAATCAACTGCCTAATCTAGACAAAGGAGGAAATCAGAAAACAAGGCTGTCAAAATGTGGGTATCACAGTAATTGAAGGACATGACCAATTTGATTTTTTGAACATCATACTTTCAACTGAAATATGCTCCTTGATCCTGGGTAGTAGAACTTTAATTAATTAAAATTCTACTATGTTTGACTACTATTAATCCAATAATAGTGAAATATTGATGGCATCTCTGCCATTATAATCCAGCTTTATAAACTGAGGGGAAGTGTCATTAAAGTTTACAACTTGGCAGTTTCTAATTCACAGTTGAATAGTCTGCTTGAAAAAATCTGGGGAATAAAAAAGCTAAACTTGCAAGCTTTTGAAATGCATCTAAAACCATTACATCATGTTGCTTGGGGCTTCCATATAGAGATTTCTGTGTTAATCAGGAAAAAATGTGATTAATTTCCAGAAATAGTGTGAAAGTTGTTGCAATGGTCAGTTTGTGTGAGCACAGTTTGCATTATTTACAAACTATGGCTTGGTCCAAGTTGAATTTCATCATTATGAAAGATAATGATGGATAAATTTTGGCCCAAGGTTTTGAAAATTAATCTCTTTTTTACTTGATAACACAGTTATTAGTAAAAATATTAAAAACATCCTCAACATAGTAGAAAAGGCTAAGCTGACAAGATAGGAATGAAAGAGACTGGCCAAAGGTTGCATGTGGATTTGAGTGACAAGAGTAATAGAAGTTTCAGCATTTTGTCAGGTCAGAACCTTTGGCAGCATGAAGGCCACTTATCCCTTCAGTCTTGCACTAGCTGCAGCTTCTTAATCACTTACAGTTCCTGTACATCAGTGCTTTTCATACACCCTTCTGAAAAAAAAACCAAAAAACGTGGTGGATAAAGAGAAGCATTATGAATAAAGCAAGGATATTTGACAAGCTTATTTTTATATTTTTCCCTGGGTTCCTTGCATCGTTTAATGGCTAGAGGAATAATTCATCTGATATTTTATGAGAAATTTAGTATAATTACTATTTTTTTTTTATTTTTCTGTTTTTACATCTAAATGTGATTACACATGACTGATGATCTATTTTCTAGGACCATGGGAAATATGCCACAGAGCATCCAGAAAGAGACTTTCTCCCCTGAAGTCATTTTGATAGATTCACGTGCATGATGCAGTATCATGCAGGAATAACCAAGTGTGTTTTGAGAGACTCAGTTTGGTACCTGCTTATCTGAGCATTTTTTAACCCATACTAACATATCTTGTTGCTTAAGACCCTTGGACTTTCTCCTGCTTTGCACATCAAAGTACAAGGTTTCACATGTTATTCTCAGTTGTATTTTGACCAAAAAATTCAGGTGGGGGCATTTTAGCACTGAGGTCCACAATTTAAGAAAATACTGTTTTACAAAGGTTTCAGGTAGTATTTTTCTGACTATTTTTGCAGGTTTCAGTTTATGCAAAAAATGTGCTTGCAGTACTTTAAAAATTAAAAGATGACCCCTGAAACAAACTGATAAGAGCTGATTGTGAGACAGATGATCTAGACAAGACTGTAAAATACTTCCAAGGGTACTGCTCTAATGTCTGTATCAGAGACCCCTTGACTTCAAGAAAAAAAAAACATTTCACAAATGGGGTCTTTTCTTTTGGACAAACTGTGAAATCTCATGGCTTTTCTATCTGATATTCTTAGTACAAAAGATAGGTTACCACTGTCTGGGGATTTGGATAGAGTTTATGTATTATAAGTTAATCCTTGTCCATATTTTCCCTGAAACTTTTAATTAATGTTTATATAATCTATGACACGGGAATAAAGTTGATTTCTGTCACACATCCCTTCTGGTACTATCCAAATTTCCCATTACTGTACATCTGGATCTTTTAAGCATGCAGATGCAATAATAAGATGAGCATAAATCATTATGAAATTTATCAATAGTAGTATTGGGTAATGACTGAAATCGTCTGCTCATAGGTAAATTTGTGGTGAGATTTCCCAATGGAAAGATTTTTCTGAATGGTGGAAAGAATGGCAGCAGTTACCTAACCACATTTCTGTTGCAGATGGATTTACAGGATGGTGCAACTTTATTAAACAGGTGACATGTTTGTCATTTAAAAGGGCACTCAATTCAACGCAGACATTCTCTGACAAAAGAAAGTTTTTCATTAAATTTGAGTTAAGTGTGCCCATGTATTTGTGCCCTATCTAAGAATTATGGTCAGTGAAATGTAACATTTTAAAATCAGCAAATTCCAAATCGTAGGACATGGAGTTGTTAATCCACCACCTCTGAGCAATGTCTTTAGAAGTGCACAGTAATACAGACTCACATGTAGTCTTAGCTAACAAGGTTGGTTTGAGAACAAACAGAATGATATCTAATAATTTTTTTTACCTTTTCAGAGGTAAAGGTGTGGCTAAATGAACCACAGTGGGATGAAGCTATCCTCAACAGCTGTATCAGTGGGCTACAACTAGGAAGTAACCCCAAATAAGCAATTCTTTACAATCCCTTTATAGATTTCCATAAATTAAGTTGATTTTCTGCTGGATTTTTTACTCTCACAACACTGAAAGATCTATGTCAAGAGATGGCTTGATTTTTTGCACTGATACTGGATTAAGACACACATACATATCTCTTTCCTTGAAGAAAGGCAGTACAGGCTCAGACCCAGATCTCCTTACACTGCCAAGCTTCTCCAACTAATCCCTTCACCATTCAATATCCCTGCACTTAGCACAGTGAATCCAGCTGAAATTCATGTGGATTTTTGCCAGCAAGGGAGGAAGAATACAGTCAAAATTTCACTCTCATATTTTAGCATTCTGTTTCTAGATATTCACAAATTTAAGTTGCATATGCATCAACTCCTTGTTTCCTGGCTTCCAGTTATCTGAAAGTCACTGGATTAAACATTCTGGGAAGGAACACGACTGTACTGGTATTTTAGATCCTGGTAAAAGACATTTTTGTCAGACATTTGTTATGTACCACACGCTTCAGATCCAAACAAACACGATTTTATTGCATGCCAAGGTAACTTGCCAAGAAATGTTTTACAGAGAGTGTGGAAAATAGGGAGGAGGGATTATGTAGCTGTTAGGAGCTGCTGTAAATTCTTGAGGTCATGAAAAAGTTTGTGGAATACAGCAAAGTAAAAAGAATTCACAGGACTCAGTAAGAAAAATAAGGTAAGGTCAGAAGATATGTTCTTGATTTAAAGCCCTGGAGTTGGGATCTGAAGTAGATAACAGACAAAAAGGGTTTCTCTGTAGTGCTTGCTGCTGGCAGTGATTATAGGTGTCCTGGGACTAAGCAGTAGGAAACAGAGACATTGTGAATACCAGAGGGAACAGGATCAAGAACAGAATCTGCAAGAATTTCAGCAGACAGTTTAGCCCAAAAGTAAAATATAGTTTAATGGATTTCTTTTGAACTGGGGGGTGTCTGTGGCATTGTTTTGTATAGGAAAAATAACAGCTTTGTTCTCTGTTTGTCCTAGAAATCTGGGACTTGGATGAGAAAAACACTACCAAACCACCAGTCACCCAGCAAAATATGAAAAGAGACTATGGTAACTCATCAAGGATCCAGTAGGGCCCATGGAAGCAAAACCAGAATAATTGTTAGAGAAAATGCATCATTCATCTCTGGAGCAGCTACACTCATGCAATGACATTGTACAAGAGATGATTACTGATGAGGTGATAAAAGGCAGTAGGAAGCCATGAATAAATATATCCAAGGAAAGTCACAAACACATGATTCATCAAAAAGGAGTATCTTTAGAAACATTTCACTGTTCAAACTGTTATGCAAGGTTTCCTTTAGGAAAAAATTTCTAAGCATGAAATCAAATCAGTTCCTTGTTCCTTTTTCTTAACAAAATAATGCTCTGATTTTTACTTCGGAAGGAGACTCGGTAGTAAAAAACCCAAAAAACCCAAAAAACCAAAACTAAGCTGTTTTTTTTAAAAAAAAAATCCAACTATGAATTTGCTTAAATTTCAAAACTTTATAACATTATGAAAATGAAATGGCAGATTGCCACATAGTTTGGATCATAAGATACAAGGTAGGTATTTTCATGCTGCAGGATAATTACAAATAAATCTTCAGTTATCTACAGAGACAGCTACTGAAATTACACAACTATAATTAACAATAAGTAATAAATTATAAAGATAAATAGTTGAGAATGGCTCTAGCTGATAAAACTTTTGGCTGTAAGAAAGAGAGAAGAAAGGGAAAATAGAAAACAAAGCCCACAGATGTTTAAATATTAATTTGAGTTCAGACAAAATCTTCAGCGTTCTAGATCTCATCCAATAACCCTCTAAATAAAATTTTGTCTCCACAGAGTTTTAGAAGTTCATGGTGGATAATAGTGTGAATCTGAAAAAGTAATAAAATCCACCAATATCAGATGTTTTAATACTGTCTTTTTTACTGTAGCACAGAGACTGCATGTGAATACAATATTTGTACATCTGTAGTTAGGGGCCGACTGTAGAGCTAGATTGGTGTTGTGGGTGTTTAACTGTGTGATTGGAATAGTGGTGCTACACAGAAAAACTATTACCAACTTCTGGTGCCTGGGGGTACTCAGGATTTCTGGATTGTGACATAATTTCTGATCTGGATAATGCTGTGTACCACAGTATGAAGACCTCTGTCTCAGGTGAACTCATGAAGTTTGCATCCTCAACAACTTATGTCTTCAAAATAAAGTTTTCACTACATAGTCTATGTGTTTATCCTTTCTTATGTAAAGTATCCTTCCCATACTATAATTCATTTTAGTAGGCCATTATTATCAGTATTTAAATGACACCTTCCTCACTTCACAAGAAAAGGATGTCAGATTATTCCTGGGATCTTTTATGTCTTAAAGAATGGCTACTCATCAAATGAACTTTACCCAAAATATAAAAAAAAAATCTATTTTTCTTGTTTGTAACATTATCTCTCATTTAAATTCTGAATGAAGCAAAAACACACTCAGAATAGTATGCACCCTCTAAAAACTCATGACTTTACAGTATCCATTGCTAATGTGAATAATGCTAATCCACAAAGTAATGGATACTTTGTGCTTGTGCTTTGTGTTGCATGTCAAGCTTGAAGTTTTATTTGTTCTTTACTTTTTTTAAATCTGAGATAACTCCTTAATAGCATTTTTCAGTGTTGACAATAAAGAAAAATATAGTCTATTTATTTTTAGATAACAGGGACTAGTCCAAAGTTTCCTATAAGAATAAATAATCTTTGAATTCATATTATCTTTAGTTATTGTTCTATTTAGAAAGTTTAGCTACTGCTTAAGCTTCAGTAAGTATTCAACAGATATGACTTACTATAAAGTCATTAATAAATAATTTTCCTAACCATTAGCAAGTAGGAGCAGAAGGAAGTGGGTTTTGTCATCACACATTTTATGAAATATTTCTGTCATGGGTTCTAAATTATGTAAACAGCTGCTTAAAAATATTCATTTTTCCCATTAAGATCTTTGTTTATTCTATATCTATGTTACAATAGCACCTAAGGAATAAGAACATAATATTAAAACTAGGGAGTATCCTTAAACTCTGAAATAGTACATTTTATTACTTAAAACCAAAACCAAAATCAAAAACAAAAAACAAAAGAAAACTGAACAATTAAACATTTATTGGTTGTAATTTCAAAATCTTTTAACAATGACAAGTACTATTTATTATTCATTTCAAAGAAAGAATCCTAAAGGTCTTAAATCATGGAAGAAAAAGCAGAAACTAAAATCCAAGCACCTACTGATCTTAGATTACTTTTCACAATTACCCACAGAGTAGCAGTTTTTAGAATTGAGTGTATCTTCATGGACAATTGGGTGATAACAGCTGCTAAAATAAAATGGATTATGGTTGTATAGGGATTTGTAAATAATCAACAGTACTATAAAGAGAGTTAGTCTCAGCAAACTGAGACTCATTGCTGGCACCTCCAGGGAAAGCGTGAATGCCAAGAGAATGTGCAAGTTGCTCCTTTAAATTAGCTTTTCCCTGTGTAGTGTGGGAGTTATATCTAGAGGTTATCAAAGATTAGGTGATCCATTTGGTCTGGTTGTGCATCATGTGTGATCAGAATCAAATAACCAAAATAAAATGGAACCAGCAGTGCATTAAAGAGGGGAATAGAAAGCCCAGACTATGTGGTGAATCTCATTTATCTGTTTTGAACAATGAAGGCTTTCTTCTGAAAAGCCCTTTCAGGAAATGAAGGACTTGACAAAGTCAGGGATCTATGTTTTAGCACTTATCTACATTAGAGCAAACTCTTAATCAAGATGTGCTACACCATAATGAAACTGAGCTTGCATACACTGTAGACTGTAGTTAGTCAGCCTCATCATGCTGAGGAACTCAGCCTGTTCAGGCAACAGATGTATTAAAGGCAAAAATCTTTTGGAAATATCATCTTGTCAGTAATCACTCATTGTCAGAATATTAACTATAATGAATATGAACTGGTCACACCTGTTTTCAAAGCAATACATAGGTTTTAAAATGTAATCTATCTCAGCATCCCCCACTCTTACCCACTCTTTTCTCATATATGACAGCCACTATTTATCCTTTGGGCAAGGAGCTGTAAGAAGAGAGAAGCATGGACTCTACTGACTTTTCTTGCACACTGCTTTTTGTGCCCTGAAAGAAAATAAACCCAACATGTTCTAGATTCTAATTCCTTATCTACATAGCAGTTTGTGCATGTATATTAATTTAGGCAAGTTTTCTAGCTGTTTCCAGCTATTCTAGCCTGGTGAGGGGTGCTATGGGTAAGTCATTCATAGAATCATGGAATAGCCATGGAATATCCACTAGTATCATTAAATTTGAACTCCTGGCCCTGCAGAGGACCACCCTAAGATTCACACCATGTGCCTGAGAGTGTTGTCCATCTGTTTGTTGAACTCTGGCAGCCTCAGTACTGTAACCTCTTCCCTGGGGAGCCTGTTTGAGTGCCAAACCACCGTCTGGGCAAAGAGCCTTTTTAAATATCTGATCTAACTGCCCCTTCCATCCCCACCCCTCTACCCAGTGCAGCTTCAAGCCATTCCCTTGGGTCCTATCCTGATCAGCAGAGAGAAGATTAGCAGTGTCTAATGCATTAGCAGTGCCTAATCCTCCTTGAGAGGGGTGTTCATGACTACAATGTAAATTAATCTCCAGGGGTCTGCTGAAGGAAATGTGAAATGCCAGAAGTGGAGATGCAAGAGAAGGTGTCAGAAACATAAGTGGAAGTGGAACAAAAACCAATACTTTGGCATGAAAATGAAAATAATTAGATAACTAAGTTTTTTTCCAAAATTAACAATTAACATGTAAAGCTTTTTGACTCAATATCTCTGTCCACTCATGGCAGCTTACTGTGCTTCTTTTCTCTGGAGTGCTCTTCAAGGTAACTTTACTTGTATTTTGACTAAATCAAATAAGTAACAGGCATCTTAAACATCTAAGACAGCCCACAATAATTTTATTTATCTTTTAGTGTTTTAAATAACATTTTTTTTTCAAAATTCCTTAAAACATTCCAGCATGTCTACTCATTTATTACAGACTGACAATTACTGAAGAGAATGTTTTAAAGACTGTAAAACTGGCCACTCAAAAATTTGATGAATGTCATTTCTGTTTATCTGTTTAACCTTATTTAGATTACATGTGGATTTTGAGATAGTGTTTATGATAAAATTACTGTCCAGTTTTCTGCCTTTCCAATGAAAACAGCATGCTGTGCAAAGGCTCCAGTACATACTGATAAAGCAATAATAGTGATAAAGTGATAAATAGTGATAAAACAATAGTTTAAATTCCATATTAAGTAAAGGGAGGGAGAAATACATCTGCAGAAAAGGTCTAGCTTACTGAGGTGGGGTCTAATATTGTAGATAAGCTTATTTAATTCCTGTTTTCTGATCTTAGACTGTATGTCCCATCTGCACCATGGTGCTGGTTTATTGGTTTTTTTGTTTGTTTTATTGATTGTTTTTTAACCTCAACTGTTCATGGAATTAATGTGTGAGAAAGACTTTTACATTTATATGGGTTACATTACTTTTTTCCTACTATCTTTGTCATTGAATAGGGCCTCAAAAACTGCAGAGTTAGCAGAAGGCATGCAGCAGAACTGGGAGTTACACGCTGGAAGCTATGAAATCAGTTTTCCTTCAGACACACTTTGAATTTTCTTTTCTTTTTTTGTTTTTTTTCTCTCTCAAACACAGAACATTTAGCCTTCCCAGAGAAGGGTCCAGTCTTAAACTAGGTATCTACATCCAGTTTTCAGGAATTAAAGAAAAATAGGAAATAGGAGTAGGAGATAATAGGAAGTGTCCAATGTTTTGATTGTCTTGCTATTTAGTCCATCTAAGGAAATAATTATTGATGCCCATATGAGATGAAGCACAGGATTCATGACCTTCATAACAGATTTAAGATTTCCTGGGTCAATAGGCTCTTCAACCCTTTTCTTAAATTTCAGCCATTCTCACTATTCCTGTGGCCATAAAAGAGAAAATAGAAGAGAAAGTCAGACTGTAGTGGTTTATTTGGATACTCAGCTGGGAGTGACATGATTCTGCCTATTAAGCATGATAGGCTACTGCAGTGCCAGCTGAGATGTACTTAAGTTCTCACAGAATCACAGAATAAAATGAGTTGGAAGGGACCAGCAAGGATCATCGAGTCCACCTTCTGGGCCTGCACAGCACCATCCCCAAGAGTTTAGTGGAACCCCACACTTACCTACAAGACGGTGAAATGCCCCTCTTCTTCATGAAAGGAGGAGCAGCAGCAGAAAGCAACAATTTTACAGGCAGAGACTACTCAAGAAAGATACATTTCCAAAATTGAACATTACATTTAGCATACATAGATGCTGGGAAGTGATCTTTTGCTCTGTCTGAAGACACAGTAGGTAAGGTGAGGAGTAACCCTGGTCTCAACCAACATGCAAAGATTCAGAATGGCAACCTGGAGAATTGTTCCTACTTTGGGTGATTTTAGCTAGATGTGAAGATAAATCAGATATTGATAAGATTTGATAATTATTTGGGAACATTAAATACTAATGCCATGAGATTAAGCACATGTGTTTTGGTTGTGGTTTTAGGTAATTTTTGTGGGGGGTGTGTTTTGGATTTTGTGTTTCTTTTAAAAAGCTGCTGTACTGGAGGACAAAAAAATCCTTAGAGAGACAAAAATATCTTTCCAAGACACCATTAATAGAAGAGGTAATGTATCAGCAGATTATGAAACAGAGGAGAGAATGTAATTTTCCTGGAATACATGTAATAAAAATAGTGCCATGCTCAAAAGAAATCACTCGATAATTTTGGTAGATCTGTGGCATCTAGTATTCTAGGAAGTTCAGTAGCTAGATTTTACTGGGAGGAGATGGTTGCATAGAATTTGTCCAACTATGGTAAAAAATATAACCCCCTAGGCACTGAAGAAGAGATTTTGTGGCAAAGAAATATATGTGCAATATTCTGTATTGATTGAGAATTTTTTTCTCTGAAAAGAAATTTGTTTTGCTTTGAGAACTGTGGCTTTGCTGACTTACATTTGGATTTAGCTTTGTACTTGAAGTACAGTCCCAAATAATATAGTTGAAGCTGTTCAGATTATTAAGGTATAACACAGAGGACAGTATAAGATGAAACAATATGGGAACATAATTAAACACTCTGGTAAATTCTAAAATAACTTAATGTAGCAGATTTAAAACACAACAACAAAAACTAAATAAAGCATATAATTAGGAAGAAGTGTCTGGTGGGATGTGTCAAAAGAGTAGAATTGATTCCTCTATAGAAAGAAAATTATGTCCAAAAATTTCTGGAAAGATATGTTTTGGGAAAAGTTTTTACCTATTCAGTTGCTTTATTAAGGGCCTTTCTTAATAAGTAAAAGTTCGGAACGGGGAAGAGATTTCATCAAAACAAGGAGCTTGTCGTTCTTACACAATTCCAGCAGAAGACAGCTGTCCTGACATTCAGGCACAGTAAGTGCCAGACAAAGCTGTCACCTGATGCTTGTAAGTGGGGCCTCAGGGCAACTTGCATATGGTTTCCAAACCATGGACTGACTGAGCAGTGGTGTGCCAAAACAGAAAAAGGATTTCTAGCTTTACTGCATGCAAGGAGGAATGTATATTGCTTCTTTTTCCTGTGGGACACCAGTTTTAATAGAAAAGGTTCGTGAGTTTTGAAAGATGACTGCAAAGAAGAAGTTAAAAAAGGCTTCTGACTTTTAGAAACTTTCAGTTTCAGTGATACGATTTACAAACAGAGATGGAAGAGGAAAAGACTTTGTGGGAAGAGGAAGCTTGTTTAAAGCATGAGATAGAAATGAGGTAAGAAGACATGAAGATGTGATACTGGAGCTGGGTGAGCCGGTTCAGAAAAAAGGTGTGACAAGTCCTCTCTCAGAGGATATGGTGTGTCACTGCAGAAGCCACAACATAAAATCAAGCTGCCGAAGATCGTGATGGTTATTAATATCTTGCCCTTATAACAGCTTTGAAGCAGATATTTCTGACACAGATTATACTGTGTTTAAGAAAAACAGACTTTATTCTGTGTTGATTTCTGGTTGTAATTTTCTACATATGGTAGTGCCAGAAACACAAATGTAAAACACAGACTAGGGTCAGCTAAGTTTGTGGTTAAATTACAGAGTAGTATCCTTCAATCTGATCCTTTCACCTGTTCCAGTGTTCAAATCAAATCAGAAATCAGATCTTAAACCCTTTAGCCAACAGTAACACTGCTATGTGGTATTGTAAATACTATAGAAGATTGGGTGGGGAATGCTGTATAGATATATAAGCATATATCAGGAAGGGGGATAAAGATAGGCAGAGATAGTTAGGCCCAATATATAAATACTATTAACACCACAGAACTGAGTTTATGTGCATGTTATGGAAATTCAAATAAAACATAAGAATAGGGGCAAAAAAATAGGAAATTTTGAGGAATTTTGCCTTATTATGGGGAGGTGGTAGATAAGCAACAGCAGCTGTATAAATATTGGAAAATATTTTCAGAGCTTTCATCAAGAGAAGACAGGAAAGAGGTGGACCCTGTATGCCTGTCTTCTAGAAAAGAAAAAGCTAGAGAGTGAGAAGGATCAAAGGATGTGCCAAGGTACAAGACACAGAGCAAATATGTAGTAATGTGCATTGTCTCTTTGTAAAGGGTTGTTGAAGGGCAAGTAATGTGTAACTTAGTGTTGCAAGGCAACACCTCTGGAACATTCTTGTAAAACTGGTTTGGCGTCTGTACACAAGGAGAGCCAATTTGGATACAAGGACAGCTGCAGACCTTTCCTCTTCCTTCTCAGATCTTAGAAAAATATTTGTAGCTTGCTTGATAAATAACAGAGATTTGCCTTAGAAATTAATCCAGAAATTTTGCTACTTACAGAAAAGCTGCACGTTCAGGGCTGGCTCCTGTATCTGTGAAGGTCACCGAAGGCTGTTGTGCTCACTGCAGCTCCTGCCCTGCTGAGGTGGATGGTGTTTCTGTCAGGGGAACCAAGATGTGTCTGCTGTGTGACAAGGTCTTGTCTTGGATATGTACTGGGGAAAATGAGAACTTGGAGTGAGCAATGGGGTACACCATCCCTTCAGGGCCAGTGCTTTGTCAGAGACATTAACAAAGTTAGAGACATTAACACTTAACAACATTACTTTCCCCTGGAGGCTGCCCAGTTTCTTACTGCTTAGTCTAATCCTTAATTTTTGGTTCAGTTCTAATGAACCTAATCTGACAGCACCTGTATAATTTCTTCTGTTTCATTACCAAATGTACTCTTCTCTGCTTAGCAGCTCCATTCCCTGAAGCCCTTCTAATTGCCAGTCATTTTTTTCCTTGTTTTCTTTATCTCACTAGGGATATTTTTCAGTCTCTGAAAGATCTGTACCACAATCTGCTCTATCATTCATTTATTTGTTCCCATTTTTCCTCTATGAGCCTAGACTTGGATCTTGTCTCCTCTTTAGGTCAATGCTTAGACATTCTCCTCCATATTTCTTGCAGGCTGGAGAAGCAGGGTGTACCACAGCCTCTGAAGAGACAGATTCCCTTTTATTTTTTCTAATTCTAGCATCTGTGCAATCCCACTCCTACTTTCTTGATGGTGAAATTTGCTAAATGGAAAATCTGACTTTTCATTTAGTGATTCCATCACTTTAGTTTACATTTAGGTTATATGAGCCCATTGCTGAGCCCATGACACTGCAGAAGCTATGAGAGAACATATGGTCTAGAAGCACTCTGAAGGTATGAAGGGGCTGAGCACAGTAAGCTGCCCCACAGATCTGGGGCCTTCAGAGGCTGGTCTGAAGCTGTGATAAATTCAAATGTGCTAGGAATCTTTGTTTCCTCTGGAAAGTTATTATTAACCCCACTATAGGTTATAGAATTCTATAGGCTCTGTCAAGGCACCGAGAGCACTAAGTTGCCCTGTCCACCCCCAGCTGGGGCCTTTCCCCCACACCCTGCCCAGGACTCCCTATTTCAGCTCAGGCTGGCAGTCCTGATTTAAGGTATGACACAGCTGGACCTGTGTTACGACCATCTTCTGGGTCTTGTCTCCTGGCTGGTTCCCCTATACAGGCTCCAGCCCTAGAGTTTCCTAGCTCATCACTTCTTTGCCTGTGACTGTCTGAAGGCTCTATTATCAACCCTAACACAGAGCAGAACAACTACTGGGAGCGATGTGACTTTTGGCTTCTCAGCCCTGAGGGAGCAGCCATCCCTTGCTGAGCCCTGACACCCATTTGCCTAGTCAGAAGGTCAAAAGGAAAAGTCATATCTCAAATGTCAGTGTTAAAACAGAGCAATGATACTAAAAGTGTACAGAATTATCTCAAGTTATCCTTCCTTCCGGCAGAGCTTCCCAGTGTGCAGCTCCATGGCAGCTTTAACATCATGAGGAAGTTATTTACAGAAGGCACTGTAGGTGGGAAAAAGAAAATTCCATCCGTTCAAAAAGCTGGCGCTTATGCAGCTCCTCTGTGTGCTAGATATCTCTGGTAGGTGTTTGTCTTCATGGCAGGTTTCTGTTTAATGTTGTACTACTTCCTGCAGTGCACTCACTCTTTCAGCCCTGCACTTTACTTTACTGACCTTGATTATGCACCCTTTTTGTGGGTGACAAGTGCAGGCTTTAAAAAACCCCACATCATTGTAATTCTTAATTCCCTAGCCAGTTCAAGATCCTTACTCTTGCAGAAAGTGTTTGAGACTAGTATGAGACTTGGATTTGCCTGAAAAACTAATGAAGCATTTGTACCTTTGGCTTGTGGGCCTTTTATTTAATTTCAATCCTCCCTCACAGCTTGGATCATGGAGCTGGAGCCAAGGGAGCAATGGGCATGCCTTCAAATTGTAATTTGCCTTCAGCTGTAGCTTTTCCCAGCTCATGAATGCAGTCCCTGAGTGTCACTGCTGAAGTGCTCCCATTCATGCTGTGTCTAGCAGCACTTATGGCACACTGGTATAGGCACCTCTCTCTGTCTAGGAATGTGTACACTACAGTTTTGTACAAAAGCTTTTACACTGGGTAGCTGTGGATTGTCTGAGGGGCTGGATGATGTCATAGCTAAAGACACTTTTCTTCCTTCCAGTTGCAAAACCTTCATTCAGCACCCTTCTTACTGTTTCTGATTCTTGTCATCTTCCTCTCTTCCTTCATCATTGTTTTGTCTGCTTATTATGGGTAGGAGGCTATTAGTTCATTCCTTATAAATGATGAATTTTCAAAGGAGAGATATTTTGGATTCCATTTCTGCTATGGTTTACCTAATTTGCTATTTGTATCATCTAATCTTTCCAATCATATGATTCTACTGCATGTCTGATCATATGACTGGATTAGTTTACAAAACTGGGATCCTTTTCTCCTTTTTCTCCTTGAACACAAGAATG
Organism: Agelaius tricolor; assembly: GCF_023055355.1. NCBI lineage: Eukaryota > Metazoa > Chordata > Aves > Passeriformes > Icteridae > Agelaius > Agelaius tricolor. The sequence goes on from NW_027269263.1 coordinate 38,704,045, forward strand.
GTAGTGTGCAACATTTAGTTTTCATCTAGTGAATAAGACTTTTACTTAAAAATTGGTTTGGTTTTCTTTTCCCCTTTGCCTTGCATTTTTCTCCCCAAGCTTTCAAGCAGAAGTAGCATCAGCTGTTGAAGCATTACTTCTCTTTTCACACTTTTTTCTCTTTATAATTAAAGTTGGTTTGAACATTCAGTATTTATACCTGAATTTCACTTTCTAATTTGGGATTGCATGTCAGTTGGAATGATCTCAGGGGAATGATTTCACCAATGAAGATCTCACCCAATATAAAACATACCTGATATGTATTAGGAGGGAGTGGTATTAGCAGATGTGAAATACTTTCGGACAGTAAGATACATCTTTGCTATGTGCTTATGAATGATCACACTGGATTTCAGGGCAGCAGAAGACTTATCAATTTGGGGAGGGGGAGCTACAGATATTGTTTAGTGTCTTTGTTTTATTTTGCATTTTATTTTATTGACAATCAGTTTTACCCACAAGAATGATAGAAGAGCCATTAAGCCATTACAGTTAGAAATTCCACCAGTTCATAAAGGATTCTTCCCATGTGAATGGAGTCCTACTCAACATTCTTGCTGTGCATAAATTCAGAGTACCTAATTTTTTAGGATAAGGATGTTGAATACATCTGAAGACAAATATGGTTACATGAATATTTGTAATCTGTTGGGTATGAAACTAAAATGTGCTTTCATGACTGTGGCTTATTACAGCATCTTTAGTATGGCAGGTAGCAAGGTGTAAAGCATGTTATTCACCCTCCTTCCCTGTTAATTCCATTCAGCCCACTGCAACAGAACACATAGACTAGGAAATAATGTGGTAGTGGTGCCTCAAAGAACCTCAGCAGATCCTAGGGATGGTAGATTTTAGAGAGATTGGGAACTTCAAACTTCCCTAGATTACTAAGATAAAGCCAGTTACTAGCATTGACATTTGACCTGCTAAAAACATGTCTATCTCAAAACATTTTTCATCATTTCTTATATTTACTTTCTGAATGACTTGGTTTTTCACAGTGCATTTCCAACAGCACCTGTATCGAGTAACTGGGAAGGTTTAACCTATGTACATTAGAGATAGGTGACTCCAGGCTTTTATATTTGCAGAGGAGAAAGGATTTAAAAGCAGTTGCCTGCATCCAGTTTCCTAGTTGTTTTTCCAATATTTATTCTCATAGCATTACCTCCTGCTATTTCAATTTACACTGCCAGTTCTAGCAATTTCTGTTTCCCTGTAAAACTCCTGTAAAGCCCATTTCTTTGCCACATAAATAGAGCATTTATGAAGCTGAATGTCTACTGTGGTAGTAGCTGTTCATATTTGATTTTGTCTGAATATCAGAGCAAGCTCATACTGAGCAAGGTGGGTGGGTGAATCTACCCTGTGTATTTGTAATGGTTTGCAAATACAGGCATATTCTTTTTCATTTACTGAGCAGGCTTTTTTTTTTTTATTTTTTTAATGAGATGCAGAAGAGAAGCTGCTGTTCTCATAACACTCTGGAACAGCAACACAAACTCAAAGAACTGATTTATGCCCGATTTCTACTAAGTCACGCAAATTGGAAAGCTTCAAAAGCCTTAGCAATCTGATGCAAATAGTAAGATTATTATTGGAAACTGATTTCCATGTGTGTATGTTGTATGCATGCCTTCAGACAATGCACAGATCTCTACAAGCAAACAGAAGTTGCATGCATTTACTAATGACTAAGGACAGCCTTGTTTTCAAAGAGAAAGTAAAGAAATCTTTTTGCCACAAATTGGCAAGAGTGGAGGTAAAAAGAAGAAAAGACTAATTGATCATTTACTGTATGATGTATTCATGAATTTTCAGAAAAGAATCAAAAGAACATATCTAACAAACCCTGAATACAAGATAGGATTCAAACTGACTGTTGTGATTTAACCCCAGCCAGCAACCAAGCACGGACAGTTGCTCAGAAGGGAGAGAGAATTAGAGCAGTAAAAGTGAGAAAACTCGTGGGTTGAGATAAAGGCAATTTAATAGGTAAAGCAAAAGACATGAGCACAAGCAGAGCAAAATAAGGAATTTTTCCACCACTTCCCACGAGCAGGCAAGTGTTCATCAGGAAAGCAGGGGTCCATCATGTGTAACAGTTAGTTGGATAAACAAAGGCCAACACTCTGAACATTGCCCCCTTCTTCCTTCTTTCCCCAGCTTCATATGCTGAGCATGAAACCACATGTTGTGGGATATCCCTGGGGTCAGCTGGCATCAGCTGTCCTGTCTGTGTCAGCTTCTCAGGACTCCCAGCCCACCCTGTGCTGGAGTGGAGTGAGAAACAGGAAAGGCCTTGACTCTGCATAACACTGCTCAGCAATACAAAGGCATCTGTGTTATCCACATTTTCCAGCACAAATCCAAGACAGCCCCATATCCAGCTACTGTGGAAAAAAAAAGTAGTTCTATCACAGCTAAAACCAGCACAATGGCCTAGAAATTAGTGTTCAAAGTACATTTTATGTTGCTGAGGTAACCAGGGTTCTTCATTCTGGAGAAGTCTCAGAGCAGACCTTACTGCTCTCTATGGTGATTGATGCTGTCAGAGCAGACCTTACTGCTCTCTATGGTGATTGATGCAGGTATCTCAGGGTGCAGCTCCATTGTGAGCTGCAGGTTGAGCTCTAGGGGCCTGAGACAAGAGGCCATGAACACCTGAGCCTCTGCATAAAAAAGGGACCTGTGGCCTGAGCAGGTGACCAGACAACAGCAGGAGCTGTATAAAAACCCAGAGATTCCTTTGTTTGATTGATCCTGATCTTGCTTCTTGCTCTAGCAGACCCCACACTGTCATTCTTTCCCCTGGCCCATGTAATGTCTTGCCTATAACAGTTTAAAACTCTGGCTATTCACATACACTACATACAGTGCAATCCTTACTTTGTTGTAAGAATATTGTAAAATTAGCATAAAAATATAACTACACTGCATCACTACTCATACTGCAACTATATTTTTATTCTGGGTTTATAGTCAAGACTAAAGTGCACCTAGAAAAAATATTGCATTCTAAGAAGGGTCATCTGTAGAATCAAGGAAAGAGGAAAGGAGAAGTGTGTTTTGGAAAGCTACTCACTGATCCACAAAGAAATGGGATAAGCTCTTCTAAGGGACATGTAGATGCAAATCAGAAAAGGTAAGTAGTCAAGACTTCAAGAGGAAGTCTTCACTGTGATTAGAGGCTTTGCTCACACTGCTAAATAAAACAGTATAACCTTGTGGAATCAAGCACTAGTGTGTGGCTTCATATACAATTTCTTTGTTAGCACAATGACTAAATGGCAAGATTTTGAATGAAATAGAAACATTTCAGAAACTTGGTAGCTTTGCTTCTCCCTCCTTTTGAAAGGAGAGTGTTTAAGCAGGTGAACATTAACTAGAGCATAATGGCACATGTTGACTTCAGGGTGAGAAATTTCTCCCATCCTCTTTTACTTTCTTTTGTAGATGTAATCGCAGGCCTCAGAAAGGGAACAGAGCATGGATAATCCCATGACAGCATTGTTATATTGAGAAATGGATAGTAAAGTGTAGTCATTCACAGTAAAGTGTTGATTAAAAATCTGATTCCAAGCTTATTCTGCATTTTAGCACTCCCATGAAATTCCATGCGGGCTTTAGAGGTGCCTTCTCTGCAGTCCCTAAGGGGAACAAACAGCTGCTTTCCCTTATAGTGCATGACTCCTGAAGACTAATGGGATTTGCTAACAGGAGAAAAATAATTTGCACCTGTCTATGCCATCTTCAGAGCATCTGGTCAATTTAAACCAATTTACATCGATATTCAAAAAGGGTGAATATTGATGTAATATTACACTTTGAAATTGGTCTATTCATTATTTATAATGGATGTTGCTATGAGTCAGTTTCTTTATGGACTGGCTAGAAGGAGGTTTACTTTTTTCTGTGGACCAACAGTAGTGTGAGAATTCTGGATTTTGCTACAGATGCTCATGAAGAACACACTTTCCCACTGTAAAAAAAGCTGCTGATAAATGAATGAAATGCAAATCCTGGTTCTAAATCATTTTTGTGCATACAATTTTTAATTGGGACACAAAATAGTCCTGAAATATTTTATGAAGTTAAGTTTCAAACAATATACAAACACAACATTTCAATAGTTTGTCTTCGATTTCTCACAACTCTGCCAGTTTCTAAACATTTGGAATGAAACTTTTCATCTGAGAGCTTTGTCTTAGCCTAAATTTCACAGGAAATCATCAGTAAACAGCCCATGGCCATTTTCTAGTACAAGGCTGAAAAAAATGCATTTTCTTTTTAAGTTAAAAACAAGTAAAAGAATTACAGTGGTGTTGCTGTCAAGCTTTAGTAACTCAATGTGGAAAAAGTGACTTGACATTTGGCACCAGAGCAGGGCTGCATTTTGAGTGTACCATTTACCAGCAAGTATCTGTGAAACCTACTGGCATAAATTGAATCTGTAGGGCAGATCAATATGCTGGATGAAAAGTCAGTGATATGTTCTATGAAGTGTGTATTATGTCCAAGAGCAGAGGCTGTGTCATGGATGAGTTGCCAATCATTTCTTCAATGCTCTTGAACATGAGGACTGTGTCTAATGATTCTTTGATTTTTATTTGGTTTACTTTTTTACATCAGAAGACACATACATCACGAGATAGAAAAGTCAAGTGCAGAAAAGTTAGGAAATAATAGGTTTTTTGTTTAATTACAGCATTAACAAAATACATATATATTAGGAGGGTATTTTGTTTTGTGTGCTTACAGTGTTTTGTTTTTGTGGGATATTTCTTTCATTCAGTGCTCCTGGTAAGCCTGGTGAACCATCAGGATGATTCAGAACCCTAACACACAGAGTCACTACTAAACTTAGAAGATATATAGTGGCAAGACAGGGCACAGGAAAAGTATTTCATGGTGATTGCCTTGGAACTATAGTGTGATTTTAGGCAAGTCATTGAAACTATGTTTTTTTAGTTGTGATCCCTGTAAGTATCTAGACTTAATCAAGACCAAGTCTGGACTTCCACTGAGGCTCACAGAGATCCATGAGATCTTCTTCAAAGCACCCTTCTGACTTCCTGACAATTTCACAGACAAAACTGCAAACAATGAACCTGACATTAAGTCTTGACTTACTCATTAGCTCTTTGTCTAGTTGCTTGTTCACTTTGAGCCAAGAGTAGGAAACAATACACTGAAAAATGGAATCCCACAGAGGTGTCTTGTCTTGAGCAGGATCATTACATAGATAAGTTTATTGAATGTACTTCCAGTAGGAGACTCACTCTGGAATTTCCCAACTCACCAGGCCTTAATTTTACAACTCTTGAATTTTATGAGCATTGTGAAACTCAGAAGTAGCGTGGAGCTTTATAATCCAAAGGTAAAATATACTCAAGAGAATAGTTTTATAATAGATTACGTTTTATAGAACAACACTATTTTCCTAGGTTTTTTGGAAGATTTGTTGGGTTTTTTCTTTTCAAAAGTAGGAGAATTATCACCTTCTTTTTTTCACCCTATACTTGTTTTCTCATTTAAGTCTGGACACCATGTGGGATCTCCTTTTTTCATTTGTTTGGTGCCATTCACAGTTGGTCGTTCTGATCCTTTCTCCTTCCAAAAACTTTCAACTACCCAACAGTTGTAGTATTCATTTTCCAATTGAAAGGTCACAGCTTCTGCTCTGCAGTGTTAAACAATGTCATTGTAGAAGAATGTCAAGAGAAGGCCAGTGAAGAGAAGGTGAAAATAGTGGAGACAGGAAGATGAGGAAACTGGTGTCTGCCACAGACTGGGGCCTTCTCAGTGTGCCTGGAAACTAATGGAACAGTGACAGGCTGTGAAGAACTGCAGTCTTGGGCAGTCCCCCCATTTCCCTAAAGATTGCTGATTCTGTAAAAAGACTTAGCTTAAAGTGCACTGGCCTTCCTACCTGCTGACCTTGTCTCCCTTTGTGTAAACAGCTGTTTTGTTGCTTGTTATTTATCTGCATGTCAACTGATTCTAACTTGCTTTGAATTTTTCCATTACTAGTTAGAAAGTGTACGCACTGAAGCATAAGGTGAAATCTCTTTTTTGGCAGTTACTTGGACACATTCAATAGTTCTCCTTAGTTGTTCACTATATAAGCATGATCATCCCATTATGAAGAGCCCTGGCAGGTTACAATAGGTACTGACTCTTATTCATGCCTGCCAAGCCTGTTCACTCAGCAGCAGGTGACATTTCCAAGAGAGTCTGAACAAGTCTCACTGTTAGGCAGCATCTTGCTGGTTCTCTCATTATAGCAAGACCTGATTTCCTTCATTCAAATATGCAAGTACTGGCAATAACTTCAGACTTTCTAAACTGGCTTTCAAGCCCAAGTAGAATTGGTTAGATTGCTTAAATAAAAAACAATTTTTAAAAATCCCCAAACAAACAAACAACCCTCCCCCCCAAAAAAAAACCCCACCAAAATACCACCAAAAATCCCCCCTCCAAACAAACAAAATCCCCCTTCAACTAATTAAAATACAGGACTTACTTTTTCATTTGTGGGTTTTCATGGTGGGCTCAGGAGTTTGGATACTCTTGTGAACACACTTCTGTGAAATACTGTATCCCACTTTTTTCATAGTCTTGAGACTGACTGTGAGGCATTAGCCTTTTTCACTTTTTAATGTTCTATTCAAATTCTATTCAAATATCTATTTGCAAATAGCTAGATGCTAAAGTAACTGGAAATACATAAGCTTCTCATAATATTCAATCCACAAATTTTTGCAAAGAATAAAAAATAGCAGACCATTTATCTGAAGGCTGTCCAAAATTTTTAATTTATTTTCTTGATGTTTTGCATGTGTATCTAGAAATTAGTGACCAATTGTTTATAAAAAAATATGGTATTTTGAAGACATTCAATTTTTAAAATTAATTTTCTTTTTTGTGACCAGGCTATGGTTATGCAGATATTCATAAACATGTATGGAAATAAAATTCAATGCTTTTCTTTCCCAGATTATTTCAGAATTCATTCATTTCTACTTCTCCTTTTGCTTACACCATAATGGTCCTCTGTTTACTATTAGGTCATAGAAATTATTTAAAAGGAATTAACTGGCCAAGATATCTACAGCCAGAATATTCGTCTTTCTTTTTGTCATACCCACTTATATTCCCAGTAACCTGAGAAGGATGACATTTTCAGCTGTATTGCTAATAAAGGTTATATCTTTGCTTGGTCTTCTTTGATTTATGTAGTTCCTTGCTTTGCTTTCTGAACAGAGAAAAGAATACCAAACTTTAAATTAATGGTTTGAGTTTTAATTTGAATTACTTTCTGATATGATACATTAATTCTCATCACCCACTGTGGTGTCATAAGTCTTCAGAACTGATTCAGGTGAAGCTAGGCAGTCTTATACCTTGCTGAGGTCTGGTGCTATAGCATTAAATAATTGTTTTCACCTGCTTTGCAATCTGAAGACACTTTAATTTTTCTGCTGGCAGGAAATGATGAAGGCAGGAATGCACTCAAAACTTTAAGTTCCTTGTAATTAAGATGTATTGGTACTGCTGAGCAAATCTCTCTATACACTATCGGTTTTGGACATATTTCTATTGCACTGCTATTCATTTTTCCCCTGCAACACCGTGGCTGATGACGGTACAATGATTCCTTGCAGATTTTTATTTGGTATAGCTGAAACCTATGTGGCCTACATTTGTTCTTAAGACAGATTTCTATACAAAGGTGGTAGAGAATAGTTTGAAAATGGATAGTAAGGTTCTGTATTGTATCACACACAATATTATATTTTTCAGAACAAATTACTACTACTTCACCATCTTGGCATACCTTTCAGTAGAAACTTTGGAAGAACTGTAATGTGCAGGTATGAAACAATGCATGGGACTCAATTACACTCAGTATAAACTAAAACACTGATACTTACGATCTTCTGAGTCACATTTGCTCAAAAAAATATATTGAAATGAGCAAAAACTTAACATGGCAAGGTTATTTCTTTATGAATATCTTATTGGCACTCAGAAATCTGATCTAAAATATCTCATTATCTCTATTCATAGAATAGTTTATGAACTTGTTTACCACAGAGAATGAAGAGGTTTCTTGTAAAATTTGTCCTAATTTAAGTGAATGCTAGTGATGAAAAATTAAATTATATTTACTACAAAATCCTCCTTCTTTCCTCACAGGTTTTATAAAAATGAAAGCAGCTGGGAAAAGAAAATAAATTGACACGCAGCATGCAAAAAACTGCAATATAAACCAATTTCTGGAACACAACAGTTTTCCCAGATATTTACAGTTTAAACTTCATTGCTAGGTACTCCTTGGAATGTCAATGGTCCCACAATCTCAAAAGGAGCTCCTGCTTTAGGTTGGGTTTTGCCAAGATACAAGTACTATGATTCACTTGTTCGTATTTCCAGGGAGCTGTTTAAATTCTCAACAGTCCTCCAACGATTTAAAAGTACTTAATATCTTTAATAAGAAAATTCAATATGTGACTCAGCTTTTAAACTGTGAGCATACCATTCACTTGAGGGAAACTTGAATTTTGCTAAAAGAAAATAGAAGATTTAGATAAATGTTAAATACTTTCAGTGCCACCTATTGGCTGATAATTTTTTTCAAATGAGTATCAGCTTCATAATTGTGGACAAAATGAGGTAGGGTTACTTATAGCAATATTTCTCATTTGTACTGAAGATAAAACCAGCATCAGAATCTATAATCATATTTGAAGACATTATTTCATCTCAAAGAATTTAGTCTTACAATTTTTTTTTCTTTTTAGAAAACAACAAATCTTGTGGGATGCTTCAGACATTATGATGTTATCAAACTTCTAAGGCATTTAGAGAATAAGTATGGTGGTGGGAGACATAAGAAGAGTTCAGGAATAGATTAAAACTTGCATTTTCAGCCTGAAAATGGAGCTTTATTTGTCTGAACATATCATCTAATCAGTATGGCCAAAATTAACTTTTCTGTAACGCTTCAAGCCAAAGATACTCAACTTCAAGCCAAAGATACTCTTCACTAGATCTCAGATTCCATTTCAGGAATATGCTGAGTTCTGTGGCATCTCTCAGCATTTAGGCATGTCCTTAACTTGCCTAAATGCATTAACATTCATAATTTCATCAGGAACATGAGGAATATCATTCAATTGGAATTACACCCATGGTTAAAAGTAACCTCATTATTGTTATCTGGAGCAAAGTTTGCCATTTTGCATGACTGAGGTTTACATATGTAATAATTTTTAAAATGTGTATGTTTCTTGTCTCTCCTAATGACTTGAGTTTAGGATTTCAGGTAAGATATCCAAAGGCTGTGTTCATACAAGGGAGGTTTATTTGTTACATACATAGTTATGAAGCTTGGTATTTCTTTGAAAAAGTGATAATTGAAGATTGCAATTATTTCTTGGTTCTAGGAATTCCACCTTTAAGTATGATTTATACAATTTCCTCAGTATTCTGAGGGGTTTTGTCTGCCTCTTGGATAAATTATGTCAGAGTAAAGTGATGAAATTTTGGCTCATAATTTCAAAGAACTGAACTGCTTTGAAAATTGGTCTTGATCATGGTGCCCTGTGTCAGACTTAGTATTCCACACAGCTCTTTGTTCATATTTGCTGAAACTTTTTTAAGAAGAGTCAGCTTATCTCTTTGATAACCTAGATATTTTAGATCAGCTGCCTGGGAAAAGAGCAGAGCTACACCTGTGGCCAGAGGGTCCAACCACTGCAAGCTGACAATGGCCAGTTCTTCCTGGGAGAGGGAATTTATCTAACTACCTGAGAGTTTGCAGCCTACTTAAGGTGAGCCTTTAAGTTCCTTCTGTAGTCTAAGACAATGCCTCCAGGTTGGCAACTTGGAGAGAAATCCTTGTTATAGGACAATGAACCCAAACAGTAAAGTATTTTTACAAGGTGCCTGTCCTGTATCAGGGGCTATACAGGGAATGCAGGTGACCTTAAATTTAACGCTAAAACTTTTTTAGGAGGCTGACATTTTGAAATTAATCTTACTCTTTCTGTCAAACTTTTTAACTCTGAACAGGTCCTTTGTGAGCATTTTCAATTGTCTCAGTTTTTTAGAAAAAAACCCCCACAAATTGTCAGGTCTAGGTTACAAAACTAATCTTGGGATAATGTCCCCAGCTGGGGGCAGGCAGGGCAGGACCTTTCTGGCTGGGGTCCCACAGATCATGGAACTGGCCCTGGCTGTTGAGTTCACCCTGTCTGGCCCACGGGCAGTCTCCACCATTCCTGTCCTCATAGTGCACTGACACTGTCAACATTTTGGCATTGATTTAATCTGTCCTTTCAGGTCTTTGCTACTCCTGGCATTAATTTTTTGCTTCTCCTTATGCCCTCTCTGAATCAGACTGCCCTTTTTTGGCACTGAAATGCAGCTAAGCAGCCTGAAGGCTATGAACTTTTGGCCACAGACTCAGAAGCCATGACAGAGGCTGAGTCAACAAAATGACTCAAGGCCTGAAATACATTTGAAAAAAGAAAAAATAATCTGTCCCATAGGATTTTAAATAAATTAGGTTTTAACGAATGACAACAAATCCTCAGCCAAAGCAGAAAAACCCCAGCATAGGAGCAGATGTTTTTTTCAGGCTAATATGGTGAAAATAACATAAACTCCAGTGCTGAACTATATCCATTGGTGAGGGAAGAATAGAAAAGTGCAATAATTATTTAATGACAGAAAAAATGTCTTACTCAGGGTTCCTCTGAATCCCAGCTTACTACACTGGTAATTTAATTCCCATTTCCAAACCTGATACTATATAGGCTGAACCAGGAATGACCCTTAGCTGTAGAAGATTATTTCCTGGCTAGGGGCAAAATCATGTGAGAGCATCTAATCTTGCCAAATGTGAGGACTAGGAAAATAAGTATGGAAGCTGATTTTCAATACTTCTGGTGTTAGAAGCTTTACATGAGTCACAAGATTTTGGTACTGTCATATGCAAACAAAATTTACATTTTAACTAGTCCTCTGGATAAAACTAAATGTGGACTTGGAATGCTATTTTCTAACAGAAAAAAATCCACTCAACATAGCTTTTTTTTTGATTAATGTTTAGATTCTTAATAGATTAATTTATTTAACTTAATTGGTCTCTAATATCCATAACAGTACAATTTTTCACATTAAATTTTCAAGCACATATATATCTGTGAATAAATCTTTTTTGAGAGTAGCCTCTGGCATCATTCTCACTTTGGTATTTCCCTTTTCCAAATGAATAGAAATCATGTAAAACTTACCTTTCAGGTGAGTTCTTTATAATTTTTGAATGTTTATATCGTTTGACTTAGAAAATCGTTCCTCCTGTCCTATATTCAAATAATTTTTAATAATTTTCTAAGTGAAAAACTTGTCATTACTAGGATTAATCTCAGCTGATGACAGTTGAGACTGCACAATTAAATACACTGCACAATTAAATACACTGCTCAGTACACTTCACAATTTAATACACTGCACAATTAAATTGTCACTAAAAAATACCCTTTTAACAGGGGTCATGATATTTCTTGGGTCATGACACTTGTTCAAGTATTATGGAGTTCAAAATAAATTATCTCCATATGTTATTAACTATGTTCATGTCAAAGACATAGGTCTCAACTGTGTTGATTTAAAATTTCTATTAAAAATGTCTAGTAGAGTCAGTCCCTTGAGAGCACAGTAGCAGTATAACTTCAGCACTAATCTGCTGTCACCAAGACTGTCCAAACAAAGTGGTTCTGGGTTTTGTCTCACTACCAAGTATGTAGGTACAGTTCCCTCTTTGTTAAAGATCTCTCAAACAACCAGTGTGCTGCTTGGATATAAAGTAATGAAAATTGAGTCTGACTCTTTTATACACACCAAACTGTTAATTCTTTGTTCTCCCTGCAGTTATTCAAAAAGATTATTGCTAAAAAATTAGGCTCAACTGCAATGGAATGTCATGAGGGAAAAAAAGAAAATGGTGGGTTTATATTGTTGAAGATTCATATCTATGGAATAACCTTGAGCCTTATGATTCCATGCATTTTAGGTCTCAGTTGTCTCTCCTTTACAAAAACTATGATTTTGCATCAGGTACTTGTTCTGTATCCAGAACAATGTCATAGAATCATAGAATGTCACTGAATAGCCTGGGTTGGAAAGGACTTTAAAGATTATTCAGTTACAGCCCCCTTGCCATAGATGCCATTAATAAACAGCCTATCACTATTTATTAATTATTAGAGAAAATTATTTTTGTATTGGCTCCTAAATGTTTTATAAGAGATTAGTTGGAATTCCAAGTCTCCAGAAATTGGAAAGTGCATAAAAAGCGGACTAGACTTATCTTGAGAGGGTTATTTTAGTTTTTTTTTAGTATTTTAAAAAATAACTAGATTATGGGGTTTAGGTGAAAATGTTAAAACATTATTTCTGTTTTAAGCCAGCTGAAAGCAAACTCTTTGTTGACAAGTCAAATAATTTATTTGTTTTAGCTTAAGACATTGTAGTCCAGAATTATATTCCCTGGATACCGTTAATGGGACGTTGTTGTATCATTAATTGCATCCTGAAAAGAGATGAGAAAAAGAAGAATCCCAGTTATTTTTCATAGGACAGCTAATAACAAAGTTTCATGGTATCTAAAAAATGTTTACTACAATTTTAAAATTATGTTAGGAAAAAATTCAAATGCACAACTGTTTCTGGACAGCTTGATTTTTATGTTCCACAGCTGTGTCGCTTCTATTTTTGTTGACAGATTTATGTTGTAGAATTTCAAAATGCAGAAGATTCCAAGCTGAGTGGATCAAATCTGATGATGCATTCTGAGAATGGTACAGTTCTCCTAATTCTTGTCTAAAAGCCTTCTCAGTCATCTTCTGAGTACCATCAGAGTGACTAGATTCCTGTTACTGCCGAAGCATCAGGTTGCTTAGTGTTTGTACCTCATAGTGTCACTAGGATAATGTACCATTTCATGTAGCCACCAGTCTTTAAAGTAGGAATTTTTTGGTTATTTTAATAGTAGCATGTTTTTCTGTGAAAGATTAATAATACTTACTGTTCTAAAGTCTAAACCCTTGGAGCAACTTAGACTGGCAACTGGTTTAGTCAATTAACTTCCAGGATCATTTCCACTGTGATAGTATTCTTATGGGACTTGACTTTCTTTAAGTCTGATTCTGGACAGAAAAAGGATAATTTATTTTATTAATTTGTACGACACAGATTACCCCTGAAAATTCTCACAATCAGTGCCTTGTTGATGGAAATATACTCTTCTTGGGACTTTTTTAAAAATATATCTTGATGTATTGATTTAGCAGCTGAAAAGGGCACAAAAAGTCAGTGCAAGGAAAAGAAATAAGTATGTATTAAGCACAAATGTGGTTTCTACCTCAATACATGCATCATATTTTCAATGTTTTTCAGTGTTTTCCATGTAACCCTCTAACATTGTCCTGTCATTAATTCAAAGAAACCCAGAGCCAACAGCTTCAAGACAAATAGCAGTATCATTGCATAAGACCAACCACATATAACTAAATTTTTGCTGCCTTAAAGTCAAATATCTCATCTAAACTTCTCAATGGTTCTCACCACTCTGTGCTCATGTGGAGAGCAGTACAGCCAGAGTTTGAGTGAACTCACACCTGGAAATACCTTTTTGCCAGTCTCTATTTGTGTTTGCCTATTATTTGGGGTTAGGTGAGATGGGGTGCCTTTCCCTCACCTTCTCTACTGTCCCTTCAAGGTTATTTAAATGCAGTGAGTATAGGAGAAATGCATGTGCCCATCTTTTTTAATCACATATTTTGTGAGTAAACATTTCACAGTTCTATCTTTTTCTGATATTAGTCATTATTTCCATTTTTTTGTTACTATCCTTAAAATCACTAATATTTTTAATGTTTTCAATTGAAAAAATTCCTTCTAATATTGTAAATCAGAACCTTATTTCACTGTAAAGGTGAAAGAAATGCGCACACTGCTACAAATTCACATTTTTATCAAATAATTGAAAATAAAATAATATTTTCTTAATCTAATTATAGCAAAAAGATAATTACTGTTCTTTTTTAATTGATAATTCAATCCCTTTTAGACTAATTCCTCTACCTAAATAGATGCACAATGACATGTTTGGGAATAAGTCTTTTATACTGGAGCCAGTGATGGAGCTTTTACAGTGAAAGCTGTGATGATTAGTGAAGTACAGCTTGATTCTTTCCAAATTTTGCAATGTCTTGTAAAATAAAGGAAGATTTATTTTATATTTACACATATGCTTTGTAATTATTTAATCAACCAAGTCAAAATTTTACAAATAAAAAACATTTGTCATTTCATTATGCATTGTTTGAGGCTGAAAAGACATTTGATTACCATAATTGAGTAATGAATATTAGCTACAGTGATAATCAAATTAACACAGAGCAGTAATACAGCATCTTTTCATAGTCCTTTTCCAAATGATATAATCCATGTACAAGCTGCACATGAATAATAGGCTAAGGTTAAACAAAGAAGCCTTTAATGATCAGCAATGGTGAAGTCAAGAGCTTTCTTCCAGATATATGTCTCAAAGAGGAATAGACCTCTTTTACTTAGAGGCTAAACATTAGGTTAAGTGAATATTAAATATTTCTTGTCTCAGTCCTCTGCAGTCCCTAAAAAAAATTTTTTTTAAAGGTTTATAAGCTTAACTTGTCCACTACCATTCCACATGGTGTTCTACAGAATCTTTTCACATACTCAGGAGATGCTTTCCAGAGGTGTGATTAGTGTTGAAGTGTGCCTGGCCTTGTACACAAATGTGAAAGATACAGTTATGCCAATCTGCCACTTTGCATTAGAAAAAGATGGCTTGCCTATAATGGTGTTTGTTGCTCTATTTTCAGATGTCCATTTTTTTTCTCTTTTTATTTCTGATTAAATTGCAGTATCAAAATGCCCCATTAAGGAATTCCATTGAAATGAACCAATATAAATTTTTCTCTTTCCAAGATCTTTCTGTAAGAAGCTTGTATATTTTATGCATTTTTAAATAATGAGTAAAAGTGTAGCAATAACATTAATAATTTTTATTATCCAGAAACACATTTTCTGATAATGCTCTGTCCCTTCCACTACTGTTCGAAACAGATAAAATGTTTCTTCCATTATAGATGAGATCATGAATCCACTGCAGAAAGTGGGAATGTTGTGACCTTCACTTAGGCAGGCATTTCAAAAGGAGGTTGTTGAAGTAAAATTTTATGCAGGCTGAGTCTTAATTGAGGGAGCTGAGTGAGGTTTAATTCCAGAAATCTGGATAATGCATAGGGAATAATTTTAATATTCGAAGTTCCAATACCAATGATTTGAATATTTGTGGTGTTTGAAGGATACAATGAAATTGTACTCCTATTATTTGTTTTATACCACATGGCTATGACTATGGAGAAATACTTTTCATTAAGTCTTGTTTTCATGTTAGCAGTATCTCTTTTCTTATTAATTTTAGTGAAGAAATATAACATGCATAACCATTTTTCATATATAAAGCTGGAGCACTTATTTCTATAAGAGACACTGTATTAGATAGTCTGTGGTACAAATAAGCCATATTAGAGCAGTCTAGGTAATTGTAATCTTTTGCTGAATTTATGCAAACACCCTACACAGAATGAGAAGAGAGAAGGCCATTTATTGTCTCCAATACTTCTTTTGACCCTTTTCCATTTCAGAAGTGGCATAATCTTGGACTTAATCTCACTGACCAAGGTATTTAAATCCATTGGACTTTAGGGCTGACAAAAATCCTAGGGAGACGCAGTATCTTCAAAATACCAATGTAAAATAAAGGACAAGATTTCAGGGTTTTCCACTGTGAAACTGAATCAGCCATTAAAGAAAAAGAATACATCTATGTCCTCTGAGCTAGGTACATTCAAATATTGCTATTTTCACTAGTCTAGTTTTTGGGAAGCAGGTAAAAAGGTAGATGTCAATTTATTTCCTCCAAATGATTTAAGTAATAACCTACTTGTTTTAATGTATCCAAACACCTCCAGACAATAGATAGTAATACATTATTGATACTTGGTAATGTTCCAGAACACCTTAAAATGCATCAACCATTTCAATTTGTGAAAACATTTTCTGCCTATTTGGCCACCTTGGTGTAAATTTAATTGTGAAAACCATTAATTCCTATATGGGGTTGCTCTTGATATGTATTTTCACTTTAATTTCAGAAAGGCAGAAAAAAAAGGCTTTAGTTTTTTTAAGAACTTAGAGCAGTGGCAGATAATCTGTAATTTGAAAGAAGAATATTTGGATGGAAAAAAAGTGGTAAAATGTTGCCCTTACTTTTCTGATTCCAGTTTAGGATTTGGGGTATTTTTGGTGGTATTCAGAATGAAAATACGCACTTTCTGGCAGTAGGTGTTATGCTATACTGAACT
Organism: Agelaius tricolor; assembly: GCF_023055355.1. Taxonomy (NCBI): domain Eukaryota; kingdom Metazoa; phylum Chordata; class Aves; order Passeriformes; family Icteridae; genus Agelaius; species Agelaius tricolor. The sequence continues at coordinate 38,720,574 of NW_027269263.1, forward strand.
GCTTGTAAAAGTGTAATTAAGGAGGAATTTGAAGAAGAAGAAGCTCCTCAAGCTGATTCTCAATGCTAATAATTGAAGAAGATAATGAAAAGTTTCCAAGAGTGTAGGTATATGTTTGTGCTCTTAATAATTCTTGGTGTACTTGCTCATATTGTTGTATTTGAGGAAATATTTGTCAGAAGTCACTTACACTATGCTAGGTTTAACATCATTTTGCAGTTTTGTCACTGAATCTTAAATAAGTTTAAAAAATAAAATGTTGGCTTGCTCTGTATCTTGCCTATTGCACACTATTGTTGCATACATATTGAGGAATGTAGCTTCATAATTGACAGATCTTTCCTGACTGCTTAATGAAATCTTTCTCTCAAATTCCCAAAGTAAATAATGATTCTTGTGATGCACACACACAGGTGAACTTTTGTCATGGATATTAGAAGGTAGTACAGAATTTATGGTTTATCTGTCACAGTCCTTTCAATACAGCACTTCCTCCCTGAAGGATCTTTTAATCAGACTAATTCAGCTCTGCTCATACCTGCTGTCCAATACATTATAACTCCCCTTGACAGAGGTGTGTGTTCTAATGCCAAAACTTGGTCATCTTCCTTTTCTGTTCAGTAATTGAAACCTGACACACTTTACATGCCTTCAATGCCCTTAACCGTTGTTTTAATTCTATGCAATGATTGGGTCATTCAAGATATATCTTTTTACAAGGCTATATCTTTTTATATCTTTTATTTTAAAATAAATTTAAATATCTTACAATACACAGTATCTTTCCAAAACACTTGAGATTAATGAAGGATCTTAGCCTGACAGTTTTGGTTATTTGATCTTTGGTTATATGAGGTATCAGAAATTTCTGTGTGCACCAAGGTACTGACAGTGCCCTGGCAAGTCCCCCCTGTGGCCTTTACCCATTCAGCATCTTCTCTGACTTGAGGGCTGCATCAGTCTCAGGCTCTTGCCCTTCTTGGTCCTTCCTGAGTTACGTGGTAGGTTTGCTGCCCCTGGCCCTGCCATTCAGGCAGAGATTTGTCAATGCATCTCCTCTGTGCTGCATGGTAGCTCTGACCTCTGAGGTGCTGGATGGAGACTTTCCTTTCCAACCCAAAGAAAGATGGGTGTATGCCCTGAAGAGGGCTTACAATTCAGAGCCCTGCAAGGGGGATCCACTTCTGAGGGGTAGTTATTAAGACTCAAGTCTCTTCTGAAGTTGTGGTGTTTTTCATTCTAGTATATATTGTGACTGTTCAGCAACTAATATTTTAGCTTGTTCTATTTCACTAGGACTCTCTTTCTGAACAATTCAGTATTCAGTGTGCTCTTCCAGTGAGTAAGGAGTGGAAATTGATTTCTATCCTGACTAAGAGTATTTCATCTCCTCACCACTACGTGCCCTAAAAGCTGCCAGCAGAAGTGGGTGGAGACGTATCTTTTTCTTGTGTAGCATTAAGCAAAAGAAGAAAAAATAGAACCTGTTTCATATACAACACTAAAATTATTTTTTGTGGGAAATTAACCTGAATATTAAATACTGGAATACACAGTTTTCCATTGAGAAAGTCTGTGAATTAGTTGTATAATTTCCAAGCTTAAGCTCTTCTCATTGTCCTTCAGCTTCTCTTTTCTTTGCAATATTATTTCACACTAAGCCATGAAAATGTTAAGAATCATGCATTGTTCTTACAGAAATTTTTCCCAAAGCCTACCAGTACTAGAGGAATATGAGAACTGTACATGCCTATTTCTCGCCTATAAAGATGAAATAATTGGGGCCATTATTCAGGTTTCTCTTCTCTTCCTTCTGAACACTGGTAATTTGGCAGTGTTTACACACATCATGACTTGAGTGCCAAAAAAGAATCTGTAGCTGTCACTGAATTCAACTGCTTTCACTGTGCTTCTACTTATAATGGATCACATGCAGAAAAGTAGAGGCAATGAGTTATGCTATTCATAGAGGGATTTAAAATACAAATATATTTGGCTACTTGCTGACCCTCCTTAGAACACTGTAATGATGAAGAAGAATTAAGAGAGGAACATCCCTCAGCAAAGTGAAAGACAGAAATGAGTGCCTTTCTATCACCAAGAGCCATGCTATTGTCCAGGAAGTTAGCTTATAAAATGGTTCCTTGAATAAAATAAGTACTTTTATCACCAATAATGCCTATGGATATTTTTTTTCACTGTCTTCTTACTGGCAAGGGAAAATCCTGCATCAGTATTTGACACCCAAATTTGTCCTAGTGTGAAGTAACTTCATACTGCAGGTCTAATAGCAGCCCCCCAAAGAAAATTTTTTTTCAAAATGCTACATAAGTTTTCAAAGATATCTTTTTTCTAGTGGCCACAAAGATGAAAGATAACCATGACCAGGCTACAAAATATTTAGGAATTTGTAGACCTGGAACTGAATGTCAGGAGAATACTATGAATTCAAATATAGGTATCATTAACCTAATTTCTATAATGCTGATATCTTTAGCCTTAAAAAACAAAGAACAGTTGTTTGTATATTTACGGTATTTTGATCCTGGATAACAGTGGGGGAAAAAAAGAAAGAAACAATTGTTTCCCAATATAAGAATATCACAAAATCTCTTTTAAAATAAGCTCTAGTTCTTAATACTCTGGAATAGGCATCACTGTCCTGTATGAAGTTAGCATTAGTTCTGAAGTTTGTTTTTTTAATGTGTCTATAAAATCAGCTAGAAATTTGACAGCTGTATGCACGCAAAATTATGTGAAATTCGATTATATAGGGGAATTGCTTCAAGCATGCTTTGACATATTTTTTCCTATGCCAAGCAGCATGTCATCAAAATTATATGTTATGATATAATTGTATCTATTTATGTTATATATCTATGAAATTTTCATATTGTAAAAGGTTTTTTTAGTGCATAAAATCACAGTAAGTCAAGAAATGGTTACTTCCCAAGAAATGAAAAGGGGTTCCTGGGGATTCAGAACTGCCTGAATTTTGGAAAGTTATTATTATCATAGCCTTTTCTCCAAAGTGGAACACCATTCATACAAATTATTTAGGTATGCTCATCTGAATGTGCCTTACTAAGAAAAAAGAATGGCTTATTATCATGTGTTCTGGTCTCCAGCAATATATGAGATCATACAACCAGAATTAAGGATCACACAAGTTTCTTAATTTTCTTCTTTCTCTTAAAAGACACAGGGTAAAATAAGGTCTTATGCAAGGTAGAATAAATTTACAGTTATATGAGTCGCATTATGTGGATGATATTTTGCAGATGGCCACAGAGTACACCTGTATCCATTAGAAAAATGCTGTGAAAAAAAGCTTATTTAGGGACAATAGAACACTTATACCACATAGGAAGTCATATTGGTTTAATGTGATATATTGCAGGTATATATTGTTTACTTCAAGACACAAGCAAGGACTCCATTGTCCTTGGTGCCACAGGGAGCACACATTTAGGAAGGACTTGTGGCAATCTTCTACAGAAATCTTCTAGAATTCTTGTCAACAAGAAAAATCCTACCAGTAGGACGCCGAGGGCAAGGAGAAGGTAGCTGAAGAAATCTTTCGGTGTCATCCTCAGTACCTTTCCCCTTCGGGTACCTTTTCCACGCGGTGGAGGTGTCCCCAAGTTGAGATCGAGTTGCCCTTCGTCCTCTGGTGGAGGTGGCAGTGGCACGGGTGGTGGAGGAGTCTCTGGTACCGGGGCAGCGGCCGCTCGTACCGCCAGGTCTGCGGTACGGCGTGTGTCCTCTGTTTTTCCCTCCGGTTTCTTTGGAGAGAACTGGGCATTTTGGAGTTGACTGGCTGCACCCCATTGGTTGTTTTGAGATCCAGGCGGGGTAAATCTGTTCCCAAGCAGGATTTTATGTGGCTGTGTTGCCACAGCCCCAGTTTGAACATGGCTGGAACATTTCCCAGATGAGAGGAAAAGAATGTCATAGCCAGAATTACGATCTGCCTAGCAGACACAAAAATAATTGTACACAAGTGTATACATGTGAGGCCTTTACTAGGTCCAGATTTTGTCTCAGTTATTTATATAAATGCCAGATCTATGGCCAGGCAGTGTTGGTGTCTGCTGGGTATTCCCCCCATCCCACTTAAAGTGCCATCTGCTGTTTCAGATATCTGCCAAGTATATGGATTAAGTCTGCTCTTTCCCATTTATGTCACGTTATTAATAATGGTAATGAATGTTTGCTAAATGATAGTTGCACAGACTGTAGTGGTAAAATTCATGGTCACACATTCTTGTCCTTTGTCTTATTTGTCTTATGAGTGCCAGAACTCTAGACATACTTTTCAATTCTCAAATATTTATTTCTCCTAATGATCCCTTCTAATGTCCCAACATATCATAGTGCTTTACAAAATATTACTCCCTGACTCTATGAACTGACTGCATGTACATACCCATGCATTTTCAACTAATGCAGGCAGTGAGTACAGAAATATAACAGGCTCCCCTGTAGTGTTCCCCTGTTTCACATATAATTTGAAGAAGTCCATCTTTTCACAATCCCAATGGTAAAGATAGAAAAGAGACCTTCTCCATAACTGCCCTGATGTCAAATTTTTTAAGCCATTGTGATAAACAGTGTGCAGCATGTTTTGGTATTTCAAAACATGATAAAATGCAATTAATTTAATTTTTAAAAGCCTCACACGAGGGTATTTTTCCCCCTTTCAGTAGATCTTCCTTTTAAATTCCTGAGGTCTGAAGACTCTTACATCTATAACATAAATGAAGGAAGTTTCAAAGGGACATTCCATGTGTAATTTTTTTTATATGCAATTCAGTTTCATTGTAACTTTGGATACTTATGACAGTTGCATGATATACACTTCACATATTTATGGTGATTATTTTTCCACTGAAATCTGGTATCAGACTTCTGTAATGGGACAGTGCAGAGTAATCAGAAGTAATCACATCTTTGCCATCAGAACTGTCTCTCCCAGTGTTCCCAAGTGTGTATAAAGAGCCATTTAATCACTAACTCTAATATGTTTTTTGGCAATTTCATTTTTTGTTTCACCTTGAGAGCTACAGTGAGGTCAACCTGCTTGAGTACAGCTTTATACTCTGCTATAATAACTTGAATATTTTTAAACCTACATACATATGAGGTCAGTGCAAACTGTAAATATGTCTGTTGTTGGACCAATACTCTTGATTTTGTCCTTGTTTTCTGACAGTTCTAGTAGCTTGTAATAAACTTTTGGATAGGATTTAGTAGCTAAAGCAGACTTAACTAAGACCAGGTCCCTAAAATAAAAACTACAGAAATGAAAAATGGTGGTCAACTTCTGCTTAGCCTTGGAGGTGTCACAGGTCCATGAAAGATTTTCTTTTCACATGCAGGACTTTGAAGTATTCAGGAAATTATCAGCAAGTTATCCAGCCATTTAGGGTTTTCCACAGTTTTACCTAGTGGGCTTTAATCTAGTAGCTCTTCCCAGGACATGTCTTATGCACTTCAAGATGGAAACATGGAATCATCTGAGTTGGAAAGGACCTTAAATATCAACCTTGACTTCTATGTTTAACCTCCTCCATTGCCTCCCCACCCTTACAGTAAAGATTTTTTCCTAATATTTAATCCAAATCTCTCCTCTTTTAGCTTAAAATTATTTCCTCTTTTCCTATCACAATCTGCCCTTGTAAAATGGCATGAGAGGACACTGCACAGATGGAGGGATATGCATTTGGCCAGACTATCTGAATTCACATTCCTTTTTTGACCTCATTCTGAATTGCCCTGTTTCACAGGAAACTACCTGTGAAAGAGGGGCTTTTGTTGAAAGCAAAATACTGAAAAATATCACCATATCCCAGAAGAGGAAACACGAGGCTAAAAATCATGATCTTCTTCCTTTTGCTCTTTTCCCTATGTTCCTGTTTTTCCAAGGCAGCACACCCTGGCAGAAGGTGGAGGAGGGAATGAACACCACAAAACAACCATGAGACAACGAGCGTTGGTGCAAAAGCCACGGAAGGCAGAAATCTAACTCTCTCTCACCAACTAAAAACCAGGCTGCAAGTGTGAGACCCCTACTGCCCTTGAGGAAAGGCTGTGCTTTTACCCTGGGATAATGAGAATTTTTCCATGTATTCAAGGGGGAGAATGAGGGTCAATGATTTGTCTTTGGCTTTCTTGTTGAGCAGCGCTCAGTGCCAGCTGCTGGTGATTGTATGCTGCTGGGTCCCCTCTCAATGCATGTCTGTTTTAAAATTTTTCCTAAGGCACCAGGAGTCCCTTCGGGATCTGCTGGGGGGAATAAATGCCTAATGTGGGACTCCAAATCACATCTTCAATCTGGCATTTTTCCTTTGAGTATTTTTTTGTAAGGGATGTTTACAAACTGGCACAATGACCTGACTTTCCTTTTCTCTTTTCTTTTAAACAAATAGAAACAATGTATGTGACTTATTAAAATTACAATAAAGTAAATAATAAAGGTGGTCTAGCTTTTGTCTGTCTGTTTCTCTACACACAAATATTTTTGGGTGCTGTTTTTCAGTGTATGACTTCTTTCAGACAGCTAAAGAATAATATAAAATAACTTAGTCTCCAAAGGGAAAAAAATACATATATTGTACTTAATCCTGAACCTTTAAGATAGCTAAAAAATATATAAAATTGATTAGTGTCCAAATAAAAAATTATACACATATCATACTTAATTTGGAATCATTAAAAAGCATTAAAAATTTAGATTTAGAATATGGGTCTTGTTTTCTAATTTTGGATAATGACAATTCTAATTTTATAAGTGTGGTTCTCTGTGTAATATACGTATATATACATATGTCAAGTCACAGAATGTTGGTTTCTGAAGTAAATAGCAACACATTCTACTTTTTATTTCTCTCCACTTGAAACCTCTATTGACTTGCTGAGTGTCTTCTGTGTAAGACTTTATAATTGGAAGCAAGCTCCAACATTTGAAACTGCTCAGACTTGGATCTTAACTCAGGTGTATATCATATAGTTTATTTGGAAATTAATACTTTGTTACAAATATGTTTTTCACATCCCAGTGTGGGATGTTCATACTCTCAATTATTCCAACTGTTCAAATTAAGTTATTTATTATTAATATGTCTACAGTGAGGACATTGAATAAAGCATAAAGACATTTTTACTTTTGCATGCGAATATAGATCTTGTTTCTATGAAAGTATAATTCTACATATTATACTTAATTTGCAAGGTATAGCAGGAAGGATAACTTGATTCGCTCATTTGTCACCATCATAGTCATCCTAAGCAATAGTTAACTTATTCTAAGTATTTCTTGCATTAAAAAGAGATAAACTATGAAAGATAACTGTATATCTAATATTAAGGATATTGGTAATGTAAATACTTCAGAATGAAAGTCTTAATTACCTTTCAAACAGGCATACACAGAGGGGATGGTGAAGACATTTGTAACCAGTTGGCAAAACAGAGAAAACAAAAAGAGAGAAAACCATCTTATTTAGTCTGAAAAGGGAACAGAATTTTTTCATTTTATCATTGTGTCCACAGAGAGCTATTTCACAGCAGAGTTACAGAATTATATGCACTCAGACTTTTTAGATCCATCAGAGCCTGTGTTCCTGTATTCATTTTTGATAGCTAGGGTCTGACAGGAATATTCTCCATACTGACAGAGACCCTTCCTTTGACTACAGCTTTTCTTAATCTCCTTGTATGATCTTTGATGTAGTCCCAATGCATGTAAAAATGTAATCCACATGTTTTTAAGTTCTCCTCACAAAATTAGTACTACAAAACCAACTAATTCTATTTAATAAATTCTGAGAAATATAAACTTTACTTTTACAAAGGCATCATCATCCTTCAAACGAGTTTGAGAGAGCATTTCTCCTAGAGAAAGAAAGTGGTAAATGTGGCAGGTACTGTAGGGGTGGTGAAGCAAAAGTTATAGGCTTTCCTGCTGTCTTCATCTGGTCAGTTTTAAAATGGCAAATACTATCAAACACGTTTTCCATCAAACCTTAGCAGCTGTGCAACAATGAATACAGAAAGGCACACCTGCCATGTTTTTCATCAGCCGGCTTGGCTCTTGGCTCCCACCTGGAAATATGGCACAAATTCTTGCCCTTGAAAACAAGTCACACTTAGTGCTATTGTGGGCCCTATCCACCAGACAAGTCCATCCATGCATATGGCTCTAACAAGCTGGTACCTAAAAGCAGCAACCCAGAAAGAAAATCACAGAAAATCATTTAACTCATCAGATATAGCTTTCACTGTCACATGTATTAAGGTAGAATATTCCCACAAATTATTTCAATGTCTCTACCAGTGTATCCCTTCTGCTAGCCTTTCTCTTTTAATTTCCTCTTCTCAGCATCAGTTTGACAAATGTTTGGTGGGTCCCTTCTGTGCCAATGAGTCATTCACTGCAGAATTACTCTGCTTCTGTTTGCTTTCAACTGGGCTCCACTCCAGATACATGGAAATATGTTCCTTTGATGCAATTATAATTTGATTTTCTGGATACCTTACTGAACTATTGGCCATTTGTTTTCTCCTGATTTTGGGATAAATCCACCTCATAGCTAAGTTAACCAACAAGAATTTCTCAAGCCTAATGGTGAGACAATAAGGTTCAGCATAATAAAAGAGAAGCAGATGCTACTTCTGCAATGCTCATACTTTGCGGGCGCACTGGCTAAATATGATCAGACTCAGTCCTCTTCCAGCTTCCCACTGCCAGCCCAGAAAGTACCAAGTGTGTTTCACCCCCTTATCAGTTGCAGAATAGATGAAATACAGTCTGTATATCTAGCTTTGTGAATGAATCTTTTTCACAGGTTCGGGTATAAAGTTCACATAAGACCTTTAGAAGTTTTAGGGTAAGCCACATTACCAGTCAGTGTAAGCCCTTCTTTGATGAGTTCTCCTTAACATGGAAAATTAATACCAGGGTTCATAATTTATTAAACAGGAAATTATTTTTAAAAATTGCCAGTTTTTGAAGGTTTTCAAATAGGCCACAAAGATCAATTTTATTTATTAGTCATGGTCATTGTTTTAAAATCCTAGTTTACTTTTTCTAGGCCTTTTCCAGTCTTCAGAATTTTGAAATTAAATGTTACTAATCAGTTTAAAGCTCATCTTGTTGCCTTACTCTGAAAAATTATAATTTTAATTTTTTTTGCTTTAATTGTTAGCACAACATAGAGTATGTTCCACTTGCTTTTGGAAAGGTGATGGCAGGAGTCCATTGTTGGATGTCCAGTAAAATTTTGTTTCAGAATACCAGTGCACCTTTCTAATTAATCTCCAAATTCTGTATTTATCTATTTATCATGTGTTGCTTTAATTTACAAGCTGGTTTTAGTTGGAAAAACCTATATTTTTTTTTTTCTGGAGAAAATTAAGCTAGAATATATTCTCACATTGTAATTTACTATCCTTCCTTTTTTTCCTTGCATAATACATTTGAATGATGTAGACAAGTCAAGGAAATAAATAAGAAGCCCAAGAGTGTGAGTATTTATGTTGACAATTTTCTTCCTGAAAAAGACAGAAGAAAGGACAATGCTGGGCAACCTGTTTCATTCTCCTCTTCAATTCTTTGGGTTTTTTGTACCATCCTTTGGCTCTCCCTCAACAGCTCCAGCTCTCAGGCAACTTTTGCAATTGCATATGGCTCTGGTGTTTGTGTAGTTCTTTCTATATGCATAACAGATAGAGAAACAGATAAAATGCAGCAAGGGTTAGTCCCTTTTACCTCTGTTCTATTATGATACAAAGCTAGCTGAATCACAGGAAATTGTGCTGGGTTTATAAAATCAGAAGTATATTTTCTACGTGAATTCATGCAAACGATTCACAACAGAAAGTGAAACAAAGTAGTTTGACTTTCCCTTCTCAGAATGGCTTTTTTTTTCCCTTTCCATAAAATGCTTTAGCATGTTTTACCTTAATTTTAGATCTAGCAAGATCTTACCATCAGATACAAAAATATACCTAAATTGTGGCTCCAGGACTGAACATGACCTTCACAACTGCTCCCCACTCTTGCCTTTCTTCCTCACACTCTGCTTGGGAAAGAATTCTAGATAGATGGGCTGGAAGACAGTTTCTGTGCCTGCCAAAATATTCCCTGACTGGAGTGATCAGAAGACCAGGACAGGGCAATGTACTGTGAGGCACTGCTGCCTGTGCAGGTGTTGCCACCACCTTTCTTTAATCAGATGTATTCAGTACACCCTTTGCCCCTGCTCACTGTCTGTTCTCCATACTATACACACATTGGGATTTATTTCCTGTGGTGTAGAAGCCATGTGAAAATAGGCATGGAAATGGTCATGACATCCATTCCTTCATCGGCCTAATAACGATTTGGATGATCGGGTTGTTGTACCTGGACCAGATCATTCTTGAGTTTGAACAGTATGGAAATAGAAATGTTCTTGAACTTTTCTCTCAAATTAGTATTTTTTAAAGCAAGGACTTATTTGGTCTTTTTTACTGTGATCATCCATTGGTAAATGGCCTGACTGTTCAATTCATGCAGTGTTTGATTCACTGAGTCTCAATCAATGCAAGAAAAGTTTGTCAATTCAATGAATTAAGTGGACTAGTTCTTAGTCAGCTATATTCAGTGATACTTTAAAAGTTAATATATTGGGCAGATCTACTATTGAACTTTAAATATTATTTTTTAGTGTAACTTCATATCTCACATGATTCCCTTCTATAAGAGGATAATGATTGTGTGTTGTGTCACAGTTTTTTTATGTAAACTGTAACATTCATTTAAAAACAGTAAAAGGTAATCGCCAATAAGTCCTCTGCTGTGATCTGCCTTGAACACTTGTTTGGAAATCATTTTCTAATAAAATACACAGAATTTTTTGCCTTAATCAGATTTTTCTCAATGTAAAAGATGATCCTTAAAATTCTATATCTGAAAAGTGTATATAAATGGCTCTTAATCTTTTTGCCCCACTGCATACCATAGTGAAATTAGGAAAAAAAGTGAAAAAATACTCAGCCAGTTTGTTTTTCTTTTTATAAAGCTGATGAGAGATGCTGACTTCTAAAGGATGTGTTCCAGGAGTTGTGCCAGGGAAGCAGCTAGATGATGTGAGTGATAATGATACAAAGACATGGAAGGAAGAACAGATAATGGAAAAAAATGAAAACAATCAAGGGAAAGAATTTGATTATGGCACTGCTTGTGTCAGTTGTACAAAAGGAAATAACTGGTCTAAGAAGAAACACTTATGAGCTGAAATGAAATGTGGATTTGAAGGCCAAGATACCCTGTTTATTATTAGTTTTACTGTTTCAAAGTGACAGCAGCTGTTCTAAGTTAGCAGCATTTGTTACTACAGAGCTACAGTATTGTTGTTTTACAGCTTCTGGTTCCCTTCAACACAGACCATTTTCCTAGCTGTGTAAATATTCATTAGCAAAACTCAGCCCTCTCCATTTTCCTTCTTACCCTAAAAAGACTCAAAAGGAAACCAAAGACTATAACTACTTCAGCCCTTAGGATGAAAATTAGTTTGGTTTTCATTCAATTAAGCAGTTTAAATGATAGCTACTATGAACAGTTCTCTTCTCCAGCAACAAACGACAGCACATAAACAAACAATGCATTTACTGCAGAGACAGATGAAAGGTCACATCACCTTTTAAACAGAAGTATTGGATACAAATTGTGCAGTCAATTAATGGGTTGGTTTTCTCTTAGTAATTCTGAAGCAATAATCAGAATAAAAATGGCAATAACATTATGGCAAATGCAGCCTCTACAAGAAAAAAAAAACTATAAATTTTTTCTACTTAACATTCTTGAAGTATTTAATATCTGCTTATGAAGAAACGTGTGTCTTACAGAATTAAGATACTCCAGGGAAACGTTTTTCACCAGTAAAGAATCAATGTTATCCCTCATTACTGTACAATAAAATCAGCTCACAGCATCACTCTACAGGAAGAAAGTACTGTTGTCTTGTTTTATAGGGAAAAAATTTAAACTATTTGGCCAAGATCACACAGACAGTCTGCAGCAGTACCCAGAATTCTTGGATCCTGATGTAATATGTTGCTCTGACTTTTCCCAAGTCAAAAAAAGAAAAAAACAAAAATCAAAACAATGCCAAAGAATCCTAAAGCTTATGCAGTGGCGGTAGGACCACGAGTAGCTAGTTGATTTTTCAATTCCATTTGAATCAAGATTACAAATAAATCTGCCTCTAAAATCTATAAACAACTTAAAGGCTGGTTTATAGTTTCTCTTCTGCCATTCTGTTGTATATCAAGGGACATTACAGATACTCATTGCCTGAACATTTTAACTGTTTAGTAAGTTTTTCCGTGCACAATTTAATTCTGTATGCAATTTTTAGAGTTAGAAGCCTAAAGACTCATAAAACTCCCGACCATATGTTCCCTTAATCTTCAACTTTTAGTACAAAATTCAAAGTATGCATTTTAAAAATATCTATAGACTCCTAAACAAATGTTGTTGCTAAGTTATGAATAGGCCATGAAAACATTGTTAAAACTGTCTAACATTTTCATTGCAATAGAGAAAGAGCAGTAAAAGAGCAGAAGTGAAGAAAAGAGAAATCTACTTTCCTTCACTTATGCACCACTAATTTTCCCCTTTTCACACCATTAGGTGCTAGAATTATATAATATTTCATAAAATAAATAGCCTAAAACTTAATCAGGTCAACTGATTAAATTGATTAACTTAATTGATTCCCTTAACTGATTAAGGGAATCAACTACTAAAATCTAAAAGCAGTAAGAGGTTTGATAATTATTGAAGCTTTCTTACTTTTCTTCTTTATTGATCCATTCCCTGGTACAACGTTCTATGCCACTGACATGTTCATTTCGTAAATTCAATGTCCAAAGCACTTAAAGCTTTGAAAGATAATGCAGTTTTATACATATATATATATATATATATATAACAAAAGAATTGTTCAGAACATATTCTAGCTTACATCATCTGTATTTTCTGAGATTCTGTTTATTTTCTATGTGTATTTTTCTCAAAGTAACCCATGTAGCAATGAGGTATGGTGTTGGAAAGTCTTTCATACTAAGTTGACTGAGACAACCCCCATCCCCTTCTCTCTGTGTCTCTGGGAGGAGGAGGTACAGCCTGGGAAGGACAGAGGGGTGGGGGAAGTTGTTTTTAATAATTATACTATATTTCCAAGATAAATTACAGCAAACTGGATGATCCCAGAAGGAGTGTTATGATAAAGTAGAAGGAAGAAAAGGCAACATTTTCAACAAATAACAATGTCACAGACACATTTTATGAAAAACTCTTTTCATTAGGATTTTTTCTCCTGAGAAGCTGAGAGGCCTCAGGAACAAAATGTAAACAATAATTACCTGCTGCTGTGGAATGCAACAGGTGGATCTTTGATTGGTCCATGTGGGTTGTTTTTAATTAATGGTGAATCACAGCCCAGCTGTCTCAGACTCTCTGAGAGTCACGAGCTTTTGTTATCATTCTTTTCCTTTCCGTTCAAGCCTTCTCATGAAATCCTTTCCTCTATTCTTTTAGTATAGTTTTAATATATAATTTTCTTTTAATATAATATATATCATAAAATAATAAACCAGCTTTCTGAAACATGGAGTCAACATTCTTGTCTCTTCCTTCATCCTGGGACCCCTGTGAACACCACCACATGACAATACCTTCTTTTTACTGTTGTTCTTTCACTGTTTCACTGTTCTATTTTTTCTCAATAATCTTAGGTTTCTGTGGTGCTTCTAAACATTTTTATGCAAAGGTAATGTGGTTTTAAATGACCATAATTTATAACTGTGTCCTGGTTTAGGGCAAAGTTTGGGAGGAAACCCCTGAAGCGGTCTCTCTAGAAATGAAATTTCAGCATAAAGGCATGAAGTTTTAATATTAGACTTCTATCCGCAGGACTATTTTTAACTGCAATCCATACTAATCTGTTAATTTTGGCTGTTTTCAATGGCCGAATCTTTTCTAGAAATTATAACTTTTGTAGGGATTCCAGCTTGTATTTTTCTTCAAAACATGGGAAAGATGTTCTAAAGAAATAAAAGATCAACTAAGAAATTAATGCCTGCTAAAAATCAAATCTCTCCAAAAATAAACAAATGAAGAATATTTACTTAGAAAAACTAATTAGAAACTTTTGATATTTAGGTATTCACAGAGTGTGTTTGAAATTAACTACAGAATGACAACATGGCCAATGATTTCCTTAAACATAAGCATGGTTAAAATGAGTTCCAATATGCTTTTTATCATAGAGTGATATCTTTATATTTCTGTGGTACCTTTGCTTTCTGAGTAAACAGGATAAAATCTGCTCAGCTCCACTGAGTAATGCACATTTTAACTTCATTGAAAGCATTTCAAATATGCATTGATGGTCACCAAAAACCACCTAAATATTCACTGTTTTGAATAATCAGTATGAAATATAGCTGAGGTTCTTGAAATCTCCTGATGTATTCTCAAACCCCCTTTTCCTTCATGCACAGCTTCTGGCTGACAGCTGCTACTACTATCAATCAAAAACCTCAGAGAAACACCCACACAAGTGTAGCCCATGGGAGAGACAACAAAGACGAACTTTACAGTCTGTTTGCTTTTTTGTTGTCTCTTTCCCAATGACAATTTTTAAGAGGGTTCATGACAGACTGAACTTTTGGGCTTATCTGTAAGTAACCCAGCCACATGAAGTCTTCTTTTTGGAGCAAATGCACTATTTTTCTGTATTCCATGGAAATTATAAGTAACCTGACTCAGATCGCAAAACTAAGCACCCCATTTCCTGTCTTTTTTTTTTTTTCTTGAGCAAATGATGCAAAAAATATGTTGGTGGTCTTTTTAATTTTTTTCCTTTGCTCTTTAAATACTAGTTGGGGTACTCATTACAATTTCCCAGTTACTGTGCTAATTAACAGGAAAAACTGTGACAAGTCTATGTCAAAGACTGACCGCAATTGAAATTGTACTGCAGTTTATTTCTGTCATAAAAATTAGAGGAGAAAGAGTTATATTTTTCTTCTTTTAGTGCAGAAATCTATTTGAACATCACTTATAGTTAAAATAACATTTTATCATGGCCGTATAAAGGTTCATAAGCTTTTCAACCATCTCAGATACTGCTGTAGAAATCAAACCTAGTAGAAATGTCTGTGAAAAAAAACCCAAACCGTTGTGAATATACTTCTTTTATTTAAGAAGCAAGAAAGTGTGACTGCATTTGTGCCCCCTCCATATAGCTGCCAGAGACTAATTAATGGCTGGTGAGAGAGCTTAATGAAATGTAGCCACACTACTGTTTCTCCTCAGAACAGCATTTTTCTTTTCATAACCACATTAAATTTACTCTTGTTCACTGCAAACACAGGTCTGTGTTTGTAGTGAACAAGAGTAAATTTAATGTTGTTTTTTTAAAGTTATGACTTTAAAGTGTTTTTTTTAAAGTTATGACTCCCTTGTGATCCCAGAAAAAATACCTAATGGATAAAAAGACAAGAAGGTAAAAAATTTTAGAGTATTTTAGATTTTTTTGTGTTCCTGAAATTATCATTGTAGCAAAGATGCTTTGAGTGACTGTTTCACATAGCACTGTGGGTAGTATGAAAGCAGTCAAGGAGAAAATTCTCAACTTCAAAATTCTCTTGTACAATTATTTTGCTGGGTGACAGAATTAAAGTAGAATATTAGAAGAGGTTTGCAGGGACACTCAACTTAACTTCAGGATTGTGGCAACTTAACTTCAGGATAATGCATCTTTGTGGTTACCTTGGACACTTGGTGTGGTGCATTGGCTCTATTTTCTCTATTCTCTGAGATGTGAAATATGGATTTTGTAATATCTAAGCTCTGGTCATTGTTCATGTCTTGCTGTTCACTAGTTTGTTCAGACTACTTCATAGTCTGAGCCTAACATCCCTAATATCCCTAATATCCCTAATATCCCTAACATCCCTAACATCCCTTACTACTGTTTCATTTCTAGCATTGTCAGGAAATTTTGATTATAGTTAAAATTCTGTCAATGAAAAAGATTATTTTTCAGCAAATTTCAGACTTTATAGCCATCCAAATAGCCAAAATTACCCCTTATGAATGAAAGAGAGCACTCCTTGGAGACTGAATGCAACACTGAAAATGCCTAGCCTGGTAATTACCTCCTACTTCATTTGAGAATTCTTGAATTACCCTACTCTAAGGACCTCCTGGAAAAGTTTTTTTAAAAAACAGCTAAATGTTGAGAACATCACTATCATTGTAAAAACAACATCAGTCCTTATATTAGCGTTTTTATGAATAATTAAACCCTCAAGTCAAGTTTGTTGGAGAATTGTATGGTTTGTTTCCTGGAAGATACTATGCCACTTCCCTTATGGGGAACTTATTGTTTTTAGTCATGAAGAATTTTGAGTAGTCTTCATGAGATTGATTAGTTCCTCCAGATCTTGTCATGAAGTTCAGCAGGTCTGCACTGACCAGAAGGGGAAATGCCACCAGGATAATTCACATGGACAGGCTCTGGCCACCTCCATGAGGAGCCAAGCATCAAGGTACTAACTGCAGACAGAGACAATCCAGCTCTGTCACTGACTGGTGACCTCTGTGTTCAACAGTGCAGACGTGATGTAGTGCCTGGAAAGAGGTGTTCCCCGGCCAAATCAAAATTTGGGAATCAGCTAGCAGCATCTGCTCAAACACAGCCCCTCACACTGCTTTGGTTCTGCAGTGTCTCTCACTGAATTCTCTTTCCCTGAGCCTATTCCAGCTCCTGGATGTTATAACTGGAAATGAGTCACTTCAATTACTTCCCTGTCCTTAGAAGAGAAAACCATGGGGGCAATTTTGACTAAGATAATACATCTGGAGGGGCACAATGTCAATTTATATTTTTATTCAAGATTCAGTATTACAGTTGAAGTTAAAACCTCTAAGTAAATCCAATATTTTGGATTTCTGTAATATATTTGATGACTTATACATAGCCCAGTATCAATCTCAGATAAGGAGGGCTTATTTTTACTTTTTGAAGTCTGTATGAACCGAAAGCTTGTGAGAGAACAAGAGGGGAAAAACTTCATGACACTTATCAGATGACAGACTGTCCATTTGGCATTCTGCCTGGAAACTTGCAAACTCAATTAAATGCACATATGGTCCATAGCAGGTAAAATCAGTCTTTGCCAACACACATTCCTCTTACAGGACTTCCAAACTGTACCCACGCTAGATAGCTTTTTCCACATAGATGATTTTTTCCACTTCTCCAGCAGCATCAGCTCAGCATATTGTCTTCTCTGCCCTGGAAGGATACAGGGAAGAATGCCAAGATGAACATCAGTTTGAACTCCACAGGGGTGATTTTTCTATTGAGGAGTTTTGTTGAGGAAGACAGGTATGTAGATACCTAGATTTAATGAGCAGTGCCAGTAGAATTAATAAATCTTCTCAATACTCCCTGAAGCAGCTGCTCTATTTTGAAATAATGAGCATATGGTTTCATCATATTTCATTGGTTTGATCCCCTTCAGCTAAAGAAATATTCCAAGGGAATGCAAACAACTTACAGAATTTCTGCATATTTCTCACTCTTTTTATTTTTCCTGGCTAAATGGAAAGCTGACTAGCATGTAAAAGGAAGAGCCAGAGGCAGAATTCAAATTCCTTAATAGGGGTTGTGTGAGGGGTGATGGGGCCTCCAACAATAACGAGGACTTGTGTGTGCCTTGAAGCTGCAGTGCTGGGAGGTTTCCTCAGAGGTTTTGTTTCTGTGAAAGAAACTGAGGGAAACAAGCTCAAGCTGGACTAACACAACCTATAAGCTGTATTCTATCTTTAAAATTTCTCTTTAGAGACAGAGAATGGGCAAGGAGGAGGCTGAGAAAACATCAAAGCAGCTTGTTGATCTAAAATATTAAAAACCTATAGAAAGAAAGAAAGTTATGAGTTAATTTTCAGCTGTTTACAAGAAAAAAACTTTCAAAGTACAGCAAAACCTGTTTTACTTTCTTAATTGCTAGAGCCGTTTCCTTGCCCAGCTGTTTAGAGGGAAACTGTGTTCAATATTTTGTCCACTGTGCATCCTGCTGCCAACATTAGAAAACCAGGATCTGAAGTGAGAGTCATTTGCAATTTTTTTAATAAGATCCTCCTAGAAACTGATTTCGAGCAGCTACAAGGCCATAGACTACCTTTTTAAAGGAGTCAGAATAAATCAGGAAAATTTACATATGTTTTCCTAAGGTAACCAGATAGTCTTGTCACCTCTGGTGTCCGGAGGGCAGGAGCCATTCCTGGAAAGTTTGGTGACTGAGAAGGAGGTACCATGTTCTTTATATCAGCTGTGGGGAAGAGGTACATTCTGCTTCTGGTTTCTTCCTTATTAATTTCCATTATATTATTCTGCAATAAACAGATTAGTATGTTCTACTATTTAGCCTCTCTTATATACATATACATATACATATATATATATGCATAGTTATACTGTATACATTACAGTTTATGTAACAGCAAATCATGTAGTAACAGTCAATGAGATTCTGTTTCTTTACCTGAAATAGGGATATAATATTGCTGAAAGTACTTCAGTTTTCCATTTTTATTTAAATAAAATCTGGTTTTAAGAATCCCTTTGAGACTTAAAGTCATTTTCCCATTTTGGCATCTGAAGAATAAAGAAAAAGAGAAGAAAGAAATGAAGAAAAAAATCCTTCTGTTTTTAATGCATCAGGAGCTTTCTCACCTACTTTAAACACCTACTGTTTTATTGGGTAATTATTGAAATTGTGAAACCAAAGCAAAGAGATTCACTTCCAGATCTTTGCCACATTTGAACCAATTATGTCCAATTGTAGATTCAGACCTAGAAACTACAAGACCAAAAGGAAACCCATGGTGGTATTTTTCACATACAAGAATTCTATGCCTCTTAGGATAAGGACTATACTTCAATTTATTTCCACCAGAAATTGAAGTGGTCTGTGTTTTGATGGATTGTAAATTGATACTAGGATCAGTAAAAACCATCTTTTTCTCTATTAGAACAAGCAAAATAAGCTTGGACATCACAAAAAGTGAAACAAACCATCTTTAGAAACCAAATTAATCTCCCCTGCCCATAAAATGTATGAGAAATATTACATTTGCTACCAAACTCAATTGAAAAATTTATTTCAGCCTCTGTGGTCCTGCAGAAGTTGTGGTGGGTGATGTCTGCTGCTTATGTCTGACATGCAAGTGGCAGGGAGGCAGATGAACGCAGCACCTCTCTTTTTGTGACATAATCCATACACTATTAATTTTTGTTGTTGCTGCTGCTCCAAAGCTGTGGAACAGATGCTATTTTGAACTGAAAATCACCATTCTGATATGAGCAGACGCAAACTCTGAACTACCCAGTCAACTAATTAATTCAGCATAATTTAATAAAGGGTGGTAATTACTCAGTTTTCCCCATCTTGTTCCCCTCCCTGCTAATGATAACATTATCAGACTTAGACAGGGGGTTGTGAGAGTGTGTGTGTGGAGGGAGATAATTTACAATGGAAGAGTATGAGTAAGCAGATGAAGCAGCAAATATTTCAATCCAGGAACAGCCTTCTAAAATCTTCTAATTTCCTATACTGGGGGAACTGCAAATTCGCAGTGTTAAGCAGAATAATAGTGACAATGCAGTTGTTAAAAGAGGTAGAGGGAAAGCAGATAAAAGAGGTTAATCTTCATGCATTTATTTATCAGATTTCATTTTTATTGAAATTTTGGTTAGCAGTTTTCTGTCCTCAAAATGTATTTGTGGACAGAAATGGAAAAACCTCCTCCACAGGCTTTTTTCTTTCTCCCTTGTTACGTCTGAATGGACAACGATGTCCCATCATAATCAGCAAGATCAATCTGGGAAGCAGAAATAGTTCCTTTAGGCATTCTTCAATAATCCCACCATATGGTGCAAGATTTTCCTCATTCCAAGGAAGGTGCCAAAAGGTGTTGCAAGCATCAATACACTAATCCTAACTTCTGAAATCTCATCCTGGCACATTAATACTCTCTTGCATCTTACAAAACATCTCAGAGGACTCCAAGCACACCTGTATATCCTCTGTCCAAATAATAAAATATTTAAATCATTATAATCTGGTCACATTTTCAGTCTTTTAATTCAATCTGAACTTTAAAAAAAAAATATATATACTCTTAAAGTAAAAAGATGCTGAGTAACAGCAAGTTATGCTGTAACTGCACTGCTGGAAGAAAAAAAATTAGGAGGTTTTTCTGAATTTATAAACTTCACCTTAAAAAATTCAAAAATCCATTTAAATTCCATATTCATTCAGTTATTTTCCTAGAATTTGGATTGAATTAGATTAGATTAGATTAGATTACCTCTTTCTATAATTTCTGTACTATTGTTTCTACTGAAAATTCTTCTGAATTTTTAGCATCATTTGGAGCCTAAATGTCTCATTGAGGAAAGAGTTTGAAATAAGAATAATGAATTGAAATAATTTATTACTAATTCATAGAATTTTTCAAGTAATACTTTCTATTGATAAACATGATAGAGTATTGCTTAACTGGTAAATTTAAATTTAAGAAATAATGTGTAAAACTTTGTGTTTTCTTAAGATATTCACAGATATAAAAGAAATATTTTCTGACTGCTAAATATACTTAAGGTCCTTTGAATTGGGAGTCTATAAACTCTTATAGACTAACCTCTCACATTCAGCCTGACTCTGAAGGACTTTACTGCCTACTCAGGGAGGAACAAGGACACTATAAAGGATAGGTCAGAGTGAGCAAACACTGTATTTTTTTGAGGCTTTGTCTCCCAGATTTCTTATTTGTATTTGTCTTGAGCCCACTCTTCCCTTTATGCATTAGATTGTCATAAAAGAATTGTTTTAGATACGAAAATTCTTTTCTATGTTTTGTTTATCTGTTTATACTTGGCAGACTGATCTGAGGTAAAGTCTGTAAAGCCTCCTTTTTTTTGATCTCCTTAATTTTAGAAGATAAGACAGTGATGGTCATGATGCAGCAAATCCAGATTGGCTGCTACATACCTGATTTAAAAGAGAGAGAAGACATATTCCCCATCATAGGAAGGACAGGGACTTGTGGGAATGAGTCCAGAGCAGAGCCACAAAGATGATCAGAAGGCTGGAGCACCTCTCAATGAAGACAGGCTGAGAGAGTTGGGGTTGTTCAACCTGGAGAAGAGGAAATTTCAGGGAGGCCTTACAGCACCTTCCAACACCTAAAGAGGGCTGACAGGTGGTACAGTTTGCTCAGAAATGGTGTGGATGCCCCATCCCTGGAAAGGTTGAAGGTACGTTGGGTGGAATTTTGAGCAACCTGGACTAGTGGAAGGTGTATCTGACAATGGAACTAGATGAGAGTCAGAGTCTTTATCTCAGTCTGTGGCAAAACGACTGGGGGCCCTGTGGACAGGTAATTGGGGATACGATTAGAGAAGACTGAAGAGTTATATTAGCCTTTTAACAGGAGTTATAACAGTACAGAAATTTTTGGATAAATCTCAGTTGCTGCCCCCTGGATGGAATGCTGTTGGCATGACTTGAAACCTGGTCCATGATGGTGCTCCACACACACACACACACACACAAACACACACCTCCCAAGGGGGATGGAATGGAGGGTGGAGCAGTGGGGAGACACTGCAGCCAGGGTCTGCAGAAATCCTTGCAGGAAAGGGAACTCAGTACTTTGCAGCTGATAAAGCACATACCAGGAAGATAAAGGAATATGTCCTACTGCTGAGCCAGCAACTGTGGTGAAATCCCTCTTAGATGAACTTGCTTCATTAAACCTAATAATAATAATGATATGAAAGCATACCTCCATCCAAAGTTACCCACCTCCAAGGTACGACCACCCCTCACTGGACATGTGCTCTACATTCATTTTGACTTTAAAAGTGAAGTGAGAGAATTTTACACACATCAGTAACAAAGGTATGCGTGACTAGAGTCACTCAAGCTCCACTTAAACACAAAGAAATAGTATAAAATAGACCAAGAATGGTGAAAAGCTGGGGAAGACTCCATTGTAACTGCTGGAATCAGTTGATGGGCTGAGCCTGTCTTCTCCCCCATAGGGTCAGCTATTGGGTAACAATCATACTCTGTGAACTTTGAATATTTTCCTGAGGATTACAGTTTCTTTGTGTATTCCTTCAAGTATATTTTTGCAGTCAGACACTATTACTGACAACCTTTGAACCTTAACCTGTCATAATGTTATATTAGTAAGAGTTTTATTCCTTAACTTGTTAGTGTGAGTCCTTTGCAGACACTGGCAGTCACTAGCAGCAGGTAACACACTAATAAAGAGAAGAACCTGCTGAGGGGTCTCCCTTACACTGGTGATGTGTTTCCCTGAGTCAGTGGACTATCCTCCTATCCAGCAGGACTTCTTAGTGAAGGACTCCCCTAACAAGATGCTGACAGTCTAGTTGGGCACAAGGGTCTTGACTTACCTGGGACACTTACAGACAAATTAAACACAAGGAGCAAAGTAAAACTCCCCACACTAAGGGTTGAGGAAGCCTCCCCTTTCCACATGACACAGTCTTTATGGATGCAATGGTAAAGCAAAGAGCACTGGACTAAGCAAAGAGATATTCATGCACTTACAGGTATAAACATGAGAAATAAAAATGTAAATCACCTCACAATTCAGCAAGAACCTGGGAAGAGAGCAGATTAAAGCTTCTGATAGCAGAATTAGGACAGTTTAATCCAAAATGCAAAGTTCTTAAAAACACTTCAGTTTCACCAGAAGGTTTCACTTTTCATTGGGTAGTCATTAGAAACAGGACAGCAGAAGTGTGCATACCATAGTGATCTCAATCAAAAGGAAGACTGAAAGGAGAGATACCCTGTGAGGTTTGAAACCAACCAAATAATCCTGGCTGCAGATGATGAATAGCTCCTTAAAAATGACTAATGCCAGTTTCCAATGACTTGGCTAATGGGAACTGAGTATACTCACAAAGGAAAATGTGACAATTCCCTTAAATCTTAGTAGGAATTAAATTCATGGAGTGTTGAGGTGCCTCTCCTGTCAGCAAGTGGGAAAGCCCACGACTGGGCTTGGGCTGCGGCTTTCTTTTCATTGCAAGGGACACTCAGGCCTGTCTGGCAGCACATATATCCTGAATTATGAACACCTGCTCAGTAACACTCAAGTATGCTCAAGCAGAGACTCTTGACAGAGAAGCCTGTCTGAGATCCCTTACAAATAAAACCTAACTGAAAGTACGGTAGCCCCACGTCACAATCACATACCTTTAGGAAAAAAAATTTAAATTAATATGTCTCTTTTTTTAGTGTAACATTGTCATGACTATTACACAGCACAGTCTGATTCTATTGGCTGCAAGCAGAGCCTCTAATATTCCATCTTGTGACAGAACCATTCTGGTATATATTAAATATTATGTGCATCTGTCATATGGTATACAGACAAAAGCAGGAACAAAAAGTTGCATTTCAGAAAGACTTTAGGGCTTCAAGTCATTCTCATGACTTTTGTATGAGATCTAAAGGGGTGTGTGTGTATGTGTGTGTGTGGTACGTGTAGAAAATCTAAAATATTTTTGTAAAAAATATTTTAAAATATCTTGGATCCACTGAAACAGTGAAAAAAGGCAAATTTTTATAATTTTAAAATAAAAAGAAATATTTTTAAAATAAAAGATTTAAATAAATTTAAAATAAAATAAAATAAATTAAATTTTTTATCATGAAAATGTGAAAATAGAAAGTTTTGAAATTATCAGAACTCTTCCCCTTCTTGTGTCTTTTTAGGAAAGAATGTATTGGGGAAGTAGAAACATTGACATCACAATTTACTATTGAAATGTTTGACAAGAAGTCAAGATGCAGTGTGAAGATTTATTTGGTTTGGTTTGTCTGCCAATACCAAATGAAAAATAGAGAAATGCAACTGCAGTACTTAACTATATTAATTAACTTAGACTTCTCATTTTTAAAGTCCATAGATGCATCTCTGTGGTAGGCATCCATGCTTTTACACAGACCCAGTGCTTTCCTTCTGATTAATTTCTGATTTCCTTCTTATTAATTTCCAGTAACGTCAATCGTGCATTGTATGGTCACAGGGTTCCTTCCTCTCAGGTCACTGACCTAAGCCTTCACTGAAAAAAAGCTGTCACTGCTAACATGCGTTAGTAATTAATGTACATTTCTTAATTTCTTCCTTAGTAGTTTTTGTACTCTCTTGCTCTCATTAAGTAAATTGGCACTTTAAAGTAAGAAATGCTAATTTTAAACAATATTAATCTACAAGAGCAATACAAAATAAAGCAATAAAACAGCACCAATAGCAAGAAGAAATAGAGATAACATTCATGCAGTCAGAATCTTTTAGGGTATAGAATTGTTATAATGGCTCAAACCTACTACCACAGCTCTGTTATACCTCTAAAGTATAGTCTATATATACCTCTAAAGTAGTGTCTGTTAGGTAAGACACTTATTAATAGAAATAAATAATAATATTGTGACCCAAAAAGCTTTAAAGGCAGATGAAATGTCTGTAGATTGAAGTAGAGCTTTCATAAACTGAATTCTGGAGCCAGAATTATACTTCATTTTATTGCAGTGAATCTGGGATGGTTTCCTTATAAAATTGCAGACATAAAATACAATACAAGTTGTTTCATGGGTACCAATTAATATGAGCTATGTTGATACTTATTTGATAACTCTGAATGAGCAATAAAACATGTTTCAATGAAACAAAGCATCACTATTTCATAAAAAGATTCTGGATAGTGAAAAGCCTCTCATCACAAAGCAAAAACTGTATTAAAGTAATCAATAGAGGGCCATCTCTCATATATTCGTGAAGTAAGTCCTGAGAAACTTTATTCAGTCCACAGCAGTCAGCCTTACATGGCTAAATCTTTGCATGACTTGGAAGGTGGATATGTTTTGCAGGAAACGTGTTGCATTTGGTTTGTAGCAGTTTGTTGCTCATTTTGAATAGGAAAATGTTACAGAAGAAAATCATTCACTCTAATACTAAGAGTGGCTTTGATAGCACATAATGGTTATGAATGTTAGTGCTTATGGATAACACAGCAGGAAAATACATGGAATCTGGTCATAAAAGCTATCAGAAGATGACAGACTTCCTAGTTCTGCTGTTTGGTTTGTCTCTTCATATCAATTACCATTATAATTCTTACCCATCTATCCTCCTATGTTCTGATTTACACCCAACTGCTAAATATAGTCTCTACTGTACTCATGAATTACCAGTTAGCCTTTTTTTGACACAAAGCTACTTAATATGGATATTATAGCAATGTTATAATATGAAGGCTTATATTAAAAATAAATAAAACTTAAAATATATTGCACCACTGAGACCCTAGGTGCTGTGTGATTCATTGAGCAGATGCTTTCAAAAGCGGCACTATACATTTTTCTGCTGTGTTTGAGAAGATTTTTACTGTGATCTTTGCATTCCATACTGCTTTATTGTGCTTAATTATCTTCTATGTCTTCTGCCCTTGGAGGTAGATGAGTGGCAGTTCTTCAGTTCTTGAAATGGAGGATGCCACGTGCATTTCATCTCATTTACTCAAAGCATAGAAGGAGGAAAAAAAGTTGCTATGGACTTCAAACACCTGCCAGTGACAAATTACTTCAGATCCCCTTTGGAGCTATTAATAACCATGGCTGCAATTTCAGCTCTTCCCAAGTGAGGGGAAGCATTTTAAATGAACTAGTGCAGTGGGTGGTGAGAAACTCCTTGACGCACCTCATGCATTTTTCATCATTATTTTATGCAATTATTTGCCAAGAAAGAGTGCAACAGCAAAGACTCCCTTTCAATTCCTTCAACTCCACCTGATTACATTTTAATTTTCTAATCTGTTATTCTAGGTTACATATATATATATATATATATATATATATTTATATGTTACAGTTTTTCTGTAGGTTTTGAGCTCCTGATCTGGAGATTAAAATTGTAATAACAGTCACAAAGTCACCCTGGGCTTCTGGGGCGAGGAGGGGAAATTTGTGTTGTCCCTCTTGATATGACTCAAAACTGTTGGCAGACAGAAGCTTAGTTTCAGACTACTGCATGAAAACAGTTTCAAAAAACTCAAGGAGTCCTGGACAATCTTCCTAACTTTATCTAGCATTTTGTTCTTTTCAAAGTTCAGTTTGCACTTGAGGCTACAGAGAAAACGGCCAAAGAAGCCAAAGTGATTGCTGGCAAACAAAAGTGAATTTAGGCCTGAGTCTCTCTGGCAGTCAACAGATATTGTTTAGATGGTCTCTGTAGGTTTACTGCTGCTAGTTTGTTTATTAAAAATAGCAATAGTTTTTAGTCTGGTCCATACAGCTTGTCAGCAGTCATTAAGTACCTTACTTAAAGTAAAGAATAGGATTAGCAAGAGTCATATTAACAGACATAACTTCTGAAAACAGAAGTTATCATTCCCTTGCTTAAAACCTTATCAGTTAGCTTTATGAGGCAGCTTCCATGACTGTGGTACTTCAGAGCTCTTCCTGAGGCAAAAACTGCTGCAACTGCAATGGTAATTTTATTTAGTTATGGAAAGAATTGGAAAACGTTCAGCTGCAGCCAACAAAAATTTCAGCTTAATGCTGAGAAAGCATCAAGCTGGCTTACTGGGTTATTCAGAAAGATCATGGAAAGTCACTTCCACAGGTGGTGTTTATGTGAGAAGAACTAACTCCTAGAAGAGTGGAAGTGGTTAGTCCTGGGAGTTGTGAGATATATGAATGTTTCATTTTTATAGAAGTTGTGTATTCATTTCAGGAGTAGAATACTGAGGCTGATACCACAATAGAAACAAGCCATTTTGGAACAAGGCTACACCTTGTAAAGCCTAAAGGGAATATAATTTCTGTCAGTGAACATCCATGACCAAAACTATCATCCAAATCAACTGCTGTCCTTAGTACAAGATTAGCTATATTTGCTAGGCATGATTCAGAAGAGATTTATTATGTCATCTTATATAACTTGTGATATCCAGGATGTGTGCACAAAGCAAACAGATATAATAATGATAATCCAGCTTAAGACTTCTGGAACAGCAGCTGGCAGACAGCTGAGGTGCTTTATGGGGGACGAAATGACAAGAACAACCTGTGCTAAAGTCAAAGCTCTCACCCAATACGTGTCGCTGTTTGACTGTGAAAGTTTCTTGATCTCTGAACAATGATTGTCCATGGATTTCTCATGTCCACGATTTCTCAGTGCTTGGTGGCTCACTTTCTAGTCCTACTTATGCTCAGTTAGGATTCAGAAGAGATGCTTCTCCCCCAAAGTCTCATAACTGCACATTTTAACATGCACATACTAATTTTTAGTGATCTGCAATTGAATTCACTTGTGAGTGCAAGAACTAAGTTAATTTTCTCACTTAGCCTGCAAGAACTTCTGTCTACTCTTTTTCAAGTGCTAGATAAGACTGAGGAAGGTAAGTCAAGCAGCAGGTTTAGCTTTACAGGTCCTAGCTTAGAAAATCTGGATCTTTCCCTTGCAACAAAGCAAAGTCACCATACTTGAGATTCTTCAGTCAATCAACCCCAACTATTCACTTTCAGCTGCTGAGTGTCCATACCCAGTATCTTTTCTGCACACTTTAAAAACATGCTCAGTTTGATGTAATTTATGTTTGCATCACTGACATGTTCTTTAAATTGTAGTAAAGAATATGAGACACAGTTAAGGAACATACTCTGCTTCAAATTTCTTGGTGGAGTTGCAATATTTTTAGGATGGAAAAGGGATGGGAAATAATAAGGCAAACAGCACATTTTAAAAAAGTCCTTGAGCTGCTCAAGGGAAACCCATAGGTTGTGTCCCTGCAGAAGAAACAACCATTTTTCTTCAGAAGTGCATGATGGAAAGTACTGAGGGTTTGGGCTGTGGTAGGTCTTAAATCTTCCTTAGACACTAACCTTCACATTCAGATTCAGTCAAAAGTTTGTCTAACAGTAACAGCACAATGACCTAAGCTTTTGTGCACTAGAAAGAAGTCTTTTGTTTACTTTGTTTCCTTTCTTATTTATGTCCTCTGCCTTCTTAGCAACTGAATATTCTGCCACATACATTTTCATTTTGTGTTATAATATGAACAGGAACATAATTGAATCATGAGTGACACAGAAATTATCAACCAGCATCAAAAAACTTTCATTTACCTTATTGAGCATTTAATGTTACGGAGCTTAGTCTAAAGAGTTTAAGGACTTTCAAGAGTATAAAGGGTATCTACAGTGTTTAGTCATGAAGGAGAATCATCCATTTTCATTGCAGAAGTAATTAATTTGAAACGAGTTTTGGAGTTTACATTTGTGTATCATCGAAATAAGGCAGCAATAGCATGGTGTGAGATCTCTCTGTTGAATCAAAAGTTTCAGTCCCAAATCACAAAAAATAGCAGGGAACAGTGGGAGAATATTTCCTTGGAAATGTGAAAGTAAGAATCAAGACCTCCCTGAAAAGTGCAAAGATGAGAGTCAGTAGGAAATAATGTGGAAATTTTTATGATTCTGGAGTTACATACTAAGTGTCAAGAACAGAAGTGAAAGATCCAAGAAGTTATAGAAGTCATAATAGAAGTTATATTACGATAAAAATATCCACTTAAATACACTTAAGGAGTATACCAGTCTGCTTCAATCATTGGTGGAGGTACTTCTTTTGAATATGGCAGAGTAAATCTCAGAGCTGGGAAAAAAAGGCAATAGAGGAACAAAGACATTGAAGAGCAGAAATATGGTGGTATCTTTATATCTTTATATGAAGACAGAGATACTCATTTTCTAAAGAGTGATTCAATCCACTCATCTTAAATGCTTGCATAAGGTATTTAGTTACTGTTGCATCTGCCCATCACTGTGGACCAAAGACCCTAGATGAAGGAGTTGAAAAAATACATCATTTTTAGATGGCAAAATGTCAAATAGTAAAAAAACTCCAAACCCTGAAAAAGGTGCTATGCACTACACCCTCTGCATATGTAATCAGTTGCTTTTATGAAAATGGGTAGTTGTAGTTTATATAGTAGTTGCTTGTTTGAAGATGGGTAGCTGTAGTTTTTCATTAGGATAAGATCATACATTGCTTGGTAGGTTAAATGCAACCAGACTCCTCATGCAGGGCTGGAGAATATCTACTAGCAGCAGGAAAGTAAGATGAAAGAACTGGGATGAAAGACTACACATAGAGAAAAAGGAAATTATTTAAAAAAATATAAATTAATTATAAAAGATTCTTGAGGTACTTTTAAAGCATGATGCATTTTTTTCCATGAGACACCTATAACATAATACCTAGTGTTTCCTTATGCATTTATTTCCATTTATTCTCTGATTGTAAAGATTCACCAGTCAGCAGGTGCTCACTTAAAAGTGCAAAGAAGTAGGATTGTGTAATGACTGATATATTTTGCTTTGATGTACATGAAGTAGGAAAAATCAATGAAAAATAAAACCAAAATCTAGTTTAGAATATAAAAAATTCTGCATGAGTCATCTAACCTAATTTAGATTCTTTTTAGTGTCTGAATTTCCAGATGGAATGATGAATATTGAGATACTGTAATACTGTTCCTTTCAGTAAAGTATCTGAAAGACAGAAATATATGAAAGTAACACTTAATCATTGAACAACAGTGCAATGCAACAGAATAAATTTTTTTACCGTGCTTTTACTACTGAGTAATAGACATAAGTCTATTTCCAAAATGCTTGCAAGGAAAAGAAAAGAAAAAACAGAGATGCTGGAAGTTCTGCAAGATTCAGACTCTGCATGTTGTGTGTGTGACCTCATGTCTCTCACAAAACTGAGACAATAACAAAATACACATTTGTTCTAGCCATAGAACACTAAGAGGTGTTCAGAATAAGTTTTCAGAATGCAAAAGCTTGTTTCAAAAAGAAAATTAATAATCAGAAGTCATTATGGGTTAGATTTGTGTTGGATATTAGGAAAAAGGACAGCCTATGCTGTAACAATAATTAAAAACTGGAATAGGGTTTAACATAACTCCCTATGCTCAGGGAGAAGCATAGTAAATATCCATGGGGAGCACATATCTGTGGAGGGTTTTCTCATCTTGTTTTCTAAAAATAGGTTATGCAAGGTTCTTTAAAGAGTGGTTTGAACACAAAAAACAAAAAAAGCTCCTTCTCTTGGCAAGCAGTTGAACTAGATTGACCTCAAGGTCTTGCAGTGAGTTCTATATTAAGCAGTTATAGGAAATACAGAGTACTTGTTAGTACAGAACTGAAAAATGGTGCTAAACAAGGTGGCAATTAACACACACATAGTTATTTCTATGTTGATGTTGAATAAATTTCATGTCATTCAATGTGAGCACAGAGATATAAATGTATGCTTGGCTACAGGGAAAATAGAAACTCCCACTATTTGTTAGAAAATATTACAAGAAATATTATTTCTCAGAAAAATATCAAAATACTTTGTGCATTCTGATTTTAAAAGGTACATTTGGTGCAGCAGACTTTTATTGTTGGCCATTTACTTTTTACCTACCCGAATGAATATCTTCATTTATGCACCAGAGAAAACCAGAGAGAAATGTTGTCTAGGAAGCAAACTCAGAATTACATAGTCATAGAGCTGAGTGACAGCCAGGCAAAAAGATGCCATGGGGACCTTGAGTTTGATGGAAGCCTTCCTCGGCTCTGATGTTGCAGATTCACTTACAAGCCTTGGCATTGCAGAGGCTGGACATTTAATCTGTGTGTTTTCACAATAGGTGTGAAGACAATGATAAATTAAATGTTCTTGTGTTCATGACGGCGTGGTTTCAGCTGGGGTATAGTTAGTTTTCTTCCCAGCAGCTGCTATAGTGCCATGTTTTGGATTTAGGGTGAGAATAATATTGATAACACTCTAATGCTTTAGTTACTGAGCAGTTTTTTAACTAACTTGAGGGACTTTTCAGCATCTCATGCTGCCCTGCTGGCAAGTAGACTGGGGAGCACAAGAAGCTGGGAGGGGGCACTGCTGGGACAGCTGACCCCAAATGCCCAAAGGGATATTTATATAGCATCATGCTGAAAAATGAAACTGGGTGGAGTTGAGTGGTAGTGGAAGGGTATGGGATGGGCATCTCACTGCTTTGTGACTGACTCAACCTACAAGTTTTATCATTTTGCTGATTCTTTCCCCTGGCCCAGTGAGTGAACAGCTGCATGGTATTTAGCTGTATGCTGGGACACAAGAAGACCAGGAAAATGTCATTTACAGATGGATTTACTTTCCACCTTGCCAGGATTTTACCCCATAGATGTCCAGCTTCATCTGGAATGTTGTCTTCGTTCTCTTTCATCTAGTGTAAGAAGCCTAACGTAAAATTGTAGTAATATATTTTTAATTAGCAGAAAAAAAGAGAGAAAGTGGACTTTATATGAAGTTGGCTTGGAAATAATTATGAAAACTTTTTCTTCCAAAACAGCATGTTTAACAGAATTCATTATAATTTAATGAAAATTAAATTTTGTTTATTACATTGCTGAATTTTTTGTTATTATTGCAGTCTATACCAATTTTGTTTCCTTAAGTCTGTCAAGAATTCCATGTACCATTGAAAGCAAAAGCTAGTACCTATGTCTTCTAATCTGAGATAAAATGTCATTTATTTTAATTAACAGAGTTGTCTCCATCACTTGCCAGTGAGTCTGTAGCTTTTTTAGGCTTGTTTCTCAGTAAGGCCTTATAAGCACTCACAGCATGGTTATACATGGATATCTTCTCAGGCTCCAGCTTCAGTTCAGAAAGCATTAAGACAGTACTGTGAGTGAGATTCCTGAAAGTGCTCCTCACACCAATATAACTGGTAATTTCTCACAGTATGAGTAATTGTACTTCATCAGCTATTGCCTTGTTGCACACACTGAAATGCCAAAGCTTTTATTTCTTTCCCTCTCACAAGAGTCAACAGCAAGTGTCAAGAAAAGAAAACAGAGTGTCAGCAAGGGGATGATGGCAACACAAAAAGGTACTATTAGCAAATGTACAAACGTGCAGCTGTTAATATTAGAGGTGCAGTGAAGCCCAAAGACTGACTGGATTGCTGTGTTCTGCAGCACAGAAGTGAAGAGGTGACTCATAAGGCATGACCAGCCCTGCTCTGTAACAGAGGAGTCTTTACATTTTCAGATAACAACCAAGTTTACTAAACAAGCAAGAAGGTGAAACTGAGGGAAATTTTCATTTCATTTTTCAAATCCTCATTTACTATGCACTATAACTGGAATAGACCCAAGAAGATCTTTGTTGAATTATGAACACAGATACAGATATTTCAAGACATTTTCCAGATTCAGTCCACTGGAAATCTTTTGGTGTCCTCTCATGTTTTTTTACATAAAGATTATACCAAGTTCTTCATGAGATGGTGTCCTGCTGTATGCTTTGTGAGAGCATTTCGTAACCTGATGATATGGTTCAACCACTTGAACATCTCAGAAACTTTTCAAATATCATTCTGTGTAATTCTGCCTGATTTTTAATACCTTCCAGGATTTATTGGACTGTGAAAAAGCTCACAAATAACCACTCTTGTGCAATGTTTCTTCTTCTCATGTGCTAAAGAGACCAAGTACAGCAAACTGAAGACATTAATCATCTGGAAAGGTAAGAAACAGATTTTAGCCCAGCACTGGAAATTATGAGATCTGGGTTATATAACCCTTGACAAATTGTGTTTCTGTTGACAAAACAGAGACTTAACTGCTTTTTTCAAGGTGGTAAAACAGAAACAAGAGCATACAGCTAATCTATCACCTGCTTATTTTCACAAATGATAATCAGCCGAAAGGATTTGAGTTTACTTTCTGAAAAATCAAGGCACTTCCCCTCAAGATAATACAAAAAATATTAAGGTATTTGGTCATGGAAATCATACTGTAAGTGAACAGAACAGGCTGGGGCAGGATTAGCAATAGGGACTCAGCTGCAACTCCAAGTACTCCCTCTTCTCAGAAGTCAAATTTTACCCAGGAATCTTGCAGACATCCACTCCTGTCTCAACAGAATGGATGTGAGCAGGGAAGCATTGGGCTGAAGCACTGGAACCAGATGTAGGGCATGGTTATGGCACAGAGGTGGTGCCTGCATATAAATGAAACCAAAGAAATGCAATGGAGGTAAAAGACATGTGTGTATCTCAGTCTCATCCTAAGAGTGAGGAATGAAACATTATGCTTCAAACCAAGCAAGTTTAGGGGTTATTTTGCTCTGTTAATTTGGTTGATTGATTTTTTTTTACTGCTCCATAGTAAGTTGTGATGATGACTCAAAATTGGAAACCTTCATGGAAGTCCAAATTAATAATATTCTTATTCAAAAAAGGAAAATTATTATGATACCCATATGACCTCAGTAATAATTTGGTCTTGTTTAGAAGTACAGACTTTGGAAAAAGCACTAAATTGCCAAAATAATTCCCATATCCTTTTCAGAATATAAACAAAGCATGTTTCTATACTGACAATGGTGTAGGCAGACAATCAACAGGGTTGGCACCTTTTAAATAGAATCACTAATGCTTTTTGTGTGGCAGTGATGTTGCAGCCTTATTGGAATTGCAAAGATGAAGAAGGGCAGGAGAGGTGAACAAAGTGATAAGGGATTTTAAATGATCCCTTTGTGCAATATGCAAACTCCTCTTTACTTTACTGTATTCGTTAGGTCTGGCTGAATTACTTGCGGTGAATAATTTATGTCACTACTTTTGGATTTTTTTTCTACCAAATGGATTATTTCAAGGTCTCTACATGAAGTGGAATCGTGCCTGATTACTACTTTGGTAACTTTATTTCATATTCACAAATTATTTCAATTAACACCAAATTATTTGCAACCATATCTTCATGTGAGTTTGACAAACCAACAGTAGAGAGTGTTTTCAAAATAATAAAAACTTTTAATGTATAAATAAATGCTTTTTAAAACATACTTTTAATTTTAAAAAACACCTATAAATGAATCAGCAATAAGATTTTTTTATTGCCCTTCAGGGAATGCAGGAGAAATGGTAAATATAGTGCAGGTTGCTTTGGAACTCCCTGTCTTCACACTTAATTTGGGATTCAAAAATAAGGTTTTCTGCCGATTGTGCAGATTGCATAGAGAAGAACATGCAGGCAGAATTTAGAGCTGCATCTCAAATGGTCCACATGACAGACAATTTCTGGGGCTTTAAAACTGGTATGATTACAGAGAAGTCATTGTTAGAGGAGCAAGGATTATTCCTCCATGGGTGATTTGAATCCAGAAGGCAAGACAGAAACAAAGCACTTGTACCCAGGTGTCCCTTATCTCCTTCCTTCAAACATAAGAGCTGCTGGCATTACAGTCCTGACACAATTTGTCTTCTGCAGGAACTACACAAAATTAGTATTCTGCTTAGCATCAGCTTCTCCGGGGTATCCTGAAAGAGGGGAATGGGAATCCACTGAGGTCCAAAATGTGGAGACCTTTTGACTTAACAGCCTCACTTATTTCCAGGCAAAGCTCTCCCCACTCCCCCCACAGCCTATACAAGCTAAAATAAAGTGTCCTAGCTCTAGTTTTTCACTCTGCAACTTTGATTCTGTGAGTGGATATGAATTCAGAACACTTTATGGTCCTATATGGATAACTAAACCTCTCTATCTGCTCTTATTTTATGTAAATATCAGTATCTTAAGAAACAATTTACTGATCACATAGGAACTGAAAGAAATTGCTCTTCAGCAATGATGTTGACTCTGCAGTGACATGAATTGCAAAAGTGGGTACTCTAAAAGTGCAAAAAGACGTCTTTGACTAAATCCAGAAAGCTGATTTTTAAACTGGAATGGCAGCATTTTATAAAATTACACTTTATTATTATCATTCTACTCTGAAATATTTGGAATTCTTGAGCTGTTTTGATTCTTTTACTGAAAAGATGATTAGAATTTTAGATTTGACAGATCAATTCTAATAATTCAGAACTGACAGAATTTGTATTTAATACTTGTATTTTTAATTTTTTATTTAGTTTTCCTGAGTGAATTGTACATAGCAGATGATTAATATATTTTAACAGGGGTTTTAAGAGAAAGGTAATAAAAACTTCTTAGAGGTAGGAGTGTGATAAAATGCCTCATAGTTCTATGCATCCTTTATTGAAGTGATTTGATCCTTTCTCCCTATTTCTAATAATATTCTCCATCAGACGTAGAGTTTAAAAAATAATCTATTAGTTGTATTTCTTTGGGCAAAAGTGAATTTCAATTGGATCATATTTCACAACTAACTTGATTAGCTTCAGAGAACAATGCCTTTGGAAGCTTTGTCTGAGGCTTTGTCCAAAGGACACTACCCAAAGACCTAATTCTGTTATTAAATGGTTTTGTTGTTAGCATTTTTAAATGAAGGCTGCCCTCATTTTGTTTTGTTCTTAATTTAGATAGTTCACTAGATAAGAATGTGCTACACGCACATAGAAGCAGGAAACATATTCATTAAACAATTTCAAGAAATTGTGTCCTGGCTGGCTTGGTATTGTTTTGCTGGGAAGGAACCCTAGACCATAGGTCTGAAATAAATCTATGTTTATCACAGTGCTTTAAATGCCCATAGATTTCTATTGTTATGGTAGCAAAAACAAGCTACCATATTTAGTGGTTTTATGATTAAAGAGAGCAGAACTGAGAATAAAATATCCATATTTCATTGTTGTCTTTAAGACAAACAAGGCTTTCTGCAACTAGTTGTGGTGTGTGATGGAGATGATAACATGTTAAGCCTAGATTTTTTAAATAAGTGAAGGTAGTTTGGCTGCACAGGGATGGTCAGTCTGTGTGGGACCTGCTGTAAGACTGGACCTTACTTTTTATGTCTTATGACAAGATTTCATATATCTTGTCTTCATGGTATTTGCCAGTCTTTCCTGTTTTCGTACTCACAGAATCACAATATCACAGAATCATCAAGATTGAAAGTGATCTTCAATCACATAGTCCAATCATCAATCCAGCACCACCATAATCAGCCCTAAACCATATCCACATCCAGATGCCTCCTGAACATTGCCAGAGATGGTGACTCCACCACCTCCCTGGGTAATTTATTCCAATGCCTAAAGTCTCAGTGAAAAACATTTTTTTACTATCTAATCTTAATGTTTCCTGGTGCAACTTAGGGCCATTTCCTCTCGTGCTTTAACTTCACGCCACAAAAGAGGCTGACCCCTGCCTTAACACAACCTCCTCTTTATGTCTTTCTAATACAACTAAAATTTCTCAGGGGAAACAATGGCAGGACCATGACCAGTTGTTTACAGCCAACTACCTTGCTCCCAAGTAGACATACACTAATGAAGTATTACTATTAGAGAAAAATCTCATGAGGTTTTCTACTTTTTCTCTTTGGGTACTGTTGGTTGGTCTTACATGCTCACTGGTATCTATGTTCAAGTTTATATTGGCCTTGATTTTTTTAGATACTGCCTTGCAGTACTTTGCTCATATGAGTGGATTTGAGGATGTTTTGGAAAGGCCACCAGTTTTAACATCACCAAGATTTGTTAAGCGACTTTTAGAAAGCCTTTCTCAGGAATAAGGACAAGATTAAATTTTGTTTCTATAATTTGGATGTGCACAGAAATTACAAAGTTGAGTTCCCATAACTCTTGTGTTCCTTACTGGCTTTGAATTATGACATCACATACTACATGTGTCTGTCTGACTGTAAAGCTTCTTTCTCTCTCTCCATGCTCCTCTTTATTCAGACTGCAGCTCTCACCACTCTTGGATATCACATGAGAGTATCCAGCAGTGGGTGCTTGGGAACAGAAGAAGAGTAGGAAAAATGCACTAGTCCCTGCACATTCAGTGATAATTTGAGTATTAGGTGGTGATAAGGGCTACAGTCATCTTCAGGAGTACTGTAAGTACTTGCAATCTAATGATTTTTAATGCATTTCATTTTTGAAGAGCCTTTTACAATTGGCATCACTGTATCCTGTGAATTTAATAATATTGAATTTAATACTGAGGATTTCTCAGTTCTTCCTCTCCTGGAAAGACATTAATGTTCTTTTATATCTTTTTCATAACACTCCAGTTTTACCTACAGCCCATAAGTCCTGATCTATTCAGTTATTGTACAGAAGTAGTTTTATACCTCCTGTCATCCTTTTCCTCCTTCTCTGTGTTGTTCTTGGTCCTGCTACTTTTCCTTGACAGAGATGTGATCAAAATAATCCACGTAGCATCCAAGATGTGGACTTTCTCAAAATTGGATTGTAATTTTTGCCTAATTTTCGTGATCTCTCACTACCATTTCAGCACCAGATACATGTTTGTAAACTCTTGAACAATTAGAAGATGAACAATCCACAGTTACTCCAAAATCTCTTCCCTAAACAGCAGGAACAAGTTTGGTGTCCCTCAGGGTATAATGAGCTGGCAGAATAGTTTTCCTACATAAGTTTTTTTGTATTTCTTCACATTTCCATCAGAGAAATTAAATGGTAGGGTAGTAAGCCCTTCTGTTAATATCATTACTTTATTCATTGTATACCTCCCTTGTATGCCTGACCAGCAGATTCACTGACTTTGATTGCAAATCTGTCCTAAGATGCAATAAATTTACTTCTCTTGTTACATTCATTCCTAAATTCTACTGGGTTTTTTTCATTTGTTCCCCATCACTAACAAAGCTTAACCTTCTCTTTTTTTTATCAGTGTATATCCCCTGCAGCACCTTTCTCCCTCTGAGCTGAACTGGTTTATTGCTTGTAGCTTTGCATCTTGTTTGCTGCTTTGTCAATTTGCCGGGGGCTTCTCAAACTTATTACAGCATTTTAATAAATGCCATCTGCTTTTCTGTACTATATGATGAAAGATACAGATCTTTCCAGTGCATCTGCCATCAGTTCTGACTTTCAAAAATGATACTTTCTCTTAAGAATGTAGAATTATATTTTCACTGCTATTTCCTGCAGTGACTTGAATCTAGATTTACCTCATTTAACTTCAGAGACCTACCTGAGGTGTGTGTAATAAGAACACAGTTGTCTTTGGTTCATTGTGGAATCAATGCAGCGAAAGTATGCATAAGATGATTCACTCCATGCAAGGGTTGGCTCAGAAATCTCAGAAATACCTGTCTTTCCCTAGCTGAGACTAATATGCAGAACCTCAAAGACTTGTGCTGGTAATTTAGATACTCCAATTGCATGCTGATGTTAAATGAATTAATCCCAGGCTGTAGTATTTTAAAATGTGAATTCTTCAGAGCCAAAAACTATTGAAAATAGAAGTCTTCAATAAAGAAATAGAACAAAACTAAAGGGGAAAAAAGTAAAGAAAAATGAATAAAGTAGAAAAAAAGGTTATTAAATGTCCTATTTTATAAAATCAGAAAAGGTATAAAATATTCTCAGAATTATCTTGACAAAGATCAATCATTGTTTTTGTTAGCAGCTTCTACAACAGTTGTTATGGCTGGTAGTTCCACATAAGACAAATACATGTGAGTATAAATTTAGTTCACATGGAAAAAAGACCATAAAAATAAAGATCAAGTGCTACTTAAATGATCTTTACAAAGAAGAGGAATAATTACTGTGCCATATTCTTCCCCTACTAGAAGCCACCAATCTCACCTGGCCTTGACTCCAGAAGAGAAAAATAAAGGGCAATTGGGAGAGAACAGGTTTTCTATAACAGTTTCTTCAACAAACAGAAAATTAGGTATTTCTGCTGGATGGAATAATAGGGATTTTTCTATTTGAAGTACAGATGAATGCCCTGTAAGGTGTTTGTTGATGCATAACTGTACTTAAGAAATTATTCAAAAGACTGCCA
Organism: Agelaius tricolor; assembly: GCF_023055355.1. Lineage (NCBI taxonomy): Eukaryota > Metazoa > Chordata > Aves > Passeriformes > Icteridae > Agelaius > Agelaius tricolor. Next base: position 38,759,553 of record NW_027269263.1, read on the forward strand.
TGACCTGTAACAAGAGCTGTATACACTATGATACAGATTGGAGAACATTCCCAGCCACACACTATCTGAGCCTGTGCCAGGATAACCTTTTTAGCTTAGCTGAGGACTGCCCACAGGACTATGGCACTTAAGGGATGACTGTTGCAGTCTGGAACAAAAATGTCTGGAAACATCATAAATGAAACCTAATTTTCTGTAAAATATTTTTTCTCTGTTTTGAGTTCTCTGTGCACACTTGAGATTAAAGGGGATAATAAATAGGCTGTCCTTGCATTAAAGCAAAATGGGATTTCATTAAATAAGTTTTCCTACCTTTTATATAAAACCCTTTTGCTGACCTACTACAGAATTCAGTAATTACTGACCAAAAGGAGCCTAGCCCCTCATTACAGAAGATAACCTGATACCTCTACTGTTGTTATCATTCTCTGATGAGGGCAAGGGCTGCACAGAGCCCCTGAAACCATCTTTACCTCAATTCTGAAACATGAGATACCTAACGTAGAAGAGCAAGTCCTCTAGACCTCTTCTTCATTCAGCAGTTGCTCTCTGGAGTTGCCAATCTTCATTCTTTCATCAGGTTAGAAGTTTAAGGTGGTTATAGTCAGAAGATTGCATAGATTAAGTTTATGGAGCAAAAATGCTCTTTCCTTTTGAAATGAAATGTTTCTGGAAATGCTTTGCTTCTATGGATGTAAATAATCACAATGTTTGAACTTGAGGTTTGTCCCACCTAATTCTTACCTGAGTGCACAAAGGAGCAGAAGGCCAGTGGGGTTGGTAAGTGTTCTATGTTTGTTCTCTGTGGTGGTTAATGTAACAAGGACATAAATGTGAAGACAGAAAATGTGTTGATCCACTAGAAAATATATAGGATCTTCTATTACCTTTATATTAGAGAAATCATAAGATGGAGAAACATACAGAAACTCAAGAAAAAGCTGTCCACTCATCCACTCAGTATTAAAATGTGGAGGAACAGGAGCATTTCAGCAGACCTTTGAAAAGACAGAGACAAAAGAGGATAAAGAGGAGATAGAGAGCTTACTGTTGAATATAATCTAGTGTTTAAAGTTCTGAAAAGAGCTATTCTCTTTTAAAAAAATCTCTACTGAATGTACCAAAAAATAAGTTAGCCAGATGCTAGCTTCACTGTACAACAGTCTTTTTATACTGGCAGCACTAGAAATAATTGGTATCTTCATTGCATCAGGCAAATTGGCTCTATTGAATAGTCAGATACAAAAATGTGTGGGAATCTGTTGTCAGGGAGAATCTTCAACCATTGTGCTTTATAATAGCAAAGAACCGGATGGTGCAAAATGATTCTTGCCCAGATTTGAGTGATTTGGCATGGATGAGACTAGGCAGAAGGGAAGGAGGTAAATTTCTTTCTCATTTCTGAGAGCATCTCTCAGATATTAAGGAGGGAGGCAGAATCCTTGAGCTCCAGAGACTTTAGACCTTGCTAAAGTATATTCAGCAGAGAATTCAGAGGCTGTTTCAGCAATACGTGTGAGCATAAACTCAAACTGTCATAATCTGTAAGAGAACTGGACTCAGGTGAGACAATACAATTAGAAACATATGCTTGGTTTTAAACATGCAGGCACATTTTGTAGCTGGGAATAGCTGTTGCTATGACTGTTTTAAATATCTAAGCACAGGAAAGGACAAGAGACCTCCATAATATATGTGACAATAATAAAACTACAGCCTTAATGGAATTTTCTTATTTTTATTTATTTAATTAAGGGTGTGAGATTAAGAATAAAAGCCATTTTAACATTTATTGCCTATAATATGTTTTACACGTTTTCTTCTGGTCATTGCTCACTAATAAATTTTAACATAGATGCTTAATTTTATAAAGAGTTCAATCCTAATTGTGTCAGCTGTCCAAACCATCTCATAGGAGTAGTCTTATGTCTAAGAGTATTTAGCCTGACCTCTAACAAGCTCTAGAGAAGAGAGGCATGCCCTCTCCTCTCTAGAGCTAGTTAGAGGTCAGGCTGAATATTCTTAAAAAAAACTACACTGGGCAGCAGGAAACTAAACCTAGGCATTGCTTTATGGGTGACACACCCCAGTGCAGGAGTCACAGGACACCTGTGGCCACATACTGAAAATGTTTCTGTTGCCTAGGGAGAGCCATGTGAAGCTTAGTCCCATGTACATGCAGACACCACATATATTTAATAGGGAGAAAAATTCCAGCCACTGGGCCTGATTCAGGTACCAATACAGACTCCTAGAATAATTTGAAATGTCCGGGGCTCTCCTGCTTAGCATTGCTGCTATTTTATATGGACTTGGGTCTCCTGTGTCATAAGTGTCAGCTGTACATGAACATATCTGATAGTTTACATTTTGATGACACTACATGCTCATATTTCAAAAATTACTGTATCTGAATCAAGCACAATTATCTTTCCAGTGATTCCAGATTCATTCAGAATTGACCAGTTAGTAACTAGAGATAGAAATGTCCATTTGCCTTTAACACAGGAGATATTTTGAGAAAAAAAAAAAAGTTTGCTTTGCTGTTAAGTTGCTGTTCTATGTGTTAATAAAGGTCTACGCCTTCAAAATTGTTGTTAAAAACTCAGGACACTTGTCAGTTTGTCCAAAACCAGAAAATAAGGAAAGACTTATGAACTTCATAAATCCCTAGCATTTAGTATTCTCAGGCAATAGCAACACCAGCTGACACTTCACTGATGAATTGTCATGGGAAAGGTCCTGATTTTAACAACTTACACAATGATATCCTACTGGAAATTACAGTTTCATTACACTTGGAATAACCTGTATGGATATAATAGGATAATATTTCTTTGGGGGAAAAGAAATTACGTGATTACCTCGACTTTCCTATAGTGGAAATGTTTTAAAGATATTTTGCTATCTAGTCCTTGTTTACATTCAGGCAGTTCTGAATGGTATTTTATATTTAAATTATTTTGTTTCATAGTCTATAAATGAAATAATATTTCATGTACATGACATTTAACATTAGAAAATTGGTTTTGTCGACATGCAGGGTTTTCAGAAGTCCAAGTTCAGTCTTCTGGGTGACTGAAGGAAGTGATCTTTTAACTGATAATTTCAAAAATTTTGCTTTTGTAATAATTTGTAAGGAAGAACTACCTGAAATGCTAGACTTCCCCTTTAGAACATTAGATCTGGTTGAAATGTGAAACTGTGGTCTCCAGGCTGCTGAATAGCCATGAGTGCTGTGTCCTTACTACTGCAAGTAAAGCAAGGAGCAAGAGAGGGGAACCGTGTCACTGTTATGTTACCTACTAATTGTCAGTCCCCTCATCCAGCTCTGGATCTAAACCAAATTCACTGCCACAGTTTTGGAGAGAGAAGGGGAATGCTGAAAAGCTTGAAGTTTTGTAAAAAATAAAGAAAAGCAATATACTGTCATCCTCACTAACATCCTCATAACTGTATTGTTCATTCTACTCATATGTTTTTATTGAAAACATATACACCAGAAATGAATCTCATTTCTCATTCCTTTTCTTTCTAAGAGTGGCTTTCAGAAGTGCAGAACATTTTAATTAGCAGCTTCTAATACATCTAAGATCTATTATGTCAGGCTTGGAAGAAATTGATCCTTTCACAGTGAGAGCATTACAGAGAATTCCAAAGTCCTTTTTTAAGTCCATGTGATCTGTGCTGAGATGTATTCACTGGGAAATACCTTTCATCACACAACAGGGAATTTCATGCTAGTATATTAATGTTAAGAATACATTTTTTGTAATTTTTTCCACAAGGCTTTTGGTAAGAATTTATATGCACTGTCACATTCTAGGGTGTCTGTGTGTACGTTCCATGGCATGTAGAATAATGATAGCAGAAACCTGAAGTACAGCATAAATGTCAGCACACTCCTTCAACTATCTCAAAGAACCACTTCAGCTTCTTAATGTGTCAACTTAAAAGTAGCTGCCTTACATCTACTGTATTCCCCTACAATAGAGAGGCATCCACTCTGTATTGCTGCTATTTTAGAAAACAGCTTACACTGACAACAATTCTGTTTTCCTTTAGAAAATCCTTGAAACAAAATGGTCATATCTGTTGCTTTCTTGTCTAAAATAAGTATCTGTCATTTACACTACACCAGACCCTTAGAGAGTGCTTTTCAAAAGGTAATAACTATTTTTTGCAGCACTCAGTGCATTAGGATTTGCTCATTTGTCAGCTGGGTAACTGAAGATGTAAGGAGGATAACCGACTTAGTCAAGGCTGCACATGAAGTTCATGACAGCAATAGGTATAGAGCTCAAATCTTTTCTTTTCATTGCTCTGTTGAATGCTTTTCCACTTTGTGAATAGAAGACCATTTGCTCAGTTTTTTCTCAGAACTGAGAAAATTGTTCATCAATGAGAAGAAATAAGCAGGGATTTTTTCTTTTACATACAGAAACTGCCTCAAATTTTTAAAATTATTGTCCAATTGGACAGCAGTCAAAATTGATTTGCTATTGCTTTAGGGATGATTTTTCACCTACTGAAGATTAGGTGACAAACTCCAGTAATTTGTCCAAAAAGGGAGTTCCTGAGGTTTAGGAAGGGAAATCAGATTTTCCAAAGATAAAAACTCTCCTTGCCAATACACAATGGCTTGCTTCAATCAGGAAATATAATCCTACTTTTTTTACACAATCCATAAAAAAGAGTGGGATTTTATTATATTCATTTCATACTCCCCTCTGTAAGATACAACTGAGGACTTTATCTTCAACAAAGATGCATAACTGCATGAACAGTGAATCATCTGGTCAAATGTAATCACCTGGGTAGTAGCTTACAATGCTCATACATTAGAACTGACCAGTTCAGATGGGGCAATCCAGACTGAGACTTAGTTTACTGAGGTGAGTGTTGCCAACGTTGCATTCTGTTCCATGCAGAAATTTAGGACCATTTATTATTCTCAGCGTAGCTGAACCATGCAGATAAGAAGAAGATTTTTCCTTTCTTCTTATGGACATCAAATAAAATATCCTGAACTCCAGTAGCAGAGAGATTATGGGGGGAAAATGGAAAAAAGGTGTAATTTTCTTCAGTTCTGTGACTCTAACTGAGGCCAAAAAACAGACTAAAACCAGAAGAGTGGTGCTATGCCCGTGAGGTGCTATGCCCATAAGGCTGATGGGAAGTAAACTCTATTTGTAGAATTTACTTATGTTTTAGTATTAAGAAATTTATATTTTTTTATTATTATTAAATTAATAATAAGGTCAGAACACAGAGGTGCATCTGTGATCAGATCACTTCACTTGCATTTCATTTATCTGCCCTACTGGCAGGAGAAGGTATTATTAGAAACAATCTTAAGAACAGCCACTGGCACATTTTCCCCCAAATGTATTTACTATTGTCTGGAAAAATATGAGGAAGCAAGGGTAAAACAATGCCTGTGAGCTTCCTTACAGTTAATACCATGGATTGTTTCCTGTCACTAAACCCAACTGTGCCTTGGTCTTGTTTTGTTTAATAGGGCAGACTTAGCCTAAAATTCTAAATTCACCTTTCTTAAGTATTATGATCTGTGAAGTCAATACCCATGGTTTTGGCCCAATATGATTTGTATGTTGCTTTTCTTTAGATTATTTACTTATAGCAATCTTTCTATTTTTCATTTCCATATGATACCCATGGCAGAAAAAATTTCTATACAACAGTACTGACAAGGTTGATACTTGCCTTTAGATTATAAGATTGCATTAATTCTGAAAGACAGCACAATTTGATCTTATTTTTCTCCCTCAAAAGAAGTTTCTTCCTTTCTTCTCACCTGTGTCAATATATCTGTTGATTTCTTATGCCATCCACATCTGTGTAAATTCACAGTTCCATAAATCAGGATGCAAATGTAGGCTGAACAGCCCTACTGTGTAGGTGTGAATAGGTCACTGGGGCCATAATTAACAATAGACCTGTTGATGTTGATGGTTATTTACTGTGCCATTGTTAATTGTGTCAGAAGACTCCAAAGATCAGTTTGTTATCTAGAATTCCTGACTAAATTTGGCAAAGAGTAGTGGAAAGGCCAAACTTATATGAATTTTCTCTCACACAACAATTATCATTTTTTTTAAAGGACACGTTTGATGCACTGAGAAAATTTTAAGATATATTTCACATTTGTGTTCATTACTCAAAAATGTTAACTGATGGAAAAATCCATTTACACTATTTCAACAAGCAAACATTTCCCCTGCCAAGTCCTAGTCCCCATACACAGTTACATTTAAGTAAAAATTTTTTAAAGAAATTACATTTTTTCTAAAACAACTCTGGTATGTGCATTTTCTAGTGAAAATTTTTCTAAGTAGTAACTCTGGGTATTACAGGCAGTAAATGTCACAGATTTTATATATATACTAATGCAGTTCTGTTATGCAGAAGAAAGCTATCTATGCAGTGAACTGCACTAGTCACAGCCTGCCAGCATGTCAATCAAAATGATTATTCCCCTCTGTTTAGCACTTGTGATACCACATCCATTCTGCATCCCATTTTGGAATCACTTGTGCAAAGACTGAAAGCTGGACCAAGTCCAGAAAAGGACCCTTAGGGACAGTTTAGAGAGCTGAAGAACTTGAAAACCAAAGAGACACTGAGAAAAATGAGTTTATTCATTCTGAAGACAAGAAGGTTTATAGGGCTGAAAGACTGTTTTCACTTATCTAATGCAGGACTGTGGAGAAGGAGGAGCTAGACTCAGAGGTGCCCAGCAAATGCACAGAAGTAGAGATGCAAGTTGAAGAAAGAGAAATTCACACTGGCTGTAAGGAAAAAGTCACAGTGATGGTAGTAAAAGCATAGAACAGGGGCCCAAAGGGCAACCCCATCCACAGAGATATTGAAAACTTGATTGTGCAAGTTTGACTGACTTGGAAAGTTTGATTGACCTGGAAGTCATATGTGGCAGCAGTTCTCTGGTCATAGTGAGAAAATCCAGACTTTCTCAGGATTTTCCCAGAGAGCTGTGAGAAGCTATGAGAAAGCTCAGAGAAAAGAATTAAAATAATTCTTGTCTCCATTTGCTGCACCTGTTGTTGTGCACGTGTAGAATGTGTTATGGAGATTGTTTACCAAAGGGTGATTTCTTAATTAGACACTGGTGATAGTGTTTTGATTGATTGACCAATTAGGTCAAAGCTGCATCAGACTCTTTGTAAGGGTTAGGGGTTTCTTAACAGTATAGTATAGTATGATTTAGTACAGTTTAATAAAGCAATTAATCAGCCTCCTGCAGTCATGTAATCAATGCTCATTATTACCCAGCTGGGGAGCTGCAGAGTCATATTCTCTGAGAAGTGTAAGGGTTCTGCCTCATATTATATGCAAACTGGTTCTGATCATTTGAGGCAAACCCCAAACTGCTCAGCATTGCTACAGCCTCTTGCTTTCCAAATTGCAGTGCCTTACTTGCTGCCAAAGACAACTTCATATTCTCCTGAGGTAAAACAGATGTATCTGTACTTTGCATCCTAAATTTCTGATGGAGGCTGCTGTTAGAACTGATGCAGTCTCAGCAACAGATTTGTTTTACCATGCAACTGCAAAGAAAGGGACATGTATATTGACTCAAGGGATTTCCTGTGACATGTCAAAGGCATTTTCATTTATCTGCAGAATACAGCAAGTGGCAGTGTATGAGGATTAATATATATTTCAGGATGGTACATTTCCTCTTTCCTGTGTTTTGACCAAATGTTGCCTTTAAGCATCCTGGAATAGAATCCCTGGGGACAACAATGTAATAAATAAGGGATTACACAGAGGTATTCAGAAGTCTGAATAGTGCTGCAGGTACCTGAACCTTTGTTAGTGATACTAATGTTTTTGTTTACTCGTTGTGTCTGCATCTCTTATAAGCTGTTATTTGTAAGAGTTCTAGAATGCAATTTTCTCTTAAGTAGCTTCTTCAGTACTTGTATAAAATCCCTATTGCTGATCACTGATAAATCCCAAGAAAGTCCCTAGAGAAGTCACCTTTCATTTGGGAGTATTCTGTGGGGCTTTTGTAGTTCCCAGGCCTCAAGGGATGGTGGCTCATCCCCACTCTTTACTTGGTAGACTCAGGATGCCAAAACAGCATCAATCAGTCTGACTGAGACAGGAGACACTTTTGTTTTATGTAAAAAAGAGTCAGGATAAATAAAAGGAAATAGAATGGATAAACACAGTACAAAGAGACAAAAAGTGGAAGATGTATAGAAGGAGGCTTTCTAGAAGAGCTTCCTAGATAATACAAGGAGTAGAAAAACAAAAAAGACTGAGAGGAAAATGAGTGAAGAAATTATGTTCTGCACTTGGGAATCAATGTACCATTTGCAGCTTGAGAAGCCTGGAAGGCAAAGAGTCTTCTGTGCCTTACATGCTAGCCTGAAGATATATTATTCTATTCTCCCATTCAATGTCAAATGTCTCTTGGAAACCTAAATAGATTACGTCTACCACTTCAGCCCTATCTGCTCCCTGCATTCTCCTTTTGATAAGACAGAGATTTATATTCTTATTCTTCTCTGATAGGTGCATCAATCTCTGCTGTCAGGTTGTCTGTCCAAATAACAAACCTGCATATCACACAACTGTTTTAAATGTAATGTTGATAGATGTTGTTTATGTGCACTTGGCATCAACTTACAGTCACTTCCCTGCATATTGCAACCTTCTCAAGAAACCCATATTTGCTATCTTTTCAATGTTTTCACCATTAAGAATTAATTATGGCCATAGAGTCATTACTTGGGACATTTCTAGGAATTCTGTGCTTCTATGTCATTAGATTGACACCCTAAATTGCTAGCAGTACCCAGTGTTTCCCAAAATATAGTTTGCATTTTGGGGACAGAAAAGCTGTCAGCACTGAACAAAGCTGAATGTTTCTATTGAAATCTCTGGTCTGATAAAGCATTGAGAAGTGTTCTGCCTCTGTGACTTCTGCTGCTTTCCAGCACTCACCCACACCCTCTGAAAATCCTTCAGAGACCTTGTGCTGAGTCAGCTCGAGGTGACAGCTCCCTGCTCCTCCCTCCTGCCTACAGCATGCACCTACTCCCACCTTTCATCTCCTCCCATGTAAATTATTTGTCCAGATACCATCTCTTTCTTCCAATTCATACCCTCTTCTGCCTTTTTTTCCCCCCCATGGAAGCAGTGAACAGCAACTAGACGCTGACCAAAGTAGCTGGTCTTAGCTGGTTCAGTCAATAGTAAAATCCTGTCCTTCCAGTGTATTGGTTCAGTTCCTGCTCTCATGGACCTACAGCAGGGAAATGGCCCAAAATGACAAAAGCCAAGTTATGATCTCTCTTGACTGTTGCTGCACTGCTCCTTACTTAAGGCATACAGAAATATGCTTATAAACATTTAGAAATAAAGTCAGAACATTTTTCTATGCAACTAATGAATTATTTACTAACACTGCACCATTATTAAAACTCTTAGATTTTTATTTTGAAAAGGTTATTCTCCTACACATTTGCATTCCTAATTCACCTCCCTCATAACTCAGAGGGAAGTGATTTCACACACTGCTCAGCACACTGCATAGGAACTGTTAATTTCTTGTGTAAACTACAGACACCTTCATCTTTTTTTCAGTTTCAGGTCTCTTGAAATGCTCAGTTTGCAAAACTGGTTTTCACTAGTAATCTGTCATTATAAAGTCCCTGAAGGTCTGTTGTAATGCACTGTTTGTGAGTTTGCTGTTTTCCTCCATACCCTCATATATCCTTACAACATCTATAGATGCTCAGTGTATATCACATACAACAGTATATGCCACATGTTATTCATGGCATTTTAAATTCCTTTTGCCTCAAGTATTTCAGAATTCTTAAATTAAAGGTCACAGTCCTGTGGGATCAATATTTTTTATGTGATTACAAGTCCATATAACTTCCTTTAAAAGTATTTGAACAGCATTTATGAATATTATATCTTATTGATATCTACTAAATAGGTAATATTTTTCCCTACTGATATCCCAGGGAAGTCAGTAGAAAACTTATAAGGTCACAGTGAATCTTTACACCAAATTTAAAAAGCAATGGCATAATCATTAAAATTATTTAACAGTGGCAATGACAGAATGAAGATAGCCTCAATTCTAATGTAAACAGAATCAAGCAAAGGAAGTACTATGCATGTTTCTTGTACAAAATCTTGCTAATTTTTCCAGTAATAGCAATATACCTGTTTCTAGGAGAATGAAATTAAATTTTTGCTAAAGGGATCTGATGAAAGAATTCTGCCTATTGCAGTAATACAACCATTACAAGGACTTCTTATCAGTCTGAACAATGAACTCATAAACATTATAATAGTGAACATGACTGGAAAACTTCCAATTAAAAATATTAATTAATGGCACAGCATCTGCATCAATTGAGACAGCCACAATACACAGAACACCATCATACAATTTCAGAAAGCTTCAACCCACACAGAGTAACAGCACTCCTCTTCAGAAGGCTGCAAGTGTCTGCCCTTCTTGTTCTTCAGCCCAACCTTTTATACCCCTCACGTTCATGCATTGCCCCTGTGAGCCCTCTGTTCCCCTTGGTGGTTGGTCAGTGCCCCTGGGCACTCCATGGCTCATGGCTGTCAGTGCTGCTCACCTGCTGCTCACAGCTGTGCCCACTGGGGATGAGGCTCAGCCACAGCCCCACTCCCAATTACCACAAACTGTGTGCCTGCAAATTTATTCAAGACAACAAGTAAGACCATCAGGAGAATTGTTTCAAACTTTAGTCAATGATATTTTACTTTTGCAAGGTTTGGGTGCAAAATCAAAATGCTAAATCACGAATGTAAAATGGAATCTTGGAAAATGTCCATTTTAAATTAAAAATTCAGTTTTGAAACTTTATATTTCATTCTATCTCATTCCTTTCCATTTCATTAATTTAAATATCAAATTAAATAACTCAAGTGTTATTAGAAAATCCAGTAGATCAAAACTAGCCCCTTTCTGAATACAGTTTCAATTTCAGCTATACATTTCAAATGCAGCAATCAGATAATTTTTATTGCATACTGAATATGCAATAAATACATTTTTGAGGACATGATGCTTACAATGAATATCTTATGTCACTTTTCCTTAAGATTAAAAAAATCAGCAGTCCTGTTAATTTTTTTAATTTTAAAGTTAAATATGACCACAATTTTGAGGAATAAAATCCTCAATTCCTGAAATAAAGGGTTTTTTGAAGAAGATTTTAAAGCATGTAATATGTAGATACCCAATCACAATGAATTTCAGGATACTTGACAATTTTTTTGTAAATTAGATAAGAATTTAGCAACATAACAGTAGTATGTTGGATAACACAGAATTGTGTTTTGGTACCATGTTACAGATTGTTATATTGTATTATTGTACTTCTGAAAGACTCTAGTTTCTTTTAAATTCTTTGGCTGATATTGAACATTTAGTTTTTTCTTCCTCTTCCTTGATGCATTTATGATTACAAAATCTAGTCAGAGAGATCAAAGAGTTGATTCTAAAGGTTAAACACATTATTATTTAAACAATGACCATGGGGTCTAATAAAAGAAGGAGACTGATCCAGCAAACAGTTTGGTAAAGTAACAAATAATCTCATTCCAAGAATAACAAAATAAAATAAGAAAACACCCAAAATCAACCTATCCAACAAACAGAAGCAGCATACAAGTCTAAATGTTACTATGAGTTTAACCCGTTTCTGGAAAGGGTAATGGAAGGAAGCTATTTCATTGATAACTTGAGTCAAATAACTCAAGAATAATTCTTATGCCAAGTCCTCATCTAGTGGATGTTATGGTTGTGTTTTCTTCATGAAAATTTGGGAAGGATTGTTCATACTAGTATCACAGTAAGTTTCACTGAGTGAGGTTCTACTGAACTGTCCTGTCTACTGAACAGGGCAAATACATGTATTTTGAGAAAATTCATTCACTTGGTTGACTTGATCAATCTTATTCCAGGAATTGTAGTTTTATGTCTCTTTGTTTCAGCTGTAAAGCAAAGGCTCGTGCAATGTGAACTACCTGCTATCAATCAAGGAGTTCACTTCTTCAGTGACTGTGCTTCTTTGAAGTGCTGGGAGAAACAGAAATATTTATCATGTTCTCAAGGTGGTCTCTGAACCTTTCAATCTTATATCTCGATTACAGCCAATACCTCTTTCGTCAGCCCTTTCATAGATTGTGAAATCAGCAGTTTAAAAAGACATTCTCAGCACAGGAAGCACAGAGGAAGCAGGACACATAATCAATCTTCAGACTCCCATGGAACCTGCTAACAGGTTGTTATTTCTGTAGTCATCCTAAGGATTAGAATGCTTGGTAAAACATCCTCACCATCTCTCTCTCTCTGCCTTTCATTCCATGTACTTTAGCCCTTTTCCCTCTCTCTGATATATTGCTACATGTTGCCTGTATTTTATTTTTAATTATTGTTGTAAAATATCCATTACTACATTTTTTTCACTCAGCCAAGCACATTCTACAGTGAGATCACAGCTACTTGTAACAGTTGAAAGATACATTCAGCATGTTATCTTCGGAAATAAAGAAAACCAAAATGGTGTGTTTTTTTGCTGTTTTGGAAATTGAGCCAGAAAGAAAATAGCAACAAGGTGGCTGTTATAGCTGTCATTAAGTATATGTGGAAGGCAAGGATCATGCTATCACAGAACTAAGTTAATATTATCTCCTCATGCTAGTGATACCTTGTTCATTGATGAGTAGAAACTGATATTTACTGTGCAGTGTTTCAATTCCACCAGCATCTTACCCGCTCCTGAATGCATGATTTGATTTACAAGTATTGTTCTACTTTCTTACACTGTGCTCTCCCTTTGCTTTTTGTTGCTTTCAGCCATTTCCCTCAGCTCCTGTAATAACCTTGATCTCTTCCAATCACTTCGTTAGGCTCCTCCGGTAGCCATCCTCATAGCGAGCTCTTGACAGCACTCATCAATTCTGGATGTTCCAATTAATTGAGCCAGTACCAATCTCCTGGCTGCCTCTGCTAGCTCCTTCTGCCAATACTTCAAAACCTCCAGCAAAGCAATACTCTAGGATGGCAATAGCTCAGTGACCTCAACACAGTGAGACTAGGCTGGTAGCTTAAGCAGAAATTTTAGCCAGAAATATCCTGTCATGTTCCCCTGCTCCAAATTCAATTTTCAGCTCTGTTTCTAGGGATGTGTAATAAAATGGAAATCCCAAAAGATTACTGAATTAGTCATTTTTTTGATTTTTTTTTCCCCCCTTACTGTTAGTAGGGGTATGTTGTTTCCTAGACTGATGAGCTCATTAGGTAGTGAATTCAGAGGCCTTAAAAACAATGGGCAGTCCTTTCCAGTTGTATTCTACTCATGCATTTGGTATCAACATATGTGTGTGTGTGTATGTGTGTGTGCGTGTGCATGCATGCGTCTCTGGGGTGACCTGAAACATCTAAGCACACAAAGTGAATTGTTCCAGCCAAATATTTAATTGTGAACTATTATCTATGTAACAAGCAAAATTAATATGTGCATGTTTTTATGAAAATTAAAGTGAAATAAAAAGGAAGAAACACTCTTTGCTGTAAGCTTTTCCACTGGAGTCTATATTTGCTAGTAAGTACTTTAAAATTATTACTTGTATACTTCCACTTTAATTTAGTATTTTTTACACTTTCAACCATATAAAATAATTTGTGCTGTGGCCCAATGCAAACACAAATTAATCCACTCTTCTTCTGCAGCTGTTTAGTAAGATGTTCCAAGGTTTAATTCAAAGCAGATACCTCTAATTAGAAAAATATTAAACCTTAAAGTCATTGAACACTGAACTCAGTTATTAGGAGGCTAAATGCATAGTGCAAAAACCTGCTTCTACAGCAGAGAAAGATATTAAGATATTGAAGTGAATGCAGATAAATACTTTTTTTTTTTTACAGAAAGAAAGAGCATTCTTATCTAAACTACTCTGTTACAGTCTTTGGTGCTATCACAGAATTGGCTCACCTTGAATCCACACACACATTTATAGTTACATGAAGTATCATAACCAAACCCTTCTTTCTACCTACCTAGCTTGTAAAACTGAATTTGGTGGAAATATTCATCCTCAAATTCAAAGATCAGGGATGCAAGATCTGATCACATCTTTGTATATTGTCAGAGCATTTTTATGGATGTTATTCTCATTATGCTGAGAATCGAGTAATTTTTATGTTTGGGCTTAATCCTAACCAATCTACCTAGGATATTTCACTTTCAATAGAGCAAGTGGGAGCAGTGTAAGTTTGTCTAAAAGAAGAATTAGAGTTTTAATGAAAATACTTGATCAGAAAGATTTCTATATCTTTTATTTGCTTTTTTTTCTTTCTTCTTGCTAGCAAGGAGAATTGTTATGTAAGGAAATATTGTGCAACTGAGTATGGTGCATTTGGCATTTGAATAGGGAACAGCATTTTTGCTGCATGTGATGGCTGTCTTACTGTAAAATGTGCTGTTTCCCTAGAGGAGTCTGGATCTCACAAACAATGTGTTTGAGTGCCTTTTATGTAGTTTATAAGTTATTGTCAGTGAAGGAATGATCCAATTACTAAGTGATTAATCACAGGTTCCATCAGGTCTCAAATTGTGTAATGAAAGTTTATGGAATAAAAGAGTATTTAATGCATATGTCTGCACCTAATGAGTAATAACCACCTGGGAATGAGAACTACATTTAAAAAAAAGAACAACAGGGCAGCAGCACAAAGTACTAATCACTTGACTAATCTCTGTTGTCACTGAGAAACATACCTTTGCCAGACAATCATAATTATAATGAAATTAAAATTAATTAATATATTATTGTCAACAAACAGCAAAGAAAATATTCAATATTTCCATCCTAACCAGTTTTTTGGCATTTCAGCAGCATACAGAAGTAAAGTTTGCTATACAGAATTTAATTCTGAGATACGAGGCATAAGAAAATATGCATAATTTCAAACAAAGATTTAAAATGTTAAAATGCTAATTTTTAGGGAAACCTAATTAGCATGCCAAGTGAAATATTTTATTTTGTAAAAACCCATTGTGAATATTCAACACAAAATCCTTTGAATAAAATACAAAGTAGCAGAGTCCATGGAGCTGGCTAAAGCATTATAGATCCATCAGATAAATGCTTGTTCTGGCATGGCTTCAGTAAACCAATGAAAAGAAAGTATTACTTAGTTTGGAAGTCTGCCTTTGTGGTCCTGTCAGTAATTATCTTCCACAGATGCTATATGGCAGAAAAGACAATAAGCTAATGGACTTGAAGATTTCTCAAATTATGTAATTACTGAAAAGCTGGTGGCTCTGTCTTTATTTATATTTCTTCTCTGGCTTATTTCCAAACAATAAAAATCAGTAGACTGATTTATCTGTGTTCTGCACTCACAGCTAAACAATACAGACAGCTATTCTACCAAAACTTCCACCACAGAGAGCCCTACTGTCCTTCAAAGTACCAAACTTTTGTTGTGCTTGACCTTCAGATGGTAACCACCAACAGATTTCTAAAAGTGTTTTTCTAAAAGAATTAGATGATGAGTAAAAGGTGGCTTTGCACTTGCTTGCTGAATAACAGCAGAAATAAAAGTTTTGCTGAATTTATTCTGACAGCCTAGATAATGGTGTCATAAACAGGGAAACTTCTCAGTCAGAGCAAAAAACCTGACTTTTCATGTTGATGGTATATGGACCTCTTTTCACTTTTCATCTATCTCATTTTTAGAGGGACAGTAGATAAGTGTATCAAGGCAGTTCTTCTAGACTTCTCAGGATTTATTCAAATCTAATCAAGTTATTTCTTAAGATTTTTACTGGTTGGTAAACTGGTAGAGAAACACATTGGATGGTTAGTAGTGATGTCAGAACCCAAACCTTAAGTTTGGGTCTGTCAGATTCTCTTCGTTCCAGAGATCTAGCTAAATTTTTAATTTGGTGCAGGGAGACCTTGTTAGTTTTACTGAGTTTTGTTTCACTTACTGTTGAAAAAAAATTACTTGCTTGTCAGTCCCAATTTGTTTCAATTTGATTCACTACCACCTCTAACTTAAATGAAACTGAGAAGGTGCATCAAGAGAAAGCAAAAGTGCTGGAGGACTTAAATAGCATTTGAATGAGTTCTGTGAAAGTCACTCTAGACAAGACAGAGGTAACACCCTTTTTCTGATGACTGAGGAGGAGTTATTTCTCCTATTTCTCCTGAAAAAACCTGTGTACAGTTGAGGACTGTATTAATGAATATTTAGATGAGGTACAAGTCATGCCAGTATTTCTGTTGCATGGGCTGATCTGAATTAACCTGAACATAAAGGGTAAGCATTCCTCCTTTACATAGTGAACTGTAAGGCTGAATCTTTTGAATATCAGCTTTAGTTTATTGATATATAATTTTTCTTAACCAACATCTGAAAATCAAGAGGAAAACAGAGCTGATCAAAAATGCAGATGGTTGCTTCATTTACAGTATGCACTAAACCCATATTCCACAGACTAGGCTGGTTTTCAGTTGCTTTCTGGGAACACATATACTCTGCAAGGGTGTTTTCATTCACAGTGTGACAGAACTTGATCTTGTAGAAAATTAGGGCTTGTTAAAAACTCTTTATGTTACAAAATTTTCTTCCTTAAATCTTTTCTATTTTTTTTCTCTGGGAAAGTTTTAGAGCCTTCTTTAGATGAGAAAATTTTCATTGGGTTAGAGAGACAATGTCTCATACTGAGACATTGAAAGAGAAGAATAATTATATTTTGGGAGAAATCATTGACGATAGGTATTAGCTATGTTATTAATTTTTGTAAGGTGTTTTGAACTTTGGTAAGAATTTAATATAATGGGTTGGAGTGCAAGAATGTTTTCTTAATGTGGTGAATTAAATAGACTTAGCCTCTTTCTTCCTGCCTTACAGCTTCTGCCTTCACACAGATTGAGTATCTTTCACAAAATTTTAACATGAAACTATCATGCTGTGATCTGATTCTGGTGTGTCTGTGTCCCATGTGGTACAGATAACCCAGGCAGTGGATGGACACAGGATTTGTGTTTCTCATGCAGTTTCCCATTGTTTTGTGTCTGTGGTCATATAGGTAGAATTAATATCTAATTACATGATTTATTTAGATCATGTTATCATGCAATATAAAAATTGAAATCATATACCCAGTCCAAGGCTCCTTTAAAGAAAAAGTTAATATGGCAAGATCAATTGAAATAGTTTTTCAGCATTTTGTTGCCTTAACTTTCAGAAAGATAGCAAGACAGAGAATGGAAGAAAGGGGAAACTCTGTGACTTGAACCTCAAAGTAATGTCACTTAAAAGCTTCTGTTTTCAGGAGCTGTATGAACTGAAAAAGCATTCCAGAATGTGGATGGTACCTCAGAAAGTTATTTGAAGTTCTTCTCTTGACTGTCAGGGAAAGTAGAAGCAGAGAGAAACAGAGTATAATTTTAGTCCCAAAGAAAACATTTCATTCCCCCTTTGTTATTGAATATTAGAATTGCACAAACTGATTCAGATAATTTTAATTAATTTCCCCCAGGCAGGATTTTGGGTGGTGACTCCAAACTTACCTGATATTAAAAGAGGAATTTGCCAGTGAAATTAAGTCTAAGTGTGCAAGTTACAGCAGCCTTGAGACAGAAGCAAATTCCACACTGGTAAATAATGTAAATTTATAAACCTGTTTATTCTGGCTTAGTGGAAAAGTACATTGATATTTCCCTTGATAAATATTTGAAGCACTCATCATCTTTTAAAATCATCTTTACAAAAAGCAAAAAAAGAAAATAACATAATTTGTACTCACTTTCTTTTCTGCATTTTTGAAAAGAGTAATATTTTTTGCAGCAGAAGGCTACAGCACCTTGGGTGTGGAACCCTGTGATTGTCTAAAGCAGGCTAAAGATCTGCAGAACAGACTCTGTAACGTGAACTTCCTCATTCAGCACAGGTAGGCAGTAAATACAGGGCTACAATGCTACTTCTCTGTTTTCTCTTCAGATCTGAATGATTTTCATTGTGTTTTAATTACCAACATAACTTATGTAAATTTTGTATGTGAAAATTCATCTTTTTCCTTTCCCTTTTTTTTCCCCAGTTATTCCTCATATGATTATGTGGTTTATGAAAGAAAATGTCTCTGTACAGAAATAGGTTGCTGTATTTTCATCTCTAGAGTAGGAGACAGTTTGTGCTGAAGGAAATCTGGAAATATTGCCCTTAAAGGATTACAGAACAGCATCATTCCGGCTCATGAAATGTAGTGCGTATTAATAAATATGCAAATTGAGTTCTACTTCATGTTTAGTGATCATATGCCTGTGTTAACAACAAAAAAAAAAAGTGGTTTTTAAAATATTTTTCAAATACGGCTCTTCTGACCTAAGCTATAGATAGCTAGAAAGGTGGCTGCATTCTTCATTCAAACTTCAAAGAAATGGTATTCAGGACTCCAACTGATCCAATAAATAACAAAAAAAAAAAAAAATCATCCACATTCCTCCAAAGAGCACTTTAGAAATAAAAAGGAAAACAATCCTATAATAGCAATAACAACAACCACTAAAATAGCAATAATAACAGTAATAGTAATAATCCTACCTAAACCCCAGCAAAATGCACTGTGAAAATCCAGCAATGCAAATAGCACTCTTTTACATTGTGGCAAATAACACAGGTGAATGCTTTGTGAAGGTGCAACATTATCAGTTGTACTAAAGTACATACAGTATACATCTATAAAAATCTGCTCCTGTCTCACCAGTCTGAAGCAATCTCCTCTTCCTAAAATAGACATCAATCAATCAATCAATCAATCAACAACATCACCTAAAAGCAAAACACTGTAAAAACAAAAGACTTTTTGCATATAACCAACATCAAATATTGACAAACTAAGAGGAAAGGTGAGTTCAGATTTTACCTTTGGTCAATGTCCTTCATTTAATCCAGTTCTGTGACTTGTCTTTGGTGGAGAAATTAGGTCTAAAAAAACAGTATTCAAACTCTTTTGGAAAATATCAAAGCCAAATCTATAAATCTACCCTTGAAACTGACTGATAAATGTTGTGGATGAAATAACAGGGCTACAAAGTACATATTTTAGAAGAAAGCATCCCTCAGGTAGATGTAATTTTTGAAGGGTTTTGAGGTACACAACCTAATGAAGGGTAAGACGTGCGAATGATGGAGTCAAGAGTAAGAGGTTGAAACCTTGGCAAGCTGGGTGGTAAATGTTTTTAGAGTTTCAACCTGAGTTCTGGACAACAAACAACCAGACTATACAGCATCAGCTAGTCTGGAAAAAACCTACAGCTCACCCCAGACAAGGAAGCTCTAATAGCTTCTGCTATTTCTTCTTTTTGTTTCCCTTATTTCTGCAAATCAGTTTTCAAATGTACTGAATCTTCACTCTCTACTTTTCTCTTAATATATGAAACATGTCTAGGAATATTCTGGGCACAAAGAGCAGCTGGCATAATATAAGCTATGTTTATGTAAAACAGAGTTTCCAAAGTGGGGTTGGCAAAACTTCCTTTTGAGGATGATACCTGAGACCTCACAAGTTCTGAATCATGCCCAGTTTTGTCTGGAGAGTGTTAGCTGGCCTGAGCCCAAGGCAAATCAGGGACCAATCTCACAGTCAGTTGAATAGACTTTCAGTCCTGGTAGCTTGTAAAGCTCCTGAATGCTCTTCAGCTTTCTTGTCTGTCACATGCAGGGCTTCATAGTGAGGGCAATTTTCCTCCCTAAGCTAGTGCTGGAAAAAAATAATTTTTATACACTTATACAGTTACTTGAAATTTGCTATGCTGGGTTAAAATATTGGAGTTCCTACATGCCAACATTTTTTTGTAAGAGGCTTCAATCTGATCCTGAGTATGAGGCACCATTCTTGTGTCTGCATTGCAATAAAAATAAAAATATTTCAATAAAAATTTCAATTTAAAAATAAAGTGACTATGCTCCCATTTGTTTGATTTTAGGGTGTAGTTACCTGAATAAATGTTTACCCTGAGCTATCACGCTATCATCAAATAAAGGTACATATGTGCAGGTGTAAAGGTACTTTACACCTATGCAGTTGTTAGCAAGTATAGGTTTCTGTATGCATAATTAAAGGTCCTAAATTATGTGATTAAGTATCTCAGTCACAGCACAATCTTGTGCTGACCAGAGATATTGCCTCTGCTTAATAAGACACATGCAAACCTGTCCCTTTTCACCTAAATTCATATTTATCCTGTGTCCATTCAAACAGCCCGACTTTGTTTCACTGCTTCTGTCCTAACTGCCAGAGTTTAACACTGTGCCATTGTCCTAAATAACATATATCAGGGAAAAAGTTCACAGGCACAGACAGCAAAGAGACAAGAAACTAACATCACTAACTCCAGCTTTTAAAAACAACACATAATAAGCACATAGTAAGATCTGCATTTCTCTTGGCCAACATACCAAGCAGCTTCAACTTGTAGACCTAATTGGACTAAGCAACAAATCATACAATATTTAATTACTCATTCAATGAAAATATTTTATTTTCCTGATTATACACATAGATATGAAGAAGGAAAAATCCCAATGAAGTTACTTTCATTATGAAAAGAATTGTTTTCAAAGAGAATGATTTCCTTGAATCATCAGTAGAACTTTAGTTTTTATGCCAGAATTACTCAGCCTGAGACTGACTGCTTAAGAAACTAATTTTATTTTTTTCTATTAATAGGCAGATGCAAAATGTTTTTAAAACAATCACTTTGGACTAATTAAATGGAATATTGGACTCACTTCATAATATCACTCTGCAAATTTTCTTTAATAGAACTTCCTCTCCTGTTCCAAAATGGCCAATTAGATAAGAGTGACAGCTGTTGGGGTGGCAGAAGCCAGTACCAAACTGATGATAAAAATAATGACTTTTCTTCTCTAAAAAAGACACATTTTCACATAGTGTGGTGGAAAAGATGCAACAAATCAACTTCTAGTGGCAGACTGGCATTTTTTAGCCTTTTCAAACACTTGCTTTAGTTTTGCTAATTGCATCTAGGGACCCAGAAAAGGTAGACACAGAAAAAAATGGACATACCTGCCAGTATAGTTCTCAATTTAACTTGCAACCTATTCCTAGAGTAAGAGGGGAAGGGAAGGGAAGGGAAGGGAAGGGAAGGGAAGGGAAGGGAAGGGAAGGGAAGGGAAGGGAAGGGAAGGGAAGGGAAGGGAAGGGAAGGGAAGGGAAGGGAAGGGAAGGGAAGGGGGCTGCCAGCGCTGGCTCCATTCAGCCTGATGCCAGCTAGCACCCCCAGATCTCTTTGTGCAGTGCTGAAAAAGGACTGAAAAACAGTGGAAAAAAGGAATTTTTTGGTCTTGACATACACATAAGATAAGATATACTTCAGTGATTAGCAGCCCCATGTAATAGTTTCAAAGCAAGTTGTGTGTCTAACCATGTTGTTCAGTCTCCCTGTGGGCAGTGGGGACCATGCCCGTGCTTCTGTCACGATGCAGTCCCATTGCTCACCCTACTTTGGAGCTGAGTCTCAGTTCACAATTTTCTGGTTCCTCTGTCAAATCCTTGGAAAACTGAGCTAGATATTCACCCTGCTAGAGATTTTGTTGACAGTGCCCAGTTTGAAATTTCTTTACATTTTAAGATTTTTTTTACACAGTTTGACATTTTTGTTTCAGCCAAAAAATAGCTATTAACTCCTTGTTTGAACATGCATTTTTCAATGACTAAATAAATTCTTTCCAACTCTATCCACTATCTGACATTTTTTGCCCCCATGCTTAGAGGTATTAATACTGTTTTGAAGGCCTGCATAATGAAATAGCTATGTGTGACTGAAACAGAGAGACTGCTGATACAAGTCAGAAATAAAATCATTACAATGCCTCCTAAGGCATTGGCTTATATTTTAACAACATCTTCACTTTAACATTCTCCTCCTCTGCATTATCATAGTACTTCACTGGTATTCCAGCAGATAGAGGAAATCAGGAGGTGACATTTTCCACATCATTTTAACATACACATATGCATCACTTAAGATACATCTATGTGAAGCAAAGAAGGATACTAGAAACAGTAGATTAAGGCATTCATCTCACAGGTGACTGCCCACACAACTTGCTGAACAGCTCATACTCTGACAATGAAGCACATTTAGAAACACATTTATTTATTATGAACAGGTGTGATTTGGAGAAAAAAACCTCCTTATGATCAAAGGAATAATTGTGGCAAGTATGTGGATTGCCTTTCAGTTTGTTTATAAATGTTGAGCTACTGAAAAACTTAATTAATAAAGTATAAAGCAAGCTCTGTCATGACACTTTAAAGAATCTATTTTACAGTTTGGTTAGATTTTCAGAATAAGTTAATGTCTGGCTTCACTATTTTAAGGATTAATGATTGATCCCACTTTTTCTTTTTTTAATGCAAATGGCTCTTTTGTAATTATAGTCTTTTAGCCTTTCTGGCCTTCATCATATTGTAATTTATATTACTCCTTTGCTTTAGAAAACAAGTCAATTTTACATTTGGGAACTGAACAAAGGGAAAATTATCTAGGTGCTCCTTTGGCAATATTGCACTCTAATTTTTCTTCAGCTTTAAAATTTATTGCACAGTTATATCCATGAGCAATGAGTCTTAATATTATCTTGACAAGCTTATTTTTACATTTTCAAAGTCCAAGGGAGTAGAGAAGATCCCCATGGCAGGTGTTCTACCTTGGACCTTTTAAATAGACAAAGACACTAAAAAGGACAACTCACATCTGTCCAACATTTCTGTTAGTGTCACACTGTTCTACTTTTGAAGAAGGAAACTTGCAAAGGTCTTTTTATTGTTTCAAACTAGTGGCTGCTTATACCCAAATGAAATTTTCACAGCATTAGTATGTCTCTGTTGGCTAAATGCATCTTCTTTAATCTGAATAAAGACATTTCTTCCCTGTTTCAGATCAATGGGGAAATTTAACATTTCCAATCAGCTTATTAGATGTTATGCAACATTTATGCCTTCTTTCTCTAAGAATTGTTATGTATGTTTTTCAGAGTAAGAACTATGAGGCAACGGATCAGTCATCCAAAACAAAGTCAAAAGACTAGCAAAAATCTGGCAAATTTGCTGATAAGAGAAATATCTTGTGTATGAATAAACTCCAAGACAGGTGTTTGAAGAACACTGACATCTACTAATGAAGTCTAAAAAAGGTGAAAGAAAAACTGGGGTTTAGGTCTTCAAAAATTCATTGCTGACTGCATATCCACTCTTCCAGTATTTTAAAAAAGCCTTGCATTACCTTAAATGCAACTTAAACCGTTTCTCGAACTTTTAGAAATCTTCAGCTTTGGAAACTGTTGCTGGGTCTCTAAAAGCACTGTCTAACTCTTCACATCCTTTGGTCCCAGGAGAGGTGTTTACATCATTACCATGTGCTGCAACAGTTAGAAAATGGGATAGCTTTTACCATCATCATGTATACTCCACATAATTGGGGCTTAATCAGAAAGGTCCCAAGGGTAGCATAATGGTACTTAATTAGGATACTAGTGTCATCAGGCAAAGCTTGCTCTGTAATTAAAGCACAGAACTATGCAAATCACTTCATCTCTCTCTCCTTCTCTTTTTCAGAAGCGAACGGTACTTTTTATATGGGCAGATAGTGATAGGACAAAGGGCAAATGGTTTTAAACTGAAGGAAGGTAGGTTTAGATTAGATGCTTAGGAAGGAAATTTTTACTCAGAGAGTGATGAAGCACTGGAACAGGCTGCCAAGGGAAACTGTGGATACCCATGTTAGATGGGGCCCTAAGTAACCTGACCTAGGGAATGATGTCCTTGACCACAGCAGGATTGGAACTTGGTGATCTTTAAGGTTTCCTCAAGCCATTCCATGATTCTATGAGTCTATGATTATAATAAGGAAAGGATCAACCATCCATTCCTGTCTTTGGCTTCAGAAGTAACTTCTTATGTTAGTAAGAGAAATAAGAAATATGAAGTTTTAACAATCTTCCTGTGTAGTATACCCAGGGTTAGTATTCATTTAGCTAGGCTAAGTTCTGTATTCATCTAGCAGCCTAGCTACAACCCATCAAATCTAGATTCATTTTGATCTCTGGGGTCTCTGGATAGTCAGTGTCCTATTTATCCTTGATGGTGGGACATACAAGTAGCCTCTTTAAGAGAGTTTAAGAAGTAAGATTGTCTCTGCTGCACTATATATCTCAAAAAAAATCTTGAAAGTTGAGGATCAAACATCTGTTCCAGTTAACATCTGTCAGAAGTGTCCTGTTAATGAAGAATTTGGGGAGGAAAAGAAAGAAGAATTATAGTATGCATTTTTCCAAGAACAATGAATGCAAGACTGTATGTGAGGGGGTGTTTATGATTTACATATTCGTGGCAGAGTGCCTGTGTAAGAATAAACATTGCAAAGAGAAGGAGTAGACTGTCAATGTGTTGTGAACAGTTGTCCTCTCTAAACTAAAAGAGTTTATACCTAGCCCCTGGGAAAGGCAAGATCCCATACATTTTCTTCTGCTGAATATTTTGCTAAATAGGAACAATGATATCTTGCTACTCAATAAAAGAACTTTTCTCCCGATAAGAACACTTGATAATAACAAGTGCCATGCACACACTTTCTAGACCTTAAATTCTCTACTCTTTTTCTAGTTATTTTATTCTGAAGGCAATTTATGATTAACCTATTTTATAAAACCCAAAACCCTTGTCAGTATGTGCTGCTCATTACAGACTCATTCTCCCAGTACCACTGGTTGCCTGAGGATGGCAATGCATAACCTCTCATAATTATCTGTTTATAGCTGGGCTGAAAGTCTTTTTCTCATGGTGTAATTTACAGAGTGGCAGCCTCCCATCTTCCCTGCTTTGAGCAACAGTGCCAACAGCAAGTTTTACACAACAATCCTTGTGGCTGGAATGTGCTTGTATGGAGAACATCACAGGAACAACTCTTCATTGCCAAAAATTCATAATGCAGCTTCAACAGATTCTATTCTGGGAAGAAATCAGTCCCCAAGATATATTAGCCAATGGAGAAGAGGATAAAATTCTGGAAGATGAGTGTGGTTGCATAAATAATTCCCTATTTCCAAAGAATCAAGTGATGCAACTTGGCACCCAAAAAAAGATGAATTTTTTTTTTTGCTGGAGAGTTTTTTTTGGTTCACAAGATGGGTGTGGGGAAATTTTTGTACACAGATATAAATATTTCTCATATCTATTTCCAGTACAGCCCAGTGAACTTGCTGTTGGGAAAGATATTGAAAGTCTCTTAGATGTAAATCTTCCTAAGAAATTTTTTATATGATGAATCTTTCCATAGAAAAAATATTTTATGTTAATATTATCTGAGCTCTAGGTGAGACTGCCCAGTAGATTTAAAGACATGCTTTAGTTCAGGAGTCGCTGTGCTGACAACTTCACCTTTCTTCCAGTTCTTCCCTAAGCCAAACAGCAGAACATCAATAGTTTTTAAAGTTCACTCAGTTAATTTTTTAGTTTATGGTGTGATATCCAGCTTTGATATAAGTCACTGAATTTCTGAAGGTACAAAAGTAGTAATTCATAATGAGTATTAATTGCAAGCAAGAGTAAACTGCAAAAAAAATTGCTCTTATAATCTCATTATATGTTAGAAAATTTTGTGCTCTAAGGCCTCTGATTTAAAATGTGGATGAAGTGCCTTACGTAATTTGCAAACTCACAGCTCTAAGCAATATGTAAAGACATTTTTTATGGTATTAATTGCGATTATCTTTAAATAACTTCTTAATTTCAAACTTTTATACAAATACTTATTAATTTGACATGATAGGATGAAAGTTAGCTTTTGCCAATTTTTAGATTTGTCCCTGGGAGTGCATACTGTCTTGACTGTTGGCTGTCATGAATGTGATTGTTGGATGCCCAATTAGTATCCATATAAATCAATGGCTACACTCACACACCAAAAAGTCCATCCTCACTAGGAAACAGAGAAGCTGGAAAGCCTGGCTATGTTACCAGGAATTCCTGTACAGGGAGATTTCTTGGAGTGAAAATCATCTCAAGCATTGTAAATATCTCTGAAAAATTTCAGGGGGTGAATGTGCATTTGCATTTCAAGTTATTTTCAGAAAGAGGAGGGAGAGATGAATGAAAGGACCATGATTGCCCACAAAAGAAAGGTACTTTATAAATGACCAAATACTTTATAAATCATCGCTGCATGCTGATCTTGGATGTCTCATGTCCTTATGCAATTTTTAATGCCAGAACAGTTATTACTATATATTTCATTGTCTCAGATCTAAAGATTTTGGAGTATTTTAATTTTCACATGCCAAGTTATTTTTGCGTAATTTTAAAATGCATAAATAATTCATTGCAGAGGTGACATAATGAGGGTATCACTGATGACATGAAGATGCTGCATAAATATGATTAAAGGTTTATCAAACTATAGAAGTGTCAGCTGTACTTGGTAGAAGCGCTAGACAGTTTGTGACAGGCCTTTAAAAAAAAGACCACAAAACTATAGATTTCTTTCTCCATAGATTTTTCACAACTAAATAGAAAAATTGTGTGAGAAACAGGCGCTGTTTGGTATGATGTGCACCAGGGGAGAAAATGTGAATTAACAAATAACTAATTTAATTTCTATTTTAATTCATAATAAATAACACCAACATCCCATGACTATTCTTTTTGTGCTAATAGTTATTTATCTGAATGGCATTTCTGAACATCAATATAATCTCCACAAGAACAATGAAATCTAAAAGCATACAAGAATAAATTAAGGTATTTTTACGAATGAAAACTCACTTAGAAAATTGTTGCATTTCTTTTGTTTCCAGAGAATTTCTCTTTCCTGCTTTAAACTGTTTTGGCAGCCTGTGGACACTTACCAGGAAGTTGGAATGTCAACTGCCTCTGGTCATCTGTTTTGGGGGTACAGTTTTTAGCTTGCCTGGTTCTGATGGTGCCAAACAAAATTGTACAGTTTAATCCAAATATTGCCTTCCCTATTAAATGCCAAAGTGTGTCTGTGCTCCTGCAAGAAAACCATTGGAATGGACTGCTCAGAGAGGTGATGGAGCTGTGGTTCCCCAAGGTGTTCAAGAAACAGCTGGATGTGACACTTAGTGCAGTGGTTTAATTGACAAGGGGTGATCAGTCAAAGGTAAACTCAATGACTAAAGAGGTCTTTTCCAACCTAAAGGATTCTGTGATTTTTCCTAGGATCTGTGACTGATAAAATGCAGAGCTGAGACCATAATATTTCACGTCACAGTCACCACATATCTTTCATCTTAAAATAAGGATAATGGAATTGAAATTAAAGTGCTTACATTTAAGTTGTAAACATGCAACCAGATTTAAATGAAACAAAATATAATGTGTAGTGGAGATAATGGGATAATGTACCTAATGATCACTTAATGGTTAGGCAAGCATGATTAATTTAGTCTACACATAGCTCAATTAACACATAAAAAATATCTATGAACAACATTTACTGTCACTTGTCTATCTCCTCCTTCTAGAGAATATTTTATTAATGTCAACAGCTAAAGGAAAATAATGGCTCATTATTCTTCTGCAAGCACTGATTCAGGGATTCCTGTGAAACAAAGGGCTCATTTGTCTGTATCTTAACCAGGTTAGGTTTTCTCTTAGCATGCTTTTTTTGTTTAGTCTGCCCTCATGAACTGTCCAAATATTTTCACTTCAAAAAGTGATTGTTGTCGGTTAGTCGGCGGGATCTCTTGCTAAGGAGAGTTCTGGTGCAGAAGATTCTCCCGGTCAACATTTTTCCTGGAACTTTAGACTGAAAATTAAGAAAATTAATTTCAGGACAGTCATATTTACATTTTCTCTAATATTAAATACAGACTGGTGCTATTTCAAAATATTATAACCAAAAATTTATTTCATTAAAATTAGACAATGAGTTTTCTATGCTACTTTGAGGAGAGCTATTTGGAGAAAGGAAAAAAAAATCACATTGCAGCCAAGGACAAGTGTTACTATTGCTGGCAGCTATGTTATTTCTGAAACATCGGGATAGGACTGATATATACAGTTCAGACAATAATATATATATATATTTTAGTCAATAGAGTAAAACACAACTTTCTCCTCTGGTAACCATATAAGTCTCTTTAGCTTTCTGTAACTTCTGTGACAGCCAAGTGAAATAGCATCAGGGTGAAAGCTAAGATAAAAATCCATCTGGATTCAGTCATTTATAAATCCAGTAAGCAGGAACAGCTTTGATAAAAAGAGCCACATTCCTACTGTCAACATTTTCTATTCTTCTACCATGAGCAAAGCTGAAGCTTATGAAATCTCTTGCTGTTTGTAATGCAGTCTGCCTTCTCTAAAGGGGAAAAAGAAAAGAATAAAGAGTTCACAAATTATTCTGTTTGATATGTTTTTCTAAAAATACTTTTTCTGCCCCAAGATAGATTGGCAAAGGATAATACAAGACAAGGATTGTTTGTATTTCTTTGCTTTAATACTGTACTCGGTCTCCAGAAACAGCGGAGCCTGTGGACGTAGCTGAATATTTGCAGGCAGTGCAGCACCAAAGACCAGCCTTGCTCCCTCTCAGTCAGCAGAGATCTCTTCAATGTCACCAACAGGAAATTAATCAGATGCCATGTGTACTGCAGTGAAAGGCAAGTAAAAGGGACCATTAAAAATCTGCTGCTTCTTGAATCTATACTACCAGCTAGAACGGTCTCAATTTGAGGTAAATTTTTTTTAAAATTAAAATAATTTTAAAAAATTTTTAGAACTTTAAATGTATTAATAATATTAATAACCTCTAAGTAGGCTGAAGGGAATTGCCAGGTATCCACTTACAGCACATGTAGATGGAAGGCTTGAACTTCTCTTGTAGATGTTGATATGGGTTAGATAAATGGACAGTGAGGTGGATTGGACATGCCTGAGCAGCTGGTCCCAAACAGAACAGATCAGCAGCACCGAGTCCAGCTGCAGACAGGCACTGCTGGGGTATCATAGGGGCTGCTATGGAGGCCAGTATTAAAACCTGTTCATTAACTATATGGATGGTGGGACAGCATGGACCTTCAGGCAGTTTGCAGATGATATAAAATCAGAAAGAGAGATTGCTGCACCAGATTGGTGTGCTGTCATTCAGAGTAACCTGGACAAGTTGGAGAATTGGGTAGTCAGGAGTTTTATGAAGTTCAACTAGAGAAACAATCAAGTCCTGAACCTGGGAGAGATAACTCCAGGCATAGTACAGGCCCAGGGACAAACAGCTGGGAAACAGCTTGGAAATGTCACTCTGGCCTTCCCCCCAACACTCATTGTTCTGTCCTCTTTTAGCCAGCTTAAACCACTGAAAAATAAGCTGGTGTATTGATTGATCTGAAAAGAGAATGTGTTTTTTAGAGTTAATTTTAATCTAGATACAGCTCCTTCTTTAGCCAGCCCAAAACCTACTACAAGGGAAATTACACTGACAGGCAAAAGGAATAAAGACGGAACAGGTGGGATCAGAAACTTGTGTTGCATCTAAGTGACCATGTAATTATAGACTGAACATGCATGCCACCTGTCAGAGAAAAATTTTGCACATCACTTGCAAAAAAGGTATTATTCTTTCACACAAATTATAACATCATGAAATTGTCTTTTCCACAGAATTCTTGACACTGCTTCTTAGTCAGATATTTCTTCAGTGCTAAGTTTTTCACTAAAGGGTGATTTGAAATAGCTTTTAGTTTTTCTAAAACAGAATGTCCTATGTCCTGGATTTATTTCTAGGCACATAAATAAAATGGGACCATAATATTAAAATACATCCATCTTCAGCTTGTCTTGTTTCCAGAGACAGCAAGTCAAAGTCCTAATCAGAGCAAGCAATAGTTGGGTTTCCACTGAAGGTAAATTACTGTCTGAATTTGTGCAAACAGAAACACAAATAAAAGATTATCCCAAGAGACGTGAGCATTCCAGTGAGGATGGAAAAATATACAGGGTGCATATAGTAAGAATAAAGAGCCTGGTGTTTGTGTTTAGAAGTTAAAATGTATTATAAAAATATGCTGGAAAGAGTGCAGTATATATATACCCTAAGAGTGAAGTATATGTACCCTAACTTAAGGAACCAAAATTATATATTTAAGTTTAATTTAGTCATTGTACTTTCCTGTCCTATCCCATGAAGAGAAGTAAGATTATAGAGAGAGCAGTTGATCTCAATCCATGGTGATTGCCTAAGCAGTCAGAGAATTTATGCTCTGGAAGTACCTATTTGCCATGTAACATGCCATGTAACAGGTTTTTAATGTCTCATTGTCATTCACTGGTTCCAAGTTTATTTTCACAAGGAATAGCTAAACCAACCATAGAACATCTCTGCACATATAAGGGCAGCAGGAGGGAAATAGAAAACAAAAGGCAAATTTAGACAGTAGATGCCTTTTCCATTGCAGCTCCTGGGATATGGAGGAGTTTGGTACTGCAGTTTTGCAGTTCATTTCAAAAGTAAAAAAAAAAACCAAACCAGCAGAGTCCATTGTTATTAACAGGCAGCAGTTCTGAAGGCAATGATTAGAGTTTCCACTGAAATGCATTCAATAAGGTCTTCTGGTTTTTTATGCATCTCCCATGAGGAAACCATATCTATGCTGAAAGGTTTTCTGAAATCTAGACAACAATCAACACAAGCCAGTAAAATGACACTCCATGTCATCAAACATGCAGTGAAAGTTACAATACTGAGATCATCAAGTAAATCAAGCCTTACCCAGTGCAATCCATAAAATTAATCAGGCACAACCTACCCCATACAGCTTAGAGCAATCTTCATTGCAAAGGTTTTAAAAAATAAACAAATTTGAGCCATTAAATATGTAACTATATGCTTGTATCAGTTTAATAGCATAGTTTTAAATGAAGTTTTAAACTCTTCATACAGTTTCATTTTCCCAAACATCATTGAAGAAGTGAGGAAAGATGACCATCCACTATGTAAAATTCCACTTTACCTTTTACCTTTCCTTAGGTTATGTATTAAAATCAGCTTTTGAAGGGTTGCTGTGAAGTAGCCCTCTGATTACTTCTGAAAATGGCTCAGAATGATTTATCATCTCTAGAAATATTGAACAAATCTTGATTTGAAGATCAGATCCCAAGAAAATGGAGACAACGTGTTCAAATAGTAAAGCTGGACAATGCCATTTTCATTTGCATGAACATTCCAAAAAGAGATGTTCCTCTTCCTTACAGTTCTCAGTGGCTGCTGCAGACTAAGTCCCTGCATGTGGAGGAGGCTGCTATTCTGCCCCACCTTCCTAGTTCTACACTTCCTTCCAACACTGCAACAAAAGTATGCTGGCTGCCACTGGAACTGTGACTGTCCTGTCATTGTGTAAATTTCTTAATAGAGGAAGTTTGGAAAGGCTGGATATTTGTTAATCACTCATCCAGTATGGCAGATGAAAGGATGGAGTGGAGGTAGTCAGTGGAAGGGAAGGAGAAGTGTTGTGAGTGCTGAGAAAGTCAAGTATGTGTCTGTCCATCCATCACAGCTGCTAATAATGCTGGGCCACATTGTCCCTATGCTGCCACCTATTCATGCGAGCTAATTATTCATTGGCTATTTGTTTTCACTATCAGCTGGAAAGTTACACAACCAATAGACAACAGCATCATGTAATCAAGTAATAATCAGTCCCTCAGGTAAAATTATCATTGTATGAAATTATCCTGCCATTACTTTTTAATAGGCTGCCTAATTAAGGCAATATATCTTAATACATTGAATCCTTGTTGAGCCACAAAATAATTGATACATTGAATCCTTGTTGAGTGCAAAATAATATCTCTGTAAGAAAAATGTAGAGGTTACTAAGGATTATTTTGAGGCCGGTGAAGCTGTTTCTGACAGCTCCCAAATGAGCTCTAATATATTTCATAGCCATTATTAAATTGGCATCATATGCCGTGAGATTCCTATTTGCTAATAATTTCTACATGCTTGCCTTTTTACAACAGTGGTTCTTAATAGATAATGAAAGTTAGAAAGAGGTAATAGAACATATTGCAAGGTCTAGAGAAACTTAAACTTCTCTCAACAAAACAGCAGTTGTGAGAGCTCATAATGGAAAACAACAGGACATGGGGATCTGACTGACAAATCACTTTTAGCACCTAGAAAGTTTCAGATGCATATTACTTTGTCAATAAACCAAGTTTTATATAGACTTAGCTAATAGTCAGAAGTGTTTATGACATGTTATGACAGTACTTTGAAGCCAAAGACTCCTTCTCATAATGAAACAATTTGAAAAAATGGATTCCAGTACAAAAAAATCTTCGGATGGGAGTCACATAGTTGTGCACCCTGGCTGACTGAGCATCTTCTGTGTACATTTATACATTACTTACCATTCCAGTGGTGCTTCTGAAGAAATGTCACAAATTCTATCCAATTATGAGAGGAAAACATAAAAATGTTATATTCTGTACCAAAAAGGTAAGGAATGAGAACTATGAAATAAAATTGATCCAAACAAATATAAGAAATGTGAAGTTAAGTTCAATTATTTTAGCACATATCTATAATTAGGTAGGCAAAAGTCCTGTGTTGTTATAGATCCATGCTCTTCTAATTTATTTCTTGTGTGTCATTTCCCTACACTCCAGTAAGTAATATAACACAGCACCTGAAATGGGTGAGCTCTCTCTTTTCCAGAGAGTATATTCCCCAGGTGAATTGATCCCTGAAGAGAAGTTATACCAAAGCCTTCTTCAGCATCTTCTAGAAATGAGTATGTAGATGCAGCATTTAACTTTGGAGCCAACATAGCAAAGCAAACAAACAATGAAACCAAAAAACAACAACAAAAAAAAAAAAAAAGAAAATGAAATTTAGATTACATAGTCCAATTTAGAAAATCACTGTTCATATACTGAATTGAGCATCATTCATAGCAAACCATAAAATTGGTTTTCTTGGCCGGATTTTGCAGGGGACATCCCATGCTACTAAACAAAGTCCTTGCAAGTAAGTGAAATACTACAAATTGCAACAAATAAATATCTCCTGCAGCTTTACACAATTTTCAAGTCAATGTAGGTCTGGTCCAAGGTAAGTTCAGATGCATTTAACCTATCATAGGGTAAATGGAAACAGCAGGAGGAGTTTAAAAAAGTTGGTCCTTATATTAGATAAGTATAGCAACAGCACATGTAGGGATCTGGATTGCAGCAACAGCCCTGTAAGAGCTATTTGAAACCTGCATGGCAGTCAGACAGTGAGATCAAAACTGTAATCAGTTGCACAGGAGAGGAAGGAAAAGAGAGCAGATATTTTCCTCAGTGTATTTTTCTTGGTGATTCTTACTTAGTGATAGGATTTTAAAGCTACTCTGTGAACTTTCCTTTTCTAGTTACTGAAGGCTACCAAAAAGTAATGGAAAAAAATATTTTCTTGGTCTCAAAAATGAATTACTTACTTTTAGGGTCTCTGTACTGAATGAAAATTGAGCAGTTATCCTTTGAAGCTCATGACTTAATTCTTTTAGATCTCTTTCACTTTGAAAAAGATTTAAAGTGAAAATAATTTAATCCAGTGATTAATTGATTTTAAATGAAAAAAAACCAAAAAACTATCAAGATTATATTTACTTAAAATAATCTGGCCAAATAGATATGCTTAATAATCAACATCATCTCTCCAGGAATTCAGTTCTGACTGAGACTTCAGGTGTCTGCTAGTGGGCAGCACTAACACACCTGAAACTGATAGCTGACCTGGAAAATTTGAAAAGCCAGGAATGGAGTATGAAAAATATACTTATTTTACATATTAATTTTTCATATTTATCAATATTATTATGATAAGATTAGTAAAAGTTTACAGTTTGTAGGAAAGGAAAAGTAAGAGTGAAATCTTTGAAGGAAATGTTTTTACTGCAGATCCATCAAATGGGGTGGGGAGGAGAGGGGAGGAAGGGTGGGATGATCTGTAGCTGAAAAATATATCCTCTTCTGATGGTTATTAAAGATACTGTGTGAGGAATTCACTTAGGATAGGTAAGGATAGATAATATAGCTACACATTTGTTTAGAAATATCTTGAAAAGTAACAAAATCTGTTATTTAATACACACATGAAAAAAATCAGGCATATTTAGGAAAGCATTGCCTATGAGCCTTGCGAGGTGTCAGCAGGCAGGAGGGAGGGTTTACCTAAAAAATTATCTCAGTCTAAGTGGCAGTCTATTGCCTGAGAGCTGTCTGCTTATTTTCCATATTCAAGGTGTAAATAGACATCTTTACATGCTGGTGGTGGCTGTACAGAGTACAAGGTACATCAACATCACTGAGAGCCCTACAATATTTATTTCTGGTTTCCCATTCCCAATGTGTTCATTGTGGCTTGCTTGAAGAATTGGCTCTTTTGTTCCTAAAATTTTCTAATGCTTATTATGGGGGAAAAATAGCAAAAGGATATCTAATTCTATTTCATAAAAAATGATACTTTCTTTACACAGTTCAAGTATTCAAGCAGATTTAGATAGACTACAGCAAAAGCTGAATTTCTGCCCTTGCTGTCTGTGGTCTGTACAGTAGCAGTGACATGAACATCATGAAACTCACTGAACCATTGGTCTAATGGGAATTGTGGGAGGGGGGTTTACCATTTATGAACTTCTTCTCTTGAGAGCTGGGAGTACAAAAAGGGAAAAAAAAAAAGGTGAATAAAACAGACTGTCAGTGTTCATCTTATGTAAACTTCTTTATTCCTGTTCTTTGGTCCTGACTGTCAAAGCACAGCAGTTGTCAAGGAAAGGAACATTTTATTTTGTTACGCTTATATCTTGGACACTTCAAATGAAAGCTGGAACCACTGGATTGTGTGAGAAGCAGCTGAAGCCTGTTCAGCTGTGGAACTGGGTAGAAATTTTCCAGAGAGTAACTTTCTGTCTGAAAACACTGATGGTAATTTCTGCAAGTTTTACACAAAAGCAGGTCCCAGGCCTGCTGTAGTGTGTTTTTATACTTTGTAATACTTTGAAGTAGTTTTGTTTTGTATCCCCATATTTTTCCCAAATGGTTTATCCCAGACTGTACTCCCCTCCCTTTACCTGTGTTATCCCTCTCCCTGGATGAGATCATCCCCAAACCCCCACCCTGGCTCTCTGTCAATCACTCAGCATCCCATCCCCTCCATCCAGAAGTTTCGGTCCAAGTCGTCGAGTGATCAGCCAGAGGCCAGGGGTCAGCCCCCCAAGCCTTGCCCCATACGCTGTCCTAAATGTCTATCCCCCAGTACCCATCCCTTAGGGTCACTTATTGGTTGGTAAAATGTTATCTACTTTTGGTTTCCACCTCCCTTTAAATGTAACTTTGGAACATCTCCCGGGCCTCTCGGCAGGAAGCCCCCTGAGGTGCGGGAGCTCCTTTGGGACATCTAATAAAACCTTGGATTGACCCCTGCTAAGAGTCGGCCCTTTCTCTTCTACCGATGTCTCTGGTGTCTCTTGTGCTGCACAGGGGCCCAGCCCAGGTGCCCTCAGCACCCTCGGGGCACAGACAGTGTCTCCCTGCCAGCCCAGGTGCCCTCAGCACCCTCGGGGCACACACAGACAGTGTCTCCCTGCTGCCAGCCCAGGTGCCCTCAGTACCCTCGGGGCACACACAGACAGTGTCTCCCTGCTGCCAGCCCAGGTGCCCTCAGTACCCTCGGGGCACACACAGACAGTGTCTCCCTGCTGCCAGCCCAGGTGCCCTCAGCACCCTCGGGGCACACACAGACAGTGTCTCCCCGCTGTCGGCCGTGTCGGGGCTGCCCTCCCCGGTGTCTGCCGACTCAGGACTGGCCCAGGGTTCTTGAGAGGCTCGCAGAGGGACCGAGACACAGGCCCACCAGCAAAGTCTGAGGCTCTTGTCTCGCACGTGGTAAAGAACACCCAAGTTCAGTACATTACATGTCTTAATGCAGGAAAGTGCTGAAATACAGAAGACTAGGTTTGTGTACAAAGGGAAATACCACCATTCCTTTCCCTCTGCTGATGTAATTTCTTATTGTAGTAATAAGTATTCACAGGATGAGGGACAAATCAGTTTTGGAATCTGTATTATCTGTGGAAGGAAGAAAAAATGGAGACCATATAGAAATTATACTGAGGTTGGGTTAAGAAGATATAAGTGTTAACTATAGCAAATTTAATATGGCAAGGAAATTGAGACCCTTTGAAGAATGTCACTATTTCTGTAAAAATTGTCAAAAATTAAATTTTTGTCTGTTGCATAACAAAGCTGTGGTAGGTTCATGAACATATTTTTTACCTGTTAGCCTATAAACCAAGAGGTCATTTTAATTTTACTGACCCATTATTTCCATACTTTTAGCTCTGTTTTTCCTTAGGAGCTGATAATCATGATGCTGATGAGAGCAAATGTACAAGAAAAAATATTTTTAATGTTTTCACTTATGTTTTTTTTTAAATGTTACATTTTGATTTTTAAATGATTAAATCAACTCTTTAGCACCAGAATAAATGGTGCTTAAAGGTTACTTTTCTTAAACCACTGTGATTTGTTGAGCTGTAACTTAGGCCATACTGTCAGTTCTTGAGTTTTTCACATAAAAGTAACTCAATGCCTGCTAAATGAAAATAGAGCATAATTCATCAGAAGGAAGTGGCCTCTGGGAAAATATTATTCATATTTCACCATTTGTCCTACCATTACTTGTCTCATTAAAGGTGAAGAAAATAAATCTCATCTTTCCATTTTCCTATCATACTACTCAGAAATAAGGCATGCAATATTCTATTTTGTCTCAGAAAAGTAATTTCATTTTTCTTCCATGTTTGAAAACATTTTTTGAATACAGAATAATTTCAGGTGAAAACTTAGAATAAAAATAATATTCCTTTTTTAAATCACAGAATTTTTTTGAAATTTCAGCTTGCATTCCAGTGTCCTGATTCCTGAAGTACTGTAAAATTCAATTGTTTGGTTGAGGAATCATATAAACTAAAGTTAAAATTACAGTTCATAATACACAGAAATAAAATGGACTTGCAGAAGAGATACAAAAGATGAAATTATTTCAGTCTTTCTGTAGGCCCTAACCTAACCACTAAGGAACACGGAGAGGTTTACCCCCTTACTTTTGGTTTGTATATTCAAGGAAGAGCCAAGATGTTTTACTGTCAAGAGAATGTATTTAAGTGGAGAAAGTTTCTAGAAAAGTTTCACTGTGGGAGAAAGAAAACTACTTTTTTTCTATTTCTGGCTAGCTCCTGAAAGACTCAGCAAGACATCAAAGTGGCAGGGTCCCACCACACTCAGTGACCAGGTGGTTTAGCTCCCAGAGGTAAGAGAGCACTGAGCCTGCTCCTCCATCCCTCGGTGCTCCTCCAGAGGCAGACCTGCTTGGCTGTTCTTCCATTTTTGCTCTTTTTATTTTCTACTGGTCTTCTGTTTATACTGCAAAGTTAATTGCTAAAACTGAAAAATAAAAAAAAAACCTTTTGCAGGTAGTTTGCAATTCTTAATCAGAAAATCACTGTATAAGAAGAAATGAAGCTGGAGTCCTTTAGAGGCTTAATTAAAATTAATTAAATAAGTTGTTTCTTTTATTATTTTTGATAATCATAGAGGAAGATTTTCAGAAGACATTCTTCTAATTACTAACAGCACAAAATACTAACAAAATCTAGTATGACCAAAATCTAGACCTCAATGAAAAGAGGTCTAGACAGTCTATTAAGGGAAATAAAGACTCTGGAGAAAAAATGCGAGGCTAGCCATTAAGAGACAGTTGTTTTTAAATCCATTGCATGTATGGATATGTACTTCTAAACTTGGAAAAGAAAGATGATATATTCCTACCATATAATGATGGAATTTCTTAACCTTAAGTAATCCTCAGGAAAGTAAGATGGTATCTACGCTGAATGTCTCAATTTCAGGTAACTTGTACTTGAAGACCAAAGAGTTGTCTGAAGAAATAATCAACTCACTGGTAATTTTTAATTACCTAAAGTACTTGGGATTTCCAAAGACTGTAAATCCACTGAAGTTACAGCAGAGTTGATAAATGCCAGTGGGGTGATTTCAGAGTTCCCACAGGCTATATCTGCCTTTTCATCGATCCACAGAGATGATAGGAAAATCAACAAAACTTTTTATTTTATATATGACTGCTCAACAAACATTTTAATAATGCTCATAAACAGAATTTTAAAGAGAAGAGACATTGAAAAGAGCAAAGAAAATTGCTTTCATTCTTTGATGAGATACATTTTTTTTCAATTACAGAGGCTAATAAACATAGTTAAGAAGTGGCAGATTTTGTATGCCAGTAGTGTGACATTCTGTTTAAAAGAGTACATCATACAATCACAGTAAGGTGTAAATGAATGAACAATTGGCAGAGAGAAATTGTCAGTGGTACATCAGCTTTATATGAATGCTTCCTTGTAGGTATTTCTGGGATTGACTTTGTCCTATGAATTGAATTCAACATCTTTATTAATGAAAGTAAATCAAATATGAAATCACAGACAATGAAGTACACAGGTAAGAAGGAAGGCTTAAGGGATAAATGAGAATGAAAAAATTGTATGATCTAGTTACTTTATGGTTGACAAGTCATTCCTGCAAAATACTTTAAAAATATCAGTTAATATGGAAAAGATAACATAAGCCTTCCTGGCTTTTAAACCTATTGGAGTGAAGGTCCACAAAGGTGATCAGAGGGTTGGAGCACCTCCCCTATGAAGACAGGCTCACAGAGTTGGGGTTGTTCAGCCTGGAGAAAAGAAGGCTTAGAGACACCTTAGAACATCTTCTGATAGATAAAGAGAAGAGAGATGGAGAGATGGAGAGAAATGAGATGGAGAGAAATGGTGTCCAAGGACATCTAGTGATAGGAGAATGGCTTTAAACTGAAGAAGAGTAGATTTAGATTGGATATGAGGAAGAAAGTCTTTATGGTAAGATTGGTGAGGCACTGGAGCAGGTTGCCTGGAGCAGTTGGGGGTGTCCCACCCCAGGAATGTTCAAGGCTAGGCTGGATGGGGCTCTGAACAACCTGGTGCAGTGAATGGCATCCCTGCCCATGTCAGGGGGGTTGGAACTAGATGATCTTTAAGGTCCCTTTCAACCCATTCTATAATTCTATGATTCTTTGGGCTCTAGGTTAGGATTCTCTTTTAGTCAGCAAAACGTGCTAAAATGATTCTGTAG
The DNA here is from genome assembly GCF_023055355.1 of Agelaius tricolor. NCBI lineage: Eukaryota > Metazoa > Chordata > Aves > Passeriformes > Icteridae > Agelaius > Agelaius tricolor. Next base: position 38,798,894 of record NW_027269263.1, read on the forward strand.
GATACATGTCTATATAGGGAAGCACAATATCTCTGCAACACAATAGTGCTTAGACCAACATTAAAATACTCTATGCATTCTATAAAGATATTGTGTTTACATTTATTAAAGTAATATTTATAAAAACAAGCACCTATTCATGTATATACATATATATGTTTATTAAATAAATTACTCTTTTAGCTGTCATGCATAATTAATAAATCAAAAGAAACTACATAGTGCTAAAGAAAATTCTACTATGGTGGACTGATGTATAAGAACAGGTGCTGTGTTGAAATTGAATCAAGACATGCTTAAATGAGAAGCAAAGCATTATTTCTTAACAGAGAGAACAATTTTTCCACTGAATGAAAATATCAAGTACAATTTTTACACATCTTCAGATCAAGACCAAATGTCTTTTGAAAAGAGTTACTTTAGTTAAGTGGCAGTTAGTGGAGTTTGATACAGGCAAAATGCAACATTCTGATACATGTGATGTCAGACTAGATGATCTAATGCCATAACTCAAATGGAAAAAATAAAAACTCATATGACACAGAGGTGATTTTGATAAAATCCGCTGTATATCTATGTGTATATATAAAATCTCAAAAGATTCATACAGCTAACTATAACAAAACCACACACTGAAAATGGATTCAATGTTCTCACTGACTAAACTAATAAAAAAAACAAGGCACGGCCCTAAGAATCGACATGATAGATTGCTTAATTACCAGCACACCTGCTGTCATGGTTTAGCTGTTACAGTGTACTTAAAACAGTGCCAGGCACAGTTCAACAGGATTTTGTGACAGACACTGTTTCCAAAAGGGCGTTATGACTGCAGCCACATTGTTTCCATGAAAAATTGTCTTGGTGGGAAGTTAGCCATGTCCTGTCATTTGGCCTCTGGGTTTTTTAGTAGCATAACCCAGCCTTGTTTATAATTTTATCTGAAACTCAGAGTTGAATGGGAAAAAGTGATTGTTCACCAATGGTCTCATTAATTGCAGGCTCCAATGTCCATGCCTGCAGTAATGTCCCCTCCAGATGATCACATTAAGCATTTTACATCTTCTAGGTAATTGACCAAGTTTAGTCAAATTGGACAAATCAGAGCTGCTGCTCTCACCTTTGGATCTGCTCTCATGAAAGACAGTAAATCTCATGTTTTTTTCTTATATAGTCCTGAATCCTGAATGAGGGAAAACTCAGACCACAGAAGTGCTCTACAGATTTTGTTCTCAGGTTTTTACAGGAGGCACCCCTGGAGGTCATTTCCACATGCACGCTGTGAAGGTGTCAGGGAGGAGGCTACAGAACAAAACTGATTTTTTTCTTCTCCCTCCTCACTTTTATCCAATAACCCTGAGTTTAGATTAGAGATGGATTTGAAACACTTGTTTGCCTGGGTGTAATTTCAGCCCAAACCCCCTTCCTCTGACACCATGACCTAACAATCAGTGGGATGAATTTTTGCTCCCGTCTCTTGGAGCTGCATACCTGCATGTGCAGTACTCATCCTGCATATTAACTTGCCCAGGAATGCACAAACTTCCATGGTATCTTGCAAAGCTGGGCATGGGAAAGACTTGACAAAAACCTTCAGGGCAATTGTTCTGGTCTCACCCAGGATAGAGCTAATTTTCCTTTTAGTAACTGGTACAGTTCTGTGTTTTGGATTTAGCATGAAGATAATGTTGATAACACATTGATGTTTTAATTGTTTCTAATTAGTGCTTACCCTAAGTAAGGATTTTTTAATTTCCCATGCTCTGCCAGTGAGAATGTGCACAAGAAGGAATGAGGGTGCATAAACAAGACAGAATTGGCAGAAGGGTTATTCCATACCACAGAACATCAATCTCAGAATATAAAATGGGAGGAATAGGCAGGGAGGGGTGATCACTGCTCAAAGACAGGCTGGGCACAGCCAGTGGGTGGTGGGGAGTTGGACTGTGCAACCATCCAGTACTTCCTTTGTGTTTTATTCTTCTCTTCCTCCTTTTCATTACAACTGTTATTTTTATCATTATTATTATTATTGTTGTTGTATTTTATTTTGTTTCAATTATTAAACTATTCTTAACCCACAAGATTTACTGTATTTTTCTGATCCTCCTCCTCAGGGAGGGGTTGAAGAAGAGAATGACCAAGTGGTTGTGTGGTGCTTAGTTGCTGCCTGGGGTTAGACCACAACAGCAATGTTTCCTGAGGGACCTGTGTATGACAGGTCTCTCATTCCCACCTCTCAGCATTGGGTAAAAAAGTGAAAATTGTTTTTGCCTTGTTTCACATTGAGTTACAGTTTTCTGGTTTCTTAGAGAGCTCTTTTCAGTTTCGTTGGACTAATAACAATAGTTTTGCATAACAAAAGAGAACATAAAATTAATTTATACCTGATAATGGTTAGCTGCCAATCCTGGATGATAATGAAAAAATCAAAACATGTTACTTCTACATTTTAGTGCAAGTTCATTTTCTCTCTATCTGTGAAGTAAATTGAGTGAAGCAGATAATAATTTAGACAACCTTGAAAACTCAAATAATATTTTGGAATAGGATGAAATGTTTAAAAATTGAGTTTTATAGATGATGCTGTGGGAGAGTGTAACACCTTATCAAGAAAATCTTAAAAATAAAGCACATTAATATATGTTGAGAAAATAATTCTTGGTTAAGAACTAGTAGCAGATGGAAACATTTATTCACCTGAAGGCATCACACATTCATTCTTGGAGACACAGATGCTACTCAGACTGACGGGATGTATATTAGACCTAAATTAATAAAAATATATTTAAACATTACTTTTTTTCACCTGTTTAAAAATGTGCTGTTGATTTTAAAATCATGACCCTAGTTGAGAGATTTGAAAAAACTGACTAAAAATATTGCAGCTTTGCACTATGCTTGGTTTTGGTTAGCAGAGGCAAAGCATGGAGGTGAGTGATCAAACTGAGACAGAGACAGCTGAAGTGGCAGATCTGTGAGCACAGATTGACAAGAAAGATGGGGATTTTAATCTGTTCTTGCTGTGCAGCAAAGGGGATAGAAGTTCTCAACTGCCCATAAGCAGTTGTGAAGATACTTAAGGCTGCAAACTAATTGTTCTTTTGCCTTATTGGGGAAGGAGAAGGAAGGAGAAATTTCTCTTCTTTGGCCAAGGACCTGTGGTCCCAATTATACATGGCTAGGCTTACATACAGAACACCTCAACACAAAGCAAACCACCAACCAAAAATTAATTTAGCTATGACCCAGGTTTAATACTCCCCCAATTCTTTCACCTCTGAGACATTAGTGTATCTAATAATAATTTCCAGCCTAACAATGGGCATCAATGAACAGCAGCTTTTGTCTTTATGAGGATACTTTGATTACATCTTTGTTTTCTTTATGTGAAACAAGAGCAGAGTATCACTTATTGTGCTGGCACAGTTGCAGTTAACTGAAACCCATTATAGAATTGCAAGTCATTATGTTTAACTTCCTTCTGAAAATAGATGGAGCATTTTGAATTGTATGTAGAGAATAATTCTTCTCATACATCTCAGGATTATAGGAAATCTATATAATTCATTATTTAAGACTTTTTTATTATACAAATCCATGTATTTTCTTGTTAAGATAAAGTTTATACTGCCTTTGGAATATCAGAGAGTGAAATGGTAAAGAAAGCCCTTAAAGATAAATGCATCATTAAGACAAAACCAAACAGAAATCCCTTTGTTTTTGGAATGATGCCATGAGCTTGCTATGATGGCTATTTCTTGGAACACTGTAATATCTACAAGATTGTACATATAATATTACAGGATCTAGAGACATTTAGTAATCTTTTTTTTAATCAATATGTCTTTAAAAAAAGAGCGATGAGGATACTGTTTATACTGTTTTAGGTATTGACATCAAGGAGGGGTAATGTATTCACAATGCAGGAAAAAGAAGTGTGCTTTCACAGTATATGGGACACATTTTCCCTAAGAGAAAAGACAAATTTAATTATCCTGTAACTGGACAGTTGCATTTTGTCTCACTTGGCTTAATAGATAAAGGCAAGGAAAGTTATGCCTTCACAGTACTCAAGAAATGAAAAACAATTTAAGGATGCTGAAGAGGTATCTGCATCTGTTCATGTAAGGTAGTTTTGAAGCTTCAAACACAAGAAAATTTAGTAAACAGACATCCAAGCAAGTTTCACACAAGCTATCTTGCAGCCAGAAGCAGCACAGCCATGTGCATGCAGCCTCACTGCTGCTCACTGCTGCTCTCAGCCACTTGCTGCACACATCAGAGCAATGTGCTACTGAACTCAGCCCTGTGGGGCTGCAAACATGGAGCAGTCTACTCTGTGTGCATCTGTGCATCAACACAAGCTTTACTTCCTGGAAGATATCACCAAATGGAAAACCTGGCATGTTTGGAAGGCTTGACTGTTGGGGAGTGCTGACTGAAAACCATGACAGACTACTCTCTCAATAAATAAGCAATATAATTGTCTTTACAATACAAAAGCCATTCCTGGTTTAAGAATGAATATGCAAAATAGTCAGGAATAAAATTAGGTTAAAAATTAGGACAATATTTCTCACTATCAGAGCAGTGGGAATTAGAAGCCATCTCTCTGCAGTGATGGGTAACAGTAGTTACCAGCTTCCCTCTTCTGTCTTTTATTGGACTTCACAGAAGTAGCTGCTCTGATGGAGACTACTTCCCAGAGATTCTAGCATTTGTTATTTTTAAGGCAGAATGAGAGGCAAATGGGGAAAAAGCATTAAATGGATCTTTTCTTCTTTATGAAACTAGTTATAAATAGGATGCACTTATTTCTTCTGTTGTTTCTTTTCTGAGTAGACGTAATTTTCCAATACCTGCCTGCCAGAAAAGGAGGAAAACTCCCCAGTCAGGCATCAGACTCACTAGGTGTCAGTGTGGGACAGTGGGTGCAACAACAGCTGGAAAGCAAACTTCTTTCTTTGAATCACAAAAGATTAACATGGACAATATAATAATAATAGATGTTGTTCTCATGAAGCAGAATCACTTCAGTCCTTCTCTACACAAACTCTCCTCAAAACTTCCCATTTGTGTTTCACAATGAAAACAGACTGCAACAAAACCTCAACAACCTTATAGCCTTTAAAATAAAGGTGCAAAAAGCCTCTGGAATCTTGGGTGCATTGTATCTTCTGTCAGGGACAGCATGAAATATCCAAAGTAGCTAAAATTTAAAGAAATTTCTTGGCATAAAAATGCAACAAAAAAATGAAAAAGCAACGGAATATCTTAGCTGCAATATTTTATCACTTTAATTCATTCTAGTGCTATTTCCTAAAGTATTTAGAAAAATGCCTACACTTAGATTGAGGTGGCCATCAGAGTAGCAGGTCTGTATGAACCAAAACTTCCCTGACTGCATGAATGCGCAATATTGTTTTATTTTCACTGAATACTTCAGTGGACCGTGGAAAATAACAAACAGAATAAAATAGATTTAGTGCACAAGTAGAAAAAGCCTGAAAAAATCACAGGAGCAAGATTTGTAATAAAGATCCATTCTACTAAATTCTGGATAGTCTATTGATATCTTAAATTGTGAGACAATGTTGACCACAAGTTATGGTTTTGAGATATATATCAAATCACTGCAAATTACTGTACTTTAACAGCAGTTCAGTAGGAACAGAAAAGATACATCTTAGATAGGTTTGAGAGATTATCTTCTCTGAGCTGGTTGCTCCCAAGCTTGGTGTTATAAAAGCAGAGGCTATGTCATGCAGTAAAGATAAGCGTGGTTTCAGACTGCAGGTATGATGTCTGCAGATGGAGAGGAGAAAGGAACAGGAACTCTCTCAGGAACAAGCTGGGCCAGTGGGGTGCAGGTGCTATGGTCTCCTAGGGAGCATTCTGCTGAGTGCATTTAGTATAGCTATAATAAAGGTAAGGTTTAGATTCTGCTTCATTGCATTCCTGGGTAAGGAACATTTTACTTCACACAGACTCGCTGCTATCATAGCATAAAATTTAGACTGCTGTTTTAAATGGTCCTGCTTTTCATAAGCATGCTAGTGATTGTGTGCAGGATTGGGTTCTTCCAAGCATATATAAATATTTACAGAAATATGTCTTTATCTCACAAAAAAGTTTAGATGATTGATTTTTCATATAAATAGACCTATTTTAATCACATCTGGACATATTTGCAAAATCGGGAATTAAAAATACATCTGCTGAGAATCACTTTCTGAATTTCTTGGCAGTCATTCACTGTTAAAATATTTTCTTTACATGGAATTTACTAATGTTACTCTTTACAGCTTACCATTTCACTGGCAGTTTTTTCCAGACAGGCTTCCTGCTAGCAGAGGAGGAGAAACAGGTAAAAGCTCACTGTAGAATATTCAATGACTATTTTATTGTGACTGCACTCAGCAACAGGCTTAATGCAGAAAATTTGAATCAACTTCATTGTAGGGAAGTTTAAGCAATTAAATAAAAACTAATTATTCATAACTCAGAACTTGGAGTTTCTCACACATGTCCACATTATCGTATCTGTGTCAAACTTTTTTATTTTACTTCCAATTTTATTCAGAGACAACAAAAGCAATTCCCCAATTGTTTCCACTTTGTGGCTTGAGAAAAGATTTTGACTGTGATGTTCTTTTTGCTTGCCAGCGATATGCTATTCCACATTCAAGTCTCTTTGAGGAGACATTGATTTAATAATTAAAAATCAGCATTTTTACTACATTATGATAATCATTTGTCTAGGAAACCTGATTTTTAATGTGCCTTTGAATGGAGAAAAATGTCTTTTGCTAGATTCAGACTGAAGATTGAGATATTGCAAGTATGCATATGAAGAAATAATTCTTGGAGAACAGTCTTTTCCCATTGGATATTTCAACTGCTAGATGCAAAGCAAGATAGGATACTGCTTTCTTCAGTTTTTTTCTAAGTGGACACATTCTGAACAAACACATTTACTGTATACTTGCATTTCATAACTGAGATGTTCAACCATGTAACTTCTAAATATTTTGATATATAAAATTCATATATAGAAATATATTAGTGCATTTGGACGAGGGAAACAAGGCTGGTGAGGGGAACACAAGCTAGGGGAGGGATCTGGGGTTGTCCAGCCTGGAGGAAAGGAGACTTAGAGGTGACCTTATCACTCTCTACAACTCCCTGAAAGGTGGTTGTAGTCAGCTGGGGGTCAGTCTCTCTCTCCAAGCAGCAACTGACAGAACCAGAGGACACAGTCTCAAGCTACACCAAGAAAAATATAGGTTGGATATTAGGAAAAAGTTTTTTAAGGATAGAGTGATAAAGTACTGGAATGGCCTGCCTGGGGAGGTGGTGGAGTCACCATCCCTGGATGTGTTTAAGCAAAGGCTGGATATGGCACTCGGTGCCATGGTTTAGTTGAGGTGTTAGCACATGGGTTGGACTTGATCTTGAAGGTCTCTTCCAACCTTGTGATTCTGTGTGATTCTGTGTGTGATTTACAAATGTAGATTGTTTACATAAAGGTGACATTGTGAGAGTATGATCTACACCCAGCTATGAGATTCTGGGTTTATTCCATGTTGTTTATATACTAAGACACATAATTTTGCAAGTTAATGATTTCTGTAATCAATGAGAGATGACGATTCAGCTGTTTAGGTCTCTTCCTCACCATCTGGAAAACATTCTGCTTCATAGGATCATCCCTGAGTATCATTACTGTTTTAAATCTTAGGATATTCTCTCTCCTTCCCTTCCTATAGCAAATTTTGAGTTTCAGTTTTGACTTCACTTTGGGCAACCAACAGGCTCAGGACTCTGTGCTATGCAGGGGTCAGCAGAATGGATGCCTCAACAGGCTGTCTGGCCTGCTCTGATTTCAACAGCATTTTTTCATGCGTGCTTTCTGCAGATGACTCTTACCTTTAGCAAACATAGGAAGATAATATGTTCTTTAATTCTCTTAGACAGTGTGATCAGGGGCTGTCCCACATCTGTGCATGTTATCAAATGTGTCCAAAAGATTTGATTTGTCTGAACCTGCCTGTATAAATAACCTGATGACAATTCTTAACTGAGCAGTATGGGTTAGAATTCTCAGTAAGGTGGGATATATTTGTGTCTAAGAACTTCTAGAATTTGGATAGCAGCTCAGCAATGGCAATTACACATTTCAACTCCAGAAATATATCCACAAGCTGAAGGCATAGCTAATATTCAGCAACATTCCTCATTTATACTCATTTTGTCTGGAAGAGTTATTGTTTCTGTCTGCTCATGGCCCAGTTCTTCATGTCTATGTTTATCTCAATATAGATTCATTTTAAAACTGAGTGTACTGATGCACTTTAAACTCTATTGTAAGGGTTGGCTAGAAGGATTCTATTAATATTGCCAACCCAAAGTCATGAGTCAGATCACCAAATCTTTAAAACTGTGGAAATAAAACCCATAGTTTTCATTTATTTTGCTTGATTCTAGAGTCATAGGAAGTCTCTGTAATTTTCACAAATTCTGTAAAATCACATAACTTAGGAAGCTGAGACTTTAGGGAAACTTTTCCCAGGCTTGGATATCCCAGTGAGAGACAGCGACACTGATGCCTCTGCAGTTCCAGTACAGTTACTTAAATTGCATGATTTACTTCACCTGGTGAGAGAGCAAATTAACACTTCTGAATTTAAAAGCACGTATTAGAGATTCTACCTGTGCACACATCAAGTCAGCTTTTGCTGGGCAAAAAAAAAAAAAAATCTTATATCACATGAAACAAGTGATAACATATCATGCTGGCTATCCAGTCTGAAGGAAGTCTTAATAAAAAGGTCAGAGTATATAAAAAGATCATAGTAATACAAATCAAAGCAGGCAAGTAAAGACCCTACATGATCTTTTTTTCAGAGAAGGCAGGGGAAAAGAGATAAGTAAAAGCACATTGAAAAGTGCTGTATTTCAACTAAATTTTTAACTTCAGGGTATTTACATTATACTTTTCGATCAAGAACCAGAATACAGATGGATATACATAATGAATGAAAATAAGAATTATTTGGGAGTGAGATATTTTTTGTCTATTGAAGACCTTAATATTCCTTCCACCAAAGCAGAAGAACATTACATATTATGTGAAATGCATTGAGAATTCTGACATCTGCAAATCTGATTACAGTTTAGCTATAATGTGATGAATACAGACGTGCAGAATGGGTATCATACATGGAAAAAGTCTTAGAAGAACTGTCCTATAGATTGAAATATTGAGTTACATTGAGAAGACATTGATATAATTAATTGTATGAAAATCTACAATTATAAATGTCAAATTTTTTTTTCATTATCTATGCACAAAAATATTTTCATGATTTAACTTTAAAATCTATTAAGAGACCCATGTGAGCTCACTGTCAGAAAAATTACCTTTCTTCCTGAATAAATTGAAAGTAAAGTTACTAACATTTAATTTTATATAAATTCCTATAATTGTAATAATGAAGAATTCCAACACAAATATTTGTCTTTGTAGATTTGACTTTTTGATTAGCAGCCAGGCAGACTCTACAAAAACTTGTGATCAGGCTATTTATACAGGCAGATTCAGACAAATCAAATCTTTTGGGCACATTTGATAACATGCACAAATGTGGGACAGCACATGATCACACTGTCTAAGAGAATTAATGAACACATTTTCATAGGGAGTTTAGAAGAACTGGTTTCCTTTATGGTATGACTCTGGAGTGGCTACCCACAGGACCACACAAATCATGATATTGCTCATTTTCAAGCAAAATTCACCCTAAAACAAGGCTCTGGGTTAGATTTCTTAAGAAATGTTTGGGAAAACTGTTCTCATTATAAAATTAAGGTAATTCTAATTATTTTTCATGTTTGATATACTGGATATATTTGTCAAATATTCCATAAATATGAATTTTGACTTGCCAATTTTGTATAAAAATGTTTCCCAAATGGTAAAAGACAAAAGAAAAACAGGACCTATTACAGACTAATCAATATTTTAGCTTGCAGCTTTTGATTTTTTTAATATAACAGTGGTCCTGTCTTGAAGAACACCTGTGCTAATGGCATTGTAGATACCACATCATTGCCTCTCAAGAATTTCTCTATCAGATGTGCTTAGTTTAGAAATAAAATGGGGTGTTTATGTTTGGTTTATTTTTTGTTTTGTTCTACTGTTTGTTTGGAGTTTTTTCTGACTGCTTTCCCTGCATTTCCTAGAATCCAGCAAGACTTTTCAGGGTGGTTTTCACCTCACTTATCAGTGCTTGTTATCAATGTTGCGCAAAGCAAATGAGGTCCTAGCAACGTCTGTGCAACACTGACTTCCAAATCAAGCTGTCTGTGGATGGCACCATCAGCCTATTGCCCTCAGCAGAATTGCAGAGGTGTGTGCAGATGAAAGCTATTAAACAGGTCTGTTGATGACATACATGATGGAACTAAATTTGCAGCTTAGTGTTTCCTAGCTGTGCTGGCTCTGCAGGAGAGAAAGCTTATTTATATTACTGGCACAGGCAATTATTACAGAATGCATGGAGAAAGGAGATTTGCTGAATAAAACAGTGTTATTTGGAAGGAGGAAGGGTTCAAAGCAGAGCTGCACTTTATGGTCTTTTGTACTGACATTCTGTAATCACAATAGGTTTTCTTCTGACATGGTGGAACAGGGGCAGATGTCAACAAGAAAAATTGCTACAAATGAGAACTTTGTAACCTTGGAGAGAGGTAATAAAATGTTATGACTTTCTCATTGGCTGCCTCTACTGAAAAGAAGTATATAAGTCAGTTATAGATGACCTTGTTTTGGAGTGATCCTTACAGTCATGATACTCCAATTCTTATTTCAAAAGATATTTCAAAATCTTTTTAATGAGATTCTTAAGCTTTTTCTGCCATCATTTATTTGATCCTTCAAATTTATGCATTTTGTTGTTGCTTGGTATGTTCCCTTGTAGAGAGGGAACTATTATGGTAACTTGCAATATGCCAATTAATTTTTTCCCCTTGGGAAATTCTTGAGAACATTTTGTATACTCACAATGTCAAAAAACCAGCCCAAACCAAAATCCCCACCCTCTTATTTAATTAGAAAAAGGGAAGAAAACACCAAAAAATACAAAAACCTTGAAAGTATTTTGCTTTAACATTAATATGACATTCTAATAAAGATTTGGGGTTAGTCTTTTTCTTCCTGAATCAATCTCTCCCTTTTCAGCTAAAACTTTACCCTAGAGTCTTCTCCATGAAATTTATTCAACATTTAGGTCCATTCAACCTTCTCTCATATATTTGGAAATGTACAGTATGCAGCTGTAATTATGCCTAGGAGAAAAGCCATCAAAAGAACAGAGTGATATTTGAAATACCTAGATGAAAATAAACTGGGCTGAACCCCTCACTTCAGCATCTAACTGCATACATTCCCATGGTGCGTAGACACTTAAATGCGTAAAACTTAATGGAAGTTCCCCACTAGCTTTGACATTTTCAGACTGATAAAAAGTAATTTTTAATCAAACCACTCTACTTAAAACCAATGTTGCAATATAATTTTCAAACATCCTTGTACAAAGAAAAATTATTGCTTCGAAATCCTTTCCACAGAACAATATATCTGATATTAAGCAAGTTTACAAAACAAACTACCCTAAACTTAGTACAAAAGCAATCTGAGGAATCACTGAATCATCTCTGTTGATCTCTAATACATAAAATGTAATGAGATAACCTGGCTTTATTTCACTCCCTGTTTGCTAACTACTTGGTCTAGCACACAAACATGCATCTGTAGGCTGTTACTCTGTCATCTTGAGACTTTCCATTACTTCACTAATTTCTGAAAGATTTTGTTTATTAATATAAAAGCAGAGAGCAGCAAACAACATCCTAGAAAGGAGTCCCACCTCTCACTGCAGCACACAGCTACTGCTGTTTTTTATGAGGGCAGCATGTTCAAGATGTCTTCATGTGAAAATGAGCAAAAGCCAATACCTTTGGTTCCTGAAGACTTTCAGGATTACCATTGTTCTAGGATATTTAAAATAAAACACGTGGTTTGCATACTTGCTTATAATCTCTTTTATTGTCTTGCCAGAAGAGCAGGATTTTTTTCTCCTTGTTGAGGATCACTACAAAGTAGAATTATAATCCAGTCTTATTTTTACTACACTTACCTACATTCTAATTGTTTTCCTGCAAAGCTGTCATAGTATCATCTTTTTCCACCCCCAAAAACTGCATGTATTCTGAAAGAACTCCACAGATAAATGCATGAGATCTTCTCCTGAGGTGCATAGATGAAACTCAGGGGTCTCTCACCGAAGAAGCCCCACAGCTGACCAGGCCAGACCAATGCCTATGCCAGATAATGAATCTCCTGTGCAGCTTTAGGAGCACTGCATGGCATGATGGGAGTGGTGTTTATCTGACTGTATTTATGCTGCACCTGAAACATTATTTCAGCCTAGAAAACAAAACCCTTATTACATCTATTACTTTAATCAAAGGCCTAATTGATCTCTCTTCTGTGCAAGCCTGATGGATTAGGTAGAGGCAAGCATACATGTTCCCTGCCCAGTAGCATGGTCCCTGCACTTAGCATAGAATAATCACTTAATTTTTAAGCCTTAGCCAGTGACAAGGGTAGAAACCACATGGCCTATGGCTGTGCTTAAGCTGCTTTCTGGATTATATCATTATAAATGGTTGCTTAAATGCATCTTTATTTCTTCATTCTCCTCTGCTCTGTTGCTTTTTTCTGTTATTCACCATCCACCTTACCCACTCACATATACACAGAGGCCACTATTTCTATTATGGACTCGTAAAGAACAGACTTTTATTTCATAAGTTTCCTAATCATTATATTGGATTCTACATGATTAAATGTGAGACTAACATTGTATTTACTGCATTAAAGTTAATAATCCTTCAACCTACCAGATATGACACATCCAAAGTTGAGCTAATTCTCTGTCTCATTAAGCAGTGTAGGGAATATTATAACCATCTCACACTTGTCTTTCCTTTTAAAATTTTACAATTGGAAAACCCACACTTATACGGTGAATTAATACTCTAAAAAATTTATCTAAGCTCAGTTATCGTTCACAGGTGTCTGCATTGAAGTCTAGGAAGTAGTTTCTCAGTGGATTATCATGTTAATGATGTTGTTCTCATTACACCTTGCAGGAGAATAATTTTTTAAAATTTGATTGAGGATTATAACTTAGAAAACACAACTTAATGTTTCATTCCTGCTTCTTTAAATAACAAGCAAAATGAATACTGCTGCCCTGCTAGCTGTCCCTCCATAGTACGTGTGTGTTTGTGTGTGTGTGTGTGTGTGTGTAAATGTGAGGAGATAACCTGAAATATTAAATTCTGTTCATTCCTATTTATAACTATATTTTATGTCTGCTTAAACATTTCATATTGAAAGCCTTTCAATGTAAAATTGGGATTTTGAACAAACCAATTTTGTTTTTTTAGCAAAAACTCTGTACATTCCATAGAAAACTACTTTTGTTTTATTTCATTTTCCTTAAAGACCAGAGGTCTGAAAACCAAATATTTTGATTTGGCTGTGTTCCTGTAAAGGTACATAAAAGCCCAACAGGGGTTCTTTTTTTTTTCTCTGCTAGGGGCTGGATTCCCAGTCAAAACACTAGTATAGTATGTTACAGCCAAAAGTCATCAGGAGCAGAGACTGTGGTATTTCATAGGAAGATACTGACCAAATGCAGATTCAGATTAATGAAAGTGTGTTCCTTCATCCCAGTTATAAGTCACATGGACCATGAGCAGTACTTATTGTTTTTTACCAAAAAGGAAATGAGGATGAGTTATTAAGCAAAAAAGCTAAACAATTTTTAAACTATTCTGAAAAAAATATATGTCTAGAGAATAGGCAATTAAACCTATACTTAAACCCATATGTTTGCTCTAGAAACCATAATGACCAGTAAAGTCTCAGCCAACCTGAGGCCTCCAAAGTTAAATTCCATTGTGCAAGCAGCTCTGAGAGTGCTCATTCAATTTTATTGATAAAATGCATCATGTGAAGAAGACTAAGAGATACAGACAAAATATAGGAAGAAGAAACATATATTGGTTTGATTGTTCAATTTTTTTTGATCTACCCACCAAAATGCATATCACAGAGGACACTGCATAAGTTAGAATGAAATTGAAATAGTAGTCTGTATGATAAAGTGCATCTGCAGTGCATGAATCTTCTCTTAAAAATGGCCAGTGTTTTCTGGTCAAAAGATGGACACAAAAGCAATCTGTGCAGCAGTGCAAAGTCATTGTGCTGAGCTACATTTGTTACATGAAATGTAATAAACCATTTACAAGTACATAGCATTCTATAGCTCTGCACAAAGAATAAGTCTCCATGAAGTCAATATGATTTTAAGTGAGGAACCAAAGAAAAAGACAATATGGTTTTAAGTGAGGAACCAAAGAAAAAGAGTCTTTTGTTTGTCAGGAAGTTATGTGGGTAAAGGTAATAAAATTAACTTTTAAGTGTTTGTAGTGGACTCTGTTATGCTCCTGTGCTGGCTAAAATCAATACCCACATATGCTCTCATCTGTGCAAAAGTGAAACCATCAACTTCTGATTGTAGCAGCTGGGAGGTGCAGGACTAGAGTTGTGCAATGATAGCTGGTTAAAAATGTTCTTGTAAAGTGGTTTTCTTCAGCAAAGGAGTTGATTCATAAAAATTTGGGGGGTTTTCCCCTAGAGCATACAAAATTCTGTGAAATATTTATTCAAGATATTTTGGATACAGGATAAGAAACTTCAGAGAATGACCTTGAATACTTAATAGACCAATCACTAAAACATTTTTGTTTGATGTTAATTTTGATCAAAGTCCCTGAACTTTCTGTTAGCTTATGTGACAGAACCTTCCTCCCACCCCACCCTCCCCACTGCCAAGGGAGTTCAGAGGAGCACTGCAGCTGGGGAAACCCCCAATACCCCCTTGTTCTCCTGGAGTTTCACAGGAGCCACCACCCCATCAAAATCTCATCCCCACAGCCCCAAAGACACGAGGGGACCGCAGTGTCCCAGTGAGAGACAAGAGACCCCACCCCAGCCAGCCGCTCTGCCGGTGGTACACAGTCAGGCTCACTGCCAGCCGGACCCGCAGGCATCATCGTGTTACTGCCGCATCTTCTGTTTCTGTCAAGCAACTTTATCCCAGTGAGTGTTCCTGTCACAGGGCTGCTGACTCTTCCTTGGAACAAAAATGTGTACATTTCCTACATTTGCAAGCTAATAAGCCTGTTTGCTGCAGTGAGTGTTTAGACCCTAAGGCTCAAACATTTACCACTTAATTGTGATATTTTCTTTGTCTTGTTGTCTCAATATAGAGCCTATTTTTGGCACATTGCTGGTTCTTGAGACCTGGCAATTAGATTGTAATTCCTGAAATATTAGACAGCCTTGATTCATTTTAATGGCTCCTACTTTAAGACAAATACATTTATTTTAAGCATTGCAAGTTATTCTCTCCTTATTCTGTGGAAGAGAACAAATTTTCATTTTCATCTTCTTCTTCAATAGAAACCTTCAATGCCTTGAAATCTACTTTCATTCAATCAGGGTACAGAAGTTTATAAAAGCCAAGATTCATCCCACACACAGCTAATTGCTTGAACATTGTTGAAGCCTTGTTGCTCTGGCAACTACTGCCTATATGGAAATGATCTTCAACTTGTGATCCAAGGAACCCCTGTATCCATGGTCAGCTCTTGAAAGGTCTGGCAACTAGAGAAAAATAAGTTTATTGTCTGAAGGTTTAAATAAAATGGAACTCAGTTCACATCTATATTGAAGGAACCATGATAGTAGGTGCAAAAAAGGGTGGGCGAGGAACAAAAAAAGGTTTCACCATCAATCATGGAGGGCAGATAAAAACGGCAGTTCAGCCCACCATCTGAATCACTATCTGGAGGCATCTGTTACTTTCCATCAATGATTAAGGGAACTTTGTGTGAGCAGGCTTCTGATGCATATCTTAAATTAGCATCTTAAGTTAGGTGGGCTGAACAATGTTCTGCACTTCTATGGGGACTTCATGGTTGTGGTGGTTTGACAGGAAATATGTTTTCTGGGATGCTGTGGTTAGGCCAATGGGTGCTCAGATTTTAATATTGGCACCTAATGTGGCCATTGGGACATTGGATCGCCTCTGAGAACACAGGGTTAAAGCAGGGCTCTCCCCTGGAGGCTCTCTTAGGTTCTGGTCAGGGAAAGGGTCAGAGCTTCCCTGCCCAGCTGCAGGCTGGGCGGGGCAGGGGCAGCCATGCGGCCGGGTGAGGTAGGCCCAGGGGCAGCCATGGGGCCGGGTGAGGTAGGCCCAGGGGCAGCCATGGGGCCGGGTGAGGTAGGCCAGGCCCTGGACAGAAGGGAGGGGAAGGCCCCTGCAGGATGGAAGGGTGGAGGAGCACTGAGAGGCATCGGGCAGCCACCCCCTGCCCCCCCAGGAGAGACAGAGAGAGAGCCTGTGCCTGTGTTTGTGCCACCTTGAAATTTAATAGTGGCCAGCCGAGGAGGAGAAGGGGGGGTGCGAGAAGGTGCCCGGCTGGGCAGCTGTGGGAGTTCTGGACAGACAGAGCCTCAGATTTTTAACCCTTTTCTTGGATGATGGAAACCTTACAAATGCTAATCCTCCTGGAGCTGAATGAGAAGAGAGATAGAGATGAGAGGAAATGGGCCACGAGAGAAATAGAGAAGAACTCAGGTGGAAGAGATGATGGAGTGGCTTTTGCTGGACTCTTTTTGTATAGCCATGGACAGAGCCATGTTCCTTGTGATACAGAGACTGCATTCTAGGGGGAGGCAGTGCCTCAGGACCAAGAGGGTTCAGTGTGGGTACCCCTCGGCCCCAGGGGGTGAAAAATATGGGGGGGACAGGTGTCCCAAGGAAGAGACTGTGGGGACAGGTGTCCCAAAGGAGAGACTGTGCCTTTTTGGAGTGGGACAGAGCATCCTTAAAAGTCGACCCTAGAAGCAGCTCTGGTCCGCGTTCAGTGGTGAGAGCGCTGGACATGAAAGGAAGAGGTCACCATTGGCACAAGAAGGACTCCTTCTCCTCTTGATGAACTGAGGATTGAGTATTCTGAATGGTGGTGCCGGACCAAGAGTCAATGATTTGGGGGACGTATTGTATTGGGAATTTGGTGGGGAGGAGGAGGAGATGTATTTGTGAAGTTTTCATTTTCCTTGTGTGTTTCTTTTTTTTTCCCTTTCCCTTGTAGTTTAGTTAATAATTATTTTTTTTTCCTAAGTGGGAGCCTGCTTTGCTTATTCCTGGTCACATCTCACAGCAGAAACCAGGGAGAGAGTATTCTCATGGGGGCACTGGCATTGTGCCAGTGTCAAACCATGACAGTGGTATTCCATAACTAACTCAGAAAAAAACCCCACAGTCTCTTAAAATACTTTCCACAACTAAAAAGGGCTTTGCCTTAAATTTTTGTTATATTCTTCAAAGGTAAACAAGATAAATGTACAGTGTATCTGAAATCTCCAAATAGCTTGATTCTCCTATTTGTGTTACAGGGAGTAAAAGAAAAAAGCTCATTTCAACTTTATTTTCCAGAATCAATTTGCTTTGGGAGATACTTTCATAAGGCATTATTGTAAACGTCTCATTCATTCTCTCCAGCAGTGATCAGTAGCTGGATTGTGATGCAGCCCAAGAGTAAGGAATGTAGGTAACACCAATATAGGGCAGATGTTATTTCCAGCACTGAGAACCATTTTTATGACTTCTATCTGTCATTTTATGACATATTTACTACCCAAAATAATTAATAAGATGACTGTAATAATATTATTTTTGAATAGTTCTAATTTGTTTGATGTAGACAATACTTTTTGAGGCCCATTACCATGAAACAAATAAAGAATACCACACTATCTTAATGACTCTTAAGAAAAGTATGCCTGTAACAGGTTGTTTAAAACTTTGTCTTTCTTTTAAACAATTACCCAAATTAGTATACTGAGCAATAAACAAACTCTGAAAATCCTAAAATGAAAGACAGTTACAGAAAATAGCAAATCAAAATAGGCTTTGTGAAACATAACCTCTTGTTAAAGAAAATATTATTTGTATAAAGTATCATTTAGAAAGTATTATTTCCACCAACAGTGAGTCTCATAGGGATAGGTGTTTCACAAAGCAATTTTTATATTACAAGGGTTAGTAAAACTGTTATGAGTTGTCTTCCATAAATCCAGTGCACAGGTCAAGTTTCTCATACCTTTTGCATACATTCATTTCCGAGTCCTCACCTGGAAATTTTATGTGAATGAACACAAAATCCATTTGAGGTGTTTGGACTTGGGATCTCAAAATCGTTAGTCCCTTTTGAAAACCTTGGCCCTGGATTTTTCATTAATGAATCAGCATTTGGATATAAACGTATAAACACATTCCACTCCAAAAAAGAAGCCAAATTTGCATGTTACAGATGTATGACTAGTCACAGCAAGAAATTTGGAAGAAATTGCCTTCTTCATTGCAATGTGCATGACAGCTGTCTCTACATTCATTTTCTTTGATGTGCTTCTTCTCTGCTAAACAGAATATTTTTGTTCTTGGAAAAGTTTACAGACTCTTTCAATCCGACAGCTGAAGACATTTTTTTCTTTCTTGGCTGCAACAGCAAAGCTCTCGTTATCCTGTTTTATATAGGTTGCTGCCTTTTTCATAAAAGTAAAGGAGAAAGGGTAATAAAAGTTTTTTGTGAAATGAAGACAGACATGTTGTTAGTTGACTCTTCTTTTGTAATATTTTACTTTATATCTGCTATATGAAGTGCTACCATTTGATTTGCTAATTCTTATATTTCTGCATATCCCCTTGAATGCGTGCAGGTGCAAAGTTTTTCCAAATAACCCTTTAATCTGACAAGATGAAAGAAGAACCTTCACAGCAAGTAAATTCATCTAGCTGACATTTTTGTTTTACCTAGGCATGTCTAAATCTGATTTTGACTTCACAGCATCATGCAACACAAGTGAGTAGGGATGGAGCACAAGTATGATCCAGCCCTGGCCAAGACTGTGAGTGAGCTAATACCATGTAAACTGTACATCTGAAGAGCAGATGCGGCACTATCTAGACTCACAAATAAAAAATTAGTTTTTGTTTTTTTCAGAATCCATTTTTGGAGCTGTCAAAAGGCATGATTTTCTCAATCTAAATAGCCTTTTCCAAAACATTAACAAAACTAAGGATTCCTTGTAGCCTTGGTTTTCATACAGTTGTCAAATTATTTTGGAAATAAAGGAGAACAGTGTATCGTGTTTCACCATAATGAAGTGTGTGTTGCTACCGGGAAGAAACTTGAGAGTGGTATAATTACAACCTAACACATTTCTTCCCTGATTTTACATAATTTTCATTAGTGATAGTCTTCCTAAGAATTGTTTAAATATAGAAAAAAGCCCAAAACTGTAAGAGCTCTGAGTAGCAATAAAACTGGAATACTCTCCACTTTTATGTCTCTGTGAAGTATATCTGGCTGAACTGGACATAAGGAGTTTTTAAACTAGAGATTAAAGCATCTCTGAGAATCTCATCTGGTGCGGGCAAAAAACTGAAGGAATGCAAAGACCTCTCGATATTTATACATCCAAAAATATGTGAATAAATATGAGAGAATAAATATTTTATAACTTTCTTTTACTTGTCTTTTTTTTTTGTGCTTGACAAGTGTGACATGTAATAACTAAATTGAGCTGAGTTTTACCACGAGAGGGCAGGAATGCTCATCAAACAGGTTTGCCACTAGCTGTTTCACCACTTCTCTGCCAGGAGGGTGACCCAATGTGCTTTCTCTTTGTTGGTATTTAGTATCTGAGCGTGCACCCCAAGCACTTAACAACACGACAAAATGCTTTGACCCCACAGACTGACCTGTCATTAGCACGGCTGATTAATCCCCCGGCATGGTGGTGGGGCTCAGGGGCATGGCTGAACTGCAGCTGTGCAAGGCTCAGAGCAAAACTGGAACTCCTCACTCTGGGCTGGCAGAGGGAAACAGCTGCACCAGGGCATCCACCAGGCTTGCCAAGGCAGGCTGAATGGTAGGTTGAGGTGAATCAATGCCTTTCCTCCTTGTAGTGTGCAACAGGAACAAGAAGGAAGATCTTTAGAGACATTATTATTATTATTATTATTATTATTATTATTATTATTATTATTATTAACAACAATAATAATAATAATAAATATTGGCAGCACTGGCTTAGTCATGAA
Source organism: Agelaius tricolor (assembly GCF_023055355.1). Classification (NCBI taxonomy): domain Eukaryota; kingdom Metazoa; phylum Chordata; class Aves; order Passeriformes; family Icteridae; genus Agelaius; species Agelaius tricolor. Next base: position 38,819,209 of record NW_027269263.1, read on the forward strand.
CATTATTTAAGCTTTTCCGTAAGGTAGACTAATTTTGATTGGACTGTAACTGTAGCCAGATCTGAACAGTAGAACACTGTACTGGACAGGATACTGTAGAAAAGTTCCAGACTATTATTAAAGTGAAACAGATTTGTGTGGAAAGTCCTGGGTAACTCATAAACAATTTATAAACTGAAGCATTTAGCATAGCTTGATTAAAGGCTTAAATTCTTGTAACTGTTTGCCAACAAAATACAGTGTTTCACTGTTTCCAAAAACATGTTTTGGAAAAAAAACCTACTGTGAGGCCACTCAGAGTTGTAAGATTTTAATCAGCTGAAATTAAGCTCAGTAATTTACATGGAAATATCCTCTCTTTTCCTTGTTTTGCTGTCATGCTAAGTAGTTTCCTCTTTCAAATGGCAAAATTTTTCACCATGAAGCAAATAGTTGTGGAGTTGTGACAGTGACTGGATAAACAATATTCAATAGGAACAAAGATAAATAAATGAAAATGTAACCTTACTCTAGTCATAGCAATAGCCTTACTCAAATAATAAGAAAAAAAGATTTATAGAAGCTATTTTCCATTACTTATGGCAATTGAATTATGTTTTCACCAAGTTACCATACCCTCCTCCAGAAAAAGAGTGTTCAACAAAATTATCAGTTGCTTAAAGATTCTTTGTTACTTCGGTCATTGGGTTAAAGAGGGTTTTCCTCAGCCTTAAAACAGAAAAGGGCATTGCCTTCCTATTGTGTGGCTTGGCTCTCTCCTATAAGCAGCTCTTGATTTACACTTAGAGGTTTGTATACCTGTTAGGAGCTCTATATCCTCAGTGTCATTTTACAAATCCCTGCTCCCAGAGGTTTTCAGGAGTCATGCTGCTACTGGGGCCAGTAGGTAGAAAAGTAGGAAACACTAAAAGATCTCCTCATTTGATGATTTGGGATTTATTTCTTTGGGCTTTTAAATAACCAAAAATCTAACTGTGTGTCTCTTTTCAAAGGTCTGGCAACATGCAAGAGTGTTTCAGCCCAGACTAAGCAACAGAATGCCACCTGGATTTTTGCTGAAAAAGGAAAGGGTGTAACTGGATAGCAAGCAATATTATGGAAATAGGAAAATGGCATAAGGCTAAAAAAAACCTATTTTGTTCATTTTTAAGATTAACAGTCAATCCAGGTGAGAACTTCTCCAGAAGCTATGCAATCCCTGTGCAGATGGACCATCCCATAACTTTTTCTAGTCAGAAACTATGAAGAATGTTCTTGAAGATGTCCAGTATTCATCTGCAAGAGAATATTACCTCTGACCTTTTAGAGGAATGACGCACAGAGTGTCTTGCCCAGTGCTTCATAAATGGAGAGCCTGTGTCATGCTTTGGTTAAACAACAGAAGGAATTACTTTACTTTACTTTCCTTTCTATTGTATTTGCTATAACATAAGAATGTAACAGGTGGAGAGCCCAGGTCTGTGTGAATCTTATGGTTTCACTGCTTTAGTTCTTACTAAGGATATATAGCAAAGAAACGGCAAAAGAAAATTTACGTTTTTGTTCTTTACTTTCTTTTTGTTTTGTTCCCAGGTTATACTGCAAAAGGAAATGAGAATAGGATGATATTTGTTCTGGCATTTCCTTTTCTGTTACCTTTGGAACAATGACATTTTGGACAAATTTATAAGCTTGTCTTTGAACCCTGTTTCACGTAATGAATCTACTCACCTGTACATCCTCTCTGGATGTAGAAATTTCTCTTTGATTTGTTGCTCAGTGTCTTTCCCATTAAGTGTGATTCTAAGGAGATCAAGTAGGATTTCAGTGGATGAAAACTCCAGCAGACAATCACCAGGCAATACCTTAGACAAGGAGCAGAGCCTACAAAATACTGTCATATCAGACAGGGCCACATATGGCAAAAGTTATTAAAATTTTCACTTGCTATTAGAGAGATTAGGTGTTTTAGAGAAATTTTTGTGACAGGAGTTCCTACTCAAAATTAGTGTCTACAGGAGCCTCACCCCTACACTCTTGCTAATCTTGTAGTGTGCAAAAGCACTCTGTGAGATTAAGAAAATTCAATATTTTCTATGAAGAGTGCTGATCCTATAAGAGAAATTAGACTTCCTAAAATTGTAGCTATTTAACAGAAAAAATAAAGTACAGGAAGTATCTGTAGAATGTTAAAGTCTAGCACTTTCAGGTGCTAGAAGTAGCTTAGATGCAGGCTTTTTATCTCACGTGGAAAGGTCTGGGCTAGTGCAGCTCATGGGGATACTTATCAAGTGGTAGATTTAGGAAGGCTTTTAAATCCACAGATGCAGAGATGTACATTAACTTCCTCTCAGCTTCCTAGCAAAGAAAAGCCTGAGCAAGCACCTCTGTTAGGAAGCTGCAACTCATGATCGTGATCCATTTAAAATAACTTGAGCTGAAACATCGTTGAGGAAGATGCTATTTAATCCTGCCCTCTGCTGTACAGGTGCTCAGGAGTGCCCAGAGCAGGGGAGGGAGCGCCCAGTCCAAAACATTTACAGCTTTTATCAACCTACAACAAAGTGTTTTGTTTTCCTTTTGGTTTCATTTTTTACTTTAATGCATGTAACTGTAGTTTTGAAAGAATTACCTTGTTCTAAAACTTGGATTTATTATTGAATTGATTCTTTAATAAACAAATGCATTTCTAAAAATATTAGCTTCTCACATCTAATCTCAGATTGAAGCTTTCAGATCAAAATGTTTAGCAATACATTAATTTCCTATATTATCTCACTGGTTTTCAATAATTTGCTTGCTTTTCTGAATCAAATTTGAGCTGATGTGTTTCAAAAACTTATGATCCACCATAATTTTCAGACCTTGTTTTTAAATAATTCAACTTTGCTGACAGGAAATTTTTTTCTTTTTGCATTATAGTGTACCTATCTACTCATCTAGAATTATGAGACCTTTTAATGACTTTGGACTCAATGGTTTTAAAGAGAATGCTATGTATCTAGAAATAAGCATTTGTGAATATACAGGTACAAAGTGGATGTTCTCTATTTACTTCCCTGGTATATTTTAAGAAAGAGATTTACAAGGTCTAGTTTTCTTTTACAAAAAGTGTGGAAATTTTTCCCTGTGATATCCTACACATTTTTCTGTCTGTAACTTCTATTTATTTTATTTTAATTTTTTATTGGATAGTTTGCATGGAATTTACAGTCCTTCATTCCCAACATCCATTTTAAGAGTCGAACTTCTCTTTCTCTTCGGACACCATGGCATGTTATGTGCCCATGAAATTACTGATGGGAAAAGGAGCTGGTACAAGTTGGATGGTGAGAGTGATCAGACAGAAGGGAACAGAAGTGTGATACAAGCAGACTCTTCAGCTTTGGAAACTATAAATTGTTAGACTGGGTCACATATCTCATAAACTGTAATGTGAGACTACATTTCTGTCTAGAAATCACCCCTCTGACAACACATAGACATGCAAATAATTCTAGATACTCTACATTGACTTTCCTGCCTTTAATTATTCAAGGAACTTCAGTTTTTCTCATTCTGATACATTTTTTTGAAATTGATTTTATTACAGCTCTCCACTTAGCAATCTGCTCCTCAAACTCTTTCTGTTTTGCCCTATTATGGTTTTAAATTTAAGTTGCTTCAAAAGGCTATTTTTAAAAAAATTAGTTCTAAAAGTTTTTTGCCTCTTCTGCTTGGCCATACTGGCTCTTTTTGGTTGATCCTTTTAGAGGCATGAGAACTGAACCAAAATTTCTAATGAGCTGGAGACTTGAACCAGTCTCCTTCTTGGTTGCACTTTAATCAGTGGAATATTTCCATGAAAAGAAATCATCATCTTCACATCACTAGGTAACAAAAACTACAAAACCATCAGAGAGTTTGATACAAAACAATGGTTAACTAATTGAAGTCCAGTGTTAATTTTTGTTTGCTTATTTCTTCCTTCCTAAAAAGTCACAGCATTTTTTGCACATTTCTACCTACAAGACTCGGTCTTTTGTTTGTTTCAGAACAAACTACATGAAATCTGTCTAAAAGCCACAAAGTCACTTGAAAGGTTTATAAAAGTTGTAAAGAGCATTTTAGGAACACAAATAATTTTGTGTAAAAAAATCCTTTTTATTATATTTAAGGGGATGTGTGTACATCCTTCAATAAAATTTTTAGAGAATTTCAGGAAACACTATTTTTGTATAACATACAAAAATATTTAATGAGATCTGAGTACTGCCTTTTCCAGTTATCCCAGACTAACCAGTTTCTGAGAATGGAAACTGCAAGAGTTGCTCTTTCTCCCCAGCTGTTTGGGTTTCTTTTTCTGACGGGTTTCTAGTTTAGGACCACACACAGGATTGTGAAGAGGTCAGCATGATGGAGATTGTAGTATTTCCAGGATGGAATGCCAGACATTTAATAAAGACATGTTAAAAAAATTTGAACTATGTTTTACAGATTAGCAATAAAAAATACCTTTTTTTTTCATAAAAACTCAAGTTCCTCAGTGCTTTATTGGAAATACCTGAGCTTTTCACTACTTTTAAAATCTTCTCAGTTTTAAAAGCAAGTCATATATTTCAGCATATGTAATGTAAAATGTGTGCCAAATGTTTTCAGAATGAGTCATGGCAACATTAAAGAGACTACATCCAGAAATATGATCTGGAAACAATTCTCTTCAAATGATGTCTGTTCCCGAAAGAATAACCTCCATATACACCCTGTTTTTCCTACTGAGAACCTCACATACACAGAGCTATGGATTCTGTAGTTTAGCCTTATTTTCTCTGCCTGTATAGTAAGTCTACAGGTCAGACTGTTTAATCAAGCAATGAAATTAATCTAGTTATGAGTGAAGTCTGAAGCATTTTTTTTCATTTGAACATGCAGTTTGGAAAGGAGGAATATCCAAGTTTTTCTCAGCTTCTGTGATAATATTCAGCTTCAGACCACATGAAATATTCAAGTGCTATTATCTCACTTAACAGATACTTGGGACTGTAGATATTTGCAAATCCCTTTCCAAACAGGCAGTCACAGAAACACAGCTATCATGAGGCCTGGGTCAAGAAAGGTGATGATATTTTTAAGTGAGACTTGGAATTTAAGAACCTAAAACTGAGTTCTTGAAAGCTCCTGCTTAATCTTTGGAGGTGCCCAGACTCTATCAGCACCTCATTTCTCATTCCTGCGTTTCCTCAGATGCCTGAATTTTAGGTCTGCAAAGCCTAAAGAGTAAATCACTGTTGACATGACTGACAACAGCTTGGCTTCTGTCTCATTTTAAGTCTCATCAACAGCAGCAAGCTTGGTTCCCCTGTTCATTTCCACTGTGTACCTCAACTTCAAAGGCATTCTCTCAGCAAACTCGCCAGCATTAAAGGGGGAATGCAGGAGAGAGGTTAGGCTTGTAGCTGAGTAGAACAAGAAGCTTTTAATGAGACACTAAACCCTCTTTGGCTGTGGGCCTACACAGTTCACCATCAGCACTGCAGGATCTGTGATAATGCAAGAAGCTGACTCCTATTTTCTTCCCCTTGGGTAAATTCTCTAATCACATAACTATGATTGCAGTTGCCTACAGGCTTGTCTTTTGAGTGAAAGGCTGTAGAGAGCTGGGAAGAAATATTACGTCCATTTTTCAGTACTGAACTGGAAGAATGAATGAAAGAATCAGCAAAGAATAACAGAATTCACAGATAAAAAATACAGTAGAGAGGTTTATGTGACAAGGAAATTCAGAGATTACGAAAAACTTCATGGTAGAAACTATGTGGAAGAACTGAAGGCTGTGGAAGTCTCTGTAAGGTGCTTCTGTGTTTTTGAGAATGGCAGGAATATTGCAGATTCTGAGCTGAATACCCAAGTTTAACTCCTGCACTCTTTATCTTCTGAATAAAAAAACAGTGGCTTCTTCCTGCTGTGTGCTATGTTAAACATTTTGGAAATTTATGGATAAATATGAAGTTTACAATCTATGTATTAATTTCTTTTCTTAAATTTTTCTTACAGACCTAAAATCAAAAATCAAAATCAAAATTGGGCTACAAAGGTCAGGACCAATACATTAATTAAATTTATATATTGAATAAAAAATTGATTGATTGATTGATTGATTGACTGATTTCTCTGAAGGCATTTAAAACCAGACAATCATTCTCAAGAGTTTTAATGAAGCCAGAAAGTGTGTTTCTAAACAAATGTGGCACCACATGGCTGCAGGAGACTGCAATACCTTAATACACTTGAGCAATGCTCATGTTATCTTACTAAACTGACCAAAAGAAAAAAGACTGTGAAGTCCTAACATTGGACCCCCTGCTCCATACACAGTCCTGTGCAGTAACAAGAGCTATTTGGAGGGGGAACCATTTGATGCTGTACCTTTGTCTCACAAGCTGTGCAAGTCTTTGGCATGGGAGGAGGTTTTGCTGAGTGTTGAGGAAGAGCAAAGAGGCTCAGAAGCTCAACAATGCAGTACCTGTGCAGACAAAAGGCCTCCTGAGGAGACACATCTGGAGAATCAGTAGAAACCTCAACAGATTCCAAGGCTTTTTTAATGTCTCTCCATCACAAAGCCAAAAGATGCCCTGAGGCAAACATGATGCCTTAAGTTTTAGCTTTCATATTTTCCAGATTCTGCACTGCATTAGTATACAACTCTGAATTTCATACAAAGTGTTAGCAAGTTCTCTTCACAGTTTAGTTTGACAAAACAATTCTTTTCCAGCCTGAGAACCAAGGACACTGTTGCCCCTTTGGGCCCAAAAAGTGTAAACAGTGAATTGAGGAGAGAAAACTGGGAGGATGGGACTTCATAACCTGAAGCTGTAATTGGGCAATTAACCCCAATACATAAATGGACCAAAACTTATAAAAGTGTGAAAAGGTGTGACCTGTCATCCATCTTGGGTGTAGCAACGGCCAGGCTCTTGTACTGCCCAGGGTGTGTCCTTTAAAGGCTTTTCAATAATTACCTACTTTATTCCTTTAACATTGTCTAGCTGCTGTTCCAGGTAGCACCTCAAAGCATCAAACTTAGAGTCAGGAAGAAAAAAATAAAATTTATAAAAGGAAAAGTTTAGTCCAGGGAAGCTGCATCATGCTTTGGCAGACATGCTCACCTCAGTGCCCACATTTTTTGAGGGATATACTCTGGTTTTGCTCTGCACCAGGAACATCTGGAAAAGAGCCACCTCCTTTTGACCTGTCGTGCATGCTGTGACTGTGGTTCTCTGGTCACTAGCACAACAAAAAGTCCCAGCAAAAGCCCCCTGGTTTCCTTTGTGTTCCTGCTGGAATATATCACACAAGCACATATACATATGCACACAGTTTCACAGAATCTGTCAGAAAAATCTACTTAAAAGATCATAATTACCATTAATTATCTCTTCCTGCTCATCTAAAAACTGTAGAAAAATCACATCCTCTGTACCCACACATATAAACTATTTAAATGGCTTAGAACCAGTTTGTTCTGGTTCTGTGTGTAAGATGTGTGCTGCTCTTGCAATACTGGTAAGTTATCTGATGTTGTGTTTTCCACTGTTAGGATGCTATAACGCTGGAGCTCTTATACTGATAAAATATTCTTCATCTCTAACAGCAACTTCTCTCAAGTGCCTCTTCCCCCTTCTCCCCAGTGAAATCCAGATTTGTTCCTTCTCCAATGAATTTACTTGAGAGCAGTTAACATTTCCAGTAATGTAAATCCCAAATAACATATTTTTCTCACAACCCCAAGGTAAGCACTTCCCAAAAGCAGTTGGGGAAATGCATTTTTAGGATATTCAGTATAAGTGAAAATCGATTACACTATAACTGTGCCTAAGCTGTGTGCTGTAGACTCCTGTTGCTTTGGCTAAGATGCAAAGCAAGCAGAGATGTGCCCACTCCTGACCAAAAGCTTTGTTGAGAAAAGCCCCAACACAGACATCTCTGCCTCAGCAAAGCTGCATTTTTACAGGGATAGCTCATTTACTGGGGGGATGGTGGGACTTTATAAATTCCATATTTGCCTTCAGCATTGCATATTGCATTGCATACAGAGATGCTTCAGTAAACAAATTATGAACACTGTGCTGAAATATTTTTAGAGAGAGCTTGTGTTAGAAGGCTTGCTGTGCTCAGTCACACTGGCCTACTTAGAGGAGCACAGCTCTGTAGTTCCTGTGTGCAGGTGCTGAAAGTTGTCACATCGATGCTTATGTGCACCAAAATCACGGAGGCGTGGATCTTCAAAAACACTTCAGAGCTCATCTCCTTCTTTAAGTGCCTCTGTTCAAGAGACAGTAATATTTTCAAAGTGATCAGCCAGCTGCAAGTGAAGCTGGCAGGTGCCAGTTTGCTGGGGGTAAGTTTGTGCAGGCCCAACCAAAGCAAGGCAACACTGCTCCTTGTTGTAAATCTCTTTGCCTGACACTGCATCTAATTTGCATCTCTTAGCAGCAGTATGATGTTAGCACACTCCCCTCTTCTCACACTCCAGTTCGTTATTTCTGCCCTTGAATTGCTCTTTAAAGTGTGCTGGCACAGCTGTGTGAGTACTGAACTGAACCTGGAAACAGGACAAACAAAAATTAATCTTTTCAGCAATCTTCCCTTCTTCTTTCTTCCTTTTCTTTGCTTTTCTCTTTCCTTTTTTCCTTTTCCTTTCATTTTTTGACCCTTCTTTCCTCCCCACTGTCTCCTTCTCTTCCTAAATTTATTTCCTTTTCTTCATTTACATAATTCCTTTCCCTTCTTTTGTAAGATCAGTTCATCAGTGTAGTTTTGTTTATAATCAAAACATTTTTAATTTACCACAGTGGTGCTAGGCTGTGATAAGAATGCTTATGCCAGTTTAAGAAACAGTTGTGCTGAACCATACTTAACAAAGTGAAACCAGTCATATCCTGTGTATATTACAATATTCACCTCCTGTAAATTCAAACATCAACTCCATATTTTAACAGCACTTATTCATTTGTCTGCAGTGACCTCTGCTGTAGTCCTTGAAAGGTTGATGCTTTTGAAAGCTTCAGCCTAGAATACTTTTAAAATTCTTACTCTTTAGCAGTTATCTTGGTATAGAAAAACAGCCTAGACATGCCCACATGGCTTTGGGCTCCACCCCCTTATGCTTACTAAAAAAAATAACCCTTGATTCATTTATTCAAACCAGGACAGCATTATAGAAATTACTGAGCAAACTGCTCAAAAACATTGAATAAATTTTTCTTACAAAGCTTCCAAGTGGTTGTGTACTTATAATATGTCCGTATAGCTGGTGACACTATTTGTTTTCCCCTGATGTGCATCTATAATCCATGTTTTAACACATTTTGATGTTAATGGCTGAAAAAGGCATGGTAAAATCTTCCTTCTTTACATTTTATTCTACATCTGTATTGAAATTTCTAGTATATATATATTTATACACATACACACACAAATATATATATATATATATATACACATACACACACATATATATTAGACAAAGGTAATTTGCACTTCCAAATCATTTAATTGGTATATTTAGTCAGTCTTTATCTCATTGTTGTGTACCTGAACATGTGGGCTTGTTCCTGAAATTGGAGATACTTTTCGCACTTTCCTTCTGTCACATCCATTTCACTTCTACTGATCCTGTAAATTCACACTCCAGAAGCTTACCAACATGTAGCTCATCTCTGATTTGATAATGATTGTACTGCTCAGGGATGCAGAGTCCTAATACTTTTTTGTTTAGACAAGAAAATTAATCTAATATCAAGTAGAATCACTACTGTCTATTGTTTTCCTTCTGAATACATATAGGCTTTCAAGTGGTGACAAAGACATGTATTGACTTCTGTTTCTACTAAGCTAATTTAAACCTTACTAAGGTCAAGATTTTAAGCATTGATTAATGCAATAACATTCAGCATGCAGTGTGCTCTTCAGCAACTAGAATGAGTTCAGAGAATTGCTTGAAATTGGTGATATAGATGCTCTCAATGAGTTGAATATTTCCAATTACCCTTTCATTTTGAAAATCATTCTACTGGTTTACTTTGGCTGCATAACTAGCTACATTGAACATAATTTTTTATTCAATCGAGTGATTTTTAATGTTTTCCCATCATAAAGAATGGAAATGCCACTGAATGTCTTTGTCAAGAGAAGCTGAATTGCAGTATCTTGCCTTTCTGGAAGAAATGCATCCTGTTTCTCTGATTTTTGGCCAGGTTGTCACAGAAATACCTTATCTCAGCTATTCCTTTCTTTTTTCACTTTTAGCACAGAATATAGAAAAGACTTCCTGACTTCAATTTTGAGGCATTCTACTTGATATTAAATACACTTAGATTTACACTACTGAATGTATCAGAACAAACTTCCCACATATCAGCATTTTATTCATCTTTGAGCAACTGGTTAAGTCTCAGCTAATACCAGCAGAACACCAGACAGCACCTGGATACTGATTTTATATCAATGTGCCGTGACAGGTCCACGGCACAGAAGTTGAACTTTCACCTGTGGTGTGTGACAAGTCCTTTTCAAATGAAACAAACAAACACCAGCTGGGTGATTCTTATCACAGTAGAAAACATTTTAGAGGAAAAATTAAGAAAGACTTCAAGTATAGTTATAACTTTTATAATTGCTGTGGTTAAATAAATTTACAACTAGTGATTTATGCCTCAGTAAATCACTTACTGATCCTTCTAAAGATCAAATTTACCCAAGAAAGACATCATTTGTGAAATCTGCATCCTGCAATTGTTTCCTGCTATTCAGATGGCTAAGAAGTCCAGGCTGACACAGAAATGCTTCTGACCTGGGATATATCTGTTTTGCAAGAAGAAATTTCTATTCTTACAACTGTTCCTTGAAGCTTCCTGAGATATTATTTAATATGTCTTGCAGCTTAATCTGATTTATTTGGGCTGAAATCCGTATAAACAACTACATTAGGTCAATACTTTTGAGAGACTTTTTTACTTAGGCATATAGAGACAAGACAAGGGATAATAATTTTCAACTGAAAGTTGGTAGGTTTAGATTGGATGTACAGAAGAAATTTTTTATGGTGAAGATGATAAGGAACAAGAACAAGTTGGCCAGAGAGGCCATGGATGCTTCATCCCTGGGAATGTTCAAGGCCAGGTTGGATGGGACTTTGAGCAACCTGGTCTGGTGGAAGGTGTCCCTGTCAAAGGCAGCTGGGTGAAACTTGATAATTTTTACAGTCCCTTCAAACCCAACCCATTCTATGATTCTACAATTCTATTTCATGGGGTGTACTTTGACATAGGGAAAAACGTTTAGCCAAATATCTGTAATTGCCTGGGATTTATTTTTTTATTTATATCAGTAAGAGAGTGATGTTTTATATTAAGCAGATAACTTACAGACACTTTTTTTTGCTTAAAAAACAAATCAACCTGATAGTTTAGTAAAATCCATAAATCAAAGAGATTGGTTTTGGTCTGTATGCTTAATTGCACCTTTTTTTTCCTCCCTCTTTCTTTTAGTTTGCTCTGAGTTCTGTTTTTGTGTTTTACTTTGAGTGTTAAATTTAAGCAGTAGTGAAAACTACACAGCGGTGGTTATGTTCCCCAGGTTTTGAATTTAAATATGCTCCATGATGATTTGTGTTAATATAATTCAAAATCATGTCTCTTCAGAAATAAGTTTTTGTTCAGATTAACTCAGCAGGCACATAAAGCAGTTTTTTAACCTTGTTGATACTTCAGATTTCTAATAAAAAAGCCAAATAAGTTTAAAATTTTATTTAAATCTTTGCTTGATTTTATCAAAATAAATATTTTTAGAACCTATAATCTTAGGAAAAATGAAAAAATTCACATTTCATGATCCTAGCAATAGGAAAAGTAGTCTCCAAAACATTTCTACTCAGAAGGATATCCTGAAGGCTTATATATTATCTTCCTCTCAAAAAGAGTAAGCTAAGTTCAGTCCAGGTTAAGACATTGCTCTTGTTTGCTCAGATGCAACCTACCGGGTATCAAAGTTCCATAAATGAGAGCAGGTTTTGGTCAGGGCTTTGTGATATCCTTTGTGGGTGGAATTTTTTTATTCAGACATGTTTATAGGGATTGGAGAACCAACATGAGTGCTTGACTTCAACGAAAGTGTGCTGTACAAATTCCAACTTTACTAGATCTTTATTAGATTTATCAAAGCAATAGTGTAAATGATTTTGACTAAAAAATTGACTAGTTTTAGATCCCATATTAGTAGTACAGCTGAGTGAAACTCTCTTTTCAAAATTATCTCTTTGTCAGGCGAAAGAAGAAAAAAGAAGATTTTGAGGGACTAGAAATTATACTGAATTGGTGGAAAATAGTGATTGTCAAAACAACAGTTTAATTTTGAAATAATACTTCAGCACTGCAGAAATATCTTGATTTGAGCAAGATATTTTATAAGAGTAAAGGAAATAGATTCACAACACTGCTGCAGGTCCTATACCACAGAGGGCAGTGATTACAATAACCACCTAGGAGGTGGGAGATCAGCACTCAGATTCATCTGAAATAGAGGTTGATTCCAGAACATGGATTTAAAAGAATGCTTTTTATCTCCCCTGTGTGTTTTAAATAGCAAGCAAATGCAGTACTTGATGCAGAGTAGGAGAGCATCAATAAAAAGCAAATGATCTCAGAATACCAGCACTCAGAATATTGGTAGGGCCATTGGCTTGGGAATTTGGTTTTTAAATTTCACATTAAATGTAAAGACAGAATGCCCACATACCAGCTAAGTATGCCAACCAGTCCTTTTGTCATAAGTGTTACCAGGGAGGAAAAAAGGTCAGGCTACCAGATGCCTGATCTTCCATCACCATCCCAACTTCCATCTCTGCACTGCTCCTTTACAGTTGCCAATCACACACTCCTCAATAGTTTATGGTGCTCCAGCTTCTCACTCACTCCTCTACCATTAAAAAGTACCAAAATTGGAAAAGGGAACAGGATTATAGGTGTGTCAGGATGTATTTCTGCTCTTCTGTTACTGACATGAGCATATCTATATCATGCATCTTGGCATAAGGGTGCGGCACCAACACGTAATTCAGTGCAGAGCCACCACCCATGCAGAAAGGAAGGAAGAAAGGCTCTCTTCTGCATGCCTTCATGTTTGTTTTCATGGAATCATGGAATGGTTTGGGTTGGAACTGACCTTAAAGACAGTTCTTCTCCCCTTCCTTCCCTTCTAAATTGTCCTGCGCTGTACTTTCAACTTTGGTTCATAATTTAAGATTATAATACTGTAGACTCATAAACTATTGATAAACAAAGCTTTATTCTTTACTTGGTGCACTCCTAGAACAAAGGTGTTCCACTTACATGAACACTCTCATGAGTACATTCCATAAACATGGCCAATCAGAAATTGGGAAAGGGGCAGGCTAAGAAGTGAAGCAGGACAGGTGAAGTATTTTAGTTCTACAAAAACATGAAATAACCTCATAGTTGCACTTCAACTTCATTGCTGTAGCATGGTGGAAAGGAAAGGAGAGGGAGTATTTAGAAGGTTCCTCTTGCCTGTGCATACAGTTTATAAATAGGTGTGCTACAGATACACATGTAAAAAAGAAAAGTTCTAATCCATTAACTCAGATACACAAGGGTTGTAATGTAGTACCACAAGGATCCTATATCTTTTCCAAAGCCATATTTTTTAGACTGATGTCTCTATTCCCTTGCACAGCACATGTGCTCACTGTGTGCCTTAGACACTAAACCTTATCACCTTAAGGATATATGAAACACTTCCTCAGTGTCTAAGCAGAAGGGGACTTCATTTTCAGTAGGAGGAAACAGCGTTCTTTCCAGACAAGTCACTGAATGACTTCATTCATGCATGTAATTCATCTGACTCAGCCTAGATAGCCATGTCTGTGTTCATTGCTCTATTGCCTTCTACAGTCAAAGGGCATAAACTGATACTGAATCAGTATTCTGGTGTGGGCTCTTCAACCCCAGATCCTTATGTCAATTGAGATTTAAGAATTTTTATCTTTACTAAAAATACATGTCTGAACCACTCAGACCAATTTAAGATTACAGGTAGAAGGCTGTTACTGTAATCAAACCATCAGATTAAAACCAAGCTCCTTGGAGTGGTGTATTTGTACAGTGTTAGTCTGTGGCCACTTAGATTGCTACATTTTTGGTGTGTAGATTCTCCTCGAATCTCACCATCTGTTAGGCTGTAAAGCTATTTGCTCTTCAAGCAAATTAGACACTTGAGAGGATTTACACTATAAAAAGAATTTTTTTTTTTCCCAATAAAAGTCATGTCTTCCTAATAGTGATGAAAACCAAATAGGGGTATATTTATCACCAAGGGCTAACAGTTGGAAAAAAACCCTCTCACTCTTTATTTGTTTTATAATTTCTCTCAAGGCAAAGCAACTTCAATATCTCTGTAAAGGCCTTTCTCTGTCATATATACCCACAGGATCTTCGTTTCATCTTCATGGCTCCTCTTGTGGCTTTACTCATATATCTGATGCCTCTTTTCCAAGTACTTACAAACTACCAATAAAAATTTGGATTATGAATTATCTCACCTCTTGATAAGTATCTCTGTTTTGGGTGGAGGCTGTTCTTGTTTCAGTCACCAGATTCCATAAAGTAATGAATGTATACCTTGTGTAAACTGAGAGCTGATGGCTATGCTCAATAATTCCAATAGATGTTCAAACCATAAGAAAACAAATATATGTGTTGAATAATGGGGAAACATTTTTAGTAGGAAGCATGTGAATACATGTGAATTCCTCTACTTTAACTGTTTAATATTGTAGAAATTAAGGCATTTAAGCAACAGTTCCAGTAAGTCACCTGTGAAAACTATAAGGTTGAATTCTGGCTACGTAGCGAATCCAGTTAAATAGAAAATGAGTCTGGTCTGTTGGTGATGAAAGCTTCCTGAATATTGGGCTGTGTTAGCAAAATCATAGCCAGCAAACTGGGGGAAGTGATTACTTCTCTCCATCCAGCATTCATGATGCCACAACTGGAATATTGTTCCCTCTGTACAACAGAGAACAAAGACCTGGAGAAAACCCATCACAGGGGCACCAAAATGATGGAAGGGGGAAATTCATATCATGTCAGGAAAGGATGAAAATTCTGGGTTTGTTCAGCTTGGAGAAAAGGCTAATGAAGGATCAGTTTTAGTCTTCACCTATGAAAAAGGGGCTATGTAGACAATGAAGGTGAATTTTTAGTAGAGGTATACAGTGAAAGAGGGGATATAGTGGTCACAAGCTGCAGCAAGGGAAACTAAATCTAACTGCAAAGAGCAGTGACTGTGAGGGTAGCCAAGCACAGGGATAGGTGCCCAGGGAAGCAGTAGAAGACCCAGTCTTGGAAATAACTCAATACTTGACCAGGCAAGGCCCTGAGAAATCTTACCTTACCTTGAAGTTACCCCTGCTTTGAGTAGAGGTCTAAATTAGACAATCATCTTTGGTGACTTCTGGTCTGTATTACCCAGTGGTTCAAAGCAAAATGCTTGTCAAAAATGAGGAAATCTATAGAGAGAAAAGAAAACGTAGTTTTAAGCAGGAGGAAGCACAGCACTAATACATGAAAAAAAAATAAATAAAGTTGGCATTTTGACAATATTGTTTTTTTCTTTGTTCCTGTCCTTCATTAAGCATATGACACGGTTTAGACCTAGCTGGAAACTAAGCACCACACAGCCACTCACTCAACAACCCTCTCTCCTCCCAACCCCTAGTTAAATGGGGAAGGAAATCAAAGTAAAACTTGTATGCTAAGAAGAGTTTATTAATTGAAAATAAAATAAAATAAAATACAATAATAATGTTAAAATATAATGACAATAAAAATGAAAAAACAAGTGATCCCCACTGCAACTGCTCACTACCCACTAACCAATGCCAAAACCCCCTTCCCAAGTCCAGATCAGGTAACTCCTCCCAGTTTATATACTGGGCATGGCATTCTATGGTGTGGAATATCCCTTTGGTCAGTTCCCTTTGGGTCACCTGCCCCAGCTATGCTCACTCCCAGTCTCCTTTGTGCACCTCCTCACTGGCAGAGCATGAGACAAGAAAAAAAGTTGTTGAATTAGGATAAACATGACTTAACAAAAAATCAAAACTAAAATTTACCAACACCATCCTCACTCCAAATCCAAAAGCACAGCACTGTAACAGCTACTGAGAAGAAATTAACTCTACAATAGCTGAAACCAGGACAGGTCATCCCAAAGATTGCAATCTATGTATTAGCCATGTTTTAAGCCCTACTGACAGTAATAAAAGTACTACAGTTTTATCACTGCATAAATAAGCTTTTCAACAAAGAATGAGAAAAATCCCTCTCATCAAAGCAGTGTGAGAATCCAATAGGCACCCTCAAAATTTGAGATCAACAAATTATGAAGATTTCCAAGACAATTTATGCTAAAGACGTTCCATTTTCACTTAGTGGGAGTAATGGGAGTGAGGACAGTTGTTTTTTTTCTTAGTCGTCTTGCAAGGAGCTTACACTTGGTTTTTCATTGAACATTTACCTTTCTTTCTTTGATATCTGTTTTGCCTTTATTTTCTATGAAGCATGTTATTTGACTTTTAATTGATGTATCAAAAACATGCAAGGTTAGTGACATATTCAATTACTGTGAAATTATTATTATTTAATACAATATAAAGAGGCTCATGAATCCTTTATTTCCTTTTAATTATTTCTGATCCTCCCATTCCTTTATCAGCTTGAATCAGATTTATCAACTTCACTCTAGAAATGAACAAAGCAGCAGTACATCTTAGAGATTAATGTAATTAATAAAAATAAGTGATGTTAACATTTTTACCTAGTAAACCACAGTGGACCTTATTGAAGCCCCATCCTAACTAATATTTAACACAATATTTTGATAAATTTCAAAGCCTCTAGATGTTTAGAAGTATTATAGATCCAAAAAGACTAGGTTTCTGGAAATGACTAATCCTATTTTACCACTGAAAGGGGTAAATATTTGATGCATTTATTATTTAATCATAATTTTCCTTTGTTTCTTTCTTATTTATTGTTTCCCCAGATTATGTCAGCTACGTATACATATATTTACTGCCTTTTAGAGCATGACTTCCTAAAAATCATCTTACCTTTTTAGATATAAAATTTTCACTCTCCAGAAATCCAGAAGAGTAGGTGCTCCTGGGTAGTGATGCCTGCAGCAGACTTTCTGAAGGTAACAGGGATGTGGTGGCTGTGAGCCATGCTGCAGCAGGGTCAGTCAGCTGGAACAGACCAGGCACTGAGCACCTCGAGGAGCAGATGAACTGACCTTGCAGCTTTTATCACCAAAGAACTTTGAGATTAGTGGCAAAAGTTGCACATCTTTTGTAAAGTCCACGAGGTTTTAAAAAACCACTGTAAAAAGCCTCTCACTGAAAATGAGAGGCTTTTTAAAAGTGTGGTGAAAATTCTGAAACTCAGTAAGCTGCCCTGGGTACAATAGAAATCCAACCTGAGAGACTGCTATATTTTTTTTTTTTTTTTTGTGAATGTAGAGTGCTTTCTAAGAGATAATTGATTGATTTAAAAATTAAATAAAACACATTGTCAAACTTCAGTTGACTCACCTCTTTGAAGAGTTAAACTTCACACAGTTCCCCTGCTCTCTCTATGGCAGGGGTAACAAAAGAAGGACTTGCTGCTTCAATTGGAGTTACTCAGATAGAAAGATCTGAGAAAAGAAGTCAACAGGGAGCCTTCCACAGGAACCATCTCATGCTATCCTGTCCTGCCTGCAGACTGTGAATGTCAAAAAATTGGTTTTGGCTGGATACTGTTTAAACACTGAAGCAGGCAGAGAGAAATATTTGGATTTCTTAAGCTAAAACTTTCTTATGCTTTGCAATTTGTAAACACCATAATTTCTGCTAATTACAACTTTTTTTTCCCTAGATCATCCACATTTCATTATGTCTTCTACATGCTGTTTTTTGGCAGCTAGATACTTACTAAGATTACAGGGTATGAGAAAGCAGGGTTGTTTACCTCCTGAATGAACCTTTTCTAGGACACAGGTGCTTTCTTTGAAAACTTTTAAATCTTTTTCTGGGGAGATGAGATACTGTCCATGTTATGGAGTTTGGGTTTAGAAATAAATAATTGCTGAATGTGTTCTTATGAATAGATATTTTTACTATTTGGACAGTCAAGATAATGAAGGGGAAATATTAAATAGACCAAAAGCATGGTTAAAACACGCACCCATGAACCCAAAGGAGTACAGCCTTTTCCTTTTCTGACAAAGAAGTGATGTTAAAATACTGCTCACAGTAAGTATTTGTTATATTCTTGTTGATGTCACCCCTTCAGTCCAAGGTTTATTGCTCTACCCCAAAATAAGAACCATATTGTGGTTGCAACTGTCAAGCTTTTGAATATCATTGCCACTGTCATTTTGCAGTGCATATAGAATAGGCTTGCAAATTCTCTGAGACACAAATCAGCTTTGGTTATCTTTCTGTCTTTCACATAAATTAATTAACTGTGATAATCACAGATTTTTTTAAACAGCTTTTTTTTTACACTTCTAATTGCAGAAGCAAAAACTGAGATGTTTACTAATAAAGCCCTATAACTGGCAATTATGTAAATTTTATGGTTTTTAAATTATCATCCACCTGCAACATGCCCCGTTGCTGGTGGAGGTAGGTTGCTCCTAAACTTTAAAAAAATCTATATACATTATTTATGCTTTGGAGATCTGGCTTCTGGCTTCAAAGGTTGCAAAACACAGCATGAGAGAAAATAATGCATCAGCAGTGAGAAATAAAAGAGCTCTGACCCTTGCTATCTCTGTAAAGACAGCAAACATTCAGGAATAATATCTTGTACTGATCTTGTCCAATTGCATCAGGACTTCCCCAAGAAGAACTTTATCTACTCTTACTACTACTACTACTATTATTACTATTATTTATTGCTGTTGTTGTTAGTAGTATTACTGTTATTGTTTTCTTTGCCTTTTCTTTTCACATCTATCCCTAGAGGAGCTTCCAACCTTATTGTATCAAGCATATGGCAGAATAGATTCCCTATAGCAAAACTGCAGACATCAGAGATTAAAAGCCCAGTAAAATCAGTGATCTTGGCTAATGCAGAAATCAGACTCAAGGATTTTTTTTTCTGTGCTATTCTGATCCATTTTATACAGTCTAGCTTTAAATTGTTATTGAGAATGAACTCTAGATATTAGATTTTCTAACTAATTCCCTGAGAAGTTCTATTAAAGATTTTTTCCTGACTTCTTTCTCCTGAACTTACCATAAATATCTAATTTCTTTATTTCAAGTATTTTAATTAAGAAGCATGCCTTTTCCAATGAAAATAGGAACTTGTAGCTATAAAATATATCTGTATTGTTAAACAAGAGAGTTCTGAAACTTCCCTTCCAGGGAATGTGTGTGTACATTTAAACAAATTAAATACATTTAAGTAGCATTTCATTGGTAGACAACCAGAACCACAGGCAATCTAAACACATTTCTGTATGACATTAAAATGTGTTCAAATACATTTAATGGGTAAACTGGGAAAAAATTTTAAAGTCAGTCAACTTGTTTACAATAATAAAAACTAAACTATAGAAGGAATTAAGATTTCATTGTGCAGCAGCCATACAGAAATGAGAGGAAAATAGTATCAAAATAACATAGAGTAGCATATTTTAAAAGAACATAATAAAAACACTTCTAAAAGATCTACCAAAATTGCTTGTAAAATTAAAAGTTGTGCTTTTTGCCCAGGACATTGAGAAAAGAGAGAAAATATTAAGATTATAAAAGACTGTACCAGATCTTTAAGACTGGCATCTCATCATCATCAGGAATTTCAGAAGCCATGAGAACCATCTCATCATCCTACCCAGCCAGTGACAATGCCTGCTGACTTCTTTGGTGAATACTTATCTGAGTAAGAACAAAATTCCACACTTTCTTCTGCAGAACAGTTCCACACTGAACCTGCTCTGGTACATACCTGCATATAAAAGGAAGTAAGAGAAGGGAAAGGAAAGGAAGGCAAGGCAAGGCAAGGCAAGGCAAGGCAAGGCAAGGCAAGGTGGAGCTCTGGGCTTTCTGCGTTGAAGCAGCTCTGTCAGTCTGGTGTATAACAGGCACCAGTGTGTCTGTAAGCACAGCTCTGGGTGACAGACCCTGGTTCTCATGAAAATTTAGTAACTGCTACAAGACATCGGCACATGAGAGAAAACAAAGTCAAAGCCATGTGCAAGGCACTGGACATGTCTGCTGTCTCAGTACAATTTCTCCTGTATTTCTGTGAAGCCATATGGCCAAAATCTGGTTTTCTGATCTACGGAGCTAATAATAATAATTACAAAATATTAAACTATTCCTAAAATATGGTGGGAGGTTTAGGGGTCTTTAGAGCAAAAAACTCATGGCAAATGGATGGGGTTCTAAACATCCTCCACTCTAGTCCTAATCCTGTATATCCACCTGAAAAAGTTTCAAAGAACATGTTATTCTTGTCCATATCTTAGATCAGAAAGTCTTTCATTTTGTCTTCTACTCATTCCTTTATTGATAATGAATCATAATTAGAAAAATTAACACCCACTGAGAAGTTATACTGAGCAGAATCTAAGCCACAGCTTTCCATTTCCCACTAAAAGGAAAATATTTTATCAGTCCTCACAGATTTCTTGTCTTTTTAAACTGAAATAAATCAGCTCTCTGTTCCTTTAATAATTTTGTTTTCTTTCAGCACATTGCTTCATCTTTTAATGGCAAAAATTCTTGAGTAATTTTAGTAGATAGATCTACCAGTGAATCCACTTTTGGTTTAATGTAGTAATTTATTTGATTAGGCTTTTTGTAAATGTCATTTATCTTATTGGAAGCTAACTTGCAAATCATCTGTTTAAACAATTCTCAACTCATTATTTATCAGTAATCTACTCAGAAAAATTTTAAGCTGGTTTTTCTGTTACTGATGTCCTATGTTATATGACATTGCTACTCAATGTTGATTTTTAATTTGCATACAGAAAATCCTTTTCTTTTTGAAAAAGAAAAAGTAATTCAGACCAATTTCAATTTTCACGAAATGTATTTTCTTCATTAAATGAATTGCTACTACAGTCATGAAATTATTTTTTACAAACAACCATAATATCCAATTTAGCTAAGAAAGTTACAAGCAATGCGAAATCACAGTGTGATTAGGAAATTAAAATTTTATTTATTACTGACATTATTTATTCTCTTAAAGTGAGTTTGTTGACATAAGCTCATAAGAAAACATCATTCATGAGACTTACACAAGCAACTCTCTTGTAAAGTCATTTACAAGATTCTCTTCATTGTAAAGTCAGGGCTCCTCCTTTTTCCATTGTAATTTTCAGAGGTGAGTGTTCTCGCTTGCAGTTCCTTGCAGTTCCTGTTGGCATTACCTGCTCCTACTGTTATTATCTAGTTGCAATACTGCTGCAATACTGCTGTTATTATCTAGTTGCAATACTGCTGATCCTTACGCTTCCTGCAGAGAGAGAATTGAAGATGGGGAAATCAAAGTCTTATAAAACAATAAAGTCAGGCAGCATCAAATAAACAACCTGTTTCCACAGCAGGAGGACAGTTTATTTTAGTGGTTTTCAGAGATAAGAGTGAGTTTTAGTGACAGACTGTACTTGTAGTACAAGAAGGTAAAAGAAAAGTAACAGAAACTCAAAGGTTGCTCCAAAGAGTTTTCAAGAATAAATAAGTGCAATATTGTTCTACTACACATAAATAGAAGGTAAGGAATTGCAGAAACAGAAGACAGGTGTATCTCATGGATATTCTGCATTTGTGTGGTGGTGGTGTTTTCCCAGCCCAATAACCAGTAAAATGTGATGGCAAAGATTCAGCGTACTTCACTTCATCTCCTTTGATAAGCCCCATTTCAGTTATACAGGAAAGAACAGGTAGAAAAATTCAAACTATTCTTTTTAACTTGGGAGTAACTCAATTAGGTAAAAAGGTTCTAATCTAACTAAGTCGAAATCATATTACAACTTTTAAATTACTTTTAACTGTGTAAAACCTTTATAAACCTGCATGTGTCTAGCTGTCTTTCTAATTCTCAACCTCAATTACTGCATTATTGTGAAAGTACCTTAGCAGCAGGCTACAGTGCTCTATGCTAAACACAGGTCCTCAGCTGAGGTCACACAACATATATAGGATTTAACATGCCTACTTTGATGGCACTAAAAAATTCCTGTGAATTTATTCCTTTCAAGATTGTTGTCTAAAAGAGAGAAAGCAATAATGATTATGTAGTTGTAAATGATGGGTTATGTGTCACTCCAAGTGCAGCTAGAATATAAAAGGGCAGGAGCAGTCTTAGCAGAAATTAGTTCAGGCTATTGCAGGTTTGGATGGTTCATAGAGTTCAGTACTGTAAATCTTGCCCAATTTCCTGTCTGTCTATTTCAAGAAGGGTCTACAAATCTCTGCTTGCTCTAAATAGCAGTGAGGCAAGCCATTTCTTAGAATATAAACAGGGAAAATACATCTAGAAAAAAATGCAAACATGTCATATACAGGCCACATATTTGAAACTATTTATTGGTCTTGAGGATCTTCTAGAATGTTTTTTCTTTTTTCCTGATGAAACCAGTAGCAAATCTCATTGTGGAACTATTAAAATCTAGAAGGACAACATAGGGGAAAAAATGTCTGAGATTCCTGCACTGTGAACAAGAAAAATAGATGGGTCTAAATGGGGTGGTTTATCAACTGATATATTTTTTCCATCTTCAGGTTCCACAATCTTGTCTAAAGAAAAGCAACACAATTTTTGCCAATGAGAAAATTATAGAAGTGGAAGCCACAGTGTAAAGGGCCTGTACCAGGCATAGAGCATGATTTGTGACACCAAGTCATTCAGCTAATCAGTAAAGGAAATCAGTGTCTCCTTGTAAAAATGTGAGACTATGAATAAATTTCAATGCAAAATGCAAATTTTGCAATTCAAACAAAATTGCAGGAGTAACAAATGATAGGTAAAAATGGTACCTGGAAATCATACTCATCACTCCTTCATTATTCTCAAACAATTTTCATTTAAACCTCTTCTTCTACCTCTGTGTGTAGCATTCTGTCGTCAAGCAGATTAGAGTGAGACTTCTGGAATTTTTAAAGGATGTTTTAAGATGGTGCTCAAAAGTGATGCTGTTAGTGTCCTCATTCCCATAATTTAAGGATGGCATATTTTGATTTCTTCCTTATGCTTGCCATACCAATAATATATAATAAATCTGGATATAAAAACAGAGAAACTGATTTTTGGTGTTAGAAGCTTAAGAATATAATGTAGTTTATATTATTTTGCAAAAGGTGTTTAAAAAGGAAAAAAAAACTGGCTTTTAACTGTGAAAATATGCTTTTCCTGAAGGTGCATATTTACATATTCATGAGAATCTCTTATCTACAGCTCTGTGTTCTTGTTCAGCCTTCTTATTGGTCAGAAAAGGTCAAAAATTTGTGATCAAAAATTCAGCTACACATTGTCTACATCTGGCGCTTGGAATTTTTCAAGGTTGGATGGGCCTTTAAGCAGCCTGGTCTAGTGAAAAATGTCCTTGCTCACAGCAGAAGCATTGGAAGTAGATGATCTTTAAGGTCCCTTCCAACACATTATTCTATTATTCCAATAATTCAATGTCTTATATGAGTTACAGTTAAATTGTAGACATTCATATATAATTGTACAAAATATTGTATTGTATATGCATGCAATATTATTAAATATCAAATAACCAAAGTTATGTGTTCTAACTCCCTTCCTATAGATAATACTCAAATATGGTAATTACAATATGTCTCCCTGGGGTCCATAGATTGGATAACCTTAAGTGTCTTTGGAAACCTAAAAGATTCTATGATTCTAAGGCAAGTAATGTGATATAAACAATTGTGTACCAGAGCCTTGGGAAAAGCAGCTCCCCTGCCCACTGGCATGGCAGTGAAAGAGCTGGGATAGTAATTCTCAGCAATCTTTGGGGTTCAGACATATTATATGGCAGATCACTACAAGCAAAGAGAGCATTCTTGGCAGGTGCTGCTGCACGGGCTGGTGCTGCATTGCAATGTTTCACAACAAAATAGAATTGGTGGAATAGGTAGAAGAGCACTGTAAAGCACGCCGAGGTTTAGGGACTGGCTCTTTTCAAGAAATGGGAGACCCTGACGTTATGCAGCCACATTGAAACATTCTGAACTCGACTACCATAAAGACAAAAATATATAATTTGCTGAGATGAGATATGTTATAGAGAAAGCAAAGCAGCCAAAGATACAGGTGTGCCAAAAGGAAACAAACAAACCAGTTTCAATTAGCATTTAGATTAGGTGTCAAACTTTCTTTTGCCCTCTAGTAGCTCACCTCTTCAGCCTGCATGTAGCTCCTAACTGAGAACCTTGGGTGATCACAAGATCTTTACATTCTCATATAAAAACACTAGTGATTCTTTAGTTTTCTAAACCTTAGGCCTCTCTTTGGGATTTGTTTAAATGAAGGACTTTTTTCCTCTTCCCCACTGAGGTGTTTCTTAGGGTGTGACTTCAGGTTATGCTGAATCAGAGATGACTGGTGTCCATGAAAAAAATATGGAGCTTTCATCCTTTCTTACCCTGAGTTCCTCACATCGGACTCAGTATGTGTGCAGCCAGAAGAGGGCTGGCTCAACTGACTGATCTCAACACATGTAAACTGCACCTTTATTCAAACTGAAAGGAGTTATGACCTGCTTGCTACTCAGCCTGCAACTTGGAAAATGCCTATATAGCTGGTCATAGCCCTATTAAGACTCTAAGTATCTAAATGAATTAAAGAACATACTTACTGATCCCTAAAAAATGGCAATATTTCTTTTTCTCTTATTCTTCAGTCATTCATCTCTCCTGTGTTTCCAATGTGTGCTGCCAAGGCATGCCAGAGCCAGTGCAATGCATTCACCAGACTGCTCTGTAAGACAGTTGAACTGACAGGTTGGCCAAGATTGATCTGAATTAAGCTAAAATTATTTTTTCTTTTGTGTTACTAAGGTTTTTTTCACTAGAGAAAGGTCCTAAGAATAAAGGTTCCATTGGTTTGAAACAAAGACTCACAGAGGCAGATACTGCTTTTTTATGAAAGATGTTGGGCATTGCTTCTTAACACTAACTACTGCTTTCTGATGTTTGAATCATAGAAGGTGCTTAAAAATGGCATAACAGAAACATTTAAACAGAATGCTTCAGGGTTTTTGAAATGTTTGTCATGTTGACCAAAATGGCTCTTGGAATTCAACCTCAATTCGCACATGGCTTTGTCCACTCACGGAGCTGTACCATGGAGAGGAGGAGGATTTTACATTTAAAAAATTTAAATTAGCTCTCCTCTTCTCCCAGAGCTCAACACTAGGTATTTTACAGGACTTTTGCAAAGAATATCTTTCGAAATGCATCTTCATGTCTGTGTCAGGTTAAAGGCAGGACTCCCAGCAATACAGCAAACACTCTCTGTCTATGGAAGGCTTAGTTCTTTGATAGCTCAAGAGGATAATATTAATATTGCCCTTGCCTGCAGTAATTTTAACCGAGATTATCCTGATTTTATTTTTGCATATCTTGTAATGTCAGCTAGTTTAGCTTTAGTAAAAAGATTTACTGCATAAATGTCAGATGAGCAAACAAAGACCGTATGAGTTCAATAGATTGCACTTCCAAATTCAGCAGTGGATCTGGGAATCTAGCAGCTGGCTAGCGTATAATATAAAGAATAGAGCATATGACAAGGGATAAGCAAGTCCACTGACGTGCACAGAAAGTGCAAAACCACTGCTTTGGTCCTCTTTTTAAAAAAATCTTTCTAATTTGACTCATATAAATTGAAAACATTGCTGAATATCTGAAAGTGTAAAGCTCTGCAAATGGTTGAAATGTTTTTGCTCACTAAAGCAAGTTTTATTCTAAATGCATAGACAAGTGCCTTGCTTGGTAGAGGCTTTAACACTTTGGCAGTTCTTTAGCTTTTCAGAGTCCTGCAAAAACATTAACACAGGGGTGTTCACTCCTGTGAAACAGGCAAATATTATTATCCTCCTTTTACACATGGGCAACTTGTGAGACAGAGCTGCGGCTTGCTCAGGCCTGAGACCACACAGCAAGCTGGTGGAAGTGCCAGCACTAGGATTCAAGCATTCCTGGATCCCAGCCTAGTGCACAATCCACTAGACAGCCTGTCTGCAGCCCTTTGCTATTGCTGCATGAAGCTACCCAGTTTTTGCTTTATGAATATATGACTGTGAAAAATTATGCTTTTTGCAAGTGTTTATGTGATTGCTTCAGGGCACAGTTTCCCTATTGCTGCTGGAAAATACAGATTACTTTAGCAAAAATGAGGGGGAAGGGAAGGAAACATGCTAGAATAAAATGACAAACCAACTGGTTTACAACCAGACATTAAAAAATTATATAAAAAGGTCCCAGTCAAAACTATTGTTTAGTTTTTCTGACACAAAAGAAACAGTGAGGAGATTATTTTATTGTTGACACCTATAAAGAAAAATTTTCATGTTTCACTACAAAATAATGAAATCATATTGACCCAACTCACACAGAAGTCGGGTTAAGGAAGCAATGATAACAAACAATTGTTTAGAACTGATGAGAAGCTTTGTGGCTGCCCCTGCAAAATGCAGCTGCAGCCTGAGGAGCAGGGACTAACCAGATCTTCAAGTGGGAGGGATGGAACTGCACAGCTGCTTTAAATCAACACTGCCTCGTCACTAGAAAGTACCTATACCCATCCTGCATCTACAGAAATAACAACATTTGTGCCTCCTTATCTTGCTGGATAAATTCATGTTCAGCAAAAATACTACACTGGTATGCACTCACTGCAGAAGGAAAGAAATGCAATGACAGGGAGTTTGGCTAATGTAATTTTTGGAAGTAACATTTGGCTACCAGAGATTGAAGGAGCGCTTCAATTAAGAAGCTGCTGGAACTTCAACTATAGGAAGTCATTCTTGCTGTCCAGACCACTCCAACAGCAATGTTAGGCCATGATTTTTGCTGAAACTCAGGAGATAATGCTGCTTTATGAATATTTCCTAGTGATTCACTGCTGCTTTTCAGTTTTAGAATGCTGCTTCCCCATAATTCAGTTCTGGTTGATCCTAAGAAAACAGTGGAACGTATCATTGCAAATCATAATAAAAGGCCAACTTCACAGTTTTGAGAAACCTGCTTTTGAAATAAGAACCACTGCTTGCTACAGTCCTGGTCTTAGGAACTGCTGCTTTCTGCAATCCTGGTCTCACAGGCATTTACTGCTAGGGCCAACCTTGAAAAGCAGGTGTATGTGGGAAGGCAGTGAGGAGTGACTAGAGTATCCAGGGTGAAGAAAAGCATGATTCTGCATCGGGCTAGGGAGAAAAGTAGGACTCTTCATGCAGCCTATAACTCTTTTTTTGGAGCATTTCCCTGGATAGATGTAGAGGGATAGCATTCCTTCCAACTCTCCTTCAAAAAGGTTTAATAACCAGTGCTTCATTATGTTGGCATCCTCCAGATGATGCAGATAATGCTGTTTTGCCTGCAGTGTGATATTAAACACCTAGATCTGAATTTCTGCCTCAGTAATATGCTGTAAACTCTGCTGAACTTGCTCTTTTCATCTGAGTCTGCCCTTTTTCTTATTTCTGCTGCATCTTTTTTTCTAATAGGCTACATTGGCTCTTACTCTACACTACATCTACACAAGAAAATTACATAGAGGTGAGGCATTGGCCTATGACTACCCATTGTATAAGTGTTAACATGCTTCCTTGCATATTCTCAACCTTTGGGCATTGTGCCAGGCATGGTTTGGGTGATCATACAGGACAGGACACTCTCCAAAAGTCAATAGGAACTAAGACAGTAGAGGGGAAATGTTTAAGTGTAGGCCTGACAGCCATGGCACTCACATTAGGGGAAAAACAACTGGCTGGTTTGTATTTTTTTTATTAGAAGGAATTTGTGTGACTACCATTTTTTTGCCACCTTTCACCAGTCTCAAAAGAAGAAAAGCAGACCACAGAAAGGCTTTGTTTGAGTAGGGTTTTCATATGTTTGTGTCTGGCATTATTGGGATTTTTATTGTTTTGTTTTAATATAAAGCATTTAGTGTTGCTGTGCTTTTAGGGGACCCAAAGATTTAGGTTTTCCACACTAGAAGCTAATGCAGCCTGTGATGATATTAAGTCCCTGCAGGAGTTAATATCTGAGCTTTGGGCCAATACTGGGAAAAATATAGTTCCTGCACACTTAACATTGCTCTTTGACAGAGGGATCTCCTATCCTTGAGAAATGAAGACTTTGTACCCTGCTTATTTTATATTCCTTATTTTACTTGAGAAATAAAGATGTTTTTGAGGTGATATAACCTTCTCAACAGGTTAAAAAAATTCTTTGAACAATTTGTATCTTCAGGGACATGAAAACCTTGATCAGGGATGAAATACTGTACTACTTAGGAATAACTAGTCTTTTCATTTAATATCTAAATTGTACTTTGAGGAGTATTAGTCAAATCTTGCATTAACTCTGTTGGTACTGAGTCAGAGAAAGATCAGGAAGCTTTCTAAAATAATACAAATTCATTTAAAAGATCACATGTGGGTATGAGGATTCCTTTAGAGGAAAGGAGAGGAAAGGTGGCTGGACCTGGAGTAAGCCTGGAGGCTGACAGTCTAACATAACAAGAGAGTGAGGTGCTGAGCAGCTGTGCTGTGGTCACAGAGATGTGGTGTTCTGAGTGCAGTAGCTAATATCCACAGAATTTAATGCTGTCCAATTACCAAGAAAAATAAATAAATTGATAAGCATTATAGACATCAGACTCCTCCCTTTTGATTAAGTCAATAATTCAGATAAAAAATTCAAAAATCTGATCCAGCATATCCTTGTTCTCTGATGGGCTGTGAATACATGATTTTCATGTAATTCCTGTGGATATGAATAATGAGAGGCAAAGAAAGGAACATCAAATCACCCATTGTTCCTTTTCCAACACAGCCAACAATTGGGAGCTCAGACTGTATTTATTAATCTTATTTGAAAACACTGCTGCAAAATGATAGATTTCACCAAAGGCCATATTCAAACAAAGGTTTTTCTGACAATTTATCTAGTAAAGGAGCAATGGCATTTGCAGGCATAAAAAACACTCAGAAGCATTTAAAAAAGTGATTTTTTTTTAAGCCCGTAGATACACTGCTGACTTTTCAGAAAGGTTAGAACTTTTTGAGATTCAGAATCAAAAACTGATGTGACCTACATAAAAGAATCACTCTGATTTCTTAATTAAACCAAGCTGTAACTGCACACTTGGTTAACAGCCACCAAAAAATTATGCAATAAATCTTATGACTGTCCTCCAGGAATGTGGAGAGGAAGGCAGTGATGAAGAGGACGGCGGTCAGAAAAACAAGATGGGAATGCTCTGTGTTATTCCCTTTAACATTCCCTCACAGAGGCTCTGAGGCTTCTAGCACATAAGCCAAACAACTGAAATGAACATATGTGTAGCACTATGTTGAGGGGGAAAAGCCCAAATATTTTAACAGCTGCTTTTTTAGGTTGGGTTTTTTAGTTTTGGGTTTTTTGTTTTTTTTCCCTTTACCTAGTTTGCCTCAGGATCTGATTTCTTTCTGAAGGGGTGGGCTCAGTGCCTGCCAGGAGCCCAGCAGGGAATGTTTACTCTGAGACACACAGAGATGTTTCCCTTTCTTCTCATGTGATTTTTTTTTTTTTTTTAAGCATGCAGTGTAGGGAATTCTTGCAAGAAAGGTTCACTTAAAATAAACACACCTTACAAATATGTGTTAATCTGCAGGTTCTTTTCCTGTCTTATGAAAAATTTATATGAAAAATAGATCAAGAAAGACAACATCACATGTTACTGCTGCATAGCTATCTTCTCTGTCTACTGGACCAGTATTTGCAAAACATTTGTAATTTACAGTGTCTCAGGCAAGGACTTGAACTGCCCTGTGGATTTCCTGTGACTTCACCCTTTGCTTGCTCTCCACCAGAACAGTTGTATCACTGCCAGCCTCTAGCAGAGTTAGACAAAGCTGCTCTGAGTTGTGATTTGCACCAGTGCAGCTTATTGCAGTTCCATGAAAATTTTTAATATTAAACCAAATTTCTTCAATATTCTCCAGATACAGCTGCACTTATGTTGAATTTACCAGATGGACAAACTCTCATAGGCCAAACACTAAAATACCGAATGTGGTTTATCAGAGATAATAAACAATGCCAAAGATCCTGACAATGTTTCTCTTTCCTTCTCCTCATTTCATAAACAGAGCTTCCCTCCTATATTTCAGAGATTTCAAGGCAGCACACAGCATACAAGAGCAAATATTCCCAAGTCATCAATGATAAATGAACAGTGTGACAAGAACAATATACTTCATTCCTTCCTCCAGTCTCCCCATATGCCCACTGTTCACAGTCACATGGGAGAACAAAAATACTTTTTAAAGACAAAAATAATATTTTCATCTTAATGCAGTCATCCAAGACAGGATGCTAGGAGTAAAACAAGCAAAAACCAAAAATAACCACCAATGAGGAGACCCAGCTGACAGTAAGATGTATTAGTTGGGTGATGATTCCAGTGTAATTTTGTCTTGTCACTTTGAGACAGCAGAGCAACATGTTCATGTGTGGTCCCAGTATTCAGTGTATGGTCAGATACTGAGCTCTGGGAAGGAGTTTTGGAACAGTCCTGCTAATGTTGTTAAGCAGTGTGTGTTTCATCCCACAAGGAATATTATGAACGCCTGGCATTTACTGCTGTCAGTGTCTGCCAGTCCTCACTGCAGTCATCAGTACAGAACAATCCTGTTTTAATACCCTACTGGTCAGGACTGAAGTCAGATCTTTTCCTGGTTTATTGAATGATAGGTCTTTGATGACAAGTTTTTTTTCTCTGTCTGTCTCCATTTGGGAGTATGGAGAGAAATCTCTGCTCTTTATTCCTTGGTTACACTTCAAGTCTAAATTATCTTTAGAAAATGTGTTTTGGTTTAGTCATCTGTTTACAGAGACCCATTTGCTTAACTTTACTGGATGGAATTTTAGAAATGGCAATCCAAGAAAACTCATTACTAACTTCTTGGAGGCTACTACCAAAACAGCAGAGGGAACAAAAGGGACACCAGTTATTTGACAACTGCAGCAGGATCTCAGAGAGGTGAATGGAGGCAGCTCAGCACAGTAGACTCTAATCACCTTCTGTGTTATTTCTAGCCTTAGTCTAGGTGCTGTGCAAGACCCAGTTTGTTGCCTGTAGCTAAGTCAGTGTAGTGAAATCCACGCTGCTGACATGAAGGGAAGTCTTGTTCCTGTAGTTAACTCTGCCCACCCATTCTTGTCCTCCTTCAAGCTGCATTGTGACTGGGAAGCTGTGTGGCACTCTAATCTCAAAACTGAGCCCAACAATTTCTAGTGTGCACATAAAGGAAGAGGTGGGGCAGTTTTTTGGGGTGGAAACATTGTACAGGTTTAGAACCATAGAATCACATAAATTGTGAGGTTCCTAAGGAGATCCCATGGTATCAGATCAACACCTGAGCACTGCCAATTGTAAGCAGTGGAAACTTTGAACTTCTAGCAGCCACCCTCTGACAGAGGTATACATGGCAATGCAAGTGAAAGACACAGTTGCTTATCATCACATAGTTACTAATCTCATCCTTTATATACTTTAGGTAGTAAAGTAGAAAATTCTGTTTGTCTTATGGCAAAGTTATTGTAAAACAGCAGTAAAAAAAAAAAACCCTAAAAATTTATAAACATTCTCTATTTTTTGCCAGACAGCAAAGTTCTCAATGGGAGTCATTCTTTGCTAGTCTGAGATAAACTGATTTTTGCTGATTTGTACATTCATAAAATCATAGTATAGTTTGAGTTGGAAGGGACCTTTTTAAGGACATCTAGACTAAAAGCCCCACAAAGAGCAAGGACATCTTCAGTCTGGCTTTGTTCCCTGATCTTATTCTCCACAGCAATATCTCTACCTAAAATTTTGACTCCAGAAATAAGAGTGAAATACAATCACAGATTGAAAAAACCATTAAACCATGGGTTTGTCTTAGCATAAATCAAGATATCATTTCACACAGCAATTATGTGTGCAACACACACCATCATATAGACATGAGCATTCCATGTAAAAGGTGGAATAACTGAAATCTCTTTCCCTATAGCATGGACAAAACAGGAAGAAATCAAAACAAGAAAATAAACATCTGTATTTATATTCCAAATAAGTTTTCATTTGACACAGAGGAAGAACTTCTATATCCTTGAAGATGCATCTTTTTCTACCTATATTAAAAAATCTTTTGGTATAGATGGGACACAAATATAAATGACTCTTACATAAAGAGTAAGAATGCATTTGGGTTCAACAGACTAAGGTTAGAAATTTGCTGTGGAGTTTACTGTAGTTCAGTTGAAGAGCTCACTTTCTGAGATCACAATCTGAGTGAAGGTAATTATATTTTACTTACCAGTCTGACTCAGCAGTAAATGTGTCAGTGATAAAACTGGAGTTTAGTCAAAGAGCAGCAAAGAGGACAGCTGATCTCATGGCCTGTAAGGCATACAGCTACAAGACCTAAGATGAGAGAAGCCTGTGAAGGCTTCTTAGTTCTCAGGTCCAGTCAAATACACGATTTGTGTCAGGGGAAGAGTTTATGTGCACAGTCTTTTCCTTCTGTTTTCCAAAAAATAAAAATTAAGAATGTGTGTGGGAAGAGAATCATGGCAAACCATGGCCTGATTTGAAGACTACTTGTGAAGGGGAATCTGATATAAAATAGCATGCACATTTACTGCAGTGATAATGAGTGGCTAATATTTCTGCATCTATGTACTGCTTTCCTGAAAAAATTCTGGAAATATCTTTAGGTTTTTTTATTATTGTTTAGAAAGAAAGGGGGCAACTGGCAGAAAATGCATATGGTTTTTTGCCAGGTGTATTCTTAAGAAGCTTTTCCCTTCTCAGTGATGCAGTGTGACTTCTTAAATTGATAATTTAAAGTTGTTAGAGAACATCCTCTGCAATATCCAGAAGCTAACTTCCATACTACATACAATGCAAACTACTTGGCAGAGTCTC
Source organism: Agelaius tricolor (assembly GCF_023055355.1). Classification (NCBI taxonomy): domain Eukaryota; kingdom Metazoa; phylum Chordata; class Aves; order Passeriformes; family Icteridae; genus Agelaius; species Agelaius tricolor. Next base: position 38,852,442 of record NW_027269263.1, read on the forward strand.
CTGTCGAAATTTTCAAGTTGAGTTTTGAGGACCTTCTCAAAGTATATTTTTATTATCCAAGAAAATTAATAAACACTTCCTTCATTTAGCAGGAGTCCGATCACATTCCTGTTAAAATGGAATAACTTCCACTGGATTGAAAGGTGCAAGACTGGTATAAACCAGAGGAGGAAAATACCATTAATCATATTTCTAAGATATTTCATATTAAAGGTGTGCAACATCCTTCCCACTTAGACAAAGCTGACTCTTACAGCAAAGTTCTTTGGAAACATTCTCAATTTCTTAATTTTATTTCATTGTTATGTCATTCTTCTGATGAACATAACCTGACATTTCAGTGAAGGAACTTCAGCAATCAAAAATTATTGGTTTTAATAGGTTAATAACATTGGTTATGAATCTACCTTTCCAAAAGATACCTGCTTAACATACAAGGACAGAAAAGAGAAAATGCCCTTCCTTTACTCTTCTACTAAGGTGTTCTTTACATACTCCCATGGCCTAAACATAACATTTCTACCTGAGCACCTACCAACATTTGAGGTGACATAACACTCAGTGTCTCTCATTGCATTCTTTCCAGCCTGGACAAGATTAATAATTTTTTCTCTCTGGAAGATTAGTGACTAAGGATGGATGAGGATGTACAAGGGTAGCATCAGCATCTCTGTGTAGTGTACTGAAGAAAATGAAAACAAAAGGATCACAGAAGGTGTCACCCCTAATTTCAAAGCCAAAAGATTGGATCTTAAGTGACACACCAAGGTCACATAGGGAATATTAGCTGCAGGAAAGAAAACAAAGTCTGAGTTGCTACAAATAAGCTTTTGAAAATATTGATACCAGACCATGATGCCAAGGTATGAACCCAAAGTGCAACATGCAAGCCAAAGCAATCAGTACTTTGAGGAAGAAAATATACTGCATTTAGAACTTTCATTTCCATATGAGGTTATGGGATTAAATTGAATTTTTGAAAGGTAAACAAATAAAAACAAATTAGAAAGCCTATTGCATGGACTTGAGTGAGGGAAAAAATATCTTTAGATTGATACCTAATCTTTCAACTTTTCTCAGTTTATTGTTTTAATCTTTGACAAAACAAACAAGCCAAAGAAGTTCCGTCTGCACAACTCCTGAGAAGAACTTGCTCTAAGGAGGAGGGAGGAGGCAGGTGGAGCTAAACTCTCCCTACAGCCTGCCCTTTCTCATCAGAGTCAAATGACAGGGAGAGGCTGAAGCACAGTGCAGCCCCAGCAGCAGGCAGCCAGGAACGTGATAGCCAAAACTGCCAAGCCTTTCACTGGAACAGGCAAGAAAATCTGTACTAGGGTAGAGGGTAATTTACTTGGAAGGAGTTTATTTGTAACACAGTCCTCCTGCAGGCTATCCTGCACCTTGAGCATTCACAGGCTCTCTAAGAGTTTTCATTCATATCTTTATTATATAAACATCTAATTACCATAAGAAACTTGCCATGTTTTTGCTCCACAGAATATAAGTTTCAATTTGAATAGACAAACTATGGAGAATCATTTAGATCATGTTGCAGACTTCGTATAACTTATTCAGTCTTCTTTAATAGTTTACCAACTATTAAATGGCCTTCTCCAGGAGCCATTTAATCTCATATTTTATATGTTAAAATGAGAGGAGTAAAATAACTTTGAGAGGTTCTTTTTCTCTTTCAAGTCTCTGCCAAGGAAAAGTTTTGGTGGTTATTTTGTACTAAACATTTAACATCAGCCGAGGTGCACATGCCTCCAGAAGCAGATAGCAAAAGAGCACAGGAATCAGTGCACAAAGAGGCACATTCCTCCTGTGCTTACAGTGGGATCCCTTCCTGTCAGCATCTGGTAGTTAGTAGTTTTAAGACTGAGTGAACTATAGGCAATATCTGGATCAAACTTTTCTGTAAGCTTGGAAACCCATCCTGAATATTTGTCTAACTCCTTCTTGAACCCATGTCCATAAGCAACTCATAAATGATAATCTGTGACAATGAATTCCATCAGTTAATTGTCCCTTGTGTTTTTCACAAGACTTGATAACACAAGACTTGATAACCACAAATTAAGCAGAATAAATATTTTCTCCCATACACACCAAAGCTGTTCCAAGATTTAAGTTTAAATTGGACTGTAGCTGGGTTCAATTGAGGGATACTATTTAATTGTATGTGAATGTATTTTATGATTAATATACCTCTTTGAAATTGCTAAATAGCATTCTAATTTTATACTAAAATATTCTCTTTATGTTGTATAAATCGATCATATTTTTCATATATATATATATATGTTCTTTGGCTACTACAACTTCAGGAACTCTTATGAGTGTTAATCTCAAAATTTGGACTGGCTGTAAACAGTTCATTTTTATAAGCACCTTACATCTCAACAACACCAAAACACAGGATCTACTACTATCAAAAAGACATGTACTCCTAGCCCTCATAAATGCTAGGGAAGATGATAGCCAGCAGCTTGGCACAGCTGAATGCAAGACTCTGTAATGTGGTTTTTGGTGTAATTTATAACCTTTTTAAAAGAATTAAATTAACTTTGGAAGAATAAAAAGTAAAATATTTCATTAGATGGATTAAAAATATATGGGTAGATAATCATTTAGGCACAATTTACACAGTCTCAATGTATGACCTTCCTGGAAAAAAACCAAATCATGGTGTCTGCAAGCTCGATCCTACTTCTGGTCTACAAACAATTCACTTCAGCCAGTTCTGTGTGTGCACAGGAACTTCATCTAACATGTTTTTCAACTTAAAATATACAGTATAGATTCATTAAATCAATGTGTCACCACTGTAAATTATCAAAGAACAAAACTATATATTAATTCTGGGTTTGAGACAGAAAAGCACTTCACTACTATTCCTTTACCAGATACATTCTTCTTACTCCCCTGTTGATAAAGAGTATATATACTCATAACAGCTGCCACTTCTGATTAAGCTGAATAAATTCAACTTGTAAGAAATACCTTTTTATATTTGGTGTATCTTTAATAAAACACTGAGTACTTTTGAAATGTCACTGAGAAGCAGAAACCTATATTCTTATATTCTCTTTGTTCAAACTAAGTGGGATCATCTTGTATTAAAGGAAGGTTTGTAATATTAAAAAGTTCGACCACATTATTTATTCTTATATACAAGTGTTACTGTGAAGAAAAGCCACACTGGTAATGGAGATCTAAAAGCCTGTTTCATACCAGGGAGAATCAGGTGTTAGCATTGTCTGCTCTAAGTGGGCACCCCAGGATCCCAAGTACATGTGTGTATATGCACACACACGGGGTGATTTCTGTCCCAGGTATCAAAGCATGCCAATACCCATGGCTGCTGTACATAGCTGGTTAGCATGTGCTGACCCTAAGACCAATCTGTCTGAAAAAAATCAGACACAGATCATCAGGATGATGTTCTTTCCTAAGATATGCCTGGCACAATTTTATCTCCCTGAGATACTAACTGAAGAGTTCTCTATGCAAATATGCAGATATGCTGCCAGTGGTCAGCACTGAGGTTTCAGTGTTGATTACTTGGACAAATATGAAGTTAGTTATATGCTGCTTTTATAGCTCATCATACTCAGTTTGCATTAGAAATAAAAAATTAGGGCTAAAACTGAATAAAGCAAAATTAAAACCCTGCACTGCTATAGCCGCTCTCGTCATATCCACACATTTCAAAGTCCAGTTTCTGCAACGTGAAGTTGGATCTTTGGGTATCTAACCATTTGAAAACATAAAAAGGTATGTTTCATTGTACACTGATTAAATTATATTATTTAAGTGCTCTTTTACAAAAACAAAAATCTCAGATGCTTCATTAAAAAGCTATCAAATCTGCTTTCCTGAAAATAATACCTGTGAACAGTTTAATTAACTCATTCTTTCTTAAATCTTATTGCCAAGAATCTTTACAGGATTAAGTATTCAACACCAAGAGATTAAAGAGGTATATCCTTCCAGTTCCCACTGCACATATCTCCCCCTAGTCACCAGGATTAGCTTTCTAAGCACATCAAAGCTTTATTTCCTTGTGGCTATCCAATAATAAAGGCTAAGGGTAAACCAAACTCTCATCACTTTTTCACCTACCCCTCCACAACCAGATCCTGACTAAATAAGAATGTGAATAAAGATAGTCAATGTAGAAAGCTGCAGTACTTTACAACAGCAATAATAATAGGAACACAGCAGAGTAATAAAAAGAAGCAAGAAGGATGGTGAGTTACATAAAGTCTCTAAGGGGACATAAAGGAAGGCAATTAATAAACTGCAAAGCCTTTTGAAAGTGACTGAATAAATATTCACAAGTAAATACTACTTGTGTAGCATATCTGAGGAGCATTTGTCCATTAATTAAAAGATCTGGTGTTGCTCATGACCAGTACTTTGAAAGAAAGATTTCATAGAAACTGTTCATATCTGATCAAAAGCAAAGTGCTTATTCTAAACAGCAGCACTGGGGAGCTCCATTTTTTAAATGCACAATGACCACATAATAATTTGAGTTGGCACTTTGCAAAGATCAGTGTGTATTTTATTATTTCCCTGTACTGCTCTTGACAGCCATGGACCAGTAAAAAGACCTATATTTGTATATAAGATTATTAATGTTTTCAGGGTTATATGAAAATAGATATTTTGTCTACAGATTGAAAGCAAGGCAATCTGGGGATACATCTAAATTTTCCTCCTTCTTCTGCTGGGCTTATCTGAAAACAAGCCCTCAGTGGGATTGAGTTGAGTTAGAAGGACGACAGGACTATTACAAAAATGTCCATGGTACTTGAAGGTTTTTAAAAGTCTTAGCATAAATAAAGACATTGTAGTTTTCACAGCCAGATACCTAAGGAAGTTTATACAGACTCTGCTTTGCCTGAGGCAAATTCTGCACTTGAAGCCTACAGGTGTTTGCTCTGTTTCTTCCTGCCTGTAGTTATCCTCTGGTAAAAACATTCTTTTTTGTCAGCGAAGCAATTGAAGTCAAGGCTTCTTGTGACTTTGACAAATCACTTACTCACTCTGATCCTCATTTTACCCACATAAAAAATTACATCAGAGTACTGTTCTGAACCCCAATTAATGATTGCAAACCATTCTAAAGTCCCTGAAGGATGACACTGTAGAAAAATAATCCTGTATTTTCTCCTGCCAAAACAAACAAAAAAAAAAGATCCATTTGACATTCAGTATTTTTAGTAAAGTACATAAATTATAACACATTCATGTTGTGCAAATAATAATTAAAATAATTGTTAATCTAAAAATTAAATACTAGCTTTGTTATGCTATCACTAAATTTTCTTTGTATTATTCTTTATTCTAGAAGTCCATGAGTAGTACCAAAATACAGGAATCTTTTTACAGATTTTAACATTCTCAACTTGTAACAAATACATAGATACACATGCAAATGTGCATACACCTCCTCCTGCATGTATTGAAAAATTCTTTCATAAGCCAGCTAATGAAAATATCCAAAATGTTGATTTAATACAAAGTAATTTCTTCTTATAAAATTTTGTAAAGACCTCCATAAAACCTGTATCAATGTGTATTTAAGATTATGTCTTACCTTAAAGAACAAGATAAATTGCTGAATAATTTTTTCTGTATTTGCTAGCACGTTAATCTAAATTTAATAAAAGATAGAACCAGTGAATTAGCAGAAAGAACATATTTTTCCACTGCTGCTTTATTAGCACATAGAATTTTACTATATGTGTTTCATTGACAGACGGGATATAAAGACTGTTATTTGTTTAATAATCTTATTCATTAAGCAAACCAAACTATTTTAATTTGCCTATGACTCTAGAGACAGTAATTTTTAGCAAGTTTATCCTCAATTCTGCCTCAGACACAACTCATTTACTTTATAGACTTGTTCTTATAACTGTGGTAAAACTGAGGTTTTTCCAGATGCTGATAGTATAGCCCTCGTATATATGAACCTTCCCAATTTTCAGGCTTGCATCTGACCCTTCCCAGAAGGGATAAGTTAGGCATTTCCAGCACAGCCATGTAGTTTCTCTCCAGTTCTCCAGTGCCTCATGTGGGGTGCAGGGGGCCTTGGGACAGTACTGTGGGGGTGTACAGTGGCCAGGGGCATCCTGGATGCATTGTTAGAATATAATATTAAAGAAAGCAAGGAGAAGGTGTCATGGCAGATGCTCTGCCTGAACCTGGGGGATACACAATTGTGCATGCAGCAGTCAGAAAGAGAATTCAAAGATACACTCAGGGCTTCCCTTCAGCTGCTGTTAGATGCCTGGATGACATTTTTGAACAATGATTTCTTGAACTGCCACCTGTGATGCCAAACATCTTAAGTGGATGCTACACATTAGTTTGGTTTTGAAGGTAGTATGGCAAAAATCTCAGACTTCTCCAAGCTGCACCTTTAAGGCTATAAAGCCAAGCTATAAAAGAGGCCAAATTAAAATACTTCAAACTCAATACATCCGGTACATTTAATCTATTTCTGTCCTGAAGAAAAATTGCCCTTCAGAAACATTATTATATAAGAAATGAAGTGCTTTATGCAGTGGTTGGGTTTGAGGTTTTCTTCTCATTTTTGTGAAAGGATTAAGTCTATGTGATTGTAACTGCTGACACTAGATTGAGTAGGTAGAGTCTTCTGATAAATTAAAATAAAATTTTTTGTCAAATAAGTAAAATGCTGGTACTTTATTTGTTTATGTTTATGGTTGAAAGATTTCAATACTTCTAAAATTACAAGTGATACAAAAGTCAAATGTGATTTTTACTTTGTTTCAATTATAAAAGCAATACATTTATTTCATATGAACTAAAAGGTCCATTAAACACCAGACAGTGTTTGATACCTAATCAAAATGGTATAGCCAAGTAGCAACAGTAAAATGACTGTGAGGAAGACAAATATATTTTTCATCTTTGGTGCATTTTTCCAAGACATGTTATACATTGGGGTTTTTTCCCAAATTTTGGGCTTTTTACACATAAATCCTCACATTCTAAAATTATTATTATGCCTTTCCTAAATTAATAATAAAGGTAATTACCTTAATACAATGAAAAGCACACAACTGGAGTGTTTTTTGGTTTGTGAGATTTTTCTGGACAGCGTGAGTGAATGTAAATGAAACAGAGGAAGAAACAACTAACAAGTAGAAAAACAATGTACAAAACATTACTGAGATGTGAACTATACTGAAAAAACTCAAATCCTAAGCCTGACCTGCTGAAACTGATTGTGGCATTAATATTATCTTACAATTACTCATGAGAAGATAACAAACTTTAACAATTGACTTTCTGGGAGTTAATTGTAAGCTTCTCAAAGTAACTGTGATATGTTACAGGATACGACATGTGAGTGGATTTCTTATCTTCATGAGAGCCCAAGAATTCTAACTAAAAACCAGGCCTGACTTTTATGATCTGCTGGGACCTTCTTGTCTAGTGAGGAAAACACAAAGGATGAGCTACTGACATTTACAGTTAGGCAAAATTCTTTCTTGCCCAATATTATTATCCAGCAATGACTCCAACACTGGCAAAATCAAAATTAAAGTGTTGCAATTTCTCATATCTAAAATCAGAAAGCATTTTTACTGCAAAATCAGATGAAAATGAAACTAATTAACAGACTTGGAGTTAAAGCACTGCAGTGAGAACCTATCATTACAGTTCTTCCTTTTCAGTGCTCTTCCCAGTCATTACAGAGACCAGTCAAGATGAAGGTGTTCACAGGTCTCATTAACTAACTCCATTGCTAAATTAATCTTCAGTTGTCATCAGGAATATAATAAAACTTGCTCATTAGATTTTTATAGCCTTGAGACCCTCTTGAAAAGAGGCCCTCTTGAAAAGAGGTGTTCTCATACTTACCAGCAAGATCAGTTTGCATAGTGCAAATTTAATGATGCAAGATCTCTTGTGATTCAAAAGAGACAGAAAACCATATATAAAAAAATCAAGGTGATTTTCATCTTTGTGGAAGAAGGAAATCAGAAGGCACTGAAGTGATTTCACATAGGATTTGTAAAAATTCTCATTTGAAATGAAATATAATGGGTTAAATTGTTGTATTAGTTGACCTGAGTTTCTCCCCATTCACTTGCCAATTAATACCACTTGTAATTCCTATACTACTTCATGTATTTCCAACTGTCTTTTGATGCTAAGCAGCATATGAAAAGGGCAGGTCCTGTTAGCACCATGTGATCACCTAGGTCTTCATGGACTGCAACAAGATGCACCACACACCACCAGCAACAAAGAGCTACGCTCTAACAACAGATCTGCCTGCAATTGTTATTTTCTTTTATCACTAGTGCTTTCTTCACGTGAGTTGTGCAGATTATCCATTTTAAACACGTAACACATCAGAAGTTCCTATATTGCTTTCGCATTTCCTGTTCATGCCAATAAAATGTCAGCTTAGGCACTTTGTGTCCCATCTTCAGGGACTTCTGGGTATTTGCAAACAATGTTGATTCCAGCTGGAGTCCTAGGTGTTCACCACTCTTCCTGCAGCTCCATCAGTGCTGGCAACAATGGGAGTTCTAATGTAGACAAGCTGTTTGCCTTTTTATGGCCAGTGTTTACTATACAGCAGTAAATCCGTATGGTGAGGGAGAGCAGCTGCCAGGACTTTTTGCATGCTCAAGCTGATGTCACCACTAGATCGTGTTAGTCTAACAGTGGGAAATTCTGCTAAAAGGCTCCTTGTAGACATGCTTTTCAGTACTGTACCTCTGCTCAATAGATCATTCATGAGCACCCAGCCCCCTCTCCAGAGAGCATGTAGAGTCGAGTTGTGAGCAGGAAGGGTTGGAGACAAGGCTGAGTTTCTTACTTACAGCTCAGGCTTGGAGCTGTTTTATTGTCGCCATGGCTACAGGCCCCACATGCCTCCAGTCCCTGCTTTATGAAAAGAATGATGCAGTGTCTAGCCTTACAGCTGAATATATAAACCAAATTAGTCTACCATGCCTCTACCTGTTTTGCGGCTCACAATGAAAGAAGTAATGTATCAAGCAATCAGTCTTGTAGCAGTTATATTCTGTAAACACTAAGTCATTACACCCAGACTTTTTTATTTGCTCTTTAGAGCCCCTTCTCAGTATAATAAACTGCAGGTTTCAAGAAGAAAGCTAATTCAGAATAGTCCTCTGTGATTTCTCAGAATTTCTGCAACATACCAGCTAAAAGTTAATTCAAATCCCCTTTCACACTCCATTTTTGCATAATCCCACTCACTAAATAAGATGCAGAAAGACAATGATGAATGTCTTTTCCAAAGCTACAGTGCCAGGGTATTACTAGAATCAAACTATGCCTAAGATAACTAAAGAAGAGTTATATAGTCCTGCAGGGAACTATTTACTCTTCCTGAATAGAGTAAGAGCCTCATATGGTCCCATCTCTGCTAGGAGATTAAGTAATCCCTGAATGGCATTGAGGCAGGGCAGTGAGGGAAGATGTGTCCTGTGATACTGCTGTTGTCAGTGTTGTTTAGAAGAGGGGAAAAGAGGGAAGAAAACTTTAGAAGTGTGGTCTCCATTGAAAGATAAATATTTAAGAGGTGGGGAAATGGGTATCAGAATAAAAATGCATAAATCTCAGCGTATGACAGTGTAGTCGGCATGCTAAAGATTTGGAAAAAAGGTAGTAAGAGGAAAAAGAACTAGCATGAAAAGTAGGGAAGGTGCAAATTGTCTTTTATTTCCATCTCATTATACATTCTTTTTTTATCCATAGCTTGTAAATTCCACCAGTTTTGATTCTCTACATGCTCATTTAGACTGTACATGTCAGTAAGTGGAGAAATGTAGTCACATGGTTCACCATCTTTTACATTCTATCTCTGTGTTTAGCAAAGTCAGCCTTATCCTCACCTCCAAAATTCCATTAAAATATTTTGGCAGTCTGGGTTGCAAGAGACATTTCTAGCCAGGGAACTGTTAAGAGTTCTCAATGCAAATAAAGAACAGAAGAAGATGCTATGTTTTTATGAAACTGAACAAATAATGACAGCTTTATTACCTATCAGGGAAGGAACAATGTAAAAATGCATAAATTGAACACAGTCCACCAAATTAAATTCACCCTGGCTACAGAAAATTGAAATTACATGAAACTTCAGCAAGACACTTCTATTTTTCTCACATTGTCCAATCTTATTTACACAAAATGTTTAGTATTTGGGCAAGTGTTCAATAAATGAGCCAATATGACCCAGTGCAGGAACTCCTATCTGTAAGAGGTATGAATCCTGCTCTTTTGGACTTAGAGCAGGAAGTGGTTTAGACCCTCAAACCAGTACTGAGCTTCCTGTTAAAGCCTCTCTTCTTTTGGATATTTTTTGATTATTTAAGATGTGTTATTGTCATTTAATGCTGTAGAAGAAATTATAGTAACACATATTACAGTAAATAACAGTAAAATATTTGTCATCTAAATTTAATATAAACAGAAAATTAAGACTAAGTAACAAATGAGACAAACATATCAATATTCTATTTTACTGTTGCATTGTACAAATATTTATAATGCATATGTTGTATGGGGCAACATAATGTGAAAGCAGGATAGCTATTACATTTCAGACACATTTAGCCTGTGTTCTAAAGATTAAGTGAAATAAATTCTTTGAAATTCTGTACTTTCAGAGGTTTCACATGCAGTATATTATATTTTTCCTTTCTTTTACCAAAATGATTGAGGTGTTAAGTACAGAAAAGAGAGGACTTTGTAAGAAAAACTATACAAATAACTGCTAATGGCTTGCCTAGTCTGTAAGTTTTAAAAACAGTTAAGACATTTAGATCATGCATTCCAACCTCCTGTATTCACATTCTCCCATTCACAACCATTTTGCCCAAATAGCTTATGCTAAGGCCAACAAATTGAGTCAAACAAAAGCATTTCATCATTTTTGTGCTGAAGCAACTGGCTTCTCTCAGCACTGAACAGCAAAGACCCAGGTTCCACCACAGCCCGAGGCTCCTTGAGTAGCATGGAGCTCATTAAGTAAGAAATGTTCCAAGGATCTGAAAGATATGAATCATAACCCATGACAAGGAAAATCATAAGTAAATAAACAACTTCTCATTGACAAACACAAACCAAGGAAACAACATTAAAAACCTAGTCCAATCTGATTGGCAGAAAAGGAAATGTATTTTTGGTCTGATCAGTTTGAGCTCTGGCATATGGATAAATACCAACCCATGTCATACAATTAAGATTCTTTGTACCATTTTTGAATCTTAACCTGACCTATATTGAACTGTCTGCAGCTACAAAATAAGATCTAGCCAAACCAAGAAATTAAAAAATACATCTGTCACTCGTAAAGTGAAATTAAAAGAGATTAATTTGTTCTTGCACATAAGTCCCTGAAATAATCAGGCATGTTGTGTTGGATCATAGTAATTGCCATGTTTTTCCTGAGTCCAATGCAAAATGTATTGTATGCAAATAGATTCTAAAGTAAGTTCTCTTTTTTCTAGAGGAATGTAAAGTAGAGATGACTTCCCCAAAATGGAAAATAAAATGCCAACATCAAGAAAACAGTTATGACCACATGACTCATCTCCATTTCTGATTTCCTTCCAGTAGTTTGACTTCTTTTCCTTAAGAAAGAACCACAATCTGGTTCCAAAATCTCCAAGTGATGCTGTATATCCTGCCTTTCTACAGGTATTTCTGCATTTAACTTCTGTTATGAAAGCACCTTCCTTTAACATTCAGTTTGCCTGATTTGAGATACATTCACTAGAATTTTAAACATTCTTCCTCTCTGTTCATATCAAAGCTTTCCTCAGTATCACCGGAACACAGGGGCTGTCTTCTATAAAGAAAGAAATTCACAGAAACTGAGCTAGTTTTAACTTTTATAGTATAAAGCTTTATACTCTCAAGTTCATCTTCAGGACTGAGTGAATTTTTTTATATATCTGTATTCTTTTCAAGTATAGATGATAGCACTGATGTGCTAATCTAGTATAACAGTGCTATTTATAGAAGTAATATGGCCTGTTTTTTTCCATCTTGTATCTTGGTTATCTCTTAAATAACTAAGATTCACAAGGATTCTTTTTGCCATAGTCTTTCGTTCATAATTTGCTTGTGCCAAAAAATGTTAATCTCTCTGAACACTCAAATCTTATGTCCTCCTATACTCACCTTTACTCTTGGTTTCCAGCTACACTCTCTTGCATTTGGATACTGAGAAAGCTTTTGGCTGAAGGATACCCACTTAAATTATACATAATTATCTGTAATCAAAACTTGATCTCCCTCCTCATTATTTCTCCTCCCACAAACTCTTTTACACCTACAAAGGTTGCCATGAAAAATATTATCACCTTGATTACCAAAAAAGTGCTGCATGACCTTTAGAGCAAAATAATTTGAATCCAAATGGATATGACCATTCATAGTATAGAGTGATGTGTAACTCCTGATTCTTGATTATATTTGTATAAACCTGGATAACTTCAAAGACGTCAGTAGGAAAGTAGAATTTGCCACCAAGAATGTACAAGAGCTTAATTGTACATCAAATCATAAAATCATAGAACCACAGAACGTTAATGGGCCTTAAAGAACATTTAGTCCCACTGACCTCTGCTATGGCCAGGGACACCTCCACTAGACTAGGTTGCTCAAGATTGTATAAAACAGCCTTGGAACACTCCCAGGGATGGGGCACCTGCAGCTCCTCTGGGCAGATGTTCCATTGCCTCACCACCCTAACAATAAAGAATTTCTTCTGTATAGCTAGCCTAAATTTTCCCTGTTTCAGTTTGAACCCATTATTCCTTGTCCTATCACTGCAATTCTGGATGAGGAGTGTCTGTCTGGCTTCCACTTAGGCCTCTTAATGTCACAGCATATGTCACAGTCAGGACAACCACAACACACAGAGCATCATCATACAATTTCAGAAAGCTTCAACCAAAATAGAGTAACACCAAACCACTTCAAAAGGCTTCAGGCATCTGCCCATACAGAGTAACAGCACTCCACTTCAGAAGGCTGTAAGTGCCTGCCCTTCTTGTTCTTCAGCCCAACCTTTTATACCCCTCATGTTCATGCATTGCACCTGTGAGCCCTCTGTTCCCCTTGGTGGTTGGTCAGTGCCCCTGGGCACTCCATGGCTCATGGCTGTCAGTGCTGCTCACCTGCTGCTCACAGCTGTGCCCACTGGGGATGAGGCTCAGCCACAGCCCCACTCCCAGTTACCACAAACTGTGTGCTTACACCTTCAGACACTGGAAGGTTGCTCTGAGGTTTCCATGCAGCCTTCTCTTCTGCAGGCTGAACAGCCCCAACTTTCTCAGCCTGTCTTTGTAGGGGAGGTGCTCCAGCCCCTTTACCAACTTGACAGCCCTTTCTAGACTCACTCCAACAGTTCCATCTTCTTCTTATGCCAAGGGCACCAGACCTGGCTGCAGTACTACAGGTGGAGTACTACAGGAGAGCAGAACAGAGGGGGAGAATGACCTCCCTTGATGTATGGCCATGGTGCTTTTGATGCAGCCCAGGATTTGGTTGGCTTTCTGGGCTGCTAGCACACACTGTCAGCTCATGTTGAGTTTTTCATCAACCATCATTCCCAGGTCCTTCTCCACATGGCTGCTCTCACACAGCCCTGTAGGTGTGTCTGGGATTGCCACGTCCCAGGTGCAGGACCTTGCACTTTGCTTTGCTAAACTTCATGCTTGACTACCCAGAAATGATATAAATAACTATATAAATAAATATTTCAGTCTTGAGATTCAGAAATAGAAAGGGGACTGCAATGAGGGAAAAGAAGGCAAAACCATTGAGTTTATTTAGGATCTCAGTGCCACACTTTACCTGAATTTCACAGAAAGGATTATATTATCGCAAATATTCTGAATACACACTCATCCTGAAGATCCTCACATTTTCATAGGTTTTTTTTTTCAAAAATCATCACCTGAATTTGCCATAGTAAGATCCTCTTTGTGGTAGTAAAGAAAATTCTTGTAAAATTGTACTAAAATGTATTTCATACACAACCTATGCTGTTTCATTTTGCTCATTTTAGAAATATTTATGCATGTTTCATCTCTTCAAAAAGAGATTGTGAAGACTGAATGAATGTACTTTGAACCCAATGATCTCCTAGTAGAATGTAATGTTGCCTAGGTTTCCTGGGAATAAACCACAGGAACAGATGAAGATAATGTGGTTGCATATTATGTGATAATGAATATTCTGACTGATGTACTCACCCCAAGGTACACTGGAACATCTGTTAGTTTATTTAGGCATGACTCATCATTCTTATTTTTAAGATATTTAAGTGGGTGAACATATCTCTCCTTAAAGATTATCAAATTGGGAAAAAATAACAAGAAGCACATGGGATTATGTACTAGTGATGGCACGGAACGTGCATCCAGGTGAGAGATGTACTTTCATTCTGTCACTGTTCATTGCCTTAGGAACTTAGATCTATATTTGAGGAAGATGTTAGCCTGGCTTGTATTGATTATACAAAGCAATGACAACACATTAAGAGCAAGTGTTGTAGCTGTGAAGCCTTACTCATTACTGCACATATTTAAAAACAAAAAACCAGTAAAATACAGTACAGTAGGGGATAGTATCCTCTCTAACATATCAAGCCTTAAAATCTGGTTTCAATGATTTTCTAAAATAGTGGACATCAAAAAAGATTATCTGCAATATGAAGTAAATTACATGGTGAAAGATTCTGTTCTGTGTTATACAGAAGCTAAAACTAAGGGACATAATGGTCCTCTTTCATTTGAAAGTACAGGTTGTTTAAATCATTTAGGACTGCAAATCTATCCACTGCACTATAGGTAAATATAATGTTGGATCAAAGAAGTAGTACATGTGACAGTGTGAATGGTTTCCTCGTATTCTGTGAATGACTCCAAATATAAACATTGTATTACACAAGCATCATGTTATCAGCTGATTCTGATTTCTGAATAGTAGTGTCCTCAAAACTTTTCACCCACTAGTAGGAAGACATTGAGTTTTCCATGTTAACCCAGTATTATTTAAGTCTGTTTTTTTTGGACTTTGGAAAAGCCCTTCAAAATAAACTTTAGGAAAATTGCAGACACACTGGCTGTACTGAGTATTTTTATTTTATTTTGCTTGCTAGTTTTATCTTCATCAAAGTGCAATTACAGACACCAAGAAAAGAAAAAGGCTAAAACTGCTAACAAAGTCACATAGAATACTTACACCTTTCACAACATTTATGTATTGATCCAACCTTTGCGATGTACTAGACATAAAACATCCTGAGCAGGAAGTGAAAGGAAGTCTATCTTTAAAGATCTCCAGTGATGAAGATGAATGGAACAGTACTGGTCCCTGTAAAGATGCCCCCAGGGACACCACTTAACACTGATTTCCATCTAGACATTGAGGTGTGACCATTCAGCCAATTCCTTACCCACCAAAGAGTCCATCCATCAAATCCATATCTCTCCAGTTTGGAGAGAATGATATTACTGGGGATCATGCCACAGACCTTATAGTAGCCTAGACAGTGACATCCTTCTCTCTTCCCTTGCCCACTAAGGTACTCACAGTTTCCTCCAGCCTCCAGCTAACACACATTTTTGCCCAAAGACAGCACATGGGCCTGGAATTGAGCTCCCTTCACTATCTGTGCTGGGCTATAGTTATTTCCACTGCAATTCTTCAGATGTATTATGGCTTTGAGAGGTGATCACGAGTGAATCTACTTTCTGTGGTTTAAGGTGTTACTGTTCATGGTTGCCAGTTCCACACCTTTTCCAGCAGGAACACTGCTGTAGCATGTTTGGCAGGTGAGGATATGTCTGTGTCAACTACTCTTTGAAAGTATATGCTGAACCAACATTTTGCTTTTAAATGAGCAACAGTGTCCATGTACAAAAGCTCCCCACCACCACAAAAATTGTTTCACAAAACAATCTGTGCAAAGTTTTCATAACCATCTTTTCAGCAGAATGTACATATTAATTCATACCCTAACTCCATCTAACCTACAATGTTGTAGCCTAAAAAGTTCAGTTAGCCTCCCATAGTCTAGTAAAATGATCTGATGGATGTTGCTTCTCAATGAACCTCTCTTTCATCCTACCTTTTATTTAGCTGTTATATTCATTTTCATTCTCTGTTCTACAGCCTTTACCCTGATATTTGGGAAAACTTATAGTATATCCAGATAGGTGAATTTTTTATGTCCTTTTTATGATGTCAGTTAACAGGAGATACTAAGGAAAGACTACAAGACAAAGAGAAACATACAGTGATTTTTATCTCAGGGAGGGTAAAAATTCCTTTACAATGACAGTGGTTTACACTTAGCTTCTCTAAAACTTCATTCACATATTAGTTGTTAAAATTTTTCTGGACACTTGCTCAAAAACTTCCCTCACACCTTCCATGGTGCTCAAAGTATCCCCAGGCATTATCAGTTGATTGGAGGCAGCTGATCTCTACAGCTGAGAGGAAGCTGAGAAAGATGTTCTCAGAACCCTTGCAAATAATATGTGTATGGAGAGCAAGAGCAATAAACTCCAGAGAGTCAGGGGTAGTAAAGACTACTTTGGAAGCTGGAGACAATGAAGAACTGTGAGCAGGAATACAGCTGGCTGGAAAGTTTTCCTTGCATATTAAAAGGGAAATACCAAAATTGCTTATGGCACCCTCTGATTGAATTCTCAAAACCCAACTATAAGGTACGTGCCTAAAGCTTATTCAGACTGAACCATTCAGGGTGAAAAGAAATGTACATTCAGATCTTTTTGCTGCTAATAAGAATTACATCAGACTGAAGCTGAGAGTCCATTTATTTTGTTGTTTCCACCATTGTTGTTTTTCAGCATATTTTATCACATTATGAGCCATGTGCTGATGAAAGTGTTCATTTGTGCCTGGCAAAATCTCAAGCATCCACACACCCAGAGCACTAAACACCTGACTCCTAGTATTTGCTGACACATTTGGTTCAATACCTTGGGGCATTTTGACTGTTTTTACACATAGGTAGACAGGCCAAGCACTTAATGCAGGCTTGAAAACACAGAAACAAATGTTTCTTAAATAAAGTCTTCTTTCTCTTGCCCCCATTCTCTTACTTTTTCAGCCTCAGCTTTTCACTATCAGGTTATTTTTTTTATTTTTTGAGAAAATGAAGATTGCTTAAGAGCATATGGGGAAAATTTGTGGATATCTTAATTTGGTTTACTATATTTTGAAAAATACAGAGATGTCATTTGCTCAGACTTTGCAGAAACAGCAGAACTCATTCAAAACCTGAATGGTATTTTTAGAACTAATTTTTGGACTGAATTTCTATCCTCAAATACTTTTTAAATTATGCTTTGGAATAATATTAAGTGACTAATCTCTTACTATTTATAGCATTGAAAGTATGCAAAATAATGGCATAATGATTACTGGTTAAAACTGAACCATCTCTTCTAGAGGTCATTACCTTGATCTGTAATGTCACTGCAACAATCCACAGTAGGTGAGTTTGGTTGGGTCTCCCTACATTCTTCTTTCATATGAAGGAAATAACAGCATGTCTCTGCTAGCCCAGTTTAATATATCACTTGAAAAAACAAACTACATGCAATATAAAGAAGGATAATATGACCTAAAGGAATACAGTAAAACCCAGTCCAGATAAATAAAACCAGAATTGCCAGGGCTTAGCATGTCTAGGCATAGAAACTATACATTTATGCCTCTAGAGAATACCTAATAAATTATTTTCAAGTTAAAACTTCAAGTTCATGCCAATACATGGAAGAAAGCCCAGTATTCAAAGTCAGGACTTAGTGTTTATGAAAAGATTTCCTTATCCAGCCAGAGAAAACTTGGAGATCAACATCTTTAACAAACTTGGAGTCATATACTATTACTTAGATATACTCTTACTTAGAAACTTAGAGACAGACAGTCATATACTTCAGAGTCTTAAGTTAAGCTCAGCCTCTGCTTAGATTCAGCTTAAATGGCCATTATATGAACAGTTTAGGTCTCAGCTGGTATCTTTGAAAGTCTGGTCAATCAGAGGTTGTTGCTTCTCATTGCTGTTCAAAAATCTTCTTTTTAGTTAAGGTTATGGAAGAAATGAGCTCTTCTGAAGGGCTGGTCTGAAGCAACTGAGAAGTGCCTGTTAGCCAAAATCATCCTGGGGATCTTAGGCACTTCCTTTTGTCAGTATTCAAAACTTTGCTGTACATTCAACATTTGATGAATTACTGCAGGACTGAGAACATGGCACTGTGCACAGCCTCATGCGTGCAGCAAAGGACAGAGACTGTTGGAGAAAACTGAAGTAACATACAAACCAGAAGCTGAGCATCATTTTTTATTTATTTGCCCAGGAAAGCAAACTTGATAACATTGTACAAAGGGGGGATGTGGGGCTTCTTTTGATGGTTTGTTGCTGGGGTTTTTTGTAGGGTTCTTGTTTGTTTGTTTGTTTGTGGTGTGTTGCTTTCCCTCCGAAGCAGGTAATTCTTGCTTTCTAAAAGCTGAAAGCTAAAAACTCTGACTTAGATGACCCTGACATATAACTCCAGCTTCTGGCCTAAGCTGAAATTAGTCTAAACCCTTAATAAAGCAAAATCAGGCAGAAATCTTGCGGCATCATTAATTAATTTCATAATTTTCAAAGCAGTTTGTGTTCATGAGGAAAGAGGCACAAAGGAATGTAACAATTAACAGTAGTTTCTGTAGCCAAAATAAGTGAAGGTCTGCAGCCAACAGTCTGCACCACGCATTCCCAGGCATGTTGATCATACTTTCAGAGTGGAAAAACAAGAACACTGTAATCAAAGAGGATGAAGTTAAAGAGAAGTGTTTTACTGAGAACAAGGAAAGATGGATGACAATAGGAAGGAAAGGGGAAAGTGAAGATCCCACATATTTTGGAGCAAAGAGTAAAAAGTGGAAGATTCCCCTAGTATAACTCCTACTGTTCACTCCTCCCTCAACATCTTCAAATGTATTTCTGTTCTAACAGTTGCAACACACTTCTCCTGCTCATTTGCTACATCATTGAGCTCTCTTGCATTTGGTCCTGATCAACTAAGCTCCCTAGTCATAAACTTTCTGACTCATTCTCACACATCAGCCTAGTTTCTATGGTGTAGAAACACCAAAGAACAAAAGCCTAAGGTGATAATCCCTCCTCTTCATACTTAACTCCTCCATGAAACAAATTCCTTCAGCTCTGAATCTTCGTGCACCTTCTGACACACACAAATGTTTATTTGAAATCATCATATATATATATATATATATATATATTTATGACCTTATTGAACTATGAAATCCCACCTTAATGTCAGAAACTCTGATCACTTGCTATTTAGCACTAAGAGCCTCAGAAGATTTGAAATGCTGCATGTGAAAAAACAGTAACAGAAAATGCCACTGTTCTGGTTCTGTGCACTAGAGTGAAAAAAAGCCTTCATATTAGTTTCTTTCTCTGATGCCTACAAATATTAAGCAGAGAAAACAAATTTTTTATGATTTTTTAGTGTTTTCCTTGTGGTCTTAGCATTAGAGGATGGAAAAAGCAGAAGGGCCAGTCAGCTGAAATGCAACAAGGATTAAGTATGCTATGGCATCATCTGTATTCCTTTCTGAAGATATACACTGCCATGATACCTGCAAGGAATATTGATTACATTATTTGTAGCCATTGTTTGTAAGTCTCATGTTTTCTCTGGACTTTCTGAGTCATCAGAATAACTCTGACAAGCCTCAGCTCTGTCCTTGTGATCAACAAACCACTTGTGTAGTTAAAGGCTCGTTATTATGGAAGTAACAATCAAAACAGCTCCACATATGAAGCAATTTTGGCTTTACCTAATCTCTTTTATGTAATGATATACTTGTTTTCAACCATGGGCAAATATTAATTCCTTCCAATGATCTAAAGTATCTAGCGTAAAAATAACCTAAGATTAATGACAGTTTGTGCAGTTTTATCTTTATTTTAATTTCTTTGCACATGAATCATTTAAATTACTGATTAGAAAACACTTCCACTGAATGACTTGCTAAACAAAACTTAAGAATCAGTCTGGCTTGTCCCAGCAGGAATGGTGAAAAAAGGTCCACGTTAAGGGTTCAGAAGTATTAGGGAGGATATGGAACACAAAGATATACGTAATAGAAAATAGTCATGATATTTTTTTTCTTACTGACAAACTCTTCAAAACTTTCAGGTAATCCTAGAGTTTCAGTAAGCTCTATTGATTTAAAGAATGATTCACAGTTGGACTGGAAATGAAGGAGCTTTTAAAGTGCAATCACCAAACCCATACGGTTTATTGCACATCTTACTGCTCAACTTTAGAACAAATATAATTCAAATCACAATACAATGATGATTGATGTTTTTCATCAACACCCAATTATCATTCCATCATGGCACAAGACTTGAAAGTAGAGTTGTTTGAGCCAAGTAAAGCACAAAGTGAGCATCTGAAAATCCAGATCTGTGCTCTTGCAAAATTACTTACCAAACCACATTAATTATTTTCTAACATGTTAGGTCATGTTAGTTGTGTATGGGTATAAAAGATCAGGCACTAATTTTAATCTTATGTTCAGATATCTCATTTCACTCTTTTCTGAATTCTTCAAAGAAACTTCTGTTTTATTTTAAACCAGGCTAGAACTGGAATACTTAGCTTTGGTGGGACCATTTCTAATTTTTTTCAATTTCACTGGACTTCTCTAATTGTTTGACACTGTGCATTCACAGGCTATCTACATATTTTTCTGGGTACTTCAAGATGATTACAAATCCACTAAACTGTGGAGAATATAAATACATGCTTTACATATATATAGATATATATATAGATAGAGATATAGACTAGCACCTAACATGAAACAGAAAAAGAACTATCTTGCACCATCTGACATGACCTGACATGATTGTAGTTGAAAATTAAGTTCTATAATTCAGAAGCCAGTTGTTTGGGGTTGGGTTTTTTCCAGCATTGCACAGTAACAGCAACAAAATGATGGGAGGTTATGGGAATAGGAGGAAGTGTTTAAAACATGCAAATACTTCGAAAATGTAGATGCTAGAAGACCTACTAGTAATCTATGCAAATTGTTACAGTATCCTAGGTTCTACCTTTCTTTTAGCCATGATAAGTATTATTTTATTTTCATACTAAAGCTTATGTAGTATGTATCACAGTACACATTTTGTCCTCAAAGACTGTAAAATAACCAACTCACAGCTTACATAATAAACACTTCAAATTTTGATAAAATGCTGTCACCTCAGGTGGGCAAAAAAGCCCATACAAATATTAAATAATTTTTTTAAGTAACACATACCAATAAGAAAAAGATAGATAATACTTTTAAAAATGCTATAGTGTCTGTTAGCTAAGTGCAACATAGTAACCAAAATTGGATCTTCTCTTTTGCCTGACAGATACCTCAAAAAAGATAAGCATTTTTAAAATTTTCATCTGTGGAAAGGATCTTTGTTTCATCTTGCAGCTCAAAGTTATCTCCCATACTGTACTTCCTAATTCTGAATTTGTGGTATTGTGCTATAATAAGTGTTTGATGGTTTACAGATTCTTCAGGGAAGAAACAACAGACGCATTCTAATGGGGTGTGGGGGATGTCATTTTAATGCACTTGAACTTTGCAGCAATGACATCTAAAGTAAAATAAAAAGGTTGTTTTTTAAAGATGTCTTTCCATTTTCTTTGTAAAAATCCAACAAGTTTCAAAAAGCATTCGATTTTTTTTGTTTAATTTACCATATGAACCATATTTGACTGATTCAAGAGTTATATGGTTGTTTCAGAAGGAAAACTTATTTTATTCTCATTTTCATTGGAGGAGAAAGGAGAAATGTGTTTTAACACATTTTCATTTTCATTTTCCAGTGAAGCCCTTCTAAAATAAATTATATGCCTCAATCCAGAAGAAATAGAAGAATAAGATAAAATGCCTCCAGGCATGCACTGTGATCATAAGAACATACTATTACCACATCACCCCAGATATATGACACATACCTTCTACATTTAGTTGCATGTTCTTTTCAGATAACCATTTCAAACAAAATAAAACCCACAAACACACTTTCATACAGAGGTTTACAACAACTTTCTTGACTAACTTCTTGAGTGACATTTTGATTCCAAATCTATCTTGATTTGATATTTGTTTCTGTTGTACTTCCTATATTTTACCTCGAGGAAGAAATTATTAAAGATAATGCCTGTTAAGTTTGGCTTCCAATCTTATGAAAACCAATGTGAATATAGTGTATTTTCTCTTAAGATCTTTGGAAATTTCTTCAAGTATTTCCAAAGGCCCCTTTATACCAGTCTGGCACCATAAATCTGATGTAAAGCGGATGCAAGTAGAATATTAATTTCCTTTAAAGACAATTTGCATTGATTACACAAAATGTAAACAAGAACCATGTCCCAAAATTCTTGTTTCCAACAGATTTTCATTATTTGTTCAAAATTTAATTCAAACAAAACCATTTATGTTTTGTTAGGAATTTGTTTACCTCAAAGAGTCCTATAACCTAACACTCTTAATTTTTATTCTCTTTCACTTATGCACATTACCAGATGTCTGTTCACACTATAATCCTGTGGAAAATAACTTCATTATCTGCAGGTAACAATCCATCATTACTTACCAATTAGAAATTCATGAGAGACTGTGGAAAGACTCTACATTCAGTCTGGTTGCTTACAGTGTGTGAGGTCTGTCTTAAAAAGAACAGTTCAGTGTCAGACAGAGTTCTGTGCTGTGCTGCCATCCTGAATGACAACACTTCTGTTGCAAATACTCACTCTCCTCTTTTGACATATATCCTAAAGTATTTAATTTGGGATCCCCAAACTGAAGGTTGTGGCACTTAAAAGAGGAGCTTACTATACCGATAGAAATTATTATTTTTTTCTGCTCTTATGAGCATAGCAAATGACATTAGCTTATCTAACCATGCTTGGTTTGTGACCATAAGAAATGGCACCTCCTGGGTGAAGTTCATAACTGTAACTGGAAGTGATATCTTCTAAAAAATGTGATCTTCTAATTAACAGCAAAACAGATAAAGAGTGAGCAGTGAGGAGGAATAATTGCATGGTACTAAATTACTTTCAGGAAAATTGCTTTTCCTGCAATCTAGAAAAAAATGCAATATGGCCTCTTGAGAGATAAGTACAGTTCTTCTCAGTCTTTGGTCAATGAACCACAGGTGCTGATACCACTTCTTTTCATGGTCAAAAGTTAAGTGATGCATTAACTATATATGCTGATAATCGTTTAGGCTAATGCCTTATGCATATAATAAGAAACCTCTTCTTTCACTCTGAACAGTAATGGGCGTCAAATGTTGCAGAAGAAAGCAGACAGCACTTTTGTGCCCTGTGTATTCAGGTGGGATACAGTTCATTCAGAGCCCAGGTCATTCCTAGGTGACAGCCATCCATGTGCCTCCTGGTGCCACAACCACCGGTCAGCCTTCATCTGCTCTTTTGAAGTTACTGCACTCTCTTAACCTGGTGCTTCAGCCAGTGTCAGACAGACACCAGCCTTCTCTAATTTTATGTGAACTAGTTAAGCAGGACAATATTTTGGTTCTCAGGTAGGTCTAAAGATATCTTCACTTAATATAATTTCAGAGCTAGTGCGGGTGCTAATTTTTCAGCAAATGCTGATAAATGCCTTGATATTTATATTCCCACTGACTGAACCTATTTTTAAGAGGGGCTTACATGAAAAGCTGTAGACAGGTAATGTGAACGATTACAAGATTACTGTATAGAAATGTGCATGATAACTTAAGGGCTGTCTGGATATGTTCAGGACAAGACAAGTAACACTAAGCAATGCAAATTTTAACACTGGATTGTGAATAGTTGCTATGTTGTAAGAGAAAAAACCATAGTGTGTCCCCAAGCTGCCCATTGCACACCACTGTTTGCACAGTGCACGAGCTGTGGTGAGGCATTAGCACATTAACACGCTTTCTGTTCTAGGGCATATTTACGAAAAAACACAATGTATGGTGGAGAACTTTCAAACTGCTCAGCTGCCAATCCTGGTCACAATTTCCTAAGACTATTCAGTTCATGATTGCATGTGAAAACACAAAATTAAATATCCATACATGCCTAACTACATGTTTAACTGTAATGGCACAGTTAAGATACCCAGTTAAGTTTTAAAATTAGTGCGGCATTACTCAGGAAGCAGCTTTTTAATGCTTTATTTTACTCATTCTAAATTACTTCTAGAAAGCACAAATTTGTATGCACAGTATGGTACACTGTAAGAACATTTAAAACTATTTAATAAATACATATTCACAGGGGGCAAAAATTAATAGACATATTTGACAATCTGTGTCTTGATTTTTGAAACCTTAGCAGTACGACTTTGATGTTCTGTTATTATGGTTTGTGTCTGATTGTTTGAAATAGTTTCTGGGTTTGTATTTCCTAAAGGAAAAAAAAATCTGCTGTTGAATTGTGCAATCCATCAGCAAAAGTTTGCACATTTCATAAATGAAGAAAATATTATTTTCCTATATTATTATATTAAATTTTTTTTGCAGAAAATCAATGGACCTGAGGACTGTCACTTTTATATCTAAGCAGATGTGAATTCAATGTGAATGCAAACATCTACTCATATATTGTTCATTATTGTGTTCAGTGGTTCAGTAGATATTTTCAAAGATAAATTATTTTGTGGCAGCCTTTGTTCCATGTCTCTTTTGGTCTTAGAAATCTTGCCATTAATTTCAGCAATATTTGCTTTTTAAAGTGAATATCAACAGATGTCCTCTACCAAAAAAAGCAGCAAAGTGCAAAAAATTTCTTTTGCTTCCAGGTGCCAATGGGAGGTAAAAAGCTGCCTTACAGAGTAATACTTGCAACACTCAGTACATAGCAAAATTGAACCCAACACTCAGTCTTTGTCATCAATGTACTTATTGTACTCATATTTGTCAGTATCTATGATAACTACTAATTCCAGAAAAATGTATACAGCAGAAAATACTACTTTTCCCATGCCTTCTCTTGGAAGTGGCAAAATGTTTTAAAATTAAAGAAAATAAAGAATACTTCATGGAAAATAAAAAGGTACGGAAAGTGGTATTTAAAAATAGTAAATATTTGAATCAAACTGTGAAACTGACACAAGCACAGAATCCAGTCTAATATCACTGGTGGATAAACTGTGACCAGAGGATTAATAGGACATGTCTTTGTTTCTCTTCTTTGGACTTTGGACTAATGGTTCCAATTACATGATTTAGCTGAACTACTACACTTATTTTAGAAATATAGCAAGTGCTGACTTTAAAACACAGGTTGAAGAGATGTCCACAAAACATTTAGAGAACTGGTTCCAGTGACTAATTTTCCTCATTCCTAACTATTGTGTCTATTGATTTTTCTTGGCTTTACCTTGCTGCCACTGGATTGTACCGTAACATTTTGCCTGAGCTCACGGTGCACGTGTGAATACAGACCCAGATAAGCAAAGAGAAAAAAATTACTCACATAGGACCAAGTTGTGACTCCTGAGGGATCTTGCTTCAAGAGTAACTGACAAAGAACAGCTTCATATTGTACATAATGTTTTAATCCATTCCTTATACCTTGTATTTATCTTTTGTCATTTAAGCTTTTGACTGAAACACAAAACTGTGCAATATCAAGCAATGTACTACAGAAGTGTAGTCTCAATAAAACAAGTGGTTATTTTGAAAAGATAATATTAAATGATCCTCTAAACATTCTTTTGATTGCTTATTGAGAATTGTCCAGCATTGAGTGTATTAATTATCATGTCAGATGTCTAACTGCTTATTTAAGAATTAAGAAAACATACCTAGAATAAGATGGCTCTTCACTCTCTTTTTTCAAAACTATCATTAGAAACATTAACTTTATTGCAATTTCTGAAAATGTTCATGGTTTCTCCAAATAATTAGAAAGCAGCACATGCAGATTGTACATATGACTTTAAATGATCTAAAAGATCCATATTATCTGAAAAACTCCTACCAGACAAAAGGTTATAATAGAACCTATTTAATAATGTACCTAGACACAGATGAAATAATAAAAAACCTAGTAATGGTCACATGGAAAATACATATAACCTATCTTTTTTGTCCAAATGCAGAAATGGACTATTTGTCAAACCTATCCCTAATTTTTACCCCACTCCAGTCAGGAAGAGCTAGGTTGTTTTCAGCAGATTATAAATGGACTTTTAGACAACACGGATCATTTTGACAGAGGATGAGGTGAGCATTGGGAACAGTAAACTGTGGAAAAACATATGTGGTCCAGCCATAACCAGTGTTGTCCCTGTGAGGTGCTGGCCTAGAGTTCCAAAAGCTGAATTTAGCCCATGACATTTATAAGCAAGGACAGGCTTTTCAATGAGCTCCCTAATTATAAATACACAGAGAAGGCAAAGAAGGGAGAAAAGATATGAGCGTAATCAAACCAATTCTAGTTACAGCAATTCTCCTTAACATTTCAAAATAAGTCAGGGTGAGTGCGTTAGAAAAAAAAAAGAAAATAACAACAGAGATTAAAGTAGCAAGCAGTTGAGTAACAGACACATAACTAAAAATACAAGTGATACTCATGACTAGAAGATGTCACATTCTGCTTTTGAAATACTGCCCCACATCATACAGGCCTTGTGAGCCATCTGAAACCTGTAATCAAATTTGTAAGAATAGTAAATTCTCTTTTGTTTTTTTATCCCCTTAACTCATATGTATTTATTTAGGATTTTGGAGTTTTTTCCCCCAAAGCAATCCATTTACTAGGTGGAACAGCCCATCTTTTTTTTTTTCTTTTTTTTTTTTCCAGGGAGAATTAGGCTTTCTGAAGTGATCCAAGCTAAAGGGTCTCAAATCAGGCACACAGCTAGTGAAAGTAATGGTTTTAGGTTCAAATGAAATAAATATCTTCAGAGTTGGTGTTTCTTGGGTTTGGGGTTCTTGGGTTTTTTTTGTGTTTTGTTGTTTTGTTTGGGGTTTTTTGGCATAGACCTGATAATGCTACAGAAAACAAAACAAGACATTCTGCTTTTGTTAAAATGGTTATGCAAAATTTAAAGCATCTTGCAGGAAAAAAAAAAATCTACTGACAGTTACCTACATTCACATTCATCCTAGGGTGGAACATCCTTTGGGCAGATGTATGTTTTCAATAACTAATTTCTTCTGAAAAGATAAAAAACAGTAAAAGCAGCCAAATTCCTAAGTGACAACCTACTAGTGGGGAAAACCTGATTAGAGAATAATTGCAGTTCACCATCCTTGGCCTGGGTACTGCTGTGTTGGCATGACCTGAAAAGGAATGAAACCCATCTCAAGCATTGCTTTTGTTCTTTAACACAGAGGATTTGGAAAAGAAAAAGCACATTGAAGAAATCATGACATGCAGTAAACAGGACATGTAATTACATTGAGAAAGGCATTGCTAATGTGGCAATACATAAAATATAGTCTAGAAATTAGATCAGGGGTTGGATTTTATGCTTCTGTGAAATTACTTGGCTACTGGCTAGTCCAGTCTACTATCAAGGCAGATTATTAATAATCAGGATGAAAATACCATGCCAGGTATTCATCCTTTTATCTCAAACATCAACAAAATATTATTCCTTCATTTCAGGATTGTTTCATCTGATTGCCAGTTATGTAAATTAAGGTAAAGTGTGGTTGTTTTCTTGTGCACAGAAGCTTTTGAAATAATTCCAACTTCATTCTCATTCTTGGTGGTCTTATAAGAAGAACAGCATTTTTAGTCACAAACTTTTCAATTATAAAACTGGCAGCACTTACTTAGAGGTACACTTACATTTGGATTTAGTAATTGAAAAGTATGGGGTGAGCATACATAATGGGATTTTCACTGCTAAACTCTTTTCCCATCAGTTTGCTCCAGTGAGTGGATACTAAAAATGCATATGGGGCATTTTACAACCAATGGAAAGAGTGATTTCTGTGGTCTAGCTAATACTCTCCACTGACCATATCACGAGCTTGGATACTTCACACAATCTTGATAGGCTCCTACTTTTAAAAAGGTCCTGAACTTATTTCAAGACCATCATCTCATGTAAAAATGCTGGGAAGCCTGAGCCCAAGTTAGTTCTGTAAGTGTCTCCTAGTACTTGTCTGCATCTTTAGATGGTGAAGTTTAGAAACTTCTTCATTTCTTCATGCCAGTTTGAAAATCTGTAAATGTATTTAGAAATGTATTACATAAAAATGAATTTGTAAACAATTTATTGTGGATTAACAGGTCTTTTTTTCCCTTTTTTTATTCCTCAGATCTCTGCCGGCAGACCTTTTATTACTAAATTATATAATAAGGTGAGAGTTTGGGTTCACAGCAAGCAAGCACCTGAATCCTTATACACATGACACTCCCACTCTTACTCATGCTGGCATGTCCATGTATCAAATCAGCTCATGGCTTTTGTGCATTCCAGAAACTTTTTTAGGTGTGAGACACTCAATGAGTTACTAACCTGTTGTAAGATGTTTTATCTTTCTATTCCAGTCTTTGTTGTTCTCTTGATGAATTGCTGACTTAATGTCTAGAAAAAATAAAGCCATCAATATCAATAATAGTGGCAATGAACTGTGGCAAACTAAGATATGATAATACAGCAGGTTAGCAATACTGCATGTCAGAGGCTTATGATATAATGATGATGATGATAATTGGAATACAAATTTACCTCTACAAAAATAATATTGTAAACAATTAGAATAAAAGATAACTTTCAATTACATGTAGCCTGCTTTATCCTTAGTGGAGTATTAACTATAAAGTTATAGATGAAAATACAAAGCACTGCAATTGTTTGTTACACAGATGCAAGGTGAAACCCAAATTAGACATCCCTGTGCTATTCATAAGTAATATATATTTTAAGCTACAATATATTTAATGTATAATACTATAAAACTTTCACTCAATTTAAACAAACTTCATCCAACTAATGTTTAAAAACCATCAAGTTGAAGAAACGGGATTACCAGTAAGATTATTTCTTTAATTTGGGAATTAATGCTATCTGTACCCTACCAGAACTGTCTTGTTTAAATCTTTTAAGAAATTAACCCCATTGATGTGATAAATACATTTTCATTTCTGCTGCTGATACGAAGAGGGAAGCTGTCTTTTTGACAACTTCTGCTTATTCAGTATACAAAAGATATTAAATGACTTCAAACTCTGTTCACTTCATTGTATAGTCACTTTCCAGTCAAATGAAAGCAAAGTCTGAAGCATGTGTTAGCACTCCCTTCTGCCACACAGTAATTGGTCTAACCTCCCAATTGAAATTAAATTTATCTTTCTTTTGATGACTCAAGTCTGAAAGGAAATAAGCATACCCATATTCAAAGCTCCTATTTACCTTTCCCTTTGTCTTCTTAACAGAGATAATCTGGAGCTTTGTCCTAGCAATATAGATGCTAATTTTACTATCTGGGAAAATCACAATTTGTGACTCTATAAGACCACATAAAAAACTCCACTTCTACTTTCCTATTGTTGGCATCCGTAATAAAATTTTGTGAACAATTTTCTTTTTTTTCTCTCCCTCTGACTTTTCTGCAATTCATATTAGTAAAGTTTTTCCTTCTCAGCACAAAGTACAGAAAAATATATGAAAGCTGAAATTACTAGGAATCTGGAAAAGTTGCTTTATCTCTAAAAAAGACATATGTGTCAGGTCACTCCCCCACCCGGTAAACATACTAAAAGTTTTTTATCTAGAAGTCTTGTAACCTGGGAATTACAAACCCAAAAATACACCCTTAGAATTTACTCCAGGATGATGCCTTCTTCTGAAATTGCTTAGTGAGATTCAGTGAGATTCAGTCTCATCTCAGCAATAACTTTGCTGGCAGACAGAACTGACACTGCACTTTCCCTTCTAGCCAAAGTTAAGACTGGGGATAATTTTTTAGACACCTATTGCTCATTTTACCCCAACCTCCATCTTCTCATTCCATTAGACCCATCAGATCCAGCAAGATAAAGTGCTAATGTACTTCATTTCTAACTTGGTCAAAAAGATCCAAGGCTTTTGGCACTTAATCTGTTAAAACTGATGTGTGTGTGGCTGAACTGGTTAAGGAGCAATTGCAGAAGCAATTGTGACAATAGATCAAGGCTGGTTGATGCACACCTGATACACACCAACCCAACCCAGTTCTTTCATTCTCCCTTCCCCAGGCTCCCCCTGGCCCTGGCAGAATTTGCTGATGCTTCTAAATCTGCAGAAGAAAGCCCCATGCAGGATCAGCCAAAGTTCAGATCTGGTAAAAAGGAGGTGACAAGAAAAAATACTCAAGAAGAAACAGGAAGGAGAGGAGAGGTTGAAGGAGAAGGCCAGAATCTGGGAATAGCAGAGGCTGCTGGGGACAGGGACCTTCTCAACCTGCCTGGAGGCATTCAGCATAGCAGAGGTGACAGACTGCAGAGCATTTGTCCCTGCATTCCCTAGCGTTTCTCCTGCCACACTGAGGGGCATTTGGCAATAGTTTCAAGGAGACCAGATCTCAGCATGGAGCTCTGAAATAAATGGAAGAACTTCCCACCTAAGGTATTTTTAGCTTTGAACTCCCTCCTAAAATTAGGGCAAGAGCAGATGTTTTCTCTTTTCCCCAACTGGAGAATCCTGCCCCAGGCCACCTGTAACTGACTGAGTCTGTGGGGCAACTCCCTACCTCACCCCAAGGAAATTCAACCAAGTTGATGCCAGGTGTCTGCACTGCTAGAGCTACTCTCTTTTGTTGTGCCTGAAGCAAATTAGTGTGTTTGGGCTGACAGCCTGGAGAAGGTAGGTATGAGCAGCTGCTGTGAGCCAGATCTGGCACCCCTGGACCCAGCAGAAAGCATCTGTCCTTGATTGCAGGTCCCTAAACGACCCCATTCTCACAAAACACAGGAGGAGGAGTGTAATTACCCCTCTCTTATTCTACAGTGTAATGATTAAATCTCTCACCTCAGACTGGGAGACAGACTTCTAATACTTCTCCTGTACAGGGTAATGTGCATCTGCGTGTTTTGGATGTCCAGTTTTCAGAATTACTGAGCATTTCAGAGCATGGTAATTTGCCCTTCTCTCTGCAGTGAAATCTAAAGCAGGATACAAAAACCCTTACCTAGTGAAATTCTTGTCATCTAGAGCTTGTTCAGCCAGGATAGGAAAGATGAAGAGTCCAGGCTCTCTCCACCTCCCCAGTGAATATCCCCTGTTTAATTTGAACACAAGCCTCTTCCTGCTGTTTTAAAACACACCCCAGACAGCAGTAGTTTGACACCGCTCTCTGTCAGAATGAGCACCTCATCATCCACTTGCTGAGATAAGCACTCAAGCAGAGGAGGAAATTAACTACAGGATAATGCTGTAATGCTGTAACCACAAAAGTAAAAGGGGTATGTATTATGTCATCTGGTCTCACTTTAAATGAAGAGCAGAAATTAAGATTTGATCTGAGTCTGCTGGCTGGTTTAGGCCCTGCCAGCCAGCCAGGCAGAACGATGTCTGATTTATATACCTCAAATATGTTTGAAACCTAAGCTAAAGGCGGTCACATGATGATGTCTTGGCAACTCCAGTGTATGAGCAGTTGCAAACTTAGACATGGAAGAAATTTAACTGATAAAACCTTCAGTTCTTATAATAATCAACCTCTGCAGAGTTAAGTGACAGCCAAGGAGGCCCTTTGAGGCTATATATTTTAGACTTTGCAAACATAACAGCCACTCTGATACCTGAAGCAATTTTGTATCTCAATAATAAAATAGCCTAAAGCATGGTCTCACCACCTTAGAGGACAGTGCTAGTATGACAGCAAGCCTCTGGCATGTGGTTTCAGGGCAGGTGGGAGTAAGGAGAGATCTGGGAGACCTCACTGGTGCAGCTCCTCTCTGCCTTAGTCCTTCACCCCTCAACAGCCAGCACTTGAAGGTGCAGTGACCAAGAGTAGTCCCACCCTTGGAGGGTTGTGTGTGAGCAGCTTGTTTACTAAGCCTCCCATCCTGGCTTACTTTCTGCTGCCAGGAGTTTTAGGGTCTGTTTTCCACCAGCATTCATTAAATTATCATACAGTGTGCCAAGTTTCCAGCCCAGCAAAAACTTTTTCAGTTCCAAACCCTCTTTTCCTGATGGCAGTGCTCTACACTGTTAGACTTTCAGAACTGTCTTGGCTAGAGAAATCTACTCATGAAGTTTAATTTTCCTAAGAGGCTGATGGGAACATACACACTCCAATAAGGCAGAAGATTATTGGCCACAGGGACTAGTGCTTTCTAAAATCAAAACTATGAGGGGGGAGCAGTTAAACATAAAAAGACAGCCACCAAAAAAGCCCCCAAACTGTAGACATATGTAGAATTTTGAACAGAGATGGTCAGTGCTTCAGGTCCTATAAATCCAAAGACTAATCCTAACACTGTGATCCTGAAATTGGTTTGGTTTTCCTGAGAATCAGGGAACTAAGTCTCTCCAGGTCTTATTTGGAGTTGAAACAGAAATCAGTAGCAATAAATGTAGCAAATAAAAATCTTTCCTGCCTGAAGGCGGAACTTCAATCGTTCTCAGCACATTCTGTGAGTATGCAGCTATCCAACTCCCAGTACAATTAACTAAGTCCTTAATTCCTGTCCACTGAAGTAAACAGAGGTGAAGTCATTGATTCAGCTGGACTCTCAGCTTGCCTCAATCTACAGATTGCAAGGATGTGACTGTAATGACTAACTGCATTGCTAATACCTGCTTCTTTCTTCTGTGAAGGAAAAGCTGCTCAGAGGCTGTTCACTGGGACAAGGGAACTGTTCCAAGTAAAGCAGAATTTTGCAATTGTTTTTACTACACAGAGGAGATCAAGAAATCTGCATCCTTTTTTTAACTACACAGCACAATTAATGACAGGTCTGGGTTTTTGGAAAGGGAGTTGGAATTGCTTTATGAAATGGCACAGGATCTCAACAACAGAGCAATGAGAAGAAGTCATTGTGACAAGGATTTTTAAAGACCTTCCAAAAAGAATTAAGGAACTGCAGACTATGAAATCTTACATT
The DNA here is from genome assembly GCF_023055355.1 of Agelaius tricolor. Taxonomy (NCBI): domain Eukaryota; kingdom Metazoa; phylum Chordata; class Aves; order Passeriformes; family Icteridae; genus Agelaius; species Agelaius tricolor. Next base: position 38,885,660 of record NW_027269263.1, read on the forward strand.
CATATTAGGAAACAAGTAGAAGCCTTCATAAAATATCCAGTCATCAATCAAAAACTGATAAATATTTTATAGTAAGGAAGAATGGACAGTACTATTGCAGAAAGAAGTTCTGACTTACAAATTTATCAGCAGTTTTGAAGGATTCTCAAGAGCAGACAGACATGGGAAATACAGGTTATGTTGTGAGTGTACACTTAAACCTTTTTACAGCATTCATTTCCATGAAGAAGCTGGAATATAGCATGGAAGATCCCATGAAAAATTCAGATCTGTTCTGAGTGTACAAGAAAAGAGTAGAAAAAACCAGCTGATTTTACAAGAAAAGAAGATGCCCAGGATCTGTGCTGAGTCTTGTGTTACTCAGTATAATAATAAATTATTTAGAAAAGGAAGATGATTTTATAGTTCCTGTCAATTTAAGGTTTTAAAAATGAATATTCCTAATATTTTCTGGCTGGGTCAGGAACTGTCAGGGGAAATGTAATGCTTATAAATGCAGGATCATAACCAAAACCAGTTCTAATGAGATCTATATACTAGTGGGCTGAAAACTAATTTAACTACTATAGAAAGTGATCCTGGAGTTAGTGAATAAATTTGTAGAAATCTATTCAATGCTCAGTACTGGTTACAAAGGTAAACAGTGAAAGTCTTAGAATAAAGTAAAAAAAGCAAAATTATTATTATGTGATTATTATAAATCTGACAGGTTGCCATTTTGATTATTATTTTCTTATTTGTGTCAAAAGAACATAGTGGCATAAAAACAGGTTAAAGGCAACAATTATAATCAAATAATCAAAAGTACTGATTTCCTTTCATATCAGCACAGGTTGACTAGAACTTGTAAATTTGGAAGACAGGAGACTCAATGGATTATGCTAGAAGTCACTGGTAAAACTTGAAAGTCAGTGAAGATGAAGACAATGTAGTTATTCAGATGTTTATAGACAAAACTAAGGGGCAACAAATGAAGTTATCAAGCACTAGTGTGCAAGGGAAAAGAAAGACCTGTGCATGCAGTGTGTTTAACTGCTTAAGTTAGAGAATTCACTGTAAAGAGTAATAGAGAAGCCAAAATATTTACTGGTTAAAAAGTAATATAAAAATTATATAATAAAATAATGCATCCATGGCCCTAAATTACAAAGATACAGCTGTGATTTCAGGAAATCTATGGACTGCAGAAAGCTGGAAAAAACAGGCAGGTGAAGAATCATGCATGATGCCTTTTCCCAAGGCATGAACTGCTTTCCTCAGGGAGAGACAAGGTGCTTCACTCTGACCCACTATCAGTTGTTTTAATACTATGTGCCTAAGTCTATTAAGCTGAATATCTGAGCTTCTGTGGGAATAACATAAAAAATTATTTGCTTCTAACAATAAAACAAAACTTTGAAATCACAAGAAATGCCTCGAGTTTGAAAAATTTTTCCCAGGACACTTTCAGATAAATTTCTTTCCATTGAAAGCAACTGGAATATGTCCAGTGATTCCAATGCCTAATTATCCCTTTAGCATCTTTATCACACATATGTCCACAGTACTTTAAATAATACTGAATAGAGAAGACTCTCCCTGGAGCCTTTTGCAAGTCAGAGACAAAATTCTCATTGATTGCTGCAGGTTCAAACATTGTTAATTTTGCAGGTTCAAACATTGTTAATTGTAATAGGAAGGGATTGGCTTTTTGACAATTGATTTAAAGGCAGGGAACTGGAATATGCAGGTGTTTATACTTCAGTGCTAGTTCTGGGAACCTATTATCATAACATTTTACTACATTGCTTTCTTATTACTAAGTGTGGGCAGGACTGCAGTGTGTCTCAAGCAGCATGACACTTTCCCACAAAAAATTAGCATCACTGTTTTTCTTATCTGGGAGCTTTGCCACTGGTTACTGAGCTGATTACTCCACTGAGCACTGGAGCACACTGTACGCTGCTCTTATTAACCAAGGAGTAACATTTAAATAGGAAGTTTACTGGAATTAGTGCTTCAGTCCTGCCAACAATTTTACCAGATCTGTGAAGAGGCCACCCCATATGGATGGGTGTCGCAGACATCTTTTTGTGAAAATCTTTTCTTAGGATTTCTTCTCTTCTGAGAAGCTGAGGCCTCAGAAACAAAATGTAAATAATGTTTATCTGCTGCTGTGGAATGCATCAGGTGTGTCTGTGATTGGGCCATTTTGAATGTTTAGAATTAATGGCCAACCACAGACCAGATAGCTTGGACTCTCTATCCGAGCCAGCTGCCTTTGTTATCATTCTTTTCTATTCTATTCTTAGCTAGCCTTCTGAGAGATGAAACCTTTCCTTCTATTATTTTTAGTATAGTTATAATGTAATATATATATCATAAAATAATAAATCAAGCCTTTTGAACATGGAGTCAACATTCTTGTCTCTTGCCTCATCCAAGAACCCCTGTGAACACTGTCACAGATGGGGATTCTCATGAAGTCTGCATAAGTGAGGAGACTACAGAATTTCAATGTTAGCTTTATGCTACAAGAATCAGATTGAAGAGGTTATAACAAATAACCTCTGTTCTACTACCTACCTAGCCAAGACTGAATAACAAAGAGCAATCTTGCTAAATGAAGATTCCTTTCCTATCAGTTAAGTGATAGCTTCTTACTCCTTGGGGCAGGCTACTACTTTTTATGTTGACAGCTGTGGAGAAAAATCTCAACACAGCTGTGTATCCAAGCTCTTTGAGTATCCACAGTGGACCGAACTTTTCCTAGCACTGCATGAGACCCCTGCTGCTATGCAAGGCTTATTTTGAACTCCGGAATCTCATGTCCCAAGGAGTAAAGCACCACACACAGCAATGTCTGAATCAGCTAAAACCAGTAAGGTTAGTTAGTGTCTCTTAACCAAGGCATAGCTGTAAGGACTTCACAAGTGATGTTGAAGCAGCTGATTCTTTGAGTTCACAGAAGAAACTTTGTAAGGATTTTGGAAAACATTGTAAACTCATTCATGTCCTATAAAAAGAAAAAAGAAGGAAAGAAAAAAAAAAAGAGGACTGGCTGAACACAATAGTCCCTGTAACTTAATTTATATTCTCATTATAAAGATTTAATAACACTATACTATACTGATCCGTGCTTATAAATTCAATGGACTTTACTTAGGTCTTTCACATAAGAGAGAGAATTAGGCAAAGTTGTAAAAGCCATGAGAATTGGATGGCAGCAGCTTATATTACTATATAATGAATGCAGCCAGTACCTTATAACTTCACAGTACTTCTCTACAGAGATAGCAATGCTTCAACTGAATGCATCATAGGAAACAAAATGTATTCCAAACTAGGCAGGAAAATACTTTATGATCCTGAAAAAGAAACCTAATCCATCAAAACTCCTCCTTTGTAGTATTTTATTAAACACAAAGCTGTTTACAAAGTACTTAATCATACATATTGTACAAAGGCATGGTGATTTAGAAGACACTGAGGAATTCTCAGCTAAGACAGTAACTCTCATTTGGCAAAAGAAATGGGGAATTCAAAATAAAATTTTTCAAATATTATTCCTTCAGACAGGCCACACTGTGAATTCTATGTATTAGAAAAGCTAACAGACACTCAAAAGCTGTATGAATTACCGAAGGGCAAACAGAAAGAGTGGACTTGTATTAGAGGGCAGATCAACAGCTTCTACCAGTTCTTACTGCAGCTGGTTAAATTGTGGCTCCTGCCAGTCCTCTCCACTCCTCTGCTGCATGATAAAATAGCTGTTCCTGTTCTGACCAGATTTTCACTGTTTGTGTTCATCATCTAGTATTTATGACCAAGTTCAATAGAATTACTCCTGTTCTCTCCCAGAGACCTTGGCATAGTGGATTGGCCACCATACAGCTTTCATGCTGGGGAGTATCTCTAATTTTAGGACAAAGAGATACAGGAAAACAAGCCATGAGAGAGCCAATTGCACACACCTTCAGTTTACTGTGTGTCAGTAGCTGTAAACACAAATTCATTAAACTGCTCTACTCTCTTCACCTGTCCTCTCCATTCCGCTTCAGGCTGGGGTCCTGTCTCCCACTTATCTCATTAAAAAAAATTTCTGTGTTTATCTGGCTTTATGAATCAGGGCACCTTTCCCAGAGGGTGGTGTTTTCCCAGGCTTGTTTACCTGTCTGAGGAATTTGCATTAGACTCTCACTCCAGTGATCTGGGAATATTATACGAAGAACAGTGTTGAAAAGAGAACTATTTTTTTTTTGGGGGGGGGGGGAGTGTTGAGTTTTGTGAGGGTTTTGTTACTTTGGGTTTGTTTTTGGTTTTGTTTGGGTTTTTTCTTGTTTTGTTTTGGCTTTTTTTTGTTTGGTTTGGTTTAGTTTTTTTATTTTAGTTTGGTTGGTTTTTTGTTGGCTTTTTGTTTGAAGGGGGGTTATATTTGCATTTGCATTTGCAGATATTCTAGCATACATCTCAGTATAATAGTTTTTGAAGTTTCCAGGTTTCCAGGTTTCCAGGATCTCAATCTGAAACAAGTTATCACTAATTAATATAGATAGTATAGAAACACTCAAAGGCTGAGGAGAATTACATGAGAGTTCCTGTCTCACTACCTATTACTATCTGCTCTTTTGTGAGGAAGCAAAAGATGTGAAATGGATGTCCAAATTTTGCCACAGACTCAGAGAAAAGTACAGCCTGTCTTCATTTCCAGGGCTGTCCCAAGTAAACTACATAAATTCATTAGGTGACGCCCTTTTAGCTTAAAAACTTCTGAGGTATTTACTTTTAGTCTCCCACGTATACTCAGAAGTGGAAAATGGATGCTTATTCCTCCCAGTTCCTCTCCTCTAATGCTGAGTTGGATTGGTACTTGAACTCAGTTAAAAGTCCCCAGAGGAGACCCAAATGTTAGCTGTGGCCAGGACTACAATTAATCACATCCGATCCTATGGTAGCAGAGAGAGCATAATTGCTTAGTTGCTAGAATACCTGCCAGGAAGTTCTCTCAGGAAGTTACAGAACTGAAATTTATTTCTGAGTTATCCCAAGGGAATAAATGCACATCTCCAGCACAGCAGTGGCGAGGTACTAAGCAACAGGGTACCTTGGAGAAGATCACATCCCCTGGGATGTGCAGGCAGGAGTGACAAGGCTAGAAGCGCAGATTTGAGATGTCCCTGCTGCAGCCCACATTTGAAGCTGGACCCTCGGGTTGGAGGGGCAGGGCTGGGCTTCTATCCCTGACTCCCAGTGCCACTTGTGTTCACTAGACAGTCACAGTTTAATACAAAACATTACACATTTCAAGATTCAGCTGCATAATATCTGTTCCAACCTGACCACTCTTAATGCATCCAGCACAATATTTTTTCATCTCTTCTTTGTAATATAGAAACAGGAGATGAAATGGATAAAGGCCTAAGCTATCTCCATTTAATTCAGTGGCAGAGCTCAAATTTAAGTGAGATCAGAAATCAAACTTAAATTATGAACTCAGATCCACAACATAAATTAATGGCAAAAGTGAGATTAGAATAGATCAACTGTTAGCAGGATTTACACACAGACAAACCACTCATACTTCTGAGACATAACTCTGATTATGCAAAACAATAAAAATGTTATGGAATGACTGGGATCATTATAGAAATATTTCTAAAATGTAAAAAGAAATCTGAAATTGATAGAGGCCACATACTTAAAATATAGGTAGGATGCTTTGCAAAGTGACAAAGGTTTGATTAATCCTGAAACACCAATGTCATCAGAATCCTGTTTCTTTTGTTTTACCTGTCATGTCTGACTGCAGCCATATTGTGCCATAATGCAAGGTCTGATATTTGTCCACTTCAGACTACAGAGGGAGCAGCATAACTCTGATTTTTTGTACTGTGTCACAGGCATCTTCTGTGCTGTGTAAACAGGCAAAAAAACAGACAGAATCCTCTTACCTGCTTTTATATTTTCTATTTAAAATAGATATGAACAATCCTACACTCAATATTAGCACTGAATTTCATAGAGACTGTTTTTCAGATCTGGATTCAAGCACATAAAATATTTGGTGACAGCATGTAAATCCAAGGCTCTGTATTCCAGAACCTGCTGCAGAACCATGCTCTGTAGAAGTCACATGACTGAGGTACTTGAGGGAGGACTTTCATAAGATGAGCATCCTTGATCACAGGACAGAGCAAAAGTGATACTCTACATGAAACTATTTTGCAGATATGTCCTTAAAGGTCCAGGGAAGCATAAATTTAGCTGCAGTCAAGGGAAGCATAAGTTCAGGTCCTCTGTTGATGCAGGACTCCATGCAGCTAGCATATTCCTGCAGTTGAAGCTGCAGCATTGGTGCTGGAACTAAGCTGTGAACATTGCAGTTGTCAGCACTGTGGCTGCACAAATCCTCATCCAGACAGTCTAAATCTTGTTATTTAGTATAAAATTGATGAGTCAAAACCCGGGATACCTCTTTCCATATGACTGACTAACCACCAGACTCTAAAGCCAGGTTTGTATGGCTCACTGGCTTGTGAAATTGCATGCTCCAGATCCACAAGAAGGGTCTGTGAGCACTTTGTGTGTCTCGCTGCTCTGCCCTTCATCCTCTGTCAGTGTGTGGCTCAGGGGTTCACATTTTCCTGGGAGGGAGGTAGCAGATATGCATATGAATTCTTTCAGGGTGAGAAGAAAAATTAATTAAGTGCTTCCTTTGCAACTGGTATAATCCCCAGGCTTTTATGTAAAAAGGTCCTTGTCCAGTCAATAACTTTCAGAAGAAAAGCTGAATCCTGCTCAATTACTTAAGGGAATGGTTTCAAGTTTCCACTGCAGGGGGAAGGAGAGCAAGTGGCAGGTCTCAAACAGACAGAAGCCCTTTTGGCAGACATTCATTGAGCACCTCAGAGTATGTCAGCTAAATATATATGTCTGACTTCTTTAGTGACCCTGAGCAGGTCTCTGCACAGTATAAGGATCTGGGGCTCCATGTGAAGTATCTGTTTCCCCAGGCCTGTCAGGGGAAATTAACTGAAACTTTTGGATTTCATTCTACACTTTGGATGCAAACCACTCAAGAGCTATGGTGCCTCGTTTATAAATAACCGCTGACTTTCTTCAACAGAGATACTCTTTTAGCATATATCAAGCACAGTGATATATTTGAAAATATCGAACACTGATATTTTAGAGAATTAAAATAGAGGTCAGATTATATATATTACATATATATAATATGTATATATACATATTAATGACAATTAACATGAAGTAGTTTGCCAAATCTTCCTTTTGTGAGAGATAGGGAGGGAGAAGATTAAGCCAGATGATATGAACTGTCAGTGCCATTTTCCATGTATTGCCCACCAATGCATAGGTTAATTCAAGGAAGCAGAATATACCACAGACTGATTTGTAGGTATAAAGTCATAGTTGGGATATGTTTGTGAACAGCTTATATTAAAAGCAGATAGCTTTAAATAACATTGAATACGTAGTAATCAGCTTTTTGAATCAGAAAGCCAGAATCAACAATTTTCTCCTCTTTCAGCTGACTTTTAAGAGTCATTTGTCAAAGCAGACAAACCAATAAGAGAATCATGTTTTCCAAGTGAATTTGCTCTATTCACTTGGAATAAATTTTCTCAACAGCCCTTCATCCTAATTAACTCAAGGCATTGTTTGACAATACAGTAAATCCCGATTAGGGATTTTAGTACCACATTCTAAAAATATCTTGGCTACAGAATAAAAAAAGCCCTCTAACATAGCCTGAACTCAATCTACTGCAAACTTGTTAAAACCAAACCAAAGCTAGGGTTCTTTTTATGCTGTCAGGCTTTATGCAGAATCAGGTATTGTTTGTCACTCCACTCTAACTTTGTGCCAGATCAGGTAGCATTTTGCAGCAGCTGCAACTGCCAGAAAGTCTGGATAGGGGCACAGTGTCAACATACTTTGTTTGTTGTGTGCTCTGGGTAATTCAGCATATATATGATTGTTTGCACAAAACTAATCCATATCCTATTTGTACTGCAGAGTCACCTGGTAAAGCAGATGCCCTGTAAGAGTTATCATGGAAGCAAAATCTTATTTACCCACCAAGGGAATGGCAAGGAAACACAACAGAGTGTAAGCAAAATAGAAATTAATGATAAAGCCTACAGGAGCTAAAGGATGCCAGCAACATCTTTTATGAACAAGTAAACTCAGTGAGATTGCACTTAACATACACCTAGTGCACACACTCATGGCCACTGCCTATAGCCAGAGAAGGGCCAAAGAATTGGTCTTGCCATGTGAGGATATCATGACTGCCTGATCCAGCATGTCTGGTACTGGACAAACCACATGCTGACTCTAAGGATCTTCTCAGAATAGCAGCCCAAGCATTTGCCCACAGGAACTATCACTTGGAGGGCATCCTGCAAAATACCTGCATGATTTGCCCTTCACATTTGTGCATACGTGTGTTGAAAAGTCTGATTTCACCAAATCTAAATTGGAAGAACAATACCCTCTTCCTCTTTTTAAAAAAGTGAGTTGGATGGAAAAAATAAAAAACCCACAACCACCTGTTCAGAATTATACACATTTAAATATTGACTGCACACTAGCTAGAGGGAATGTGTTCTTTTCCTTATTCTTTGTGGCTGTCTTACTTAAAATGCTTTGGAGTCTTGGTCCATTCGGTATGAAAATCCCTTTTATTTTCTCATCAGGCTTCCTACTGTTGTAGGACAATATCTCATTTCCCTCATCTTTTTTGTCCTCTTTCTCTCCCAAATATATCCTAGAACATTTCTTCTTACTAGAGAGGCCAGTGCATTACTCCAGTACTAGTTTTTAATGTGCACAACTGGAAAAGTGCCTTAGACTGGCACACTACTGGATCTGTTCCCTTCTAGATGAAGCAAATCAAAGTGAGACAAACTTCAGTGCCCAGCTGCTTTGGTTTCTGATCATTCTTATATTCACAGAAAAAAGAAAAAAACCAACCAACCAAAACCTCTGCTAGAAGCCAGTTGAAGTAACCCACTCAAAGAAAATATATTTTTTTCCAGTGTGCTGTATTCATTTAAAGTTAGTGGTTAAATATAAAAGATTTGTATCAGAGTTTCCATTTAATGAAAGTATTTGTGTGGATGATCTCTGTTTAGTTGCTGTTAGTAGGAATTTTGCAAGATGTAATTTTCAACAAAGCAGCAGACTACCTTATTGAGACTATTACCAAAAGTTCTTTAAATTAGGGGTGTTGACTGTAATACAACATAACTGTCATTCCTGATTTCTTATGTTTTTTTCTCTGTGCTAGAAGAGGAATGTCTTACTGGAGAAACTAATACATCTGCTGTTCCAAGAGCACAAATTGAGTCTAATACCTGAATATCCTGTACATGTACAAAATAACTAACTATATAATCCCATCTCATGGTACATGTAATAATGTACAGAAATAAGAAAAGGGAGAAATCTTATAGCTTTTCTGTAATACATTTATTGTGGCATCATTAGAGGAGGCCAGACTTAACACAGGAGAGAAAGATGAGGAATTATGTAGACATCTCTTTTATATTCACAGGAATTACTTACATATACCAACCAGTGTCTGAGTGTTCAACCCTGACTGTCAGGTGGAGTTTCTGCCTCCACACTCCTATCAGGACCACAGTGCTTCCTCTCCTGTGCCTCCCAGGGAGTCATGCTGTTAACTTGAGGCTCTGCTTAAGCTGGTCCTGTTTGAGCCCATTTAAGCCTATTTAAGCCCACCATTGCCCATAATGCCCTCAGTCAGATCCTTTTCTTTGTATCCCTCCCAGGTTCTTGCATTGTCACAGCTCCAGCCTGTCACCTCTGCTTTCCCTTCTCTCTAAAGAAAAAAATGCCAAGAGGCAATTTATCTGGAACAGCAATGAAGTATTTAATAGCAAGCGAAATTACAGGTTTGATAAAGGTAACAATGTAAATAAATCAAATATTATTTGACAGGACATCACACAATGTTATGAACAATAAACTAGAATGCTGTAAAGTCAATAAAGCACAGAGCACAGATTAAAAATCAGCAGCTCTTGAAATGCGACTATAAACATGGAGTGAATTTTGAGTAAAGTCCTACAGGGACAATCTTTGACCCTAATTTGCATATATATTTTAATTATCTAATTAAATGAGGGGAAAAAAACCCAAGTCAGATATCACTATATCACTACGGTTTGCTTTTGGCACTTTTGTGAGAGGAATGGTGGAAAAAAATGCAAAAGCGCAGCTTTGCTGGCATTGTTTTACATCATTTGCTTGGGTAACCATATGACTTTTGTTATGATCAAAAGTTAAGTCATGTCCTGAATCAGGAAGACTAACCAATTGTTATTCCAGGACTGGAGAATGGGAACCAAGAGGAGGAGGCTTCAGACTTCGACTGGGCCTGAACCCCTGGCAAGTAAGACTCCCCGAAGTGATGGTTGCAAAAAAAGGACAATAGAGCTCATTGAGATATAAACAGGGGGATAATGGATTGAAGTGGGAAGATTTCTCTGTGGTATGCTACAGTTGAATCAGACTTGAAGAAGTAATTAATATACAGCAAACGAGATGCCTTTGTTATGTATGAGGTCAGATGAAGAGTCCCTTCTGGTCTTAAAATATATTAATTTATGTATAGGGGAAAAAAATGCCCTCACAAAGCTTTATCCAACCTGACAGAATCAGTGGAGTGCACATGGAATAGTAATTAATTTTCTAGTTATTATTTTAACAAGAAAATTGCAAAGCAAATCTTAACAAATTTTTAGATAACTCAAGGTTTTCCAAACTGGAAACACCAAGACTTCAACTGTTTGAAGCTTTGTATTCCTGTCTTTTCTCTTGTCCCCTCCCTTTATGTGAATGAATGATTCTCAGGGATTTCACTCCATTTCTAGTTCTCTTTCTCCCACCCCCTTCTGTCTCTATTATTCTCAGGAATTCCTCATTTTTGAAAATGTTACAGAGCAGTTCTAGGAAAACTGGAAGTCTCTAGTGTCCAGCCCCTGGCTGTTTCCCCCTAGCTCACTCTGAGCAGCCCTGCCTCCCACCAGCTGCCAAAACCCGCACAGGGCAGCAGCCAGACACCCACAGCCCCACCAACACCTTCTCCCTCCCCTCTCCACCCTCTCTGCTGGAGGCTGGCAAGAGCTTAGCTTAGGAGCAACTCCTGCAACCCACCACCGCCTGCACTCTTCCCCAAGGAAAAGGATCTGGAAGTTTTATGGGGCGATTCAAAGTGGCTACAGCAGTTAGGAAAATCTGGGCGTCTGCATTTCTCTCCTTTTTCCTGTCTTCAATGAGGTGTTATATAGCAAATGCAAATTGTCTTGAAGAGAAAAAACAAATGAGGAACCTTGCACATGTTCATAGAGTGAAATCCAGACTGCCTGACAAAAGGACCAACAATAAGTTAATGAGTGCTACAAACCAGGACTTAATAATGTACTCACAGGTCATAAAAAAAAAAATCAGTGTTGTCTTCAGACAATTTGCTAATACTCAGTGTGTAAAGTTTTCTTTAGAGTTGTCTGGCAAGCGAATGGCGGAAATGCAGACTCCACCATTAGAGACATTTAGGAGGAGTTTTAACAACAGCTGGATTATGAATGTGTGAAAATGTCTCTCCTATCCTTTCAAATTGCTATTTAATTGATATTTAATAAAAACCAAGACATTTAAAAGAAGAAAAGGTATCACAGAAAGAGTTTTCTTAAACTAGCACAATCTGGCATTGAGGAATTTGGAAGGTGTTTTATATGGATTTTTGTGGGTTTTAGCTGGGTGGCTAAAGTATACTACATTAGTTTTCAGTTTGCACTTACAGACTGCAGCAGAGTGAAGATAAAACAATTAAGTTTGTTTGCTCTCTGAATTGTGATACTCTTGGCCTTTCATTGATTTAAAGGTATGTTGATCATATTTTATGCTTTCATAGCACCTGCCAATCCAAGATCTCAAATGCTTTATAGTAGGTAATTAGCAAAACCTACAGAATATTTCTGCCTCTTTAAGCCAGATACTGTAATGCTGAAAATGCAAATACTTTATATACACTAATGAAAAAGAAAATGCATGATAGTGAAAAAATATTTTGCTGTGACAGGTGTTAGGAATCCTATTTTGTTTACAGAGGGGAAAAAAACAGTAGAAAAGTTGATAGTCACAGTCAGTTAGCAAGAATGCAAACATGTACAAACTACAACCACTCTAGCAGTAACCACGGCTGGAATATGAATTTTGAGAGGTGCTCAGTACCCAGTAATTCCTGTGCTCCTTCAAGTAAATGCCCAAATAAAAACAACCAGAGCTGTAGTTCATATACATGGCCATCTGCTAGTTCCCTTCTTTACCTTCTAAGCAAGTTTCCTCCTAGTCAGAGATTACAAGATGTGAAAGGCTTGTTTCTGCTGTGATGGTAATGGGAAATTGTGGTAAGGAGAGGCCAAGAGAGATCATGTGCTGCTCCAGGCAATGCTATGGAGGGGGCCATTCATTAGCACAGTAGCCTCCCCTGACATAAATCTGCCCTGATCTGTTAACATTTGCTAATATGTAGTTTACTGTAATAAATTAGAATAAATTGTACCAGCTAAATTGCCTGTGAAGTTGCAGTTTCTCTTTGCAAGACGGGAGCTGCCTATTTGGTTCATTGGCGTGTTCATTGCTCTGCTCTGTGTGGCTCCCTGCACCACCAGCCTCAGCTCCCCGCTACAGATCCACACGCACCCAGGAGGTCTAAGTAAAACAAAATCCCAGCCAGGTCTAAGTAAAACAAAATCCCAGTTTAGTTTCACTTGGTTTCATTCTTAAATCATGCAAAACCAGACATCTAATTTTTAGAGAAGGTAGTGAATGAAGTTCACAAACGAGTTTTCTAAAAAGCTTCCAGACAACCCGGGCTGAGATTTGGAGCAGGTAGGTCCAAGACAGCACTGATCAGAAGATCAAACTCTTTTGCAAGTGGGTACAGTAAATTGTTGATGCATATGCTGCCATCAGCACTGTTGACCACAGAATCTAGTTGAATAAGTAGAAAAATTAAACAGTTGCTCATTAACTTATTCCTTTTCTTAGGGTGAAGTCTGACATGGAAGACAAAAAAAGGAAGGGGAAATTACTTTTTGCCATTGGCTGTGAATTCCCTTATACCACTGATGCACGTGATGCATGTGAGCAGATTTAAGAAGCTAAACAAGAAGAAAAAATAATTTTTTCCTTCGATGGGTTTAGTATGCTGATGATCCAGAAAGTTGAACCCAGTTCATGTAAGAGTAGGACAACTCACTCAAGTGAACAAAACCATCAGTGATTAGAAAGAGGAAGTGTGCTGCTCCCCTTTCATAAGAGCAGAAGGAACATAAGTTGAGAGATCTTTCTGTAAAGTAAAACTCCACCCTCAAAGATCCTACCTATTATTTAAACCAGTAACATCCTTACATAAAAATCATTAATAGAATCTAGATATAGTATCACAGAATGGAAGTGGCCTATGAGGGTTACTTGGTCCAACCCTTCTGCTCAAGTAGGGCTGCCTAGAGTTGGTTGTACACAACTTTCCTGAGAAACTTCTGCCAGTGCTCTATCACCCTCACAGTAAAAAGTGCTGAAGTTCAGAGGGGTCCTTCTGAGTTTCAGTTTGTGTCCATTGCCTCTGGTCCTGTCACTCAGCCCTGCTGAAAAGGGACAGACTCCTTCTTCTTTGTACCTTTCCTTTAGATATTTTTACACATTAATGAGACCCCCCGCCCGCCAGGCTGAACAGTCCCAGCTGTCTTGGCCTTTATCCACATGAGAGATTGCTTATCAAATTCTTTGAGGAAAATTGTTTATATTCCTTCTCCTGTGAGGTCAGGTGATAGAAGACAGGATACAATGTGCATTAGAATCTATTTGATTATATTGAACTGTCTCTCTTTATAATAACTTGAAATCTTGTGTGTGATCAACAGAATCTAAAGAGTGATTCATGCCATCTTAAAGTAACTGTCTAAAACAGGTGAGATGAACTATGCTCTAAAATTCCCTACTTCAGTAAAGAAGGCATAGTGCAATTATTCACACTGAAGGAGAACAAAGTTGGACAAAATTGTCTCTTGTAAGTTACAGAGACCTCTAAAAAAGAATATGCTACCACATAAACCAAAAATACAACTGATGTGTTTATTCTGCACAGAAGATATGCAGGAGGTATTCTAATGTGCTAAATTAATACTATGGTCCCTAAAAATGACATTCAAATTATTTTTTAAAAATCTGTTCTCAACAGCAGAAATCTTAAGTCATTGACATAACAAGATATAGAATTTTCAATCTTTAAGAACAGTCCCTGGCAAACAAATCTACAAATACACTATTATTTGGTTCATAGGGAAATATTACACAAGCTGGCCTAGACCACAAAGGTTTTTGTATCAGCTGCTCTTTCTGGGGTAATTTATGAAGCAGGATAGGACACAGGATAATTGCCATTGTAAGGAGATATTTAATGTATTGGATATTGATCACATAGCAATTTACTGTAGAAATTCAATTTCAGTACACTACTGTATTCTTTTTGTTTAATCAATGGCCTCAGGCTTGTCTGAAGCCTTTTGCATATGAAAGTATGTACAGTGGGAGAAAGGAGAAATTATGGATGAGCTTCAGAGAAGCTTTGATAGGATACAGATTCAGCTTCCTTTTAATCATCTGGATATCATCTGGACAATCATCTGCTTCTTCACAAAAGAAAACAAACACCAGAGATTTTTGGCATGAGATTTAAGTTGGCTGGTATTAAACAGCAGCTGTAGATCACATTGCTCCATAATAAACCCTCCACCCCTCCCTCAAAAGTGATACTAATTTTAAATATTTCGGTTTCCATGTAGATGAGATTATGTACTTCTGGAGACATACTCATGCATTTGCTTATAGAAAAGGGGTTGAGATGAAATTAGGTGTGTTTTATTATTTGAAGGCTTGTTATACTGCGCCTGTCAGGAGAGGTTTCGCACTGTAATTAATGTTTCCATGAATTAAACACAGAAGTCTGGTACATACAGTGACAGTATTTAAGTAAAATATATGGTTAGTCTATCATCTGTTTAACAGACTTTGTCAGTTCATAATTCATGTTTATTTTGAATATCAGTCAATCTCTGATTGTTCTTCCTCTAAAATGCCATTGTTGCATTACATAGGAAGAAACATAAATCTATAGTACTACAAAGAACAAGACAGTCTCTTCAATATTCTCCAGGTACTCAGAATATTGATTTTAGGTACTGATATATATTTGGGGTAGCACCTCTGCATATGCCTTATTGGTCCTGAAAATAATTCCAAATGCTGAGAACACTGAAAGTTGAAACAATACTTTATACATCCTATTTCACTTCAAAATGCTGCAAATAATATTTTAAATATTTTTGCCAGTTTACAAGAATATAAGCTAATAAGCAAGTAGATAAACATGCTTTACTGGAATATCTGAATTCAGATTTTCAAAATCTTAAGGGTCTGAAAGGAAAAGAAGTTACCAAGATAGTTCAGATACCCACTTTCATTATTGCCAGTAAGATCTTTGACAGGTGGGAAAATTTTAAAAGTCCCAGTACTTCTGTACCTATGGTAATGAGAACTGCTAGATGGATGTTGTGAAAATCCATTTGATAAAGTGAATGATCCCTCAGTCCAGCTGACAGTCAGTGCACAATGATCAGAAGGATAATTCCAGTTTGGCTTACTCTCACTTCTTGTTCCATTATCTGTCTGCAAATTGGGTCTTGAAGAATTTGTGACTTCGGTGTTTCTCTGACATTGGATCTGGAATAACTAAGAAACTCCATGAACTAAAATCTTTCACCCAAGTGAAGGGGACTGCAATCAGACATTATCTTTCAATATTCTGAAAGAAAACTCTGCAGCAGCTGAAAGCAAAAGGAATGCAGGGGAGCCCACAAGCATCATCCAGAATGAAATGCATACAGAGGATGTCTTAAGAGGTCCTACCACTCAGAAGCTAACCACAATGTTATTTTCTTGATAGCAGATAAGTCAAGAAGCATAGTAATGACATGCAGGAAGACAGGGTCATGCAGACATCAGGAGATGGATTTTGGGAGCGACAAATGCAGGAGAAATATGGTAGATTACAGACTAGAAATTAAGATAGAAAACCACTACAGAATATAAGGAGAGGTTTCCTTATTTTACCATTTCAACATTTTTTTTAATGGCTCAAGTCCTTTACTCTGGTTCAAAATGCAGGGTCCAGATAGTTTAAATGAGAGAGCTGACTGTATCTCATCACAACTGCACTGCTCCTAATATGAAGAATACAGGACTAGCGCCACAGACCATTCCTTAGGGTTATATCAAATAAAGGATGTTCAGAGATAATGAATAAACCTATTTTATTCAGGGAGATGGAACTACTGTGCTTTGGAGTTTTTTAAGATTTTCATTTTCAGAGAAAATGATGTGACATGATACACTTCATATGTTCAAAGCTGCTTTCCAAAAGTTTACATGAACTCACGCAAACCAGTTTTGCTACATACATTTAGTTCTTTTTCTACTATTGAAGCTTTTAACTAACTAAACCCACATTAAATTAAGAAGCTATAAAAAGATTTACACATCATTTATTTTGAAACACAAACTTAATTGAAAATATGTTTTTACCTAGAGAGGAGCCTATTTGTTTACCTGTAACCACACAATCTGGTGAGATTGCCACATAAATGGAGCAAGTGAGTGATGAATTCGGTCTCCAATATTTCTGACTTCTCATTATATCAGTGAGGAAAATATAGAGATCAAAAGATTAATATATATATAGTATCAAGAGATACACAGTCAAGTGAACTTATTCCAGACAAAAACAAGTAATGAAAACTGGAATAAAACAGAGAAATAGGTGAAGATTTCAAAAGAGAGAATAAAAATAATTTCTTTACATCGTTTATTCCTTACATTGTCTATGACTTTTTATACTAATTACTTTTCAAGGCCGATGTTTAACTCTCCCCATTTTAATCAGGAGAAATGTAAAAACCCCATGATTAAATAAATCAATCAGGTACCTTTTTAACTCTTTTTCTACCAGTTCTACCACTGAACCTTCTACATCACAATAACGTGTCCCTTGAATTGCTGACCAGTTTTTCTTAAATAGTTTAGTATGTGCAGAACATTATTCACACTGCATATGACTTAATCTTTATAGCAACAGACTTTTCTGAACAATAGTTTATAAAAACAAGCCATTCTGTTATTACTCCAGAGGCAAAGAACCAGATATAGCTCTAGAATGTATGGGCAACTCTTTTCCTCTTTTGAAATGTGCAGAATCAACAAAAACTTGCACCCAAAAACTTGGAAATAGGTGTACATTGTTATTGCATGGATAGGATCACACATGCTGAAGTTAGCACATTGTTATGCCCCATTCTGCCCAGTGAGTTTGGGCAAGGACTGTTTGGCTCACTCTGGGTGGTGCGCAGGAGAAAGAAAATTCTTAGGAGGTTCAAAACCAAACTTTTACGCGCAAACTTTAGAACAGTAAGGTAGAATAAAGAAGTAGACAAATTTTAAAATGTAGCCATTTTGGTTAGAAGTGCAAAAATATAAAACCATAAAGATAACACTTCAGAAAATGTTTAAGGGAAAAGGAGGAAAGAGAAAGAAAGGTAAATAATCACCATCCATGGGTCCTGCAGCAAGAGTTGGTTGTTGCAATTCCGATGTCTGCTGGTCAAAGTGATGGTTGCAGTCTTGGTCTCTTGGGGGTGGAGGAAACAGAAAGTCCAATGGGTTAATATATGTTCAGGTATAGGTGTGAACACCCAGGTACCTCTCCTGGGGTGGGGAATTTTACACTGTATGGGTATGTTCCCTGTATGGGAATGGAGGCTAATTTAAGTGATTTGAATAACTTTTTGAAGATGTTGTATTAACTGTAACAAAGTTAGTCTTCTACTTCAGTGTGTAGGTTTGAATCACACCCAAACTAGATACTTCAAATAGCCAAAGCTCTGCTCCAAAACCCCATGGGATCTCTTTTGGATGAAAAAAATTACAAATCTCGGACTTTTTATGGTGAAAAAGTCTCTTCCACAACATACCTGAAGACTGTTGACATTAGAATAATTCAGATTTATTCCATTATGGTAGCAATAATAGAATACTTATAATAAATGGACCTAAAATTTATTACCATAAAAATAATTTTAAAAATAAACTGATTAAAATATTTTTAATTGGACTACATTAACATATCCTCTGTTTCTAGAGCAACTGCAGTGGAGTGATCAAAAAGGGGAAAATACACAAATATTGAGAGTTTAACTACAACTGGTTTGCCAGACGCTAGGTAGAATGAACACAGCAGAACCCTATTAAAAATTGCTTATAAATTGACTTGATTTAGCCACAAAGTGAGCCCCAAAAGGATATTTTTACAGTCATTTATTAAAGAAAAAACAGTGGTTTACATTCACACTACATGAGCAATTGTTGTGGATGCGTAGAAGAAAACTGATGCTGTACATATTTCAGAGATTCATATTGGTCTACCTCTGCTCTGATTCTATGGACTGAATACCTATGTCTTTGTTAAAACTGATAGTAGGTTCAAAATGATAGGAGGTGATCATAGAATGTCTGACTTGGAAGTGACCCACAAAGATCATTGAGTCAAACTCCTGGCCCTGCACAGGACAACCCTAATCCTTGATGACCTGACAGACAAAAATATGGAATGACTGCTCAGTCCTCTAAACTTCATTTTCTTAGAAAAATGTAGAATAAAGTACCCAAAACATTACCAAAATCACAGCAGAAGTCTCAAAAAAGTATCTACCCAAAGTAAGAAATACACATTCTTTATAAGCTTTGCAATCAAACCTCAGGCTGCCTCACCCAGCGTGTGAGCGCAATGGGACGCTGCAGATATTTTAGCTGGAGCCCGTAGCTGTTAAGCAAATATCTTTCCTTCAAACTATTCACTTCCCTTTTGGTTTTAAGTTACAAGGGAAAAAAGAGCTAAAAGAACAAGTTGAAGAAGAAAGGCACTGAAATTCTGCAAAGGAACCAATCAGAAAAAGGCATTACTTCATTTTCTCATATTCGCACAAATGGAAATCTGAAAAGTGAAATGCTAATGGTACTTTCAAAGTGTTGAGTATCTCGGGCAATTTAAACCCTTACTGCAGAGAGAAAGGCATTTCCACAGAGTTATTCTCTGCCAATATCAGAAATTCCCCTTTATTAAACAAGTTCAAGTAATAGCTCAGTGTTTCCAAACTTAAAGAAAATGTGAGCTGTTATGTTTTCCACAGAGCAAAAGAGACATATTTTCTTCTCTGGAATAAGTAATTTTACATTAAGTGAAACAACACAACCAGAAAAATGTATTAAAAATAATAATAATAATAGTAATTAAAAAAAGTTCCATGTGGAAACCACAGCTAATACCAGAAAGAGTAAAATCCTGGAAGCATATCCCACATGGAAAATGGAATTTTTACTGCTGTATGTGACAGTTTCATATACCTCTGTAATAGCACTTCTGTTGCATTCCTCTGGAACTAGAAAATATTTTACTCCACGATTCAAAAGTTTGATTGTATTTGGTATTCCTGACTTTTTATCAGAAACAGTTCCTATTCTAGAAGATACTAAAATATTTGTTATAAATACATCATTTATGTAAGAATATAGTATGGAGCCATCTGGAAATGATGACATTAACAAATATGACTGGTTTGAAATGAGATAATTTCTTAGTCTATCTAAGAAAATAAGAGATTTTTTTTTTTCAATTAAGGAGCCAACTTTTTTTCCTCAAATTCCAATTTGAAGTTATTCCTAGAGAACGAGCAAGGATAAAGAAATTCGAGACAGACTGATTGCAATGTCTTGGCTAGGATGGTATGATTCCATATTGTGGAACACAAACCAAAGACGGGAAAAAATTACCTATATTAAAAGTATGAAAACCAGAACTCCATTATATCTTAATATCATATTAAGAACTTAGAAAGTAGCAATGCATCCAGTGATGAGGTCACTGATAGACCTGATCCATGATTTTTTATATCTTTAGGATTTTTAGATGATTTTCAGAAAATATCATATAATTTCAGATCTTTGATGAGAGAGAAAATGTTCCAAATGTACAGGGCAGCTAGAATTGCACTTTCTGGTGCAGTAGTACACTGCATGAAAACCCAAGTTCATGTTCCCTGGAGAAGGATGAGTTACTTGGATGCATGGTATCATCATCATTAACCATCACAAGGAAACCACCACTTGCTGCAATTCACTTTACTGAGATGCTACTGCCAGGATAAGGAACAACTCTCTAGCAGCATTACTAATGTCAGAGATACAAATCAAAGCATTTCTTCTGCAGACAAGCATCCTTACAGCTCTATAAAGCAGAAAATATCTGCAAAATAAAATACTTTGTTTGACTGTTAAGAGTGCTGAGAATGGATGAGTTTTCATACTCCAGAGGTAGCAATATCTCAGGAGAAAACTCCTCAGGAAGTTAGTCCCTATTATGGATAACCCATAAGATGGAGTTTTGTTTAAAAAGGCAGGATAAAGCAGCAGCTCTAGAGAATTTGGAAGCTGGCACAAAAGCTTGCATCACATGTTTGAAATAAGCTGAGGCCCATCACCAGAAGAAATGCTAAATCAGTAGCATACAAAGATTTATGAAAAATTATTCATAGCCAAGCCATCAGCAGAACTAGGAGATCTGTAATATATCTTTTATTTATTAAAAGTTACAGAAATTACAAGATAGCAGCAGATTAATACTCCATTTTCTATGAAGTGCACTGAATGGAGGGCAAAACTAAGGTCATAGGCAAAGATGTTTGTATTGCTTATAAAGCCTGTCAACTGGTTGCTCTGGTTGTGTTGTGACCTAACACCACTCTGACCAGGAGTTTATTTCTTCTTTGCACTTCCCTATCATCATTTCTATTTGTGTGCACTGATTCTGGCTTACAAATTCAGGCAGAGACTCTTTTGATCTTTGAAAGATGTGTAACAAACCTGACTTGCTGAGACAACAGGCCTCCATGCCCCACGGTAGAACACAAATCAGTCAGTGTCAATAGGGAACTTAAGCACAAATTATCATCTAATAGGTGCTTTGTGAGCAAATGAAGACAGACTTGCAAGACATCCTAGATTGTCACAGCAGTTACCAAGCATACAATTAAAGACCTCAGAAAAGAAGGCATCAAATAACAATGTTTTTGTTTCACACTAGCAGGAGAATGAGTGACAGAACAAAAAAAGCAGTAAAATATAGGGATGATAATAATCCAATGCCCATGTACTCAGGTTATCACATCTGAGAACAGTCCTCAAGAAGTACTTTTAAGTACTTTCAATTAAGAATGCAAAACCTAAACTGCATCGGAACAAACTGCATGGGTGACACACGGCAGATTGCCCTGCAGTAGGCAAGGCAAGTAAGGAAGAGTTATCAGTGACCTTGTCATATGCAGCTATGTCATGTATATGGCAGGACTTGAACTTAACAGAAATATCATTGGTCAGTGACACCCAGTGCTTCTGATTTTTCCCCAAGATTTGCAAACAACATCAGCAGGAATCCAGAGATTACAATTAATAGAACCCAAACAATCACATAGAGAAGACAAGCACAACCATAATGATGTGAAGGGACAGGATAGATTCCTGGAACATCTGTGCACTGTAAAGTCTGGCTCCAGAAGGCTTTCACAGAGAACACAAAGTACATACAACTCAAACCAAGGGATATGGCCTGGAACTGTTCATTAGTTACTTCCTAAGATGTGAGCAGATGTTCCCTTACAACAAAGCCACTCATGAAGTACATGCTGAGCTCATACTATCTCAGTAGAGAGAAGTTATGAGAAATATGCAATGAAGACTTTATATTTCCTGAAAAAAGTATTAAGTTGTGCATTCTCCAAAACCATCATCTTGGAAACACCTCCAAACCAGACTTGGTGCTCTCTGTTAGTGCTAAGAGAGGATTTTCCCTGGGTCAGTCAATAATCCACAAGACTGCTCTGATGGTCATGTTGGAGGCAGCTAGTACTTTTCCTTCATCACTTTTCGTTCTTCATCCAAGGTGAAAACAAGTGGTATGAAAGCATCCCTTATTAAGACAGAGTAAGTTATTATATGTGTATTACAGTTTATGTTACATTGAATCAGATATATAGCAACCAAATTTGACTGACAAAACTGATAAAATCAGTGGACAGATACAGGGAGATGGCTAAGAAAGTCACTACAAGTTTCTCAAATGTTGGCTGCAGAATTTTGTCTACAAGTAACTGTATTCTTTAAGAATCTCTGAATCCTCACTAGGTGAATTAACTGCTTGCCAAATAAGGAACTATTCTTGGCATGTTGCTCCAGGCAGTGTGAAATGTGTACTAGGGATCCCCTGCAACCAAAACCCAGGCAGGATTTGGTAACAGTAGTCTCGGGATTAGGAACAATTTAAGGTACCTGACTGCTGCTATGGGCCCAAATCACTTACTCTACAGTATTTGAAGACAGTGAAAACTGAGTTTTCACTTATATGCTAGAATTCTCTGCTCAAGTTATCCTTCTGTGACTGAATGGAAGCTGAATTTGCCAGGTTAATAATCTAGAAAATACATATGGAACACTACCCTTGACTATCTTAAAGCAGAAATAAACTCTCTTTGTCTTTTTTTCTGAGAGTGATTTCATTCTATACATCACCTTTAAGTATGTGCTTTCTTTTTCTTTTTCTTTTTCTTTTTCTTTTTCTTTTTCTTTTCTTCTTCTTTTTTCTTTTTTTTCTTTTTCTTTTTTTTTTCTTTCCTTTTCAGTATTTTGGGAGAGAGAGGGAGGGAAGGAAGAGGAGGACATCAGTTCCCTTTCCAAGTCATTTTCCAAGTACAGATTTTACTTTTCTGTACATAAAATTTTGATCAACTTGTAGCAATCATTTTGCCTAATGCTGACAGTCCTTTCTGCTTATATAAGGGAGAAAACTGAGAATTATTGGATTTGTCTACAGACAACTATAGTCTCTCCATGACCTTATGTCTCTCCACTCTGCAGAAGCTCCTGGCTTTGGACAACACAAAGTTTTGGAGCAGGAAAGCATAAGGAGATGGAGTCCATCTGCTAGTAACAAGAGTTTCCCCTGACAAGCCTTAATATTTGCAATTGGAAATCCAAAGAAGAGTTAATGCCTGCTTCAAAGCCGGAGGCACAGGTAACTTCACTTTCACTCTACCTGGCCACAAACCAGAGCTGCTGGCCTTCTTATTATGTGGCAGCCAGTCAGAATTGAGTCTAAACTGGACCCTAGCTTTCCTCATTCCTGTGAAACAAAGAATCACAAAATACCTACCTATGTCTACAAAGCTTCTATTCTTATTGACATTTGACAACATTATTCCAAAAAAGAGCTCACACATCCACAGGCAGTGTGATTCCCAGAGAGCTCCAATATCACTGCACTGAGAGACCTAATTTACCATACATAGTTATGAGGTAATTAATATGCATTTATTACTGATTATTTTATTATGTGTTTATTTTGGAAAGGCAGTAAACTATCTGCAAGGCTCTTTTTTAAGATGTTTTATATCTTTGACTTGTCTTGGATTGAAAATTACCAAATTACCAATTTTGCAGGCAATGGAAGTGGATCTTGTTTGGTTTGAAAAAAAATAAGTCCTCTTGTCTCAGGTACCAAATTCCAACTGAGGAACAGCAAAGGAAGTTACTTTTCTTACTTAGTTCATTAAGAAAGCAAAAGACATGTTTTGTCCAGTTTTGACAAGTTCCTATGAAATCGGACTATAAAGCTGTAGTCCTTCCATGAATTCCACTGTGCAGTCACAAAACATGCATGGAGTAAACGGGCATCTGCCTATTCACAGTTCATAGCCCAAGCACAGGGGTTGGTTTATGATCTGTTTTCCATTTGTTTCACAGGCATTGCCCACTGTCTAATGGATAGGATATTTGGTCAAAAATCAAGGAAAGACTGCCCTGACTGGTACACATTGTTGCATTTGCATTGAAGGTTTTGGTTTGTTGGTTGGTTGGTTGGTTGGTTGGTTGGTTGGTTGGGGTGGGGGTTTTTGCTTTGCTTTGCTTTATTTTTGGGGTGGGTGGTTGTGAGTTTGTTTATGGGTTTTTTTTGTATAAACAATTCTCTTAACAAAAGTTTGGGTGCTCTTTTTATCCATTACTTAAATGCAAAGCCTTGTTCCCCTGAATAAAGTCCTTTCCATTTGGAGGTAGAGTGGTAGAAATTGAAACACAATTGATTAATATATTCCTTGGCAATTTCCCACCAGCATAACCAGGGATACGATTGTTTTTCATAATAATCTTTTCCCTCAATAACTCTTAGTAGAGTTTCCCTTTAAACCTGCCAGGCTGAGCCCTGGCAGTCCTCAAGAGCAGTTGGTTTTACTATACTTCTTTAGCTATGTAAATGAAGTTGTTTAACTATATTTTGTTGTATTCCTTAAGGAAAAAAAAAATAGAAGTTGACTGCTTTTAAAAATCCAAACAGTGACAACCATCCCATTGACTTCAAAAATTTTATGTGTCTAATTTTCTCATTCTATTTTCTTTCAATATTTTGTAGCCATAATAAATTAATTTTTTAATGAAACAACATCTAAAAAGTGTTTAAAGGGTTTTTCCCTCCCCTTTCTTCGGCAATAAACATCTTGAGACTTCACAATAAGTCTCTCGTTTGTTTTGTTAAAACACATCTTTATTACCTCTTTCAGCTAACATGAAAAGGTGCAAGCATTTTGCTATACTAAAAGCTTTTTGCTGTGCTGAGCTCAGAGGAATAAACAGACTTGAATGTAATAGTGATGCTCTTAAAAAGTAATTACCAAGGCGCTTTCTGGAAGGATTAGTGCCATTTAATATGCTGATTAATCAGCTCCTAAATAGTGAATTTGTCAAATCAAAAGCAGTTAATACCTGAAGCGTGTTTAATTGGACAAACAGAATTCTTTTCAGAAAGAAAAACGTGTTTGGTAACATCTTTACTGCCTACCTATTCTGTCTGGCCGACCATTTAATTTCAGGGTTTTCTTATTCTGCCAGCCCCAGGCAATAAGCACCCCACAGATTTCAGTGCCACCGCAGGGACCGCGACAGCAGGGATGGTGAGTGGCTGGCACCGCGCCCCAGGGACCCCGCGGCGCCCACCCGGGGAGTCAGAGCTAATCGGGCAGCTCTAATTACTCCTCAGCATGGGAAAGGGCTCCTGAAAGCTTCTTAGGACATCTCAGTCGAAGGCAACCTCCAAAAGCAAACGAATAGCAAATAAGTACCTTATAAATGCCCAGTTAGAATTATTATTCACTGTAACATAGGAGTGCTCTGCCTCTTTCTTAAAAGCAAACATAATTTGCAAATGCTTCTTAAGCGGTTTGTCACACCCACGTCTTCACATGAACTTAATCTAAGTGTCAAATGTCCCGTTGGGTGAAACAGATTGCAAACTTTGCCCTGTGCTGCAGCTAAAGCAGGGCACTTCTCTGGTCTGTCAATTCTACACCTACTTTTATCTGAATTTTCTTGCACTCTAAGTCTCCTTTATGGCAATATAATTTTCAAAGTACACTTCACTATAAATATGGATTTAACGTGTTGTACAAATAATTTCCAGAAAAAAATGTGCTCCTGTCTTTTGTGACTTCAGATATAGGAGTAAGCTGATGGAATTAAAAGACCCTCACACTCTTAAACAGCTCTATAATTGTTTGCAGAATGGAGGCTTACCTTATTTCTTGTCTCTATTTCTAATATCTACAAGTTGCATTTATTATTTGCTGTCCTTTGTTATGTTTACAATCTTTACTATTTTTTTTACCCATTCTTTAAGGCTGCAAATAAAAACAAAGAAGACAAGCCTTGGCATCGGGAGCTGTACTTCGATGATCCTTGTGGGTCCCTTCTAACTCAGGATATTCTAATTCTATGATCCTACAGGACATTTTTCACCAGTGTCTCTTCAAACCCTTTGTTGGTCTTTACTGAAGTTTTCAGCTGAAAATTTGATATGTGACGGGAAAAAAAACCCAAGCCAAATCACCACATCAGATTTAATGATACAGTCTATTGACCACTCTTGCTTAATTTACCAGAATTATTTCCAAAATTTATCACCAAATCCATAGCAGCTGTAGGACTGTGCTAGGGTCACTGGTAGACAATATGAGATAACACTATTTACTGTGGGACAGAACAGCATCTTTCTGATGATGAGAAATGTATAGCCTTTTCTTTCATGTGGAGAAGTACCAGCCTTTTTAAAACCATGCAATAAAACACCCATTAGCTGCAGTGTTATCCTCCTTACTTGACGATTTGTTTGTTTTTTTTGTTGTGTTGTTTTTGTTTTGTTTTTTTTTTACTGTATGTGTGGCAATAGCAATATTCCAAGTTTAGCATCAAAGAGACTCAAAGTTGCAGTTGTATAACAGTTGGTGCATTTGGAAGAGTGAAGCAAAGGTTTCTCATCTGGGAACTTCTAACGCCTCAGCAAGGAGGATGTTTCTATCAACACTGCAAATCACAGAAATCCGTGGGGTGCAGCAGGATTTGCAGGTTTTCCTGCCAGGCTGTTGAGCCTGAGGCTAACAGAGATAGTCTCAGTTGAAAGCTGCACTAGCTGTGCTTGGAACCTACTGTACTTGTGACAAAAACACATGCAGTACATGAAGTTAGATACCATGTGCAGAGAAGGTTAAATAACATATAAAGCATAATTATGTGTATATATGAATTTACAGGTGCAATATGAGTGTCGGAGTATTCAAATCAAGAAACCAGGACAAAATTGTGCACTAAAGATCTGTAGCATGCATGCAAACTTTGTGGCTTTAGACAAACAAATCTTAGACAGCACTAGAAATGGAAGAACCTAAAGTACAAGCCCTGATGCATGCTGTCAGGTTTGTTTTCAACTATTTTTCAAATTTTGAGCCCCTACACATTATTTACTGGCATTATGAATGCCTGCCAGGCTTATGAAAATGAGCTTGTTTTTCTTGTACTGCGGGTTCCATGATCATTTATACCACACCTGTGCGTTACTGGAGTAAATGGAAATGCACATTGGAGATAGATCAGGTTTGAATACACAACTGCATTCTGCCAAACTGGACAGTAAGATTTTTAATTCTCTCTTTATGATCTTATACTAGCTTTTTTAGAGCTACAGATCGATACATTCTGATCTTGCATAAAGCAAAACCAAGGGAGACAACATTTGTGACAGCAAAGCTTCAAGATCAAAGATGTCTATGAAAAAAAAACTGAATTAGTTTGAAGAGGCAGAGTGGAGTTTTTAAGTTCAAGGGACTGTTGTGTTTCTAGACTCAGACTCGGTGCACAAAGACTGGATTTACCACCACATTAAATGGTACTCTTTAGGGCACAATGTGTTTGACACACTCTTTTCAGAGGTAACAACCATTTAAGGTGTACCTAGGACCCCTAACGCCTTGCTACTGGTTCATATAATGGCAGCCAGAATCATTTGTGGGGCCAAATGACAAACCAAAAAAATGAACAGAGGTGGGTTAAAATAACTCTAACAAAAAAATTCATGATCTGGCTTCATCTAAGGCACCACAAGCAGCTGTGCTCACACTGTGCAAAGGGTGGTTAGGGCAGGTCTGAGCAGGCAATGTGCTGGATGGGAAAATCTGAAGCCATGGCTGCTTGAGAAAATTGTGTGGGGAGCCATTCATAGGGATACTTATTCTATTTGTTCTCCACTGCCTCAGCCTGTCAACTTGAAAACTTGTCTATAGGTATGGAAAGGTCCTCAGGCCACAGGCAAAAGGTTATTCAGGCACACCTGCTCTGCTGAGGCAGAAATGCTAGAGACAGCTTAGGGAAACATGCTCAGAATGCTGGCAGCTGTGATGATTTTCCCCATCCACTGTATTCAGCTTTGTCACAAGTCTAACACTCAAGTCTAGTTCAGAAAGGGTCCTCACCATCCATCTTACTGGGCTTAGAGTTCTGAGTCCAAACCTCCTTCTTAAATACGTGCTCGAGGACTCTTTGAGTAAATGACATTTTTCAATAGTCCAGCTCTGGAAATCAGTGTATGCTCCTAAATAAAGATGACAACAAAGGATTGTTTGCATTTGCAAAGCAGCTTCTCTGGTAGAATTATTCATTTCTGTGAACTGCTTTCACATATTTTATAATTAATTATACACTTAATTTTATCTGTTTAAGAAAATTAGAGAATGAAGTATTTGGAAAGCAGTAGAATAAGTTCAAGAGATTTAAAATGCAAGAGAAGTCAGGCAGCTATACCTAAAAATTTTAAACAAAATTCTACCCTTTTATATTTAGCTGTTGACATTTTTTAGACAGTCACATTTAGTTTTAACTTTTAATGCTTTCTTGTTGTTGATTTTATTTTAACATACTTTATGGTTTATTTTTTATGACATCCATTCATATATATGTGTAAAAAGAATGTTTACTTATAATTGATGATATTAATTTATATACTGAAATATACACAAGGCTAAGTTTCTTGGCTAGATCTCTTTTGATCTTATTTTTAAATAGTATTAGTTTACAAATAAGATGCTAGTCCAAGGGTTTAACATTGCCCCAGGAGAATTAGTCTCTGAGGAACACATTGCTCACAGCTGCAGTGAAATATCCATCACTGAAAATTTCAGCACTTCTAATTCCATCTCAGTGACATCAGTGGGATATCTGAAATATTACTCACATGTGGTACTCAGTAAGGGCATGTATGATTTTATGAAAATTCTAGAAAAGTAATTTTGTGTTTATCATTAGCAGTTTTTTCTAACAAAAAATCAGAACAAAAAATATTACTGTTGTAACATGGTTTATTTGTGGTGATTTTTTTTTTCATTATGATTACAATGAGAAGTAATTTTCCCAAAGTTTAAAATGATCAGCAAACCTCTTCCTGTTTACTTTAGTTTATAGCTTCTTTCTTTTAATCCCCCCACAAAATTGGGAAATTCATACTGTAGCAGTAGCTTAGCCAACCTTATGGAGACTTTACTGATTATTTCCCAGAATAACTAGGTTGGAAGAGACCTTCAAGATCATTGAGTCCAACTCAGCCCTAACACCTCAAATAACCATGGCACTGAGTGCCACATCCAGTCTTTTTTTAAACACATAAGTCACTCAAAGGATAACTCAATTATTGAGCGCATGCAACTCAGTGAAAGCCAAGGTTTCTGAATCACCACTGCCAGACTTGAGCCCAGCCTGACCACCCACATGAGATACCACTGCTTTGACACTGCACGTGTGTGCCAAGGTACATAATATCCCACACTGTGGCACTGTGCCTTCTCATCCTCAGATCCTCATACCTCAGATGTGGTAGGATGCTGACAGTGTTGTTAATATCTTTCTAGAAGATTGTTTTTTCTAATGCTCAGGTCAGTTCTGTCCAAGGAGAACCGTACACTAAACTATTTGTCTTGTGGCAATGCTAATGCATTGCACCCTTGCATCCTATTTATTTCCTCTCCACAAGCTGAACAGGAATAGAGAGCACAAATGCAAGGACAGTCCCTGAATCAGAAGTTCCTTCTCTGGAGATTACAGTACAGTTCCAGGAAAGTGTCTGAAGACTCGACATATACAACTCTCTGCCCTCCTAAATATTTTGTTTTATAGATTGAAGAGTGTAGAGAGGTTAGTGTAGAAAGGGTGAAATTACTGAGAGGAGATTACTAGGCTTCAAACATGTGAGGGAAAACAACAAAAGAAAAACTTCACAACTGAAAACATTATGAGAAATGCATGCTGAGTGTTAGCTTAGCTTACCCTAGCAAAAACCCACTTGATAAAGTTACTTAGGGTTGGTCAAAAGAAGTACCACGACCATTAGGAAACTGACAAACCTCAGTTTCCCAGTGTTCACTGGCAGGGCTATTTGAAAGTGACATCTCCATTTCAGAGACTTCCCAGACTGTGTTGCCTCAATGTCAGAGATGTTCAAGAGGCCACAGAAACGTTTGCTTGTATAAAGTTCCCCAAAAGGATTCATACCAGAATCCCTTGCAGTTTCTTCTGATTCCATATTAACAAGACCAAAGGAAAGAGTGTGCTGCAGACCATTGTTCACCAATCTGGCCAGCTGGTGCACAGGACTGGTGTTGGTTGCAACTCCTGTTGGGATGTTGCTGGCACCCAGCCCATTCAGATGTGCAGGCTGTGTGCTGCTGTCGGAACCAGCCTGCTCTTTGATGCTCCAGCTCGCAAAGTCAGACTTTATTGGCAAACATAGCTATTTCAAGTAACCACTTGAACAGCTGTGGTAGTGGTGCAATGTGTCTTTGGCCAACTCCTCACTGGAATAGTGCTTGCTTATTTTGTTGCGTATAATCATTGGGAAAGCAAGAGGCAGTAAACAGCAGAAGAGGGGGACCAAGTCCAGATGACACTACAGTGTGCTATGACTCACTGGTTTCCCAATGATGGCATTGGGAGAGCTGTGTGCAAAATTTCAAGTGTTACTTGCTGTACTGCAACACTGGGTATTCATTTTGTGAGAGCTGGAAGCTCTGTCCTCCTGACCTTGCTCCCAGCTTTTTGTAGCCTACTCCATTCCTCTCCTTTAATATGGGACTTCCAAATGGGATATAGTACTTCATCTCAGTCCTCATCAGAACACTATTTCTTTCTCTCACATAGAAAGATCCAAGTGATATACCCCAAAAAGTTTCCTATATAGTTATTGTTGACACATACTTATTTACTTTGTGATGCACTACTAATCTTCCAGGTGTCCTCATTTTGTATTTGTACATGATACTTCACTTATGCATAACACTTCCCCTTTGGTTTACTAAGTCTTCTAACCGGTTAATTTAATCTAACCTGTTAAGATTTAACCTGTTAATAAATCCTTAGTAGAACTTGTTACATCAGCAGGAAACAAAGTAAACTATTACAGGGGCATAATAAAATTTAAAATTTCAATTCATATTTGTGATAAATTTCCCTTACTATTGTTACAATTATATTTGAGGTACTGTCATGTGTTGATGCTGGCCAGATGCCAGGCACCCACCAAAGCCAGTCACTCACTCCCTTCTGTAGCTGAACAGAGGAGAAAAAATATTATATATGGGTTGAGATAAGGACCGGGAAAGAATCACTCATCAAGTACCATCATGGGCAAAACAGACTCAACTAACAAAATCAGAGAAGGATCATGAGAAGTAAAATAAACCCTGAAAAATGCCTTCCCCCCACCCCTCCCTCCTTGGAGCTCTATCACCTACTCCAGTGTCTCAAGGAGGCAGGGAATGGGGGTTATGGTCAGTTCACCTCCTGAGGTTTCTCCTGTTGCTCAGGGAGAGGAGTTATTCTCTGGCCGCACCATGGAGTCCCTGCCATGGGCGACAACTCTCCATGAACTTCTCCAATGTGAGTCCAACTCACGAGCAACAGCTACCCACAAACTGAAGCAATGTTTGTCCACCATATGGGCAATAGTCCTCCCAAAACTGCTGCAGCATGGGTCACTCTTCCATGGGGTGCAGTCCTTCAAGGACAGGCTGCTCCAGCATGGGAGCAGGGCTCCTCTCTCCATGGGGTCACAGCCTCCTCTTAGGCATCCACCTGCTCTAGTGTGGGGGTCCTCTACAGGCTGCAGGTGGATCTCTGCCTCCCCATGGACCTCCATGGGCTGTAACAGCAGAGCTGCCTCACCACGGTTATCACCAAGGCCTCCAGGAATCTCAGCTCCAGAACCTGGAGCACTCTGTCTCCTTCACTGACCTTGGTGTCTACAGAGCTGTTCTTCTCACATATTATCTCTCTGTTCTTCACTTGCCGAAATAAAACTATGCCAATACTTTTGTAATCTTTCTTCTTAAATGTTAGCACAGAGGCATTATCAGCATTTCTGACTGGCCCAGCCTTTGCTAGTGGCATGTCCATTTCTTGAGCCACCAGGGACTGGTTCTGCTGGATACGGAAGAAGCTTCTAGAAGCTTCTCACAGAAGCCACCCTGTAGCTTCCCCACTACCAAAACCAAGCCATACAAAACCAATACAGGTCCTCATTATAGAAAGATATTTGAGAAATATGGTCCCATATTATTCTATTTAGCTTAATGTGTATACTTGAAGGCAGACACTGAGAATCATCTGAAAAAACAGGGTCTAGACTAATCTAGTCAAAAGGTTCTTTTTCTACAGAAGGAGAAAATCTCCAGAGACTGATTCCCTCTAAATTACTTGATTGTCTATTTTAGAAAGGTAGTAATCACTTCCTGGATTTGTATTTTTCTACTGACTACAGAAGAAGCCAATACAAATGCTTTAGAAGAGATACCAAACTTCCAAATTGCTAAAATTACACAAGATGAGTCCCAGCTGCAGCTCGTTCTCCCCCTAGAACAGACAATCAGACATAAAGTCTTTAAAGATTTAGGGCCTAACTCCCATTGATTTCTTGCTGTGAGATTCTTTAAGCAGTTGACTTCAAGGAGAGCTACACACCTAAAGGTAGTGAATACTTAACACTGAGACTGCAAAATACTGATATAAATCTTAAAAATTGGCCTGTGACTGTTTAAGCAGATAAAGCCTTCAAGCCCTTTTTCCTGGGGCAAAAACTTCCATCCCCACTGCAGAAAGGAACTTATGTTTGAACATCAGGTACGATAATCCCCCACCCCAAAGAAGGGCAGCAGGGAAGAGCCAAAGACATCCTTGACTGGAAGAGCCACTGCTAGGTTCAACAGAGCACTCTTTCAGATTCCCTTTCTGAGCACTTCTTGGCCTTTCTTACCACAAAATGTTTACTAATTTTAAAAGATTATTTAAAAACCCTCAACAAACTAAAACAACAGGTAGAACAGACCTGGCAGGTGTTTTATTACAGTAGCACCATCCTGAAATTACATCTACTTATTTTTATTCAAATTGAAAACATTTCAACTTGAGTGTTCCTTAATGACATAAAACTAAGTCTTTTTTTTTTCTCTTTGAAGTTACATCATTGTAGCTGTTGATTGTTTAATTGTCCTTCCAATCAAGCACTTAACTTCCTACTTAGCCCCACACAGGACATGACTTGAAGACATTAACAATCGTCACTAATGCGGATTGCCTTAGGATGTTTTAAGTTTATTTGTAATGGAGGCAAACACTCACTGTTTGGATGAATTCTATAAAAGCTGAACATTTTCTGCCCTAGGCAAAGTTTTCGGAAAGAGTTCATATGGTTTTTCTGGTTGTAATCAGTGCATTCAAATTATGTATAATTTGGTTTTCATGGTTTCACTGTTGGATCACATAAAGTCAATTATAATTACTACCAAAAATAAATGTCTGTATGCACCTTGGAATATTCACCGTGGAGTTATGACACACTAGAAGGAGATTCACAATTACTAGGAAATTATTTAAGAATATTTTATTATTTTCCTCAAATGCAAATGAAATTGCGATGGTTAATCACAGGGTTTGAAATAAATGGTCATGAAGTCTTAGTGGTACTATAAATTAAAAGTAGTATCAATTGCAATACCAAATGGGCAGAAGTAAAGGAAGGCAGAAAAGCTCTTCATTTAAAGTAATTTCCATGAAAAATATTCCAAGATATTGGATGTGACACACAAGGAAGTGAAAAGGCTCTTCTGCATACAATACAGAGGTTTTGTGGGACTCTTCAGTAACTTCCAGACAGGTGCCTGAGGCAAAACGTTCTCTTGCCTATTGCAAGGTATTTCATGTAGGCAAGCAGCCTCCACAAAAAGCATGTCCTGCTCCACTTTTGTTTTACAAGCAGGATGGGTCTCACTGGTTCATCTCTCCCTCCAGCTGTGGTTTTAGAAAAAAAAATTGTTAGCCTTAAGATTATTATTTTAATGGACTAAATTGGTGAATCTCCAAAAGACATAATGATCTTGAAAGCATGAACTCTTCATTTCCTTCTCTCAGATAGCCCTAAACATCTTCTTTGACAATAAATAAAACTGAACTGTGAAAGTTTAGGAATAAACAGACAGGACATTAATTCTGCCTCTGCTCATACAGGGTCATTTACTGACAGGAAAGTAAATAGATGGGCCATTGGTTTCTATCTCACTCTATCAGAAGTTAGATGTGTCAGAGTGTAAGCAATGTCGTTCTGCTTCACACTTTTGCTGCTGAACCCTACCCAAATCACTTCATTTACCCATGAAAAGTAGAAAAATCTGAAATGAATACCAGACACAGATTTGGATGGTGATCCAGGAGTACATGGGGAGACTTTTAATTCCTGAGGTGGCCTTAGTGGACAAAATCATTTAAAATTTAGTAGATGTAACTGTTCAGTCCTTGTCCTTTTGACCTTCTGATATTAATCCTGAAGATCTAGCTACACATAACTATATACAACTATATGTAATTGTCTGATGTAATGATTTGAGATTCCTTTGCAAAATGCATAAAAAACCTGTAATTAGATTAACTGAACTCTTACTAATGTTATGAAAGATGTCCTAATTTGAATTCAGAACAGAAAATGTATAGTACCTTATTTAGTTTTGCTGAATTTAGCAATAGATAAATTATTTTTAATAATCTGCTAAACCCAGCCAGATTAAGGGTTGACTTTTTCTGGAAGTAGATTATTTGAAAGCAGTGACTGATTTCAGGGCATTAATGATATGCAAAAAAATCATCATACTACACAGCTTCTGGGTGTGTCTTTTGCCTGAAGTGAATACATATTTTAAACAACATATGTTTGAACTTGACTATGATTTACAATAATCAAAGACTGAAAATGATACCATTAGAATCAAGCCAAAACATCCAAAACAGTGGGCTGTATCTCACTACACAATCCCCTGTCCTCCACTACCAACTCATCCACAGGACTATGCTTGGTAGTGTTGTGGAGGAAACTAATCTTGTTTTCCCAAGAGAGAGCTTGAGATTCTAGTTTTACAAGAATTTTTCTCTCCAGCCATGCTCCCGTCTCCTCAACATTGTTCCCCCAGGCTGACCTGCATTCAGGCTGTCATGGAAAGGACCTGTCTTTGCATAACCACAAGGAAAGTCTCTTCCTTGTGCAGCTACATGGAAAACTGGATAAGGAAATTATTCCAACTCAGAATTAAAGAAAGTGTGTTTGTGGGGGGGGGGGGGGATGTTACTATTTTTAAGGGGTTTCAGACATATCAGTCCCCTAATCCTGGTGAATCCACCATTATGTTAATGCCAATGCCAAAGAATGGTCACCAGAAGTTCCTTGCTACATGTGGATATAACAGGGTAGATGAATGGGAGACCTCTTACTTTGATATAAGCTTACTTTTAAGCTTGTAAGATATAGTCCAGCCAAACTTGTGAAGGAATGATGTGTATTTGCTTATGTACAGTCACAGTGCACACTCAACCTAAAACCAGTGATGAAGACACTCCTGGAACTGAGGGTCGGCAAGAGCTTGCACTGCTCATAGGAGATGCAGAACCAGTCCCTGAAACTTCTGAAGAGAGCAAATCTCTCTGTGGGAAGAAAGACTTTCTGTCATGGACTCTGAAGTACACATACATATAAGTATATATAAGCATTGTAGGATTCATAATATTGATTATTTTGAGTAAAGAAGCTGCAAAGACAAATGAACTAATTTTCTGGATTGATTTACCTTGCTTAGCTTAAACCAGCTTCATATATTACTAGCACTAAATATGTATTAGGTTTTTCTAAGGACACAGTATTCCCTGACTGCATGAGTGGTTTTCAAAATTACAAAACCAGAAGTTCCTGCCCTTTTCATCTCTTTTTTCCCCCTGCTTTTGTTTCTCAGATTCTCTCTTGTTCCACCATTCACATAAGCACCATATATATTATTGACTGCTATGATAAATTAAGTTCAAAATGCTTTGTTTCTAATTTTTCTTTTCCTTGGATGTTAAAACTGACAGCTTAATGATTCTCTTGCCACCTACTAGTGAATCACCACCCTTACCAACGCTCAAGATAAGAGAAGCTCACTTTTCCCAGAGAAGTGAGGCCCTTCGCTGTGCACTCTGGGAACTATGATACAAAGCATGGTTACTTGAAATCTATTTTAATTTTGGTAGATTCTTCGATAATTACCTGGAGCAACATAAAGATCCTTCTCTTGATTTTTGATTACTTTGCAAAATTAGCAACTATACCATATCTTACCTATATGTAAATACAACATGTTCACTTTATCTTGGTGTTACAGTGTGAAACAATTGGACAGCTAGAACAAATGCTGCAACTTGAGAAAAGAAGCTTTCCCACTGACTTCCATGGAAACAGGTACAGACTAATCATGGATAGCTTCAAAAATCCAAATTGGGCACTGTCCTGCTGTCTGTTTAGAACAGCCTAGTGTTTCACAGGCTTTGTTCATCACCCTAATGGTTTCCAAAGGAAGACTGGAAAAGAAACTGTAATACTGACATGCCAATGGTACCAGGACAGTTTTCATACACTTCAAATAAAAGACAACTTTTAAAGACAT
This sequence comes from Agelaius tricolor, assembly GCF_023055355.1. Classification (NCBI taxonomy): domain Eukaryota; kingdom Metazoa; phylum Chordata; class Aves; order Passeriformes; family Icteridae; genus Agelaius; species Agelaius tricolor. Next base: position 38,922,232 of record NW_027269263.1, read on the forward strand.
ACTAAGTAATTGCTATGCTATATTTTGTTCCTTTGCTGGTTTGCTTGCTTGTATATGTAGAAAAAAGTGTGTTCCTGCAGCATTTGTTTGTTTTCCCATGGTGATTTCCTTAAGAACACCAATGGTCAATGGAGCACAAGCTGACAAAACATTGCAGAGCTCTGCACACCCTATGCATCTGAAACAATCATGTTGACAGGGGCATATGAATGTTTGTAGTTACTTAGGACTTGTCAATCTTGCAAACTCATTACTCCTGGCTAAAATGTAGTTTTGTTCCTTTAACAAAAATCCCTGTATCATGAGATATACATGGAAACAATAAAAACCGGGACAAAGCTTCAGCCTTACAAATCTTGATACTGGAGCTGTCAGGCTTCTTGCGGCTCCAAGTTCACAGTGTGTAAGATGTCTGCCATCTTTCAGGTGCACCTATGAAGGTGGGAGGGACAGCAGTGTTCCTGAGTGATTTGATGGCAGCTGCTCCTGCAGAGTAGGAGGGCGTGAAACCTTCAGTAATTGAATCCGTTGCAGGGTCTGCGCTTACATATGGAACTTGAACAATAGGTATTTACTTAAATTACATCGATTACCTCAGACATGTGGAATCTGTACGTCCTGCCCACTTCCCTGAACCTTTGGAGCCGGGATCCTGTGGGGAACATAATGGGCTTAATTACGGTGTCTGGACTAGCCATGTAGGACCCGGAAGGCAGGAGTTAACCTCACCTCACCTTTTACATGCTAGTGACCCCAGGCTTGGCTGGGAAGCCTGGGGCCTCTAGAGCAGCTTCTGGATTATCAGGACACACGCTGCCTGGTGTGATGGCAAGGGAAAACCCCATGCGAGCACGGCCATGGTAACCATGCCTTCTCACCTCGGCCCGGGCGTGGTGGGTGACGCTCGGGGAGCACAGGGCCCGCTCCCCGCTCCCGCCCGCCCATGGAGAGGCCGAGGACGGCAGCAAAATCCCACAGCAGCGCCCGCCGTGCTGCGGCGCGGGGGCCCGGGGCTGCCACCTACAAGGCCTGGCGGCAGCGGGGCACGATGCCGGCCCACCCTGGCCCGCCATCCCACACGGCAGCCCCGCGGGGCCCGGCCGCGGCTGTCACATGGCACGGGGAGGGGGCTGCGGCGGGGCGGGCCGTGCTTGGGGCTCCCCCGGCCGCGCGGAGGCGGGCTGAGGTGGCGGAAAGTTTGCGGAGTGGCTGGCGGCGGTGGCGGCGCTGCGGTCCCCTCCCGCTTTCTTTACTTTTTTCTACGCACCCGTCTCCCACCACCTTCCCCCCTCAGCGGTCGCTCCGGGGCATGAGCGGCAGCCGCCACCCGCGCTGAGAAGCAGGAGGTCGTGCCGCGCTCGGCTCTGTCAGTGGGGCGAACGCCAGGGACGGGAGCGCGGGCAGCGGCTCCGAGCGCGCCATGCTCCGCCGGCCCCGCTCGGTGCTCGCCGTCCTCCCGGTGCTGCTCCTGCTGCCGCTGCTGCTGGGCGGTCGCCCCGCCGCCGCCCGCTGCCCCGCGCCCTGCCGCTGCGCTGGGCACCTCGTCGCCTGCAGCCGCCTGGAGTTGAGCCGGCTGCCCGAGCGGTTGCCGCGGGGGGCGGTGCAGCTGTGAGTATCGGGGCGGCGGGCTCCGCGGCGGGCTGGGGGCACCGGTCTGCGTCCGCCCGCCATCTTCTGCTCCCGGGGCCGCGGACGGGCGGGCTTTGAGGGGAGCGCGGGTGTGGTGGCGGCAGCGAGGTGCGGGAGCGGTCAGCGGGCGCGGCGAGGTCGCCGGCGGCCGCAGCGGGACAGCGTCCCTTGGGGCGGGCTGCGGCCCCGGACGGTGGTGGCGATAAGCGCCCGGCTGAAATGCGCCCGGGAGCGCTGCTCAGTGTCGGAGAGGGCGAGGAAAAAGTTCTGTTGACTTTCTCAGACAACGTGTAGTAATCATCACGTTAACGCTGATCGGTGTGTGGGAAAGCTCCTATCGGTTTTCTTCGTGCAGCTCTTTATTCCTGGGGAGTTCGGCGCTGGCGATGGTGCGGGCCCGCCTGGGCCGGTGCCGCCCAGTGACCGAACCCAGGGCAGCGCGAACTCAAGTGCCAGCTGAGTAAAAGTTACTTCCAGTAACAAACTTCTATAGAAAAAGCATAAATTAGGTCAGCTGTCTAAAAGCTTGAAAATGGCCGAGGTACTTCTCACATTTGTTATTAATAGCTTGTCACTGAAAGATCTTCTATATTAGTCGTATTAATTTTCTATTACGTTTTCAAAGCAGATCGAGATAAGGGCTTTAAAGTAAACAGGAAGACTTTCAATTAGTTGTGGCTAATTCTGTTCAATTGCCTCGTCTGGAGGTCATGCTGCTTTGCTCATGAAATGTGGATGGCTGTATTGACACCATATGGAACTGAACACAGGCATGGCTCTGGGAGTTGAATATTTCCAGGACTGGTATACGAAAGTGCGAGGGGAAAGAAACTTTTTTCTTTCTTTCTTATGTGATTGAAACATACAGATCTACTACTGCATCTGCTTTACATTCAACAACTGGTTTTGTTTTCTATTATATTTCATTCCTCTTAGTTTTTTGAAGTGTTTCAGTATGCCCACTTAAGTTTTCTGACAAAACCTAAGGATTTTGTTTTGATATAAGGTAAGCTTTATAGTTTAATTTCTTTGTTCAGCATACATCAATGCTGTTGAAATTGAGATGTGTAAATAAAAAGGGGAAAATCACAGAACTTTTCATTTTTTTTTAGAATTGCTTTAAAAAGCATTTTTCATTAGCAGTAATCCAAATTTGTTTTTTCCACTTGTGTTCCCGAGAGACAATAAAACACATTGCAGGGCTTTTTTTGTTTGCACGAGGGACATTTTTCTAATTAGAATTCCCTTGGTAGTGTAAATTGCCCTTATGTAAGTTCACATTCCTTTAAAAGTGTGAGAAAATAAGTTCCGCTTGTATAAATAAGCTTTGGTCTGTTGTAAGAAACCCTGCTGTGATTACTCATTGGACAGCTGTGTCACTTGCTTTTAAACTCACAGAGGTACATCTTTGTAGGTGTCACCAAACCATGTGGTCTGGCCGCTTTTGTGTAAATATTTCTTTTGTTTGTGACAAATGCCTTAGCAGTACCCAGCTCTTTCTTCCTTCCCCTCTTAATAAGAACAAGGAAGAGTGTGGCATTGTCTGTTACCTCCAGCTACCCCAGTACTTGGACCTGGGATTGTGCAATTTGGTAATTAATGAGCTCAGCTTTACATACGCAAAAAAGGTTTGACTAGTTTGGATTATTGTTGCAACAAACTGCACATTACAAATTGTAAAAGACTGTTTATGAATTTTATTGCTATATGTCTGCTATGTTTTCCATGAAACTCTATAGTGGGTATAGCCAAAGGCTAGTAGTTTAATTGCAGGCTTTCCAGTCCTCTTGAGAAAACAACAACTTTTTTTACCACCTTCTTAACATACACAGGCAAGACCCCCAAGCAGGAGAATGGAAGCTTTTCTGCCTCAGAATGTCTAGGCCCATGTTAGGCTTTACACCTTCCTTTGCCCATCTGTAGTCACCCATATGGAGAGCAGGTTTTTGAAACTCCTGCTGCATACTTTCGTGCCTTTTTTTGTTCACACTCCCTGCTGAAATAAGAGTGACCTCAGAATGGACAAAGAGAGGGGAAAAAATGAACCTGACTTATGTCCCCTTCTTCTTGGTGGCAGGTGTGAGTGTACTGTGTTGTATGGAAGTGTCTTCCAAAGTGGAGTGTAAATGGGCTATAATTGCCAGCTTCACTGTGATTTTGGCTAAAAATGCCTTCTTCTATTGCCTTGCCTTCATGTGAGGTAACAGTCTGCTGAAAACTGTTAAACATTTTTAATGGCTTTGTGTGCAGATAGTTTTGAAGTTGGATTTCCGTTTAATTCCAGGATGTGTATCCTGATATTGCAAGAATGTGGGGTTGTTAGAGCTGGTGGAGGAGGAAGAGTGTTGAGCATTGGCCAGAGTCCTCCATGTGTGCAAACTCCCACTGGCACTGCAGGACCCTTTGCCAGGTTCACTCAGGAATGCTAGAACTGTCAGTGGGGCAGGAGGGAGAGTCTGAAAAATGGTTTTCACTTGTGTTTCTATTACATCTTTAGTATTTACATTTTATAAATCCTCTAGTTCTCTACCAGAATTGCCAGAAAAAAAGCTGTATGGTTTTCACAGCTGTTTTTCAATATTTTCCAGACTAAAGCTTGAACATAGCAAGCTGATTTATGAGTCACTTTGGATCAGTGTCTTAAAACAGCTACAGCCTGGCTTTTTGTTTTTCAGCTCTGCTGATTTCTGCTGAATTAGCAGCTCTATAGGCCCCAATGGGACTGATTAAGGAACTGTTGCTGGATTTGCATTTTAAAATTTGACTTGGGGCTCAGGTTTCTGAGTTCTCTAAGGAAGAAGATGATAATTGTGACTAAGTGTTGTAAATTAAGTTAGAGTCTAAAAGTTATATCTATAAAATGTGTGAAGAAGCACTTAACCTTCTCCCTCTATGCATTAGGCTTCCTTTCACTTTTTAATTACACAAACATTGATGTTCAGAGTTGTTTCAGCTAATGTTGGGACTTGTGAGTTACAAAAGATGGTCACACAAACATAATGGAATAAAGAAAATAGTTTCTTTCATGGAACAGGTTCTTTGAGGGTGAAAACTATGGCATGCTTTCCAAGTGGAGACAATTCTACTTAAATGTACAATCACTTCTATTAGAAATGTGAGATGAAGAACAGGTATATATGCTTACTATTGCTATAAAGACGTTCTAATATGTATCTGATTTCTGACTTTTCAGAGTAGAGTATGTTCTATCTTCCATGACTTTTGAGATTCTAGCAGCAAAAGTAATCAGAGAGGGAAGTTTCTTCCCTCTTGTAATTTGGTTTTAACATACAAGGAAAATTCAGAAATGGAAAACACATAGTACTAATGTTTGAACAATGTCAGTTCCATTTCTGTGAAGGAAAAATAGAATTAAATTTTCCAACTTTTTCTTCATACATATTTTAAGGTATGTTGAGAAATACATTGGACTGAAATAAACTTGTAGCTTTTCAACTGGGATGATAGATTTTTATATTAAAAAAAATTGTGCCAGTCCAATGCTTGTAAGTTTGAAGAACTTCTACAGGCTTAAGCTTCACTTAGATTATTAGTAAAAGGCAAATATTTTAACTCTTGGTTCACTTCCAACCACTCTGATTGAACTTAAAATGTAACTTGCAAGGCGTTTCTTACCAAATTTTCATGAAGTTTCCTATGTCAGTAGTACTGAAGTAATGTTTAATAAAAATTTATAATATGTATTTTATACAACTATTGGTAGACAAGCATATATACTGTATGAAACAGGCAATTCAGTATTGTCTGGAGGGTTGGGCATTTTTTGTTGGTTTTTTGCTTTGGGATTTTTTTTTCATCTTGTGTTTGACAACCTGGTGTAAGTAAACCAGGCATAAGGAATTTTTATGTATGTATTTTTTAAAGTAGGTGCTACTTGGAAAATGTGACTGTATCTTTAGTGTTAAAAAACAAACACCAAAAAAAGTAGTTTGAAACCTAGTGTTAGTTACGCTCACGGTTGCCTTGATAGACTCCAGATGGATGTGAGCTTAAGCTCTGAGTGAAAGTGTCTGGCTCCAGTGTGGTGATCATGCACAGCAGTGGTTGTAATTGCAGGATTTTTATAGTTTAAGGACTCTGCCAGATTTTTTTTTTTTAACATGTTTTAACTCCAGCAGAACAAATCTACTCACGTCTGTTACTGTCTGGTGGGTCCTTTAGGCAAACTTTCCTTAAATAAACCTTTTGCAGAGTTTTTAGGTGAAATGAAGAAATGCAGGTTTTTAGCACTAATGTTGAAAGCTCTTTGTTGAAATAATTACTGATTCCTAAGTCTTGTCTGAAGCATGAACAACAGTAACATGTTAGGCACTAACAGCCATAACTTAACTGAATTTTGGCTGTTTATTTGCATAGTTCTTATAATCCCTACAGACTAAAGCCAAATATTGAATTAAATTTAAGGGCAAAAGCTGTCTCTACTCTGTCTTTAAGGACCAAGTTAGATTGCTGTCTAGATTTTTGTAGCAGCATATTTTTTCAGTATTTACACTTAAGAATGCAGTGTGAGAATTTCAAACCTGTGCAGCTAATGCCTTCAGATGTTAAACAAAGGGATTTTTCTCCAGTGTATGGCCTGGAGATTGTTTGCACTAGATTTTTAAGTAGTGAAAGATGCAGTCCTCTAACTTTAGTGTGGTTCACCTAATATAGGGGAGAACTCAAAATCATAATGGTGGAACTAAAATTAGTGGGCTTTTGAAAACATTGACACTGTATTGGTTTTCCAAGGCACAGATATGTATTAGGTGTTTGAGTCCAGAGCTGAGTCTCTGAAAGCATCCCCTTTGTGGCCACCTGGAGGTGGTGGAATGTGTTCCCTTCTGTAGGTGGCTCTCCCCAGCCCTCAGCCCCTTCTTTTGTTCTGGAAAATGCCATTCACACCTGCAGCTCTGCTCTGTGCAGTCCTGGCTTGGGAAACACAGCACAGCACATCTCTTTTCTTTCCCTGCCTGTGACTCTGGACCAGGCTCCCATGTCACAGCTCAGCAGCTCGCTGGGCCTGCTCCAGTTGGCTGGCTCAGAGCACACCTTACAGCTGAGTACTGGTGATACCCCTCATGATACCCATGTGTGCCTGGGATTATTTTTTGTACTTAATTCTTACTATTACTGGGGGATTTTTTAATTGCCAACTGTAGGAGAGGAACAAAAGTGATGATGAAACTGTCCTGGCAACATTGAACAAGTCAGTTGGGAGAATCTAAACCAGAGTTTTACTGTCCACATGGTCTGCTAAGGAAACCTAGCCTAGGTGCCTGGCTGGGTTGCAGAATTACACCTGTGTCTGAGGATGTGGAGTCATGGATGCAGGGAAACTGGATTTCTCCGGATCTGTGGGTTTTCAGGGCTTAGTCACAGAGCAGAATGCCTAGCACAGACCCTGAATTTGGCTTTGTTTAAGCCAGCTCTGGTCTGTGTGCAGCAGAGATATGCTGTTCATCAACTCTCTTCACTTCTGGAACTGTGGATAGAGAGCAGACATGTCCATGGCAGTCAGACCTGTGTTTGCTGTGCTCAGCACAGATGACTCTACTGAGTCATCTTACCCAGAAAAAGTGAGGAATCATGTAGTTTCTACATAAATTCAACTTGAAGTGCCACTTCATGCTTGTGTGGCTTGATGAGGACCCCAGGTATGGTGGATGACTCTGAAGTGCTTAATTAGCATGGGGCAAAGTATCACAGAGTATAAGCGTGAGCAATTTTTTTTCAAAAAAATTGAAAAAAAGCACCCTTTACCTGATACTACAGCTGCTCACTTCTGAGGTGCGCCGATTCATTTCTTTATGTGTCTGCATTACAAACACTCACTGGAGTGAATTTAAAAACTCATTAAAATAATGTCATTTTTGTTAGTTGGCTTGGATAAATGCAGTGTTTTAACTTGGAACAAATGCTTGCAGATGGCTGGATTGATGCTGGTGAGGTAGTGATAATCTGTAGTAGGGGAACAGAAAAGTGCACATTTTGGTGGATGAGTGAGAAGGGGGCAGCCTTCAACAAACAGAGCTAGTCATGGCCACAAGATGAGTTGTGGGTCTCTAGTACTTGTGCAGAGGTTTAGAGAAGTGCAGGTTTGAGTTCCTGCAGTTAGCTTTTCTGTCTTTTACTTTACAGTCACTCTTGTTTCTGTTATGTTTCCAGTACTTCTGAGGCTACAGCAAATACATCTTGTATGATGTCAGGTGTTTGAGAGGGTAAAGATGCATGGCACTGTGAGGAAAAGTATTTCCTGTGGTCAAGAATTGTTATATTTTTAGTACCTGGTTTGTTTCGTAGCAAATGCTGCAAAGGTGTTAACAATTGTTTATAAGCTGCATCGATATATACTGGGATCTTCAACATGGCACAAGCTAAGGGTTCTAGCTATTTCTTCAAGGGTAATTAAGTATTAAGTGGTGTTAATATCACCAGTATACAGACATCTTGAAACGCAGAATTAGCCCTTGCTATGTCTGTTTTCTTCTGCTATTTCTTAAGATCTCTGTTGAATTTGGTTATGTGGGAATGGTGTCCAGAATTTTGTGGAAGCATGAAAATACAGTTGTGATTTATGGGCATTTCTTATTGTGTATTTGTGAGCTATGCATTGCTTTTGAGATGCATGTGAAAAGAGTGAAGTATTATGATTAACCCAAGCAATGAGACTGCAATGACTATTGTTTTTGAATTTTCCTTTGTGAAGGAACCAAGAGGTTGTTATAGCCATATTTTTTGTTGTGAGGGTATGTGGGAAAGCACTTGTTGGTTTATCTGAGTCAAAATCTTAAGATGTTTTCCATGGGTCCTATGTACATTCCAATAAACAGTTCTATATTGTTCAGAGATACTAGAAATTCCTTTGACACAGCTAGCAGTGATCAAGGTATTTGCATTTGTATTTGTACATTTATACCTTGTGTAAGCAAATGAGTTTCTATTCTAATTTTGCTAGTAAAAAAAATCCTTTTATGTACTTGGAGACAAGTGAGAACATAATTTGGATTGAAATTGCACTACTTTACCTGATATCGTGTGGCAAAACTGACAGGGTGTTTATTTTTGTAACCTCATAGGGACTTAAGTCACAACAAATTATCTTCAATCAAGACCAGTATCTTGGATCACCTTCATAGTCTTCAGGAAGTGTAAGTTAATTTGTCTTAATTAAAAACCATACCAAAACATAAACCCCAACCAAAAATACCCAACTTGTGTTTGTGTATGCTAATTGTATAGTTGTTTCTCTAGGGATGCTTGCTTGAACAACAAAGATACTTGCTGTTCTGATATTTTACATTAAGTGAAACTGGAATTATTTTTTTAATTTTGAGGTGTCACGGTTCAACAGTTCAGCAAGTCTGATGTACATACTTCTGATTAACATTAAAGCTAACTCTCCCTTTTGTAATATTACTAGGAAGTTGAACAACAATGAACTGGAGATCATTCCAGATCTGGGACCAGTCTCAGCAAATATAACTCTTCTGTCTTTGTAAGTAAATCTTACTCTTGTCCCTGTTTAGTGGAACTAACTCTACAGGGTTCATGGAAATACGTGTATTACAAAGATTAAAGTAAAATAATTGGAAATAGAGCAGCTTGTGGTTAGGAAGTCGATTATGTCATATTATTTAGTAGTTCTTTAAAATGTGTATAATTGAGCTTAATCCTTGTAGTTTTTGTGCTTCCCAAATACAAAGACTGCATTAGAATTAATTTATGTTGTAGTAGTATCCAGAAGCCTCAGTCCTGTTGTGCTAGGCACTGTATGAGCATCTGTAAATGTTACACAAACTTGTACAGTGCTGTCTTTAAAACAAGACTTATACTCCATCATTATGCATCTTGGCTGAGATCCTGATGTGTTAAATCATGGCAGAATTCCATTAATTTCACTGGACAATACAGGGAAATCCTCTTGAGATGCAGCTTCAGAACAAGTATCTAGGTCAGAAGATGTTCTGCCAATGTTGTGAATTTTTTTTTTTTTTGAGCCCATTTTAATGTGTGGCACTTTTTTTTTTTCCTGCAGTTAATACATAAAATTGTGACACATGATTGTGTCTATGTTCATTGCATTTCATGAAAGAAATGAGTAGGTTACTTGGTGTTCATGTGTAATACGAGTATAATGTTGTAAAAGGCATACAGAACCCATAACCAAAAAAGCTGATTTCAAAGGAAATCTTATTCCTGATGTTTTAATGATAAATTAGTTGAATTTCTTTTCTGTGATTTAGTTTAAATAAACTGTTGAAGGAAGGTGTAGAAAAGTAGCTACTATCATACTGTTAGTTTAAAAAAAAGACCTGATTTTCATGTGTGGGATTTGTGTTTTATCAGTGGGAATCTAAAATGTCTAAAGCTAATAATTTGTAGCCCTCTGGTCAAATCCTGTCCTTGAATACAAATTGCAAGTTACCTTTCTTGAAGAATCCTGAAGGGTTAAAACAATACAATAAACTTTGGAAAGCTGTTCAGTTAATTAAATTGATCACTATTCAATTGCTTACATCTGGTGATTTATAGGGGTTTGTTTTTACTCTAGGCCTAGGTCAGCCAAGTCAGCTGGTGCAGCCGCTGTGTCTGGGCTGCTCTGTTTGAATAAGAACTAAGTGACATTTGATACTGATGTGGTTTCTTACAGATCAGAATCAGAAAAGAATGAAAGAAAAAGCAGATGGTGTCTGACAAATAACTGTTGAATTTAAGTACATATTTTATTTTGTAGTAGCTTTGGCATTACTTTTACACTGGCATAGCATTCTGTAGTTCAAGCATCTAATTGATCTAAAAAATTTATTTCTTTTATATATATATATTTACCACCTTGCTAAAGTCCTTTTTACCACAAGGCTAGAAATATTAGCATAATAAAGTGATTTATATAGTCTTGCTTTTTTTTCTGAATTCTTAGCATTTCTCCTTTTCATGGAAACTCAACAATTGTTGTTTCAAGGAAGCTAACATCCTTCTTTCGCAGCTGTGCAAAAATTTTGGTATTCCTTTGAGAGAATAAATAATTTTCAGTCACTGTTGAATTGTTTGTTTCATATCCTTATGTCCCTGGCTTGGGCCATTTACTCAGGTAGTCAAACATGGAAAAATCTTTGCTATGCACTGTATATGCTAACAATTGAAAGAAAAATAGGTATTTTCTAAAAGCTTTTATCACACTACTAATGCAGTTAAAGTTGCTCTGGTTGGGTGTTAGCTGGTTTTCATTCTAATTCTGTGTGTGGATAAGGAGATTACTGAATGTAACTGTGCTACAGCTAAGATTTAGTACCTATTCTACGACTACAGCAGAGATTCCTGGAGTTTAGTATGGCAGAAATAATTACTTTAATGTTTTGTGTTAACTTACAAATTCCAATCTACAGTAGTTAATTGTTTGTTCTATATCAAAACAGATGAACATAGAACATAAAATTAAAGTTGTATTGTGTTGACCAAAAATAAATCATCTTGTCTCTTTTATACATGGCTTTTCTTTAAAACCTAGAGTAGAATCATAGAATTGTTTAAGTTGAAAAAGACCTCTAAGATCAAGTCCAACCATTAACTCAGCACTGTCAAGGCCACCACTAAACCATGTCTGTAAAAGCCACATAGCACTTCCAGAGATGGTGGCTTAATCCCTTTCCCTTTGCAGCCTGTTCCAATGCTTCACAACCTTTACCATGATAAAATTTTAGAGAGCAGTAAGGTCTCTCCTGAGACCTTACTCTTCTTATTGGTTAGATATTATTTATGTAAAGATACTAAATTTAATTTCATAGAAAATAGTATAAATAAAGAGAAATAAGCATATAACTGCTTGGCATAAAAAATATATATGGTATTGTGATAGCATAAATGGATAAATAATCTAATGATACTTGGTTTTTTTAGATGTGAAAAAATACGTGCATTTGGTTTTTCTGTGGTGGTTGTTGTTTGAAGGGAACTGATTTAATGTATCTTAAGTCATGTGACGAGAACACATATGGAATAATTAGAATATAAGTTTTAGAGTCACTCTTTAGAGAAACATTTGATGACCTTCTCCAGGATTTTAAACTTCTATAAGAAAGGAGATTGTGAAGCCTTTCCAAAGCAAACCACTGTTTCCATGTTGAGTCTTTGTTCTGGCTTTCAAATGATAGCAGAAAAGAGAGTGATAGTCTTCTAGCTTTGATTACATTTCTTAGGAGATGCATATAGGTTGGTTCATTACTATGAGTTGAAAACCCAGCTGTTTTTTTTCCAAGAAATGCTGTAGAAGCGATACCCTCTTTTCTTGCCAATATCTGCATTGTTGAAGAAACTCTATTACAATATTTTTTTCTTTCACTTGTGAAGAATTCTCACTGAGCTGGGGAGCCTTAGAATCTTACCTGTTCTGCAAGAATTTTCTTGCCCTGCAGAGGAAATTACATTGCTGGTATGTCTCCACAATAGTGCAGGTATCCCCACACAGCCATGTATGTCTGAATTCTTTGAAGGATATAAACAAGCATGGGTGGATTATCATGTTAGTCCAGTTTCCATTTCTGGAGCTACCTCATTTCTAGCTATCTAGTTGATATTTTATCTAAATGAGATATTTACATACTAATGAATTATTCAGGATAAACATACCCAGAGCAGGAGATGATCCCAGTCTGTCTGTAACATGAAACAGCAATGCTAACGTTTTGTTTTTACCTATGCCAGTTGAGGATTGAGCATCTTGGGAATTCAATATCAGGCAGGCACACCCCCTCACCACCACCACCACCCTGGGAGATGTGTCAGTGTGAAGGAGTGAGTATACAAGGATATTCAGGCACACTCTCGTTACGTGGCTGGAGATGTATCTATGATTTTATTCATGTGATGATTCTATTCTTGTTAGAGCTTGTGAGCCTCCTGGGAATCTGGATACTACTGTGACCTATGTGGGTGGTAGTTTGGGGTATATCTGGTCAGGGGGTGTAGGTCAGATCTCTGAAAATGAAATTGCAGGGTGTTCTTTTTGCACAGCCACCAAGCCCTTTTATATACCTTCTATAAGAGAAGGCATGAAGAGAGCAGTATATAAAAGCAGGGAAGTTCGTGTATTTGCCAGGGATTGTCAGCACAATAGCTCTAGCCAGGAGCTCAGGTCCCCCACGTGCTGGCAACATAAGCTCTTGAGGAGAGTATTGGATTTAACAGCTGCTTACAACAGGTATATAATGTGCAGACAGTACACCTGGTAGTGTATTTATCTATCCCTCAAAGTAAAATATGTTAGAAGTTTTCTAGTTTGCATTCCTGAAGAAAATGTAAAAACAGTTAAATTAATGGAGAATTGCTTCAAATTTTTGTAGTAGAGAATTATTCGTTTCTTGGAGAAAAAACAGTTTACTTTTTACTGTTCCAAGATAGGTGGATTGCTTTTGTATCAGGTACAAAAATGGGCACTAATGCCCTCATTCCAGGAGAACAAGTGAAAGTTCTGAGTATTGTTTCCATTCCCATGACATTGCTTATCCAAGATGTACCACTTCTGTCCTTTTTATCCTAAAAATCTGCCTGAACCAGTGATCTTGTCACATGAGAAGAAAACTAAATACTGCCTTTCAGGTCTATTGCAGTTGTAGTTATGGACCTAGGGTAAAAATCCAGAAACAGATTGAAACCAAATGGTGTAACTACAATAGCCTTGTCTAGAAGTCTTGTTTGGTGTCTTACCTACCAGCTACTATTTGCATAGGGGTTTTACTTAAAAATTCTTCTGAAAATGTTAACTACTTCTGATGTTACTAGTACTTTGTAAGGAAGAGACTGATTTGCAAATTCAGCAATGTTAGGTAAGATTTTGTTTAAGGATATACAGTTTAAATAAGAAACTCATGCTACTTTTACTTGCAGAATTAAAAAAAAAAAAAACGTAGTTGTATACACTGTCCAACATCATCAGTACACTGTATCCTTCAGTACTGTGAAGTATGGAAGGTAGCAGTGACTATGAAGAGACACAAAAGATTGGAGTATTGAAGTATCCTGTCTCTCCAACTAGAATTTATTGTTCTTATCAAAACATGTGTGTAGAACTACTATTAAAGCCCCCACGTTTCTTATTACCCACATCCAGGATATGTTCCATAGTAATGCACTTGTAGTCAGTAGGAACTAGAAGAGCTGTACATGCCCAAGTCTTTCGTGCATATAGTGAAATTCTAACATTAGACTAGTTTTCAAGAATGGAGTGTTTTAAATAGCCATGTAATTTTACATTTTATTGAATAGGAGGTAGTTTATTTAAAGGCACTAGTGTAGGTGATTCAAATAGTTACATTGTAAGGACTGATCATGTTAGTCTAGAACACAAACAAATACTTGGTTGTAGTAAAGTCAGAGAGGAACATGTGGAAGTTAAAGGGTGCATGAATGATTCACAGTTCAGGAATGTTTTTCAAGTCTTACAGTAATGTGTGTTTTATATTAGGTTCCTGCTTCACTACTCTTTTAGAATGTGAAATCTTCTGTTTATGAGAGACATAATGAAAATGGTAGAGATTTTTCTATGCTGTGCTGGGGGAATCCTCCAACTCTAGCTGTACAGGAAGCCTTTAAGGCAGGGACTGCGCGCTTTTGAGTTCTGAGATACTTAAAAGTGCTGCCAAAACTGAGGCAGTTTTTTTGAAATGTGGCCATGTGTTTGTTAGACGATGAAGAGAATCCACAAGCCACTTCTCTGAAGGTTTTGTACAGCCTTTCGTTTGTAAATGTCTTTCTGTCAATATGTGCTGAATTTAAATTTACTGGCTTTGAAGATGTGTCTTGTCCTGGATGTTTAAAATGGTAAATGAACAAAAAGTACTAACAAAAAAGGTCAGGAGATAAAACAGGACAAAAGAACTGTAAAGTAGCCAGTCCTAGGTGACTGCACAGGTCACTAGTTTTTTTGGTAAGAAAAACTATTGCAGCTTTAAATTTAGCTTTCTAATCAGCCACTACAAAATTAGCCTGATGACTTATCTTACTTTATGCACAAACGTAGTTACTGAAGAAAAGTGGCAATTAATCCCTTCTACTATTGTAGAAGGGATTTTTAAAATTTTTTTTAAATTTTTTTTTAGTATTGTGTGTCTCTTTCTGTTTAAAATGTGGAAAAGTGCATTTATGTATGTGATTTGATAATGCACATCCCAGATCAGGCTTCAGATAGTCATATTAAGAAATAAAATTCAGCTAATTGAAGCAAACACTCAAAATAAATCATGCATTTGTCCCATCTGACAGTTTAGAAATAAGAGTGATAGTTTGCACTTTGTGGTAGTAACTTAAACCCCTGTGAAAGGCCTTCAGTAAAGACAGAAGGATAGGTATGAGAAGTTTGCCTCTGTGTCATCTCACAGTGGACTGAGAGTGAAAGCTGTGTGTTAAATCCAGATAGGCAGTTAGAAAGCTGCAGTCACAAGAAAGATGTTTAGATGAAACTCCTGAAAATGAAAGCTTACATTCACTAGGAGCCTTTCCCCTCTATGCTTGCCAGAGAAAGTGGTATTGTTTGTTTATAAAGCTAGCATACTAAACTGGAGTCTGGATCCCAGTATGAAGAAAACATTGGTCAAATATTTTACATCCTTGTCATCTCTTCAGCTACCACTTTATTATGGGAAGGATTAAGATTTGGATTCTGCCTGGAAGAGTTTGTTTTGAAGAAGGATTGAAAGAAGGGATAGAGGAATGCAGGACTGGGCTTCAGCCATAAGGCTTCTTGGAGAATGTCCCAAAACTGAATGGTGGTAAACCATGTGTGACTTGGTCTGAAGTTGTGAGCAAAAAGCTAGAGTGAGGAACTTACTGGAATTAGTTCTTGCAGTCTTTGACATTTGGTGTGGAGACTTAAGAGGAAGTAAATGAAAGAATTTGAAAAGAAACCTGACTTACTCAGGCTTACAGACATGGAAATTCAATTTTTATGACAACAATTTAGGCTAAATGATGGGAAAGAGAAGTACATAGAAACCCATAGTTTTGTTGTAGCAAAAATTGTGTGAGTGAGAGCCTAGATTAATGCTTTTGCAATGAGAATGGAAAAGAATGCAAATTTTATGAGCTATTTGCAGTGGATAAATCTGTCATGATTTTCTGATCAGAGTGGTACAGGAAAAGGTAAATTAAAAAGAATCGTAATGGACTACAAAAATAGAGAACACTGTTCTGATATGACAGAATGGAAGAGCAGCAGGAATTTTACAGAGGAGTAGGGCATATGATATGGAAAATGAGAGAAGTGAGAATGAAATTGAGAGGTCAGGCATAAGTTTGGATTTAATTTAGAGAATTGGTGGTGGTGATTGCAATAGAGCAGTGAAATCACTTGTGCCTTGTGTGAAAGAAAAGTGGATGGGAGAACATTGCTCACCTTGAATGATTGAAGTTAGGGGTACATCTAGAAGGGTGTGCAGTCTAATCTGCCTAGACTTCAGTCTGCACCCTCTAAAAGGGAGGGTTGCTCTGTAATGATAAAAAATAGGTGTTTTTACTTAGGAGCTCTATACATTAGATTAGAAAGATGATGTATAATACTCTAGGGAACAATACTGATTTAATCTAGATCATATTTAAAGTTTTCCAAGATTTTAGCTTTAACTAACTGTTACACAGCTCACCAAGTGTGCAGTGGGCTATTCCTGTTGTCAGCTTTTGCCAAAATAGCTATGCTTGAATTGCTTTTGTTTACAGTTGTTAAAATAAAGGGATGAACTTACACATTCACTTGCCTATCACATGCTAGGTAACTTGTGATTATTTTGGAAAAGCCAGAAAACGAAATTGGAAACAGACATCAGAGTATTAAGAAGAGAGTTTGGAAGAAAAACTTAATTAGTTGCATATTGGTACTATGACTGGAATCAGAAGAGAATTGTTATGGAAGTATCATGTGTTTGAAAGTTTGGATTTGTCTCTTCTTTTTGATGAGGAAAACGTATCTGATCACTGTTTCAGTCTGCATCTTTTCCCCTTTCCCAGTTTATGTTTGATTTGGGAACCAATAAACCTTTGGTTTCAAGTTTTGGACAGAGTATCAGTATCCTGCAGAGTTCTGAGTTTTCATTTTCTGTTATGCCTGTGTAATATAAAAACACGAAATAGAAAAACAGAGTCTTTCTGACATCTGGCTTGAAAGAGGAATGAGAGGCATGGATCATGAAATGAAGGAGACCTTCAAAAGAAGGAACAACTGCTTGCCACAAGGAAGGCAAGAAGCTCATGTGTGAGAGAGGTATCAGACTTGTAAACCTACCAGTAGAACTGGAAGTGAGCCAGAATCTAGGCTCTATTTCTGCTGATTTTGTCTTGGAGAAAAACAGTTTCACTTGCAATACTTCTATGACTAACACTTACACATGTTAAAAAAAAAAAACAACAAACAACCCAGACTCTTAATTCAGTCCAGTTGGGTGTTTTAATTGTGAGAAGAGCATGTAGTCCCATTCATATCAGAGGCTCCTTTTTTGTAAGGGTGGTGTTCAGCTTAAAATTTCAGTATTTTAAATAATTAATTGTACATTACAATGTTGGCCAGTATTCAAATGAGTAGAAATTGAAGAAAAAAAGAACATTTTTGCTCTTCCTGAAGTAGTAGTTACTGAGGCTCTTCTAATAAGTTCCTTAAAGTTGTCCAGTCTTATCCTAAAAGCCACAAGGTATGTGTCTTCCAGCACTTCCAATTACAGTCTTGATTCTTTGTATTTAATATATTTTTTTTTCCTTTTGCTTCAGTTTTCTTCCACACAGTGTGTTTACATCATTGCTCCCAAAGGAGTTTGGGAGGGGAGGAGGGGGACTGCAAGAAAGAATATGCCCGCTATATGAATGTGATGTCAGCTAGTGAATGATGGGAAGAGCAGGTGAAAAACCCAGAAGAATTTAAAAGGAGGCTGTGAGTTGTAGAGGTATTGTGTTAGTCCAGTTATACACATATGTTAAGACAGTTACTTTACATCTAACAGTTACGCAGAACAGGCTGCACGGACTCTTCTCCAAAGTTGTCTTTGTTGTTCTTGTTCTTTACTAGCTTGCTTCACCTCCAGGCTCCTACACATAATCTTTGCCAGGATAGTAGGGTGAGACCCAACAAAGTTTTCAAAACACTGCGGATCAGGATACAGCTGGAAGAAAAAGTTATACTGGAAGTGCAGGAGTGTTTTTTTGTGCTGAGATTTCAAAGAGAAACTAAAGACAAGACTAAAGGTCCTAATCTGTTCCTGCCTTGGATTTTCCATGTTACCGTTTGCACGATGAGTTACAACTCATCAGGACCATGAAGCTTAGGTGGATATTTTTCTTAGGTAGAAAACGTTTCCTACTGACAATCTTAATCAAGAGACAGTATGACTGTCTCATATCTTTAAAAACTGGGGGGTGGAGGGGTTGTGGATGTTTCAGGATTTAAGAGCTTTTATATCTGAAAGGCATTAACTGGATGCTCAACAAAATGAATACAGAAGTTTCTGACCTGCTTTGTATTTCCCCGGAATAAGGAAAGTAAAAGTCATTATGTCAGATACATGGCAGCTGGTTATATAGAATGACTCTTAAGATCAGGATTAACAGGGCTGTTACAGGATTTCTGACCTATTGGTACACTTAAAGTCATGAATGTTGAGAAGGAGAGCTAAGGTTTCTCATGCCCATAATGAAAAACTGGTATTCTCTCTTAACCTGGTACTTACACTTTTACTTATGTAAATGTAATTAAATCAGGCTGTATGCACTCCTGGTCAATAGTTTGTGGGGTTTTTTGCTGCAAGTCAGGATATAGGCACTCAAATTGCAAAAGGCACATTCAAATTCAAGTAGATATTTTTGATGGGTTTATCTGCATTCCTTGGTGCTCCTGCTGCTTTAGCTGTAACAGGAGAAGTTGTCAGGAAGCTACAGCATGTTGCTGGTCCTTCCACATGAAGAAATTGTTATCAAATTACTGCAGGTTTGTTTCTGGGCGAGCTTGATGTGCTGGTTTTCTTGTTGCAGGGAATCTCTCTCTCATCTTGCCTTGAAGGTCTGTGAAATTAAACCAATGGGGAGTGTATGCAGCTCCTTTTATCTGAACACAGCAATAGTACCATTCACAGGAAAGATTTTCTTCTGGCTTTTTTTACCCCCACCCTCTTCTCAGTGGAAAAACTTTTATGTCATTGTGTCCACATTCATGCTCTTTAATTCTGTCTTCTATCAGTTAGATAGGCTTGTGTTTTCAAACATGTCCTCTTTGAATAATTCTGGTGATGGTTTGGCAGTTACGAGGGGGGTGATACACTGTTTTTTTCAATTTGCTTAAGTGATGATTATGAAGAAAAATCAAATTAGAGTTAAACTGTCTCATTTTAAATAAAGTTGGGTCTTAAAGTAGAACTATTTGGATATCTTCAGTGCTGAATAATCTTCCAGGTGTGAATTATTATATTATTATATTCTTTTGAAGAGAAACTGGGCTAGGGTGTTGGAGCAATAGGGTTCAGCTATTTTGCAACTGAGTAACTTCTACAAATATGATTAAGCAGGAAGGTGCAGTGAGGGCTGGTTTGATTTTGATTGTGAGATGGACTAGGACTACGATGTATACTGCAGTTTCAGTAAGCAAAAGAAGTTGCTTGTCACCCCTCAATATGGCCTTACCATCTCAAAAAAAGAAAAAATGTTCCTGAAGCAAACAAACTGCAGGTTTTTTGTTTGGTTTTGTTGTAACTTGGTCTGTGTCAGGTAATTTGCCCGTTGGTTTAAGTGCTACTCTGAAGATGGTGTAAGAGTTTTATTCGGTTCCATTAGGTCCAACTAAAGTTTGTAATACAGGGGCTATTATCCTGCCAGTTGTGAGGAATTTCTGTTTTATGGAGCAATGCTGACACAAAGACAGTACTGTGCAAGCCGTCTTATAACTGAACACTTTCACACTGCAATTTAGGAGGCGGGCAGTTCAGGAAATTGCTGGCTTCTGCTGGAGCACACTTTTACTGCAAGGAAAATTTTATTCGTCACTCACGTAATTGGCAGTTTTAATACCTTGTTAGTAATTACCTTGTAAACAAACTAATGCATAAAGGCAAGGCTCTATGACCTGTTAGGTTATCTAACTCACATTCTTATTTGGCCAGTGGAACTGACACAGGGTGGTGGTGTTTGTTGTTGTTTTTTATTAAAGTAATTTGTTTCCATTTATTATAAATACTTTCAGCTAAGAGTTAAAAAATGCAGTGTACCTATACCAGACAGCCTAAAGAATGAAACATGATACAAGCTCAGCATTGGAGGGGCTTACAGGATCACTTACCCATTCCCATATGTGGTCAGAAGGCCCATTAATCTCACTTCTGGTTCAGTTTGTGAGTTAGGACTTTTTTGTCTTGAGCAGTAGTTCCCCCACACCCCTTGAGTACATGAGAGTTGTCCATGCTGTCCTAATGTGTGGCTTACTATTTGATCCAGAGCAAGTATTTCCATTAAAGGGAAACACTTTCCAGAATTAATATTCTTCTTGATAGTTTTACTAAAATTGCTTTCATCTGCAATCTCTAGGATCCGGGAAAAGCTCCTAAATCTTGGTAATTATCGAACAAGGTATAGAGTGTACCACAGCTAGAATGACTTGAACTTACAAGGTAACAAGAATTATTTCAGGTTACATTTGTTTATTTGGTTGGAATCTGCTTTCACCTATGTAGTGGTAGCCCTGAAGAATAATGCTGCTGATGTGTGGTGTATGATTCTGTACATCATGCAGCTGAGGTGGAAAAACTGGTAGGTTGCTGGGTATGAACATGAAATAGGGTCACTGGAAAAAGTTCATGTGTGAAAGTGAAAGAAGGGGTGTTCCTCAGAACAGACTACAATACCCACATCTTCAGATTGTTGCATGCTTTTTGTTCTGGAATTGGGTGTGATGCTGAGCTGAAATTTGACCAGACATGAAGTCCAAAACTCCTGTAATGACCTCTAATATGCAGAATTTTTGTTCTTTGCTAACTCATTAGAAAAGTCTGTAGATTGGAATACTAGGTCTAGTTCCACAATTACAGAATGTTTTTCAAGGGGCTGTTGTCATCCATCCTTTATAATCTAGCTCTGTGTTTTTTTCTGGAAATTCAGATGGACTTCTGTGCCAAGGAAGTTTTCAAAAAACACCAAGCACTGTGTTTAGCTACTATGATATGAATTTGCTTAAAATAGAAAACAGCTCTAACTTTATTTCATTACAATGCTGTGGCATAAAGTTTCATGCAAGTGCCAGATATTTCTACTGTTCAGAAATAGGTGATTATAGTGTTTTGCATCTCTTTTTAAAAGCCATGAATTGCAGTAATTTGATTATATTGCATTTTTTTCATTGTTTCTTGGAATTATATTTTAAGAAATATTAATGAAAATTTATTTAGGCTATTCCAATTTGTGATTTTTGATTAATATTATGCATAGAGAACATACCCTACTGCTTTTCTGTAATTCAAAATTATTTTCAAGTAGAGGAATTACGAAGTAATATTTGCCAGGGTTGTGTAGTTAAGGTGTGTTTACTCTGGAAATGACATTTTGTCTACTGCCCTTAAACTTCAGGACCAGTAACAAGATTGCCAACATTTTGTCTGAACATCTGAAGCCATTTCTGAGTCTAGAAACTTTGGACTTGAGCAACAACAACATATCAGAGCTAAAAATTTCATCATTTCCATCGTTACAACTCAAGTATCTGTAAGTAAATTTTTTTTCTTTCAGGTTACTTTCAAGTATCTTGTTGGATAATTTAGATTGACAGCTGTTTATTAAGTATTAAATCTTCTTTTAATTGGAATGACATTAATATTCCTACCTGTCTAGTTTAACATAAGCTACTAACTTGAATAGATGAGTTGTTACAATGAGATGTTTTAATTCATTAAAAAAAGCTAAGGCCATTATCTTGAGATGAAACAAATAGATGTGTCTCTTGAGAGAAATAATTCTATGATAAAATGAATTTAAGCTCCCCATGGATAGTCTAGTTTGTATTTATATGGAGCTGGATAGACTTCTTGTGAATACACTTCAGTTCTTATTCAGGAATATTGGAATGCAAGATATACTGACTAATGAAAAAAACAGGATTGCCACATGTTATCTTCTTCCATTATCACACTCTGGCAGAGTAGAGTAAAATGGTGGTGGTGAAATACGATTTGACTATAGAAAAAGCCGTCAAGAGCTCTAATTAATATGAAAAAATGCATTTATAAATGAGTAAGCACCCCAAGAACTTTTGTGTTTCACTATTTGGTGTTAAGAATTTATTAAATAACTGTAAATTTAACCTTCTAGACATTGTTTCAACAGGTATATTAACAGTAACCGAATAACCTCTATGGAGCCTGGTACCTTTGACAATTTGTCTACCACACTTCAAGTATTGAAACTGAACAGGAACAGAATTTCAGCAATTCCTCAAAAGATGTTTAAACTGTCCCATCTGCAGCACCTGTAAGTGTAACCTACAATTGACTAATTGTTTTCAGGTTTTCCAAAGCACTGGCAGTGCTTGAACTTTAGCCTTTAATTTAACTAGAGGCAGAGTGAGACAGACAGAGAAAACATATTACTGCAACCCTTACTAACTGCAGCGTTGTAGTGAACAAAACTAGTCTTATATGTTGGTGAGATGTGAACAGTCTTTGTGTTTAAAATTGTGTTTGCCTATTAAAAGTAAAAAAAAAAAAAAAGACTGGAAAAGGGGTAGGAGCAATATTTCTGTAAAAAAGCATCAGGAAAATAGTAAGTAAAGTAAACTTATATAGTTCACTGCAGCAGTCATTTACTTTGTACTTTCACAGTGGAATGAAGGAAATTCATTTGCTTTCAAATGGCATGACAATAAGCAATATGCATGTATAAATAGACCTTCAGCTTTACTGACACAGTGCTGTCCATAAATGTTTTACCAAATAAATAAAAAGTTACATGAAAGAGACTGTTGGAAAACTTAGAAAGTGCAGAAAATGGACAAAAGACTGGGTTGCACTTTGTCAAATCCTGGATAATTACTTTCCATATCAGATAGTCAGGAGTTAAAAATTACAAAGTCTCTAAGGTTAGCCTTGAAAGTGATAGGTTATAAGAACACTGAAATATTAGGGTGCTTGACACTTCTGGAAAGAGAGATTCTGTTTCTTCTGTATACAAGTGCTGGAACAGTTTTAGTTAGGCCTCAGTAGAAGTCCTGCAAAGCTCAGGATTTGTTAATGATTTTGGTAGACTTTCTGATCATCAGATTCACCTTAACTTTTGGATGTTGGTTATATCCTTGCCTAAAAATGTTCCCTTTGTTCATAGTTGTTATGCTGACTGAGTTATGTTAGGTAGCTTATCTGCAAGCAAGGGCAAAAATTTGAGTTATCACCTGAAAGTATTCAAAGAAGAATGAGGAAGAACTAAGGCCTGTTCTTACTGAATGTTCTTCACTTTTTATTCATATTTAAACACAGGATAAGAAGTAGGGCTCTCCCTCAGGTCTGTTATGAAGTAGATTTTGTGTCAGACTGCTGTAGAGACAAGCTGAATTCTTACAGGGTTGTGACTCTGAAAAATAATGATGGTAATAATGTGGCGAGAGGATTATTTAGACCTTTACTTTGCATGGGGAAATGAGTTTTGAAAGGAGATTCTTCCTAGTTTGGTAAACCTAAGACTTTCTTGAAGGGGCAGATGATCACTCCTTTTATTACCTTTTGGTAGTATTGTATAATCCTGTCACTGCATCTTGCCCTCCAGCTAGTTACACCGTACATCTCCCTCACAGGATACACATTGCTCCTAGTTTCTGACCTGCACAGGGTGAGTGTAGTGGCAGAAGAGTGAGTGCCAAGACCCCTTGAGAAAGAGGGAAGGCACTATGTGTAGCTGGTCGTGGAGAAGGGAGAGATGTAATGAGTGCTTGACTACAGATACAGAAATAGATCACCAAGGATGTTCAATTTTGTCTTGTTATCACAACTAAAATTTAACTTTTTTTTACTCTTTATTGACTGCAATTACAAACCAGCCTTAACATCTCTACTGCTGGATAAACACTGCTCTCAATTTGAATTTGGAAACAGGATTAACCATGACATTCTAGGTCTACAGGGATTCTTTAAGTCTGAAAATCAGGGAACTGCCTAGTACTTGTTCTCAGTATCAGAAAGGCAGAACAGTATTAACATGGTTGAACATAATGTGTTACAATAAAATATTTGATTTTTATTACTTCTTGTCTTTGTTTCATGTGCAGGAAAAGTGTTTAAATAAAGTTGGTTCCAGAGAGGGAAGAAAGGTTGTTGGTATGTAGGTAAAATTACTGTGCTGTAACTGTATATTCTATTGATGCAGGGAGCTGAATCGCAACAAAATAAAAAAAATAGATGGGCTCACTTTCCAAGGACTTCCTGCTTTGAAATCATTAAAACTGCAGAGAAATGGGGTTACAAGGCTTATGGATGGTGCTTTCTGGGGTTTGACCAACATGGAAGTCTTGTAAGTATCAAAATTTTGCTGATAGGTTCTGCTGATAACATACTAAGTAGATCTGCACAAAATTAATAGAATTGTGTGATAAAATTTAAAGATGTTTATGAATTGAATTGTTTTGGTGTGGTCTGAAAAGGAGCAAGCAGTCAGTAGTGAATGTGTAGAGCAGCACATTTTAAATGCATGGATACAACTCAAGATTTATAAGGAGGCTCCAGCTATCTAGCCAGTGTTGTGAGGTCAGAGGTGGACCTGTGGCATAGCATGCATGCTGCTGAGTTTCTAAACCTTATGTCTTTTTCTGTTTGTGGGTGTTTGTAGGCAGCTGGACCATAACAACTTAACAGAGGTAACCAAAGGCTGGCTTTATGGCTTACTGATGCTGCAACAACTCCATCTCAGCCAAAATGCCATCAGCAGGATCAGTCCTGATGCCTGGGAATTTTGCCAAAAACTCAGTGAACTGTGAGTATCTTTATTCTCTTCCAGTTTCAAAAACCCAGGTACACGGCAAAACAGGAGCTTCTTAACACTGATCTGTGAATTTTTCATAGCAAAGTTTCCAAGATGACTACAACTTTGCTGTATAAGACAATTATATCTTGTTGAAAGAATTTGGAAGTTAACTGAGATTTTTCCATTTTCTGTAGCGGTTGTACTAAAGCCGTAACACAGTAATTTTCAAATGAGAGAAATTAATTCTGCAGTAATTTGTGAATTGTTCAAAACAATGCAAAATGCTTTGTGGTCAGAAGTGGTGTAGTGGGTTCTGTGATAATCATCAGGGGAAAACTGGTGCTTCCCCCCTGAAAATTCATGTGGGTTGAACTAAGTTAAATAAGCACTGCAGCATGAAGATTAAAATGCTTTTTTTCCCCCTTAAATTTGCAGAGATTTGACATTCAATCAATTAGCAAGGTTAGATGATTCAAGCTTCATTGGTTTAAGCGTGCTGGTTGGACTGTACATTGGAAACAACAAAGTAAATTACATTGCTGATTGTGCCTTCAAGGGACTTTCCAGTCTACAGATTTTGTAAGTTGACAAACTCAATTTGTAAGGTCAAAACCTTAAGAAAAATCCTGTGTTTATAGGTTATTTCTTTTCTTTATGAAAGAGACAAGAACATTTTGTTAACTTCCCCTGATCAGTGTATGATTTTCTTACAGTAAGATTTCTTTCCAGAATACATGAGAAAGGGAGGAGTTGCTCTTTTGTTAAGGCTGTGCACAATGGATGGTGGTAACAGTGATACAGACTTCCAGTAGCATTGCTGTGGGAGAGGCATATCTCTTGAAGGCAGCAAGCAGAGCACTGCTGCCCACAGTTTTAGGGATCTGGATCATAGTTGTGTCTTAACTGAATCATTTTCTCTCACAGCAGAAATAAGAAGACAAAAATCATTGTCATGACTGGACAATTGCTTTAAGTATCAGAGTGTGTTTTTGCAATAGCATTTCTTAAAGGAAGGGAGAGAACTAATCTAAATACATTCCTCTTCATTAAAACCTTCCCATTGCATACCACTGACCCATCTGTCAGGCAGATGAGCAAAACAATTGCCTTTGCCTCTAGGCTTTATTTTCAGGGGTTTGCTCACATACTCACACTTAGGGCATCTAGGAAAGATGCAAATTAGAGGAGTGTACACCATGTTTTTTAAGAATATAGAGAGTTGGAAATCATAAAGAAAGGGGCTTAGAGAATTGTGAGCTGTTTAGGTATTAAGTATTAGGCAATTTCTCCTAGATTCTTCTTTCTCCTCGTGCTCAACCCTCTAGATTGTTTGCAGACACACTATTCTGTACACAAATCTGTAATCTCTTTATGCTTCATAGATAATTAAGCAAGTGTTTTGGGATGTTAAAATGACTCTCTGGGTGTTAATATTAAGGACTTCAAACAACATGAGGGTGTTCCATTTCAAAGGGACAACAGTTGGTCCTTTCCCTTCCTGCAGTGCATGTTTTCTTAAAATAGTCCTGTATGCGAATACCTTTGGAGAGGTATGTGGTTTGGTTTGCTCACAGTTCTAAAAATTATTGAGTTTGTGATCTTTTTAATTATCAGTGGGAAAAATACTAATAGTCTTCCAAGTCTCTCAGTAAAAATTGAAGTGATAAAGTTAATCAGGAAAAGCTTCGTTTAACCCACAAAAACCAACTGAACAAAAATCCAACCAATCCAACAGAAAGCTATTTTAGATTTTTTTTTAAGTAATACATGCTGTTGAAGAAGTATGTGCCTTGTTCTTTTTAATAGCTTTTGTGATTTGATTTCCCCTCCCCTCTTTAAACAGGGATCTGAAAAACAATGAAATATCATGGACTATTGAAGATATGAATGGTGCTTTCTCTGGCCTAGATAAACTTAAGAAGCTGTGAGTATTGCTACAATATTTGTATCTCATCATGCCTTAAAAAAAAGAGCTTATTATGTGTCTTTCAAAGGACAAGCCCAACACTTAAGGATATTAAATTTTCCATAGCAGTGGTGATTTTTTTTTCTCTCTTAACACTTTGTTCTCTATAACATCTTCCTTTTCAATAAAAGAAATTCAATATTCTCCAAGTCAAACTAATCTGAAATGTTTTAAGTATTGTTAATATTTATGGACATATTTATCAAAGAATGAGGTTTTTCCATACTAAAAAATAATAAGTGTATCATATGATGAAGGCATAGTGGCAGGCTTAGTCTTCAGTAAGGTAAAGCAACATCCAGTGGAAGTGGCTCCATTACATTGAAATTTTCAAATGCATATTAAGGAAATTAAAAAATGTTTATAGTTTTACATTTAGAATAATCCATATCACTTAACTGCATACCTTAAATGTCTTCTAAAATCATTGTAAAATCTAGCTATTTATTCAAGGGGAATAAATTAGTATCTTTTAGATGTGATACGTTTTGCTGCATTGGAAATGGGTGAGTGGTGAATACTAGTCAGAGTTGAAAAATAAATGCCAAAAATGCAATTATTCAGCTCAAAAATACTCCCATTTAATTGCATTTCTTTTGCATCATGTGCTTAAATTTTTCAGGATACTCCAAGGAAACAGGATTAGATCCATTACAAAGAAAGCATTTTCTGGTTTGGATGCACTTGAACACTTGTAAGTAGTAGACATTCACATTTAACCCAAAATGGGAAAAAATGAATTTTGATACTAGCTGAATTTAAAAGAGAAGTAACAAGCTTTATTTATAACTTGGGATGAAAGTCATAAATATTTGATTATTTGATTAACCTTACCATGGTTGCTACTGTGATCTTCAGAAGATTTTTCAGTTTTGAAGTTACACTGAGTGTGAATTTTGGAATTAATGCAGAAATTCTTACATATTAAACATGCTATGAAACTTCTTATTTGCATCTCTTTTTATTTTGAGCTTAAGCACCCTTTGTATATCACTAAAACAGCAAATTATTGCTTGAGTCTTAAATCCATTCAGTTTAATAAATCTGTTTTTTTCTTCTAATCCTATTTTTCTTTTTTCTTCCTAGAGATCTAAGTAACAATGCAATTATGTCAGTTCAAGGAAATGCATTTTCACAAATGAAGAAACTCAAAGAATTGTAAGTTTCTATCAAAAGACATAATCTCTATTAAGTATATAGATATTATCTATACATATAAATGTGTAAATAAAAGCCTTGTAAGACGTCACCTGGTGCAGTGATAAACCCCTGCTGTAATCTCTCTGAAATAACATAAAAAGTTTATGCCAGTGTTTTGGGGTTTTTTTTCTATTTTTATATGATTGATGTATTTAAGTGAGAGAGTGTAGGATAGGTGGCTACATTAAATTTCTGCTACATTTGTTGTCTCTAAAATCCTTATTTTAAATTAGGTGATCTCTAACAGGTTTTACATAAGGGAGACTTTAATATAATGTGCTCTAAGACCAGCAGTGCTGGACCAGTGAAATGCAGTGCTGAAATTCTTTTGTAAAGACCTGGTTGTCACTGCTTGTAATTGGCTCCTTCTCTCCTGTAGTAGCAGAGAGACAGATCTTCAGAGAAGTCGTGAAGTGGTCACTGCGAAAAATGTATTTTAGTGAGGATGAGTTTTTGTCCTCTCACCCTTTTTTTCTGTTGATCAATGCAGACCAGCACTGGCTCACAGGCTGGGTGCAGAGGGTTATACTGAAAGGGGTGACATCAAATTGGCAACCTGTCACTGGTGGGGTTCAGCAGGGCTCCATCATTAGCCCTGTCCTCTTCATCAATGACTTGGACTTAGGACTCAAAGGGATACTGAGCAAGTTCACAGACAATACAAAACTGGGAGGACTCCCTCGAAGGCAGGGAGGCCCTGCAGAGTGACCTCAACAAATGAGAGGGCTGGGCAATCAGCAGCTGTATGAAGTCCAGCAAGAGAAAGTGCTGGATTCTGCACCTGGAGTACGGCAGCCCTGGGTGTATGGACAGACCAGGGAATGAGAGGCTGGAAAGCAGAGCTGTGGAAAGGGACCTGGTGTCCTGGTTGATGGCAAGTTGGATATGACTCACCAGTGCCCTGGCAGCCAGGAGGGCCACCCATGTCCTTGGGGGGCATTGGG
The DNA here is from genome assembly GCF_023055355.1 of Agelaius tricolor. Lineage (NCBI taxonomy): Eukaryota > Metazoa > Chordata > Aves > Passeriformes > Icteridae > Agelaius > Agelaius tricolor. Next base: position 38,950,927 of record NW_027269263.1, read on the forward strand.
CACAGCATCACCAGCTGGGCAAGGGAGGGATTTGGGATTTGAGCTGAGCAATATTGCCGTCTTTCTCTTGCAATATGTGTGTTTAACCTAGAGCCTTAGTTTTGTTATGAAAGTGTGCTCATACAGATCTGTATTACAAACAAACAGGCTTTGATTTTAATTGCTTTTTCTTAGGCACTTCAACACATCAAGTCTCTTGTGTGACTGCCAGTTGAAATGGCTACCACAGTGGATGTCAGAGAACAACTTCCAGAGCTTTGTAAATGCCAGTTGTGCCCATCCTCAGCTGCTAAAAGGGAGAAGTATTTTTGCTGTCAGCCTGGATGGGTTTGTCTGTGGTGAGTGTAGCCTCTATTTCTCATTCCATAAAACAAATATTGCTGGGTGCTTGTGATTTTTTTGGTGGTTCCTTAATACGTTGTGATTTCTATAACAAAATTGACAGGATGTGATACTTAGTAATATTTTTTTCTGTTTCCAAACTGTGATGTAGATGCTTAAAGCTTGAGGCTTTGTACAAGAGAGTGAGTGATGATATTTTGACTTTCATACCAAGTACAGCTTGCTTACATAGAACATATCATATTCTGTGCATGCAAGTGAAAGCTCAGTACTTCATGAGGGTAAATGTATGTGCCTCTAGATTTAAAAGATATTGTTTTAATCACTATTGTTTTTAAGTGAGACATACTTTGGCAAAATTAAGATGTAGTTTTTGGGTTTGGTTATTTGTAAATTTTTTTTTCATATTCCATTATTCTTGAGGTTATTCCAGGACTGATAAAATTTCAAGGTAAAAAAGCTATATTGGCCTCAGCTCTGATGTTTTTTATGTGTGCTTGTGGTGTGCTTTAAAAATTATTTGGAGTATTTAAATTACTGTCTTTTAAACTGTGTTTAAAAAATACCTGATTACCACAGTTACGATACTGGTATTTTTTATTTCAGTTTGCCAGAGAGTAAATGCTAGCAAAATATTTTTACTTTAGGACCTGAGAATTTGAGGTGATAGCATCTGCTTTAAAAATAAAATTTTTCTATGTGTGTTTAGTAGCATTCATGAACACCCTTGTTATGTTCTCTATTTAAAGCAAAGTGAAGCTAAGCATTCAGGGTAAGGACATGTTTGATTACTCTGATATATAAAGTAGGAACTTTGAAAATATCAGGAAATTTAAAAGCCAACTAACTGCATTTCATGTATTTTTGTTGAATAAATTTTATTTTTCTTACTAAAGAAAATTCAAACATTATATTCTTTGGAGACAAAAAGATAAGTGCCTTCTCAACAATTTTGTCTCATAGCAAATATAACTGATTAATTTTTACTGTTGATACCCTTTTTCAGTGGGAAAGCAAGTCCAGAATATAAAGTAGTGTACCAAAATGTTGGTTTTTCCTTTCCTGTTAGCAGACACATATTTAATAAATAATCAGCAGATTCTCGCTACTGCCGAGAAGCAGAGGTTGACATAATGCAGGGAATTATTGGGGGAATTGTGATCTTTCTTTGGGCTGCTGAATGCTATTTTAAAGTATTTAGTTTTAAACCATTTAAGATGTGTTAGCAAAAAGAAATGTACTGAATCAGTTTTGCGCTTGATACTTAACACAATTGCCATGCAGAAATAACTAAAATCTCCTAATAAAATCATTGAGTGTTTCAGTTATATCTATAAAGTCTGTTATCACTAGATGTTCTGGTATACCCACCTTGCCTTACAAGTTTACAAGGGCTGCTTTTGCTTTTATAGAATTTTTAAGTGGAGTGTGTTGACTCCTGTCTGAAATTAAAAGGTGTGTATATATGTGGATGTCTTTGTAATACATTCCTTCAAATATGCTCTTGGATTATTCTGTTCTGACAAAACATAATGCTAGTCTTATCCTAGTGTGTTCTGTATTCTGTACTGTATGCTTATTTGAGTGACCTTTGTATCACCTCTTCCTGTCAGATAATTAAGATTGAAGTATGTTCTGCTGTCCTTTCACAAGGCTAATTTAAGTACTTAGAATGTTTTACTTAATTATTGCCATGCAAAGTCGGTGTATGTAATAACTCAATTTGCAAATGGTAAGACATGGGTATGAAGCATGAAAAGCAAATAGCCTGGGATGTTCTTAAAGTCCATGCTTAGAGTCCCAGATCCATGTTGCCCTGTCACTGGAGCACAGCATCATACCTGCAGGAGTTTTGCAGATGGTTCAAGGTTAGGCTATCTGCACATCTCATTTTCATTTGTAACAGAGTGGAGATTCTTCAAGGAAGTGGCACCTTGACCCCATAGTTGTTCCCAGTCATTTGAGATGTAATAAGACAAACATGCTAGGAGACAGCAGGATCTGCAGGGAGGAATTTTTGGGGCACAGGGCTTTCCCTGCAGTTCCTTTGTCCAGAGATTGGACACATCTTGAAAGTTGGGAATATACTAAGGCTTTTGATTTTGGGAGACCAGGCATTTACTTGTCTACTCCTTTTGCAGATGCAGTGTACACACAATTGAATAAATAATTCAGAAGGCAGCTAATTCTGTAAACTCATAACATGGCACTTCAAAGGTAACATTCCTATAGTAAAGGGACCTCCAGGAATTGTTGAAATTCTTGTGTTCTGCCTTGCTTAAGGGACCTTCCATCCCCTTTGGCCCAAACAGACGCACATCACTGGAACACTGACTTTTGTACATGATTTTTTTTGTGGGTTTGGGTGAAATGCTCAACTGTAACTTGCAGTTTCTGATAGCAGAAGAACTATGCATTCAATAAAGAAAAACTCCCAGCAGCCTGAGGTGTTGTAAAGATGAGAGGTAGGCTTCATGATTGATGTTCAGAGTAGTTCTTATGGATGTCAGGGAGTAGTTCTTATATCTTTAGTGCTGTTATTGAAGAAGCTAGGCACACAGTCTGCTTTTAAATGTGCTCTCTCTTCAGTAAGTGATGGCTTGGCACAATAAACTCATAAATATGGCATCTTTAAATGCCCTAAGGCTAACAAAATTTAAAACAAAAGCATTGTGGATCCATTTAATAAATACTTATCTGACTCTTCTCTCAAACCTATAAAACAAGGCTTACTAACTCTCTGAAGAGTCCTCAGGCATCACATGCATTATTTTTCTTTTCCTCTGTGCAGATGATTTTCCTAAACCACAGATCACTGTCCAGCCAGAAACCCAGTCAGCAATTAAAGGCTCCAATTTGAGTTTTGTGTGTTCAGCAGCCAGCAGCAGTGATTCCCCAATGACTTTTGCATGGAAGAAAGACAACGAATTACTGCAAGACGCTGAAATGGAGAATTACGCACACCTCCGGGCCCAGGGTGGAGAAGTGATGGAGTACACCACCATCCTTCGACTGCGCAATGTAGAATTCAGTAATGAAGGGAAATACCAGTGTGTTATTTCAAATCATTTCGGTTCATCCTACTCTGTCAAAGCCAAACTTACAGTAAACAGTAAGTAGTGTTTTGCTTGTGGACTTTGAATGATTTTAATCAAGATAAGGATTCATAGATTTTTCATTCTTGTCATCTGCATCTTTTAGAAGATCCATAATACGAGATTATTTCTTGAAAATTTATCCGTTTCCAAGGTCACTATAAAATTTTACCTCTGGTCCTTCAGTGTACTGAAGCATAGTATAGGAAAAAACAACATACCTAATTCATAGTAAATCTGGCAAAATCAATGTTACAAGATGGAAAAATGTTAACTTTTTCTCACAGGAGATAAGTGTATGCTCTGTTTCAAGATGCTATGGAAAGGTCACATAGGAGGCTGTTAGCAAAAATGAGATTTTGATCTAGGTGGTCTCACATACTTCACAGTTCCCTCCCTTTCTGCTGGCTACTGATCAATTTAGACTGTATGTTTCTCTAGTGTTTTTAGGCCCATGAGGGGTGTTCAAGGAAAGGCTGTACAAAAGAGAAGTATGTTTCATGTATTGATTTTGGTATCACCACCTTTTCTTTAGTGCTGCCTTCATTTACAAAAATCCCCATGGACTTGACCATTCGAGCTGGGGCAATGGCACGTTTGGAATGTGCTGCAGTTGGGCATCCTATCCCACAGATTGCTTGGCAGAAAGATGGTGGAACAGATTTTCCTGCAGCACGCAAGAGGCGCATGCATGTCATGCCTGAAGATGATGTATTCTTTATTGTTGATGTAAAGATCGAGGACACAGGTGTTTACAGCTGTACAGCTCAAAACACTGCTGGAAGCATTTCAGCTAACGCAACATTAACAGTACTAGGTAAGATATTGGCAAACCTTAACAGCACAATCAATAATATGACTCAAAATAATAAAAGTTAGTTATGTTTCTCAGTGTATACGTGTCTGGTACACATGGGATGGAGGGAAGAAGGGGCTTCTGTTTTCATTTAGAGACTGTAGATTTGTTTAACTTTTGATTTCTTGACGTTTTGTTAATCGTTTTTATTGTAGTTCTTTGCATCTTAAGCATGTATGATTTAGCATTTTTACCTTGTAAGGTAATCAAGCATGTAAATCGGACCAATTGGCAATTAAATTGTAGGCTTTAGGTACAAATTCTTGAGTTTCTTCTTAGAATGAGAGTAAGCTTTATTAGGCCTTACTGATGCATTTAATTCAGCTTTTCCTCTTGAGCTGTGAAGGAAAGGGACACTTCTTTCTCTTGCGAGGTCATTTAGAATATAAGGCTTGTGCTTTCTTTTCAGAAACACCATCATTTTTGCGGCCTTTGCTGGATCGAACTGTAACAAAAGGTGAAACTGCAGTCATGCAGTGCATTGCTGGTGGTAGCCCTCCACCCCGACTGAACTGGACTAAGGATGACAGCCCTCTCATGGTAACAGAAAGACACTTCTTTGCTGCAGGCAATCAGTTACTAATTATTGTGGATACAGATGTAGAAGATGCCGGGAAATACACTTGTGAAATGTCTAATACACTTGGAACGGAAAGAGGCAATATCCGACTTAATGTAATTCCTACTCCCACCTGTGACTCTCCTCAAAACGTTGCCCCATCGCTTGATGATGATGGATGGGCCACAGTTGGCATTGTGATCATAGCTGTGGTTTGCTGTGTGGTGGGCACTTCCTTGGTGTGGGTGGTCATCATCTACCACACCAGAAGGAGAAATGAAGATTGCAGCATCACAAATACAGGTGCGTAAACTGAAGGTTTACCTTGGAAAGGAAAACAAATGTTTGTGGTTGCCTTGCAGTGACTTTATGTAGGAACATTTGTGTGCTTTGACTCAGAGGCAGAAAGGTGAATTATTTGTTGCTTTCAGTGCTTTGCTGACAAGTTTAAAAATGTTTCTACAAACTCAAGTGTGTTGATGGCTTTTGTATGTGTTTTGCTCCCCCACAGATGAAACAAATTTGCCTGCTGACATTCCAAGTTACCTGTCATCCCAGGGGACACTGGCTGAAAGGCAGGATGGATATGGCTCATCTGAAAATGGCAGTCACCATCAGTTCCTCTCATCTTCTGCAGGAGGGTATTTCCTGCAGCAGAGGGACAGTAATGGTAGGTGGAAAATGCTAAACAGATTTTTCATGTGACTTGAGGAGCTGCAGTTTGGCTATTGTCTTTCTAACTAATAGAAAGAAAGAACAGTAAAGAAGCATCTTTACACAATTTAATAGAGGACATGAAAATTATTGCTTGCAATTTTTCAACACGATAATAACTTGGTTCTGTTCATCCAGATGACGTTATGGTATTTATTTAAATCAGAAAGTTTTTCTCTAGTCTCAAGGGTAAATTTAAACTAATGAGGACATGTGTAAAACAAGACCGTCAAAAAGAAATTACCCATGGCATGTCTTCTCTTTACAGCTTGAAAAGGGTGCTTTTAGAGGTGTAAAGCATGTGTGGTAATACCAGTGGAACTTTAGTATAACTCTTTAAACTTGCTGGTTAAAAAAAAATCATTACAGTCAGAGTCAATAAAAAATTTAAGGTTGACTGCAAGTTAAAAGCTGCAGTACTTGACATTTATACGTGTGGGCCCAAAGAATCCCGTATATACTTGCACTAGGGAGGAAAAGGCACCTTTCTGGGAAAGGGCTTGGGGTTGAGACACAATCAGGAGCTGGGACATGTGGGAATGGAGTGATGGTGAGATAATTTTGCAGTTGTTGGGTAGTGAGAGGAACAGCCTCTTTGTGGATCAAGGACCAGAGACTATGTCCAAAGCTTTCAGGAGCCATTGAACTAAAAATCTTTATAGCTGTTTAGGCAGCCAGTGATTCCCTCAGATTCTTTCAACCAGGACTTTGACATTGACATTCTGCTTTTGAAAGAGGCTATGAGACAGATAATGAATTTGTCTAGCGTGCTTTGGAAGAAGGAGGTCCCTGGTTCTGATCCCTGTAATTGGTTTGGTTTTGTTTTGTTATTCAGGGATTGTACAGTGAAGTGACACATTCTCTGTCAAGCTAATTAATTGAACAGTTGCTGAAGTTAGGATTCTCATCCAAAAGTTAGGTTAAACCTAAGCAAACTCTAAACTACACTATGAAATGTAGTTGAACACGCGGGGTTCTTAAAACTTACTCAAGAAACTCTTCAGCTGGAGATTCAGAAAAGACTGTGTGGTGACACATCAATTTTATTTTTAAGGCATTTGCCATCTAGATAACAGCAGTGAGACAGACTTGGAGGGTGTTGCAGATCCATTCCTTTGCCACTATCTGGGGACTTCAGGGACTTTGTATTTAAAAGGCAGCGCTTACAGTTCTGACGCATTTGAAGCATACAGTACAAGTAAGTTCGTGGGGAGAGGTTTTAGTCCTAACTCAGTCTTTCTTAAGCTGAATCTATATAAAATGAATTTTTCATTTCCTTTAGGTTGCAGCCCTGACCAGAGAACAGCAGGCTTGGGCCCTTATGAGTCTGGATATTTAAAGAAAAAGGAATGCTGTCAATACTCACCTCCACAGGAAGATCCCTTTGACCAATGTGTTGGCATTATTGGAACACAGGCTACAAGTAGCAGATTGATGAACTCTATATATACTCAAAATGAAGGAATGGGACTGAAAAGCAGAAGTCTCAATTCAGACACATTTGATTTAAACAGAAGTTTGGAACCCTCATCTATTATGAGTAAAAGCACTTTCATGGGTATGTTCTAGCTATTGTTTTTTATTCGAGCTGCCATTGTCTTTGCTGTCTTGTTTCCTACCTACAACACCAAGCAAAACTGATTTCTCACCTTTTTCTTTCCCAAATGTTTGATGCTGAGGAACAGAAAAGTGACTATAGTAAAGTGGTGTAATGAGGATATTTAGATTACCAGATCTTAATAGCTTACACTTCTGTAAAAATCTCATCAGTGATGCGATTCTTATCTTCTGTCTTAATATTGCTGGCAGATTTCTGTAAGCGTTAGCATACATAGCTTAAATACACCTTAAGAAACTTCAGGCATACCAGAAGTTTTGCCTGACAGGCAAAAGGTGTGTAAGGAGGGCTCAGTGCAGGTGGGGAGAATTGAACTTGTATGCATATATATTGTATAACACTGTCAGCCAGAACTATTTACCCTTTGAAATAAGGGACTATGTAAAAATGCCCTCCTTTATCCCTCCTTTGTCATTTTCTCATGATGTGCATGATAAAAGAATTCCCGAGTTTAGTTTTGGGTTTACAATTTTAATCCAGATTGCAGGGAGAGGTGGGGGAAGGAGAAAAGCATTCCTTTATCCTTGAAGCTCATTAAATTTTGGATGTTGGTTTGGTTGCTTGGTTTAAAATGCATACAAAACCACATATTGCTTTCGTCTTTGTGATATCTTAGTGTCAAAACCAGCCCTGGTACCATGGATTGTCTCCTGGCTGGTGTGTCAGCACTGGCTGATCAAGATCTGGGTCTGCTGGCTCTGAAGGGGACCTGGGGGAATGTGCATCACTGGGCTCTTTGTTCTCAGGGGGTGGGGAGGGAGGCACAAGCTCTGAAGTTTTCCCCCTTCAAAAGCCAGATGTTTGAACTGTAAAATGTTGCAGATGCCAGGACATCTGGCAGAGACCCTGGGACTGCACATGGCCGGCCTCCTGGCTGCCTGCCACTACTGCTGTGGTGGGACCATGCAGATAGGGCTTTAGTACGTCTCCTGCAGAAAGCAGTCCAACTGTGTGTTTGTATATCCAGCAGTTACTGTCACCCCAAGGGTGCATAGGCCTCAGTCTGCCCTAAAAATCTCTGCAGAGTTACTTCTTTGATCAGTTCTCTGAGCATACTACCCCACTTATGTTGCATTGTTGTTGCCTTAGATGCTTCATAATCATTAGCACTTTTCCTTCAAAGAGCTTACGGCTAGATCTTGGACATGGTAGCTGTGGAAGAAGTTGTGATAGATTTCTTGTCTTTAGTTGTGAATTTGCTTCTTCAACATGGTCGTCAAATTCAAGCCCCATTTTGCCTGTGCAATCATAGTGAAGTCAAGAGCTGGCATTAGCATCACAGTTGATGCACAAGCCAGAAAGTTTGTAGCATGTATTTTTGTTTTTAAGACAGTTCATTTGTAGCTTTGGTGCTGTGAGGAACACCCTTTCATACTGCATTAGGTCTAAACTGCTCTACAAATCATTGATGGAAATAGGGGCTTTGTCCAATTCCTTTTTTAGTAACTTCTCAGTTCGGAGTTTTACTTGAAACCTTTAGTTCTAACAAAAGCAGAAGTGTTGCATTTTGGGTTCAAAATTTATTTTAAAATGTAGTGTTCAATTGTTAATAAAAACTTGAGTTCTTCAAAGTCAGCCTGTGACACACTGTCCTCTGAAAATAAGTCCTTACAGACACTTTGACTTAGGATGGGTATGTCTTTACTCACTGAAAAAAGAAGGCCCTTCTTGTAGAGGTGTTGATACTAACAGCTTCCCAGTGATGGAGAATGACACACATTGATTGTTTACTGGCTAGTAAATACAGATAATTACTAATTATAGTTGAACTGAAATGTGTAATTCTCTTTGGGTTGCTACTGTTCTCTTTGCCCACAACTGACTGGATGATCAGTGGTGAATGCAGCATTTGGCTATCTGCATCTTTATTATTAATGGGAGATGCTAGCCAGAAGAAGATGGTGTTAGCATTCAGATTGCACTGTGGGACAATATTGTATAACCTGATAGGGGTTGTGGGGTTACATTTTTTTTAAATTCCTAGTTTATTTTTTTCTGAACTGCATGGCAGATTGCATGTGCCATTCATTTATTGAAGAACAAAACAGGGAGTGACTTTTGCGTTAGAAAGTGTCTTACGATCTGTTTGCAGGTTGATCCCTGTTCCTATCTCCCCCCTCACCACCTTCCCCAAAGAAAAATGGGTAAGGAAGTAGTCATGAAAACAAAAGAAATGAAGTTGTAGGTGGCTATGCAGCTACTTGGAAATGTTTTTAATGCCTCTTGTGGCAGAATCTTGCCTTATGCTTGTTATCACATCGATGTTTTCTTTAAAATGGTGGAAGAGCATTTAAGTAAAATCTCACTTTGGTGAATTTCCTGTTAACCTTGCATTTCAATGTCACTTATGTCAATTTCTGTCAGTCTTGCATTTCAATGTCACTTAAGTACACTAGGGTGAGACACAAATCTTTTTGCATCAATATTTCTGTGCTCACTCTTTTACTGTCTTTCAGGAACATTTGGAAAGCCTTTATGGAGGCCTCAGCTGGACTCTCTTTCAAGCTGTAGACAGCCAGCAAATTGCCAACCAAAAACCTCCCATAATAATCATCATGTCTCACTGGACTTTGATGCAGAGGCAGATGAAGAGGGAAAGGAAAGGACAGTTTCTAGAGGAGAAAATAGCTTTTATACTTGCAAACAGTCCTTTGAAAACTTTAGGACTTCTAATTTCCAATCCTGTGATTCGGATACGTAGCTCCTTTTGGAATTAATGATTTGTGGAACCAAAGAAATAATTTGACATACTACTACCTCAGTATGGAACTTTATTTAAAAAGGGAATAAGGAGAAGAAGGGAAGAAAGAAACCCCATGATGCTCTGAAATCAGAAGAAAAAAATATATTTTTTTTCCAATAAAGCATAATTTCCAAGATGCTCTACATTGGTTATACAGGGAAAAATCCTTATAAAAATACTATATTTGTAATTATTTTATAGCCTTTTTTTAATGCAAATAATATGTTTTGTAAATTAATGGTGTAAATAATACAGTGTATGTATTTCTATGTCAGACTTCATTTTCTTGAAATGAGTAGTAAGCATTCTGATTTTGTACTGTTACTTGTACCTTTTTACAAATGGAAACTACATACTGTTTGCAGGTACCATGCATCTTATTTGCACATTACTTTAATAAAATATGCTGCCATGTGGCCTCTGGCCCACATTAGTATATGAAGAATGAAAAGTGTGAATTACGTTTGTAGACAGTGTTGCAAATGTAGGTGCTTTCTGATGCGTGTTTGCGCCTTCATTTGACTTAAACTTGTACCTTTAGATTTACTGTGTAAAAATATGTTCATCTTCAGAGAGTGGGTGTGGTCCTACCACAGCTATGAACCAAAACAAGGCTGTAAATCCTTCAGTTTGTGAATTCCCCCTGTCAGATGTGCACACGCATGCTCTAAGTTTTCATGTCTGTGAGGCTGTAGTACCAGCAGTTTCCCTGTGCCTTTGTTAGTGTGCCTGCATCTGGTGTAGGGATATACACAGTAGATGCACAAATTCATATTGAGCTATTTAGTAAAAGAAAAAAAAAGGCACTGGATATCTGCCTGGTAACCTAGCTTTTCTCTGAGTGGCTTAGTGTCAAGTGTTTGCCAAATACAGTACATGCCTGAGTCTTTGCTTTCCCATACCCTTTCTCCCTCTTTTTTCTTTCTGCAGCCACTCCCTGCTCAACATGAGGAGGTAATCCAAGAACACGATAATTTTTTTTTTGTTTAATTCATGCTTCTGTTCCTTACTTGGCTGCCCTTCTCTGGTTACAGTTGAGATCTGTGCTTTATTTAATTGCTCAGTCAAGTTGAGCAATTGTAGACTCTTGCTGGATTATATTTGTAGTAATGAACCCAGTATCTTTACCTATCCAAGACGGAGAGAATTGCAGATTGCTTATTATAAAACAGTAGTTAAACCTGAGTGAAAACAGTCTTTATTTTGTGTTTCCATGTACAGATGCCTATTGTTTAAAAAAGCTGTGAATCGTGTTGTCATCACTGCACTAAAACAGCAAGACTTCAAAATGGTTAATTCTACAGGACATTGGCTTTTTAAATGTGCCTGCTTTGAAGGTGCAAATTTACATGGTTGCCAAATAGCTTCTTTTAAACTAAATTAAATGCAGCTGTTAGAGTAGCCCATCACAGACATCAGGGCTAAAGTGGGAGCAAAGATTTTGTTGCCTGGTGTAGCTGAACTAAGGGCTTTTTAGTTGTCTGCAGCCAGAAACCTGGTACCCAGATTGCAATGCAATTTCTCTTTAATTTGGGCAGCAGTATTAGAGACAGGAAGTTAATCCATCCTTAGTCACTGGTGGTCTAAGCGTACAGAATGGATTTTGCGTGCTTTAGTTGATCATATTGCCAGATTTTTTGACTTATTGTTAATTTGTCTTCATTGCTGCCAGATGTGCTGATGTGGTGAAAGACATTGGTATGGGTATTTGATTATAATTAAGTGCATTTGAAAGAGATTAATTTTTCCTCAGTTAAGCACAAACCTGTAGGTCAGTAGGGCAAGAAATCTGACATTTGATTCGCTCAATATCTCTCCTTTTTCTTTCCCAAACCCCACTCCCTAGTGGCCCTGTTTTTAGGGAGAGGAGAGCTGGGGCCTGTGATAGCTCCTGTTTATAACCAGACATTGCTTTCTGACATACTAAAAAATACCCAAGTTAAAAACAGCAACTCCAGATTTAGTGTTTATCCTTAAGAACTCCATGTTAAAGGTCCATCATGAAAAACAAGCTTTAAATTCTGTAGTGGGTGAAGGTTGAGAACAGTGGCAATGTCATTCCTTTTTCATCTCCTTTGCAAAGATACTAATCTTCCAAAGGCTTGGATATCTGTACCTAAATAAATGTTCAGAGTAATTTTAAGTGTTTTTTATCAAGTTGCATTTAGCAATCTAGATATAGGAATTACTTAAAATTTTATTTGATGCTTTAAATGTCCAGAAATGGAAATGAAAGCTCCCAAGTCTTTTCTCCTAGCTTGAGTTTTTATGTTTTGTACATGGATTGTGCTGAAATGTACAGTGGGTATCTGTAAAGTGCAAGATATACTGTAAAGTTTCAATATCGTAGTAGTTCTTTTCAAACCAAAGATGTTACCAAACACCTATTTTAAAGGCTTGGAAGTTTGCTTATTTGGGTTTTTTTTTTTTGGTTTTTTTTTCTCCCCTCTAAGATGCAGATGTTAGTGAGCTGGTAGTTGGGTATTTACTCAGCTGAAAACTAAATCGTAAGTTGATGTGATGGGGAAATAAATTGCAGCCAACCCTGAGTAAAGCTTACACTGCATCTCAAGAGTTAGAATGAGAAACAAGTGTTGTGTTGCTGAATGACAAAACAGACATTTTTCAGTTTTATGATCAGGAGCAGCTGGAATCTTTCTGTGGGCTCACTTAAAACTTGTAGAATGTTCTTTAAGGGCAGTAGCCACTTAATGCTTTACACAACAAAATGTTTTGCCTGTTGAATTCACACAAGCAGTTGCTGAGGTATAGTTTCTGCAAGCCTTGAATAGTTTAGATAAATAGAGTTAATCAGTTACCACAATTTCTCTGGCACAAGCATTTCCTAAATGAGTAACCTAAATGGTGTCTGAGATGACACTAGGGATACTTGCATACTGAAGGGTGTTACAACACAACTTTATGGAGTACAGCTGTAATTCAGCAGCAAATGCTTTAATTTAGAATGCATAACTTTAGGGGATCTTGAAAAAGGGCAAAGAGTTAGATGCAAAGCTTTCTCCAACTGACAGCTCATTAGTGTCACCAAACATTTCTTATTTCAGTCTCGGGGAGCTCTTGAACACTTAAGCCTTATTCCTTGAGCCGCTTCAAGGAAGCTTAAAACTAAGACTTAGCTTTGCACTGGAAACATTTGTGTTCTGCCAGCCTTACAAATTAGGACTATAATTGGCCATTCTGTTTCTTCTTGAATATAAACAAAAGGATAAATTCTATTAGCTACCTGCAAGATTTCTTTTTGGGGATATGACACATCTCAGAGAACTATACTTTCTCAGTGAAGTCTTGTTTTTTGCTCACTTTGTGTATTGCTTTGTCATAGAGAATATGTCTTGACTAGTTGGATGTTAGTTTACAAGTCTTGTGAAATTATTTCATTAAAAGAACAGAGAGGGGAATCTCAGCCTGTTTAGTGAAGGGAAAAAACAAACATGTAGAACAAGATGTAGTTTGTGTACATACCATTTTACTTTGATTAAGAACTTTCCAGATGCCTTCTGTTTTTATATTTCAGGGAACTGTTAGAGGAAGAAATAAAATCTACAATGTTTTGGCTCACTAATGTGTGGCAAACAGTCCTTTTCCTGGTTGTTGTGCTTAATTTTTAAGGGGTCAGTTATTCCCCTGAAATAAATATATGCACACCTGATCTCTTACCAAAAGGCACAGGTGGCCTTTCCTGTTTCCCATGCTGCTCTTTTTCTCATAGCTCAATACTGTTCCCATGTCCTCAGGGGGACCCTCTTTGCTAACCTGTGCTCCTCAGTTTCCAGTTTCTCTGCTTGCCCTTGCACTGTGGTGAGAGGCTGGGACAAATGGACTCAGTTTAGAGAGCACAGTGCAATTGCAGGCAGTAAGCAGCAGTTGTGTGCTGGAAGAGAGGAGGGGGAGGTGTTGGAGAGAGGCTAGCCACAGCTTTAGGAAGAACTTGGTATGAGTGCGCAGAAAATGCATAATTCAGGAGACAGGGATTAAATATTTATAGGACAATGTTATAAGCATAATAAAGAGCATTTTTGTACTTTACAAGCTTTACAATGCTTTTTGTGTATTTAATTCCACTCACCCTCTATGCTTTCAAGTGCCAAAAGCAGCAGTGCACGAAAGAGGACATCATCTGGAGATTTACCTCTTACTGCATCTGAAATCTCCTTTTCTGGTAGACAAGAAGCAAGATCCATTTGTTTTTCTGTGTTTGGGTTCAAGACTGAATATTGCTGGTGCAGTACATAGTTTCCCAGAGTCATGTGGCCTGTGGGGTCCACTGTGTCAGGATGTGTGTGATCACTCTGACTCAAGAATGCCATGGGACAGCAGGACCTGAGGGTGAAGTTGGTAGCAGTACTAAATTCACTGCTTGTAAAACAAATTTAGGCCTTGTTACTTCAGAAAATTTTTTCCCACACAGCAGAGAGCAGAACCATAAATTACTCTAGATTAGGGACTACTGAATAGCACTTCTGCATGATCCCTGGACCTCAGCCATCAGCAAGGGCACTGCTGTTACTGCTGTTCAGTTTGGCTGTTGACCGTGGGCTGTTGACCAGCAATTTCAGTGCAGGAGTTTGCAGTCTGAGTACCTGTATGTATTCTGTTCTGAAATTAACGGTGCCCAGTTTTAGGTGGCCATTTCGAATATGGCATTGGAAATTAAGATCTAACTTACCTGACAGAGGTAGTAAGATTCTCTGGATATAAAACAGGCTTTGGGATTTTGTAGGCCTCTACTTTAAAAGGTTGGTATGCAACATTGTCCAAAGACACACTCATTTGCCATAGCATTATGGGACCTACTTTCAGCACTTCCTCTGTAGGTGTGCATGGACTTATGATTTGGATCTGCTGCTGGATTATCAAAATTCAAGTATTGATTATAGAGACATGTGAAATAACATCTTTTTGGACAGTGAGGCTTCAGATTCTTTTATCAAAATGATGCAAAGCTGAATCAGTTCCTATCCATTTAAAGAAGCGACCTTTGGTAGTATTCCTGGTGTTCAGCTTACTTATTTTAGAAATCACTGAAGAAATACTGTGTCATGGTTTGACACTGGCACAATACCAGTGCCTCCATGAGAATACTCTCTCCCTGGTTTCTGCTGTGATCAGGAATAAGCAAAGCAGGCTCCCACTTAGGAAAAAAAAAAAAATTATTAACTAAACTACAAGGGAAAGGGAAAAAAAAAGAAACACACAAGGAAAATGAAAACTTCACAAATACATCTCCTCCTCCTCCCCACCAAATTCCCAATACAATACATCCCCCAAATCATCGACTCTCGGGCCAGCACCACCCTTCAGAATACTCAATCCTCAGTTCATCAAGAGGAGAAGGAGTCCTTCTTGTGCCAATGGTGACCTCTTCCTTTCATGTCCAGTGCTCTCACCACTGAACACCGACCAGAGCTGCTTCTAGGGTCGATTTTTAAGGATGCTTTGTCCCACTCCAAAAAGGCACAGTCTCAACTTTGGGACACCTGTCCCCCCCATATTTTTCACCCCCTGGGGCTGAGGGGTACCCACACCGAACCCTCTTGGTCCTGAGGCACTGCCTCCCCCTAGAATGCAGTCTCTGTATCACAAGGAACATGGCTCTGTCCATGGCTACACAAAAAGAGTCCAGCAAAAGCCACTCCATCATCTCTTCCACCTGAATTCTTCTCTATTTCTCTTGTGGCCCATTTCCTCTTATCTCATCTCTATCTCTCTGATCATTCAGCTCCAGGAGGATTAGCATTTGTAAGGTTTCCATCATCCAAGAAAAGGGTTAAAAATCTGAGGCTCTGTCTGTCCAGAACTCCCATGCTGCCCTGCCAGGCACCTTCTCGCTGCACCCCCTCCTTCTCCTTCTGGGCCGGCCACTATTCAATTTCAAGGTGGCTCCAGCACAGGCACAGGCTCTGTCTCTGTCTCTCCTGGGGGGGGGGTTGGCTGCCCGATGCCTCTCAGTGCTCCTCCACCCTTCCATCCTGCAGGGGTCTTCCCCTCCCTTCTGTCCAGGGCCCGGCCTACCTCACCCGGCCCCATGGCTGCCCCTGGGCCTACCTCACCCGGCCCCATGGCTGCCCCTGGGCCTACCTCACCCGGCCCCATGGCTGCCCCTGGGCCTACCTCACCCGGCCGCATGGCTGCCCCTGGGCCTACCTCACCCGGCCCCATGGCTGCCCCTGGGCCTACCTCACCCGGTCCCATGGCTGCCCCTGGGCCTACCTCACCCGGCCCCATGGCTGCCCCTGCCCCGCCCAGCCCGCAACCGGGCAGGGGAGCTCTGAACCTTTCCCTGACCAGAACCTAAGAGAGCCTCCAGGGGAGAGCCCTGCTTTAACCCTGTGTTCTCAGAGGCGATCCAATGTCCCAATGGCCACATTAGGTGCCAATATTAAAATCTGAGCATCCATTGGCCTAACCACAGCATCCCAGAAAACATATTTCCTGTCAAACCACCACATACTGTCATGGAGGAATAGGCATTGATGTCCTTTGGTTGCTTGCAAAATGTTTGCCAAATGCTTGCATTTTGTTTTGCTGTGACATGAAGAATGTGGGCTCCATTCAGCCTCTGTTCATCAACAAATGGTGGACTGCTTTCATCCTGATTTTAATAGATGTGCCAGCACAGACATACCTAGTTCTGTGTTGGGCTGGCATGCTACATGTTAGGGGAGTAGTCAGAGCTACTGTAAGGCAGAGCTGCAGAGATACCATAAAAGGAATTCAGGAGAGGAGGGCAATAGTTCCCTCTATGGAGGGGTTTTGAATAGCTCACTTGTTCCAAGGAAGCAACTTGTGCAGGTTTTAACATTTACTCCTCATAATTCTATAAGCTTATCAAGGAGTTAAAGCTGCCAGTTTATTAGCCCTTGAATGGGGAAGATGTGCATTTTCTGCAGGACAAAGTACAATGGAGTTTTTGGAACTGCTTTTCAATTTCTTTGTGATTCTAGACTCTTGGAAGTAAGCAGAAGGACTTAGTCCTTCCTTTGGCATGAGGAGATCCCTCATGATGTGCCTTACTACATGCAGAAGAATTTTGCAGTCTGTTGAATAACCAGAGAGATCACACAAAAAAATATTTAATTCACTGGTACCACATAATAATTTTTAACACATGTCCAAGTGAGTCTTTTGTTCTGTGTTTTTTAATCGCTGTGGCTGACTAGCACAGCAATGAAGAAGCTGCTGTTTGAGTAAGCATATATAATTAAGCCAACTCATACCTGAAACTAGCCACTCTCCTGGCTTAAAATAAACTGTATTTGTACTGCTACCTGCTGTGGGTCTGCACACCAGCAGCATTAAGAAAGCATCAGTGCTACAGCAGCCAGCTGCCCGTAGCCTGGCCTCTGCCACAGAGTGGTCGGATTCTTTATTAGTGTAAAGTTCTTTCTCTATTAACCTTCCCTCAGGAAAGGGGAAACATGGCCTCCATTGTAATTAGCTTACACAGCCTTCCATGTAAGCTGAAGAATGGAAAGTGTCAGGGGTGCTTGCAGCAGCCTCGTGGGTATTTGCTGTTAGCAGGGAAAAGTTAATCTGCTCTCAGATTTTGGCAAGGGCACAAAAACCCACGTGTAAAAATGTTCTTAGAATGAATTAAATTTCACATAAATGTGACCACACAGTAGGTAAAGTAGTAAAATGGTGGTGATGATGGAAAATATGACTAATCAGAAAGCTGCATTAACTTAATGAATAAAATTATCCTTTAACATAAACTGAGGTACTTAAGTGCCTTATTTTAAAAATGTGGTTGTTTATTGTTCTGTAGCTTATAACAACTGTGTTATTTCAACTAGCAGCACACTTTAGCAGTTTGGTCTGAAACAGCATTTACATTCAAAGTATGGGGGTTTTCTTGAAAAGAAAAAAAGATAAATCAAAAAGCAACTCTGTGACACTGTGTCACTGAACTTGTTTTACTAAATGGTTTAAATCGGAACATGAAAAAAGTGTGAAAAAATATAAATGTTTCTGATTTTCCACTTTGAAATGACTTGTCTCAAAATTATTTTCATTTTTGTCTTTGAATTCTCCCTTTGCCATTCAGAACTGGAATATAAAGTGCAGACCCCCTTGGGTTATCAGGGCAACACAGACCAGGCACACAGCTAGAGTGTGCAGATCTGTTGCTTGTTCTTTCCCTGCTGCACATCCCTCTTCCCAAATCCATTTGATCTGAGTTTGGCAGGTCCTTGTGGATTGATTCTCCTTCCTGCCAGAGCATGTTTCTCTCCTTGATTTTTTTCTTGAAAGTACTGACTCAACTAGTTTCTACAATCATAAAGAGTCAGACTTGATATTTTTCTGTGTGATTAGAAATGTTCTGCTCCCTGTGCACTTTGAGAGCTGTAGAAGGCTGGTCCCAAGGTGGATTCTGAGCAAGCCCCAAGTGGCCTCTCAGCATGGCTTTGTGTGCTGTTGTCAGGGAAGCCACAGTGGCAGCCTTGTTCTCCACTGCTCCTACCCTGGGGATGCCTTTATCCAGCAGATCTCAAACAGCACTTCAGATTCAGGAGCTGTGCAAGCAATGCTCGAATCATCTCTTCTGTTAAACTGAAATGCAAATAAAAGGCTGCATCAGATAGTTATCTCTCAGACAGGGCAGCTGAGGGAACACCTTTGAGTCTGTAATGTCTGGGCACTGATCAGGTGCAGAGGCTGAGGAGAGGGATCTAGGAAAGGCATTCCTACCTCTTTCCTCCAACCAAAGCTTTCCAGCCGTTCAGTAGTGTTGGACCTCTTTTCTCCTCACAAAACATTCCTAAATGGAAAAGTAGGTATTTGCTCTTATTTGCTCTTATAGTTCACAGTAATTACAAAGTAACTATTTTATAAGTTTGGTGGGATTTTTTTCTTTTTTTTTTTTTTATTTAATGAGGTCTTTCACAAAGGAGTTTTAAGCTTATGTGGGCTTCCTGCTGAAGATTCATGTATTTGTCAGGAGAGAAAAAAAAAGGGTCTCCTTTTTTGAGGGCCAGGTGTTTTATATGGCTAAGTTAAGACGTGCCTGAAAAGGCTGTGGTTATTTTCCTGTCTGAAAAGTTCTGCATTTATTTGGGTTTTTTCCCTTCCTTTTTGTAGCATTGAGTACATAACCTTTCAAACGTGCTGTTTATTTCTGTGTTTTCTATTTGTGAATCCCCTATGACCATTAATTTCTTTGGAATGCTGGAATTGAAAGTGGAAATTAGTTTCCTTCTCTCCTCAAATATTCTTACAGGTGTTGCTGTAAATCAATTGCAGGGCTGACATAGCATTTGGCTGCCTGACAAATGTGCCATAATAATGCAGCTCAGTAAAACGTGGAATTTCTGAGGTAGTTCTTGTAACTTTTTTGAAGTAATCATAAATTCTCATCCATGTCAGCACAGGTGGAAAGATAGTCACAAATAATATGTGCACGTGTGTGCATAGAGGGTGGGGTGTAGAGGTTGCCTGTACTTATTCTTTCTTGAGAGTCCTCTAGGTGGTTCACCACTTCCATTATTTAATTCAGCTACTTGAAGCAAATTAGAAAATGAAATACTCTCATTAAACTCGAATTGATCTTGCTAGCAAAGTTTTGGAGAGAGAATGTGCGCCTGAAAATTGAAGCAAGGGGGCTGTGGCAACTGAAGTTTGGAGCTGGGCCTGGTAAACCATGACAAACTTCACAGCAGCCCCTCAGGTAACGATAAAAGAGACATTTCAGGTACCCACCATGAGTTTTTGCTTCTGAGAGGGCTGAGCCAAGCTGCTCTTGGTCTTCAAGAGCTGGTAGTTCACAGCTCTGGGCAGGGATGGGAATGTGTTGTCCCAAGACCTTTTGCTTTCCTGTTTCCTTGTGTGATCAGTTCCAAGAGGTGAGATGTTTGGATGCTTTTATTTTTTCACAGCTAATCCTACTGAATGGTCCATGTAGACAAGGCAGCCCCCATTCAGCCTTCCTGGCTGTGCCAATCATTCTGCCTCCCTGGTGAGAACTTGCTTTTCATCTGAACACGTGCTGAGCCTGCCTATCCTTTCCCCAAAAATGAGAATTTTCTGTTTCCTTTGAATAAGACTACTCAGCAGTTGTTGCACAATAGCTGAGGGCAAAACATTTGGAAGAATCTTAGAATTTGATGAGCTGCTTCTGTTGAACTACTTGTGAAGAAGCTAGGCAGAAATTCTGGGAACACTGATTTTAGAAATATTGCCTCTTCTTACAATGAATGATAAGAAGTATATTTGCTTAAAAACTAAATAATAATCTCACCTTAGAAACTTCTTTCTTAGCTATTATTTCAGTCATCACTACAGAAACATGATTTAGAACAGAATTCCAGCTTACACTGTGTAATAATATTTGTAGAGCATGGAAACGGTGACGAACATCAAGCTGCACAAAAAGCTAGTGTTAAAAGAATATTTATTCTCATAGCTAGAGACTTTAAAATCATGTGTTTTTAAAGGTAAAAGTGAGTATTTGGCCTTATCAAAGTCTTCATGAACTGTCTATCTTTAGCTGCTTGGAAACAAGCAATTTTCTAAATCTGGTAATGTAGTAGGTATAAGGTGTTCTCACTTCTTATATTTTAAATACAGTCTGGCACTAAACGCAACACAATTTTCAACAGAAAAGGAGTATTAGAATTCAAATTTGTGGAATAAATCAGATAGCATACTTGGAAGACTAACCAGTAAGTATTCTATTTTTTTTCTGGTGTATGATTATTAGTGTTTATACCAGCATATCCCAAAAAAGAGCATGTTTAAACCTAGGTGCTCTCATTCATCAAAATATTTGATTTTATGGAAAATTTATAATTCTATTCTCAACAGACTTCAAAATCAGCCTACTTTAAAAAATTATTATTAGCCTGCATGTTGCAAATTAGGATACTTCTAGATCCCATATAATTTAAAACCAGTAGGTCTGAAAGGTGACCCAAAATAATGTAATTTCCCTAAGTGATAAAGTGGTGGCTCCTTGTTACTGCTTCCTGATCCTTTTTTTTTGTGTCAAAAGCCACAAAAGACACATCTTGTGATGAAAAGCCACACAAGACTGGCTCCCACTTGGTAACACTCCTGCCTTGGACCTCAAGCTTTCACAGAGAAGGCAAGGGCTAAAATAAGGATGTGGTGTTGTGAGGTAGCTTGTATGGTTTTATCCACAGCTTAAGGTGGAAAGACTCAATAGATGTGGAGGGAAGGAAATGCAGGAAAAGAGAGAGAGAACTGTGGGGTGGAGATATATAAGGAGTAGACCATAGAGATATGCATGGACTGGGAGGAATAGGGATGATCAACTACCTAAAAACTCTGAGGAAGTCCAAACAAACCATCAGAAATGGTCTGACTGGCTCATCCCTGCAGCCATGTCTGTAGGCTGATAGTTGTGTTGGGAGGAAGGAGAAGAGAAAATTGAAGAGTTGCCACAAAGAGGATCTGCTCTTCGCAGTATGAGCTATTCTGAACAAATTTAAATGTCTGTCCTGCCACAGATCATTACAAAAATACTTTCACTGCCTTGTATTAGCACCACTCAAGCCACACACCTGAAAGATAATTCTCATCTTCAGGTGCACCATGGAAAGCCCTTTCTGTACAGCCTTCAAAAGGAAGTTTTTCTCACATAAGCAGATACAGGTGGTAGTTAGGGCTTGGGTTCCTCCTGATTCCTTTTAGCTGATGGAAAGCTGTGCCTGTAGCCTCTGGTAGCTGTCTTGGTTTCCTTTGAGCTCAGGGGATATGTGATACGCATCTCAGGAGACATTTCTCCCCATGTCTTGGAAACGCATCTGAGGGAGCTGCACTGCTGTTCAAGGCTGCCCACAATTCCACTGACAACTTCAGAAAACAGATCTAATTAAAAGCTTAACTTCTGGTCAGATAGGGATAGGGCAGTAAATCTTGTGCTATAACAATCTTTGTTACTCACTAGAAATGAGAAAAAAGAGTACAGTTCAGCTGACTTCAGAAAGCCCCAAACGATTTTATAGAACATGCAAACAAAAAACCCCCAGATATTTAATTGTAATTTGTTGCATCTGATGATGAAGCTGAGCTCATTACCATGATACCCTTTTCTGCTGATTTTAAATGCTTATAATAGGAATGGAGTTGGGTCTATTTTGACAAGACTATGACAAGCAAATTACTGCAGAAAGTTTTCCTTTGTAGAAGCCATCTGTGTTTCCTCCTTCAACCCACTTAGAAAGGTGTGCTAAAATTGACTTTCTCACAAATGTAAAAGCCTCCTTCTGATTTTCAGCCCAAATTTATCCAGGACAGATATTTGCTCTTTGGAATAACAGCTTTCTGTTGCTGAAAGTGGATGGAACAGTATCCAATATGTAGATTCCAATGTTTTCATAAAGACCAAACATATTCCTTCTCTGCCTTCCTGGTCTAGAGAAGCCACAATTCTGTACTTTCCTTTGAATATCTTGTGTCTTTTCCTTAACATTTTGGGCATCTCTTTCCTCTAAATTTATAACTCAAATAAAGAATCACTGTAAATCAACAATGGCAATCATCTGAAAAATTAGCTTTACTCAAAACTTTGAGTTAAATGCTGACTAATGTAGCTCCAGGAAGGAAGAAATCAATTTCTGTTGAGCAGAATCATAAAAAGGTTCTGACTTCTTCTAAAATGGGATGAGTTACACGGGGTGTAAGCTGGCCTTGTTTGATGGCAATGGTAACATTCCTATTTAAATTAGGATTTTATTAGTGTTCTAGCAGTTAAGAATAGGATGACTGAAGGGGCTGGTTACAGTGATAGGGAACACTGGGTTAGGATCTTTCTATTAAAATTATCCAATCTCTCAATAATGCAGGAAGCAATTAATTGGCATTTGCAACTATTGGAAATAAAACAATTTGGTCAAAATTCAAAATGTGCTCCTTCTCAAAAACATGAATTTTACTGAAAAGCAAGAACATATTCTGACACTTTAGCTTGTCTGATCTCCATTCTAATCGCACTGAAGATTAGTTGTTTAAAGCACTTGAATAATTTTAACTACACTGTACCAATTTATCATTCTAGGTTTAAACCTGAAATTAAATATACAGAAGGCAGCGAAAGAAAAAAAGCAAAGTCTTAGCTTACTTGAGCAAGTAACTAACTAAGCAAACAAAGTCATATTCAGACTGCGCACATGTTCAACATTGTTACAGCTCCCTACAAAACTTAGTGGTTTTGGTTTTTTTGCTTATCTGTTTTGCTTTCAACTGAGATGCACCATGAAAGAAATATGGCCTTTTCTCTGAGTTTATAATTACTTGACTTATAAGCTTCCTGTGGGAATGGCTACCATGCTGCTATGCTTAGGCATTTATGAAATGTCTCTGGTTCTGTCTGTGTCCTGACATGGGGCAAAGGCCAAGCAGGAAAAGCAGGTTATTCTTTAAAAGGGTCATTCCTTTGGGAAGCAGAGGGAGCCTCACAGCTGCATGCAGAGCATTCCCCAGTTCCAACTTATTTCACCCCTCAAGACTAGCTTTGGGCACCAAATGCTTCTTTTTGTTTTCTGTGATTCTACACACTCCTCATGATTTCACAAATCAGGCAGCTGACTTTGTTCTGCAGCTGCAGGATGAATCTGCATTAGCTCAAAATGTGCTTACTTCCAACTTTGGCTTTGGTTTGACTTTTGTGTATTCGCTAAAGGATTTAAGTGTACCATACTCACCCATGCTTGGCAGAGACTGGCTGAGCCCATGGCCTGGACAGCCCTTTGGAAGTGCCTGTGTTTCTCCAATGACAAGAAAATGTACTTGTGGCAAAGGCCTTGGGAAACTTCTTGGTTAGCAAGAATCACTCCTGAGCTTTTGCTTTGTGTTGTTCTTCTCACACATGATGGAGAGAGTCCTTCATCACTAACACCCATTCAGAAATGTATTTGTGTATGAGGTTCTAACAGCTAGGATTTCATTATTAAGCTGGGTGGAACTGTAAAGTCTTTGTTTAAGCACACAATTCTGAAAACAGGCACAATTTTTATCACACATTCCCCAAAGACCTAATATATTCAGTCCTATTCTGAATCCTGAGAGGTGAGGCTGTAGAACATGAAGCAGTATTGTATTTAATTTACTGTTTTAGTATGAAATGATCCACCAGGTAAATATTTATTTTGTAAGTTTGAATGGGAGAATTATATTTTGGTGCTGTAAAACTCTTATAACTTTATACTACCAGCAAGATAAATAAATAAAAGATATTGTGTTTCTTAAGATACAGAATAAAAAAAAGATATTAACAAATTTTTTCCAACAAAAATATTGTTCCATATTGATACAATCCTGAAAAAAATGTTGACTTTGCAAAATAGCTATAGACTGAAACAAAGTCATTTTATTTTGTTTTCTTTTTTCTAAGTTTGAATCTTTCAATTTTAGTTTCCTCTAGAGAAATTTCAAAGGACTTCCAAAGCAGTATCCTCAAGTATTCAGAAATGTCTAAATGTCTTTACCAGTTTGCTTGATGAACCAGAAATATCTGATATTATGATACATCAAAAGCCTGTCTTTCCTATATCAGAAATATTCACTCTGTATCCATAAACGTGCACAGCAAAATGAGATTTCCTGATTGGGGCCCGGCAGAAAGATGGGAATATCTTTATTGTCTTAACATCTCAGTTTCTGTCTTCAGGCCCTATCTTTTTTTTGGAGTGAATCAGCCAGATCCTCCTGTAATTAAATTAATATGTGCTTCTGGGGACAACTGTGTTTTAGTCTGTTCCCAGTGGTCAGCTGGGGAAGGAGGAGCAGGGGTGTCCCTGCAGAGCCTACTCACATGCCTTCAAATCAGGGCTTCCAAAATATTTTATAGGCTGAAGCACAGTCTTTACAACATTGCAGGGGATTATATGTTGAAAAAAAAAGGGGAAGGGAAGGAAAGGAAGGAAAGGAAGGAAAGGAAGGAAAGGAAGGAAAGGAAGGAAAGGAAGGAAAGGAAGGAAAGGAAGGAAAGGAAGGAAAGGAAGGAAAGGAAGGAAAGGAAGGAAGATTCTCCAGAAATAATGATTTTGCAGAGGTGCCAAATGGAGCCTGGAGGTGACCCAGGCTTTTTGGAAGAGTCCAGGGCTTTGTAGCAGAATTTGTCCTAAGCAGTGTGCACACAAGCCACCCTGTGTCATTTGATCTAGAGCCAGGTATTGGTCCCTTGAGGGGATGGCTCTGATGTCTCTGTGATGCAAAACAAGTACTGGCATCTTGAAAGTGCATTTTAGGTCTTTGACTGTATGAATTCCATCATGATCCCCTTTAGGAGCTCTAACATCAGTCTCTATGTGCAGGCAAGGAAGAAAGAAGAATACCTTGAAGAATACCTATCAGTTTGGGTTTATTTGGGGTGTTTGTGTGTGTTTCCACTTATTCAAGGGGCCTCTGAAGAAAGTATATGATTACATGCTATTTTTAATAAAGCTGTGGTTATGAACTTTGTTTCCATATTGAAGGCATGTGAAATGAGAAAAGGGAAGGAGAGGGTTGTAAAAGATCTTTAGGGGAAAAAAAGGGAGGCTGTCCCAGCTTTGGCTCCTCCCAATGCCTTGTGGACCCCAAGCACTGATGCAGAAAAGGTCAAGATGGTGTGAAAGGACTGCTCAGCAATAGCTAAATCATTGGTGTGTTACCAACATTGTTCCAGTCACAAATCCAAAACATATTGGCCCATTCAAACTATTACAAAGAAAGTTAGTTGTGTCCCAGTGAAAACCAGTACAGGAGGAAGAGGCACAGATCATAACTGGGGAATATTTTTAATATTTAATAACATTCTTAATATTTAATAACATTATTTTTTGCTCATTTTTAAATGCCTTTTCTGTTTTATCCCATTACATTTTTAGTTACTTCCAAGACACGCAATATGGCTTCTTGTCCTTGCTAAAATAAACTAGCATTAGACAGGCCAGCATTTTACCTAGGAACTTCTAAGGAAAAAAAAAAACTTGTATTAAAGTATGAAAAATATTTTTGCAGGTAAAACCTATTTGGTGAATTTCCATAACCAGTAGAATATGAATTGGGAAAGCAAGCTCTTTTAAAAATTAATAAGAACTTCTCAGAAAAAGAAATTTGCAGAAAAGGTCATAGTTTCAAAATTTGGAAAACAGCCATAAAGTCACCTAATCAGCATTCCTTGGGGAACACTTATTCAGGGCAAAATAAATCAGATTAACTGAAATAATTGCCTTCCAGAAATAATTTGATCAGCTCTCCATTTAACTTGACATTAATTTGACCAAAAAGAGGAAAACAAAGTAATGTCTGGGCTGGAACCTTCTGTTTATTGTTCCTTCCTTGTTAAAAAGCTCACAGATAATTTTTATTGGTAGCAATTTGGTGTTAGTAGATAACCAACAATTTATTACTAGACTCATGCCATATTGCTTCTTCAACTTGTAAAAACCCATTTCTTTCATCGATAAAACACTTTTTAATTTATCACCTCTTGAGAGCACTTAAGCAACTGTGATTCAATTAAACCAGTGTTCAATGTCTGTGCCTGTGTTCCACACTTGGCTGATAAAAGAAAAAGATGGGGCCCATTATACCTATTGATGGACTATATCTTATTTATGGTTTTAACCTATAAGTCTTTAACAGTCACATGAATTTTGCATGTGTGTGTTTGTGGAGAGTGCTGAGCTGATAAATGAAATCTACAAGTGCAACCTACACTAGACGAAGGAGAAGCATGTTTTCATGTTTTATCTGTTTATAAACTGAATCTATAGCTTTTGGTTTTGTCAGTTCCAGAGGGCAATTTTTCCTCCTTACAAGAAAAACAGGGATGTCACAAGCAGTGCAACCTTTCCTAAACTGGAAGAGCTACCAATGCTATCTTAAAGGATTTTCACAAGGATTCAGTCTCTCATCCATTCTGTTTGCTTCCTACACTCCTGTAATAGGCTTTCTGGCAATGAAGTAATTTCAGCTTGTAATGTTAATGCATCAGAGAAAGGAAAATAGTCTTTAAAAAATATGCAGGTGAGGAAACTGAATCAGACAACTGTAAACTGGTTTGTCCAAGGTCATGAAGAAAAAGCCAACAAACCTATTTTATATATAAATATACACACACACATATATATAAATAGAGAGAGATAATAGATAGATAGATAGATAGATAGATAGATAGATAGATAGATAGATAGATAGATAGATATAGGTCCAAGCCCAGTTTGAATCCAGGGGAGAGCACAAAACTTCACAGGCATCTAAGCTAAGGGAATGAAGAACACAAAAATGGATAAACCCCAATCTTTTAAAATGTAAAAGGAAGAAAAAACTAACATGATTGTACTGTTTTCAGTCTTGATTTAATCTGCCATATTTCTCTCACAGGGAAGCTCTGAAACAGAGAGAATCTCAGAACACAAAATGGAAGGATAGATAGTGAAAGGTAGTTGAAACTCTTACCTTGATGTCTATTCCACAGGCTCACCTAAATAATGCCTTTTGAAGCTGTTACATTGCAGGGGTTCAGAAGAACAAGGCAAAATATTGTTTATGTTTTTATTAATTCGCTTGTGCAAAATGCAGCTTTCAGGGACATTGTCTCACAGGTACAACTGCCAAGATATTGCCTTGGAATTGAAACACAAAATCTTACTGACATGAAATTTGCATGCGGCTCCTTAATAAATGCTTTACAGGCCATGGAAAAGGCTGGGTGAATTTGAACTGCAAAAAATATTCTTGTGAAGAGAGGTTTAAATGAACATGAAAACAGTAAGTTGGAACTGGTGGAATATTTTTGTTTAAAATTTTCTTTGGCATACAAAATCTTTTAACAAACTTTAATTCTTTTTTTCCAGGAGCTCTGGGGTTTTCTATTTTTTCTCTTTTATAAATGCCTTTTCTGTAAACATAGAAAGGCATTCATATCAAGTTTTTTGTTAAGGAACAAATTTCCTTTTTCCCAACAATCTCATTGTGTCCACCAGGTAGTGATGATGATGATGATGATGATAACGCAGCAAGGATGGTCGAGCTGTCAAGGGAAAGTGGGAACCAGCAGAACCCAGGGAAGGTGCAGTATTCCCCCAGAGATTTCTGATAGGAGTTTTTCATGAAAGAGATGTGAGAATTACAGATTATTAACAATTTAATTTTTGTTTTGTTATGATTTTCTCAAACTTTTTATCACTGAAAAGGTATAAAGATGAGGGCTTGCTTTATTTTGTTTTGGTGTTTGTTGGGTCTGGGTTTTTTCCTCTCCTGACTCAAATGCTCTTCTGTGTTGTTGCTGCTCTGGTGTTGTTCCCAGTTTATTTAATCCAGCTGTTTGGGTAGGCATTCTGTTTTACTTTGTGTTGAGCTGCTGATTTCTGACCATGGCTTCTACCTCTAATTTTGTACACAATGAACAAAATAGAAGAAAAACAAACAATAGCAAAATATGTCATGATCCTTTTCATATTTTCCATGGTTTTTGTTGATCATATGCACATCATTTGTCATGCTGCCAAGAGCATCTGAGCTTCAGTCAACTACCTTTGGGACTGTAATTCCTTTATGATCTATTCTCCTATTTATTTTGTTCTGAATGGTTTAGCAGTGCAACTTGGAAAAGATACAGGCAAAGGCCTTTGGACTAAGTTTCTGTTGAATTAACATACCATTGGCTACGAGCATAATGCATTTTGGGCTGGCAATTGCCCTTGAGAATACAAATCAAATGAATTTATTTTCTTTTTCAACTCCTATCTACTTGGAGCAGCAGACAATTCTTATCACAAGTTAATGCTATACTAGCAACATATTACAACTGGAGAAGGGTAATGGATACAAGAAGTTCATTCATCTGTGTATCTTTCTATTTATCCTACATATGTTAATAGAATGTCTGCAACACAGAATTCATTGTATTTGGTTTCTTCTGCTTAGTTCTGGCATACAGAAATATAACTGCATTTTTTTCCTTTTTTTCTTCTTTTATTTTCTTTTTTTTTTTAATGAAGTGAGGCAAGAGGAATATGATTTGCATTATTCATAGGGAAAAAATATGGCCAAGTAGTAGTTTGGGCAAATTGAAGTAAATCATCGATGGTTATTAAACTTAACTATCTCTCTAATGTACATAAGAGCCCTGTATAGCTCTCTCTGACTTGTGTTTCAGAAGGCGCCTTTGCAGTCAGACAACAATGGTAGTTTTCAAAATGTCTCTAGTATAGGTATCTGTGTTGAAGAAATCTATAATGGTATTTCAGTCTCCTTTTTCAGATTGCTATGAGAAACAGCTATTCCTAGGAAACACCTCATCTCACCCTGATTAACAGACTTAAAAAATCATAATAAATGTAAGATTTAGTACTGCCATTTACTCTCCAATAAAAATAATCTAGCTGAGTAACCCAGATGTACCTGCCTTCTGCATCAGTTTGTTGAGATGAATGCCATTTACAATTTTTATGGAATTTGAAATACTTCACTGTTTTTTGATATATAAGATAAAGTTGTGTTCCAAAGCATGGCATGCCTCATGATAGCAGATAGCATCCTTTCATTATGAAAATGGTATATGTCATGCATTCAGGATCCTTAATAATTCTGCAGTAAATTAGAATCAAATATTGATCAGTATGCTTCAATACAGATATGAGATTTAATCATATGCTTGAGTACAATCATCAAATATTTATGCATGTGGATCAATAAAGATTAAGAATAAAGTTAGCATGATACATACAATTACTTAAAAGAAAAAATACAATTTTCTTATGAAGTAAAAATTAATAGTTAATGTATCTATGTACCCTTGTGGATATATCTTAGAGACTTGCATTTGTGACCCAGCAGGTGGTGAAGACATTGCAACTGCTCAAAAATATGGTTTGGCTATATTGCTCCTGACCAAGTCAGTAGCTGAATTAAAATCCACTTACTTTAAAAAATGATATGAAAAATCTTGAACTAAAAATCCCTGTGTCCATCTAGCTGCAGAATCCTAGTTAAAGGAGCAGTTGAGGTAGAGAAATCATAAAACTGTACAATATGAACCCATCAATGCTGGGGAGTGAGATTAGAGCAGAGTCAGCACAGCCCATCTCTGCCATCTGCTCCTGTGGCAGGAGGGGACAGGGAAGATGGGGCGGGGGCGCCCTGGGAGGATTCTACTATGTAAACATCAATCACCTGTAGTCCACTCCTTCCCTGATGGAATATTCCCTGTTCCTCACTCCTCCATTGGACCTTGTCACAAGACCACCCTCTCCCCACATTCCTATAGGTGTACCCCTATCACCCCACCTTGTCCCCTGCTCTGAGCCCTCTCCCCACTGGTTGATTTGTACCCCAACCCTGCCTACCCTCTCCCCTTTATAAACCCCGGTCCCACCCCCGTTCGGGGCTCCGGCTCACCCCGACATTGGCTCCCTTTGAATGGGGTTACACACCTGCTTTCCTTCCTCCGTGGACCCTCGGACCATCCTCAAATAAACCCAGTTGGATCTGCACCGGCGCCTCGAGTCCTCCTTCTCCCTGGTTGTGTGACCGATATCCATCCGGGCCTGTGGGCGCGGTGGATGAGATGGAGCCGCTCCCACGGGACCCAGGAAGGAGTGACCTGCCCGCACCCACACAGACGCTCCCCCGCCAGGGGAACAACCCAGCATGCTCCTGGAGTTTCTTGACCAGGTTGCAGGGCAGGCACTGTCCTCCCTTTTGTGCTATTAAAAGTGCCATGTGCTGTCTTCTGCATCAAGGTGTTTGATGTAGTCCAAACTTCACACGTTCTGAATGGAAATTCATCAGAGCAGACTTGGACTGAGCCATAGGACTTTCTCCTACGCGAGTTGTCCACTGAAGCATTAAACTCACTAAATGTAAACTCAGGGTAGGCAGTAACTAAGCTATAAGAACCAGTCCTAAATGAGCTAAAATGTGTACTGGAAGACAGGAATGAGTGTTTTTTCTCAGAGTGTTTGATGCCACTAAAGAAACTCTCCTGAACCAAGTCTCTAGATTAGCTCATTTAAAGTTAACATGGATATTTCTTCAAGGCTTTGCCCTCCTCACACATAGGCACACCTTCAGCGGGCTTGTCCAAACCACAGCAGAGGATGTTTTTATACATGTGAAATTACTGCATCAGAAATATACTCTATGGAGAAGAGACAGGCAAATAGACAAGAAAAGAATTTAACTAAATATTTTGCTCTTTTCAACATGACCTCTACCAAAATTAAAAAGCTTGATGATGTAATTTTTAAAATTAATTTTCTCAGAATTTCTATGTAAATTCAGTATATCTGTGTATATTATTTCAAAATATAATTTCTTTTAAAGAAAGCCATCATTAAAATATTTATAAATGTTTTTCTAAAATATGAGAAACTGATTTTATTTTTTTCAGACCTATATCAGGGACCAAACATTACTTAATTATGAGGTTTTTAATACTAAAGATTACAGCCTCACAACAAAGGTTCCCATACCATGGAAAAGATATAATTTTGAGGAATTTGTACTTAGTGAATATGTGATGTGATATGCACAAGAAATGCATCTTTGAAAGAAATATTATTTAAAGAAATGTGTATTATATTTATAATTATATATGATTATATATTGAGAATCTATATTATATTTATAATATGTTTAATCATCAAAAGGATGGTGATTTAGAAAATCTATTTGGTGAGCAGATTCTGTTCTTTTTTTTCTCTTTTTTACTCTACATAGTCTTTTCAAAACTACAAGTACCAATACCTTTTGTAAAGAACAGTGGAGGAGGTGTGAAGAGGTGAAGAATCCAGGAGTGCTCATCACTGGCTGAATGTTATTTTAAGGGAGCACAAGAAAATGGAGAACCTTGGTTACACAAAGACGGGTTCAGGGGATGACAATTCCATTAACAGTGTAGAGAACAGAACTGAATGAAGGAATCACACTCATAAAGGATCAGAAACTGAGGGTGAGGACTCAGCCAGCATCTGAAATGAGAGGTCTACATCAAGCAAATGGAAATACCTCAGCTGCAAGTACTTTATAGCCATCCTCCATTCTTTTATTATTTTCTTTGTTACTTTATTGCACTGGGAATTGTTCCTTGCTGTGAAAACCACAGCATCTTTCCTTAAAGAAATACAACTGGTTTTGTGATGTGGGTTTTTGTAATTTCATAGCATATTATAAGACTATAATTTATTTTTAATTTACAAAATAGAGCAAGATTTTCAACCTGGGACACAGAATCTCCTGTAGTGGAATCTGGATATTTCTTAGAGTCAATAAATCAAAAATATTTCAAATCTCTGATGCAAAAGAGAAAGGTATTTAAAATCTAAATATATGTAAAATAGTTTCAGGGAAAAAAAATCAAAACCGACTAGAGCACAATTGAATTAACTACCCCCACAACTGTTATTAGCTGCTGATGTCCCTTGATGTAATATGCTTTTGTGATGGCAATGCTTTCCCATGTTGTGTCATTCCTCTTGATGCTAACAACCTTCTGACTTTGTAGGATAGAATTTCCAGTTGGTAAAATGTAATCAGTCTTTTTGACTTTGAATTGTCTCTTTAAAAAAAGATGAGCCAATCTAATTATTTGTATTCTGAAGGCACTTTCACCTTGTTCTCCACTTTTCAAAGGTGTATTCAACATTGGGCAAACAAAGCAAAATTGATGATGCATTGTTAGAAAGTAACTCTTCCAATGCTGTGCAGTGGTACAAGTTCCTGGGGAAGAATAATTTTAATTTTCTCTATTTTTAAGTGGGGGACATCCTCAAAAAATGAACATTTTTGTTCTTGTTGCCCATTAAAACAAAGGAACAGGTAAACAAGCAGTTAATGAATCACAAGGAGGAAAATCCAACCTGCTGAAATTCCACCAGAGTTTCAGGCCACATGCACTTTTTTTGTAAAAGATGCCAGAGGTGAGGCTAGAGCCCAATGTATAATGTCAGATTCTCTTCGATGTAAAAAAAGGACATTATGTTTTTTCAGGTGACCATTTCTTAAGGCCTCATGCAACACCCAGAAATACAGAACACTTCCTATGTATTAATTTTATGTCTCACATTTTATGTTACATCTTTTTTTGCCCAATATTTAATAATATTACTTATTTTTATATCAGTTTAATTTTTTTTTATTATCAGAAGTTTGAAATTTATTTTCAGTTTCTCGACTATCAATAACAGACCATTTTCAACTCAATAAATGCAGCTATTTGTGTGTGTGTGTGTGTGTATACACACAGTGGAAGAAAGTTGAACCAGTCTGTATACACTCAATCCATTTGGGCCTTTGAATTAAGCCAGTGAAAGAAGCCAGCTGGGAAGGCCTGGTGGCAGCCAAGTCTTGAAATGTTAACAGAAGCAGCTAAAGAAACTCTGGCCAAGTGAGCAACACCACTCTCCCAATTGCATCCATAGCAATGAGTGCTGCCAGCAAAGTAGATTACAGGGTTTGGTTTATGAGTTCTTTGTCGCCAGGCAGGCTTTGTGTGTGGCCATGTATGTAACAATTAGTCCTTGGTGAAGGAAGGATGGGTACCAATGCTAGTGTGCAAGGAGGGAATGAATAGGGGTTCAAAAGTGTGTTGTTTCTCTTCCCTCAGACATCACTGTCTGCCATCGACGAGCCAAAAATGACTTTACAAGGCTGGTCTGCTCTGTGTGGTCAGAGACCCAGTTGTATGCAGTGGTTATTGAGCTTTGTAATTAATGTGGCTAAACTGAAATGTCCAGCTGCTGGGTCCCCATTTTGCCCTCAGATGCATGTGTGTGGCTTCCGTGCTTCAGTGGGAACAGGGTGTGCATAGCTGGGGAGGGGATCTGGCTCCGTGTGTACACACTGGGGCTTCTGTGTATATAACAGTCTCAGGGAGAAAGAGAAATAGAGTTTCCTGAATTATAATATTCATTAGCTTCTCGTTTTCTTTCTGTACCAAATGTTACTATTTGCTCTCAGAGTTGTGGACTTGGATGCGCAGCAGTCTTCTTTGGCAAAGCATGTAGGTAATTTGGTGACCCTGTTTCAACCAAAGCAAAGCTTTTGTCCTAATCTCTAGCTGAACCACAGCCTGAGCTGTTTGGAAATGTTGAGGAGAGGAAGGGAGAGGAGGGGAGGGGAGGGGAGGGGAGGGGTAAAAAACCAAATGTTCTGTTTGTGTCTGAAATGTGAAACAACAATGCCAAAATATCCCAGGAAGTCTATTCTTGCTGTACTACTTACCCAGCCAAAACCAAGTGCTTCTGGAAATCCTTCAAGAAATCCTATTAGAGTTATTTCCAGTCTTGCTTCCAGACCAGAAAGGCTTGGATAAGACATTCAAAAGTTTGAATGTTTATCAGCAACTTCTTCCTTTTGCCTCTCCTATCTAAACAAGAGTTCAGATTCATCATCAGCTTTTCATGGATATGTCACTTCCTTCTGCAGACATCTCTGACTGATTCTCCACCCATACAGGTCAGAAAGTTGAAACAACTGAATTTAGCTTTTCTAATCATAAAGCAAAAACCCTAAGACAGGCAAGTTATTAAGCAACATCCTATAACTGAGCAAGAGTTGATGGTGGTATTGTCCTTCCTCCTGTGTTCCCATTTGTGCATTGAAATATTTTGAACATCAATAGGTATCCTCTTTGACTCAATAATTGCAGTTTATTCATGATTAGTAACATGATTAACCATTTGCCTCTGGTTGCAGATGTGGTGTTGCATTTTTCTCTGTGAATCTATGTGAAGCTGAGTTTGTAGTTCAGGCAGCAGCTGTGACTGTTATTTTTACTCCATTTTTTCGGAGCAGAGCTAAGAATTTGAATTACTTGTTCTCTTTAAACTTAGCAATAATCTGTCCTGATTTCATTTTTCACATAAGCATCCCCATTTGATTGGAATCTGGGACAGAGGTGGTTTATTTCATATTCTAACTAAACAGTTTTTCTCATTCCTTATTATCCCAAAGAATTAAGTGCTGGAAATAACTGGAAAAAATGTCAGTTTGACTAAGAATCAGAAAAGAACTATTCATAGCTATTCTGCTTCCTAAAACAAAATAGTCCTTAGATTTATAGATATATTTTTTTTTTAAATATGCCATCCATAACTAAGCCTCCTTTTTCTTATAGTCTAACAAATCTTTCAGTTTTCATTCCTTCTTGGTAGATCCTCTCCAGTCAAGATAAACCTTTTAAAATATGATCTATTACAAAAGCCTCAAAAGTGTAACCATCTATAACCTTACTTTGAATTATTCAAATCCAATTTGTAATTCTGTTTGGTTTGAATTTAGTTGTATTGCATGACTCATAGGTTACATGTTCAAAAATGGACCAGTGTGGTCAACTACCTCAACCTGTGACACAGGACATCAGGCTAGCCCGACTTAGATGTTACTGGAGCTAAATTATGACCTTTGGAACAACCTTTTATAGGTTTTTTTTCCTCACATAGGTCTAAGCAGGCCAAGATCAACTCATAATTTCAAAAGGTAAAGTGACTGGATTTTTTTGCTATGAGTCATGTTTTCTAATAATCTAATTATTCACACAAATCTTCTCTGAACTCTTTCCAAATATCAATCCCTGTACTTCAGGCAAAGGAATTTACTTGAGTTTTCTAATAAAGTTTACTTTGGAAGAAATACATAAATGTTGTTTACTCTTTACACTTGCTGAGTAACCCCTATTTACTAAATTCAAGGGTCTTAGGGCCTTTCAAAACACAGACTTTCATGTGAAACTCTGATCAGTTTAGAGTTGGACCATCCCAATGGTTTTTCCCAGAATTACTCTTTCATGTGTTAGCATCTCCTCTTCTGTTGGTATAATTTACATTCTTTCTTCTTTAGTCTCCCCCCCACCTCTGCTTGTTCAAATCGAAACACATACTGTTTGCAAGCTTATAGCTTATCAGGCAATAAAGACTGCCCTTGGTCAATAACATTTCTTTATTATTTGCCAGACTCTAGTTCTTCCTGGTAATTACGAACTTTGTTAATGATATTCTTATATTATCTTCCAGGTCATTGATATAAACTCATTAAAATATATTATGAAAGCATTGCCTATGGGACCACACTAAAAGCACACCTGCTTGATTATAATTTCTCTGACGTCTGTTAGTTAGTTAATGGATAATATATATAGTGTTCACTGTGTTAAATTTGTAGCATTTTAGACTTTTAATCAAACCGTCTTTGATACACAGTCAAAGTTTCGACTGAGCTTTGGTCACTTAAACTGATATTGGTTCCTTTGTCAACTCAATTTTTAATCTCATTTAAAAAATATCATGTTTCCTTGAGAGAACCTGTTTAGCAGAAGACTAGTTTGAATGGCCTTCATTACATTTTATTATTTATTGATGTAATGAATCTATTCTACTATTTTGTTTAGGGTCAAGGTCAGCCTGATAGAATATCTTCAGGCAGTTCATCTAGTTTATCCCATTTAAATACTGGTGCAGCATTAAATTTCTTCCAGTTTCTGAAATTATTCCAGTATTTCTAGAGTTATTGAAAATAGCAATAATAGCCTAAAGACCTTTCAGTCACCTCTTAGGATTCATAACTTTTGTAGTACTTAAGTCATAGTTCATGAATATATGAATGCTTTTGAAAACCTTGCCCAAAGACCTGGGCTGCTGAGGCACAAACTATGATAAGCATAGGTGTTATTAACAAAGAAAAATAGTGTGGTTTTTTATCTTTTTCACTTTATCTTTCTGATATTTTTTTTCCACTCTCCTACCCTAATAAGAAAAACCTTCAATATTATGACATATTTGAAAAGAAAAATATCTATGGTTAAGACACTGCATGGATGGCACAGAAGAGGAGACATAACTAAACATCCTAAGGGATGTTTAGTTATAGTTATAGTTTAGTTATATATATATATATATATGGTTATATGGTTATAGCAGTATTTATAATCTCAGCTAGAGGTCTCTCAGTGTGTGCTTGCCTAAATAATTTTGAATGTGTTAGATAACATTGTCTGAAACCAGACATCCTTTACCAGATCTCCCCTGACAAAATGGTGCCTTGCCCAAACAGATCCCAGTTTCAAAAATATTTTATTATTGGCAAAGAAGATTCTGAGGAATATTCACTATGAAACCGGGAAGAAGAAGGCAGTGAAGGCAGTCTGGCCATACTTGCACACTGCAGCTGAAGCAAAACTGGTCAAGCCTTGACTAAATGGCTGCTATCATCTACTCTTGTTCTCTCTTTTTGAATTTCATCTGTTTGTTCCATGAGCTGTTTCTGCTTCTCCCCTGGCTTCTGTGGGGGTCAATTCAGCAGAAAGAGGCAGGATAAAAGTTTAAGATATGAAAAAGCAGAATAAATGAGGGCTATTCTATTTGGAAATAAGCTGTTATATGTGGTTTAGATGCTAAAAAAAAAAAATAATACACCCAACAAAATAAGAACACATTAGCAGGTTTTGAATACATGCTTTACATTTCTAGTTGAATCTGAACCATCATTTATTAACTACAGATTAGACTTAGACTAAAGATGGTCCAAGTTGCAACCTAAACATACGTATTTAACTTTTTTTTGGTCATTATTTTAAGTAGAATGGCCAATGCTTTTTTTTATTGCTGGTTACAACAAAACAACAAGAAATGTGATTTAATCTAGTAAGAATTCTAAACTGCAACAATTTATCCTCTGAGAACATCAATATGAAATGCAGGAGCTATGAAAATATTAATAAATCTAATGTCTCAAAATGACAATTTCTTTTTCTTTTACAACTCATTAGCACAATTAAAGCATGGGTAAATTATAGAGCTAGATATGCTTCTAAGAAAGAAATGTACAGTTTAATAAAGAATTGAACTCAACTAGAATAATGTTTCAGAAAATCCACAAATAAAGTATTTGTTAAAAAGACTTAAAGGAAGGAATATATAGGACACTGTTTGCATATTGTGTGCCAACACAAACACAACCACATAAATGCAAAACTAATTTGGAGAAGCAGTTTCTACACTGTAATTCCAGTGGTGAAACCTGTGATTATGGCTGCAGTCCTGCAATCCCCAGCAGTTGTACTGGGTTTGCTCAAGCCAGTAATTGAGTTGGACATTCCCACATTCTGACTGTTGCTAAATTCTTCTGATTCACCACACATAAAGTGCCTGAGAGCAGTGTTTTCTTTCTTCACAAGTCCATTGCTACCACTTGTTTAGTTCTGGATTTGATAACAGCCACCAACTAATTTCTAAAAACCATGCATAGAGTTTTATATTGTTTGTCATAGTTTTGTCATCTCTAGATGTTTTTTTCCTACTTTGATTCTTTCTCAAGCTTTCCTTTCACCATAGCCAACCTCTAATGCCCTTTACAACCCCACCTTTCTGGTTCCTATGATAATGTTATCAAACGCTGGCTTAATTTGTATTTTCTACGTATAACATGGTTTGCTTGACTGCTTATTTGGCCCCTAAATAATGATCTGTATAATTTTCCTTTTTACCATACTCAATAACCTCTGAAATCCCATAAATTAAAATTTTATACTTGAAATGAAAATTTATGCCCCCCTGCATTTGTAGACATTTAGAAACAATGCCATAACAAAATTTTCAAATACAAGTCATAAAGAGGGTTCTGATGATGTAAACTCTGTACTAGGTAACTGCTGTGAGAGAAAACTCAACAGGTGAAAATAGTTGAAAATGTTACTGGCTACAGAGAAAGAAAAGACTTATTACATGTCTCTACATATAATGATTGGCCCTATAGTCATTCTGAATGCAAGGGGAAAACATTGATGGCTCAGGTCAACCAGGTAGACTCCATGTCATCTACCCTTCAACACAGACTGAGAAAGAAATAGAAAGAAAAAAATATCTTTGTATAAAGAGTAAAAAAATAATTGTTAGTCAAGTCTGCCTGTTTGACAGGAGCTGCAAAGCTGTCAGTGAAAAGTGAGGATTTTTTAAAATTATTGAAAGAGATATCAAAAAGTTGTTAACTATTTGGAGCTTGCTGATTCAGTTTCTTGAGAACTTGAGGGGAAAGGAAAAGATATATTATTTTTCTAATATTTGTGAGGCAAATTCCCAAGAGATAGAATTTCCATCAGAATAACAAATAAGTGAAATTTAAAAAAAAAATAAAGAGCACACATATCCATTCACTTCTTTTTCTTCATTGACTCCATAGTTTTACATTTAGGAAGGATTCAATTCAAGTAAGTTGGAAAGATAGAAATGAACTTGATGAGCTTTAAAATTAAGGCAATATGGCAAAGAAAACCAAGGGCCAATGACCATCTTACAGAGGTTATGGAAATTACACATACCTGCCACCATAACAGGGTTCAGCCCTAAGTTTCTGCTGAATTAATAAGCCAAGATGAGGTTCTTGTATAACATCCTTTTTATTAATAACACTATAGCTTTGTTCAAAGAAAGCCCTGGGCAATTCCACCATGGTGACCTGAATTCCCTGCCTGTCATTCGACATTTCAGACCAGTTGTAACATTGTGGTTTGGGACCTTCCCATCCCTGGGTCCTTCCATGGTCTCTAGACGAGCCATTTCCTTTCCAGGCTGGAAGGCTGTGCTTCTGTTAATGAGTGCAGCTTCCTTATTTTCTGGCTTGAGCTGCCTCTGGCTGCTACTTTTCCTTGCCTAGGTGAAAGTTACACCTGGTGGTCCAAAGTTTCAGCAAATTTAGCTACTACTGCTAAGGAACTTGTGGCAAACGAGTTCTAAGGGAGTAGGATACCAAATCACACAACACAGAAGTTGAGCAGGAAAATTTAAAACAGTCCCGAACATAAATAGTAATTATTAAAGTATTATTAAATAATATTATATAATATGGAAAATAGCCTTGTGCTACAAAATTCAAATCCATGTTTGCAGCCCAAATTTTGGCAGTTGTTTTTGGGAATAATTTTTTCTGTGGCCCTTATTTTCTGTGTATTTTTTTTTTCTTAAGGCTCATAAAAGAGCATAGAGTATCCTTCTTGAGAAAATTGTGATTTTTGTGACAAACTAACATGCTTTTCTTTGTATCAATAGTAATTAAGTAAGCCAGCATGTAGCTTAAAACATTGACTGATCATTTTCTCTCTCTGTGTCTTTACAGCTCTCATCCCCACAAACACAGGTGGGTTGTTACAACTTGCTGAAACTTACTGAGCTTACTGAAATCAGTTAGATGTGATGGATTTTATTAAAAAAGAAAAACCAATACACAAACATATACCAGAGAAAAAGCTTGGGTGCGTGTGATGTAAGGCAATTTATCTGTGTAATGTAATTTCCAAGCGAGGGCCTACAGTCAGTTTGTTCAAGGACACGTAAATTACTTTAAGAAGCTGAAGTCTCTAGAAGACTTTTCCTCACATTTTTCACTCCCTGCTGGCTGAATTTTTAAGTCCACTTCCTCATCTTGATGTTAAGTGCAAAGTATAGTGGGTGGCACCAAAAATAACCATCCAGAAAGAAGTTTTAAAATATGAGCAATAAGTTTTTCAAATGGCATATCATACAGTGGGTGGGTGGGAGACAGAGCATGGATTTAGCTTAACAAAGTCCCATGACTTTGCTTCAGAGGGTTAGGAAAAAAGCTAACTAGGTATTTTTATGACTGATTAGTTTTACTAGGTTTTTCTTATGGTAGACTTAAAAGTAAATCTATTTTCATACCTTGAGATAAACAAGGATTTAGTAGATCCATTCAGGCAAAAGAATATGTTTCAAATAAGGAATGATTTTGCATCATTGAATTTCAAGTAAGGAAGATTCAACTGCATTTTATAAGTTTACAAAAAGTAAAACA
Source organism: Agelaius tricolor (assembly GCF_023055355.1). Lineage (NCBI taxonomy): Eukaryota > Metazoa > Chordata > Aves > Passeriformes > Icteridae > Agelaius > Agelaius tricolor. The sequence continues at coordinate 38,991,628 of NW_027269263.1, forward strand.
AGAAGGGACTTTCAGCTCACTCTTAAATGTGGGGTAAAGGTAGGTCTGTTTTTGTGTTGTGTCTCTAAAACCCCTTTACTAATGCAAACGTAATGCATTAATAATATGTGCAAATCCTTTTTTCATACTTGCATGAATATTTGAAGCTTGAAATAAGTCTGAGAATAAAAAATTCTAAGGTAGAAAAAACAGTTCAACAAATACTAGTGGAAGAAATATACATGCAAAGTAAAATTTTCTGTAGAGTACAACATGGCACAGTGCTATACATACCTCATGCATGTTATACAGATTTTAATTTGGGGACACTTTCAAAAGAAGAAGGAATAAGACAAAGAGACAACAAATGTTTTCTTTCCCTTCAGCTCTTAAACATGACTTAATTCAGAATATCCATCACTGTACAGAATCACACAGGAACCAGCTCCTTGGCTCTTTTTACTCTACTATAACTCATCTTTGTCAGGAATTGTCACCCCGTAACAACTTAGAGTTTTCCCTTGGCTTCATTCTCACAAACAGTAGCTGGGTAATATGATTTACTGCATCTGCAGAGGCGGCATCAGAGGGAGAGATCTCTGTCAGGGCAGTGCTCTGATGAGTGTGACATGCTGATTTCCCAGCACACCTGCCGTTATGAAGGACCGACTTTCCTTTGGTTTGCTCAGCAAAACCTGGTTTGCTCCAGTCGCTGCAGCGCTGCAGAAGTTGTTTACAAGTCCTGAGATAGCGCTGCTATTGTGGGAGCCTTCGAAATGTGCTGAGTGTGCCTTCATGGATACTGACCTTGGCTTTTTAGAGGTGCAGAAGTATGTGTGTTTCTGGTGCATTACTGGTGAGCTCATTTACTAGATGTGACATTTAACTTCATCAGTTTTGTGCACAGCCAGCCCTGACTGACCCTGACCCCTTTACTGGGCTCTAACTTCACCCACCCCATGGCCCAGGACCTGCTCTGCCCATGCTCGGAGTGGCCTCTGCACACTTCCAGGGCTTGATCTGCCCTGGCACCTGCCAGCACTTAAAAGCAAAATAGTGAAAGATGCTGTGCTGTAGAGAAGTAAAGTTAGAAGCAGTTTGGTAGAATACTTGATTTGGATAGTGCTCAAGAGAGAAGATGCTTAGTAGAAAATATGCTTGAAAATAGTCATCAAACCACTGGGATTTATCTTCCTCCCTGACAAGTGGGAGAAATATGCTCATAGTTTTTTGCATTTTCTCTCCCCTTGCTCATGCATACTGAAGTCTGTTTGGGTGTCATTCTTACTGCCTGACTTTATTATGGCTCTAATGTCAAACCAATGGCCAACAGTACTTTTACTCTGTCAGCATTTGTGTGTAAATTCTATCAGAGCCCATGAACTTATGTGTATCTGGTGTGCCTAAGTATTTCTCAGCCTCATCCTCTTCCACCAAGGGAACTCCTTGCTCAAGATTATTCTGCTGGTCTCTGGAACCTGGGATTCCTGAAGGACGGTCTTGCTAGCAAAGACTGAAGCTAAGAGGGCTTTCAGTACTTCAGCCATATTCTGTGTAATCACATCCTCTGATTCAGCAGTGTGCCCCCATTTCCCACACATCACTTGTTTTTGTCACCCACATACTTACAGAAGCCTTTCTTGTTGTCTTTGACATCCATTAGCAGGTTCAATTCCAACTGGGCTTCAGCTTTCTTAACTTCAACCCTCGATGATTGAACAATGTCTCTGTATTCCTCCCAGTTACCCAACATTGATTTTACCCTCTGTGTGCTTCCTTTGTGTGTTTGGGTTTGGTTGGATGTTTGTGTCCAAGTTTGACCATTTCAACTGATAATCTTATTGAAGGACTCAGCCAGGATGAAAGTGATATTTTCCAGTCACAACAGAAAAATTTGTCAGTTAAGGAAATTGTGTAGCATCTCTATTGGGACCACAAATTGTTAGAGAAATTTAGGTATTAATTAATTTATTTATTCCAAACAAATATATATTTTAGTTACGAGGAATAGACTTTAAAACAAGTTATAAAATTAGAACAAAAAGCTAAACAGGACAAGGCTAAAACTACACATTGTCTTCCCATCAGGAACACCTGTGTGAAGCATTAAAAACATGGAAGAAAGGAAGTGTTTAAGTTTTAGTCAAGTTGAGAACTTCATCCAGAGGAACATATTTAGTTTATTGTCATCTTTAGGATGAAGCTCCCTTTTCAATTGCTGCCCAAGGCTTTTCTCATACTGATTTAAGGTACAATTTACCTTGTTACCTTTTCTCATACTGATTTAAGGTAACAATTTACCTTGTTACCTTTCCAGTCTGACATGGGCTTCAGGTTTTCTCCTTTACTGTTTGTTTTGTGCTTTATTTTTGGATGAAATTTTTTCTGCTCAATTGTTAGAGTGGAGTAACAGTGTCTAGGGACTTCTGCAGCCTGGGGATAACTTCCTTCTGGTGCAGTCTGATATCTCACAATTTTTTCATCCATAGTGTCTGTGAAAATGACCCAACTTATCTCAAAAGACTGAAGTAGGGAAAATTATTTCTTAAAGTTATTTCAATAATAAACTTAAGCCATTATGCAGACATCAATTTAGGAGTTTCTTCGGCAACTAGATATTGCCTTTTTCAAGTAAAGTATCTTGATTTATCGTTTCTATTATCTCACATTAGTATTTTCTATTTTATTGATCTTGATTTATTGTCTGGACAAAAAAGAAAACTTCTAAAGATTTTCAATGCCTTACAGCAATGTCACAATTACACAAATGACAATGAACCATCTTGTTTATTTGCATGACATCATAACCTTGACTAACTAGTAGCAAATTTGGAGTGATGGTCATATAGTTAATTCTTGATTTCACTAGCCATGAATTTTGGACTTTGCCCACATTACTGGAAACAAAACTGTAGGCCCATTGTTTCTCATTCCACATGTAAAATGACTGTTTACATCATTCCAAGGGCTGAGCACTACAAGGTGCTTGAATTATTGCTCATTACAAACTTCAGGTAAGTATAAAGATGCCTTAGAAGAGTTCAACATTTAATCATTCTTAGCTATCATAGCAAAATATTCTTTTTAAAGCATAAATTCAAACCAATAAAAAAGTTGTTGGTTTGTTGGGTTTTTTTAATAGGGTTTTTTGTTTGTTTATTTGTTTGTTTGTTTTTGTCTTTTAATTATAAGTAAGGGAAATCAGAGGAAAAAAAGGAGGCAGGAGCATTCTGACCTTGGAACACCAGCCTATTCCTAGCAAGACATGGTATCACCTTCCAAGTGAGGAAGCAGCAAGAATTACCTCAAATTCTCTTGAGGGATGTGGTTCTGCATTTGGACTTAATCAGACTGTGGGATGAGGAGCTGCTGCTGTAGTAAAGGATGGATTCTTGGGTTCCCAGGTTAGGAAGTAGCAGAAATGGAACAAGGCATGCTGACAGTGGGCATTAGCAGCTCAGTTTGCTGCATGAACTGCCTATAGCACAACTCAGGAATGCTGAGCACTTATAATTCACAAAAAAGTTCTTTAAGAAAAAAAGAAATATTCAATAACAAGCAATTGGATCAATCATGCAAGGACACTTATCTTGGGTGGGGTTTTTTCTAATGATCAAAACCTGTGAGTTCAGCAGGTTTATGTTTAATTTCCTCCTCAAAAGCAAATTTTGATTGGACTTCTAAATTATCTTCTTAATATATAGCTGAATATCTTTGTCTACCAAACTAGCTTATCACTTTCAGTTGCCAAGAATATTTTAATAGACATGAGAAGATTATGCAAAGGCCTTTAAAAATATTTTTGACAAGTTATTCTTGTCTGTTTTGTAAAAGTGGAATTATAATTGTGAATTATATTTATTGCAAGCTTCATAAACTATACACATTTTGGAGGTGATTTTGCCCCTCAGGCCCCACATAGTTCTATAGCATGTGTATTCAGCTGGTTAGATTTCTAAACAATATTAGTCATTTTAACACTTTCACTGATGTTGGTACCTTACCCTGAGGTTTTCTTCTCTGTGCAAAAATGTTGCAAAGTCTTATTACAGGGGGCCTGTCAAGGCAATTAAAATAGTTTCAGTACCTTGATAACTTGCATACCTGATAGGAGGAAATCAGACACTTCAAAGAACCAGAAAGCCTCCACCCAAAAGAAGGCTTGTTTGGACTTAGCCAGTGAGAGCTGTCAGGCACAGATCTACGTCTTCACTCAGAATTCAGAACACAAAGAGTTTTTTCTTATTTTTTTGTCAGATGGAAGGTCTGTCCTAAAATACAAGAAGCCACACACCTTTAACAGTGAAGGTTACTGTTACTCCATGCTGGACATTTGAATTTAGCTCTCTTTCAGATAGATTTTCACCCCTTTATTCCCAGTCAATGCCCCTATTACCAAGACATAAGCCAGTCCAGACAGGTAAGCACTTCACTGCTCTCAGCAAAGTGTGGTTGTGAAGCCAATGACTATAGTTCTGGGCCAGCATTAATAAAGCAACGGGACAGAGTGGAATATGACTCTGCTTCTCCCAGTATGCTGCTTAAGAGCACTGAGCTGACAGGTGACAAATCTGGCTTCTGATCTATGGAATCAGTATTATTACTGGTTTTATCCTGTCCTGGCAAAGAATCAAGATCCTTCCTTTTGGAAAGATAGGGGTAGTCTGCTGCTCATTCCTTCTTCTAAACTCAATAGCTCTCAATAGTTCCTCTGTTCCCAGCAGCAGGTGTTTAACTGGTGGAAGAAGAATACAATTTAACAGAATACTAATAGCATCTCTGTGGTGGAAATTTTAAGTCGGAATCTCTCCAAGTTGGTGAATGTGTTCAAAAAATCATTGCCAATACCCCATGTTAAGGTTCATTAAGCTATTACATAAAATAATTAGAAAGAGAAGAATTTTTGTTGCCTAATTTTCTGGGATGAGGCCCCTAAGGACTTACCTCAAGAGGGGATGCTGCACTGTGAGTCCCAAGGTGAATGCTGTGTAGCTAAGACCTAGGTAAGACTGACACATGCATACTGATGCATATCTACACACAGATTTCCTTCTTGTTTTGCTCTTGGTGGATGCTTTCTTTGCTCTTGTTGCTGTCCAAACCACTCTGGCATGCTTCTTTCTCTCCTGCACAAAACTATCTGGATAGAATGGTGTCCTGGTATGGTTATTCTGTGTGGTATAAACATAGTCCTCTAGGAACTACAGGTATGTGGTCATGGGAAACTGCTGAAATCTTTTGAAAACTACCTGTTCACCCAACTTTTCTATTTGGTGTGTTTGGATTTCCTTTCTCAAAATCTGGAAGAACTAAGAAGAAACTGTGTATGAAAATCCTAGGGTTTATCTATGGAAAGCCACTTTTGTGGCTTCCATAGGGCATATCCTGAGTTAAGAACAGCAATAAGAAGAGGTTAAAGGTTGCATTTAGCCCTGAGTGGAAAATTCTCATGGTAAGCCAAAACTCGGGAGTGTTTATAAGGCAAAGATATACTCTGTATCATTAGATAAGTAATGATTTTCAGGCACTAGCAAAATTCTGTGAGGGTTCTTAAAATATTTAAGATGTTTAAGTGAATATGCCTTGTCAGTAGTATAACCTACCATATAATTGCCAGGATCATTAGAGCTTTACTGGAGAAATGTGATTTGTAGAGTCACAGCAGTAGATCTAAATGTGATAGAAGAGGTCATAATGAGATAGACCTAGTCAAGTATCTTACTGAGCAGACAACAAGCTAAGTCAGTAAAGTAGTCTGTTTGCATGAGAAGTGTAGGTGGTGGGCATGAAGGGGAAATACAGGGCTTTCAAGGTCAAGGCAGCCCATAATATAGAGAGCTGAGCTCTTTACTCAATTGTCTTTTGTTTCAAACTCAAATATGGAAACAGAGTGAAGCCAAAGTAACAAGGTCATTCTGAGACTCAAACATTTGATGGCTTGACAATCATTAAATAAAAAAATGCACTGGTAAAATGAATCCTTTTAAAGAACAATGTCAGAAATGTGTGCAATGGAATACATTTGCATAGCAAAGAATTTACAAGGTGGAACTTCCACTAAACTGAAGAACTAAAACAAAGAGCAGTTAATTGTTTTGACATAATGGGCTAGTTTGGGTTAAATAGCCCATATATCCATCATGTTTGTGGGTATAATGTGTCTGCAGGATACACTATCTATAATAATGTAAAGACTTTGTTCTTTGTTACAAAATCTTGCTTCTTGTGTTCTTATAGAAACAAGAAAATAAATAAGTTACAATCATTTCTAAATTTGTGAACAGAAACTCTGACTGCATTTTGGAGGCAGAATAACTAAAACATTATTTTAAAATTAATAATAATATTTTTAATGTTGGCATTTTTGCCCTAATAAAATAAGCATTTCAAATTTCAGTTCATGATTAAAAATTGGCAGACTGCACAAAGCAGACTGAGTGGCTCCACTTCAAACAATATAATGAAAAAAATATTTAAATAATATCATATTTAAGAACTATATTTGGCATAAACTCTGCCATTGTAGAGATTGGCTATGTACCCTGTGGCCTTCCCCAAAGTTCTTGAACTTGATTCTGGTAATCAGACCAAAAGTCATGAGACACTATAGGAATGGAGAAAATAACAAAAGTCAAAACTGGTGCCATTCCTGCATCTTGGAGGATGATCTGAGTACTCTCATGGGCTATTTCTTCCTTACTGGATATTGCATGTCTAAGACAGGAAAGATTATTTCAAAACAGCAATTTGATCCTGCCATATTCAGTGAATAATCTCACTGTAGTCACAACATATGTTCTGTCCTGTCCAAGACTGTGTGGGAAGAGGCAAATTCAGGAAATGACACCCGCCCCCACATACTTCATACACACCCCTCAGCTTGACCCGATCTCTCCAATGTTCCAAGAGGACAGCCAGAATACAAAATTCTTGGGTAGATGTCACAAGTAAGTAGTACAGCTCAGAAACTCAGGTCTCAGTCTGTGGCCTCATGGATTGCAAACCAATATGAATATTTTTACTGTGGTTTGGTTGATGCACCTACCTGTTACATAACCCTGAAGCAAGGATGACATTTGCAAATATGTTCCTACTACTCTGAGGAAGTGGAAAGGAATGTCAGAAGCCAGGGGGTAGTTTAGTCACTGCTATCCTCCTAGAATCACAGAATTATTTGTGTTGTAGGCACCTTTAATGGTGATCTAACATCTCTACCATGGGCAGGGACACCTGCTGCAAGATCAGGTTGCTCAAAGGTCCATGCAGCCTGGTCTTGAACATTTCCAGGGGTGAGGCATCCCCAGATTCTTTTGGCAACCTGTTCCAATATCTCACCACCCTCACAGTGAAGAATTTCCCCCTGTGTCTAATCTGAATCTACACACATTCAAATCCATTATTCCTTGTCACTTCAGGCCTTGATAAAAAAAAATCTCTCACTGTCTTTCTTGTAGGCACTCTTTAGGTACTGTAAAGCTGCTCTGAGGTCCCCTGGAGTCTTCTCTAAGCTGAACAGCCCCAACTCTGTCAGCTTTTCTTCATAGGAGATGTGTCCCAGCCTCCTGATCATCTTTGTGATCTTCTTCAGGACCCTCTCCAGGCTCCTGGAGAGCTGAACACAGCACTCCAGGCGGGCTGTCACCAGAGCAGAGCAGAGGTGGATAATCACTTTCCTTGACCAGCTGGTCACACTTCTGATGTACCAGGTCATATTTTGCTTTCCGGGCTGCGAGTGCACATTATTGGATCATGGCCATTTTGCCATCCCCCATGCCCAAGTCCTTCTTCATAGGGCTCTAAATGAATTCATCTTCCAAACTATTGATATAGATGATTGCCCTGATGCAGGTGCAGAATCTTGGGCTTGGCCTTCTTGTTCTCCAGGGGGTTCAAATGGACCCACTACCCAAAGTCATCCAGATCCTTCTGGATGCCATCCCTTCCTCCTAATGAATCAACTGTACCATACAGTTTGGTGTCATTTGCATATTCAGAAGTATTCTACTGTTGGTTTATAGATACAAGACATTAATAATTTTTAAAGCAGCAAACCATTTGCAAAAAGACAAATATATGACTACAGTGCACCTGAATTGCAATAGTAATCACAATATTTTGAATTAGCTTTTCTTGTGACATCCTGAAACTATGCTACCAAGGAAAGAATTCAAAAAACTCAAACTACCATCAACAAAGAGCACACAGCCAACATTTTACAGGTGTTAAAGGAGAGTACACATACAATACTGAGATGGTTAGCAGGCAAGTTAAAAGGATTGATTAAGGACTCCTTATCCAGTTTACAGCTGGTGATTGCCTTCATTTTCATCCCACCTTCATAGCTCATATAACATACTAAAAATCTGTAGCCTGGGAATGTGGCAAACTGATAGACTGAAACAAAGCCTTACCCTGCTTTTTCTTTTCCAATCTGTAAGAAAGAGTGCTTACTGCACAAGTAGTTGTCTAGTGCTTTTGTTCTTATTCAGAACATATGCTGTCCTGTGCACTGAAATAATTCACACTCTATGAGAGGTTTGAATGTAATTGTACACCGCACTGTAAGACATATACCTGAAGAAAAAGAAATTAGGGTAGTATGCATTTTGGTATTTTGTAACATCTATACTTGGATGCAATAATATATTCTTTTAATGCTCTTCAGACACTTCATGTTTAATAATCATATGCCAAAATGTCTCTTCTGTTACTCTGAGTTTCTACTGACTAAAAGGTTTGGCTTTGAAGCCATATTATTGATACCGAGTCAGGTCCATGCAACACAGTGCCCTACATCCATCCACACATGCTGAAATAGCCAGTCAGCATCTATATCTAGGTCATGAAATTTCAAGGATTTGGATGGAAAGTACCGTACTTGTGCAACTATGCTCAAAATTGCCAAGTCCAGATGAAATATTTCAGTGAATTATTTTGTCCATTTTGGTACACAGGCTTCACTGCAGAGGACTGGAAGATGCAGAAGATTCACATATGCAACTTGTGTGAGGCATGATGAAATTCATTGTTTACTGAGTTCATTTCTATAAACAAGCCAATGCTTGACCCACAACTGGACTTCTTTACATTCCTGGACTCCTTTAAAAAGTTGAGACTAGAGTCCTATAGCCAGAAATAGTCCTCATTCAAAAAATTGGACAAGTCACATATATGGGGAGATTTTTCCTATTCAGAAATAACTCAGTTTCTCAGAGTGACTGAAACTTCAGGAAATAGGCAAGGAGGTAGGCAAGTCTGGAGCAGAAACAGAGAGAAATTGTTGAACCTACAGAGACATTTTATTTTACCGAGTGGCCACTGGGGATTTTTTCAGTGTGGCTAGGATTCATTTGCCAATCCATAGGAGTGTAACATCATTTCAGATGCACCATGGTATCCTGTCCATCTTCTTTCTGATTTTGTAGAAGAAGCCTCTTGTATAGATACTATATGATACACCCTGGGCACAGACAACTGTCACATCTTTGCACATTTTAAATTACACTAGATCACAGTGTTTAAGCAAGTGAATCCCAGCCAGTGTAATATTTTACTTATTTCCTTGCATTCAATCAAGATTTTGGCATCACTGCTTTTTAATTTTAAGGGACTAACTCAGGGTGCTTGAACCTCTGGCATTAATATTTAACTCACTGTGGAAACCTCTGAAACCTTGTTTTCATTGTGAGGACAGATTTTCTGCTTACTAACCTGGTTGGATACAGATACAAAAAAAATCAGCATCTCCTTGTGTTGCAGAAGGCTAAATATTCTTTCCCACTGAGTAGTCCCATCATTGTCTTTACAGCTACCAAGAATGCATTTAAAGGAAATGGCACACAGAGAAAAAGCAGCTGACCTGCTGTTTGATACTGCTTTCACAAATGAATGGTGAGTGTCTCTGCAAAAGGGAAAAAATGCTGATGGCAGGACTGTTAAAAAACAAAGGAGAATGAAAAAAAACCTTAAGTGTCCCTTGGACCTAACTCACTGACATTTTTCTGTGATATGTGAACTTGCATAGAAAAATCTGCTAATTTGCAGCTTTCTTAAAAAAAGAAAAAATAGCAGCGAGTACTTTGATTTACTAGCCTAATTTGTGACCACAGCAACTGCTACTATCAGCTGTATTTATGGTAACTCTAATACATCACCCAGAAACTTATAAATGTCAGCACTGCAGCTCCCTGTAATAGAAGTTTTTACTAATGGAAGACCACAGACTAATTACACAACCCAGTTTTTGCTGTTATTCGTCTAAGATAGAGTTGCAAGCCTCCCAGTTATGGAGACCAGTGAATTAGCCTAGCTAATAAGTCTACTTGGAAATTCGTGTGTGGAAATCTCATGTTCTTCCCAGCACTTTTGAAATTTCTCACCAGTATTTTTCTCCATCTACTAAGAGGCATTAGCGACAAGGTTTAAAAAGTGCTTTAATAATGTTTACAGTTCAACTGATCTGTTGTAATATCCCCTTTTGAAGCTATTCAAATAAACATTATAAATATGTTTGCTATTAACATATGGTGCTGATACAAGAAGACTTAATTCACTGTGTTATTTATGCAGCAAAACGTCCTAATGGTTCCCAGACTAAGATGAAAAGCTGTTGTGGCACCATCCATGTATTAGATAATGTCTTGGCACTTTCCCTATTATACTGTTATAAATAAATGTAGCAATTAAACTAGGGTGCTGCCTGGTGCTTTAAGATGCATTTTTGTTTTTTCCCCGTTTCCAGACCAGATCCACCCCCTGCTGGCAGGAGGCTTCTTTGCACAGGTCCGATGGAGAAATAAAGTCAATAAAAAGCACAGGGATTAATTTAAAGTTTTTGAAGCTAATTGATGAGTTCTAATCAACCTGGCAGGTCCTGGTGACACATAAAGGAGCAGTATCAAGGGAGCTACCCTGCCATTAGATAAATAAATGAGCATGTCTTAGGTAGGTTTTATTTCAGAGAAAAAGAAAAAAAATCATTCTTTTCTCTCATATTGTTTTTATCTGCAGAACATTTCCATTATTTCTCTCTAACTGTTTGCCCTCCTCTTTTATCTCTCTGTGTGAGATATCTCATCTCTCTCTATTCTTGCCTTTCAGAAAAGCAGAAATAAACAGGTTGAAACCAGCTGTGAAAATGAATTTTCATTATATCTTGCAGCTATCCAACATAAATATTAAACATGTGAAACAAGAAAAATTTCCATCATGGTGCTATGCTAAAGACATGGCAAATGAACAGGTAACCATGTGTGATAAGTTCAGGTATCAAATGGCCCCTGTAACTGCCTGTGTGAGTACTTGGATCCTGTGGTCTGAGGTAAGCAGCAATGAAAGACATTCCTGAGATGAGCTAATATACAGAGATTTTACCCGAAAACATAAAAGCAGTTTCATATACTTTATTCCATTCAGGCTGGTGCTACCATTTCCTGATTTACATGGGCACCTCCTTAAGGGAATGTTTCATGGTCTGCTTCCTGACACCCCTGGATCAGCTTGTGTTCAGCTGGCTTCCTCCCTGAAGTGCATGATCCCATCCTGGGGGCCTTTGTGTCCTGGCCATCATGCTGATGGGGAGAACTGGACCCACTGGAGGCATGGGATGCACCTTGCAGAGGGAAGATCCTGGCCAGGAGAGTTTTAGGCCCACAGCTGAAGAACTGGGAACCAGGTGCTGATGATCAGATGGTCCTCCAGGGTAGAAAGGATGTGTGTTGCCAAGAGGAAGGTCACAAGCACTAGGGCAATAAAGGGACGGCAGATATCAGTCTGATCAAAACCATGCCCTGTGCTTCTGCATTAGCAGTGAAATATGCAATCTGAATTAGCATTAAGCCAAAAGGGACAGAGAGGAAGGGCAGGTGATGTCCTCCAGCTTATGAATTCCAGACCTTTCCCTTATCATAGTCTTTCTGAAAGCCCCAGCTTCACTGCTGTCAGCACTTTCAGGCTCATTGCACCACACCACGGACACAGGCTCTCAGATGCACAGACAGGAAATATTTCCCCAAGGCTGAAGATGAGGGATATATTTACCATGAAGGTGTGTTGTTATTTAGTGAAAGTTTAATTTAATTAGGTCAGAGAGCAAGAGGAGTTGAGCTGGGACAATACAGTTTTTAAATGAGCTCATAATTAGAGAACACAGTCTCCAGAGCTAGGACAGCTATTTAGATTTTTTCATGTGCAGAAGTTGTGCTTTGTTACTGCAACCAGTTTTAGTCTGTCTAAACTAATGACAGAATGTTCACACATGGTAGCATCCCATCTTCCTGTTGTTTGACAAGCATTTCCAAAAGTACCTAAATCACCAGAGAACTTTTAAGTCAAAATTTTGAATTTTGCTATTTCATAGAATACCAACTGAATGCTGTTATGGATCTGATCTAGGGACTCATCTAAAGATACACAAGCCTCTTACTTTTGGCAATTTAATTAAAATCATCCATACCTTTAATTGCTGCCTTCAGCCACAACCCCCTCTTTTCAAATTTCATTTGGATAAAGCAGATTTCCTACCCACTTGTTTATAGATAGATCTGGTTGGAATTGAAAAATGTGTCCTTGATGAAAGATATCTGTTTTAGCAAAGCACACACATTTTGTACAACCCTCAATAAAATTCATCACTGGATTTTCTTTGTAGGGCAGAACAATCTATCCATTTTTCGCCAGAGATTTAGTATGATGAAATGATGAAATTGAAACAATGATGAAAACATTTAGAAATACCTACTTTTAAAAAGAAAAATAATAGCATTTTTGGCAGTCACATTTTATTAAAATGCCTGACATTTCTTGATTCTGTTCTAAAGTAAAACATAATGTAACAAGATATCCTGAAAAATACCAGAAAAAACGTTCTTCTCTTACAGCATTTCTAAATAATGATATTACTTAAAAAATAAAACGCTGACTTGTATGTTCTCTTTAGAGCATTTAGGAGGATTTAAAAATGCAGAAGAAAAAGAAAGCTGCAAAGTCATGAAAAGGAATATGACAATTATATGCTAATGTGTTTGTCCTTATTATTTATTGATGATATTTCTAAGGCAGTGAGTTTGTCTCCAGTTGGCTGGAGAAAAACACAGATCTAGATACACGATACCTATATCTTAGCTGCCTATGAGTGAAATATCTAGTTTTGAATTAGTTATTTCCTGTCAACAAAGTGACCACTAGTCAACAGAGAGAGACAGAGGGTGAGAATGGATGAGTAAGAAAACTCAAATGGAGCAATGGAAGGGACTAAACAAGTAGCTTAAATTGGACATACATCTTATAAGTGTCTAAACACAGGCAGGTGTATTCACGTGTCCTAATGTGAGTCTAACCACCATGATCACTGCATACACTTAATGTAATTAAAATGTTTTTCCTTGGCTGGAAATTTTTATTATTATTGCAGAAAGTGCACTGCTGCAAACACATAAATGATTCCAAGAAGTACTTCTCAATTACAAGTAAAATTATCCTCAGATGGAAAATATTCTGTGCTAATGCCTGCATATGCTTCTATAGGAGCTTGAAAAATTAGTTTGGGTACAGTTTTACATTGAAAAGTAGATATTCTGGTATTTAGAGAATTATTACTTCATATAATTATTTCATATTATTACCTGTGCCTGTCTTTGGAACCAGAGCAAGATCATATACTGCTACTATGTCCTTTTGAAATTTACTTCTTACTTATTTTTAGACATGCAACCCATCTAACAACCTTACAAGCAGCAGCAAGGACTCAAAGATCTCCCCTTCTTTCACCACTGATTTAAATGAAAGCAATGTTGATTGACAGTACTCAGCTTGTCGTCTCCTCAGCCCTTCCTTGTTTTGCCCTCTAAGGAGATAAGAAGGACAAAAATGAATTGTTTCTCTCTTACCTTGGTGCTAAGGTACATAATCATTTTTTTTATGATGCAAATTCAGACCACTATTTGCATAAGTTATATTAAATGACTGAAACTATTTATGTCATCTAAAAAACGGTGTCCAGAAGGCCCGAGAGAACAGCTGGGTCTTGCCTCTTCTGCTGTGCCATGCGCATTTTCATTCTCCTAAAATAAGCTGCACTTCATTGCCATGCCTTTAACATCTTTAAGTAGCAGAAATCAAGCTGCTTCCCTCCCTCGTGCATCATCCTACATATTTAAAACCTCCTTATTACCAAAAATCACAGGTATATATCAATGTACAGAGATGCTTGTTTTTCTCTCTTCTTTTCTCTTAGACTTTTGTTCCAGCACCCTGAAATACAGCCCTTCATTTGTATCCACCCTACCACCTGGATCTGCTTTTTTTTCTATACAAATCTTCACAACTCAAGCACTATCTCTTAGACAGAACTGGAAGAGTTTTTTCTGGATTCAAGTGGAATCTAGGTATGGAGCAATCTGTCTCTGGAATAAGATCCAGATTAAAATTTTTACCTTGAAAATGTCAAAGCTTGTTTATTATAGTGTATCTTTTCATATTATCCCAATTCATGCCTGGGGGTTCAACTCAACTAACCCTTAATCATCACAAAGGCAATTCCTAATCTAGGACAGTTGTGTCAAATTTATTCTGCGGTGAATAGAAGACTGGCACCTTCATAACAAGATTCCTGTCATCCCAAAAGGAGTATCTGGTATAGGTGGGATGAACTGTCCTGCAGCTGTGCCTCTTTTCAATGACTACAAAGAGAACCCCAACAAAGGTAAGGTAGACAGCGAGATTTCAGATAGATCAAGTAAAACAAATCATGACAGGGAAGTGTTGTAAACCAGTAGGTTGGTATAAGGAGCCATGCTTGAAACTAAAGATTTGATGAATCTATCCTTCACCCATTTCAAGAATAGAGACATACTGAGGGAACTTCAGGAATCTTGTGTAGCATGACACAAAGAAAACAGAGTCTGCATCACTTACTTTACCATGCACTTGCTGCATTTGCTGCAAGGGCACTACATAAAATTGCACTTGCACTTGCTTTTAATGTAAAATCCTTTCAAATGCAGAATTTATTTAGATTTTAGTTCTACTTTCAGACAAATCTGTGTCTTAATTAAGGGCCTGGCGCAAAGCTGTGTTAAAGGTCTCATAAATCTCCCTGTAGTGCTGGGGTGATGCTTTGCTCATCATGTAGGTGTTCTGGCCCCCAAATTTAATGCAAAAACAATTTTCCATCACATAATTTCTGTGTCCACTTCCTCTCCCTTCTCCTCTTCTCCCCCTTTCCAGCATGCAAATTTTCATTGAAGAGGTAGGTGGCAAGCAGGCAAATACATGGTCAATGTTTTATTGAAGAGCAGATGATCACAATAGCCTTTGATTAATTCCCTCTTACCTGTTCCTGTAAACAGGGCACACAGAAATTTATGTGCTATTATTCATATTATTTCACATTTGAAATGCATTATTTGCTGAGGTCTTTCTCCCTGCAACTTGCCTGCAGATTTGAGATTTGGTTTTCTGCCAAAATCATATAGCCTTTGTCCTTAGGCAAGAGCATAAAATTGAAGTTAAACTAATATCAATTCTCTTTTGACCTTTTGGGCTGTGTGCTACTAGTTAAGTGCTGTATTGTGTCTCAGAGTTACAGTTCTGGGGTGGTAGAATGATTTGGCATCCAGAAATGGAATCCAATGGGAAAACCTTTGCTGGAGATTAGAGAAAGAGAGAGCACTAGCAAGCACAGTGAAGCCTTAATTATAGAGATGTAAATCTGCCTTTCTGGGTTGTGAAGTTTGTGCCTCTCCTGAGTATTGATTCTGGCTTCTCCACTTGGCTCTTCCAGGTCTGCTCTTGGCTTTTTGCCAGAGAACTCTCCAAAGATACTAGGAACAGATTTGTACATGGCTGAAGGTAAAACGGAAAGGAAGTTTCCCAACCTGACTTATTCTAGATCAATGGGAAGAGTATGTGTACTGCATCATGCCTTCATGACTTAGAAAGTAAACCATCCCAATGCTACATGTGTGCCTGTGTGCATGGGCACATCAGTTTGGACAAGGTTCAGTAAGTGACAAGGGCTTTCACTGATATGGCCTTTGTGGAAGTGGGTAGTGAATCCATGCTCCTTTGACAGCTGGTTTCATGCCCAAGCTCTCAGTGGGGGATTTGGGACAATTCTGTCCATACTCCTTGTAGGAGCAAGTTTCAAAGAGCTGATACTCTGTCTGGCTTCTCCCTGCCAGGTGAGGTGGACAGGTGACCCCCAAGGCACAGGGAGAATGGCAGTCACTGCACTTGCTCTATGGAACCATCAGCTGGTTGGATTGACTCTGAGACTCGAGGCTGTGCTACCATTATGTTAGAAGTAAGTAACTTGAGCCCCAGCATAGTGTCCTCACACTGTCCACAGTCATACCTGAGCACATTTGGTCCTCTTGAAGAACAAGAGCTGTGTGCAGTTTGCTGAGCAGAGATTGTGACTTCCTGCTTCTCCTTTTGCACAGTGCTTATGGCGCCAGGCCTCAGTATGTTCACCACTTGACCCCTGCAACCAGTTGAAATTAGTTTTGCCTCTAAACTCCAAAAAAATTTCTCTTGCTATTCACATTTATGTAGGTAGGACTTTGCTTGCCTTGATGTTTGCAAAATGTGCTGTACAAACAGGATGCCTACAGAGGTGTGATTTCTTGAAAGTGATTTCTTGAAAATTTTCCCTGTTACTTATCCAGTCCTAACAGGTGCTAGCTAATTTTTGTCAGATATAGCACCTTAGTATGTCAGATAAAAGGCTCTCTGTAATTGCTGAGTGTAAATAACAATGGTGAACAAGAAATATTTCATATCATTAACAGAGTTGTAAGTATATGAGATAAGATTAAAGTAAGGAAGATATAATTTTCATCTGAGTAGGATCTGTAATTAGTAAGCACCTCCTAGAGGTGCATTTTAAATTACATTGGTCACAATAATTTTCTTAACTGTTTAGTCATGAGTAAGCCTAAAATGTCACAGACATGAACTACATAGTTATAGACTGTATAAAAATAAAGAAGAAATTAGACTGTCACTCAGAAGAGAAAGACATTTTTAACCTCATGGAACCTATGTGCAATGTCAAATGAAACATTGAATCAAAAGCCCAGAATTCTCAGGTTGTCTCTGAACTTAAAAATAATGATAACTTGGCATTGGTTTTGAACCAATTCCAGCACTCCCCCAAAGAGCAGAATATACTGAGCAATATACTGAGGGGCTGCAATATACTGAGCAAACATGAGGGTTTCAGTTACTGCATGGGTTGGATTTCTATTGCTGCACCTGTGAAAGGGAGTATGCAGACACACCTTTCTGTGGATGAGATCACTCCAACACTTTCAGTTTAGCAAGAAGAGAGTGTAAGGAGAACCATTCCAGCCACATTAAAAATAAACCTTGGGATCTGCTAACCTTCTGCGCTCACCTGCGTGTGAATTCGTTCATTACCAGCAGACTTAAAAGAAAGTGGGGGCAGGAGGTAACTTGGAGGGAAAGAGAGCACAGCACTGAAATTGAAGTTCTTCTTTTCAAAGAAACTTGTTAATAAAATAAAACTGACTTCAAAACAAAAATTGAAAGTAAGTTCAGTATAAGAACATTAAAAAAGTAAAACTGGAAAGCATTTCCTTAGCACATTTGCTCTAACACTTATGAAAGATATAGACTAAATCCAAGATAAACAAATCCCAGGTGTGGAAATGTGGTTAACATATGACTCAGTTTAAATTTAAAATGTAGAATAAAACAGTCAATGTTCACCAATTTGCCTTAATTCCAGACAGGCATTTAAAAAAGCAGATAGATCCTTACAATTCTCCTTCAAGAGAGCCCAGTGCATGGCTGGAGAGCTGCGAACAACCTGGTAACAAGCTTTATGAAACAAGAACACACCAAATAGAAAGACTTAAATGTTCAAAGCTTTTTGTGTCTGCAAATATGCATGAGCTACAGTATGCTCAGAATTGTGCCACGTGCAGAGAGCTGTAAGGAGATTAGGGTAACATTTTCTTCTATATGGACTTTTCAAATCAGCAGAGAGGAAAGTATTGTCAGAAAACTGCTATTACCTCTTCTGCCTAAAAGTATGTGCATGGGTAACAAATAGCTATTTTCTTAAGGTGGGAAAAAAAGATGAGAAACATATGCTACCAATTTCTTAGGAGGATGGGTAATACTTTCTCTTACTGTGGAGGAAATAGAGAGGGTACAGGAAAGTTCATCTGAAGCTTTCCTGAAACTAAGTCTCCATTGAGCCATTTTGAGAGGGCTAGATCCAAAAAAAATAATGTGATCTAAAAATAAGGATTTTCACATCCAAGCTGAGATATGGCTGGGTCCATCTTTAGCTTTCCTTACTTAGGCATTTTGTGTCTGACACATCAGATTTAGCAACATTAATCTGTAGCAAGAAATATTCTAATCTAGAGAACAATATGTCTTACATGCAATATTCTAATGTAGAGAAAAATATGTCTTATGATGCCCCTGTCTCTTTTGACTGAGAGAGGGGATGAAGGGAGAGGAGTCTGGAAGACTAGGATCACAGATTTCCTCTATTGCCTCTATTAAATGAAAAGTTAAGAAGATTAAACTTTCTCTTAAGAAAGTAATAATCTAGTCATTAGAGCATTGACCTAGAAAAAGGCATCTAGAATAAGTAACTTACTCAGAAGTTTCAGTCCACCACCTTCTATTCCACTGCAACCCTGAGTAGAGGGAAATTTAATACTCACAGATAAGGAGAAATGCATTTTGAAGAAGGAAGTCTAAATCTGTCATTCAGTATTTTGGTGCTTTCATATAGAAAGGGAGAAATCTGCACTCTTGCCTTTGCTCCTATCAAATTCTGTCACTGTACAAACACTCATTGGTTAAAAAAATTAAATAATCATGGTAAGAGAGACCAAGCCCCTATATATTCAATAGATATCAGCAATACCTTTTATTCTTCCATTCACTTTATAAGATGGTTCTTAATAAGATGAAAATAATCAGACACCTTTTCTGAGGAGAAGACTAAAAGTACAGATTCAAAACAGATGAAGAAACCTTCTTGTATCCAGATCTGTGTCAATGGGCTCTTTTGAAATTGTAGTCTTTTGCTACATTCCCCAGTTTAGCATTCTTTATCTTGTTCAACTGTAGGTTTTTTCAACCTGTCCAAATTCTTCCCATTCGATGTAGGATGAAAGAAAACAGACGTGCCTTGAGCTATTAGATTTTAATTACATTAGGTGTTTTTTTCCTATTCAAATCTAAGAAACAGGAATGTACAAGGTAAGCATTATGGCACCTAGCCATAAAAATGTGTCTTCTGTATGGCTGCCAGCTCTGAGTTTTTGAGGTCATGAACTGCTGGGATTTTTTGTCTTGCATTGTGCACTGTGTGTGTTTTAAAATGCACATTATTCCATTAGCATTCATCTTTCTCTAAAAGTTTTCTTAGTGCTTTCACTCATTTCCTTATCTGCTCTTTATATGACTTCCTTCTGTTTTTTCCCTTAATGTTGAACTGAATTCAGAAACTACTTTGGTGTATGCTTAAGGAAAGCTGAAGTCAACACCTGGAGTAGTGAGTGGGATTGATCTGCCCAAAGGCAGACACCTGCATCTCACAGGATCCGTCTTATTTCAAAGTGGACATCTGACATACGTGCCAGATAACTCATCTTCTGTAACAGTCTATTTTTTCTCCTTTCATTAAAAAAGATTCATAAATTACCTAATGAAGTAGTTTCATCTATATTGCAACTTTCTGAACTATACCACTAAACAAAATCACAAACCAACAAGGAAAAGCAGGACATGGGGAAAGTAAGGAACAAAGTTGGAGATCATATAGAACTGAGTAATTATTTTCCACATAAATTACCTGCAAATAAAGGAGGTATGCAGAATACATCTACATGTCCCATATTCCCAGAAAATGTCTTCAAAGAATTCTGTTGCTGATACTTTTTTCCTGACATAGTAATCCCATGTCAGTATCTAATTCTTTATGTTGTACTGATTCCCAATAAAGGTCTTTGCTTTCATATAAAACATTCACTAATCCACTTTTCTATTACTCTAACCAGTTGAAAACTATGCAATTAGAACCCATCTCTTTCAAACTCCTTGTGAAAACTAATCAGGGAGCATAACATCTATTTCCCCATGGACAAAGCACTCACACATGTAAGTTTTAAGCAGTCAAATCAGGAGGACTGCCATTTCTGTCTCTACATTTGCACTAGCAAGAAGAGCGCATATCTATAAATATGATGTTTTTCCAAATGACATATTTTCCTAATCTGAGGGCCTGCCTCCTCTCAGACCTGCCATAAATAACCTTGGCTCATTTTATAAATCATCCTTTGTACAGTGCAACCAAAGCAAAAAATTTGTTTCCAAGTAATTTACTTCAGAATCATGATGGTTTTATTTTCATTCGACAATATTAAAACATCCTTATGCTGTGCCTTTTGGTGAATAGGTCATTTATAATATTGCAAAGAGGCTGAATGAAAATTTAGGCAGAAAAGGAGCAGAAGAAGGAGCCTTGTGTCCAACCATTAACCTAAGCACTAGAGGTGTGCTTTCCCTCTCAGGGTTTTCTGAATGGGGCAGTGGCAGCCAGTGGAGCAGTAACAAACTGCTGGACAGAGATGACATCTTGGGCCTCTGCAGCTCTTTGTGCAGTGAACACAAGCGAAATCTTTACCCCTAAAAGAAATATGTTTTTTAGACCAAGGGAGCTAACAAGAATTTGAGAAGAGGATGAAAAAATCATGGAGATGAGATGAAAAGATGTTTATCACTGCTTTCTCATTGCAGAGAAGAATTTCAGGTTAAGTATTAACTAAATCCTTGCTTTCTGGCAAAAATTTTCATATCACTTCCCACATCTATTACTTGCTCCCAGCCACACCATACACTCTATATTGCTTTTTGAGATAACATGAGGTAGTCTTCGTTAATAGACCTGACATAGCCATGAAATGTTTTTAACCCCTGTTTTATGGAATGGAAGAGTCCTTGAACAAGTGCTTTCTTTTGCTTAATCTTGTGCTAAGCATAGCAAAAGCATATGCCAAATATATTCACTAAATATAGCTTCTTGAAACTTTTCATTGTTCAGTCAGAAAAGTATGAACTAGCACTGAATGTGATTGCTTGTGCTCTTACATGTTTCAGTTGATTTTATTTCCATAACTTTGGATCATTACTTTGTAATTGTCCTCTGTTTTTAACTCATAAAAAAATTACGACAGTTTTCTTCATAAACATGAATAATACTAACTGATACTTTGACTACCTGAACTCTCTCTATATGCTCCAAAACCAGTGGCATGTTATGACTTGTTCTCTGTTGTACTTAGGGAGCTCTGCAGCCGTTGTCATTTAAAAGGACTATATGGAGAATGGTTACTATATGACTGGGAAGCCACTATTAGCCCACCATCTAATAGCAAATACTTTTTTCCTCTGTTACAATGTTAGCTAATTATGTAATTTTTTTTATTGTTCAGTACTGTCTTAGGCATTCTCCCTACATTTTACTTTTATATTCTGGAAATAACCATTATTGCTAAAAATCATTCAGATTTATTACTATATGCACTCGCACATACTGTACCTTTAACCTTGTGTTGATATTTAGGTTTTCAGTCATCTGAAATAGTCCAAAAAACGTTCTGACCCAAGGGTATAAAGCCATCATTTGATAATATTCTGGCTTTAATGGAAATTTGACTTATGCAGTTTCCATCCCACCGCCTTCCAGCTCCCAACCTGATCAGTGTTCCTCCCTCCCTTCAGGTTATTTTGACACAGATGACTGTGGACTATGCAGTAAAGGCAGTAATTGAAAAGTAACCTTTTTCTGACCTCCAGAATAGAAAAAAAGGTCTTTCTTTAACCTGGATCATTCCATGGATTTTATTTGCTGCTTGACCCTTCAAATGTTGCACTGGTAAAACAGAATATTAAAGAGTTATTGAATGGAGCCTACTAGAGGCAGGAAAGAGGTATGAAATACATCAACTGGTCTCATTGATTTGAGTGCCAGTATTGTGGAACTATGATCTCAGTTTAAGTCCTGAGACAAGTGGAATTCCTGCTTGCAACAAAGTATATTAACCTGTATAATTCTGATTTTCACTGTCATGTTTTGTCTTCCATTTAGACCAATCACATGATTCCTAAAGGAGATACATCAAGTCCTTAGAAAAGTGGCATGGGAGGTGAGAGCTCAAGGTTAAATTTTTGCTCTGTCACAAAAATTCCACTCCTTTTGAGACAAGCTGAAATTGGCTCCTTAATTTTGAAATAGTTTCTTGACAGTGGATGAGGTACATTTAGGGTGGTGCTACATTGATATACTGACAGGATGATGCTGAAAGGATAATTTCTTCATTCTTCCTGCCTTGCTGGGTAAGCTTCTTGTGGCTTTAGCTGCATAAGGGACTTAGAGACTAAGACTTGTGTTAAAGAAGCAGAAATAGCAAACTGGTGCAGAAGGTGGAATGGCATCACCACTTTTGCCAGCAATATCAAATCAGTTTTCCATTAGCTTTAAACTATGCCCTCAATTACTCATTGATAAAATGGGAACAATTACACTTCCCTTTCTGTGTTGTTATTAGGATAAACAGGTTAAAATCTATTATGTGTTACAGTTACAGGGACCAGTAGACAGTATCTAAAATATATTTTACTAATAAGATTGACAAAGAATTCTCTAGGATTCTCTATGATTTTGTCCAGTGGGATTCTTTAAAAATTCATCTATTTCTATTAATAATTTGGTTATTTAGCTTAAGCTGTGATAACTGAGGTTCATATTGCAATTTGTGTGGAGATGGACATAGGTGAATTTGTAGCATTGGTGTCTCAGACAAGAAACTGACAGAAAGGATACATGAGCTGAATTTTGCTTCCCCTGATCCTGAGAACCTCCTATTCCCCACCAGCTGCTGTGCCTCCCCTTGCCTTGTCCTGCCATCCAGGCTGAGAAGATGGCACTTTATGTCTTGCTTGTTTACTCTCAAAGAGTCAGATGGATGACTGTATAGTCTTGGTCATTTGTGCCTTTGAAAATATGATGCAGAGAGACAATGTACAAAATCAGACTCCATGGTGAAGACATTTTTGCAGTTTTAGATCTCTTCACATTATTGCATCCTTTTATTTCTGGTTATCTGAGTTCACACTAAAAATTCACTGATTTTCTGCAAAGTAATATTGCTAATGAAAGAGTTTCAAGATTTCAAGTTTCAAGTACATAAACTATTAAAAGTCAATTTTTCCTTCTTATCCTTACAAGTGGATGCTTTCTCCCTACTCTTTCTTTTTCTTTCATCATACAGTTACATTAAAACTCCTTTTTAGCCAAATGTCTTCTGTAGATACATCAGAGTCCTTGAGAGACATGCCTGGAAAATTAGTTCCATGTACATTTTAGGAAATCTTGCTAACAGCTGCATTTTTCCATTAGAAATAGTTTCAAAGGCTACATAAAAACCCAAAGCCAAATGAGGCAAAGTTTAAGTGAGAAAACATGTGTGCAATATTAAGCCAAGAAAAGGGAACAGTTACTTTGAGAAATCCAGACCTTCCTTTGCAGTGCTTTTCAGAGAACATATTAGGAAGTATAGGTCAAATCTTCATTTGGTGTAAATGTGTGCAGCTCTGCTGAAATCAATGAAACTTCCTTTAAATAGCTGAACTCGGGATCTAGCCAACTTTCAGAATTCCAAATGTATATCAAAGAGCTGCAAATACCTTAAAAATGAACTGACTATATTCATTTCCTATTTTGCACTACTAGGAATGAAATGCTTAACTGTGTACTGAGAATTAGACACTTTGAAAGTATTTAGATGGCACATACCAGAAAAAAAATTAATAAAAACATTTACAAGATATTCAAAAAGAAAAAAATAGTTTATACTTGCATCTGCTGACCCTTCCATCCTCCTCTACCTTGATTTTTGATGAATGAAGCTCTAACTCTCTTTTCTCTGCTTGTTTTGAATTTGCTTCTTTCTGCCTGGAACTCTGCATCTGAAGAACTGGGATTGTAGTGACATCATCAGAGACAGCTCTTTGAATTGTTCAAAGAGATAAAAAAGAGTTGCACAAATTATAGGTGATTTCCCAAGACATGTTTGAGAGAGAACATAAATCAGTTTCTAATTTGGCCTCAAGACTGCACAAAGATGGATTTTTAAAGTATTGCCTCGTTTTTCACACCTTCGTTTTCAAGCACAAATAAAGTCTCTGTTTAAAAGCTTTTTCTTCCCTTGATTCATTTATATGAGCAAAGTCAAAATTATCAGTAGTCAGGATTCTCTCCTCAGTTCCAATCCAGAAGGTGGGATATAAACTCAACATGCTGAAACATACTTTAGTATCTCTCCCAGCAGCAGACAAAATACAGCAACCAAGTCCATTGTATTTGAGTAGCAGCTCTACTTCTAAATTTCAAAATTTTATTATTCAAACTTTATTGTCTCAATCAGACTCACCCTGGGACATTAATTAGAACAGATACAATATAGAATTTTACAAACTTATCTTAGAGATACCTAGTTTATTTTTCAACTTTCTTTCTCTACCAGAAAAAAATAACAAGTTTAATAGTAGAAAAAAACCCACCAAACCCAAAGATCTGTAGTTCATAATATGGTTAAAAAAAAAATCCACCTTGAATTTTTCCTCTGTATTCTAACACCTCATACTTCTGTCTCTAGTTCTCTCTGTTTTTCTTGGCTGTTTTTCTAGTCTTTCTACAGCATTCCCTTCCCCTGGAAAATGCTGGGGATTTCACATCGTTCCATCTGCCAAAATAATCAGCAGCTAATCTAATGTGCACCTTGAAATGCCATCCTAAAACTAAGCTTTTAAATTAATCTTTGCAAAAAACCTACAATCTCCAAGTCCTTGGAAATTTGCCCTTCCAACTATATTTTAATTCAATTAAGAACATTGAGGGAAGAAGGAAAAAGAAATCCAAATGTGAAAACTGCAATCATAGTATCATAGAATCTCTAAGGTTGGAAAAGACCTCTAAGATTACCAATTCCAACCATATTTAGTAATTTCATCTCCCTGGCAGCCCACCAACAGGGCTGTGAATCCCTTGTGCCACTAGAAACTTTCCTAGTGGGCGGTGCAGGAGCCTTAATGTCTGGGGAATTGGAGAGCAGGAGGATCTGGAAGCCAGAGTCAAAGGGACGTTGGCTGTGTGCCTGGAAGGCTTCCCAGAGGATGGAAGTTTCTGGCAGGGTTGCCTTGGGTGGATACGCTGACAGAAAGCTGAGCAAACCTCCATCTGAAATCCACCTGGTGCTAATCAGAATTGATTTGCTGCAGTTCAACATCTTGAATATTTTCTGAGGGAAATAATTGAGATGTGTCCCTGCCTTCTCCCCGGGATGTTGGCTCTGCACTGCAGCATTTTGGCAGCTCTGTGGGGCGCTGTGTGTGCAAGTGCAGGTGCCAGGGGCCAGCAGAGCTCCTGCCATGGCTGGCCTCAGTGCCATGGGGCCATGGGCATGGGAAAGCTGACTGCTTTCATCTCCTACTTCTGCCCCGCTGGCTGACTTGGCAGGAGAGAGTCAGAAGGGAAGACAGATTCATCAGAAGTTTTTTCAGGGTGCCTTGTGGTAATCAGGTCAGGAAGAAGAAGGAAAATAGGAGAGAAAACTAAAAAGGTTGACTGTAGCTCTGGAGGTTTCAGTTCAACATGATAGGATTCAGAGAAGGTAATAGAAAATTTGTATTGTAATAGGAAGTGAGGGTAGTCTTACACTTTTCCTAAGGAATTCTCACCGTTGCCTGACCACAACAAAGTAGCTCATATATTTTACTTTTACAGGATGTGTCACTTGAGGAAGTCCTCAGCATCTGGCAGCTATAGAAGTCAGGGTGTCAAGGTGGCCTCCTTACTACCTGGGGACATTCCCTGGTGTTTCTGCTCGTTTTCTTGTGTTTTACCCCTAGAAGCTGAATTGGAATGAATACTGAATTAGCATGAATCAATGATATGGAGCTGGATATAGGAACAGAAGGTAGAAAAGGGATGGGGGAATGGGAGAAGAAAGCCGCTCCTTTTTGCCTTCTTACCATGGCTGTTTAGGAAAGAGCTGGTTTGCCTTCCTACCATAGCTGGTTAACAAACAAGGCTCCTGCAGGCACTGTTATGTTTTACTTTTACTGCACCCTCAGATAAACAAACAAACAAACAAACAAACAATAAATAATAGATTGAACAATACTGGAATCCTCAATGAAACCAGTATCAGAGAAAATGTAAGTGCTTGCCTTGATTTCCTTGAAGATAAGAGTAGCTAAAAAAAATATGTTATCAAAGCTGTGTAACATCTACACTCATCAGATCATATACCATATTGAAGTAAGTTTTCCAAAGCAATTCTTTCTTCACACAGTTTAGGCTTCAGTTCCTTCCTCTTTTTCAGTTAATAAACATTTCCATTAAAAAACTTGCAATCTACTCTTGCAATCTCAGCAGTAGTTTGAAGTACTCCTAGGTCTGTTAAAATGATTTGTGGATTTTTTTTATGGCACAAAATTACTGGAGAAGGGTCTTAGGTCTGGCTCAAAGAATTCTTGCCAGGAGAGAATTTGGCCCACTGCATTATGATTAACACATTTAGATCTTTACAGAGCTCTCCTGAAAACACCCTGGTCTGCTATGTTTTGTATATCTCTATAGCTACAGTAAAAGAGAAATATCAGATAATTTCATTATTTTCTATTAACTATATCACTGAAATTCATCTTTATTCATGCACCTTGAGGATTTTCAAGCCAGGAAGAACCAGAAGTCCTAATCACATTTTTTACATAGTATTACATTCTTCCTGGGGCAAGCCATTAAGTATGGTAGTGAGAAGACTGTGAGGCTTTAATCAGATTACCAAGTAAATTGATGTAAAACCCATCAAATCTAATTTAAGTTTCATCTCCTGTGACAGAAAGAACACAAAAACATACTCCAAACTATTTATTTCTAGAAGCTTGTTTCTGATAAATTTCAGTAGTAAGAAAGGAGAGGTTGTATTCTTGGTGAGTGAAAATTTGCTTGCATAAGCAGGAAATGTGCTTGTAAAAGCTAGAAATTAGCAGGTGATGCATTCCAGTACTTTTCCAATATCTCAGCCATTCTGGAACATACCAGCCAGAACCACAGAAGTTAATGAGGGACACCTCTTTTTTTGCAGAGTTCAGTGTTCATCATGGCATGCATTAAGATGTTGCTGGGAATGGCAGGGTTTAGCAGCCTGTCCTATGTGCTGACATAATTCTGTTATTGATTTCTGCCACGCTGCACTATCAAGAGCTAATTTCCCATTGCATTCCAAGGACAGCACAGCAGGCAGGGACGCTGCAGCACAGAAAGGACACAAATGGAGAGAACATATTTAATTTACTGCACATTATGATACCCTGTGTGCAACTGTGCCCTTTCAGGGGTCACTCCTCTGATGGCATCCCAAAACTGAAAACAGCTGAATGATCTAAATAATCAGGAGCAGGTAGTAGAGACTTAATATGTGCTGTTAGGTGAAAAAACTATTGCTACTTGTAGCTCCGCTCAAAACTCTAACCTTCAGCTAAGTCAACCAGAACGTTCAAGTTGCAATTGTTTTTTTGTTTGAAAAGAAAAGAGGGTAGTGACCCCCTCAGGTGGATGCTGGCCAGGGCCTTAAAATTTTTATCCACTCCCAAAACAGTGATGTGCATACACTACATTCACAATACTGCAATTTAGGACAATCATGAAGTCACAGTGTTCAGGGAAGAAGGCAGTGTCTCCAGGAAAGTGACTGACTCAATTCTGGCTCAGGCAAATATTTCAAAACTACTGTAATTTGAAAATTGGACTGGAGATATGATAGAGCTTGAATCTGTTTATTTCTCATTGCAAAGAGTAGCCAAACTGACGTAGGAAGTGGTACCATGATGAAGACATCCTGTCTAGTATCTCTCAGGGAAATGAAACCCACTGGTTTGAAGCAGCAGCAGTTTGGTTGGTAGATGTCAAACAGCACAGAGGTCACTCTCCTTGCTTTTGTCCCCTTCATCACTGTTTTGCTATTTTCCATTTAAAGAAAAATACCTTGGAGTTTTAATGTCAATCCAGAGCTTCCCAGCTCTTCAACCATTTTACTAGAACACTTGGTATCAAGAACAAAACTCTTTCTTCTTCAAAATTTGAAGATGTTCAATTTAGAGTTCTTCTCTTTATGAAAGTGAATGCTGCCAGGAGATTTTTATTTCAATTTTGCTGAGATAGAGATTCGAGACTTCTTTAATATTAAAGAATACTAAGTAGCTATCTAGGGTGGCACTAAATGGCATAATATCCACAGTACACTTACACAGTGAACTTTTGAAAGTTTTTTGCTTTGTGTGAAAAAAAAGAAGTGATGAAGCAACTCTTGAGTACATTTATAACATATTTCAGTCTGTAAAGTCAAATATACAACCTGTAGTCTTGTGGAATCCAACATCAGGTATAATGAGGATCAAAAACAGAAATAATTCTTTTGCATACTCATGAAATAAAAGTACAAAAAACCTGTGAGAGTTTCCCAGACTACAGAGCAGAATCAGAACAGATTGTGTGATACAGCTGTGTTGCCAAAGAGAAAAAAATCACAGGAAAGGTGAACAAAAGAAAGGACCAGACTACAAAGTGAGGCAACATGTACGAAACCAGAAGGTGTGAAAGAAAACACAAACTATGCATCTTCAGACTTTGGACAGAGCTGAAAAAACAAACAAAAAAACCCAAACAAACTTGCAAAAGGAATGGAACTACTTGGAAGAGTATCTGACAGATATATTGTTAGCTGGGTTACAAACTGGAAAATAACTGAAATTTTCATTACTTGTTATATGGCTACTGCAAATGTAACTACAGTTATAAGAATGGTTGGTCTTATATTTAAAGGTATGCATGCTTCTCTCCATTAAATATAAATAATTCTAGAGGACCACTTCAGGTGAAAATGTCTAAAATGGAGATACAATGAGGTAAGGAGTCCCTAAAACAGCATTCAGTGTTGTCAAAGAAAGTGAATGAAATGGCAAAAAAAATACTAGTCCATTATTATGTGGGTAGGTCAGTTTAATAAGACTGTTATTCTCCTGTCCAGGACTAGGCACATTTGCTTGCATACACTGGTGAAAAGATTGCATGCCATTTTTGCCTTCTCACCATGAAGAAACTTTAACACAGAAAATTGCATATACTCTCACAAGACTTGTATTTATTAGATATGACATCCATGCTGTCATAATAATAGATAAAGGGTTACAATTAGATTTACACTGGTTTAACTGTTCAAAAAAAAGTGAGATTTATGCATATTATATTAACATAAGACACTGAAAGTCTTTTGGTATTATGTAAAAAAGGAGTTGGAATCTTCAAAAGGATCCTTAGAAATGCAGAATAACCTATAGGCAAGGAATAGCAGTCCTCATCTGAACTGAAAAATGTGATTTCCAAACATAGCCTAGACATAGTACTGAATAAAGAATTTCCCACTATCAAAATGAGGACATCTTGTTAGCATTTCCCAGCTCCCATCCTTCCTAATCCTTCTTCCATCCCCTGTTGTTCACTGCTCTCTGATCTGCACTCCTTCCACTATTGTAGTGCCTGACCTGGCCTTCATCCAATGGCCTTCATCCAAACTAAACTAACAAAGAGAAATAACAAGTTAATAAATTGATTTAGTTAAAAAAAAAAGCCTGAAGAAAATTAATAGACATCCTGAGCTTCCTCCAGAAACAGATGGGAAGAAATGGTTGTGGAAGAACCACAGACCCAGACAACATCACAGGAAAATGCTGACTAGGGTATTAGAGTGACCAAAGGCTGCAGCCATCTCTCTTCAGACATCCACAAGCCAAGGAACAGATAGAGCACTGACATGTACTATTAAGGATGGCATTCCTTTTTTACCCTCTGGAGAGGGAAGATGTAAGGCTAGCCACAGATGCAATGAGAGAATAGATTTTATTGATCTAAACTGCAGGTGCTAACAGCCAGGCTAAGTGATGTGTACAAATCTTTTCTTCCTCACAAGTAGCCTCATCTTTTATATGTTTACTTTCACTTTAATCCTGTGACACCTTGTTTTTAAAATTTGTCTCAGCATTTTCTCAAGTCAGGCCTCAAAGTCATATCTGCTCTAATCTAAATAAAGCCAGGTCTAGGGCTGAGTAATGGGGCCAAACTACCCCCACAGCAACCTGGTTAGCACAAACTGTGGCATGGTTTTAGAGCAGGCCATTTTTGAGCACAACTTGGGGCTTAAGAAAGTGGAGGCTACTTGAATGTCTACAGCTTTTCAAACAAAAGGTAAGATATTGAGGCTGTATGGCAACAGCCCTGCCAAAGGCTTGTGATTAGGTCAGGATAGTTCTCCTCAGCTTGTTTGATCTACTAGCACAGACACAGACCACAATTTCTTCACACACTGTTTAGAGGTCTGGGTTTGTGCCTTTTACCTGAAGCTGTCACATAAAGGAAATACCAAGGCTTAACAGTGCCATTATTCCTTGCAGAAAAGAGTGGTGCATGAATTTCTTTGTCAAGTTGCCTGTTTGTAAACAGGTATCTGTTTGGAACAAGAAATTTGGGGTGATGCACTGTGTGTGGTTGGCTGTTAATGACTTTGAGATGCAAGTTGAAGTGAAAAGAATTTTTTGCATAAATTTGTGGAAGTGAGAGGAAATAGCAGAGGATTTTTGCAGAGCACACATAAAGTGATCCTAAGAATGTCTTAACTGCTTTCTGTCTCTGGAACAGCATGTCCTTAAAAAAATATAAACCCCCCTCTTGACTTCCATCCCTCTCTTGCCCTAAGGCTCTAGTAGTATTTGCTGTTGTTCATCACAGGATATAATTCCTCCTCTCTTTTCTCCACAGAAGTTTCTCTATGTCATCTGTCATTCTCTCTGTACCTGTTCTTTTCTTGTTTCTGGTAAGTTTTGATTCTTCAT
Source organism: Agelaius tricolor (assembly GCF_023055355.1). Lineage (NCBI taxonomy): Eukaryota > Metazoa > Chordata > Aves > Passeriformes > Icteridae > Agelaius > Agelaius tricolor. The sequence continues at coordinate 39,022,609 of NW_027269263.1, forward strand.
TAAATCAACAAATTCAAATGTTTTCTAAAAAACAGACGGGTGTGAAAATCCTGCTGTTTCCCAGTAGTGGAAGAGACCATTCTCTTTTTAGACACTCTGCCAGTTTTACTGTTCTGCACTTTCCATGGATGACCCATGCCTCCTGGAAAAAACAGCTTCTTAAATTGATTCAGTGTAGCTTTTCAGATTCTACTTATGTGTCTAGTTACATTTAATATTGTACCAATATGCCCTCTTTAACTATAAATGCTTCAAGATGTGATTTTGATGGACATATGACTTATTGCAAAATCACATCTTAATATTTTCAGCTTGTGAATTAGATTATTTGGAGTGAGTGGGTAATGATGTAAACCTGTTACTTTTTTATTTCACTTTTTTTCAGTAGACTGCATAGTATTAGGTTTGGGATTGGTTTTGCTTTTTTTTTTATTGACTTCGGTAATGTCAGTATCCACAAGTGGCTGAAAGTCATTGTGTCCTGTTCTGTCAGTCCCTTTTATATGCCATGAAGGGGTGCAAGTATAAAGGGAACATATATATTTAAAAGCCCAACACTGTCATTTTAACTAAGCCAAAGTTTAGCAAAAAGCAGTGCTGGATTCACTCTTACCATTAAGAGCAGCAGCCCTCCAAGGCTTTTCTTCCCCATTTCTTCAGTAGTGTACGTTGCAATTTTTTCACACTGCTGATGTGTATTCTGATCAGTTTAGGAGTTGCTGGATTTATTTACAACATTTTCATTAGAATTCAAACAAACTGCATAACTTTTCCATTTGACAAACACATGAACTATTTAAGCTTACAGCTGGTTTGCAGCACAAAAGTTTGCCAGCAAACTCTCATTCCAGCATAAGCAAACATATACCCTTTCCAAATCCTAGATGGATATGTGCAGCCCCAGAAACCAAAAGCGTTCAGTGTTTCTCATTAGCATTCTCATAAACTTGATGAACACATTACAGAATCAAAGTGGACAAATATTATGATTCTTTATGTTTCTATTATAATTTACTCTTAAATATATATTTATGACATCATGAGTTTGATTACAAGACAACTGCTTTGAAATATGAAACCCTAGTATGAAATTTTCATTAGCACAACACAGACTTCAACTGAGCATTGATCATTGATACAAAAAAAAAGAAAGAGAGTGAAAAATCACCAAATTAGCACACACAAAAAAATTGGAGAATACCCTACCATCATTTCACAGCATTTCCAAAACACTTTGTTACTCATTTGTCAGCTGACTCTTAATGTACTACATTTTTCTATGCTCCTGTAAATGAGGGTTTTGTAGACTTTTCAAGGAAGAGCTGAGATTAGTATTTCTGGTGATTTTCTTCTTGTCAGAGGCATCCCTTCTTCCATTTCAACCCTGATTTTTCTCATTAGAAGTAAAAGAAATAACAAAATGAAAGCTCTGCCCAGCCAAAATATTTTTCTGTCTTCTTCTGCCATTGAACCTGTCTTCTTCTTTCTACACTGAACTGTAGAAAACTTTAGGATGTGAAACCAAACAGGCTGTGAATGTGGTTTCTTAGTATTTGAATGGTTCCTATTGCATTATGATCTCTTCTTTAAAAAAATTGAAACAATGACCTCTAAAATCCATCACAAGGGTCAAAGTGGCTCCATTTATTTGCCTAAAATGTCTTACATAGATACACTGTTCCTCAAGGTGTTCAGTGTTATTAAAATGAAGAATAGTCCCTCATATCCAAAGTAAACAGCAGCATAATGACTCATGTAAAGCAGCATAATGATTCTTGTACTTAAAGGGCACTCAAGGCTGGATCAGCTATTTGAGTATCCATGAATGAGTGTCTTCTGTTAAAAACTAATATCCATCACATACTTCTGATGGGTCACCTATTCAGAACATACAGGTTTGCTAAGATACTGAGTCCATGTCTCATTTCAGTGTAATTCTATTTCTTTAGTGTCAGGTAGGATTTTTTCCCTGAAGTATAAGAAAACCGCGGTATCTGTCCAAGTCAGGACTTTTTTGTGGAACCACCACACATCTTCTGTTCTGCCAGCAATTACAAAAAAAAAATGCAACAAATTACAAATTAACTATGACAAGTGCAATTATTTTCTGTCTCTTCAACAAAGTATTGTTTCTTCTTTTTTGTATACAGGTTTGTCTCCAGAGAACATACAAAGAGTCACATCAAGCAACAATAAGGCCCAAAGAGCCAAATACTGAGAGCAGAAATTTCTACATTCTAATCCAAAATAGAACTTCTGTTAGACATTTTTCTTCCATCACTATCTTTTTTCCATGCATGAAATGAACTATTACATTTTTTGGAATGAGGAAATAAACTCAGAGCTAGCACTAAAAGGCTTGCACAAATATGAACCTGGACAGGCTGCCCTGAGGATAATATCCAATCCCTCTGTGTAAGGATGCTTTTACAATTCAAAGCATGCTATGTTTGTTTTTTTTTTTTTTTAATGTAATTTGATGTTATATTGTCATGCTGTAAAACATTTGCAACGTATAATGATGTAAGAGGCCAGCTGGCTGCTAATGGTAACAGCATACTTTACCAGAACTGCCATCAGAAGGACTGTTGAAGGCAGATGGCCCTTTTTTCCCCAGCTTTGCCCTGTTAGAGATCCTACCAAGGACAGGCATCCTACAAACCTCAGAGTAATGAGAAGAACATTGCTTTATTGACTATAAAGCTTCCCTGCAAATAAGCTTGAAAGCAATATGTGCTGGAGAGCTCCAGTGGCACGTATGCTCATAACCAAAATAGAGGATTCTGAATTGGAGCTTTGTTAAATGACTCTAATGTCCTGGAAAACTTTTTTGAGAAATACTGGATTGGTATTCAAAACTGCTGTAATATAGAGAGCTACTTTCCTGTCTTTAATTAGGGAAAGGCATAGTACCAATTATGGTTGTTAATTATTGTGCATCCTCTCATTTCATGCCCATACTGCAAGGAGTTAAATACAAACATAAGGGGAAAAATGATCCAGACTCAACTGATCATACAGAGATTAATTTTGATGGAAGAGTTGTTGTTCTACAGTTTGATAGTGCAGATGCCCATTTTCCCTGGGTAACAAAGGTTCAATTGGTTATGCTTCTTTTACTTTTAGGGCTATCAAAATAATATTGTCATGGTCTCAATTTCTTTTTTTCTTACTAAAGCAAAAAACTATAGAAAGAGTATGCCATATTTTGTATGGCTGACAAGTGATATTTAGCTTTCTGGTGATAGCAGATTTGTACTTTCCGTTTTTGGTGTTTTTCCAAATGTGTTTTCTAGTGATTTGTCTGTTAAAGCCACAGTGCTCCTGCTTAAACTATTATCTTCATAGCCAGTGGATTTTGTCTTCTTATGCTCCAGTTACCTCCTTTTTAATGCAGGAGGAGAAAAAACAAGCAGTTTTCTAAATCCTTTTCACCAACAGCTTCCTTTTAGCAAAGATAGTCACAATTACAGATCTGTATTATTGCTATTTTATATGTACATAAGAACTAAAAGAACTCATTTTAAAAAGAATTTTAGAAAGAGCATTCATTTTAGAAAGAATTCATTTTTTCTTGGAGTTATTCTAAGGTTCTTTTGTTTGTTTTGCCTAACTCATGTGAATAGACAGAATTTAGGGTTTTATGGGCTATTTCCTCTAGGAAGAAAAATTGTTAGTTATTTCTTTGGGGCATAATCCTTATTTACTAACACTGATCAATTATGTTCCCTAGATATCAAGAGTAAATTACAACAGAGGATAGCATATTTTATCCTACTCTCTTTCTGTTGGTACTCAAACTCTAGGGTTTTTGTCTTGTGTTATCACAATCTTGTATTTCTTCAGCCCTTTTGTACCTTTCCCACTGCTGGAATTCTGGATCTTCATTGTTTAAGAAGTGGGTACTTTGTCATTCTTTTCCTCTGACTGTCCTCTGCTTATTCAGTTTAGAACACTGAGCATCTTCACACATGCCTTCTTATAGATCGGTTGTTTTATTTTGAGTTTTGTCTGAAGATCCATACTATTTCTTTAGCTGATTTCACAGAGAAACTAAATGATTCTTGCAAGGGAGGAGGTTGGCTTTGTATTCTTTTGTTCAGTAAGGATTAATGCAGTGCAGAATATTATCTGGACATCAGTAATGCATTCTGTTCCCAGCTGTGGAGCAGACATAGTTAAGAGGAAGGATGTGCAGTCTGCAGTGCAGCACTCCATGGATCAAGGGAGTTTGCAGAAAGATGTGAACACATATCTGGAAATATTTTCACTAGAGAAATTGCAGATTCAGCATTTTCCTATGACTTTCCCTTTGTCCTACCATCTTTCATAAAAAAAGATCTGAATCTGAAATTAATTTTTTTTTATTCTCAAGACCATTGAAATACTTGATTTACTTCAGAAATATGATTTTTTTCATACACTTTTTAGTTCACTGAGCTATGGATTTTAACAACTTGACCACTCAGTGGAATTTTCAGATTTTCCAAGACATTGGTGAATAAAAGGCCAGTCAATCACATAGTGTTAGTTGAGGAAATAACAGTCAGAAGATTCTGCCTGCATTGATTTCATTGCTTGGTTCTCATGGACCAGTTCATGTTCTATTTGATTGCAGCTAGACTTGGGACAAACTTAGTTCTTCATCCACTGCCCATGTTGTGAATCAGGATTGCAGTGTTGTCCTTTTCCACACAGAAAATATCTCTATAAAGGATGACAGATCAAAAATTACCCAAAGGCAATTGCTGGTGTTAAAAAAGTCCCCTCTTGGACATTTAGTTTCCAGTGACTCTGATCAATATTTTGAGATTGAGGACTTTGACTTGGTGTAATTCCTTGGTGAGATTCTTCAAGCATGCAGTAGCAGTGAACATGAAAAACCTCAGTGAAGACAGTTTCAGAAATACTAGAGCTCAGAGATTTTAGATCCTTTACATGGCTTTGCATTGCAAACCTTGTCTTTGCTATTTATGACAACATGCTAACTTAGAGTACTTGGCAATGCTTGATTTTACTTTTTTTTTTTAACTTTGAAAATTTCTACTTCTAAATATTCTACTGTGAACATTCCTTAACATCTTGGACATGGCACAGCATGTGGCTGTGCTCCTGCAGGACCTTGGCCTCTCTGAGCTCGTATCTTGACTCGTACACAGCCCACTTCTCTTGGTTGCCTGGAAATTATCTGCTCTAAACTAGCCAACTAGACTTTTTTAAAAGGCAGTGAAAGGAGCAGGTACCTCCACAGGGTGAAATATTTCACCTGTGTTGGAGATCCATTCTAAAATGAATGAATTTGTGTGTGGACAGATTCTAACCCTGATCATAAAGAGAATTCAAGGAATTATGTCAGGGAAGGCACCAAATTCTTACATAGCTAAAGAACATGAATCCTATCTTTCCTCTTCTGTGTTTTACAAGAATGGGGATTTTACCTGCCCGGGTCTTTAGATGTTTCTTAGGGTTGTTACGTGCTGCAGTTTTAATCTTTGTAGGGATCTCTTTATGGTCATTGTGATTCAAACAATACCGACCGATATTGATTTTTATATTCTGAACAATAAAACAGCTCATCTTTTACAATTTAGAATGTGCTTTGTCCTCCTGAAAGCATCACAGTGTTTGTTTATTTCTTTAGCACCAAGTGATGTTGCTTGCCAGGCTTTGTCAGGAAGTGACTGTGACTCCAAACACATCACTTGTAACAGGTGTGATAGGGATGGGGAAGGAGCTGCTCAAGGCAATGGCAGTTTCTTCATGATACAACCTCCCAAAATATGCATCATATAGCAGGATGGTAGTAATGATAGTCTGAAACCTACCTGCTTCCCCAAATTCCATTCTATGCAAATAAACATACAGGGCTAAAGTAAAATTTAATTAGATTTTTTGTGATGGTTTATTGCTATCTTGAGACTGCAGAGCAGCTTTAGACAACAATCATGTCCCCTTTGTACTATAGATAGACACAGTACATTGAGTGCTGTAAAATTAATTTAATAATAAATGCAAGCTCCTAGCAATACTTACTGCTGTGTTTTTGATATTCAATTTCCAAAGCCTCTTTTATGAAATGCCTGATATTTTGGACAAATTAGGTGCTGATTTCCCAAAGAATTTTTTCCATTTTCCATCACTTTATGGATGAGCAGAAGCAAGGACTGTTATTTTACTACTTAGAAAGGGATCTTGGATCATATGTAGAGAAAACAGTGTCTGCTGATGTCCTTGTGAACTGACCTGTATTGGCCCAAGTGGGTATTTCTCAGCCATCTTCTTCATTGCTGCTCTGCAAGATCAGCACTGTACAGAAAAAGGAGCTGCACCTGAGTCACTGCACCCTTCAGCCTTATGTATGTAGCTCAAAGCTTACCTGCTCATCTGTGAACTGTGGCTGCTCAGAACTTGGTACCTAAATTGCTTCAAACTTACTTGGCATGCAAGAAGAAGTCAGAAAAGTAGGAAAGAAGAGATTTTATCCTGGTTTAGCCTTTCACCCAAGAGCTCAGATTTCAGGGTAGGATGTTTGGTTAGGCCAGATGCCTGAAGAAATGATAATGAGTGTCAATTCTAATTTATGATATCAATGTTGTGTCCCTCCATAAGTTCCTGTCACCAAGTCTGGAGTGTCCTGGGTTAAAATTAACAGTTAAGGATTCAACAGAATTCAATTCAGGTTCAATCAAATTCAATTCAGTAACCAAGAAGAAAACTGCCCCAATAATACCTAAATAAATAAATAGAAAGGATTAGTTTTCCTTAGGATTAATGAGCTGAATTTGTTTGGTAAAAAAAGACCCAGGGATCCACTGGAGTCAGCGCAACATAAGGAAGAGGTTGGCAAGAAAGGGATGCGAGCACAGGTGAAGGGATGATGAACAAAGTTTGACTAGACAAATTGTCATGTGGGGTCAGCCACCTTGTGTAGCAACACCTTCAGAACGGTCAATCCTACTGGGGACTTTGGGTCCAAGATGCCGTCGGAATTCTTTAAACAAAAAATATTTTAATGTTTCATTTGAAAACACAGTCTCTGCTGCTGATATTCTGACTGGCTAAGCCAGCTATGCCAAATATTTCCAGGGCAAAAGCACTTCCCCCACACCCCAAATATTAGATGTCCCACTGCCAGTCATTTGTGAGTTAAACCAGTTTGTAACTTCACAGAAGCAGATGTTTATGATATGTGTTTCCAGAAAGAAACTCAAGAATTTTTTCATGCAAAAATGTAAAAATAAAACACTTAAACACATCAAGTGTCCTTGAAATTTTCTTAGGGTTTGTTTAAACAATTGTCACTTTTTTCCCCCCAATGAATAATGAATGAAACATTTAATATTATGCAGAATATACAATGAACTAAAATATTTACCCCACTGTACTTTCTTATTGGGCTTTTATTAAGTCTAATAACTGTACATTAAGGTAATTGCCTTCTGCCTGCTAAGAAGTATTGGAAACTTGGAACAATAAAAGTTTAAGACATGTGAGAGCAGGGTGGTTTGGGGTTTTTTTTACAAAATGTACACATTTGCCAAGATCTGCATCCTAGCACAGTAGCATCTTGTTGCCTAGAAAAAATTTAAGCTGGTCAAATCTGACTGTAAATCCATAAGAAACATAACTGATACATGGGTTTATTGTTTCTGGCAAAGCTCCATCTCTTGGTTAATAATTGCTTCAAAATATGAGGTCTTATTCTTTTTTTAGATTATAATAAAAGAGATTTTTAAAAAGAAATATTCAAATGTGACACATATATTGAGATTTAAAGTTACATAAGTGATGTTAGGTTTAGTTTCCCAGTTAAAGCTACAAGAGGGTAAATTTATAATTAGTTACTTGGAAATGAATTGTTTCTATACCAACTTCTATATATAACTCATTAGTTTTACTGTGACTTAGTCCTTCAATGTTTTGAAAAGTTATGTGTAGTCAATGAAAATGTCTAAAATCTTGTCATGTGTTTTTTAGCATCATCTTTCCAGTGGGGGAACTGTGTGCAGTGTAGAATTTTAAAAATTCTAAATTTACACTATGGTTGAATATTTGTGTCTATAAAAATGGATATATAATATGCATGTGTGCATTTGTAGCTTTTATATTTTCAAAGCCACTATTCTCTGATCACGTTGAAAACGAAATAGTCAAATCCATGCTTTAATCTAAACAGGGAAGTACTTGGACTGCCACATGGGTGCCTAATCAACAGAGCAAGAAGACTGGGGAAGTACTGTATCTTACAAAGAAGTATGAAATAAAATGTACATTACAACCCATATTTCCATCAAATATTTTTCTTAATAAAATTATTTTAAAGACAGCCTTCTAATATTCCAAAAATGTGCTGAAGTTTTATAATTTTATTCAGAATATTTTTTACACAGATTTTAAGCTATGTTGAAATACAGAGGAAATTTTGCACATGTAATTTATTAAAATTATGCCGTTCTGCTGAGTTCAGTAGTAGTCTATATGAAGGGTTATTTCACTATATCCTGGTGTCCACCTTGTAGAAGAAATATGTGCAAGAATCTTGTGACTGAAATATGTTGGTAATTTCGATCCCAAACTAGCTGAAGTGTATCTGACTAATTTCAGAGTAGCAATCAATTGCAATGCTTAATGGTATTTAAAATTATTTCTCATGTCTCATCTTTGTAGAGGACAAAAAGGACAGTGAAGCTTTCAATATACAAAACTAGAAATTAGGAACTCCTATTATTTTTATTTTCACCCTAGAGGCTGATAGTATTAAAAAAAATTCAATTATCAAAAGTAGCAAGATATTAAACAAGAAAGCTAAAAATATGCTTCAGATGTAGCTTGTGTCCTACAAGTCAGTGGGTTTGAACTGTAAGTAAAGGCTGAAGTATACGTACTGCTCTGTTATTAATCATTATTCAAGAAAACACAAATCATCTGCCAGGAGTTATATTGCTTCCTAGAGGACTGATTTTTATTAACTTATGAGTCCTATTAATTAACTACATTATCCAGTGCTCAGAGGGAAGCTGTTACACTTTTTGTTAGGGCACTCCATGTTCTCCAGTCCAACCATGTGCCTTCTGTGCAGAATTTAACTCTGAGACCACAGTGTGACGTGCAGCCCTGTGCACACAGACAATGCCTTCTGGGACTGCTAATGAGGGATTTCACAGTTCAGAGGGTGCTGCTCATTTGCATCATCTATTGAGGGGATGACAAAGATGGGAGGAGATATTTTATTTCCAAAACTGAGTTATTTTGATTAGCTTTCTTATCTCAGCCCAGCTGAATTTTTCACAGGAGTTTATGCCTTCTCTTGGGATGCCATCAGCAGGGTTTGACATCAGGGGTGCCATGAGGAGCTCTCACTTGCCAATGCATCACCCAGCCACGTGCCCCCCAACCTGGTTCACAGGCTTGGTGGAGACCAAATGGAAATCTAAAATGGGCAGACCAGATTTGTCAGGGGAGTAAGGGAACTGATTACAAGGCTGGCATTTAAAGTGATGTAAGAAGTCACGTCTGTGACTTACAGTGATAGATGGCTTAAAGAGAGGGAATGGATTCCAGAGGTAGAATCCATCAATTAGCAGTGGAAAACTTCTCTCCCTTCTAATATGTCAGGTTTACAACAACTAGCCAAATCTTTCAGTGTTTTTATAGCTGCAGGAAGCCAGCATCCTGAACATATGAAGCCTGAAGTACATTTTTCCACTTCTTATCTTTAATCAATACCACCACACACACATAACATGACAGCCTGGAGCCTTCCACCACCTAGAGCTGCACATTACTGTGTGAAACCACACACATATGTCATCATATCAGCACACCAGACTTTTTCCTTGTTGTTGTTTCATTTGGCTCCCCAAAGTTAGTCCTTCAGCTTTTCCTTGGAAATAGGAAAAAAAAAAAGAAAACAGAGACATTTCATCGTACCACTCACTGAAAAAGAGCAGCTCCATGAATTGAGCATGTATTCACTACTGTATTTAAGAACCTCAGACAATGGGACACCAAAAGGGTCCCTTGGGTTACTTAGTCTAATCTCTACCATAGGCAATGACATCATATAATCCTTTTAAAAAAATATTGTTTTTAACTGCTTAGGATTTTTTTTTCATGCTCTCCGAGAAGAATACCTTAGATTTTAACTGCTTTGATTGATAGAAGCCATCTCATTTCTAGCTAAAATTATTTTCTATCTAGTTTACATCAATTTCTTGTGACAACATTGTTGTCTAGTTTAAATAGCTTTTTTTTTTCCCAACCTCAGTAAACATCTCAGATAATTCTATGTGACAAAAATAGGCAGAGCTTTACTTAAAAAATATTTTTATATTAAATCATGAATGTGGGCCTTAAATTGAGCCTTTCAAAAGATTGGATTTAACAGAACATTACCTTCAATTAAACCTTACAGTGCCTGAGCATCATAGGAAATTTTTCTTGGATTCTGTCTTTGTTCCCCAGATTTTTTTTTTTTTTTCACTTAAGAAATTAGGAAATCCTTTATTCTTTGTACCAGTTGAATATGCCTCCTATTTCTGCACAAGAAAAAAAAAATCGAAGAAATTGTTGCTTCCTCCCCACCCGCAGCCTGGTGTTTCTCATTGCATGTAAGACACTAGGCTCCCTTGCCTCCAGTTAAAAAACCTCTGTTGTTTTTTTTTCCCAAAAACCCATTTTGTTTCCACAGCTGCTTCCTCATTCTCATAGTACAGAGCCATAAGCACCAAAGAGTAAGAAAAATCTGAACAAGGAACACGTTGAGCTCAATCAGCCTTCAGTTTTCCCCTCAACCCTCTAACAAGTCACAACCAACAATATTTTCAATAAAAGTTATGCCTTACACAATCAGTAAGTAAATATTTTTCAAAGTTTGTGCAATGGAAATATATAACATTGAAAAGCATGCAGGTTTGCAAAATGATTTATACTATGTGTACAAGTAACCTTGACTTGTATTTTTCTCTCATCAACTTTTCAAATGACTGTTTTGTTCTGAATAATGCTATTATCATGAGTTTCTTGGGTTTGCTTTTCAAAACTATATAGAACTTCCTGTAAGTTCCAACATTTCTTTGTTATAAGAAACAATATAGAAGAGAGAAACAGAAATGAGGAAAAAGATAGAAACAAAAGCAAAGGTTACTATTTCTTTTAACAGTTCAGAGACTTTAATGAACTTTGAATTGAATGTATTCTTAATTCCTTCATTTGGTCAATGCCCACTTCTGTACTCCGATGATGCTGTATTCTGACCAAACAAAACAGAAGCTGCTGCTCAAACCTGAAAGAAATTATCTGGGTCAAAATGCACCCTTTGGTGGAACTCAGATGAAATTTCCACAGTTATTTGCTGTGACTCATTACTGGGATTTTTTTAGCACCCTTGGCCCAGGAGCCTCTTGCCTAAGTTAAATGTCAGGAAGATAGATGTCTAAGCTGGAGCTAGTCATGCTAGAATCCCTTTATATTCAGTGGAAAGAAATAGACCCTGCCAGGGAATGACTGATCTGGCCATTTAAACTTCTAACTTACAGCAGAGGTGCCCTGTCTCCATTTGTGGTATCTCTACATGCAGTCTGTCTGATGGGGAATAAGTATCACTTTTTGCAGGTGAGGATATGAAACAGAAAGACTGCTCCTAGAGTACAGCCTAAAGAAAAATATCACCCAGCTTCTGAAGGAGCTGTGAATTCCCCAAGTCCCTGGCAAGGCACAGCATGAGCTATATGCAGAGCTTTTACAAGCAGGCTGAGCTCAGTTGCCCACAGAGCCCATTTATGCTCACTCCATAAGTCACTACACTGATGCTTATGCAAACCAGGTCCTCTGAGCATCCTGTCTGCTTGTCATTCACAAGGGCAATGGGAATAGCTGTAGCTGAAAGGATGCTTACTCTTCAAATAAATACATTTTGGGATGCCATAAGCACTAATTATATCCATGGTTTCTCACTGACAATACATGGAGGATCAATTTGGAGAAGGTAGCAGATAACTGCCTCTGGCAGAAAATGTACATTTTTTGAAACTCATATGGGAGCAGCAATATAAATCAATATTTTTACACAGTGATTTGTAGGGATTTGCAGTAGACATGAAATTGCTATGAATTAAATGTGTAAACACTGGAAGAAATTGTAGAACAAAGGATTCAAAAAAGGTCTATATGTGTAACAAAGAATATCCTTCCCAAGAAACAGCTTCCATTACACTGTTCCTAGCAGTGAATGGACTACATGCCTTCAGACAAGTCTTTGGAAATCAATGATATGAAGATAAGTTCACTGTTGCCAATCAAAAGGTACCCAAAATCTAAGTACTTGACAGCAGCTGGCTCTTTTTCTCTTGTGTTGCACACACTAGTGATCCTGCCCAAGCTGTTGAACAGCTGCCTTGATGCTTGTGAGCATGTGAGAGTGCATCTGTAAAATCAGCACACTTAAAGATGCTGTTCAATAAAATCACTTTCCCTTCCCACAGGGACTCCCACTTAGTTTTGTTAGACCAATTTTCCTACAGCAGAGGTTACTTTGCTTTACCCTTGTCATGTAGCCCTGCTCACATTATTGTTAAATTCAACCTGAAAGCTTCATAACAGGTCCTCCGGATGTCAGCTGCTGATAGCTATTATTTTATGGGTCACCTCTCTCACAACAGCCTAGATTAACCTCATGTAATTTGTGGAACGCTGTGAAAATGTTTTTCTGGATCATAATTGGCTGTGATTCCCCATGCACAGGCAGGCATACCCTTAAAGACTGCTACTCAGTGGCCTGAATTGACACCTAGAAATACTTCTTCATATATTCTGGATATATGGCATCTGTTGGCTTACTACATTCCAAACACTGGGTGCTGAGACAGATGCTGAGCTCCATGCCAGAGAGACTAAATTTTACATTAACAGAGACTGGAAGGAATGTTGCAGTGACAGAAGGCTTAGGGCTCCTTGTTATTGAGCTGAAGACATGCCTCTGAGACTCCTGCATACATGATGAAGGTCACATGCAGTCCAGCCAGGCAGGAGTTCCCTGCTGACCACTCAGACCCAGGAAAGAGGATAAGGCTATATACTTTAGTTGATTTTGTACTTTTTAATACATATATTTGCAAATATATATCATATACACAACTAGCATGGTATTGACACACAAAGGCCAATGGCTTGATCAAGGCTGAATAGACTTGTTAGTCTTTTTATTAGCATGTGTGGAAAAAATAGAGTCTGTAGTGAAAAGAAGAAAGTGGGAATTAGGACTTACAGAGACCAAAACATCTCCAGCTTCCTAAGCTCTCCTTAGGGAGTTTCCAGTTTTTCCCTCATGGCTTGCACAGTTCTGATAGGCTAGAAAAGTTGGTCAGAGAAGTTATTTATGCTGTTCTGAGTGCATTTTTATCTCTGCATGTTTTCTACTTAAGCTTTGGGTTTGAGCAGTTATATTTGGCCATAATTTCAAGGCCAAAATTGATCTCATCCATGAGACTAAGGTCAGTTTTGTTAAGCCTGCACCAGTTTTCTTCCCAGAGAGACACTGCAGGATTAGCCGCTCTAAATTTATGAGTTAGGCAGTTAAGTAGCTATAGTATAGACAGATGAACTGTTTCCAGAGTAGCTCAGGACCATAACCAATGATTAATGCCTTTACCTCCACAAAAATCATTCAGAGAATACATTAAACTCCCCAAATCAGAGCTTAAATCAATGGTATGAAGTTGGCAGGCTCCAGGAGTGGGTTTCTGAAAATTTCATGAAGTTCAGCAAGGGCAAGTCCCAGGTCCTGTACCTGGGTTGGAGCAGTCCCCAGCACCAGCTGGGGGATCATCATGGGTCAAACTGATTGAGAGCAATGAAGATTTTAGAAGTACTGGAAGTTGGATGTGGCTTTCATCAACCTGATCTAGCGAAAGATGTCCCTGCTTGTGTCAGGTGGGTGATCTGGATGACATTTAAAGGTCTTTTCTAACTCAAACCACTCTGTGAACCTAAGACATTAGAAGAAGTTCTGATTTAAGTAAAAACTAAAGTCTGATGATGATTTAGAATTTTTATTCTTGAATGCTTGTCAATTACAAGTGTACTGAGGAAAACATACTTAAACACCACATTTTAGGTTTGGTTTTTTGGTTTTTTTAAATATCACCCTTAATTGATTGTGGCTGTTACATAGGATTTAGGAAATTCTATGAATTTATGAAGTTATGAAGCAGTACACCAACCAATGAGGCAAAAAATAAAGAAATTAACATTTTACAGGGAAATTGAACACTAGAAATAATACCACTTATCTGAGAAGCAGTCCATGAGATTAACACTTAGGCACTTAAGCTTCTTAAGGCTTTTCAGGAACATAAATAACACTATGTGAACCAGATTTATTTGCTATACATGAGTTCTAAAATCTGTTTTATTGGGAAAAAAAGGTAAAATTATTTTAATATGCCTTTTTGACTTTAAACAAATGCTTTATCATGTATTCAGTTTTTATAGTTCTCTTGGTTTGTGATTGTTAGTATCACAGAACAATAAAATCATAGAATGGTTTGCATAGAAAGGGGCCCTTAAAGGTCATGTAATGGTCCCTGGCTGTGGACAGGGACACCATCAACTAGATCAGATAGCTGAAAGCCCCATCCAGCTTGGCCTTGAACACTACCAGGGATACAACATCCACGACTTCTCTGGGAATGCTGTTCCAATACCTCACAGTAAGGAATTTCTTCCTGATATCTAATCTAAACCTATCCTCTTTCAACTTAAACCTATTCCCCCTTGTCCTATCACTTCATGCCCTTGTAAATAGTCTTGCCCCATCTTTCCTTTAAGTTCCTTTCAGATACTGGAAAGCTGCAATTAGGTCACCCCAAAAACTTCTTTTTTTCCAGGCTGAACAATCCCGATTCTGTCAGCCTATCTTCACAGAAGAAGACCAACTCTGACCAAGTCAAGTCCTCCTCTGGACTTGATCCAACAGGTCAACATCCTTGCTGTGCTGGGGACCCCAGAGCTGGGTGCAGCACTGCAGGTGAGGTATATCCAGAGCAGAGCAGAGGGGCAGAATCCCCTCCTTGCCCTGCTGCCCACGCTGCTTGGGATGTAGCCCAGGACACATTTGGCTCTCTGTGCTGCAAGCACACAGGGCTGGGTCATGTGCAGCCTCTCCTCCCCCAGCACCCCCAGCCCTTCTCAGCAGGGCTGCTCTCCATCTGTCCATCCCCAGCCTGTGCTCATACCAGGGTTTGCCCCAACCCAGGTGCAGCACCCTGCCCTTGGTCTCGTCAAACCCCATGAGATTCCCATGTACCCACTGCTCAGGCCTGTCCAGGTCCCTCTGGATGGCATCCTGTGCTCCAGGTGTGTCAACTGCACCACTCAGCTCAGTGTCACTGCAAACGTGCTGAGGGTGCACTCGATCCCTTCATCCATGGCATTAATGAAAATATTAGATAACACTGGTCCCAGTACAGACCTGTGAGGGACACCACTCATCACTGATGCCCTTTGAATGTGACCATCCAACCAATTCCCAATCCACCTAACAGCTCACCAGTCAAATTCATCACTCTCCAATTTGAACAGCAGGATGTTGTGGGAAAGTACTGCTTTCAGGCTCTTATGTTGCTGTTCAGCAATTTGTCTGGAGGCTTTTCTAATGCTTTCCTTTCCTTGAGTTTGTTTTTGCACAGAGTCCATGTAAGTGTTTCGGTACCCTATGAGCAGAGAGCAAAACAGCAGAAAGAGTGCAGAGTAGAAGCCCTTATCTGGACTTTCCTATTTAATTTACTGGGGCATTTAAAGATAATGTTTTAAGAGGCAGTGTTTAAAGAAAATTTAGTTCTGGAAGATCAGTCTTTCACATAGGCTGATCCTTATCTAGAGATATTGGAAAATTTTCAGTAGAAAATTTCACATTGGATAAAAGAGCTGCATGAAAATGCTCTGTATGCTGAATTTGCTGAACTTTGGTGTAGAAGAAGATTTTGAAAAACACACCACAGTGACCTGTCTTAACAGTTTTTGTGTTAAATGCTTCACAATTTAGAATGACTTTTCAATTCAATATTTTGGATTTTTTTTTTATACTAACTGTGTCATATAATGGAGGGTACTAAAAAGCTAAAGTCAAAACAACATTTCACACTGCCAAAACTGACACAATAAAACCAGACTGGTGACCTAAAATAGATGGATTTGTGATTAACCTGTTAAGAGGATAACCATTCTCCTACCTTAGTCCTCCATCACAGTCAAAAAGGTGTCAAGTTAAGTGTTACTATACTCCAGTTCCTATTTGCCCTTGTGCTATAGGCTACAGAAAAAAAAATACAAAAACTTTTCACAGTGTTCTTTATCTTATGCCATTATCCTTATGCTGCCTTAGGTCATTAAAATAAATGTTTTGTGCTTGGGTCCATTTATTCTATTGTCAGTGATGAATGTACCTGCTTGATTTAATTTTGTATGCATTTTATATTGCCCATTGTATGTTTTCAGGTTTATTAAATAAGTACTCCATCTTATTTCAAAAAGCTCTAAACATGACATATTTTTTATTTTTTTTTAATTTTTTTTATTTTTAATGATCTTATTTTACAAGCCATACTTTTTTGCTTAGCACATGGTAAATCCTAAGTAAAACTTGGTTATGTTGTTTTGTTAGTACTTGTGGATAGCTTCATATGCTTTCCATATAGAGAGGGAGGTCAAATTGTCCTATATGTCAAGAAACAAGGGCTTGGACTTATTCTTGCTCATTTTCTCTTTTTCATCCTTACCACAATGCAAATTTAAGGAGACTTCTATTCCCCTTCCTCATTTCTCTTAATGTTGCTTCAGCCAACTTTTTCCAAAAAAACCCATATTTTTTTCCCTGAAAACAATGTCTTCACCACCTTGTCCAATTGCACAATGAGATAAGTCACTGACAGAGGGAGAGTTACTCTGACCCTTGGAGCTCTGCTGGGAAAGGGCAGGGCAGGGCTCTGCTGAAACTCCATGAAACTGCATCTTTGGTCATTCTTTGCAGGAACAGAAGTGAACCCTGCAGGCAGGGTTCTTCTCCAGGCAGCTCTAATTGGCACCTCACCTGCGAGACAGATACACACACTTGGCCCTATTTATTCTCTTCTTCTACTTACCTACCTATCCCTTCCTATGGCCCTAAATGCAGCATTTCTTTTCTCTGGTGTGTGATATCTCATTTGCTTTCCTGACTTGGAACACAGCTCTTGCATCAAACAGCAGCACTGACAGTGTTTACCCTCACCTCCATGTCACTAACACTTCTCCATCAAGTCAATATCCCAAGATTGCCTTTGGGATTGTAGGGAGTCTTCCCTCCATAACAGAAGGTAAAACCAGGAGAGAATTTGGAAATCCATGTGCTATACACCAAGAGCATGAATAACTTAGAGATGCTAAGTATATGTACAGCTGGGTGTACATACTATGTAGATTGTACAGAAAATCAAATAAAGATTTTGCTAGACCACAGTTCTAACTCAGTGTGCAGGAAATTCCTCCTGATATTCACCTCATGTGTCTCAAAAGTATGGCCTTATGTAGAGACTGTGCAGAGTTATACCTTTAAAAAACCCAGCAGAAATTACAGCAGCTTCTAGTCATAATTTATATTAGCAGAAAATAAATATTTTTACAATTCCATTCCAAAAAGCTACTCTTCCTATTGCTTTGATATTTTTAAGCTTTTTTTTGAATCCCTCCAATTTTTGACAAGGATATGAAGAGATTAGAAACAGGGTGCAACCTAATTAAAACAATATGCAATAGAATTCCTGTAGCAAAAAAAATATTCTGTATCAGAATTTCTAAGTTGTAAGAAAATTCATTGAAAGCTGTATTAACCTGAAAGACCTGAAAGGTTAAACCACAGTTTGCATCTGTCCTGGCAGTAAGTTGTGGAGAAACAAGCTTGGTTTCAAGCTGTCTTAGCACAGCTATTGCAATAGCCATGTGGTAAATGATATTTCTAGGAGATCCTTCTGAAGATCACAGCAGGAACACACCAGATGCTGTTCCCACTAATAGAGATGGTGGGCCACCAGTCAGATAAAGAGAGGGGTGATTCTGTTAAAACTTTTCCTTCCCATTTACTTTCCAATTCACATATCCTCATACTTCCTGGTCCTCTTCCTGATGGTATCTGGGGAGAAGCTCTTAGTTTAACAGAAAGAGAATGGCCTTGAAATCTCTAGAGAAAACTTGAAAATCCTTGATTTTCCAACTTGTTTTTTCAGACTTATTTTTAAAAATACTTGGATGAGGTTCTACGCTTACATCTCAAGTCTTGTGTGCATACACAAACTGAATTGAAATTCTGACCTCTGTAGTTCACCCATCTGCTGAACCCACTAGTTTTATCAGAGAACTATTTTAATAAGGTGAGAAAACAGAATCACAATCATCTCTATAGCTTTGTTCTCTACTCATCTCCATTGAAAACTTCTGATGAAGCTGTAATTCTTCAAAATTCTTCCCTAAGATAGCATTTCAGATATTTAATAATAATTTGAAAACTTAGATTCCCATTGACTCCACTTCAGATTTCTTCTATTATGCACAGAAATATCTTTAAATCATTTACCAGCTGTGCTACATGGTGCTGAGTTGCACAGGATAACTATAAAACAACTTTAAGGGTATATTTTCTTGGTATCCTGAATTTATCTAAGAAAGTGACAACATTGCTGATATTTCTGATTGATGAGAGCATTAGGCTTTGACAGTTGCTTGCACTTTGTCTATGGTTTCAAATATTTTGGGACAACTGCAAACCTGATCTCAGTTATTATCAGGAAAAAAAAAGCATTATCAGCAAATAGTATACTGATATTTGCTGTAGATGATAATGAGGCATCATTTCAATAACCCCCACCTTACTAATAATGAAATTTCATGTAACTGGAAAGGTGCTGGCAGTACTGAAAGATGTTTCAGTAACACAAACTACTCTAAAACTGAAGAAATAGTTTTTGTACCAAGCACAGGAGTGCTGACTTTAAAAAATAAGTTAACATTAAGAAGGCTTTAAGTTGTTTGGAGAGATCTACAGGCTTACACATCTGAGGGATACTTAGCAAGTATCTGAAAGCCAACCCAAGCTATTTTTAAGCCGTACAGAATTGCAGAGGGTTGTGAGTACTTTATTGCAACTCCAGTCAGCAACTTGGATTAGACATCCATCCTATATAGTGTTGTTTGTGTCTGGATTACTCTTTGGATGAGGTGCTCAGACAGACTTGTACATTTGTCAGCTCTGCAGAGACAACTCAAGAAGAAGGAAAAAGTAAAAAGAAGTAGTTATGTGGTCAGAGTCCAAAGTCTGTAAAAACTGTGTTTTGTTGGACATTTCTGTCAGTGTGTCATAACATGTCATCTCTCTTGAGGGGATATAAGTCCTGGGAGCCCTCATAAGATGTCAAGGCCCAAACAGTAACTCATTTTTCCTTTATCAGTAGAAATACCAAGTTATAACAAGTACCCATGTTGTACACCAAAGGACGGATCTCTTTTTCAACAAGGCAAGAGTTTCCCATTTTTACACATCAGAACTCTGACCCAACACAAAATATTTCTACAATTAACACCATTCAGAGTTCTGTTCTTTGCAGATGCCCATTTCTGAAGATACTGACCCAAAGAGAAGAGGAGTCAGAGGTTTGTGTTTAACCCTTCTGAGCTGCTGTAATCTGACTACTAGCCATCATTTGGGGGATTACTTTGCACCATCATCTTCAAAATTTTCCCTGAGAACCCTTCCAAAAATCTGACTCAATGTTGTCCTACAGATCCAGGTCGACTTCAGCAGCAGGCTTCTGAACTCACTTTGGGAATCAGGTGGTTCATAAAAAAGATCAGAGAGGTTTTGGAAGCAGCACTGCTACCAGCAAAGCCTGAGTACCAGCGTGTGGTTCTCTATAAACACCACCCACATGGTCAGGTCTAAGCAGATTTGTCTTTTCCCACACCTGATTCTTCATTTCAGATAAACAAAATGAAAACAAAGCAAAATAAGACAATATACACAAAATTGTCTACAATACATCCTGCTAATCTCACTAATACAGATATAATTTTAATCAGTCATCCATTTTTCTGAGTTGATTAATAAGCAATAATATTGTTTAATATTATTGATTGATTAATAAGCAATAATATTGGGTCTGAGAAAAGGTCTGTGCACATGTCTTTATTGCTTAATTTATTTTTGGTTATTTTTTTCCCTAAGTTTAAGTCGAAGACCTAAATATTATTTTAATATAGTGCCTTGTATTTAATTATTAAAAGGTTTAATAACAGCAGACTGCATCCAGTCACACTAAAAGGAGAACCTTCTTCATGTTCATACTTAGATTTACACACTTTGCAATAACACAATTCATTTCATAGGAAGTGAATTACAACAAAAATGTAAGAGAGAAAAATGCTGCAGAAGTCTTTTCTTCCAGTAATTCAAAATATGATGTCTGTAGATGAAATTATACTGTCAGAAACAACTGATATTTCTGTCGCTCATCAGTGATGGGAAGTAGTTATAAGAAAAGGAAACCAAGCAAATCACTTTAGATTCCATTCTTTCACTCATATTATATAAAGGCATGAGTGTGAGTGTGAAATGTTTTCATAACTTGTTCATCATCTGGCCTTTGGGGTTTGCTCTGCTGACAAGGGTTGAGTGATACTTTTTTATTATTATTTTGTCCTACAGATTTTCAAGCTATATTGCTGTCAGACAAAATCATT
Organism: Agelaius tricolor; assembly: GCF_023055355.1. Classification (NCBI taxonomy): domain Eukaryota; kingdom Metazoa; phylum Chordata; class Aves; order Passeriformes; family Icteridae; genus Agelaius; species Agelaius tricolor. The sequence continues at coordinate 39,043,372 of NW_027269263.1, forward strand.
GTTTTTAATGTAACTTTTGAAAAGGAAATATTTCAGAAATATTATATTATTGAATACCAAAGAAAAGAAAACATTAATACCACCAATTCTTAATTTCTGTTCACTTTCTTTTATTTTTCTCCTCTCAGTTCTGCTTCATATTCATATGAAATAGGTTAAGAAAAGCTAAGATAAAGCTGAGAAAAAAACACTGATGCAATTAATTATTTATTCTTTGAGTGGCACAGAGCATCAAGAAATTTTCCTTTTACACTGTATTTGTAGATGTCCTTGAATTTAGAAGTCCAACCTAATGAACAAATAGCTAGTGGCTTGTATGGGGCTGTTTATTTGACCATGACACTCAAAAGATTTCTCTGGGGTGGATTCCTATGCCTCTAAATAGATAATTATTACAGAGTTTCAGCCATTACACACATTTATGTATGAAATTCACAACAAACCCAATGTTAGTACCTGTTGATGTAGATGGGAAGAGAATTTGCAAGTGTTCTTTCTTGATTGGCTTCTGCTCTGGTTCAGAGTTATTTTTCAGGGTCTCAGATGATAAAAAAGAAGAAAATGCCACCACCTTAGTTTTCTGTATTTTCTGATGTACAAGTATTCATATTGAATGTAGGGTATGTCTACAGTGGATTCCTTCTCCCGGTCTGGAGGGTTTCTGGATTGAGACATGGCACTATGGCCAAATGACTCCTGGGTCAAATCTGCCACATCTCTGATCAGTTTAAATACTGACAAAATGAGATAACATCTGACTGCTCCCATTCAGGCCCATGCATCCTAGACCCTGCACAACCTGCTAATTATTTCATTAAAAACCACAAATCAAATTAATCTTAAATGAAGAAAAAAAAATTGTCTGGTAAGGATGGCAGTCCCTGGTGAAGGATATTTAGAGGCACCTCATACTGATTTTTGACAAAAGCTCTGTTTTCTTTCATATCCACAGTACTACAAAATATTATTAATCTTCATGTTAGGAACAGAAATCCACATCTTGATTTCGCTTCCTGTTCATGGGCACCTCATGCCTTTTGAGACTTCCCAGGTGTTTAAAACATTCTCAAGGAAGTAACAAATATTACAACCCAACGAGACTTTACAGGATCTACTGGGCATTTTACTGTGAGTAGACATTTGAAAAGAGGTTCATATACAATTCATGAGTACATAAAATGATCTTATTTATTGTTTAACATACCCAACAAACAGCTGCACTCTAGCCATAGGCTTATCATTGATATTCTTAGCACTTTCTCACACAGGCACTCCTTAGTCAGGTGAGGAAATGTCAGTCTCCACAGCATTTGATCTGCTCTTTTACCTTGCTGAATTGACATCTCCAAGCTCTGTTTGGGTTTTGCTCTCAGGTTTTCATAATTCTATGCTATGTGCATGTTTTCCTCTCTGGAGACCTTCATCAAGTAGCTGCTTCTTAAGATAATTATTTTATCTCTGTAATTTTATTTTACTTAACATAGAATCATAAAATCATGGAATAGTATCGGTTGGAAGGGTTCTTTAGAGATTTTCTAGCCCAAATTTCCCACCATAAGCTGGGATATTTTCACCTAGATCAAGTTACTCAGAGCCCCATCCAGCCTGACCTTGAATGTTTTCAGGGATGGGGCATCTTCCATTTCTTTGGGCTACCTGTTCCAGTCCCTCACCACCCTCATTGTAAAAAAAAAATCTTCCTCATATTTAATCTAAATCAATCCTCTTTTACTTTAAAGCCATTACCCCTTGTCCTTTTGCCAGGACGAACCATCCCAACTCTCTTTCTGTCTCCATAGGAGAGCTCTCCAGCCTTCGGTCACCTTTGTGTCCCTCCTCTGGGCTGGCTCCAGCAGGTCCATGTCCTTTAGGGCTGCAGGGCTGGATGCAGCACTCCAGGCGAGGTCCCACCAGAGCAGGGCAGAGCAGAGGGGCAGAATCCCATCCCTCACCCTGCTGGCCACGCTGTTTTGGGTACAGCCCAGGACACTCCTGCCTTTCTGGGCTATGAGTGCACCTTGTTGGGTCATGTCCAGCCTCTCCTCCATCCCAAGTCCTTCTCAGCAGGGCTCCTCTCATCCTGAAGCCTGTGTTGACATTGAGGATTGTTCTGACTTAGGTGCAGCACATTGCTCTTGACCCTGTTGAACTTCAAGTTCATGAGGTTCAAGTGGACCCACTTCTCAAACTTGTCTGCCAAACAGCCATTAAGGCCCTCAGCAGATTCAAAAAAGCCATTTGACAATTTCAGAGCATGATGCTTTGATTTCAGACAAGTAGTAGCAAACTACCAAAGTCATTTTTTGTTTGTTAACATAGCCAGATAGTTCTGTTCTTAATGCTGAGTGCAGGGAATGTGATAGGACCATGTCACTTCGATCAAACTGAGAGCAATACGGAGAATATTTTGCCATTTCATAAATTGTATGAGATAGCCTGTTTTTTAAGAGTTACATTTTTTGTTGTTGTCTGACATTATGTAACATCTGGCCTTTTATTTTACAGGCCCTGTGGGTAGGGATTCAGATAAACCCTTGTGGCAATCATGACCAAAGTGGATCTCTGACTGCTGTTTTGCTAGCTGGAATTATTTAGGGACATGACTCTCTCTGTAACATTAAGATAAATGGGAGCCTTACCTCCCATTTCAACAGGGGTGTGATCAAGCTGCATTATGCTGCTGGACACAGACATAGCCAGGAAGACATACATAAACTTAAAAGGGACCTCTCATTATCAGTCAGATTTCTCTCAAAATATTGCCTCTTCTCAGCACTATCTGAGGCAACATATTGGCAACTGAACTTTTAAATTCAGTCCTTGTCCAGTTAACTTCCCACGGACTTGAACAGAAAAAACACTTCAAAATCATGAGCTTTGAGGAATATTGCAAGCTAGTAAATGTTTTGTGAAGGAATCATGTGGCTTATGGAAATATCAATGATTTCCCCAAATGGAGGCTATTAGGTAGATGTTATGAACAGAGTGAAATTTTATTATGACCCTAAATTATGATTAGTTTTTAGGTTCCTCCTTGAATTTGAGACTCCAGGCACTAAGAACTGTAATTAAATCCATCTTAATAGGTTTTGACATATCTGTTTGACTCCATACTATGGTCCATTTTCCAGAGAAGATTAAGGTAATAACATTTTTTTAAATATTAAGCTTTCAGATTACCAGCTGTTCAGTCTAATAGTAGCATATAATTGAAATTCTCAAGGATCACCTCCTTTACAGAGCTTCACAAAGCATATTTGATTTTTATATTGTCTCAATGTGTGGGCAGCTGGTGTGTCAGCATCCAAACAACAATCTCCTTTGCAATGACAGAGAAGTTGCCTTATCTTGGCACAGTAATGGACATGGTGACTAAGCACAAATGATTCAGTATATTTGACAGTGAGTGTTATTCAAGAGGACACAGTTCCTAGGAAGAGTTTGAAAAGTTTTTCTCATTATTTTTGCTCTGGCATTTTATGGGGCACTCTTTTCTAATACATTCCCACCTAAGCACTGGCTGTCACTTAACAAAATAAAAGAAATAGGAGAAAAAAGAGGAAAAAAAAGAAGGCATATCAAAGGATTAAAGTCTACTGTAAGAAACACAACAAACATAGTCCACAGTTTCCTAATACTTGTCTCTATGTAGGGATGTAATATTTATTTTCTTAGTATCTGTTAATGTATTGAGTCTGTGTTGCAAGGTTTTTGGAGTTGAGGAGGGGCTACAGGAGTAGCTTCTGTGAGAAGCTGTCAGAAACTTTCCCCATGTCTGACAGACAATGCCAGGAGGCTCCTAGAACAACCCACCACTGGCCAAGTTCAAGCCAGTCAGCAACAATTGGTAACATCTCTTGGACAACATGTTTAAAAAGGGAAAAAAAAACCAATCTCAAGTTATTGTGCAGATGTAATGGCCAGAAAAGAGTGGAGTGAGAACATATCAAAGGAACAACTCTGCAGACGCTGAAGTCAGCTCAGCAGGAGGGGGAGGAGGTGCTCCAGGTGCCAGAGCTGAGATTCCCTGCAGCCTGTGTCTGTGGCACAGACCATGGTGAGGCAGCTGTGCCCTGAAGCCCGTGGAGGTCCATGGAGGTGCAGAGATCCACCTGCAGATCACAGAGCAGACCCACACTGGAGCAGGTGGATGAACAAAAGAAGTCTGTGACCCCATGGGAAGCCTGCACTGAATCAGGCTCCTGGAAGGAACATGTGGACCCTTGGAGGGAGGAGGCCACGCTGCAGCAAGTTTGTTGAGAGGACTAGTGACCCTGTGGAGGACCCACACTGGAACAGCCTATTCCTGAAGGACTGTACCCCATGGAACGGGCCCACACTGGAGAAGTTAATGGACAACTGTTTCCTGTGGGAGGGACCCATGCAAGAGCCATGAGAGTCCTCTCCCTGAGGAAGAAGTAGTGGCAGAAGCAGCATGTGATGAATTGGGGGTAGTCCCCATTCCCTGTCTTCCTGTGCCAGAGAGAAGGTAAAGCTGGGGAGGAAGGAGGGGTGGGGGAAAGATTGTTTAAGATTTGTTTTGCTTCTCATTTTGCAGCTGTGATTTTGATTGGCAATAAGTTCCCTGTGGGAACTCAGCACATCGTTCCCGATGTCCAGAGATGCCAGGAGAACCCTTGGGGGTCTCGGAAATCCTGGAATGTTGCCAAGAGTGTTTGGTGGCTTGATTTTGATCCATCCACAGAAGTGACAGCAGTTTGAGGACATGAGAATCACTTTAGAGTGAAGGGTGTAAAAGGGACACATTTAGAGGGTGAAATATAAACTTTAAGGTTTTTGGTACAGGGGAGTTATGGAGACAAGATGGAGGGATCAGGGCGTGTCTCGTCCTTCTTCTTTCTTCTTCTTGTCTTCCATCTCCTGTGGTGATGTTGGCACTTGGGGATTGGTTTATGGTGAAGGTGCACTTGCTAACATGGGTGAAAAGTATTGGAAAATAAAGGTAAATATCATCTACGTAGATTTTAGTATAAAAAGACATGACCGCCCCGTGGGTGGTCAGAGTGCCTGTGGCTGCCTTGCAGATCAGATCTCTGTTGGGCAGACAGAAAATTTTGTAGATAAGAAACAATAAACAATCTGAAGATCGAAAAGCTGAAGAGTCCAGACTCGTCCTTTGAAACGCGTGCCACCCAAGAACCACCCTACCCGTGTCGGGGCAGAGACAGACAGCCGGACCCGACAGTTCCCTAAGTTGTGACGACTGTTGTGCCCATGATGGTAATTGGTGAGTGATCTCTCCCTGCTTTTATGAGCCTTTCATTCTATTTTTTTCTCCCCTGTTCAATTGAGGAGGGGAGTGATAGAGTGGCTTTTGTAGGTAGCTGGCCTCCAGCCAGCATCACACCACCACAGTCTCATAAGAACATCACCGTACAGATCATCCAAAAGTAGACAAAAATAAAGCAGAAAAAGACCCTGCAGATTTACTGCAATTAGGTAAATCTAGCTCACATCCTAATCTTGCTGCTGTGAAAATCTTCCTTTGACTTGGAGAAGGAAAATATATCTATTCTCAGTGAAGGTAGGGAAAGCAGCTACGGAATGAGTTACTTGGATAAATATTTCAGACAGTATTTTTGGAAGCTGGATGCTTGTAAATATCCTCAGTTCAAGAGAGGTCTGCCATCTACAACTCACACACACAGGACAAAAATCCAATCTCACACTAAGATCATCCTTTTCAATCACAGGGTGAGTAGAGTGCAAGTGAAGCATGAATAGCAATGCAGCATCTACCAAAGCATGACTGCTCTACAGGGCACGGGAGAAAGCTAATCAGAGGACCAATGACTTCATTACAGGACTCCCTGCTCAGCCCTCCAGAGGACAAAAGTTAAATTCCTGATCAGATGCTTATTTCTCTTGGTAAAGAGAAATTTATTTAGGCACAAGAAATGTAATATTTTTCAATGGAATAAAGAGAAGATGTCATGTTACATCACAAAAGAGAGTAAGCTGGAAGTTACTAGAAGGCCCTGCTCGAGGCTTCTAAACAGCATATGCAAAGTTTAATTTTGCATGGCCAAAACTCAGGAAGGCCATGAGTGTATCTGGACATGAGGAAGGCCAGATTTGTCTGTTAACAATCTGCACTCTCTAAAGGGATTTTATGGATCAAAGACACTAACAGGCTCCTTAGACAAAATAATCAAAATAATACATGGGTGTGGTTTACGCCCAGCTTGATTCTGCACTTCTGCCAGTGCTGAACAGCTGCCAGCTCTCCCTGATATGTGATATTTGTGGGTGAAGTGAAGGGTCCCAGACTCTTGCCTGGGGTGGGCTGATGTATCTGAGACAAGCCTTTTATGAGAGTCTAAATCTTGCTGATTTTCGTGAAAACTGTAACAGCTCTTCAGATCAGTCCCTACCCCTCATCCTTACAATATCTAGCAGATTTCTCTTTCATTTTTCCCTGAAAGAGTCATGATAGCATCAGTGACAACAACAATTGAACAGAAACTCAGCGCTCTCAGTGAGGAGACAGAAAGCAAAATCTGAGTTTATGTTCATCCTCCACATCAGAAGTTCAACCTAAATTCAATCTCTGTTGAGGCATTGCACTAGTGTGTATCTCAGATTAGATATCCACCCTTTGTCATTCTCCTGCTTGGCAAGATTGCAAAGATTTGTCAGCAGCAGCTTTGGAAACCAGGGATGATAGTGCAGCCTTGGAAAATCTTAAAGATAGAACTCTGAAAATGTTAGGCTTTGTGTTTTCTCAGATCACTGCACCTGCATAAGCAGTATGATAAATGATATAATTGTTAGATGTGATGATTGTTTAGTAATTAAATATAATTATTATATAATCATAAGAAGAATCATGAGAAACTATGTTGGAAATTTAAGGGGGCTATGTTTAGCTGAAATCTATGTATACAATAGAACAATATAAGTTTAATAATTAACATGAAAGTTATATAACGATAGAATATAAAAACACGATCATCTCAAATGTATGGTCGGAGTCAGATTTGAGTTGAATACTCCTGACACCCGGAGCTCTTAATAAAAGCACCTGCATATAATTGCTTATGTGATTATGTGTTTCTGAATGCTAACAGGGGCAGATGCCAAGGGTATTAGGCAGCAGCTGGATGGTTTGGGAAACTTAATGCAAAGGAAGAAGGAGGACTGTGCATCCCCCAGGCGGTGTCTGAGGTGCTTGCTGACTCTTCTCATGGTCTTCAAAGAATCACTGTCAGGTTATAGGAGTTGCTTTTTCTTTTGTCCTTCGTCATTAGAGCCTAATGAGGAAGCATGTGATTAAGGAAACTAGGAGGCAAGCAACACACTTCAGCTATTTCACTGAGGAGCAAGGTCATGTACAGGTAAAGATGTAACTGATGAGCTTAGAACTAAATGGGATAACTACTTTTGTTTTCCAGCTGTTATTTTTCTGGGTGGCCTCCAGAGATCTGAAGGGCATTTTTCTCATAGACAAGCTATTTTCTGCTACAGATGGTGCTTTTAACTTTCCTAAGTCACAAAATGACAACAATTTTTAGAGGAGCAGTTGAGTCCTTATTTTACAGATTTCCATTCACCACTTTGAAATTTCAGGTAAAGCAACCTCCCACAGATCTTAATTTTGGAGGCTAGTTGATACAACAAACTTTAAACTTATTTAATTTATTTAGAATATTAATTTATTCATAGGGAGATGATTTTTAGCTAGTAACAAGTTTCTGCTTCTAAGACTGCATAGACATACACAAAAAATATTTTCCTCACAATTTGTCTACTCTTTTTTTGCTGTGACCCACCACTCTCTCCCAAACTTTTGTCCAAACCATTTCTATTTGGCTCTGCCTAGAATCTAATACTTTGAGCCAAGAAAACAAAAAACAAAAATTATGAAAAACATGCTCAGCCAAAGTCTTTTAGACTGTGAAAGAATGAACATAAGAAATGACTTAGAAAGAATGTGGTGCCTGGAGAATTAAATTAGAAAGGCATTAAAAATATATTTTCCATACAAAAACATTTTGAGAAGAAATAAAATAGTTCATGTGAGGAAATCATGGTGATGGGAAGAAAAAATTATTATTTATACAAAGCAAAAGAAAATCAGAGTAAAATGTATGGGGTCCTTCAGTGTGAACAATTTATTCATAAATAGGCATATGTTCAGAGACTGTTTGTCCACACTGGATTTGTGTAACTCTATTCTATTTGGCAAGATTTAGATTTTAAATGAAGAACACATATGGCAGCTTCATCTCCAGCTCTGTGCAAGCATAGCCCAGAACACAGACACCTCAGCTTTACCTGGGAGTTGTGCTTGTGCACCAGTTTGGGCCCAGACTACAGTGCCTCAGATGAGAGCAGCATACTTCTGCTGGTTCTGAAGTTTCATCACTTCATACTATCTGTATCCAGGCATAAGGTCTGAGACCAGGCAATATTATTTGATGTAGATTTGAATATACACTCATGGTCTATTAATGTCTGGCAAATATTTTAAGTGCAGTTTGTAGGTACTAAATTTAATTTTGTTAAGGGTGTATGGAGTGTTAATAGAGTGTTTTCTTCAAATTGGTTACATGAAAATTGATATTTTCATCAAGAATGCAGCTCGGCCATCCCCTGTGATGCTGAGATTGTGCATGACACAAATGGAGCAAACTAAAAAAGCAGATGGCCATACATTAGCTGTTAAGTGAAGAGAAGCATCCCTCAGGATTTCCTAGAGGACATAATGATGTGAGCCCTAGGAAGGACTTAGGAAGATCACCTTTTAACTTGTTTGAGATCTCTGAGAGTACTCTAACCTTTAGCTAGTGCTCTGCAGCTCTCAGACTCTGCAAAACTATGATACTGTATGTAAATATGAAAAAGAACATCTCTGGATTGTGATTTTTTAATCCCCTCTCTGCTGTCAGGACCATTGTTATCACATCTCAGTGTTACAAGGTAAAAGAAAATAGTCCATTAGATCTCTAGGGCAAAAAGCAGGGTAGGAAGAGAGTGGGTGAGCCCCACAAATATCTTTATGGGGCCCCTTCTTTGCTACTGGAGAACAAGGATGGTGAAAATTAAATGGTTCATTAATGTAATCATCTTTATGTAAAATCAGGAAAGAAATGTTAATTTTAGTACTTTAAATCTCCATTAACATTCTGTGGGGATCATGGTCTATCAGGAGGAGCAATTATTAAGTCAAGCCCTGATTGAGAAACGAAGAAAGTCACAAATGTCAGCATCAATGAGCAATTTACTTGAGGGAGAACACAGATGATGTTTCCTCTGGATGTGAAGGGAGTTGAGCATTGATGAGTGAGGCCAGACCTATACAAAAGAAAGAAAACTTGGTCCATTCAAAATACTCTCCAAGTCCTTTTTTTATACCTGTTTCTATATCTGCAAGGACTTCACTTTTCAGGAGCTGAACTGCATGCTTTAGCCTGCAAGACTTTGTGACATAACACTCTTAAAGTGTGTTCATGGAGTGAGTTAATACCTTCTTTGGAAAGCTTTACCTGCCTTTTATCTGGTTTGTAGGTAGAATTTTATTGCAACCACTCTTGACATAATTTTGATCTTTCCTGTCACCCCAACTTTCTCTTCCTCTCAACTCATCTTTCCTTTTTTTTCCTGCTACTACCTTAAGCCTTGTTCTGTAAAAGTCATTACTGTTCTGAAAACCAACATAATACAGTTAAATGGATTGGAATTCAGACTTCCTGTGAAGCAAATCTAGCTATTCAAATCAACAAACTCTTTCTTTTCTTATATTATCCTTTTCGAAAGACTTATTTAAAGGAATGTCTTAGGCAATTTTACTTTTTACTAGGCTTTTAACCTATGGCATGGAAACTCTAGTTTTCTACCTGCAGTTAATCTACATCCATAAGTTTTGTTGATTTTGAATGAAGTAGCAGAAGCAGCCTGTAAACAAAGGGGTTAATGGAGAAATTTTCACAGAATATCACATTTTACAACATTGTCATTTCCAAGAGCATATTTTTAATCACATGTTTGTTCTGGATTAGAAACATAATTAAAAGGACAATCCCCCTTCCAGCTGGAAGATTATAACTAACAACTATCCAGTACACATATAGAAGGATGTGTTAAAGGCAGAATAAAATCACCTTTCATTTTATTATTCCTTGATTAACATATTCCCCTTAGCTCTAATGTGCTTTTTTTGTGCATCTGTGTGATAGGGTTTTATTATTTTAACAATGGTTTCTGGTTTTCAGCTTGAAAAAACATTATACAATACCTGATCAGTACACAACAATTTTTCAGGAATATTTTAATTATGCTTACAATAGGCCAAGCTTATGAAAAAGTAATTGATTACCTGATTTTTGTCATAGCGAGAGGCTACAGAAATTTACTGTTGTATTGATTATGGACTTTGGCTTCCTGTAAAACACAGGTTCCTTTTATTTCCTGCCTCCAGCCAACACAAGGTACTAGAAACCAGAGATAGTACCATTTGTCAGTAGTATCCAACAAATTTATTTTAAAAATCAAGTTATATATTAATTTTGATTCTTTTTAAATTAAATGGGAAGAGGAAGGGAATCTCATGTATTTTTTCTCCCTCAAGAAAACACAATTCAAATTTGTACAGTGACCTGTAAATGGAGTGGGCATGTTCCTTTGTTTTGGTAATGTATGAGGAATGCCAGCACCCACCCAAGTCACAAGAACTGGAAAGTACATACAAAATGGTATATGGGAAATTTGAGGCAGAGAAAAGACAAAAATAATAATTTCTGAGTAACTTTCAGAGCACTGCTAGCTAAGAGGTGGCTGATTCCTCTCTGAAGTGCACTCTGCTGCTGAGAGTGCAGCTCTCAATATAAGAAGTCCTCATAATGGTTTCAGATTATTTTGAGCTGTTTTCTTCCCCACCAAAACTGGTTTCACACCGTTGTAAATCAAGGAAGCCTCTTGTGCTTTGCTTTGACAGTTTTGGACAGAGGAGAGATTCAGGAAAAAATTAAACCCAAGTTGAGCATGGGAACATTTCCTCTACTTTGTTTAAGATCTGATTTCCCCTTACCTCATACTTCTCAGTTCTCTCTTTTTTAGCCTCAGAGAAGACAAAATAGGGATGTGTTCATGGAACACTTTAGTCTGCCCCTACTTTAGTGAACATTTATTATCCAGTTATATGTGAACATATATTAACCAGTTATAACTCACAAAAGAAAAAGTTTGGACTTTCAACAAGTATAGTAAAAATTACAGAGGTTTATTGTAAAATTTTTTTTACATAACTGTTCTTGTAGAATTGGATGGGAAATAATGAATAAGATGTTTGCAAAATATTAGAAATACTTCTTAAATTTATCTGCTGGAGGATTTCAATAAATTCACATCACATACACACAGATAGAAATTAAAACTTCTTTCTTTCATGAAAAATAATTACAAGGTCCAACTGTTTCTAGACATGACTGTTCTACTTGGTGAGAAAAACAACAACATGATAGTTTTGAGGTACTGGACTCTACAGTATGGAACTAAATACATGTAAGAGGGACATAGATGAATCAAGAATTCTTCTCATTCCTTGAAAGGGCTGATGTGTTAATCTTGCTTGCATAAATAAAATTCTCTGATTAAAGTAAAACCCCAGGGGTACCATGATGTATTGAATGGGAAAATGAAAGCTGTGCCTTCTAGCCAAAGTAATACAGCTATTTATTAACCAAAAACGATATTTTCTTTTCCTTTTTCCTTTGCCAAAATAATGATTGTAGCCTTCTAGCAAGGTGAATAATCAAATCATGACATAACCATTTATTTCACAATACGGTGAATATTCTATCCAAGAATACTCTGAAATGTAGTTATAAAACTTCCTCCTTCTTTTGTTTTGCTAAACTGAAGTGAAAACAACTGAGAAATAGTATTGGTGTGTGTCTCTACAGATAATTTTATATTCTGATTATTCTGACACAGAAGATGAATAAAACAGGATTTTTCCCCACAGAATTTTTACATTTATAAACGCATAATTTAAAAAAATCTAAGAAATATGTCTATAGTTCTATGGATCCCATTTAATGGAAAATTGATCCTGCTTTTAAGAAAGTCCTAAAACTAGAGTTTTTCCAATAAAAGAAAACCTGTTGTCATTCTTTAAATGGTAAACAATAGAGGCTGTAATGGTTCATCCTTTCTTCAGGTTCATTATTGCCTTCCAGCTTCCAATCTAAAAGCTCTTAGCAACATAATTACCTCTTGGGCTTTTGCAAAATGTCATGGCTCCTGTTTAGCCAATGGATCACATCACATGAGTCTGCAGCTTCCTTTTTAAACACAGAATTAATAGCTGAAATGTTGGGCAGGCTGGCTTATAAGCTTGGCAACAAATTGGTCTCACTTCTCACCTTTCCTGGACTTGCTGTTATTTTGGGAAGCAAGAAGGAGATCTGAAGCCACATATATCTGGATCCAAAGACATGCCTACTCAGAGTGACCTTAGAATCGAAGACATCCGCGCCCTTTTCCAGACACCTAAACACTATCCTTGCCACTTTGTTGCATTGTCATTAGTCTTAATCATTCATAACTTTTGTATGTATGGTGGCCTCATATATAGAAGTACAGTTTGAAGTCAGAGGTTAAATGGCATTAAATAGACTACTGTATCTGAATAAGAAAGAAAAAAAAAATCCAATGACAGACCTCACATGGGGATCCCGACGAAGAATGTCTATCTCTTCCAGCTGTGTTGAGTAGAATAAAAAAACAAATTTTCACCAACAAAATTGTTATTCTCCCTATATTCAACATTCCATTCTGCTGGGTTGCTAGGGCATCTGTCTGACTTTCACTCTTCCTCTTTCCCTCTAATATGAGATCTTTTCTGAGTCCCTTGGAAAGTCACATAACCTCTGTGCAATTAGCAGCCATACCAGCCTTTCAATGTGGTGAGTCTGATGTTATTCTGCTCTAACTCCTGCTGCTCAGCTTTTCATCATGTGTGTATATGTATCTTAAAGTTCTTCATCTGTTCACAAATTTTTTTGGCTACCTTGAATAAAAAAAAGAGCTGTCCAACTAGCACAGATAAGGTGTGTGAAGTGCCACTTTCTCTTTGCAAATTGCTCTTTTCCAAGACCAGAACACTTTCTATGTGCAGAATATGTATTTCCGCCCTGAAAAAAGCCTTCCAACATGAATGAAATTATGAAAGCTTGGTTTCCCACCCTCTTCATGAAAGAGGATAATGTGTTGATGAGGTACTTCAAACTCTCTGTGGGCTGGCAGCATGACAGAATGTGGTTATTTAGTGAGAACACATTGGGTGAAGAGAGAACAAAAACTACTCATCAGTGTACTGAATTGATCCTCAATATGGCAAACATTGTGATTAACAAAATTTCAAGATTAGAAGCAAAATGAAAATTGTAATTAAAATTTAAAAATTGCTCAGTGCTTTGTGATCTGTAAAAGTGAGCTAAACCCCACCTTTTTATGCTAATATTTGAGAAAAGATAAGATTAATAAGGTTTAATCATCCAAAGAAAATCCCATTTATTAATGGAATAAAACTGAAATAATGTGCACACTCTACTAGATGATTTTGGGGTAAACTCCACATTCTTTGTTAGATATTTGTGGACAATAACCCCCTGATAAGGAATGTGACTGAAATTAGGAGTTTAAAAGCATCAGGTGATTTACCTGGAGTTCTGCATCCCACTCTGTGGTCTGCAGCACAGGAAGGACGTGGACCTATTGGAGTGAGTCCAGAGCAGGGCCACATAGATAATTAGAAGGATGGAACTCCTCTCCAATGAGGAAAGGCTGAGAGAGATGGGATCATTGAGTCTGGAGAAGGGAAAGCTGGATGGAGAGGGACTTTTTACAAGAGCATGCAGAGACATGACAAAGGGGAATGCCTTCAAGCTGAAAGAGAATGGGCTTAGATTAGATGTTAGGAAGTAATTCTTTCCTGTGAGAATGGGGAGACACAGGAACAGGTTGCCCAGAGAAGTTGTGGATGCCCCATTCCTGCAAGTAGTCAAGGCCAGCCTAATGGGATCTTTAGCAACCTGATCTAGTGGAAGGTGTCTTGCCCATGGTAGGGGGGTTGGAATGAGATCTTTAAGGTCCCTTCCAACACAAACCATTCTATGATTCTATGATTTATCAATGAGTTTCATTGTTTAGTGGGGTGACTTTGTCTAGGATCTGAAACAGACCACTAAAAAGAGAAAAACCCAAGGTTTCTAGGATCTGATCCATCTGGAAACACGAGAGAACATTGAGAGCCTCCATAGACATAACTGCTTTTTTCCCTTTAGCTTTATTCTTGTGTAGGGTAGAAGGATGTGTGTTTTGCTTTGTTTTCCTTATTTGAGATTCTGAGTATTATTTGGAGTTTGATCATCTGAATACTGATCAGGTTCAGAAATTATGAAATCTAGGACATTAAGGAGCTTGATGGTGTAGGAAGGAACATGGTTTATAATGGAAAGAAATTTTATACACACTCCCATTTCTCAGTGATACCCTTAGAATTTGAAATTTTATCCGTTATAAAAGGGTCTTGATAGTTCAGATTCAGAAGATGAGTCAAATTTTATAACAGCTTTAGTTCTGAGATCCAGTCTAAAAAAATTGTTTTGAGCATTACTGTAAAAAGAACTCTAAAAAGAACTTCAGCTTTGTAGTTCCTACAGTTAAAAAAAAAGTGTTACAACTCTTCTTAAAATAAAAGTGAAAACTTTCTATGCAGATTTACCTTTTATTAATTTATGAAAGTGGCTTTGTTGTCTAAAGAGTTGAAAAATTAATTAAAATCATATTAAAAATGTATGAATTAATTTATTTTTTGTGTTTAGATGAACAAAGTACTTGTAGTGTTGTTTGACTGCAAGAAAAAAAAAATTAACTCACCAACACACACCAATGAAACCACTTTTAAAATTTTTCCCAGGCTGCTTTTCCCCATAGGTGCTAATTGTCTTCAATTTTGTAAAGCTTTTGCAAATGGAAAAGGAAAAATATGTACTGTTGCCAGAGAGTCTCTCCCTTACATTTTGAAAAGATACAAATTCATGATTACCATGAAGCCTCTGGCTGGGCATTTAGTAGTAACCTGCTTATTTGTGAAAATATTGCCTCTGAGATGGTATTTTTTTTGGCTCAAGGAGTTAATGAAAACCAAGCTTGTTGGTTTGATGTTTATCCTGAAGCCCTAATAGGAAAACAGTAATTCAACATGACAAGTTCCATGTTTTCATATTTAACAGTGTCTATTTAGACAGGTAAGCCTTTTGGGCTCAGTAAGGTATTTTCTCATATGGCTCTACATTCATTCTCTAGTTATTATTTCCAGATACCCTTCAGTTATCTTTAAAACTGAAACCATCTTCTTCTCTGTGTTTTGGACTTGTAATTTTTAACATCAGGAACATAACAGATTGTCAGTCCATACTAAGGCTGCCACTGGCTGTTATCAGAGGAAAATGTACTGACTCAGATCCAGCTTTAAGGCCTTCATCAGCACATGGTACAGGCCAATTGGGCAAGATGGTGATACTGGTGATCCTCTGCATGTTTCCAGGAAATTTAATGTTCTACACCTGTTCTCTAGTGCAGGATGCCTCCCTGGATGAGGGAACCAGGCTTGAGTCACTGAAGCATACCTCACTTCAGCTACCTGTCTTTCCTTGGCATTGCCATAACTCTGAAGAATTATTTGCTGACTTTTGCATCCCACTATGACATGACAACCTGTTCCTCACTGTATCCAAAGCCTCAGTCATGTCCACCAGACATTTAGTTGCCTAATGGGGACAAATTGCTGTCTTAGCAGTCCAGTGACCAAGTTCTTCTGTGAATTGAGTCTTTGGGCAATATAGCAGGTAGAGAAAAAGTCATAGCAGTTGCTGTTGGCTGAAATGGTCTCCCAAAGGCAAACCATTTCCTCATCTGAAAATTGTGTTCTTTGTGTTATAATAGTTTGCATAAGATCCCAACCCATTTAAGTCGTATCACTCAGATATTTTTAAATGTCAGATGAAAGTAGAAGCCTGTGTATGACACTCAAGCAGTTTGTTTGTACTTGTATTGTTGTTTTTTAAGTAACCAGAATGATCATTTCATGTTGACAAGATAGCTGTTATGAAGTATGAGCTGAGCCATGAAGTAACAGACCCAGAGAAGACGAGATGATAAAAAGTTTAAATCCCTAGCAGAAGGTTGAATAAAACCTTTTTATTGTCTGAGATATACTTGTGAGTTAACTAATTGTGAAGAGATAATAAATGATTTAATTATTTCCCATCTGTTAGTAATTCAATTAGATCCTGCTCAGTTTGCATAGCTGCAGCCCTTTCATTACTGTGCTTTGCATTCCCTACCAAGTCTGAAGTCCCCAGAGTTAAGCTATGTTATTACCCTCTGAGGTAAAGATGGGAAAGCAATTTAAAAGCATTTTTTTCTCCCTTAAATCCATCATGTCTGTATTCTTAACATTGCATTTCCAGCATCTTTTTAACATAATGAATGCTGCATTAATTTAGTTGGAGAAAACACAAACCCAAACAAAACAGCAATGCCTGAATTGGTTTTTGGAAAAAAATATTTTAGAAAAAAAAATTATTGAGAACTTTGAGGTATAGATTTAACCGTACACTAAGTAAACTTAAAAATACTTATTTTTAGAGTAAGGATAGAAAACTAGAAAGTTAAAGACAGGGAGTGACTTGACAGGGAGTCACTCATATATGATAAATACACAGGGCATACTCTTCTACACTTTAATGAGAATAATTCATGCTATTTTCATGAGAAAAAGAAAAATCCATTATTTTGCCTTTATTTCTAGGGCAACTGAGAGAAATATACTTAGTTTAAAAGGAGATATAAAGCGAAGAATATTTAGTTCACAAACTTGTCATTTGCTCCTTGTCATTTAATACCAGTGAGAGAGGAGGAGGAGGAGGTTCTCCCTGCCCCTACCTTGGCTGATGTGTTCATTCAGCCCAGAGAGCAAAAGCAGGGGTAGACTCTCACAGTGAATTTAGGATGGTTAGGCACTACTCACAGTTAACAGTCTGTTCTGTGTTTGTTGTTGTGTGCTGGTGCTGGCTGAGGGAATTAATTTTCTTTGCAGTGGCTGGTATTAGGCTGTATTTTGGATTTTTACTGACCACAGGGTTGATAATACAGAGATGTTTTTGTTATTGCTGAGCAGAGCTTACACAGAGCCAAGGCCTTTCCTGCTTTTCTTACTGCCACACTGGGAAGGAGGCTGGGGGTGCCTGGGGGGTTGGGAGGAGACACAGCCAGGACAGGTGACCCAAAGTGGCCACAGGGAGATCCCAGACCATGTGCCATCGTGCTCAGTGTATGCACTGGGGGAAAGGAGGAGGGAGAGGGGGACATTTGGAGTGATGTCATTTGTCTTCTCCAGTAACCATTACATGTGATGGGGCCCTGCTCTCCTGGAGATGGCTGAACACCTGCCTGCCATTGCAAAGCAGGGAATTAACCCAAATTGCTTTGCTTGTGTGTGCTCAGCTTTTGCTTTCCCTATTAAAGTGTCTTTACCTCAACCCACAACTCTCTGGCTTTTACCTTCCTGATTCTCTCCCTGATCCAGTTGGTGGGGGAATAAGCAAGTGGGGCTTGGCCGCTGGCTGGGGTTAAACCACAACGTGTAGGAAATAGGATTTATATTTCCCTCCTTAACTGTCCACTGGGGATGGATGAGGACAGGTTTCTAGGAGGTTCAGATGGTGTTTCCCTCCCTCCCACCTTTCCATCCTCTTTCCCTCTCTCACTCTCTCCCTCCCTTTTTCCCTGGCTCCATCTTTCACAATGCAGCAGTCATCCCTCCTAGGGCAATTTCTCACAATTCAGCACTACTGACCTACATAGATATCGTGCCAAAAACTCCTCTTCACTCTGAACCCTGGTTCTAGACCAGAGGAATACTCAACTACCTAACTCCCACAAAAATCAGATCAGAAATCAGAAATCCCCTGAGGACTTTGGCTGCTTTCAACTGCAATAAGGAAAACTCTCTTCTAGGATAAAAGACAAGCATGTCTTCTTTACAGCTCTCATATAATGGGCTGAAAATTAAGGAATTCTTCATGAGCATCCATGTCTCAAATATTCTGCAGAGAGAAGAGATTTTAAAAGCATTTTGCCTATTTCCCCTGCCACTCACATAAGTATTCAACAACTCTGTGCTTCACTTTGTTTTACACTGTCACTCTAAGCTGCATTTAAGAAGCTGTCTCCTCTTGCCCTTGATAAGATACACTAATTAATTGGGTGACCTAACTGCATTTATTACACAATCATATTAGCTCTTGGATTAACTTATTTAAACCTAAGTAAACCAAGCAGAGATTTTACCTTTTTTTCAAGCCGACTGTCTTTTGATATTTGCCTTTGAAACCATGCAGCAAGTTCTCCTGGAAGGGCATAAGGGAAAAAAATCATTATAATCTTTTTTAACTCCATGACTGCTCTTCCCTCTGATATGTAGAGCCTCAGGTGACATGACTTAGGCCAATTGTTTCACTTATCAAAAATAGGTAACATAAGCCCTCAACAAATCTGTATGCATGGTTGGTTTTGACCTCTTATTGAGTGCTTGTCAATTGTCACTTTGACTCACAATCCTATATTAAGAGGTTTGAGAATATTGCTTTGCTGGGGCAGATTTATATTGACACAGTTGGGTTTGTTTTAGTACTATATCATCAAGTTTATGTTTTGCTGCCCTGATGATCTAACACATAAAAATATAGCACCAGACAAAGGACAACAGCAAGGAGTGGTTTTGGTTTTGGTTTTTTGGGTTTTTGTCTGTTTTGTGTCATTTTACTTGTGCTGAACATTAAAAGTTTTAGACTCTATGTGGGCCCTGTAGACTTTAATGCTGAAAGAAAATTTCTGTCTATGTGGGCATCTGTAAATACACAACTATTCAAAAAGTAAGCATAAACACATTTTCTGCTCTGGTAATCCCAATTAACACTGTGTAAAGTGGCATTACATCATCTGAAAATCCTTGTTGAAGGGTATTTCATTGCATAGAAGCTCTGGAGTAAATTGTAATTTGCAACTGTAAATATGTGCCAAAATTGTAATTTGTTCAATCTCATCTTTTTACCCCCAGGACAAAGAAAGAGAAGGAACATGTGCTGGGTCAGAGTGGCTGTTTAAGAGAGACAGGAGTGTGATAGAGGCCTTAGTTCAGTAATATACATTAGATATGAACCATCTCTACTTTAACATGTACTGAGATTGATCAGTCGTGGGTCATGGAGCAGGGAATTGCACATGGCTCTTGGCCACCTCTATTTGTCACAGAAAGCAAAGTAAAGCTCAGATCCATTGGAAAATAAAGGCAAGACAATATCATGATAAATACAGATATCATTCTGCATTTTCAAAGGAAAAAATAAATGAAAATGACAAATATGCATCCAACATATAAACAGGATGAACATTTTTATGTGGTAAGCTACTAAGCCATTCTTGTTTGTGATTTACTTTACTGTATCTTTGGCTATTATGTTTCTCCTTTTTACTCACTCAGGACTTAGTTTTCCAATTTTCCTGTTCCACCTCAAATAAACAAATTCCAGAAAGTCACTATTAGAAAAAATGCACTCAGTGATTGTTGAAGAAATATTTACTGTGCTCTTGAAATGTACTAAACCCTTCGTCTATGTGCAGCCAGGAGAATATTTGAAATGCATGTTCAGCAAAAGCTTTTAGCAGGAACTCTTTTTCAGTTTTTTCAAAACATGACTGCTAGAGCCTGGTGGGATTTTATTGCAGGACATGGGTTGGTCCCCCAGAGCTCACTGTCAGTATTTCAGGTACTGCAAATCTGACATCATACTTACACAGAAAAAACACACACACTGAATAAAATCCCTTTTTTTTTTTTTTTGAACAGTCTCCTCAGTGCTTGTCCTGGTTCCAAGAAATACCTGTTTCAGTGCACACCAAAGAAATAAAATAGTGAGCCACCAACCTGTTTAACAGTGGTCAGAGAGCAGCTCTGTGATAGCTGCTTTGCTTGTTTCTCCCCACAGCAGGATGTGCCAGCCCCAGGAGCACCTGGGTAGGTACCTGGACCTGCTGGCAAGAGATCTTCAAATGGGCAGCTCAGTCACATCAGGAACACAGTGCTGAAATCTAAACCCTCATGGATTGGGACCCTCATGGATTTTTTGATTGTTGAATTTATTTTGTTTTATCTTATTTTGTTATGATTTACTTTTTGAAATGTAAAGGGTTCATATCCATTTTCAAGCTACATGTTTGAAAAGCAAGATAACACCTCTGAGAAAGAATGACCAATCATAAATTATTCCTGTGAAATATGTCCTACACTCTTTGTTCAGCATTTCTCAGGAAATAAATATTCCTGCAAGTTCTTAGTATCTCATCTAAAACAAACAAACAAACAAAAAGCCAGAATGGGTTGACAAGACTGCTGTGACTTCTGCCAAACTCAGCTAGTATTAAACTTGCTATTAAGAAATATAAGCTGCAAATTCCTCTGCTTATGAACTTGAGATTGTGCTCTGGTCCAGTCAAAATAGACTTTGTTTACACTGATTTAGTGGCCTTATGAGATTGCCTGGTTGCTTGCCTGAGTTCCCTCAGCAGGTGAAATTACTTGCTGAGCTGCACAAAATCATGCTGGGGAATAGCTGTGCCATGTCTTGCCAGTATTTATTTAATGTTGTGTTACTGTTTGAAAATGAAAAGCATTTATTTTTAAAACACAGTCCATGTGATTAAGACCTATAAAAGCAAAACAAAAGGCTGAGTAACAAATGAAACTATAACTTACATGCTGGTTTTGATGTCATTGTTTCTACTGCTTCAACAGCAGCTGCCTTTGTTCTTTTGCAAACCACAAACAGTATAATAGTTTTATATCTCTCCTGTTCTCTAGTTATAGGTCCCTCTCTAACCACTGGCATGCTGTCTCATTAAAGCCTGTGTACCCTGAACTGCTTTTGGATTACAAAGGCAGGAGATTGCTGGAAAGTCATCTATCAGTCATAACACCTATATCTGGAGGTCCTTAGGAGCCATACATCATCCTGGGATGGGTCTAAAGAATGGTACAGACACCTGCTTTCCTGATCTCTGCCTATCCCAGAGGCTTGAAGCTTGTTTGTTTGTGCTAAAATAGCAAATTCAAGCCCAGCATGTGTAATGTGCTTGCTCTGAAGTTCTTACATTAAAACACAGAGTTTCATTCAGCTGATTAACGTAGATGTTAAGTAATATTGGTCCTAGTATCAACACTCTACCCCAGGCAAAAAAAAACCCACAAAAAAACCAGCCTCCAACCAGACATTGTACTGTAGGTAACAACCATCTGAGCCTGGCAGTTCAGCCACTTTTCAATGCACTGTATTCAATACATGTTACTGTAATCCTACACATGAGGATGTCCCAAGACACTGCATAAAATTTTGCTAAAGTTGAAACAAACACTATCCAGTCCTCTTTCCTCCTACACCAAGCAAATCATTGTAGGAGGTTGCCAAGTCAGAGATGACTTTCTGTTCATAAATTCATGTTGACTGCTTGCAAATACCTTCATGTCCTCTATGTGTTTGGAAACTAGCCCCAGTATTATTTGCTCCATCACCTCTCTAGAGCCTGAAAAACACCTGGCCAGCCTGTAGTTCCCTGGTTCCTCCTCCCTGCCATTTTGGAAGGACATTTGCTTTACCTCCAGTCCTCAGTATCCTCTCCTGTGTTATCCCCAAGCTCTATTTTTTAAGTTTATTTCTGAAAAGTTAAATGTAAATACCAGTGTCAGCACTGAGCTTCTGTTCTATTTCTTTCTTTCTCCCTTCCTTTCTAATAGAGCAGGTCTTTCTTCATACCAGTTTTTGCTAAGTCATTCCTTAGCTGCTTCAGACCAACCTGTTGAGCAGACTCAGCAGGAGAGATGATGACAGAAGGTGCAGGGTGGCTTAATGCAATGCTAAAGTTACAGCTATAACCTTGCTTTCCTATTCCCATTCCCTAATATTCTATTATACATCTCAAAGGGTCCTGATCTTCCAGATCCTTTTCCCGGAGTTGCTCTCTGTCATTTCAGGACTTTTTGGGGAAACAAGCTGTATTGGTAGGTATACATATACACGCACATATACCTGAGGTGTTTTTCTTCTCTTTAGACTAAGCACTTTAAATTGTAACATGAATTCTGGGAAAGTTCTGCAAGCCTCATTTTGCAAGGGAACTACTGCAGTCTACAATATGCCTCTGTCTATATAAATATTATTGACAGACAGTGGAAAATACGCTGAAAATTACTGGCTGCATCACACAAGAGCAGTGTTCTAGACGGTTGAGTTTTAAGCTGTTGCACCCCAAAGCAAAACCTCAAGCTTTTCAAAGGACAGATCTCTAGTTGTGGCACAATTCCATGAAAAGATGCAAACATGAAACTCACAATAAACTCTGAATAATATGCAGCTTAAGCCTCACACAGAGAATGCATCCTAGTTTACTTGCCAAAATAAACAACACAGGAGAGTGACAGATATGCCAATATTCCATGATTTTGGGGACAAGTGCAAATACTATTGACATAACTAAAAGGCTGTTATCTTTAACCTGCAGCCTTGGGTACTGTCAGTTATCACCACCTGCTGTCTAAATATTAAAGTTCTTAAGGATGGAATATTTGAAGAGCATATCTGGGATAGGAAGGAAAATAGTAACAACAATGGTGGCAATAATAATACAAACATAGTAAATGACAAGAAAAAACATATTCATGTGGAAGCTGAAATTTTGTCATGTATAAGAACCTCTCTTCCCATAAAGAGATCAAATTGCAAGGGGCTGAATGTTTTAGATAATCTGTCTTAGGGTGGATTGTCTATTTATGTGCTAAGCAGAATACCTTTATTTCTTCTATATGATTTTTCCAATGCATTTGAGAAGACGCGTATTTTTAAAAGTGTTTCTAATCTTTTAAATCAAAAGCAAAAGAAGTAAAAGAAGCAAAGATCAAGGATTTGATATCCCTAATAGAAAAGATATATCCTATTCTTTTTGTAAAACTGTATGAAATCAGGTGTTAGAATTTAACTTGGTTATAATTGCAGCATTGCAAGGGCATGGACAAAGCTGAGTGGTTGCTGATAGTTTCTTTAGATTTCTCTGCACCCAATCATTCTCACAATACTAGAGGCTTCTGTCACTGCAGGAGCTGGCAGAATTTAGTGACTACCCAGAGAAATGCCTTCTGAAGATCTGTTCTCAGAACAACGTTCTCAGCAAATCAATGCAACAAATAAAATTGCTTTGTTCCTCACATATGCAAAAGCTTTTTTGCAGTTAGTGTTGCTATCTCTTTCATTTTAAATCTGACAATATTGCTATTAAGATGCAGAATAGACTTTTCAAGGACTGTAGGTTTCCTCTTAATTTCAATGACCAAGAGAATTGCATTGTTTATTTACTGTGTGCCCGGGGGCTAAGAAGGCTACATATAAGTTTATCACTCATATTTTCACTACATATTTTTGCCTCAAATTCAGTGATCCATTTAGCTGCAGTAGAAGGTCACTGTTACTAATTTACTCTCATTCATTGGTGTCAGTGACAGAATTTAATTGTTTCAGGTTAGTTCATAGTGGGAGAGCAGCTGCAGTGCTTAAAACACTGTAATGAAAACCAGTAAACCCTTACCTTGTCTCAGCAAAAGACCAAGAAAACAGCAGTTAAACTTACAGTCTGTCATCTCAACTCCAAAAAAAGCCACGTGCTTTACCTTAATAAATTGGAGAATTCATCTGTCTTACAGCTGTGTAATTGTTCTTTGAGTTGGAGCTGTCACTCGCTAATATCAATGGAAGCCTTCCTAAAATTGGAGGAAGATGCTATATTGAGTAATATATAAGTATGGAGAAGAAGGGATGCTTTGAAACAGTCTTTTAGATAAGGCTTGCAGTGCTTTTAGAGGCAAATGTGGTCTCTCTCAGTGCAGAAAGGATGGCACCCTGAAGCCAGTGAGAACTGCAGGGAAAATAAGCTGGATACAACATTACCAGAGAGAGGGATCTGGCCTATTGATTCATTCTAGGATAACTAATAAAATGACAGAAAATCTAAAGGGGCAGCTAACTCTTCTTCCATATAAACATGTGAGTAGCATGCTACATGGCCTGGATGCACTGGATAAGAAAAAAAAACAAAAACAAATAAAGCCCTTCAGAAAACAGGACAGACACAAAGCATTCCTGGCTAAAAGGACTGGCTTGTCAGCCTGGCCAAACTCAGCAAATCAACTTCAAATTCAATAAAATGTTCCACTGTGTAGTTCTCCACCTTAATAAACTCTTGTTTTACAGACTTATATGTGTTTTGGCAGAAAAAGAAAAGATAAAAGCTGTATACTGGAGCACTTCTGCAGGAATTCCTTCTTGTCCAAAGAGTGTTCCCTGTGAAAAGTCCCTTCCCCTTTTCTTTTCCAGAAATGCCTCACTTAAGGTTCCTGAATAACATTAAACATGCTAAAAACAGAATGCCTGTCCTTAATTTTAAATTGTGTTCTTATTGAAGATCTAGATGCAAAACCCATTGTCATTGCAGAAAAGAGATATTGTTGGACATCCTTATTGAAAGGATGCATTGCAAATGAAATTGTATGATAAGAAAGCTGTTCATCACAACAAAGTTGCTAGAAAGTGGTTTCAGGCATTTCCAAGACTACTTTTAGAAAAGTCTAAAAATCTGAAAACTAGAAAAGTAATTCTAAAGTAAGAAAATTAAATATTTAAGAATATATTTGAAATAGTATTAATACATTTGCTGTCTTTAAGTGAAATTCTATAAGTGAATAGAATTTCTAATTTTCCAGTGCCTCAGGAACTGTTCTTTTATACCACTGTAAAAATTCTATTCATAATTTTTTGTCAAGATAGTTGACAACTTATTAAAATTCATATATTATCTACCCTTTCACTCATGGGAAAAACTGTTTCATTTTATCCTAGATGTTTTGACATAACAAATAATTCACCTGCTTTTACATTAAAATATTAAATATTCTTTAAACAATAATTACAGACTGGACTATGTAGGTTCTCACTATTCACAGAACATACTAATAGACTAATATTTGCAGTATGGTCTTTGATTAACTGCAATTGTCTTGTGGACTAGTTATCATCAGTTGCCCATGAATGAGTTTAAACTGTCAATATTGCCATTCACACAACAGAAAAGGCTTTTTTTCTTCATCACTTGCTTACTGTTTCTGGAAACACCCACACTGGTATGGTTCAAGCTGTGACTATCGTAGATCTAATTTTACAAACTGTAATTTCCAAATTTAGTTTCTTAATGCAGACCTTTGTGTCATTGGAATTGAGATTTATGCAGTTCTGGTTATCTTCAAAGGGGTGCATGTGTGGTGTATAGATATTTGTGGAACAGGCACATAATTTCAAGGTCTCTGAAATTAAATGCTTTCATGACTGCGACTGAATAAGGTGAATTTCTGTTAATCTGCTATTGGAATTCTCAATAATTAAAAGGAAAATGATCACTTTTTATAGTGGACCATCAGATTAATATGGAACATCTTTGGGGAGAGGCACTTTCTTTAAATCAAGGTTGTTTCAAAATTTCCCTAAAATGAGTGCCTTTCTCATCAGTTTCCCCCAAAAATGGACTATTATTCCTGGATTAAAACTAAATTTCTGGCATTTTATTTCACTTAACCAAGGCCTGAATCCAGCATATATGACACCAGAAAGTCACAAGTGATTCAGATACCTGTCTGATTTGCAAGTGTCCAAGTACTGTGTTTAGTAAGAAGCATCAAGACAAATCTCACCTTTTTCTGTGGTAAGACAAATACACGGCTTTGTTTCATTCAAAAATCTTATAAGTTGAAGAAGAGAAGGCTGAGAGACCTATTTTATGGTAACCTGATAACAGCACTGAAAAGAAAAATCAAGGAAAATAATAGCTTTCTACTGAATAGCAAACCAGAAAGGCTGAAGCACTAGGCAAAGCTCCACTCATTTTAAGGGAACAATAAGTATTTTGATTGCTAGGGAATTAGTAATATGGCATTTATCCTTCATCCATCTTTAGACCACATTTTATATGAACAGCTTATAGTCATGAGGGACACCCAAATGAAAAGGATAAAAAGGGTGCTCTGGATCCTTTTGTCTTCACTTGTCTGAAATCAAATAAAAACTCTCATCAGCATATCATGTTCTGGCCTTGCATCCAGCTCTGTTCTTTCTTTCCCTATATGGATAATGTCTGGCCAGGAAGGAAATGACTACATTTTCAACTACAGAATGAAATCGGGGCTAATGGAAACTTGGTTGAATTACTTCCTGCAAGTTAATGACTAAAGAGAGTTTTTCAGGGGGATGGCCAGTAAAAGCCATAACAACCTGAAATACCAGCAACGTGTATTCTCACAAAGCTGTCTTCTGTTTCTGTGCAATCTGGGAACAGAGGGTTAACATTGTTTGAAAAATAGAGATAAAATGTTTGAAAAGTAAAACAGGTTTTACCTTTATTCACCTGATATGGTCTGTTCATCAGTGAAGACCCTGAGACGCTCCACTGAGCCAATATATCTGTTAGACAGTATTTAGTGAAATAGTTGAAATGCTGAGAAAACAGCATTTGAGGGTTCACAGTGTCCCTGCTCAGATGCCACTGAAAATTGTTACTTTCCAATATGGACACTTTGATACTTTCATTCTTATTGTTCAATTCAAGTTTCCTGTACACAATGCAGAAATTTCCTGGTTTACTTTGATTTTTCTGAAAGAAGAGATGGATTTGTGACTTTGTTTGGTACAGGAAATGTCTAGAAAAGAAAAAAGTAGGTGTTTCTCAGGTAGCCACATGAAAAAGAAATAATAATCAATTTCAAAAGTTCAACCAGTCCAGACAATTTCAATTCATTCAATGTATCTAATTTGAATTGAACAATAAGAATGAAAGTATCAAAGTGTCCATATTGGAAAGTGACAATTTTCAGCATAAAAATGTACCATTTTGCCTTGGGATTTATATTTGCAATTTAATAATACATGATTTAAAATTTCCTTTGATTTCAGAAGAAACCAATCTTGGTGTGACCTCTTGAACAGATCAAGATCATCTTAATATGTCTGGATTAGCCACTTGGAATGGCAGTTGTTTTAACCAATTAGAGTACAATATCATGGTCTGTTTCTAAGAGAAAATTCAGTATGTATTCAGGAAAGTTAATTATATTTCCTTTTTTGACATCTTTCTATTGTCCAATCCCCCCTTTTCCCACCGGACCGTGCAAACTTAGAACTAACTCTCCAAATAGTGTTAGTACATTGTTTGGTCTCTCACATGCTGCCTGAAGGGATTAGCTGAGGTGACAGAAATTGTAATAAAATTTTATAGCATTAAACTTGGCTTGAAGAGCAGATGTAAAGGTCCTGCTGATTGCCACACATTTAAGCATTCATTCATAAGGAAGCTCACCACTGTGCATATGTGGGACACAATTTTTTGCTATGCCAAAAGTGAATCTTCATGCTATTGGATTGCTGCATTTCCCACTGCTACTCAAAATGCTATCCTGAGTACTCATGCCAGGGAGAGCTCTCTCCCTGGAAAATGCTCATCTTCAGTCCACCTCAAGAGGTCTGACTTGTACTCTATCCCTGATTCTTTGCCAATTTGCAGCCAATGTTTTCTTTATTGCCACAAATTAATGAGGGAAAGATTGTGGCGCTAACTTTTCTTTCACTGTGATGTTATGAAAGAGGCATAAATAAATAAATGGCAAGAGAAGGGAGGAAGGAAAAAAAAACCAGAGACTCTGCAAAGATTAATGTAATATCCCCTTCACCCTCAAGAAATGAAATTATTCTGACAGGGTCAGAGATTCTGCTTGGCAAACCATCTTAAATTAATTACTTACCTGACATTTTAAAGGAAGGTTTCAGATCGTAAATTTAACCCAGACAAAGCATTCTTTTTAATCTTGTCAGTATGCAAACTACTTTGCACTGCAGTCTGTGAATTATTTATCAGAAAAGCGACCCCAAAAGGGTGAAAGGAAAATCGGGAGTATTTGATCTTGGGTTCTGCAAGCTGATGTATTTCTCTACCCCAGATCCCTACCTGTTACAGTTGAATAAATTCTTTTTGTTTGATGTGCTGGTATATAGCTCTCACACTGTGCTTCTCTGAAGCCTAAATATTTTTTTCTCGATTTAAATTACTTTTAAAGCAGTGTCTCAGTGAATAAATGTATCTATTTTCCAGGGGAAAACAAAAGTTAAATAAAGGGGACAAATTCACCTGTCTTTCTGTTTTATGTCTTTTCATTAGCAAAAGCATGCAGTATTGATGGCTGTTGGGGTTTTTTCCCTGCACTTGGGTGAAAGTACAGTCTGCAATAGTAACTAATCTACAAAGGCTGATTTTTTACTTGTAAACTGCAGGAAACATTAATCCTGTAACAAGCTGTGTAACAGTAATGATGAAAACTGCTCACCTGGGGTAAAAAACCTTGGAAGATGTGAATCCAGAATCCAGTTTTGATACAGGTTTTTTTGGTTCAGTTGGTTGTTCTATTTGTGGTTTTTTGCCTTTTTTCTTTTTTTTTTGCATCAAGTTACTTAATTTTAATCTCCTGTTTTTTAAATGAAGCCTAGACAACTTCTAATTTTCCATCTCTTGGTCTTTTTATTTCACAGGTTTATTTATTCAACAGTATTTCATTTAGCTTTTAGTATTACTGCTGAAAAAAAAACCCTCTAAGTCCAATGTGAAAGACAATTGTAACTGAGGGACCCAAACAAATCAGTTTCTATCCTAATATCTGGTCTTGTTTAGTATTGGACCTTCTTTTTTAGTCACTCTGGATTTCTACATGATTCTCTGAAGACATCAACCAACTTAGCACCTGATACTTAGAAGAAAGTCAGATTTGGAAATTCAGCAGGGAAGAGAACCCCATTAATCAATTGTAACAACTCAGAGATGTAATACTACTATTCCACATTTTTCACTTTGAGAATGTTTGCTCCCTGGATGTGCTTTGTTAATTTTTGATGCTGCATGTTTCAAAGGAGTTCCAGTATTTTCTGTTTAATCCTTGTGTAAGATGAACTTTAGCTGAGCTAAATGGACAGTTCAGTAGAAAGTCTATCAATTTGCACAGAGAAATTATAACTCCCTTATGCTTCTTCCATGTAGTATGGAAAATTATTTATTGGAACTATGGAAGTTCCTGCATTTTCATGTGAGCTGAAATAAAGCTGATAAAAATTTTTTACCCTCCTTTGGTTTATTATGCTACCTAATGCTTTGTTTTACAATTTTTAATTCTTTAGTATGGAGGATTTTTTCCCTACCAGAAGTCTTTCTTCTTCCTTTGTGTCAATGTTGAATGTTGCAAGAGCAAGACACAAGACACTTCATAAACAAAATGTGGACATGCTTTTATTTCACTCTGCAGTCCTAATGAAATAAGTCACTTCTGACAGATAATCCTGTGTTCAATAAATATTTGTCAGATTTCTACTTAGGCTTTTAAGTATCCCAAGCATTTCAAACATGATTTCAGTTTCCTCTGATAATAAAAAAGAGCTTAAACTCCTTATGAGTTTCTGAAAGATGAACTATGTAGGGCATAAAGTCAGGGAATTGACACAAGTTAATTGCAGGTCTCCCCACTTTAAGGCTGTATACACTTTTCATCTGTTTTTACCATAAAACTCCCAAGAAATCATTAAAGTATTGTGTGTATCCACCACAATGTATTTATCTTCCTATAAATTCCCCTTTGCAGATTTGTGTATTCATACAAAATACACAGTTAAGAAACTGAAGACTTTTGCTTACTGAATATTCCAGGTCCCTCCTTAAGGACATGTAAGTATAAGCTCTAGTGTCCATGGGTACATTTTAATTAGGGATTTTGGCTATTGTTTGACTATGATAATTTCCCCTGTGATTTCTGCTCAGCTGATTTCACTTCTCCCCTCAGCCCCAGCACAAAGCTTCTGGAGTATCAGTGCTGGGGCTATGATCAGAGACCACCCTAACAACAGCTGCATTTCAATGTCTTTCCTCTGCTTGAAGGCTTTTTCACATTTCCCAACTGATTTTTGAGGGTGGTTAAGAATCATAGAAGTGCAAAGAATTACCTTTATCTAGAATTAAATATTATTTTATGCTAATTCCTAAAGCTATTATTTTAGGAAAAATAAAATAGGCAATCCCTGATTTTTATGTGTTTACCCATAGGAATTAAACTTTGATGTTCCCTTTCATGACTGCTTTCAGATATTCTGACATTAAAATAACTGCAGGACTTTTTCAAGCTGTTAAAATACATATTTTTTAAAGTCATAATGAGTAGACCATAGATTCTTCATTTCCTGGGTAGCTGAGGCTGAACATTAGTAGAGGAGTAATAAAATTCTTCTATCAAGATATGCACTAGTGGTCTTGGCTGTGCTCCCAAGTCCAAACCATTCTGAATGAAATTCACCCCTCTGCAGCACCAGCTAAACCTTACTTGTGCTCTGCTTGCTGGAACATCAGCCTTTCCTGGTTACTGTGCACAAAAATGGATTTCAGCCGCTGTGTGTTCAGACCTTTAGCATTTCAATTCTATTTCATTGACTGCGTGTCTTCTTTTATTTCCCTGAGAGCATTATTATGAGATTCCACTATCCTGGTCTGTACTGAAATATCATTTGTATGGGTTTGGTTTGGTTTTACTTAACCTTGAATTTTCATTGATCATCTCTGTACTTTGTTCTTTCATGATGACTTTTCTTTACCCTTCACAAAGACCTGATACACATAATGAGATAGATGTAGTGCAAAGCAACTGTTGGGAATTGCTCTGGGGCAGCAAAACAGAGCCTCTAGTACAACTTTCCTCTCTGCTGGAGGGTGGTGGTACTTCATGTTGCACATGGAGATGGCATGGAAAAGGAGACAGTCCATAATTAACATTCTACACATTGTTAATATCCTTGGCTTCCCTCATGGCAAAGTGTCCACACTTAGCTTGCTTAGCATTTCAGTCAGAGAGTGAGAATGTTCCTGAAATGTGGCAGAGCTCAAATGAGTGGTGCACAGGGGCAAAGCTCTTGTTTTTCCCACTAGGCTGGTATGTAAGCCTGAGACACCACATAGAGTTTTAAAGTATATTAGGGTCTATAAGGCAGTTGGCTTAGTGTTTAAAACCTATAGTTTGGGGTGAGGGTGTTTTTGTCAGCTTTCTTTTTCTATGTACTTTCCACCAGATAACTATTCCATTTGTTTTGCCTGATTGCTAACAATTTGTGGTGAGAATGCCCTTCAAAACACAGCATCCCTAACAATCCAGCATACTACCTTTCACCTTGGATAAGGCTTTTATTTATTTTTAATAAATTCCACCTCATTTCTAACACATTAAACCTCATTATGGTGTAATTTCCCTTGGTATGGAAAGACCTCATTAATTGTTCCATTCAAAACCGATTATCTCTCAGGATAGATGTTATAGGGAAGTGTAATGGATAAGGGGTTTTTTCCACATTCTGCTTGAGCATTACTTTTTCTCAAGTGATTAGCTTTGCTGCACCTGTGTTTACTTAAGAAACTGAAGCTAAAATAATTAGTAACAGGTGGCTGAGGTCTTAGTGATAATCTGCCTGCTTTTTAGATGTATGTCTATACGAAGTATTCAATCCCCACATTTTGGCTCTTTCCCACATTTAACAGGCTGTAATGAGAAGTAATCTTGTACAGTATGGTACTCAGATTTATGTGGTTCTAGGAGAAATTTTATTGTAACAGTTTTAACTGACTGTATGACACACATTTTACTCTTTAGTAATAATATACCTTCATCTCTTCCTTCTGTATAAGGGTTTTCATGGTTATTGTTTTCTGTAGCCCGTTTTTCTAAGGATATGCTTACATTCCTAGTTTATTTGGTATTTTCAATTGTGTTCATTCCTGATTCTGTTCTCAGGAATTTTCAGTGGACTTAGCCCCAACAGCTGTTCACAAAATTTTTCAGATACTTTTCTGCTGACTCTGGTAATGTTTAAGAGACAGGTGTTAAACTTTTAATATTGATGCTTTTGGGAGGTCTTGGGAATTATGACTGAGATCCCTTAAAGTTATGTACTAAAGTTGTTTACCTAAAATGTGGCATCTGCCCATCTGAGCTTCTTAGCTATCCAGCTATGAATGCAGTGAGAACAAGAAGTCATTCAGCTGTGCAGGATGGGCTGGATATGGTTTATTGACATTTATGACTGCAGGTAGGAGATTGCTACAGCTATTTGAACACTCAGGCAGGGTGGTCCTGTATCAAGAGCAGGATGGAAAGCCAAGTTTATGAAACCATCCATGCAGCTACTCCACAGCCAAGTGGTTTTGACATATGCTGAGGATATACACAGCTATAATTCAAGAGCCCCACTGTGCCCAGATCATTCCAGCAGCTTGAGGTGTTGCTTTCCACATCCCCAGATGTAAAGAGAGGGGGTTTTATTGAAACAATTTCATTTTCTGTAAATACACACTTACTAAGCTACAGTGAAGATGACATTGCATTTTAATGATTGACTTCTTCTCCTGAGATGTTTGAGGACACTGGTTGGGGACACTGGCATTGAATCTGATGGTGTTTGGGATTATTTTTTCTGAACAACAGGTAAATGCCTAAAAAAATGTTTAAAAATACTTCAGA
Organism: Agelaius tricolor; assembly: GCF_023055355.1. Classification (NCBI taxonomy): domain Eukaryota; kingdom Metazoa; phylum Chordata; class Aves; order Passeriformes; family Icteridae; genus Agelaius; species Agelaius tricolor. Next base: position 39,076,136 of record NW_027269263.1, read on the forward strand.
GATTTGGGGGTGGATTTTTAGAATGTGAAAAGAAAATGAGAAATCCTTGCTGCCGTTATGCAGAGCACAGGAAATTTCACATTTGCTAAGACAACTTTACACTGGGATCAGTCTGAAGGACCTGTGCTAAGCAGCACACATGGTTTTACAGTTCTCTCCATTCATTTAGTGTCACCTGCACCCATCCTGACAGAAAAACCAACTGTTAGCTGTCTTCTCAAAAAATATAATTTTAAAGGATTGTGATCCCTGGGAAAAAAGCAACAAACCAAACAATAACCAATAATCTCTTATCTTGCAACACTAGGAAATAATTTAATATTAATATAATAATATTATATTAATAATATAACAATAATACATAACAAGTATGATTTTCTGTCCTGACTCAGGACAGAATAAGTCCTGAATTTTCCTTTAAGTTTAACATTATTTTCCAACCACATCATTTGAGTACAGAATTCAAGATTTTTGCTCTACACTATATAGGAAATATAAACCACATGTAGAAACTACATACTTGTGCTCTCCCCTCAAATCCTGTGCAAGAAATAAAACCTGTAGAGAGGTGGGTATCTTGGGGTTTTCTTTATGTCCTAATTCCCATACTGTCCTAATATATTTTTATTCTTAAACAACCATCATTTTTAGCAATGGTCAACTTTAAAAATAAATTACTGTAAAATAAATTCTTGTCTTTCAGTCTGAAAATTAATAACTGAAATGTGGAAGTATGTGAAATTTTAAAGGAACAACTCAGTGTGGAAAGTTATTAGTGGCATGCAAATAACATCTTTCTAGTTATAGGGTGAGATAAAGTGGTCTGAAGAACTATGCAGGAAAATTGCATCAAGTAAAATGGAACTGATCTAGAGAGATAATAACAGCATAATTCTATTCCTTGATGGAAAATATTATTAAGAAAGATTATGGTGAATTGTCTTTCACAGTTCAGAGAAAATATACTTAGATGCCTATTTAAATTAAGAATCAAATTATCATTCTGCAGTTCATTGTGAAGTAGTCAAAATATTAGTAGATCACCCATTTAATCTGAATGATTCAGAATAGGAAGAAAAAGAACACACTACAGAGGAACGTCAAAATGATTATTATTTAATTTTTTTCATAGAAACACAAAAATGAAGATCTTCAGGAGCAGAACCTGTCAGAGGTTGTCATGCCTCACCAGGAGCAATGAGTAGGGGAGGCAGCAATAACAGGATCTGACAGACCCTGCTCTATTGAGGGGTGTTCCATGGGCTGCAGTGTGGTTATTTTCTCCATTGTGGTCCTCCATGGGCTGCAGGGGAACAACTCTCTCACATCTGCCATGCAGAGTTTTCACCCTTTCCTGAATGTGCTGTCCCAGCACCAGCAGTGCTGATGAGCTCAGCTTTGAGCAGAGCAGCTCTTCAGCTGGGCTGGTTCTGTGCCACTCGGACAGCCCTTGGTCTGTGCTCACAGACACCTCCTGTGCAGCCCCTCCAATGCTGCCAGCACCTGCACATGGACCCTCTGCACAAGCTAACACCAGGACCTGAGATTCCCATAACAAATAGCACTCCTGAAGGATCAAGAAGCCCTTTTTGTCAGGAATAGTGACAGTTCTCTATTTTCTCTACAGGTTGAAACGTAACACTGCATCTGTCTCATATTTAAAGACACCTGTTTTCATCAGTGATGCTGAGCTATCTGCTGCCTCTGTATGGTTCCTAGGTCAGGTTACAAACTTTTCCGATGCAGTGGTCCAGATCCTCTTTTACTCAAATTAATTTATTCCCACACAACCCAAATACAAAGTAGAGATCCCATGCTCTGATCTGAAACTATACTTCTCTCTTACTCATGTTTTCTGTTCCAAGGGAGGGGAAAAATATTCTTTTTTTTTAAACTCATTTCTTTTCTTTCAGTCTGAAAATTAATAACTGAAATGTGGAAGTATATGTGGGTAGTTATGTGTTTGAATGTTCATAAACTGAAGGAGTTTCTCTAAAAGCTCTTAATATCTGAATTGTTACCATTTGTATCATTTGGTGATGCTATCTGAAATTCTACTATATAACAATCCATGTGCCTCTCTCTGGGGCTGCTACTGAAATGTGGTTTAAGGGCATATGCATAGACATTTTTCCTGAGTGATTTTGGTGCTATTTTTCCTGCATTAATCTGCTTTTTTCACCATTATTATTATTATTGCAGTTGTTGTTATCGTTATTGTTGTTACTTTTTTTTTTGCCAGATGCTAATGAAATTATACTACTAAGCAGTAAACCTAATAAGTCAAGAATTTGCTCCTAATCAGAAAAATGAAATTGCTACAGAAGCTTCCTAAATTTAGTTGTGAAACTAAAGCCATCCTTTTGATAAACAGTTTGTAGAAGACAGACAGAAGCCTGCAAAGAGAGGTTCCCTCCACAGCAAGGTTTGTGCATCTTTTTCCTCTGGAAATTCCCCACTAGCTGACTAGAGCTAGTGCAATAAACAGAAATTGGTTTAATGGGCTCTGGAACACACAACTTTAAAAGAAGATATTGGACTGTATAGATTTTTTAGCATTGTAATAATGAGCATGTGAGACAAAAACCATTGAGTTAAATATGCAGAAGTAATCCTGAGAGGATGAACAAGAGATGAGCTCCATGCCTTCCAGCAGTGGAAGCTGTTCTTCTCTCAGCTGGAGAACTTAGGCTATCACCTGTTGCTTCTTTTTCTGTTCACTTATCTATTCTACTCCAGAATTTTTATTTCCTCCTCTGTGAGGAGGCCCAGCTCTTTCAGGCAGTTAGGAGCATGTTGTCCTCCTCAGTCAAGGTTGCTAAAATGTGGTAGATGCAGGCTGGACTGCCACAGAACACCAAAGGCTCCCAATTTCTGCATAAACTTCTAACCATTCTTAATGACACCAGTTCTTTTACTGCTTAATTTCTGCTTCAGCAGTTGTTTTTAAAAGAAAACCACTGCAGGCATATTTTCTGAGGGACCCATCCTATTCCTTTGTGTTGAGCTTGCTCTGCAAGTCCCTGTCAGATCAGAGTCCTCTCCAAGGGTTTTGGGCTCGCAATGGGACTCAAGGAGGAGCTGCCCATCTTTCTGCACAGGCCAAGTGGATTTGGCACAGAAACAGAGCTGCAGGAGCCTAGAAAAAGGGTTGTATGGACTTTCCTTTGAGGTGGGATTGTGCTGAGGGTATTTTGAATGCGGGTTTTAATTTTGAACCCTAACTCCACCTATATCTGTTTCTAAGGTTCTCTGTCACTTTCAAGGATTAGCCCTTAGGAAGATCTGAAAATCCCAGCTGCTGTGCTGAACCCTTTCTTTCAATGTCTTTCCTTCCAATGTAATATTCTCTTGGAATAGCAGTTCACTTTACAGTGCTTTATTTATATTAACTACCAGTAGAAAATAACATGTGAATTATCCAGAAGCAAAAAATGCATGTATGGTCGAACTGGGGAAAAAAAACCCTCTGAGGATCTATTTCAAACTTTTGCTGCAATCTAAAAAGGTATAAGATGCAATTAGCTATTACAGAGAGAAAGCTGATGTGGTTTCTAACAGAGATACTTGCTTTAGGTTTGCAACACATTCAGAGAACAGCCTTGTGAATCCCCTGGGCTCACCTTCATCATTTTACTCACAGAGCCTGTGGCTGCAATTACATCTGAGCAATGTGTTACACTGTGGGGAGAGAGAGGGCACAAGCAGCAGGTGACAAAAGCAAGCATAAATGAATCTAGATATTTTCATTACATTTTGGTTGTAAGCTGGAAAAAAGGAGGAGGAAAAAATTATGTCTTGTAAGAGACATAAGCATAACATTCAGTGCCCGGCAAGGCAAAGCAGAAAATGTTATGAGATTTGCTGAGAGCGAGGCAACTCAAGGTAAGGCCAATGAAGAAACTGTGAGGAAGCCTTTTGGAACACTGCTTAATGTCATGGGCAAGAGACAGACATTTTATTTCCATAGTGTCTCCCAATGAGCTGCCTGCTGTGTCCCTGGCTATCTTCATTATGCTGTTTGTGCTGGAACTCGGAATGGAATTTAGTCATGTTAGAAAGAAGTGTACTTTTAATTACATACCAAATTAAAGAAGTTGTTTTCTTTTATTCCAGCAAAATCAGAGCTTAAAGTTAAAACAAATCCATCAGCTTTTTTTTTTTTTTCTTCTCTTCTTTCTCCAGTTCGCCTGCTGGGATATTCAGATCCTTCACTCAAGTAAACGTGAGTGACTTTTCCTTGCATTTCACAGTATTGTCACTTACATGAAGTTTTACATTCTGTCCAAGCTGTGCTCAAGATAACCATTTCATAAATGAGTTCACTTTCATTAACATTATCTATAGCATTCACACACGATGATGAGCTGCAAAGATAAGTCAGAGTGGCAGACACCTCCCACAGACTCCAATGGCTTTTCCCATGAGGTCCCTTGTATCCTGCTGACGTCTCAATCTGTTTCTCCCCAAGGGTCATGAAATCAATTTGTTGCCAGGAACTTTGTCAGCCTCGTTCTACTGCTTGACTTTCAAATTTAGTGTGACAACTATTTTAGATGAGATGGCATGACGGTAACTGCTTCTGATTCTGGGATCTGGTCAAGCACAAACAGATGATGCTTTGAAGAGCAAAATACCTCTACTGGATTAGTGAACTTTTGTGTGCACAATCAATTGACACAGAGCAGTGGAGTGAAGGCCCTCATACCAAAGCAAAGGGGTGAAATCTCTCCCTTTTTGCTTGAAACATCTGCAGAAATCCTGACAGCATGGCTTATTATGCAAGGAAACAAATTGAGTTCCCTTTGCCATAGAAAACTGTGTGGCTTTATGATGCCTCTGGGATCAGATTTTTAAGGATATACAGGAGTGCAACAGATCTTGCAGCCCATAGGAGACAAAAAGTGTGATTTCTCCAAGAGAAAATTGAGAGACCAGTTTCCAAGCAGAAATTTTTTTCATGGGTTTGGCCACTCCGGAACTAAAAAGAGCATCAAATGTTCTTCCAGTCTAAATACTGTTCTGGTTGTTTCCTCTAGATAGACAGCTGGTACCATTCAGTCCACTAAACCTATGTAACCTCTAACTACTGCTCATTACATACTTATACACTGAACTTCTAAATTTTCTTTCCATCTTTTCAGTACTTGTCTTCTAGTAAGAAAAAAATATTTAACTCAGAAGCCTACTCAAGGATTTTGTGCTCTCTGAAGGCTGTCAGGAACTTTCAGAAACTCAAAGGCTTTCAATATGCTGTGATGCACCAGTCCTCTGGGGCCATAAGTTAAACTGGGACACTTAATATATTGAGAAAGTAACAGTAACATTAAATGTGAGAAGCTGATTCTTACATCCAATGCTGAATTTTTGGATTGTTAATTTTCAGTGTTTTTATGGGGGAAAAAAAAGTGCATCTCATGCAGGTTGGTTTCAGAAGAGAAAAAGCTTTTTGTTTTCTTATGTGTTGTAAAAATAAGGAAAATACTGTTACATAGATCTGTATATATGTATGGATATGTGCATATATATATTTGTATTTATATATACATATGCTCTGGGTTTTTTTACTTTCTTGATCTCATAATTTTAAACTAAAAAAAATAAAAGAGGGCAGAAAGAGAAAAATATAGCAATAAAGACATTATATGGTTAGAAAAGTCTATTAAAAACAAAGAAAAAAGAAAAAAAAAGGTTTTTGGTTGCAACAGCAAAAATATACACCCATTGTGATAAGACCTGTCATGGCCTCTAAGTTTACTTTGAGTCTTCCTACATTCTAATGTGAACTTTTGTTTTGAAGGGAGCAAATTAAAATCTCTTAAAAAGTGTTCATATAACAGCTTGTAATTTATGCAGGTGTTGACTAAGAACATCTTTTGAGCAACAAAAATAAAGTTGTTTTTTTAGGGCAGATTTTTTGTGTGTGTGTGTGTGTGAAACTGTATTTTTTAATTCAAACACAAAGAGAATGGAAGACAACACTCAGTTCACTCTCAGGCTCACCTAATTGGAAGTCTACACTTTCAATTATTCAGTAGCCCTGAACTCTCAAACTGTAGGGAGGTGAGAGTAGGTCAGAAATGGAAGACAAGGAAGAAGCTGCAGATGAGTGTTAGTACAAATGTGAAATATGAATCTTATTTACTTTGGGATCGGCTGACTGATTGGCTGCCTTAACTCTATGCTTTGGTTAGCTTACAAAAACATTTTTTCCTCATAGCCAGATCTTTTGTGACAGGGGCCCTTTCTGTTTCCTCTATCCACTCACACAGAAATATGCTACTTAGAATGGTCTCTTGTGCCCCAGACACTGCTCTGTGAACTTCAGCCTCAGCAAGCTGGGCAAGAAGGAGTGCCATCTCTCAGAATCTGCAGACCCAGATCACAGGTCTTGATTTAGACAAAGATGCCACTGAGATCAGGAATACATCTAGGCATGAGTGGATGAGGACTTGCATGCATACCAAATCCCCACTGGGATTTCAGCATGTCTAGGGGTATTTATTTTTGTGGTACCAAACAATAGGACAATTTGTTATTAGAATAATTTTCTACCTGTCACATATTAGTGATATCTGTTCTAGCTGGATATCCAACACTGGAGAGATGACTTTATATCCTTTTCTCATGTCTTTGTATCTCAATTCTTTATTTTTCATTAGGGAGGCTGTGACACCTGCTTTATATTACTTCTTGTCAGCTGATATGACAAGAATACATTTTTTAAAGCTTATTTTGCGCTCTTTAGTCTGATGTTGTCCCAAACAGGGATTCAAGAAAGTGCTCTACTTGCATAAATACCGTAAATAAAAATGTGGGTTATAGCATCACAAAACAGAAATTGTTGAGGTACCACCCACTATGACAATCTTGTCTTAAGTAGGACTCTTAACTTAAAAGAGATGCTAATCACACAAGATTTTGGAACAGACTATGCTTACCTTGGAGTGAGACTGCCAAAAGGAAAATGATGGCGAAGCAAACTGATGAGAGTGTATTTCCAGTCCCTTTTGATTATGCTGTGCTGGTCCCCTATGCACTGGGCTGCCAAAGAAACAGTCTTATTACACATGAGCATTGTCCAGACACCAAGACATGAGTGGGAGGAGAGAAGGCTGTGGATTACTTCAGGGTATAAAGCTAGACAAGAACTGAACTAAGCTGTAGGATGGCACTTGTGATTTGAGACAGAAAAAAAAAGGTGAGACCTTGTCTGATGAACACCAACATCAAAAAGTAGGGGGAGAGCTCATGTCCTGCTAGATTTATGTACAGAACTCCCACTTATGTGAATGGCAGTCTGAGAACAAAATAAAATGCCAGGGAAAAAAGAATCAGTAAGAGATAATTGTTTATCAAATACCTATAAAATTAATTTAAATGCTTATGATTAACCTGACTTGATTTAAAGTTCACTGATGTCTCTTTTACAGTTCACTGGGAGTCTCTTTACTGACTTTTGTGGACTTTCAAATCAGGCACTAGAAAGGATGCTCATTTCTTCTGAGAAAACACCATTTTATTGTGAGTTAAAAATTATGCTTTCCTGTAATTTTCTTGAAATGTAAACTCAAAAGAAAACTTTGACAAGACGTTTATAAGCCCATAATTTAATCTGTGATACACAGTGTTTATGTCTATGGTGGAAAATGACAGTAGGAGAGCAATCTAGAATGTTAGTGTAAAAGCATGATCTTTCCATAGATGAATTTGTACACTCGTGCCATTAAACTCTGCCACATGAAGACCTCACATTGTATGTGCTGACTTTAAAACATTTTCAGAAACACAGAAATGTGTTAAAGAAATTGCTTTTTAATTCCCTCTGGGCTCTCTCAGGACTAAAATTTAATAATTTTAAATTGTGTAATATTTTGACTATGGATTTATAATTTTACTTCCTCCCTTTGTTTAGAAATTAGGCTGAAGTAATGTCACTTTTGTAGTGAAAGGGAATGGATCAGATTCTCATGGAGTGATGCCTTCTTAAAAAAAGCATCTGACTTGGTATTTCTTACTGCATATTTTTATTGTGCTTTTTTTATTGAGAGATGTGTGGGTGAGTCGCATTCCTTTATTCTCAGTTGCACTTTTGTAGTAAAATTTTTCTGACTTCCTTACACAATTAAGTAGCCCCAGTGGGACTTCCTCTTACAGGTTAACAGCAGGGTTTTTTTGTGTGAATGTGCAGCTTCACTGTTTGACAGTGACTTCAAAAAGTCTCCTTAGAGTATCTCTTTCTTCCTTCTGTTACAAGGAAATTCTTCATTCTGTACATTAACAAGATGTGCTAGAGCAGATGACATGAAAGAAGCTTTTTAAACTGAGAAATATACTGCTGTTTTCTCTCTTATAAATGACAAGATATTGAATATATCTGTGAACTTGAGATTTCCATCAGCACTTGAGAATAGTATGAAAATGATCTTTCATTACTATTCTATGAATGGACATCTGCATCACTTAAAGCAAATAACGAAAAGCCCATTCATACACATCCCTCTGCATCAAAAGCAGCATGGGCAGCAGGTCAAGGAAGGAGCTTCTGACCTCCTACTCTGCTCCAGAAATTCATTGTGTTAGAATTACCTTCTCATATTTTTATATAGGTTGAGACAGATTCTTTTGCAGCTAGTATATCACATAAACCAACAGTAAATTATCACCTAAATTATCATCTACATAGCTATATATAGTACCTATACAGTAGTATGCTCAAGTTTGAGTACATTTTAATTTTATTTTTACTGAATCATGGTGTCACATTTAGCTGAAAGATGCTGTTCTTCAAATATGCATGAAAAAGAAAAACAAGACAAAAGCTAGTTGATTTCCAAATAACTTACATTCATCTATATTTTGTCTGAGCTGCAATTCCCCTGAGTTTTTTAGGCAATGTCTTTTACTACTTACTTAGTAGCCCTGATATGAAGCCTGAAGCACTCTGCTTTGAGTGAAGAGTCCCATTGGAGCAGTCCAGGGAACTTCTCAGGAAAAATAGAGGACATTCTAATAAATGGTCAACATATTTTAATAAATGAAGAGACTGCCAAACAGATAGAACTGTTTGAGTGAAAAGTGTGTAGAGTCCTCTTAATGCCTTGTCCTAATTTCCTGGTCCATCAGAGTAAGAGAGTGGAGAAGCGTGAGTACATGGTGGCCTCTGTATTGCTACACCGAGCACTTCATCTCAGGCCCCGGGGAAAAGACAGTGGCTCCTTGTACCTTTTGTTGGCTGACTATACAAAAAGGATAGATAGATGGTGATCTGGAGCTTTCCCAGGCCATACTGTTATAGGAAAGGTGAAAGACAGGATGAGCATAATGATAATGATGTAACCCATGGCACTTTCCTTAGGTTTGAAGAATGGGACAATTTTAATTTCTGATATAGACATAAACTCATGAACTTGGAAAGAACAGTCAAATCTCTATACACAATAATTAGCTTGTCATAGTTACCATTATTCAGAGAGTATTAAATAAATCTTTGAAGCTAGAACAACAAAGAAATTGAGATTCTTAACTTACAATCAATCCGTCACTACAGAGATAATAAACAGCAGGACATTTCTGTTTTCAGATTTACAACTTTACATTCTAGAAATAATACAGCAGTTTAGATTTCTCACCCTGTGGCAGGCAGCCTTGAGTTGTAATACTTATGTCTTTACAACCTGTTGAGAGCACCTCATATTATTGTTTTAGGGCTGCTTTTCAGGTAGAGAGTTTCTATGCAGCATCTGCCAAATGTTCAGGTGTTCTTTGTCCAACATCAGTCCACTGTACTTGGAGTGTTTTACAATCAGAGTGGCTGAGGCTGGCAGACATTCTGGAGATGGGTCAGACCTTCTGACCCTTCTGCTCAGAGATGGGTCAGCTGAAGCAGGCTGCCCAGGAGCGTTTGGGCTTCAGACATTTCCACATTTCCTTCAAGCATCTCCATTTCTGGAGATGCCAGAACTTCTCCAGGCTGCCTGCTACAGTGAGCAACCAGCCCCACAGTAAAAGTTTTGCCTTGCAGAATGTCTTGCATAGACTGAAATAATTCTAAAAATGTAAGTGATAGGCTCTTTCTCTGCGAAGAATAATTTGTGCAGTAAAAGTAAAAATACATTTTTTCTGGAAATGCAAGATGGACACAGAAAGATTGAGGGTTGAGTAAGTAGGATGCGAAGGAGAATGAGATGATTGATTTCTTTTTCTCCAGCTTCTAACTTTTGCAAGAATTTTAAATTATTCCAGCCCTTCATTCCTTATTCCTAAAAGAAGGTTAAATTTTCTTTTCTGGAGTACATGTTTTTCTTTCACACAGACAGTATGAGTTGAGTTCTTTTACATTCATCCAAACAGAACAGCAGGCACTGAATTCCATTCTTAATAGCACAGAAACCTTGTAAAGAGAGAGGAATCTTGTACCAGAATGGAGCAAAGCTTTTAGCTTTTTTGTAAAAGGAAAAAAGATCTGTATCTACATACCGAATTAAAATAAAGGATTGGTTTAATTTGAACTGTGGAACTCTAATATTTTTCTAAATTGTACTAGTTTCTGGTAAATTTCCTCTTTTTCTTTTTCAGGTATAAGTGTTTGACATAATACATAATAACATGAGCTTATAAATAAATTTGATCCGATTCAAAGTGAACTTGGTGGGATACATTTATTTTTTTGTCAAAAACCTCAAAACTTGCAAGAATAACAGGGGTTGTTTCCACTAAATCTTGCTAGGAATAACGTGATAGGATAGAGGAGGAATATGGCCATATCATTTAATGCATTAATTTATTCCAGCACATATAAAATAATATGAAAGAATATGGTTTGTGTGCTATGGGAAGACAGAGGTGCTTTTTTTCTCTACTAACTGACTACAAGTCTGGAAATTCTTTATCAAGACCTGAATTAAACTCTTCTGTTAAATGAGATTGCTTCCTCCACTTCTAAAATGCTTTTGAAAAATCACATGTTTCATATCAGAATAGATCTCTGGAAATTATTAAGAATAAATAATTGGATAAGGAAATATCAAATGTCTCAGCAAATCTCTCTGCTTTAAAATATGCTTACCTTGTCAACTGGATTATATTCTGAGAATATAATAGTGCAAATGAGAAAACTTGAGTACAGAAATTGCACTGCTGTACTCAAGCCACAGTATTCAATAATTAAACTGGGACTTCTGCTGGGAGTCTGGAATGTTTCAGACTCACAGAGTTGGTTGTTGCAATACTTATGCTTTTAAGGTAACTTTTTAATTGAATCAATATGATTCAGATCCATATCGAACGTAGCTGTGAAGATGGAATCTCATCTTGAAAAGCAAAGGAAATAATATGCACTGCACACCCTCAGCCCATGATTGCCTCAGGCACTCCAAGAAAAATGCAAACTCCCTCTCTTTCCCAAATCCAGCCTTAAAATTCAGGTTGAGAAAAGCAAATGAAGAGCTGGTAACTAGGAAGGTTATTTTATGTATGTGTATGGCCTGCCTTAAAATTCAGGGAAAGAAGACAGGATTAAGATCTCTGAACTAGGCCTATTTATTTACTTATTTTTGTGTGTCTTTGTTCTCAGGTGAACGGAACATGCATTAGTGTCAGGTGTCTCACACTGCAGTCATAAAGACAGTTTTTCCCCAGCTTTTGAAACACAGAATAAATTTATACACTAGCAGTATCTCTATTCTCATTTTTGAGTTCTGAATTTCTTTTTCTTTAAAAAGGGCATCCTCCATTGGAGAGGAATGGCCTTGGAATGCTGGCTCATTTGGACCCGAGTGAAACCAGGCTTTAATTCCTTAACATAGAATGAAGGGAGTTAAAATACAGAAGAAAATCAAGGTTTTGAAATGTGTCTTGCATTTATGAGGAAGCTATAGAAACCATGTCAAGAAGAAAATGATCTTTAGTCTCACATACAGGGTGAGTAAATCTGTCTATTGTTTATTGGAAATAAGTAACTCTAGGATTCCTGGAAGAAAAACAAAGCGATGTGCTCTGTGTTTAGTAAGGGTACAGACCCTCAAGTCAGTGTTCAAAAGCCCTGTCAGGTGTACTTTGGCCTCTAGTGCCACTGAGTCATGCCTGCTTGGATGCCAGGAGCTGTTTTCTGCAGAGGGAAGCTGACTCACCCAGCACAGCCCAGCAGCAACCTGACCAGAATGTTCCAGGAGATCGTAACTCAAGGGAGGGCGCCGTGGGTTTGATCACTGATTTATTCTTTTGTGTCACACAACCAGGTTTTTTCATGTCAGTCTCCATGGTGATGAGTTTGCCCATCACCCCCAGGGACAGCACAGAGTGGTGCAGAGAGCTCACCTGGGCAGATTTATACCGCTGCTGTGTGCCACAGGAACCACGACAGAGAACTACTGACATACAGAGCTGCTCAAAGTCACTTCCCATCGAGGCATAAAAAATACATTTTCTCATCTGGCAGGCAATCCAAACTGCTAATTACTGGCAAAAATGTTTCCTTTTTTTGGCTAAACAGCTAGGGAATACAAGTTAGTCTTGCTTTTTTGCCGAGGGTGTGAGAAAGGAGCTGACCTAGAACATAAGTAAAACCCAACCCAAAATTTGCTGCTCAGTTACGAAGTCAAATACCTCAATCTCTGCCTTTGCTTTTCCCTCGTTATCCAAATTATATAGCAAATCAAAGAGAGAGAGGTCAACTAAGTTAGATTAAATTGCAAAGCATGTGTGAGAAGTGAAAAACTGAATGTCAATTTGACTGTCAGAACTAATACTATTTCATATACTAGCAGAACTCAATATTCTGGAAGAGTGCATGGCAGTGAAATATCAGAAAATTATTTAATTAATCAAATAAACATCCATGTAGACAGTTTAAAATCACAGTAATTTTCATTCTGTTTTGGGTAGGATGCTGTATTTTCTGCTGTTAATCAGGACTTTCAGTAAACTGAGACTCTCAGGGAAGGGCAGAATATTTTGTACCTTTTGCTAGTGCAGTTGAAAAGCACAAATTGCCATAATCTTTCTACAGAACTGAGCAATTGTGCATATTTTGCTTAGGAAAAGAAGCTTTTATAGCAGTTCGGGGACAGAATTGTTAGGTGACCATGAAGATCTCAGTAAGCTCATTTCTCCCACCAAATCATTAGGGTAATCTGCTGTTACTATTTTCCTCTATTAATGATAGAAATATATATGTACCTTTGTATTATGCATAATATGTATATTTCATACGTTTATATTACATGAGCATGTTGAAATTCAAAACCTTAGTGACAGTACAAACCAGTCTAGATGTGTATAAAAGTCCTGAAAATCAACATTTCATACCAATATGTGATAGATTCCTGACCTTATGAACCCCTCCCTTTCCTGAACACTTTGGATTGTAAGCAGGGACTCTGCTAACTATGGAGGTTGGAGATGTATGTTATCTGTAGAGGTAGATGTGTGTGGTTAAACATTCCTGGATTTTGAAAATCTTAAAAGTATATTGAGAAACCAGTATATAGATTCCTACACTGCTGAATTCCCAGAAATGGTAATGGTTTCACAGAACACAATAAAGCTTTGCAGAATGTGCTGTTTGTTGTGTTTGGGATGTTTTTGAGTATGGTTTACACACCTGGTATTTACCCCTGATAGGAAGATGGATTATGGACTTAGCATACATATTTTCTTTCTCATAAATACTTCCAGTAACTTCTTGTATAAGCACTATCACAGCCTGGTAAAGTTTAATACAGTGTCTTGCATATGTTCAATGTAGATTGAAACTACATGCTTTTAGGCCTTGAGCTGAAGATGTGCTCAGTGAGCTGACTTGCATATAGTTACTGAAACCACTAATACTGGGAGCTGGGACCATAGGCAGATGTGAACTATTTTAAACATGCAAGCTGATTTCAAAAATTACTTTGATTATGATGGAATTTGAGCAACCATGCATCACTGAGCACATCAGACATAAATTAGGTTGCTTTTCAGTAATCACAGATTTTCTGTTTTATCTGACACTGTGGAAATGCATTTATATCATACAATCTTCCATCATATGGTGCAGAATTAGTTTCACTTGACATTGCACTATTTAACTTCTGGAGTGTGCACAAATGTGGTGTCTGTATTTGTCATGACACACGGCATTTAAAATGCGGAAAATATACACACACTTATTTTGTGGAAATTTATGCACGCAGCTTTTCTCTGGCCTTCCGGATGGTATTTGGCTCTGGATTAAATTATCTGGATAGAGGTGTCCATATGGGCTAGGTGTCTAAACTCCCACTACAGCCTGAGGAGACAGGGAGCTCAGTTCATCCACCCACACTCAGCTGCCTGGTGTCATCTGCATAGGCTGAGGATTTGTCTGTCCTCTGACAAAAGCACAGGTCTCCCACAGATCTGCCACCCCCATGTGTCAGGGACATGTGAGGCTTGTGAGGCTCTTTAAGATGCAGCCCCTTTTATGCACCACCTAAGTTCTTAACCCTACATCTCCTGACTGCAGTGGGAGATCAAGGAGCCATCTCCCACAAATAAACCTGTATTCAGACACCTTTCTTCAGACATCTTCATCTCGAAATGAAGCATGCTTTCAGCATTTCAGTCTTCTGGGACAATGTAAATGAAATGCATGAAAAAAGAAAATATTCATATTCAGTCCTGTTGTAACATATCTCAAAATTTTAAAGGAATATAGCATGTTTTCTTACATTCACTGTTATTTATGGAAATACCTTTGAAAAGGTTTGTCTCTCACTGAACTTCTCTAATTTATACATCACATGATCTTAAACAGCTCACATTTCTTCTAAAATGGTATCAAAAGAGATGAAAACCAGAAAGAATAATATTTTTTCTTTTTTTTTTGTCATTATTTTACTATGTTTAGGATTGTACTTCAAAATGGATTGAATGAAAGAAACATAAATGCTGTTGGTAGAGTACATCTTATTATTGTCAACAAATATACCTCCTGCTATCATGAATATTTTCTATGAATTTTAAAACAATATTTATTGTAAATTAATATTCGGTAAAATTTATTTATTAACCTGGAAGGGCAAGGGTCAAAAAAGATGCATAGAGCTGCATTAGGAAGAACTTTTCTTTATGCTCACTATCATCTTTCTTCTGCTACAGTGTTAACTCATTGCTGGTCAAAGGAAGTGCTTCCTCAAAATAATATTTTAAATCGGTTGTCACTGCTTTTAAGTGTTGCAGCAGCTGGGATTGGGCAGATATCTTCTCAAAATATTATTTTTCTTTTTGATGATGTAAATATGTTAGCTTTTTCTCTAGTGATCTGTAATGATGTTTACTGAGGCACAGGTCCCATAGAGGTAAATGACCAGTTCACCACAAGGAATAGTGGTTGCTATACTGTCTACCAGGGACAACACAGAAAGAATATTTAGAATTCAAGTACAAAATTTATATTCAAATTTACCATTCATCACTACTTGAAATCTGTATTTCCTATTCTTTTCTGATGAAGAGTAAATTAAAAGAGAAAAACATATTTCTAGTAAATGCCAAATTTAAAATAATGGACAAACCCAACATTTTTGTATTTTTTTATATCAGCAATGTATAACTGCAATTAAAAGGATTAATAAAGCTCCTGGGTCACAAAGAATAAATAAGATTTACATTTGACAGTCTTTTAAAATGGTGGAAAAGTGCTGTTAAATACTCCCTTAAACTTCAGTGCCTGCTGTTGCAGAACAGAAGTATCCAGCTGCATGAGAATTGATTTCAGCTCTCCTGAAAGGGTTAAATATCATAGTTAAATTTGTAATATACCATACATATTTGCCACAGAGATGAAATCAACTCTAAATCAGACTCCTACTAGAGACAAAGTAATGTATCAGGTAGATGAATAACTTCGATCAATACAGGGGATGTGTTTTACTAAATAGAAGGACTCCCCAACATGAATGCAACACTTCAGGGTGTAGCACCTATGGCTCCTGTAGGCTCCCAAAGAAAACCTCCACTGGTGTTAACAAGAGCTTTCTGTGAGTAAGGACCATCTCATAGAAGGTAACTCCTCCCAGTATACTTAAATGCTAAATTCTTACCCCTCTTTTGTTTCTCTAGAGACACAGAGTGAAACCCAAAGCTCTGTGTTTGAGAACGGACCAGAAAGTCATCAAATAAGTATTTGTTTTCATAGTAAATAGTATGGATAAACTGACAATACCCTAAGTACATCAGCAATTTGTAACTGTCCTGCAATGTCTTTCTGCATACTCCTGGAGCTTCTGGCCCCATCCTCAACCAAAACACTGGGCTGGCCCAGGATCTGCTCTTACCTGGTAAGATGGACTGCCTTGGAGCTGACTGCCATGAAAGCAGCTCCGTTGGGAGGAGGAGGAGGCAGGAGAATCATGAGTATCACCCTCCATCTATGTACCCTCAGCCCTTGAATCGGGAAATGCATTAACACCTGATCTTACAGTTATCCAGTAAAGCACAACAGTCAGAACTCCCAAGATGGGTCTTGGATGTTTCGTAGCCTTCAAGGGAACAGAAGGAAAGAGAAACCAAAGTGTTCACTCTGATATCAGGTCCTTTCCTGAGCTTCTTGCAGGCATGTTGTATCCAGCCTTGTGCTTGGTCTGTCTATCCTGGCAGGCTGGACCTCAGAGCTGCTGTGTCACTGCCAGCGTGTCTATCCCTGGCCTGTGTCAGCCCCACTTTTGTCTCAATCTTTAGGGAAGCAAGACATGCTTGCTTGGGGAAGGCACTGCTCTGCTTGCCTTGCTGTTAGCACAGCTCTTGGCTCCCTGTCATGTGCAGGAGAGCTCAGCCCTAAACCTCCTTGACACGAAGATCACAAGCTGTATTGTTACTTATCTTGATCATGGGAAGCACTCTTGCTTATCAGATGCTCAGAAAATGGATGTTTGATCAATACTATAGACATAACAGGGCATTGGCCAATGGATTTAAAATGTTCTCTCATTACTGGCAGCACTTGATTATTGGTTTCCACAATCTTTACCTGCACTTATTAGTTAGGCAATGCAAGCTTAAATAGTTCTAAGTGATGATCACCTCTCTAGAAGATACGCTGTGTGACATAAAAAAAAAAAACCATTAAAAATTTCAGAAAAAGTAATCTTTAACTGAGTGCTCTGAAGTTGTCAGTGTCATTGCCAAGGAGGAGAAAGAACTTTCTAGTGTTTAAATTACCATCTATCTAAAAGACAAGCAGAATGTTAACTGTAGTACCACAGTGACAGCAAGTTGAGGGAGGGGATGCTGCTCTTCTGCTCAGCACTGGTAAGACACACCTGTAGTGCTCAGACCAGTGCTGGAGCCCCCAGTCAGTACAGGAGAGGTATGGACATAGTGGAGACAGTTCAGCAAGGAGGCTGGACTGCTGAATATGATTGGAACATCTGTCATTTCAGGAGAGGCTGAGAAAGCTGAAACTGTTCAGCCTGGAGAAGTCTCATGGGGTACCTTACCAATGTATAGAAAGATCTGATGTGGGAATCGGACTCTTCTCTGTTGGTGACCAGGGAAAGAACAAAGGGTGATGGATACTACCTGAAATACAGGAAATTCATTCAAACAAATGAAAAATCTTTTTTACTGTGAGAGTAGTCATTACACAGAAGCAGATTGCCCACATAGTTTGTGGGTTTCTATTCTTGGAGATACCCAAACTCCAAATGGACACAGTCCTGTGTAGCCTCTCTGGCTCTGAGCTGCAGGGTATGACTTCCTGTCCCTCCAGTTCTGTTTCTTCACACCTGGCTGGGCTGTTAATAACTGAGCTTCTGTGACAGGTTCTGTTTATAGGAGTACTGGCTTTTTGTAGCCAAATCTCCTTTTACTAGAGAGTTTCACTTCCATGTATGGGGCCTTCAATAGCAAATGGATGTTTCCAGGCCTTTCTTGTGAAGGAAGATCTCTGCTGTGACTCGTACTCAGCCTGAAACCATTTGTGTTCGAATATTCCTCACTACTTGACACAGCCATAATATTCCTTCTAACTATTTTAATTTAAATTAATTTACCACAGAAATTTCTTTTTTATTTTCTCTTTTATTTCCCTGAGACTTACTGACATCAGACTGGACCCTTTGGTTTCTCATTCTTTCTGTTCCCTCCAATGTTATAAAACATCCAAGCTCAGCCTTGGAATTTCTGACTGGTGAGCTTTACTGGATACCTATAAGGCCAACTAATGAAAGCTTGATCTGGCACATTCCTTCCTGAGCTATAAAACACTATCTGTGTGTTTTCTAGGAACCAGGACAGTCACAGGAATATAGAGTCAGAATGAGTATCAGAAAGGTTTCTGCTACTTGGAATAAAAAGTCCTTGTCTGAAGACAGGTCACAAAGTTTTCTCATTTTCAGTACTACCACTACCAATGCTGCAAAGAATTGGCACGCAGGTATTTTCTTTCCAGTGTTTTTATAATTTTGCCTTTTGAAGCTAGAAAAAGAATCAAAGGACATTTCCAAGGTAGTAGCAATGCTGACAGTTAAACCCCTAATTTTTGTAAATTTGTCAGGCAACAGCATCTGGTACAATAATCCTACAAAATACAAAGGAATTTCTAATTGTTATTATGTGTTCTGGAAAGAATGGCCTAGTTCAGTACACGGGAAAAATGAAAATCATTCATTTTTCATGATTCAGGAAATAAGAAATTAAACCAGATGCTGATGGTTTTTTTACCAATAACATCCCTGCAAAATGAGATAGGGACTGCTTTGTTTGTGCTCCCATTTCAATAGCTGATAGTAAGAATGAAGATGGACTTGCTAACTTCTTTAGGAAAAGCTGTTGTCCTCACTGAATTCATGTCATAAACACAAATATCAAAGAAATGAAACCAAATTGCCCTGAAAGATATCTTATTCTTACACTGAGGCCCAAACTGCAGAGGGAACTGTATCTCCAGGCAATATGTGTGCAACCAGAATGCAATGGATGAGAGCAGAGCCTGGTTTCTCACATCCCACAGCATTGGCATTTTGGATAACATCTGCTGCACAACCACTCTGAGCTGGGATTGAGAGAGAGTGGAACAAGGTTCATCTGAATATATCTGCATCCTCTCCCAGCTTTTCCTCACAAAGCTTTTCTTTTCTCAGAATCCTTAGCAAGAAGTAATTTAAATGTGCTGGGATTACCAAGGCAAGTGGAGTTTGCCAGTTCATGCAATGACACATACCAGTCTCATAGGGAAAAATGATTTATATTTTGTTCTGGACTGCAGATTCATGCTAAGAAACATGTCTGTGTTGGTCTCACCCTTGGCTCTATATGCATTTACAGTTGTAAGGCATTTTTCACTTCTAAGAGTTTGGGGAAAGGGAATGTAAACAAAAAAAAATGAAATGGAATAATTTGCCTGGGGAATAAATTTGATACAATGTGTTGTATTCTGGTTGTATTACAAATTTTCTTTTAAAAATGTATTATATGATTATGCAAAAAGTTTGGTGAAAATCTTTAAGGTATCTCAAAATAAATCTCTTCTATTATACTACTGTACATATGTTTGCAACACTGAAATGTGGACAAAAAAAATGTCTACAAAATACTTTGAATAACATCCTGTGGGATTGCAAAGTCCTGCTGGCCTGGAAAACTAGATACAACTTTAATAGTGTTCCCATGGCTACCATCGTGCTGTGTTTGCTAATAAATCTGAGGAATCGGAAAAAAAATAATAGGAAAGGGTCATATACCTCTGCATATAGCTAGGAAAGGGAATTGTACTGATTTGCATACTCAGCTTTATTCATTGTCACTGGTTCTGCAGTTTTCTCTTTTCCCTGCTGTTCTCTCCTGAAATGCTACATCATCTGCTCACTGCAACACGGCCCCCAAGAAGCAGCGATTCAGTGTTCTTGTACCCTGTGCTAAGTGAAATACATCCTTCCATTGCTCCTGATAATCAGGAAATAACCAAACCACCTGTTGTCCTCATGAATAGGAAAAAAACCCTGACATAGACCTTTCCTTTATCACTGTGCACTTTAAGAAAAACTAGGGATTGCAATTGTATTCCATTTTGCGGTTTTTTGTCTTATTTTTATTCATCAAGTTCTGTCAATAAGCTTGGCTTTTTACAAGGCAGAGGAAAAAAAAACCCTGCTGTCCTAGGGAAATTAAATGTGTATAAATACTAAGTATGTACTTATTTAGCTGTTTTACAGAGCCCACTGCTTGCAATGAGAAGTAACTTGTAAAGGGTCAGGCCTCCTGTGTTTTTCTTGAATGCACAGATGTATACCAGAGGCACATTACAGGGATAAGGATGTGCAGGCATCCTAACCATTTAAGAAAGGTCAGGTTTCACAAAGAAAAGAACATTCGAAGAACAAAATATACAATCAGTTTTGTTACTTTGTACATACATTAGGAGATGTTGACCTGGAATCAGCAAGAACAGTAGCATGATATCAACAGGTCTATAGAGAATATGATATGAAAACCAGGGGAAAGTGGATGGAATGGACAAAATGAAAATTGGCAGCCACAGAAATGTTACAGCAGCAATCAAGATGAAGGTGCAGAGTGAAAGGACATTGTGGCAGTTTAAGAATTAACTACACTGAGATACCCAGACAGTTCTGTAAGGGAACACAAGAAATGATGAGAGAGATCTCACCCATGTGTCCTGCCTAAAACCTAGATGGAAATAGCAAGGGTTAGAAATAATTCTGAAATTTTGAAGCCCCATATGATAATGGGGAAAGTAAATGAGAGTGAAGAATGAATGCAGAGAGAGAGGAAGGTCTTATTTTTCAATGTGGAGTTAGAACAGCACTGGAAAAGCTGTTACATAAGCATGTATATGTTGACATGAACTCAAGTACAAAAATTTGAAGATAGAGAGTCTGATTTTTTTTTAATAATATCATCCAGGGTCAGGAATAATATATAGAAGGGAGAGAGAAATAAAATTAATGCAAGTGGCACCCCATGAGGCCTTAGTGTTAAGTGGAAGGGAGGGGAAGTGAAGGCAATTTTAAGAAAGATACAGTTGAAGGACGTTTAGAGAAGAGCTGCTAAACTGAAGTGCCATCCAGGATTAAGGAAGAGAAAATGATAGGTTTGGCTGAATGTAGCCAATAGACTGAGATGGATGAGAGTAGAAAGGAGGTCTACAGAGAGAAGAGGTCACAGCTGACCTTGGTAAGGGGTGTTTCAGTGGAGTGGAACTAGCAGAGAGCAGCTTAGGGGGATCTGAGGGGCAGCAGAATGCAGAGGGAGCCAGAGCATCTGAGGCAGGTAGCATATGAAGGGTCTGTGACAGCCAGGGGAAAGCAGCAGCTGCAGAAAGACAAGGGGCATCACATCAGGGACCAAACCATGCTAAGACATATTAAAAGAGAAAATCAAAGAAGAAAGAGAAAGAGAAAGAAAAAGTGAAAGAAAAACAGAAAGAAAAAGAGAATTGGAAAGAAAGAAAAAGAAAAAGAAAAAGAAAAAGAAAAAGAAAAAGAAAAAGAAAAAGAAAAAGAGAAAAAGAAAAATAGAAGCAAAAAGAAAAAGAGGCTAGCTTGAATGAAAACTTATGGGTGACTGTAACTGAAGAGAAAATGGAAAGGTAGAAGTGAGTGGGAGGAGAAAAAGGGTAACAGATGAAAAAGAATCCCATGCCAGGGATGCTGGCAGAGGACAGACAAAATATGATGTGTGTGTAGGCAGGGAGACTGGAGCTGAAAAGAAGGGAGATAATAAACCAGCTCAGCAGAGGCTGAATGATATCTGGTCAAAGTATAATCCTTCATGCTTGTTGGGCTATTCTAAGATGTGACAGAGTTTAACACAGCGGAAAAAGACGAAATTTAAAATATTTGGCTTTAATTTGTGAGAAAAAAGTCTGCCCTTGAAGACAATGCTGATTTAAGGGCCATTACAATCCAGCTAGGTATTCTTGTAAAGAGCACAGTACAAACAGACAAAGGCATCTGGAGAGATGAAAGTGACATATGGAGAGCTCATCAAGAAGTGCTTGCCTTTATCACAAAGCTTTTCTAGTTTCAGCATTTCCTGTTCCACACCCAGATGAAAATAAAATGTTACTGAGCTTCTTTCTAATAAAAGACACATAAAAACTCAACTCAGAAGTAAACTTTATTAATTTTCTATCCACATGGCAGATTCAGGTTCAAATATGTGTTTGTCTATATCCATACAATTTTTGTGTACCTTTGATTGGAGTTGATTTGAGTAATCTAAAAGGAAAAAAAAAAAGCAAGGCATATATCATCTACCAGAAGATTATACTTAAAACTGTCTTTTTCAAATTTTTTTGCAGTTTGTGAAGAAGTTTAAAATTTGACCTGCATGTAAAATTGCTGGCTAGCTGTCAGACTAGCTGCCTTCTGCAGCTGGAACACCAAGCTTTGTTATTTCCTCTATCCCCAAAACATACTGAACACACACTGTGAAATTCCTTGTTAACCAGTACTCTTCTTGGGACAGAAATGTATTTACTGTATTACTGAAATGTATTAATGTATTACTGTAAATGTATTTACACACAGAAAGAGTGTGAGGTCCTAACTAGTTACTGAGAGAAGCAGTAATGGAAAGCCATGTACTTGATTGGATAAACTGGGTGTTAGTCTTAAGTTTTTATATGCCTTTTCTGCTTAAATAAATTCATGTAAGTTTCATGCTTTTACAGCAGTTCTTTACAAAGCATTCTCTTTCCTAATGATCCAGGTTTTACAGTCTTGCCTTGAAATTAGTTTAACAGAGCTTTTTTTACAGAGGTATGGAAATCAGACTGTCCTTATAGACCAAGCAATACATTCCTGGTTTCCCAAGCCTGTCCAGCAGTCAGAACATCCCCCCACCCCAACTGGAAACTATAATTGGAGTAATGGTAAACTGCATAGACTTACTGTCAAGTCATTTGTCATTTCAAAATTATTACAAAATCAGCAACTTATCTTCAGTTAGAATTTCCTACTTCTGTGTAAAGTCTTCTTCTGTTAATTATAACATTGATTATGTTGCCACAAATTTCCCTAAAGATTATATCTACAAGTTTTAAATTGCTGAAATAAGAAAACACAGAGGATACCTAGAGCAATGCAAGGAACACACATCTTGCCTGCTGCCTGTTAGCTGGAAGCACATCTATTGACAGTATGCCTTATGAACTACCCTTTCAGGAGGTTTAATATTTTAGTAAATCAGAAATTCAGAACCAATTAGGCCCTTTCAGATATTAAGAAAATGTCTCAGAATTTTTACTATCCCTTAACTAAAGATTACTTTTACATCCATATTGACACCTTAGGTGCTGAGCAAGACAGGGGTGGGGGTGATTGAGTCGTGTTTCTCCCTCTTGTGAACATTTTCACACTCAACAGTAGAAGTGTTGAAAGGAAGGTTCCTCTGCTCCCTCCCTCATGAATACATCCCTGATTGAATGCTATTTTATTTTACAGTGCATGAATGTGTTATAGAACAGTTTAATTTGGAATTTTAGCAGATCCACACATGAATGGTGAGGAGTTCAGCTTCGCTCATCTCTGCTCTGAAAAGAAAAACGTTGTACTCATTGTACTGAAGATTGCAAACCCTTGTATGAGCAAAACCTTGCAAGTTGCAGAGAGCTTAGGATCATGCTAGACTGTTCTCACAAACCCATCAACAGCACAGAAATGAGCAGCGTCTGGAGGTAAAGGGGATGTTTCCAAATGGGAAATAAACCAAATACTGATCTGTTCCTGCAGAGCAGTAGAGACCTCTCCTTTGTGTTAAACATCCAAATGATATAAACAGACCAGCTGTTCCCTTAAAGCTTAAAGGATAATTAATTCACTCCTGAGATCCCAAACAAAGTAGCAGCCAATTAACTGTTAGGTGTGCCTGCTGCAGCAGGAATGATCTATCTGAGCTACAATAGGAAAGAGTTAATGTGGACATGAAGACAAGATGGGAAACACCAGTAAAGTAAACATTGGAGAATGACTTAAGATGGACTAGAGTAACAAAAACAGAGTGATTCTCCTGTGGATGTGCTCACAAACCCCCCCCTTAAAGAAAATTACATGCACAATACATCAAAAAGAAACACAACCGGAAGTTCGTATTTTTAAGTGACAAGATAATAATTATTTAAAGATTGCAATACTGCATTTTTAGGCACTGATATTTACTTGCAGTTCAAGGAGCAGAATGTGGATTTGGAAGCAAGAAGTACCTGATGAAACAGGCAATTAATTATCTTTTGTTTAAAACTATTATGAAAATTATATGTTTAACTATTGAGGTGGAAAAGGCATGATAACATGTATTTAGAGATTGAACTAAAGATAAAAAAGCAGTGGCATGAAACTAAATTATATTAAATTTAGATATAAATTGCACTGTGTCAAAAACTAATAGCATATTATTTACAAGTTATTAAGATCCCAAATCAATGCATCAAGGTAAAAGATTTTTAATTAAATATAAGGTTGTATAGATTATATCCCTTGAGCTTTGATAAATGTGCTTAAAGATAAGAAATTGATCTATGTGTTTATGAATCATATAATGCAATATTAGTGTACAACTCTGTGGCCATAATAAAATTTAAGAAAATTTAAAGCCTGGGATTCATTTAACATATGGAACAAATAGTGATCAGGCTTTCAAACAGTGAAGATATTTGACAAAAAAATCCAAACCTTTAATGCTGATGAAGACTTCGGATGGAATAGCAGACAAGAATTCCCACACGAGGAGAAATAGACGACATGGGTGTTTGGAGCTGGGAGAATGGAGAGCTGATTTAAAGCCTAGGAGATCCATTCAAGGATCCCACAATTCCCTCAGCACTTATTTATATGTTTACCTCTGTATGAAGAAAGAATTATGAAAATCCAGACACTGTCAATCACTGAGGTACCTCACTGGAAATTGTATATCCAACAATTCCCCATCAAGAACAATTTCCAGAGATTTGTCAGCCATCCATGCTTGAATCAATTTTAGCACATTTTATTGATGCTATATAACATTAATTAATCAGAATATAGGCAGTACATACAAAATCTGTTATGATTATGGAGTTATATTTAGTAAGCAACTTGTACCCCTGTCAGAAAATGAAATAGTTGCTAAGATAAGTTCTTTAGAAAACTACCACACTGTTGGCAGCAGTTCTTACTACTCAAACTGTTATCTAAAGCATTATTATGTCTTATGTTTTAATTATTAAGTACTCTGCAGTTACATGAATCACTACACTTATCTCATGAATATTAGGAAAAAAAATCCAGAGTTTTCTGATACATTAAATTTTATCCCCAAAATCTTTATACTATGAAGCCAGAGGTTTCAGTTGTCTCTTCTAAGACTCCAGGGTACAAGACAGCTCTACTAATGTTACAAAAAATGTGATTCTAGCTATTGTTTAACATCATCTGAAATTATCACTGGAGAGAAAAATCCTTATGATTAGGATATAAATACTTTTTTCTTTATTTCCCTGAAAACAAAACCATCATTTATATTTTTATTATCTCCATGTAGTAGTTGGCACATAGCACTGAATTTTGTTTACAGACAACTCTTAATTTTCCTCATCCCCTACAAACTTTTCCCTATAATTTCAGCTTCTTCTATCAAAATTTATTGTTCAGACAGACTAGTTTATATTGATTACTCTTTCCTCCTTCTAAAATATAATAGTCATTTATCTTTGTTTGTTTACTTGGTTAGATGTGGGGAAATTACCCCCTTTTTGACTATAAAATCTTAAATTTCTGTATTCACTTAATAAAAATTTCTAGTTCTTACTCGTGGTTTTTTTTTTCTAAATCTGCCTTGGTCAACTTCACTTATAATTTCCCTCAATTTTGAAATTTTCCTTAAACTGATTGGACAGCCTACCAAACAATCAGTGAAGAATAAAATTTACTTAATTGATGTATTTGTGCAGGACTGAATGTAATGCTCTGATCTGCAGTTCAAAGTTCTAGCCTTACCTGGAAAATTACTTTTGCTTAAAAGCCACAGTTCTGAAAAACCACCTAAAAACAACAGATACCCAGCTTAATTCTCAGTGATGTTCATGGGTTTCAATGGTCCTTAACAAGAACACACAATAAAATCTTAAAAGCAAATAAAATCACAGGAATAAAGTATAGTGACCAGAAAACTGATCACTTCATATCTGTAAATTAGAAGGAACTTATTGTAGGAAAAGACGTCAATACCCTTCTTATGTGCAATGAAATATTACCAGACTTCTAATAATGTAAACCTTCTTCTTTCACCTGCATCCCACTGTCCTTCTGTCTCTAGTTACAAACAAATGTCGTGATTCTGCATCAAATGTCTCATAAAATTTGTGATAGGAGATATTTTGTCACCGTGACATTCTGTAAGAAGAGAAGACATCACTTGCTTCTCCCAGCTAGGAACGTTTCTCTCTCACCAGAGAAGATAAGATACCTCTCATACCAAGTACCAAATGGCTGCATGTAATTGATCTCACTGAACACAAATCAAACCCAAATTAACAACGGACTCAGATGTTATTTTGTTGTTTGATTCTTTCATTGTTTTCAAGTGAAACCCATTGTTTTGTGGAGACCAGACAGTTTATCAGTATTTACTCCTGTGAGGAACTGGTTGGACAGATTTACAGTTCTGTTGCCAACAGTCACAATTTTGTGGGCATAAAAGGTAGGGAAAGGTAGTTCAGCTTGCTAAAATTATGCTTGCTGTAATAAGCTTCTGCCCATGGTGCAGGTTCTAACAGTTCTAGAACTCATTTTGGTATGTTGTAGTGACCATTTGAGCTCAGTGGGAAATTTCCACTGATGTCCAGACCTTTCCACATTGTTTCTGCACTCAGACTTGATTCAAATCTTCTGCCTCCATTAGCAAGAGCCTTTCAGTCCTTGTCAAGTAGGTGACAAGGTGACTCCCCTAATGTTGTCTAAATTTTCATGTGGACAGATGCAGACTGACTTTCAGAGCATCCCCATGCTCTCATAGCCTTTGTCTAGATCTCATTTACAAATTAGGACTGCAATTAGACCTGGTGGGCAAAAGAAAAATCCTCAGCAGCACCTATAATCTGAATGAAAAAAGAGAAGACATCTGACAGATTGGTTGAGCTAAAAAAATATCAGAGAAATCAGGTATTTTAAGCAGAGTTCATGGACTTAAATTATGGTTTGATTCTGTACAGCAGTTTTGAAATAGAAAAGAACACAATTAAGAAATTTCACCAGCAGACTGATCATTTTGTATTTAGTAAGTCGGCATGAATACAATTTTAAGCATGAGAGACACAAAATTAAACCCCTCATTTAAATGGAATTTAATGCACACTTATAAAGCACACAAAGAGTATTACTACAATTTAATAAACTCTGTTCCTCTGTACCTACTATAAAGTAAGCCATATACTCAGGAGAGTAAGAAAACCTACTTGAAAAATGTACATTCCAGATCAGAGACAGTTTACAAATTAAAACAAAACAGAGAAATTAAGTAAAGGATGATGCATAAGTTAACAGTGCCTGGAGGCAGCCTTAGCTTTAATGCCAACAAATCATGCAGGTTTAATATAGTTATTCACTCCGGTGTTCAATAAAAAATGAGGTTACTGTAAGAATACCAAACATATCCTTAAAGAAACACACTCAATAAGTCATATGAAGCAATAAGTCATATGAACTTTACACTGCAGTGTAGAGGGCAAATATATTATACATCTAAATAATGCATGTTTTCTCAGGATTTGAAACTTAGCTACAAGTTTTGAGGTAGCAGTGGAAAGCTGCTGTCAGTGAATTGAATTAGGACTTACTATATAAAAGGACAGGACAGTGGTGTCTATGTCACTACATTAGAAAAGTTATGAATGAACTCACTGAAATTGGTAATATTATCTTAAATATTTTGGAATTGAAAAATGACACAAAATGATCATTTATTTTCTAATAAAAAGATTTTGCTTTTTTTGTTTCACCTTTTCATAAGGTGAAAACTGAATAAAGATGGCATAGTAAAGAATTAAGAGAGAAAAAGAGAGAGAGACAAAGAAATAGAGAGAGAAAGAAAGAAAGAAAAAGGAAGGAAGGAAGGAAGGAAGGAAGGAAGGAAGGAAGGAAGGAAGGAAGGAAGGAAGGAAGGAAGGAAGGAAGGAAGGAAAGAGAAATCAACTTCCACTTGGCAACCTCAAATATTTTTGCATATTTAGGAGGAAAATGAAAGCTCAAAATACCATTAATACATAAATTTATTTCTCCTTTCTCACATAAAATGCACCCCACTCCCACACTCCAACTTTCTCTAGAATTCAATGGTTAAATATTTCCTAAAGAACAGCAGTTTGGGATAATTTTTTTTTTTAATTTGGTAATTTCAAAAAGCCTTTGGAACAGTAAAAATTGTTGATTGTCTTATTATTGATAGTTCTGTTATTCTATTTGCTATTCTAACTAGTGGATATTTTCATATTCATGAAAACTTCTTCTTTCTGGTAGAAGTCTTAGCCTTAAACAGATGACCTTTACATTTTTAATCATGTAATCACTTTCCTTGCTATTCTAAGATGTGTGTATATTCAATTGCTTCAGGAAGTGAAAGAGAAATAACAAAATGGAAAATACTGTGCCTCTGCTATCCTTCTTGTTCAAATAGTATGAATTTAAAGATCAAATTGAATGAATAGCTCTGAATAATTGAAGATTAGAATCTTCACAATTATTCACACAAATGACTGATTTTATTTTAATATTTCAACAGTACACACTTTCTTGGGAGAGAGGAAAAATAGAATTTTAGATGGTAACATAATGGAAAAGACAGGGAAGAAATAATTTCTTGGTTTTACTTTTCCTTTATGTAAAAAGCTGCCAAGTAGTTCCGTGCTGGGCAGAGTCAGGGCCAGCTGTAAATAACCTGTCCATTCCTGGAGAGGAAAAAGCCACAGATTTCTTTTTTACTGCTATGGGCTGCTTTTCCCATGGCCAAGCAGAGAAGCAGACTGAAACCAAGATGATTCCTGGTCACTGGGAATAAAGTGAAATTACACTAATAGCTTGAGATGGAATTTTGAAAATCCCACCTCTTCTTACAACATGTAGCTTTTGGAAGGTCATGGGATGGATCCCACCTCTGACAAGTGATCCCACTTTACAACAAGAGCACAAGAACAGGTGGGACATGGGACAGACAGACTTCCTTTCATGCAATGATTCTTTTAGTATGAAATTCTAAAGAAACAGAAACATTCTTGACAGCAAAAGACAGAAAAAATGTGAAGTGGCCTGGCCCCATAATAGAGAAAACATGAAAGGTACCATAAAACAGAGATTGCACCAACCACAGGTTACAGATTTCTGCTAATTTTGTTTAAATGAAGTTAAAATTCTTGTTTGCATTGAGACTTTCCTTGAGAATGGGAATTGAGAGTGTTTCCATTAGTCAGCACTACTTATACTAGGAATATGTACACTTTCTTGTAAGAACCCACAGGTGAATAAGCCACACAGAGCTGAGGTTTGGGCAATTTCAGGTGGTCTCCAGCTTCCTGAATAAATAAATAACCAATTAGGCTATTACATAAAAAGCAGACACCTGAAGATGGTTTAGGTATCCTTGATTTTTTAGATGTGCATAAAGACACACTGAGAGGTCATTTATCAGATCAAAATCCTTAGGGGACTTTAGCAAAAAACCTACTTTGGCAAGATTAATCTAATCTATTTTATATGTCTACAGTGCAGACAGCCACTTGGGCACATCAAGGCTGTGATTCATCTTCTGATATAGACATTGAAAACAGACCAATTGAATACTGCAGCAGAAATACCTATTTCTTTCCATTGATTCTGAAGAGATGATAAAATCTGTCTCTTTACAAAGCATTCTTTCCACTGGTTTGCACGGCATAGATGTCTGAATATTAAAGACATCTAAATGTAGAGGACATGAATTTTATCCCTACTTTGACCACAATCAGACAAGAGTCAAGTCCTGAGTTGCTCAGAATTGGAGCACCTGGTTTCAGACACTTTGATAAGCAGTTTGAAAGGACTTTTGCTTTTTGAAACAGATGAAGTACCCAGTTAGTAAATTTAAGCACCGCTAGAATTGGGCAGCAGCAAGTACAGTTTTCAGTTCATTATTCAGGCCTTGCACAACATGAAACTTTCTCCTTTCAGAATGCAAACCTGAGACTAACCTTTGGATTCATATTTTCATGTAAATTAGGTTTTTCTTTGTTAGAACCTGTTTTTAAACTTCAGTACTAAACTCTCCACTCTGGCAGATTTGTCAACATTTGGGTAACATATTTAGCAACTGGCAGTTTACTTGCCTCTGAATGTACTTCTATTACAAGCAGGCCAAAATATGCATCCCTTTCTCAAGAAAAGACCTGGAAAGAATCTTGACTAAGAAGATTATTTATGAATTGCAATAGGCCAACCAGTGATTTTTCTACCTTGTCCCTTTCACAGCAGTCAGAATGAGCTGGTGTTGTCATCTATAGTTCATAGGCAGAACTACTAGAGTTCAATGTACGATTTAATTTGGAAACGACAACTACATCCTCTTTTATTTTCACATCTGGCAAAGCAGATATGAAAAGATCAAAAGACAAGAGTAGATGTAACTACAACTAATATTAGATTCTAAAGAGGCACATTGCAATTTTGCTTTTATATGGAGGTAACACAAATAAGGCAGAATCATTCATACTCTAATATCCTGTATATAATTGACTGTGCCTTTGTATCTTGTTTCTTACTAATTTTCATTGTCTTGCATTTCAGGCTCTTCTGAATACATCTCATGAGACTTGAATAGATGATACTGAGCTGTGCCCCACACACTGACATTCTTTTTCATTGCCAGCCACAAGGTTGTATTAGCTTATTTCTGTTCTGAAAGACACAAAAAACATTGCTTAGATTCTCACTGAGGAGTTTGTAGCACCATGAATTCCACCTGCCAGGACTCCTGCCCACATCTGATATCCCTGCTCTATGACAGCTTTCCAGATAGTACGATTGAAATTCCAGTGTTAAACGTCTTCCACGACTGAGCCCCAAAACACCAGCTGCTTCCCCATAGGCCACAGATGGCAAGACTGCTCTCTGCTCCTTCTTTTAAAATACACTGGCTTGTGTTGATCAGCTTCTGAAAGTATTTCTTCTCAAGTTATTTAATCAATATCCTGTCTCACAGTTTACAACCACACTTCTGGTATTTGTGTTTGAGTAGAAGACCCTTTCTTCCTTCCAAATTAAACCTTCTATCACCCAGGATCATTTTATTTTAAAGAGGGGATAATTAAAACAGGGGATCATTAAAAGCGTAGAATTAGCATTACCTTATGACAGCTGAACATGTCTGCTCTATTTGTTCGTTAAACCATTGGTGTCTTATTCCTCAAGAGTAAAATAAAACATTTTCTATAACTAAATACCGTAGTCATTAATATAAGTAAAGATCAGCTCCTTGTGCTGGTGACCCTGGAAGCAGCATTTTATAAATAGAAAGCAAAATCAGCTACTGGGAAGTTATGATGTTTTTGAAGGAGCTACCTCAATTACATTGTCACCAGTCCCACTGTATACAAGTGGTTCTGAATTACTGTGCAGGTATGCCACACTATTATGTCAATAATCCTATAGTCAGACTCAGAAAGTGCTCTGGAAAGAGAGTGTAAAGCAGGAGAATTCAACTGGTGATGGCATTACCCAGATCCATGCACAGAGAGGACTTGGTTCTGTGTGTTAGTATAGGTTGCCAATGTCTGAATCACATCAGGCATCTTTTTGAAAAAGTTGGGAGTTTGCTGTCTTTTGGATTAGTGGATGTGGGATCAGGTTTTTTGTTTCAGTGTTTTGCATTATTTTCAAGCTCTGTTGCACAATTTCTGAGTGTGTTTCAGAAACTCTTTCATCTTGCCTCTATTGTCCTCATTTAAATCTAAGATAATGTGGGGTTTTCCTCCATGTGGTAAAACAGCTAAGTACAACTAGAAGCAAGTGCTCTGAGAGACTTTGATAAGAGATTACAAGTACACACAGATGAGGTACAAACAAACATTATGTAATGGCCTGGCTTTAATCACTGTGGTGTCTGTTTTATTTCAAGGCCTTGTACTTCTGTTTCATGTGTCCCTATGTAACAGCTGAGTTGAGGGTTGTCCTGGGTTTCAATGCCTGATTTTTATTCAAACCTTAAAAAAATTTATCACTAAAACCAACAGAACCATCTTTTACTTTTGACTTGGTTAAGTTAGTATTTGCTGCAAATAAGACTTCTGTTTGGAAATTTTGGCTCTACTGATTTTGGCTACCTTTTCGGACCAGACTGTTTAAGTGATTGGACATCTGCATTCAGAGCACCTGTGTATCTGAGCATCCTCTGAAACATGCTAGTCCCCTCCACTGCAGTTAAGTGGAGATTGTCTGCTCAAAGCCTCAGCAATCCTGAGGGAAAACACAGAGAAAATACAAAGAATTCTGCTGATGAGGTGCTTTTCAAAGATGAACTGCATGAATCTGTATCCCTAATGACTTGCTGCAGGTCTGAACTGCATTCGTGTATTCAATGTAATCAGGGAAAACAGGTAAATACTTAACTAAACTTTTAAAAAGTGATGGTGGAAAAATTACTCAAATTGTATTATTGACATAAGGAATAATAAAAAATCCAGTAATTATGACACATAAAACATTTGCCATGATTGAAATTGTTATTATGTGTCTCAGTTACACTCAATAGTCTCTTCCTCCACAGTTGAGCTGGCTGCAAACTGTGGATGTGTTTTATGTTAAACATAATAGCAAAAGGATGATTCAAGGTAGCAGAATAAAAAAGAGGGTTAATACTTCAGACTAATTTCCATTTGGTTTTTATATTCTTTTTAATTCATGCATGGGTAGATGTGCATTATTTGTTGAGATTTCATACTTTTCTCTATTGTAACAAAGCTGCTTGCCTTGATAATTGCACATATTTGGAAAATGACTAATAATTTGCTTATTAAGCTAAATCATTCTAAATTCCTGCTGCATTTCTCAGATTTTTTTTCTTGGAATCATTGCGTATTCTTTTCAAATTCTCCTGCTTCTCACATACTAGAAACTATGCATTTCAATAACTGTGCAAGTTGGAGCTTCAATAACAAATTAGAGCCTCAGAGCAGGGCACACAGAGGATGGGTTATGCAGTGCATGTACACATCTGACTGGATTATTAATTGATCCTAATTCTTCTTTACTGATGAGCTCTTCAACCAAATACCTTTCTATCCCAAAGGAAAAGAGAACAAACAAACCCCCCAGACCCCAAAAGTAACAGAACAGAGAAATAAAGCAGAATTGTTTCCTTGTTCCAAAATAGATTCAGCTACTTAATATAATTTCACATTTAACAGTACACTAATAAAGTGAGTTTCACAGTAATAAGCTTGGTTTTGATTCCTCTTTAAAATAGAAATATTTTGATTGTTTCAAATTAGCGTATGCATTGTGGAAGTATGGTAGATGCTGAGGCAAAGTGTTCTTTTGTATTAAAGAAAGCAGTTTTAACACTCGAGTTTGCTAAAAATAGTGTAAAATGCTTTACCGCTCTCACAAGAACAAATGAATTAAGTGAAGACCAACATTGTCCCCTAGTGGTCAAAGAAATATTTTATCCCATATAAAACGAAGGCTGATTCCTGCACTGAAATATTCAGTGTGGTGGATTTACAGAGAACAATACACTCCCCAGCAAATATGGATTGTGCTAAAATCTCACTGGATTCAAATATGCTCTCAAAGAATTGAATTTCTCTCAAAGAATTGAATTTCTTTTTAATAGCAAGTAGATTATTCAAATGGCACAGAAATTTAATTTTATCTCGTCTAGCCCTCACACAGAAAAGCTATTTGTATGATGATCAAGCTGAATCATATATATATATATATTACACACATGCACACATGCACGCAAATATGTACAGGTATGTATATATAAGATGCAGTGAATTTGCAGGCAAAAGACAGTCTGCAAAGACATTACTCAATTTGAGACAGGATGATGCATGTCAGCATTTTGTTTCACTTGGCAAAGGAGCAGAAATTGTACATGCACAAGTGTCACTGACGTGTGTCATGACATGCAAACCTGAGCAGTAACACTTGGGGGGAGTCCCAAACTGTCCTCACAAGAGAGGGCCCTGCTGACTTTCATCCATGCACACCAATGTACAGAACTGGGCAAAGCTTAATAGCATTCCATGTCTTCCTACCATCTTTCGGTGATTTGAAGCAGAAAAACTGAGAACAATCAAATAAGCTCTGCCAAGAACTTTCAAGCAATGCTGCTCACTCAGGGTGTCTCAACAGAAGGACTGCCCTGACAAACTGGCTGCTCAAAGGCAGGACCAGCTGCTGGTCCCTGCTCTGGAGCCAAATGCCCTTAGGTTGCCAAGAATCCTACTAGATTGTTCAAACTAGTGTCCATTGAACTACTGTAAAAGAAAAAAATCATATTAGGGAAGATTCCTTGTCCAATAAATTTACATTATCTTATTAAATTGATTTCTGCTTGAAAAATCCCTGACAGTTCTAGTGACAAAGTTGCCAAGGTCTGACAGCATTTCACAGATTCTACTGGGACATGTTCTCTCCTTCTTATATCATTAAACTTGTTCCCTTTCTTCCCCTTTTCTGCCTTCCCAGTCTAAATAATACTTTCTCAAAATAAATTCTTTGGAAAGAGAATAAAGAAATTAGAAACTGTAAGAAGTCATGAGACTGGCAATATTTCCAAATTTCTATCACAAATGTACAACAATGTATCACTTCTTTCTACCCCCTGTTTTGCAGACTTGTGTTTTCTACCTAGCTAGCTCGTATTGACATTTGATGGAAGCTGTATCTTATTTTGCTTTGAACATGGGAGAGAAAAAGGTGGAGACAGCAATTCTCACAACCTTCCTTGGGATTCCCAGTGCTTGCATCATTATGGAATAGCAAAAGGCCAGGAGGTAATTGAAAGGGTAACAAGGCAGGAGCATGTCTAAAAATTAGTAGAAACAAAATAAAAAATAAAACTATGTAGCATGTTTTCTTCAGCCACATAGAGATGAACTTCTTCAGCCATTACCCATAAGCTCAAAAATTAATATCTTTTCCCAGGAGATATTAAGTGTCATGTTAAGCGTTCCCGTGAGGAAAGTTTCCTTCAGCTCTTCTACATGTTGAATGAATGCACACGAAAAGATGATCTAAAAGATTGGCATTGCCAGCAGTACCCAAAGATGGCATTGCCAGCAGCATCCAAAGTCCTGAAGGTGTAACCCATATGGAGAGTTAGGAAAATTCCTTTTCCTGGGTCCCATCAGATTTTGATAGTATGTGTGTGCTGACAGGTTCAGTCTTTGCAGTGAAACCAGACACAGAACCCCAAGTCTAAGTCCATGTTTTACATTGCCTGGGGTAAGGATGAAATTGCCCTGACTTCACAGACCTAGATATTTTTTAAATCGTCATGCAGAGAGATTCATTACGACATATTCTGTTCTATCAAAACCAGGTCCTCTAGGAGGGAAAAAAGGCTGGTTGCTGTGTTTGTTTTACACTGGTCATGCAATTGTTTCAAAGGCAGATGGAATAGGTTGGGTTGGTGGGAGTGAAAGCCCTTTGCACGTGTGCTTTTGTGTGCGCTCTAGTTTGTATCTGGGGTTTTCCCCAAGGAGGACAACCATATCATGTTAAATCAAATTGTGTGTGCATTTCTGAGGGCAAGTACTAAGAAGAGTTGATGAGAGCCCGAAGTCAAAGCTTTAAAGCCCTCACAGAGGCTTGTGGAACACCAAAATTGAGTGGGGACAGTCTGCAAGAGGTTGTATCAGCTCAGTGGGGGCTGCAGATTTCCAATTTCATTCATGTGGTGCTCGGCTCTACTGCCTTCCTGCTCCTTAGATTTCAGTTCTGGTTTGCATTTAGTAACCTGTGAGTAAAGTAGACAGGAGTGGAGGCCCCTGAGATTCACTAGACAGAGCATTGTGACAGTCCAGATTTTGCCAGGTTGTGCTGATATTTTAAAGGATTTGCATGAGGAGCTCTCTGTATCTCTATTATGCTACAAAGTAGGGACATTGTGAGTTTGAAAGGGTTTTTTAGCCCTTTCCTACATATTTCGTTGTCTGAGACAAATGATTTTGTAAAAATGATAGTTTTCATTAATTAATCTGGATTCTTTCTTCTGACTTACTCATGTTTATTATTCAATATAGATACTTTCTTCTGATGACATAGTGGTTTTTTAGTGAAATTTATGCTTTTTCTTTCTTTTTCTAATTTCTTATAATTTTTCTATTTTCATCCCTTCACTAACTAAAATTAAAGTTCAATATTTGTAAGCTGTTTGGTTTTTGCTATGGAAACAACAAGATCTTTCATTTTATATCATAAGTTAAAGTGTCAGAACAGTTTTTAATATGTTTCTGCATACATTGTACTGATACTTAAAAGTTAGTTATGAGTCTTTTCTAAAGAGTTAGCAAATCTTTCCTAATAAGTCTAACTGAGTCTTTGAATGATAGTTTATTTCTGCATTAGGTAAGGCAAATAATCCCATTTATCTTCTCCAGAAGTGGTAGGTACATGGTGAGCAGATGGGAAATTAGAATTTACAGCTAACTTCCTAATGCTAAATTAGAATTTTTAAGAAGAGCCACCAGTTGCATAATTCATATTTATGCTACCTCATAAAATGAAACTCAATTTATGTAGTTTTAAATACATCCTGTAAACAGTGTTACATTGCCAACTTTTCTAAACTACATGAAAGAACACTGAAGCACGCTATACTGAAAAAAAAAATCCTTTTCTTACTTTCCAATAAAAAGTATTGATTCCAAACAGACAACAATATTACAGAAACGTAAATGTACCATTAAATGCAGACGAATTTTCATGTAAACTAGCAGTCCAAGTGTGATCATTGTGCCATGGCTGTGAATAATGATTAGTGTCCTCTATTTCAGTGAAGGGACCACACCAACAGACCCTCTGGAGAGGAGCTGTCACTCCTGATGCCTTTTCAATCTTGACCATCACAAAAGTGAGGAAACCTTCAGCAGAGAAAGCCTATAGACTACTTATTCCAACCCCCTCATCATCGCAGGGCAATTTCAAAATAAATCCAACATAGCCAGAGTAGGTTCCTTTGGGTCATATCTGGTGATCCGCTAAATAACTTCAAAGACAGGTTTCCATGACTTTTCTTGGCAAAATAGAGTAAAGCTATATGAAAATGAAAACAAAATAGAAAAGACATAAAGAATAATAGATGATGGCAGAAAGAAGTAATTCATACTTTGCATAAAACAAGAAGGTATTTAAAAATCTAAATTTATGCAAAGTTGAGATAGGAAAACAAACTAGACACAGTCATATTTCAAATAGTATAAAAAGATTCTTAGTATTACCTGCTACTGAAAGTAAGAATCTACAAGCAGAAACTTCAAATACTTTTCAAGTCCTTCTTTGTTCTTTGCTCTAACTAATGTAGAATTATTTGTTTATAAGACTATCTACATACAATTAAGACTGTCATGTAAGAGCAGAACATACAGCTAAGGAAAAAATGACTGTTTCATTTTTTAAAAAATGGCAAAATGTCTTTAAAAAGAATAGGATTTCTTTTTTCACTTACCCTTTTACCATCTTTTTCACTGAAATAGTATGTTAATCTTTCACAGAGAACCTGTGCACACATATGCTTATAGCCCCCTCCCTGGCTGTAGCTCATGCAAAGCCATTTAGGCTTGTCCTTGTACTTGCCATTACCTGATTGTCATATAAATTTTCCCAGGTAGATGTCAGACTAATGTTTCAATTCTGCATGGCTACATTTTAGATAGAACTCTCTAATCATTACAAAGCTCTATGAAAATATTGCTAGCATGCTTCAGAAATAAAGAAACCTCTCTGATAGCTTTAGAATTTCTGCCAGCTTAACAGAAATTTAGGGAGAAAATCTGATGCTTTTTTCCTCTTAATAGTTAGCAGCAGTGTTAGTGGTTCCTGAATGGGATTGAAAATTTCTAGTTGTTCCACTTACTCCCTAGGCATAGCAAATGTATGTTTACACTTAAATATTTTATCTTGGCAAGTTCTGACTGAAGTTAAAGGGCCATTAGCTTTTTCATTATGAACCCAATTAAAATGTCCTAGTCTTTATTGATTTAAATAGTATTAAGGATATTACTTAAACATAATTTTGTATTCATCATAGAGCTAATTTGAAATCTAACCAGCAGTTGCATTTGTTCTTTCTCTCTAAACATTTTTTCAACTTCCCAAATGATCCATAATCCTTTATTTTGCATTCTGGAGTTTGTCTGTGGTTTGGACTCTAGTAATTGTTTATAGACTATTATGTGCTCTGGAGTTTATTTTTCAACTGTCTTGCAGTGAAGAGAATAACACTTGAAGAACCATCCTACAGAACACCACATCTGCCCACAGCCTGAAATTCAATCCTGTCTTCCTTGACAAGTTTTGCCCCTCTAGGAAACTTTTAGGGCAATTGTCAATAAATCTTAAATCTTTCTCTAAGAGTGATGACAAAGGAGTTCAAGTCACACAAGTTCCAGTCATTTAAGAACTTATTTCTTAGACTGGTTTTGTCCCTCAGCCACAGCACCACAAATAGAATTTAGCATGTACTCTGCCCTCAGCTTTTAGTGTTATCAGAAATGTCTTCATTCCAGCATCACTGAATCCTTCAGAAGGCTTTTTGTTTAAGCTCAAACCTCAGGCTGCAAAAAACCAAAAAGATTAGGTTAACTTGGTTAGGTTAGGTTAGGTTAGGTTAGGTTAGGTTAGGTTAGGTCAGGTAAGGTTAGGTTAGGTTAGACAGGGCTGAGCAGTGCTAAATTGCATTAGTTTGGGTTAGGGACATGTTATTCCACAGCCGAAAAAGAATTTACATATTTCAGAGGGTAAATTTTCCACAAGAATTTAATGTGTGACTTCTCTGGTTTTTGGAGGTGGAGACAGCAGGAAGGGGAGACCTCTCAAGTGAGATACAGGGCAGCAGTGCTTGCAGAGACAATTGACAGTTTTTCTTGAATTCTAGAATTCAGTGTCCTTAAAATTCCATATCAAAACTAATTTTGGAAATTACACGCCCTATCATAAATACAGTTTTCCAGATTGTGCATTTACACAATGTGATGCTCAGCAGCACTCAGACATTGCTTGAATATCCAACTCAGAAATTAAAGTGAGAATTTTGAGGCCAGTGTTTCAGATATACTTAGGACAGGTTTTCAGTAATAATGATGATCCACCCAGGACTTTACTGAATGACATCTAAGGAAGCTTGTAAGGAGAATGGAAGGACAAATGGCATCTGACAAATTCAATGGTTTCCATATCAGTGTCACTGAGGGCTGAATTTAGACATCCTGAGGAGCTGGGATCTGCAGGCTAGTGCAGCTTCTCCTGAAGCTGAGCACCTGCAACATCATTGTGGGTAAGAGGAAAAGTTCATCCTCACCTCTAAGAAGGTGGCTCACAGCAGTCCATCTCATCATGGTTAATAGACTTGCTCAGGAAGTGGGATCCCCCCATCCCACAGAGATGCCAGGTTACAAACTTTTATGCACAGAAGTTATGGCCTATGTCTCCTGCTGACACAGAGTTCATGCTTCTGGAGGTGGAAAGAGACTATACTAAAGCAATTCTAAATCTCCAGTTTACTTGCAGTTCTCAGCTGAAAGATCTGAACCTCTCCACAATTTTGAATAAACCAGTTATGCTGCATCATGCTGGACTAACCAATCCCTATTTTTCCAACAAAATACTGAAGATTTATTTTTACACTGTATTATTTTTGGGGAGCAACTATTTCAGAGTGCTTTAGTTTATTTCTTTAAGGTTTTCTTTCCTCTGAGGCACTTCTTTGGTTCACAACTTTCTTGACCTACACAAACATGTAAATCGTAACATAAAAATAATAAAAATACTTAGACTCCCTTGCTGATTTTCCATGCTATGGAAAATCAATTTAATTCCTCCACTGTTACCTTTACTTTTTACAATTTGTATTAAATAAGATGAGGCAACTTCTTCATTGACATTTCCACATTTTAATTTTGGGGCAACAAAACACCTGATTCCTCTTTCCCCCTGTTCCTCTCAAAACATTTCAGGCACATGAAGTGTAGGTGAGTACTCCCTAGGAATCTCAAAAGAGGGACTTTTGTTCAAATATCCTTTAGAGAAAAATATATTTAATGTTTCCCAGTCTAGAAGGTCTTAGATCTCAAAAGTCCTCTGAAGGCTAAATTCATTGCCTTTACATGACCCAGAGAATTGTTAGTCTTTCATTGAACAATAACTTTTTTTTACTTTCTGTGATTATTCAGTTCCAGGTGGAGCTCAGTTAAGAATTACGGAGGCTTACATGGTCCAGAAGCTTTTTCAAATATCAACGACACTATAGATTTCATGGCCAATTCCAAACACAATATTGTTTGCTGCAATTGTGAGGACAAAAATTGTAGGGAGAAGGTGACCTGGTAAACATAAGGACTTCAAAAGTATGCAGGTAATTAACTCTCCCAGCCAGGAAGCAAAAGAGGTATATTCAGAGGTATGTCCAACAGTTAAGGGAGGAAAGCCAAATTACCAAGAAATTTAAATCAGACAAAGAGGGCTAAGCTCTGAGCACAATGTGGATAATCTCTGCTATTGAAAAAAAGAAACCAACCTAGCCACAAGTCACAATTACCTTGCCTTTTCATATATTTGTGTTTACAAGGACTGGAAATACTCAAGCCAGAGACACGATGGATCTGATGGATTTTGCCGTGCTTGTGGCTGTCAAGTTCTTTGAGAAACAACTAGAAAGTCTCACATTCCTGATCCCCATCTTCATGAAAACAAGGTTTCTTTTCCCAAAGACTCCCCTTAGCTTGCTGTTAGTGTAAAGATGTAGCCACAAAGCAAAACTCAAAGAACAAAGGTCCTGAAGGGAGCAGACACAGAAAAAGACTACATAAAGTACAACACCTGCAGGCACTTTGATGGCCAGAGCAGTGTGCAGTGATATATTGTTTGACCACAAAAGCCCAGTGGAGATTATTTGGTCTCATAAAAGCATCAGGGTGCAACTTCTGGTCTCTACCCCACCTTGGTGGATTTAATCCAGGGATCTCAGCACCATACTATGTGTGTACATTACACACACAATTTTCTCATTTGCAGGCTATTTGCTCACATTCAGGAACTCACCTCTTACCCCAGGTGTCATGACAAAAGTCATTGTAAATTCAGAGTGAACTTTAGCATCTCTTCAGTGC
This sequence comes from Agelaius tricolor, assembly GCF_023055355.1. NCBI lineage: Eukaryota > Metazoa > Chordata > Aves > Passeriformes > Icteridae > Agelaius > Agelaius tricolor. The sequence goes on from NW_027269263.1 coordinate 39,117,459, forward strand.
TTCCTCCCACTCATCAAATTCAGTTCTGCCACTGGAGATCAATTCAGGTAATTGCTCTTTCAGATACAACAGTCAAGAACACTAAATTATCACCATTTCTAGTGTTACTTAGCAGTGAAAATTTTAGTGTACAGATAGATAGTATACTAGTTTTGCACTTTGATGGCCAACATGGTGACCAAGGCTACTGTGTTTCTGAATATGACAGATCTGAGGAAAAAAGGAAACTGGGCAAAAACTAGCACTTTTGGTGGAAGATTTTGTTTTTTAATTTTCCTTCATTTAGATAAAAAAGCCTCCTCTCATTCACAATTAGCTCTGCAAAAGAGAGAATAGGATATATAAAGTCTGTTCGTATCTTCCCATAGGTTGCTATTTCTTGTAGATGCTTTTCATTGAACAAGTTTTGCAAATGTTCTCATTAATAAACTCCTAATTATTCAGAAGCTGCTAAACATTGACAAATGCAAGCCTGGCACAGACTTGAAAAATTATTTCTGAAAGCAGTTGAGATTCTTAATGTTTATTCAGCTTTTCTTGCCATTATAATTTCTTTTCAGGAAAGGTAAGATTGCTTAGTCTAACTCAGTACAGCACCTAGTAGTTGCAGTGTCAGCAAATACTGCTAAGTAATCCTCTTCCCTCTTATTTATGCTTATTTCAAAAGTAGTCCATTCCTTGTTAATTAAGTTAGTATCCTATTAAAAAATAAAAAAAAATAAAGTTAAAAAAATAGCCACTTAATTTCCATGTATTGAATTTCAATCTAAGTATATGTAGAGGGGAAATGTGCAAGACTTTTTGGGGCTGTGGTGTGCAGAATAGGCCTGTTTCAGGTGTACAATTTCTGTTCATGATAGCCAGCATTGTACACCCTCTTTTAGTTATGAACATTCATCTGCAGCTCATGTACACCTAGTATTGAGGACAACTGTGAAGGCAAGGCACGCATGTACAGGTTTTGTGTTCTTTCCTAAGAGCAGTAATGCTGTTCTAAACAATGTAAGTGATGTAATTGATAATCTTTTTCCTTTCTAAAATATGTGTCAGAAATATCCAGTGGTTCTATTATGTTGACTCAGACTATTGTTAGTGTGAAGAGGATTGAATTCTCCTGTTGCTTCTTGTTCAGAAGCATCCTGAGTTACTAAATAAGATATAACCTTCCATATTTCACACTGTTTCTTAGTACTGATATGACATTTTGTTTGCTAAAAAAAGTCCATTCACTATCCAAATCCACATTACCTACAGAAGGATTTCCAATTAAATTCAATTGTTTCCTTTGGAGTAACTCAAGCCTAGCTTTACATTTGATTATTGCCTTCTGTAGCTTTACATTTAAACAAATTTCATTGCAGGTAATCAAATTAAGGTAGCAAAGATTTTTATCTGGCTAAAGATTTCTGCTAATTAGGGAAAAGGTTCATTCAGATTACTGGGGATTAGCAAAGTATATTTGTGTAGAGAAGCTGTGTGGTCAAACGGAAAACTGGATCTTTAATTCTGAATCTCTCTTCCTTCTTACACCACAAAAGCTTTCTTTATTACAACACACAATAAGTTTCTTGTTACCTATTCACATTAACAAGAGAAAATCCTATCTCTCTGCTGTGATTTGGTTTATATATTGTCATTGGCATTATTATGATGCCACAGAAGAATAAAGGAAATTGTTGGGCTAACACACTACCCACAATTACCATTAGGAAAATACTAAAAGCTAAGAAAAAAACAGTTAAATGAATCCCTCACAAAATGTGAAAAGAGAATTCTCAAAATACAAAAGCATTTTAAATCTTTAAACAATGAAAACTGGCATATTTTAAAAATATAAATATACTTTATATATATATATATATACACATATATATATATACCTTAAATATGAACCCTTTTTTTCCTTCTTGATGCATTTGACCACTCTTCAAATTTTATTTTTCTATGCAGGTGATCTATGCATCCCTGCTTCATTAGATTTATTCAATTTGAAGATTAAAGCTTTTGAGGGGAAAATGCTGGATACATTAATGTAAGATGATGCTTAAGAGTAACCTATATGAATACATACAGAGTAAATTTATTATCTAAACAAATAAACACCAGCTTTAGGTTTCAAGAAATGCATTTTTTTCAGTTCCATTTACGAAAGAACTTATACACCTTAAAATAAACATCAAAGCTACAAAAAAATCACAACAAAAAACCTTAGGCACACTGACACTTGTGTAAGCTTTCTGAGTTAGTTTAAAATGCAATTAGTTGTCCCTTGACAGATCTTCTTTCTCTATAGCTGAGAAAAATAGCATGCAATGCTCATATTTTTGGGGACTGTAATGAAGGACTTCAAAAAGAAAAATAAAAGAGATAAAGAAAACAAAAGTATTTGAAAAACAAGATTTGGGTTATTAAAATTTTTAGCAGTGAAAGTGACAGTGTAATGAAAGGAATTTAATCATTACATTTCCAGTCAAAAAAATGAGGATCAGAGCTAACAGTAAGAGCATCTAAGCTGTATACTGGTGCCCACTATCTGTGACTTCCTGGGACTACACATTTTCCTTTGTGTTTTTTGGAATATAATGCTATCCAGGCTGAAGTGGTGACAGTAGTTCCCCTCTTCTGTGACCTCCCTGTACTTCATGTCATATTTTTCACATTCATGATAAAAAGTCTTTCATAGCACTTACAGGATCTCCTGAGTGGATCTTGTTTATTTTTTCATTAGGGGAGCATCCCCATTATCTGTCTTTGTAAGATTGCTCCTGTGGCTTGAAAAATAAACCATTGCTTTTGGAAACTTTTGAATTTAGTGATTTTCAGATGCAATTTACCCTTGACTTTTTCATGTCTAAAAGACTTCTGCCTTCATTCAGTAACTCACCATAGTTTCTGACTATTTTGTCTGAATTTCTGACTATTTAGATTGAAGCCAACAGCTGCTCTTTTATCTTTTACCTACTGGTAACCTCAGAGAGAATGGCCACAATGGAAATGTCATTTTTCCTAGCTGGACAGAGCCAGGTTAGCAACAGGAAAAGCAGGGGCCTTTTTTGTCCTCCTCTTGTGAATACTGCTGAGAATTTGATGACAGAATAAAATAAAATCCATTAGGATAGAGTATGAATTGAAAAGCATCCAGGAAACAGAAAGGAGTACGGTGGAGGCTTGGAAAGCTGGATGTAATGTACAGTAAATGGAAAAAGCTAATGACAAAAGTGAAGACTGAAGAGTCAAGGAGCAATAACAAGAAGAGGGTACAGTAACTTGATTCCCTTGAGAACTACTCACTCTAGCACAGCCATGTCAACACAAATTGGTTGGCAAATATTGGTTACTCCAATTCTGTCTTTTGATCATACAGCTGTTTCAAAGATACCTCTCAGGATCATCTGCCAACTTAAAGAAATGTTCACATGTTATGAAAAGTTTTCTCAACATGCAGCAATGTCTGATAGCACATGAACTTACAGAGAAAAGTAAATTTTTTATTTTCCTCTCTCCTGAGACAAGAATCAAAGATGACTGGCAGTTCAGATGTTTAGTCAGAAGGTGTCTTATATTCCTTTCATAAATTTTATAATGAAAATGCCATCTCTTCCCTTTAAAAAAAAGATAAGTCCTCACCAAGATTTGTTTTATTACACTTAAACAGAAAAAACTGCTTTATGGAGTGTTTATGAGATAGTGCCTGCATAGAGAGATGATCTGAGGAGTTTCAGATTACTAAATGACTATTACTAGTCTTTTAATAGTGTTACAAACTGTCTGAAGAATCAAAAGTGTCCTGATGTGAAGTATTTGATTCAAGACACACAGTTAAAGTGCTGTAATCTGCATTTAGTAAGGCATAATGTTATTTGCCCATTTTATGCCAGTACATTGAGGCATGGATAAATTTTTTTTTTTTACCACTGTGGCCTATTAATAATACAGTAAATAGAAGGACAGATTGCCTTCTTTTAGCTGTAAATCTATGGACAGACAGGAAATATGATAGAAGAATATGCTTAAAACTAGGCAGATGGAAACCCATTATGGAAATTTTCAGTAAGAATATGCTGTTTTGCCCAAATTAGATCATTTTGGAGAAATACGGCAGCTTTTCCTGGTTTGTTTTCTAAAGGGAAGAAGGCTCAAGACAAATTATGAGTTCTCATTCAATTAATTAAATTCATGCCCTTTACTTGTTATTAGCTGGTGCTTTAAATACAGAAATTTAACTTCACAGAAGGGGTGAGAATATTGTGTTCTCACTCTGCAAAGGGCAAAGGCTCTGAGAATCCCAAGGAAAGAGAAGAAATTCAAAGGTACAGAGGACACATGGAGGGACAAGGTGAGATGCTATCAGATCCCCTGGAACCTGGGAGCAGGTGGATATGGATGTCATGAGCTGGGCTAGGAGAGCAGCCTGGGTCACTGCAGGTGAAACCAATGATCAAGTCCTTAGAATGAGGCAATGTGAAGGGTTCTTAGAAATAAAGAGGAGAAAGGGAGGGGATAAATGGGAGCAGGAACTGAGAAATCAAGAAATTCCCTTGTGTTTGCAGTGGGCTTGATTTAAATTCCTTGTCCTTCCCACCCAGACCTGACTGATCCTAGGCTGATTCTGAGTTGTACCTCTTATCCATGAGTTTTTCAGCCTCTGTCCTCATTCTCCCAACTTTCATGCAAATTCATACACATCAATGTCCAGCAATTACACTGAAAAGAAATTATAATTTCAGCAGAAATATAGTAATTTGAATCACAAATATGAAATCTGGTTTGTATGGAAATGGAAGAATCTCAAGGAATTATTTTGCTTTGTGTCAAGAAGGGCTCCAGTTTCCATCTATGTCATGCGACTAAAGACATGAATATAACTTTGAAATTACTGTCCATAAGACCCACCAAAGCTAGATGCAGGTGAAGAATTTTACTTCTGACAGTTTTGCAATCATAACTTTTTTGAACTGTATAAAAAAATTTTGTATTTCTGTTCTAATGAAGTCATGGCAATGGACTTCCTCTAGGTTCTTACTAGTATGTTCTCTTATCAGCAGCAGGATACTCATCAGAGCAAGCTTCAGATACATGGCACAAATTAGCTTTCCTTTCCTCAGTGCTGGCACTTGACCTTGTGTGCACGTTTATCATTCTAGATTAATTTATGGCATTCGACATGGATGCATACAGTGCCTGTGTAGGAAGGAAGCTTGGAATGTTAAATATCACTTCAGGAAAACTGTATTTACACACATGCTGACAGTTCATTTTCAGGTAGGAGCTCCTCAGCTGATTTGTACACAGCAGCCTCAATTTCCAGTCTTCCCACTGTGAAGTTTTAGACAGCTCATCTGCTGAGCCCTTGCCAAACCTATTAATATTTATACATTCCACACACATTTCAGTCAGAGGATGTAAGTTGCAGATCTCTCTGATTTAGAAGCTATTAAGATTCATGACCCCTTTAGCTATTTCATCTATGGTCCTAAAGCCTTTGCAATCAGCTTACACTTGAAGAAGAAAGGACAAATCATTACTGTTCAAATATTGTCCTGCACAGTGTCCATTTGTAGTCCATCAAAGAGTAGTTAAGAACTTCAATGCATTCATTTATCTCAGAGACACAGATTATTATAGGAGCCATTTTTTCCTTGGAAGAAGAGAGAATAGGAATGTTATTTATTTGGCTGCATTTAATTTTGGATTAAAAGCCACAGCCGTTTTAGCTGTGGCTGCTTCTCTGCATAGGAAATTAATCTAATTCTTTTTTTTTTTTTTGTTCTCACATCTTTTCATGCATTTGGGTACATTGTACAAGGACACATCAATATTTTATCAACGATATCCATGTAGAAAATGCACAGTCTGACTTCTGAAATGTAGTGGTGTCTCCACCTGAAGGAGTCAGCATCCTCCCTTTCTTCAAGGTTTATATGTGTTTTCTTAGAATAGTGCAGTGTTCCATCACAGACTTCTTCAGGATCCATGAAAAACCTCAAAGATAGGTTTTTTCCTAAATTCAAGTCAGTTTTTCTCCTATAACAGTTCAAGAGTGACTTAGATCTCCACAGCTCTCAGTGAATGCAATGAGTGATAGGAATTCAGCACCTCTAAAGATTTATGTCTGAAGAGGAATACATCTCTATAGAAGAAAACAAAGATGAAAAAAAATTAAAATAAACATTAGAAGTCCAAGGATACTCAGATTTTAAAACAGAATTTGTAACTATGTTCTTAAAAGCCTACTGAGAGCTTCTATTCTGCATACTTAGGAGTGGATGCTCTTTCACATTGGGACATCAGTGATTATCATCATGCAATCAGTATCAGCACTGTGCTGCTTTCTTGGAAACAACAAGTGTTATACACTGGTAGATTTTTGAAAACCCAATCACTTGTTTTGTAAAATTTTAGGGGAAATTTTTTCCTGAAAAATTTAAACTGCTATTCTTGGACAGAAAAAAATTGTATCATTTCTTTAAATGTTGCTTTCAATAAGTTTATTTATTTTGTCTTGCGTGGAGAAGCATACTATGTTCAGAAAAGTAATTCTTTCAGTAAATCCAGAAATTTGTTTGTAGAAAATGATGTTTCTAGATCTTGGTTATAGTCTAAAAGGCTAAAAAAACAATAATGTTTGAAGTTTTGAAATTCCATTAAATCCTGTGGTAAGATATTCTCTTCCTGGGAACCTGAGTACATACACCATAAACATTTGTGGAAATTTTCACCACTGATCTCAACAGGAAGACATGTAACATTTATAGCATAGGCAGTCCATCATATACATTTTGCAACTTTTTTTTTTGCATTTTTTATGTCTAGAAATACTCAGTATTATCTTTTATTTAAATTATTTGTTCTCATCTGCTGCTCTTACAGGAAGTCATAAACTTTCTGTCAGCAATATTATTGTTTTCTGTGTGATAATATGATGTGTTTGGAAACAGTTTAAATCATAGTTTACTAAAAGTTTAATTCCTAAGCATTTTGTAAAAAGTTTGGTTTTAATAATGTGTTACTGTTAACAGTGAGCAACTGTTGGCCTCCTAGTGTGAGACAGGCCAACATTCTGTGCAGAACTTACAGAGTGCAACCCCCTGGCCTTTGAGCACTTGCCCCTTCTATATGCTCACAGTATTTTCCATCACTTCACTCTTCAAACGAAGAGTCTGGTTGACAAAATGTGACTGAATTATGACTTGAGGAGATGACACATTTGAAATTCTATTAACAGCAGTGGGAAGATCAAGTTCGGAGTGGAGCGATCCTGAAAACAGAATATGCATTTTGCTGGAAATTTTGAAACTGTGACCTTAATTTCATCTTATTTCAGAATGGACAGGTGAAAAATACACAGTATTTGTCATATGTCAAGTGTTAAAAAAAGTTGTTTGGAAGAACAAAAATTTGAATTATAAATTTTGACCTGGAATCCTGGCTCATAAGCAAAAATCTGGCAAGATCTGGAATATTCTAATTTCCTCATACTGAGAAGTAAAATATTTCCTCTGAAAACTTTTTATAAATGTACCTGTTGACTCAATTCATCATGAGATAAAGACAGGACAAGAAGAGAAAACTGACAGACATAAGCTTTCCTAAATTCAGGAGCAAGTGTGTGCATGCATACAGTGAGGCTCAAAGCAAACTGGGGAAGAATTTTAAAAGGAAGGGGCTGTGGGTGCCAGAACACCCTCTGTGGCTGCCAGAACTTACCTATGATCTATCTGTTGGAGTAGTTTGTAAAGGAGCTGATTGCATGCCAGTATGACAAAAGAAAAAATAAATTATTTCGTCAAATTCTTACTGAGCATTCAAGAAACTATTAAGTCCTGGAGAATTAAAATTAAGGGTCTGGAGAGCTCAGACCCCTGGAGAGGGTCTGAACTATACTGATTTCAGTGATGGGATAAGAGGTGATCTGATCTCTGAGACAAGACTGGAAACCAGTGGTGCCCAGTTCCTCCCAGATACCCACTGCTTTCCTGGCAGCAGCTCAGAGCCTTCTACACCAAACTTGAGTATGCTTTCAACAGGATCCTCTTGGTAGCTTTTCAGAACTGGTCCTTAAAATCTCAAAAGCCTGTGGACCTCCATTTCAAAAGCACTGTGTCTCTTTCAGAAGCTAGTATGCTCAAATGTTTCTAACTTTAATATCTCTTCCGTGCACAGCAGTCCACTTCTTTAGATAGCAGCAAGGAAATCTTATGGCAAAAATAGTGTTTGAACAGTGTTCCACATCATGGAAACAGAATTCAGACCTGAGAAGCCATCTGATGCATTTACACTACAGTAACATAAGGGTATTTTTACAATTTTTGCTAATGAAGTAAAGGAAAATAAATTATTACCATGATAATGGATAATAGTTTTAATGTATAACAAGCAGCATTTTCTGATGTCCTTAGGACAAATGTCAAATAAATGTAAATTTCCACTGACAGACAAATTTTATGCTTTTTCTGACAGTGAGAATTACACATTCCTGGCAAGGTGAAAAATCTTTCTATCTAGGACTGGGCTGGCACCCCAGTGCTTCCAAGCCCTTGTGCAATGGCCAGTTGGCAGCTGTCAGCTTTCCTGTGATTATGCAGAAAACATGCTAGTATTGGGAACAACTAATTTATGGTGCAAAATGGGGTAACAGAGCAGAACTTCCTTCAGCACCCTAAAGGGCAAAAAACAAGAGCCATTGGAGGGCTGTGAAAGCTGCCCCTCCCCTGTGCACCTTCCTGCAGTGCAATGTATAATTCACACACAGCAAAGCACAGTTGCAGCTGTGCACAGCGTCCAAAAAGCACAAAAAATCACTCAGTGAAAAGATCTGTAAGAATCTGATTCATGCTGTCTCTTTAAAATGCTGATTCCTCAGACCCTTCTTTCATTTTCTTTACCTCCTGCTATACCACTGACAACTTCTGACCTGCCTTCCATTGCAAGCAAACATTCTCTTTGGTAACAAACCTGAATTGTGCTTTTCGAGGAAGTTTTGCAGTACATCATTAACTATTTTGGTTGCTTGACCTAGCAGGTCAGCATTGTAATTATGTGAAGTTGCTGTAAATGTTGTCATAAATTAACAGGTTTCATTTTAGGGTCTAAGTGAGCTCCAAGTATATTCCAAAGTGTTACAGAGGAAGGGAGAAGAGTGAAAATAATATATGCACACAGTGTTATGCTGTTATCATTGAAAAACTCTTATTTCATGGTAATTCACATGGTAATTGAGCTAGGAAATGCTTGTAAGGATATGCAGCTAATATTCAACAAGTGGTAATAAGATGTATTTACATTTCTGCAGCACAAACTGTGCAAATGCAATTCTCTGGGTGTCTCAAGGACATATTCACTCTGTGAGACAAACATCTAAATATAGTTTTCCAAAAGGTGCCGACAGAGAGGTATTTCTTCTGCTAGTTGTATTAGAGATGAATTACATTTGGAACAGATCCATTTTGTTATAAAACTACCCCATATGCCTATTTTGTCTTTTGAGGCCCCCAAGCAGAAAACTCCATATATGATAAGCCATCTGGAGATGTGTTATTAGAAAATCATTACTGTAAGCTGTCCCTGATCCAGTTCACAGGTGTATAACTTGGTTAATTTCAGTGGCATTTTAAATAGTGGCTGGTTAGACACATAACTTGCTCTTCATAGTAGGAACATTTGTCTTGATAACAAGAGTATGGTGTTGCCATTTCCTTTAATTCACAGTCATTTGGCAATTTTCATATTTGCACCATACAAAAATAATTCATCCTTAAAACTTTTCCCCAAGTCTGTGTTTCCTAGCCAACACATTTATGGGAACAAATTGCTGAAGGTGCTGGGTTTGTAATAACACAGGTAAAATATATACTTAAATTATCTGACGTGATTTGTGGTATACTTTGCACAAAGAAACAAATGTTAAACTTGATTTTCTGATTTTCATTTCCTGTAGAATTCATTGAAATATCATGTAAAGCAAATAAAGGCCAGTTAGGTTCTTCTGAACAGCTTTTTTAAAATGCTTACATTAACAAAAGAAAATTAAGATGGGCTGGAATAGGTATTGGTTAGGCAAAATTTACTTCATTCTTGATCTTCTCTGAGAAAGAGAGAGTTAAAAATAGTATTGTGAGATATTTTACTTGCAAAGATGAGTTAAGCCTCAATTCTACTTAAAAATATTTGAATACAAAAGGATAGGTTGGTGGCAGGGATTCAGCTGGCAGGGATCAGACCGACTCCAGTTAAATTATAATATTTTTTCTCCTTCGAGGTTTCCAAATGTGCCTCTGAAAGGGAAATGGAATATGTTGCAGCTTTTGCTCCCATCAATTTCTCTGAGAAACTTCAAAAGAGGATTAAGTCCTGGACCTAACACAAAGGACAGAGTCACTAGTTTCAGAGAGATTTTTAATGAGAAGTTCCAAATAAATAATGCACTTCCTTTATTTTTATTCCCCACCAATGATTGTCCATTGTTATAAACTGAAAATAAAGAATATAGGAGAAATTTAACCTGATAAATATGAGGAATAGGGAGACAAATATTGCATTTGCATGTACCATTACTCAATGGCAGAATCCTCAGTGTCCTGTTTGGGTTTGAAATAGAAAAGTAATAAGAAAAAGGGATTATTTAAGTACTCAGAATTTCCCTCCAGATGACCTCCGGAAAGATTCTATGTTTAGATTAGATACTAGGAAGAAGCTCCTTACCATGAAGATGGTGAGGCACATGAACAGGTTGTGGAGAGTTGTGACTGTGGTCACAAGGGTTTTCAGGATGAAGAAGAGACGAGAGTGTTGACTCCATGATCAGAAGGCTTGATTTATTATTTTATGATATATGTTACATTAAGACTATAGTAAAAAGCAATAGAAAGGAAAAGGTTTCTTCAGAAGCTAGCTAAGCTAAGAATAGACAAGAATGAATAACAAAGATCTGTGTCTCAGACAGAGCAAGAGCCAGCTCTTCCATGAGTGGTCAGGAAATCCCAACATCCACAGGAGACCAATCACGGGTCTACCTGTTGCATTCCACAGCAGCAGATAACCATTGTTTACTTTGGTTGCTGAAACTGCAGCTTCTCACAAGGAAAAATCCTAAGAAAGGATTTTTCATGAAAGATGTCTGCGACACAGAGTAATGATGGATGCCCCACTGCTGGCCAAGGCCAGGCTGGATGGGGCTTTGTGCAGCCTGGTCTAGTGGAAGGTGTTCCCTTCCATGTCAGGGGGATTTTTACTGGATTGTCTTAAAGGTCCCTTCCAACCCAAACCAGCCTATGACTAGGCTGAATGTTATTCATCGAGGCTTTGTGCTGATGATCACTTCTGGGCAAATACCTATTCGTGTGAGCAAGAAAATTCTAGTGCTTATGCAGAACAGAGTATTTACTGTTGAAATAATATGGAGCTACTTTAATCAGATTATAATCTGTCTGAAATTTATAATTAAACATTAATTGCACTGTCTTCTATTGTCCCCTTATTCTTTACCTGTAGGTTTTATTTTTTGCCTGAATGATAGGGTTCTTGTTTTTATTTAAGTGCATGTGTGTGTGTGTGTGTATATATATGCACAATATACACATACATATGCATATACATATATATACATATGTAATATATTTTTTCAAAAAGCACTTTTTAGAATATATATTGATTGAACAGTTGTTTTAAAAATGTACTCTAACTAGCTGCATGCAGAAAAATATTTGATATACAAAAAGAAGGAAATTTGTCAAGGAGTTTTGACACCTCAGAGGTTTATCAGTGACACAGAGTCATGCTGCTTCTTCCCTTCCCCCTTTTTAGGTCTTCCCTACACAAACATGAGCATGAGCCTAGAGGAGCAAAAAACCCAGCTGTGGTAGCAATTCATTTCCCAGACTGCACAGCTCAGAAAGTGTTTTGCCCATGGCTGCTGGCTCCACCTCTGGGGCTGTCTGTTCCACTCCTATGTGACACAACATGACAGAAATTGAAGCCTGTATGATCTCACTTTAAAATTCCATGTAAATTTTTAATTAATTCAATTAGCTTCATGAATAAGGTCACCAGATATTAAGCAACATAAAGGTGACCTACCTGTGCAGGCAGAATTGAATTGCCCTTAAACATGTCCATCTGTATCTCTCAGAATGTGAGTTGTACAGATAAGTTATTATAAATAAATAATCTGATATCCATGTTAATTATTAGTATTTAATTATGGTGTCTTACTCCTTGCAGGCATATTTATGAGTTATTTTTTCTGTGTTGTCCCAGAGAACATTATTAATGCATGTCGAAGGACACAGTTTAGCCATGAATACTAATAACACATTCAAAGCAAAGTTATGCATGAAATTCTATGAAGCAGTAGGTTTCACTCATTAATTGCACTTAGGGCACCACTATAGTTATGTTGTTATTAGTTAGCAAATACTACATTGTGTATGGAAGAATTGCCCTTCCATATTCATTATAGCAATTTTTGATATGTAAATATCACTGTCATATATGTAATGTAGAAATCGTGTATTATACCAAAAAACCTCACCATATGCAGTATATTTGGAGTTGCTTTATCAATTTTATGAGTTGCTATTCAATATAGTAAGAGGGAAGGTATCATTTTCAGCAGCAGTAAGAAAAAATTCAGTTAATTTTTTCTAGAAGGTAGAAGAAATTGGTGAAAAATTAATTAACTCTTTAATAGGAAACTTTCATTAATTATATGTGCTTTACCCAATTTCTAACCCTTTTTTTTTAAGCTACTTAAAAATTTGGAAGCAGTTATCTCATAGATGTTCTGGTTTGGCTTTTTACTTTTTTACTTTGTTTGGTAGCTTACTTTTTTTGCTTGTAATCAAGAATCAAACCAAAACTGAATGTTTTCTAGATCCTTTCAGTGTGATACTTGACTTAGTATCAGTGGATCAATTCAAATGAGTAAACATAGATAGCAAATGTAATTCTGGACACCTCAGAAATACTTCACCTGGACTGCAGATGCTGCTGCAAGACAGGAGCCCATGTTTCATAGGTCTCTGTGCACATCTCAGGTAATTCAGGATGTTTGGATGGTGCTAGATGTCTATGCTTATGTTCACAATCTTCTTTCTAGGCATCAAAAAGCTAATAAGTTAGTTGTCTAGATTTCCTGGATTAAGTGAAAGCCAGGAGCATTTCCAGAGTACAATATTTCTTTTGCTGAAGTGGAAGTCTAAGATAAGATGGATGCCCATTAGTTATGTCTTGCTGTGGTATGGTGTGGATAATCAACCTCCACTTAGACATTTCAGGCATGCACTCTGACTGAAGATGCCCCGGACTCCACAGATATGGCCTAGGAAAAAGCATGCCATTGAGAATGAGCAGGTGTACCAGGATATCCTACAGAGACTTCTAAATTGTTCTAACCATCTGTGATTGCACAGATGAACTTTAAAATGGTATTCAGGATGAGATTCAGGCACCCTAATATTGATGTCTGTATTGTCTTCATTAGAATTAGTTAATTCAACTCCAGCATGCTCAGAGGTGATGCAGGGCATAATTTTTTGCCTGGATGTAAAAACTTAGTGCCCTGTAAGACCCCTAAGAATACTTGATACAACCTTGTTCATGTCTTAGTAGAGACACCTGCTCCTGTGAAATGGCATTTGGAGTCCAGGTCTCACATCCCGGGGCAGCCTAAATGGCACACTAAATGAGTGAATGTGCCCCACTGACAATACAGGCAGGGATGTTGAGGGTGGCTTACCCCCAACCACCTGTGAGCATCATGTCTCAAATGAACCTAACTGCTTATGTTTAGAAAACTGAATTGCAACTTTCACTTTTTGATGAGATGAGTAATTCTGAGGGGAGACTGCTTACCATATTAATCATGAGAACTGAGACACTGCTCAGTATATACAACTGCTCTTTAGTCACCTGAATTTAGATACATAGTCAAACAAGACACTGAAGAAGGAAAAATAAACCAAATTCCAGATGTTAGAGACTAAAATCTCATTTGGGGTGTTTTATAATCATGCGTTAGTTCTTTCTCACTCCAGTCTCTCTACCAAGCTTCAGTCTAGATTGAAAACTTGTGTATGTGTGTGGCTACACACAATGTCAACAACTCAACAAGTTACTGAAGAGACAAGTGGTATGGGCTTTCACTCGCTTATGGATGACTTTTAAAACTTGTCAGTGTTGTCAAGCATTCGTGGGATGCTCTGCTTCAGTGACCTGACTTAAAATGAGTCCTGCATGTTTGGAAGTAGTCTCTGCATTAATTCAGCTAACACCGAGCTACTGTTCATTGATAGGAGGCACTGGAGTAGACAGGTATACTCCTGTAGGAGAACTTCTCTTGAATTCATTAGTTTAGTGAGAAGTCTCATAATTATTTTGAATCCTACTATGCTCTGATAGAAAGAGAGAAGTAGAGTTGCAACTGAATGATTTAAATCCTGTTTATGCTCAAGTTTCCTGGCAAATTTAAAGTCCTTGAAATAGAGATAGAAGTCATTATCAAAAAGGAAGTTTTAGCAGAAATCTTTAAAAGATAAAGGCTGTATCTTTCCCTTTGATGTACGTGTGAATCTTCCACTGAAGTCAACTGGAACAGCATTCATACCTTCAGGATCTGGATTTGTTCATAATCCTCTGAATTTTAAATTCTCATTCCATTATATCAAGTAAGGGAGAGAGGATTAGTTGGCAGTATCTGAGAGCTTTAATTTTTTTATGGGATTTGTACATCTAGTAGAAAAGTAAATGAAAAATTGAGAATGCATTACTCATGAAGATGAGCATTTTAAAACGTGTCTTTTACAAACCTTAATTTTTGCATCAAGAACCTTCTCACTGTCTTTGTCATTAACCAGTGGGTAGGAAAAAGAGATTAGAATTTCCAACAAAGAGAATCACTTTCTTTTTGATTGAATATACACAAACAAGGTTCACAAAATCTACATCTTCACATTTTGCCATTGGCCTTATGCAGAGGAGTCTATCTGCCCTGAATTGTAGGCTGCTTGAATTTCCCTTATCACTACTTTGATGAGCACCATGATAGTTTTACAACATTTTAATGTTTATCCATAAACATTGGTTTGAACACAGGCTTTTCAAAATGTCAAATATGTAGAAGATAATAGCACACTACAGAAAAACATAGCATAATATTCTGTTAGATCATTATCCCACAGAATTATCAGCAATAATTTAAATGTGTTTAATCTTTCACAGACAATTCAAGTTTTCATTGCTAGTCAATTAATGTATTTTCCACTTATTTTAAAAGACTCTATTGTTTCAAACATGCTTAATTATAGACATGTGATGTTAGAATTCAAAATTTTTAATTCCCTAATTAATTAAGGCTAAATGGATTGAACGATCATAGGATTTATTAAGTTACCCAGTTGCAGACTATTTGTGTATTTGTATAAGAGAAATAACAGATAACAAGGCGAATGAAAGATTAGGCACACAAACATTTTTGCAGTAATATGAAGGTGGTATTTGAGACAGCAGTGAAGACCAGACTTCTTTGGTTGCTGCCTGATGGGTCACTGAAGGATTTTCTCAAGCACATCCTTTCAGAGGGTCAGTCCAAAATCTGTAACTGGAAATAAGGAGTGAAGGTTATAATTGTGAGTATTTTGGGATATCAGGAGGAACTTGTGAGGCTATGTAAACCTTGTTAAGAGGTGTTTAGGGAAGGCACCAAGGGTGTGGAAAGGAAAATACGAGAGCAGATCACAGAGGAGCAAACATGGGAGAATGAAGGAGAAGTGGGAATAAAAATAGAAAGACAGATTTAAACTGGCCAATGTGCTATTCTGTCTGAACCCAGAGCTCTGCTACAGCCTGTCATATTTTTCTACTGAGTCTTATTTTGTTCAGTGTAATTCAGTCTCCTCTATGTGCGATTGCTGCAGTCTAAGGCCCAGCAACAGGAGAAAAGGTCACAATGCCAGTAGGTCTATATCCTAGCCAGAGGGGCCAGCATCTAGAACAGGTTGGGTTGGCAGCAGAGACCTGTGGGTGTTTGTCTTGTCCCAGTGATTTACACAAGAACACCTGTATTCAAGGGGTTAATGCTAAAAGCTATTCATTCAGGTATGCATATGTAATTCACTAACTTTGAGCTGGACTTGCTCAGAAGCAGGAGGAGACCTGCATCTGGAAGGACTCAAGGCCTGAGTAAGTGATAGGCAAGGAAGGTTGAGGTCTGGGCGTTGACATTAGGCATAAAATAGAGAGCCCCTACAAAATCTAAGGGAACTGTAACAGTGGGACTGTCTGTGAGACGAGTTCATACATAAAGTTGCAGGAGAAGATCAAACTGGACAAGCTGCTGAGCAGGGGAAGGCCTGCACACAGGGAGAGGGGGCCCAGGGTTTGGGCATGGGCATTGCACAGAATTAGAGACTGTGCTGCTACTCAATGCCATTATCAATGTGGGTATGAATTTGGAGAGTGAATTGGAGAATTTTTCTGTGAATTCTCTCCTGAATTTGGATACTATTGGTGTGGGGCTGGTTTTCATTAGGAAACTTTAATCTTGATTGGCGAGAGGGGAGTAACTGGATATGGCCCTCTGTATCTCTGTTTTCTGGGAGTTTTCACAGTGGTAAATATTCATATTGCTAAAGACAACAGTCTGCATGGCCAGCTGCATTGGTGTGCACTTGTGTGCTCCAACCCCTCTGAAATACTCACTGAGTGCTGCAACAGGCTGGGCCTGTACCTGGGCACAGGAGCAGCAGCAGCCTCATCTGCTGGGGGATGGAGAGATCCTCAGGTCTGGACTGCAGTGACCAGGAGGAAATACCTTCCATATCCTGGAGACTGCTCCCTTCACATCTTTACATCCTTAACACTCAGCACCTTCATCAGATGTTGTCAGTTCTGCCTTGTATATCTCCTTCAAGTTTATTGTATCTGGCCTTTAAAAAACATGAATTACTTTTACTGCTGCAAATGGAATTAGAAAGCCTGATACAAATGAAACTGACAGTTCTGGATTTGAGGGGTTTATTTTTCACTTTAGAGTTTGAGATCTTGATGGATGCCAGTCTTTTATCATGCCATCTGATATTAAAATGAAGAATGCAAAAAGAAAGCAAACCAAAGCAAAGATTTGACCTTTTTCCAACAAAAAAAAACCCCAACTCTCTGAAAGTGGCAAGAGTTACCATCTGTCAAAACTTAGAAAATGCTAAAAATTAAAAAGAGAAAATGAAATTGATAATTTAATAGATTAAGCTACTAAAAGCCCCAACCCTATTACTTCTTACAATCTGAGTAGAGATCTTTTTTCTTAAAAAAACCATTTCTTTGAGAGGAAAAAAAAATCCAACCCAATTAAATCCCAGATAATAAAAGGTAAACCTTTGCAGCATTTAGCAGTTCTGATTTGCAGATATTGAAAGAAAATTCTACTCATGGAAGCGTATTTTTTTTTTTGCTTTTACTGGTATTTTGCTTTTCTCTAAGCATCTGCTGCCAGCAGACATCAAAGATGGAATACAGACTTGCATGAATGTTTCTTCTGTTCTTACATTATAAAACTTATTTCTGTTCTTGCCAGTCTTGAGTCAAACAGCTTTGGAGGTCCTGTTAAAATTATGACTTCAAGCTGTTTGGATTGAAACTAGCACATAACACCATTGGTACCAGGACGGTTCTTCCTTACCATGCTGACTTGTAAAATGTTTTTTGGACTAATTACATCATTTTACACAGCTTGCTCAAGTCCAGCAAAAAAAAAAAAAAAAAGTCCAGTGTAAGTTACCAGGCATTGTAGGGTCAGGTCCAGATCCCAGCATCTACTCAGTTCTTCAATTGCCCATTTAAACAGCTAGAAACCTAAATATGGGCCAGCATAGTAAATTATCAACTGTATTTCAGACTCAGTTCTGCACTGTGATGCAAACTCATCCTCTATAAAGGCCAAAATCATTCTGTCATGAAACTGTGGCTAATTAGGATGCTATCAGTTGTCTAGACAGTCACAGCTGCCCTGAAACCACTCTTGGAAATAATTAAAATTGATGGCCTTCAGCCTTTGGATGATCTCTGAATAAGGGAGCATCAGCCCTTACAGTCCACTCTACTCTGTATATTCTCATCACAAAAGGCTCTTAATAAAAGCCAAGGAGCTGGCTTTATTAGTTACTCAATGTCATTAGCAATGTTTTTCACATTACTGATTTTGAATTCACCAAGTAGCAATGCTTTTTTCCTTTTTCATCTCCCAGCACAATTGCATTTGAAGTCTCTACATGCTAATGATATAAAAGCCAAGGAGCTCTCAGTATAGACTGAGCCTACTGCGTCATGCCCTGAATTATTCACAATTTGCCTGTGGAGTGTGTGAGTACGCAGGCAATAATCCACTATTGCTCCTAGGCCAGACTAATCTAAGCTTCCATAAAAGCTGAAAAAATTTGGTAGGGCAGTAAGAAAGGGGAAGAAATTTTAACCTTAGCTCATACCTTAAATTTTAACCTTAGCTCATAGGTTTAGCAGAGTGTCCACTCATACACTGGCAGCAATGCCAAAAGAGCAATGCCACAGATTGTTCAAATTTCAAAATTGCTTGCAACTTTTCACTGAACCATTTGTGTTATTACAAGACAAATATTTTGTCTCTTTACTCTTTGTTCCTTTTTTTATGCAAGTCGAATTGCATAAAAAATACTGCTGAACTTTGTGCTGGAGGATTGAGGACCGTGAGAACTGGATGGGGAAAAAAGGGCTGCAGCACAGCCCAGTGGACTCCTGTCACCACTTCCCAATTCTTCTCATCAAGATGAGTGAATCAGATTTAACAAGATGATAAGCAAAGGCCAGACTCTGCCTTTTTACATAATGATGAATCTACATAAATTCAGTGCCACTGATTAGATTTACACCTGTGGAAATCAAGTATACTGTTTTGCCCTTCTAGAGCTTTCTGTTTCTCCCAGCCTCAGGGCACTTTATTGAACAACCTCCAGGCACCCTCAGCAATGCTCCTGCCATCATGTCACTTCCACAGATGTTAGGAAGTTGAAAAGAAGCGTTCTGGGTACGTCTTTTGTACACACCTTGAAACAAAGCACATTGAACTTTGTAAAAAAATCAGTTGAGTGTGTAGGAAAATGTCTGCGAGTATCAAATACCATCAGATTTCCCAGCTAATATTCATTGCTGAAATAAGATTGCAACAAGTACTTTGATCCTTTGAATGCCACCTGACAACTTTCCTTAAATGTGATGTTTCTTATCTGTCTAAGATGTGGCATGTTTTGCTGTTATAAACAAATTATAATAATTTCTGCTCAATTTCCAACAGTTGAAACACATGCTATTAATTTTTCCTTTTCTTATTTAAGGTGTGTTAATGACATATCTCCTTGGCTGTCTTTGCCATAGTCAGAGCAACTTCTAAGCCAAGTACTATCCAAATTTTGCTCAAAAGAATTAGAAGTTAGCTTTGAATCCTGTAACTTGACTTGCTGATCAAGATCTGATGATCAGCCTGCATGCATTCCAGTGTGAAATTATACCTCTGGAGAAGGTGATGTTGCTGTCCAAAAATTGATTACTTAGCTAGACAAATTTATGATCTTCCAGGAAAAGCATCAATCACCAAGACACACTAAAACTAGTGGACTTGAAGACAATGGCAAAAGTTTATGTTTAAGTATAGGAAGGCCTGGCTAAACAATTATTTCTCTTTCCATAAGGTCGAAGAGCAGATATGAATGTCATTTCAGACAAGATCAATCACTATTCAGGACCTCACAGGCATGGATAGTAGGCTGTGCATTAGCATCACAAAAAGGTTTCATTGCCACTCTGAGGATGCATTGTGTCTTGCTGCAAAGAGAGAGGTGATTTATTATCTTTTTAAAATAAAAACATAACCCCTTTGGGCAACACCAGGCACAAGAGATGGCTCTGTTCCCATCTGACAGAGAGCAGCAATGCTCACAGCAAAGCATGTTTCTAACAGGGTGTTAACAAGAGAACTGCAGCACTTCATTATACTGTTTAAAAAACAGGGAGACTTTTCAGTATTTTCTGATGGAGAATTTCTGTAAATATTATGGAGAACTTTAGTCAGTGAGTATTAATTTGTTTTGAGTGGGAAAGAGGTTACAGGATTAGAGGCTACTAATTAGCAAATACCTAAAGAGGATAACAACTGATCAAGTTTACAGGTAAATAATTACCATTTCATTGCAGCCTCTAAATAACTATTTTTTAATAAAAAAAACAGTAACAGATTTTTTTTACATGTAGTCAGCTGTTAAGTCATCAGAAAATTTTCTTTGCAGTACAAGTGGTTAGCTTTTCCTTTTTACTATAAAAAAAGGGGGAGAAAAAATGGTGTACTATAAATGGATCCAAAAGTGACATTACACCTTTGTTGTGTTTGGAATGGTTAGTGTCAGCATTTTATAAAAAGATTGTTTTGTGTTTGCTTTTTTTTTTTCTCTTCTGTCAAAGGACAATTTGATGGGTTAGGATTTATACATCCTCTTTTCCTTCTAAAAAGAAACAGGAAACATAGCATTTAGTTGTGAAAGAGACTAAAATGAAAGTATTTTGTGGCAGATGGGATTTTTATGAGCTGTTTGTCACTATATACCAGTCTTGTTAAGGAGAAATCGTTTTCTGCTTCATTACACTAAGATAGCTCTGTTTAGGGCTCCACTCAACTGTGAAATTACTTTAAAACTTCTATAAGGAATAGAGATGGGATTTTTTATAAAAAAAAAAAAGATTGCTAATACAGTACAAGGAATAGAAATAAAATGGTCAAACACACTGTTTTTTTAGTAGCACAGGCGAATATAGAAATGTTGCATTGCATACTTACACTTAATCAGCTGGTTTAAGATAAAAAGAGACTCCAGAGAACTATTATTTTCTACACCTAAAAAAGGCAACGTTCACATTAGTCTACATAAAAAGACTAAAAAAGCCATTAGGGAAAAAAATTAAAACTACATTGGATTCTTTGTGCTGCTTTTGAGGCAGATAAAGTACAAACAAAAGAATTAGATGGACACAGACACAAATATAAGTATGGGCCAGATTCTCATTTGCCATCCATCCATGGACCCTGGCAGGATTATACTGTTCTTATGTTTTTCTCAAGTGTAAGCTCTGAATCCTTAGACCTTTGCATCTTGCCCTGGCAATTACAATTTCACACACTCCCCAATACCTCTTTCTATGGTAATTCTTCACAGTGACTATGTTTCTGACTCTTTTTTGCCATGTCATTTCTCTTTCTGGTTTTTTTTTGACGCCACATCAAGTCTTTATGATATGAACTTTAAATAATCTGCAATAAACCCCCACTATTCTTAGTATATCTTGTCATGCTTTTGTGGAAAGTTCATCAGGAGAGAGACTTGCCACAAAGTAAAGCTGGTTTGCAAGGACATGGATGACCCATCTACAGCCAGGGGTCAAAAACCACCTGGAGGGCAGCTCCTCTTTGTCCTGCCCTGCTTGTACTGGTGTGAACTCAAAATTTTGGTGTATGCTCACATGGAAAAGGTTGAGCCCTGTCAGCCCCTCACTCTCTATCTGTTTTAAACGTTAGTAAATCCAAGTGCCTGACACTAACTCCACAGTCTTCAGGTCAGCTTCTGGGAATGGTCTATTCTTTTAGCAGCTGGAAACTTTTCCCTAACCTTCAAGATCAGTGTCAAACTAATATTGCATGGGCTATGTGGAAAGACACATTTTCTGACTTTCCTACTCTTTCTACCAATGGGCAAGAAAGAAAGGAACTTACACCTGCTGCAAGAGCTGTGCACACCACAGTGTTCTGGGAATGATTGCATCAGGAGAAGTCCAGATGATCTATTTCATCACTGTCAGTCACTCCCAATGTTCTACTTCAACTGAGACAATCTTCACCAATGTTTTGGGACTCCCCAGCAGGAGAATTTCTAAATTTTCAGATGCTACATCTAATTTGTCATATTCCACAGAACACTTCTTTAATGTTGGAACATCTCAACATCTATGAGGTAATCACACCAGACTGTATTATAAAAAATGGATAAAACAGGCACTTAACACTGTTATTTGTCTACCTTTGGATGACAATGTTTTTGGATGAGCTGAAATATGATCAACACTCAGGCAGAATAAGCACTTCTGAAAAAGAAGGCAGTAGCTGTTGAATATTGATGAACAGATTTCCCATTGTTTTACCCCAAGTTTTATAAAGAATAAAATAAGTGTTTGGTCTGAAAAAGAACATTTAAACAGAGGCAACTTGTGCTTGAGAAATTTTTACGTCAAAAAACCTGGGCACATATTTTCTTTATGCATATCCATTTGCAAGAGTGACCTGAGTAGGAATTAACTTCCAATCTTTTGAGGTGTCTTGGCTTTTAGATTTACTTGTATACTCTTCTTACCAGTTTAAAAAAAAAAATCTTCGGGTCATGTCTGCCATGAAGAACTGATTATTTGAAAGTGTGTCTATTAGGTGTTAACCTGCACACAGAAATTCACTGTCAACAATCTTGAAGGAAAAAATTCATATGGATTAGCTTTAGACATTCCTTGACTAGTGAGGAAAAAATGGCATTTAGCCTCTTTTTTTTGCATAAAAACCATCCATTAAACAACTATGTAAGCAGAACTATGTTTTATAAGGTCCATTTCCCTACTATGGAAATAAATAAATTAAGAAATAAATTAATGAAAAGCAACATAGCAAACTCTAGAAAGAGGTTCTGAGACTACCTTTTTATTTTTATGTAGTACTAAAATTTTTTCATGTCATACAATTCATTACTAAGATGGAGCACCAGACAAACACTCTGGATTATTCTTATTTTTGGGGACCCTCCTTTCTGTATTGTTGTCATCTCTAGAAAAATGCTGTGCTTGCTTGCTTAACTCCTCATGTCTTTGGGGGTCATTGTTTCTTCTAGTCATGTAGTTAGTTGTGCATGGGAAATGCAGGGATTTATGCTTACTAATACAGTTACACTTAAAAGTATTGTGATTTTCTCCCAGTCTGTGAGAATAAAACTAAGTTATTGAGCATAGCTTTTTCTGTCCAAGTGAACTAAAATTAGAAAGGCAAAATAAGTAGTACACAAGGTTAGAAAAATATAACTGCTTCTCGAGTTATTGAAATCAAAATAGATCCTACCTTAGACACATTTAACAGTCTGAAATGAGAGTCTAAACTGATAGAAAAAGACATAACTCTGTGACAGCCAAAGGCAGTTTATCTAAGCTGAGGATCTCTTTTACAGTATTTTTCTCAAATGATGTCCCTAAGCTATTAACATGACTAACAAGGAAGTCAAAATCTGTCCTTTGGCCACCAATTATGACCTGATGTGTAGCACCCTAACTGAAGTCATATTTCAAACTGAGCATACAAACTGTGAAAAGGCTTGAGAATCCAGTTAGGAAACTTTAAATGACTAAACTCACAATTTGAAAGTAAAGAAGCAGTTGGTTTGCTTGCCTACAGAGAATGTGCAGGCAGATTTTATTATGAAAAAGCTCAAGTCCTCCAGGCTTAGTGACAGCTGAATCCTACAATTTGATAGTAACTCTTAAAAGAGATGCTCCATTTTGCTCCATTTTAAAAGTAAATCTTAAAAGAGATGTATGTCTCCTTTTCCTGTTAAAGATAGGTGTTACGTCTTCAGTATCACTGGTGCTGAGTATAAAAGCTTCCATCATAAAGATGAAGAGCTAGATAGTTACTCTCATGTGGCTCTACTAGATAGGTTTTTATAATCTTGCTATGCTTCAGAATGTCAGGCATTTCTTTATTTCAAAAAATGTAGAAGGATAAAACTCACAAGAAAGGAAATTAGAATTAGAGGAACCAACTAAACTTTTGAGCAAATATATTTTCCTTGCTGTCCTGTATCAGTTCACCTGTTTCTCTGCTTCCTTCTTTATGCTCCAAAATTCTCAATGCCTTTCTGCGGTGTCTAGGGGGAATAACTGAGTTTATTGTTTTGGTTTTATGGTTTTTCCCTTGCAAACTGATGGATTTTTTACTTGGGATGTTACAGCTGTAGATTTTTGAGGGTTAAAAATGAAAATCTTCTCTTTAGATACCATAGGTCATTTATTCCCCCTATTCATACAGTTTCCTAGGGCTGGAAGTGCTGTCTTCCACAAGGGCAGCAGCAATTATGGATGGATCACTGAGAGACCTAAGCACACATTTTTTCGCAATTGTAAACTTCTGGAAAGACATATGAATTTTTTATTACTTCTTAGAAGTAAATAGAAAAATAAATAATTTTTTATTACTTCTTAGAAGAAAATTCCACAAAGAGTATATAAACTACCAGTTAGGAGACCTTGATCATTAACTAACTGCTGTTAGCAGGTGCAGGTGTTCACAGAGAGACTGAATTTTCAATGAAGATTTTTTTTAAGTCATGACTCTTAAATGTGGGACCAAGGTCCACTCTGTTAAATGATATACAAATATTGCTCAGAGATCAGTTATAAAAGAGGACTGAAGTGCCTAAATGTTTTGAAGTGCAAAGGACTTCTGAATCCAGAGGTCTTCTTGTTTGCCATTTTATAATCTCTTCAGTGAACACAAGTTTTTATATGAAACTTCCCTACATTCTTCCTGTACTGTTGTGCCCACTGTTTCCTTAGGCAAGCTGCTGGGTGCCTTAGCTTCACAGTTGCACAAAGGAAGTCTGGCAGTGACTACAGCCCATGAGCAACCTGATCTAATAGGGACCCACTAAGGTACAGTCCATCACAAGTAGTACCCTTGGCAGGGGCCCTGAAGCCTGGGGAAAAGCAAGGACCTATTTAGACTCAGAGTAAAGTGACTCAACTAATTTTTCTCAAATACAGTACTCTAGTGCCATTCCAGCCACCTCTCCTCTAGCCATGCCACTAGGTAGCCATGGCTGCCTCAAACCCCATACCATCCCCACCTTGTGCACATCTTGTACACCACAGGCAGTGTTATCTCACTGTAAGAAGACAAGCAGACAAGGCTCTTAGGAGCATGGTTTAGTGGTGAACTTGTCAGGGTTAGGTGTACAGCTGGACTTGATGATCTCAATGGTCTTTTGCAACATAAATGATCCTAACATTCTATGATTCTATGACTGGACACCTACATTTGGACAACCAAATCCTGGCCTAAATTACAAACCTTACAGCTAAAATATTTTCTTTCCTCCATTCTTTATTGTCTCTCATTGATTCGGTGATGTCTTATTTTTCTCTCTTTTTTTTTTTTTTCAATCTCTTGGATAAATTTTCACTTAGGAGATGGCATATTTTCTAAATTCACAAGGATCACACATCTTTGCAGGAAGCCTCTGAAACTCTGAGCTCTGATCTTTCTGATCAGACAACATGCTCAGACAAAATCTGCTGTATAGGATTTAGAAGAAAGGAAGAGACGACATAGAAAATGTTTACACAATGTAAACATAAATGCACAAAGAGGCATTTATTTAAGGATGTAGCAGCCTTCTGTTGTAAGAGTTAGCTGGGCAAAAGAGTGGGACTTCACAGTTTTTTTGAGAAAGGTTGAATAGTTATCAAAACTGATTTTGAAGTAAAGCAAATGTAGTATTTGTCTATATACTGAAAGCTCCAGGTCTCAATTCTCACTGAGGATAGGCAGCTTGGAGCAGAAGTGTTTAGCCCATGAGTATATTTCTGTGAGTGGTGAAAATGGGTGAAATGCATAGCATTTACTCTAGGATACTGAAAGCCTATTGTGTCTACTGTCTCTGCAGGCCTTACTCTTTGCTGTCCTCCTTTGGCTGGACTGCAATGGCAACTTTACAATTTACCTTTTTTTTCTCTCATAGGTATGGACAACTCCGGAGCCACTTATGGCAGCTTGTTATTGTCAGCCACAAGCCAGGGACTGCTGCTTTCTTCTGCATGCCGGATAAACAAGCTGAGACTCAAGTATATGTTGGGGAAAATAAAACATTTTTGAGCATGGAGAGTAAAGGGATTTAGTCTAAAATAATTGACTGTTCTTCAAGCATAAGCTCTAAGCGCTGGGGATTAGTGCTCTGTTTATTTTTTTCCTTTTTGATAAGTCTCCTGTTGTCAGTGTGTTTCTTATTTAATTAATACCACAGACAGTAAATCATTTCCTTATTTCCAAATTTTGACAGCTTTAGCCACTTTTAGAGTAAGAGCTGTTGTAGTGTGAAAAAAAATCCAAACAAATATATGCTTCAAAATGATTATTTCACCCTAGAGACTTAATTTATACAAAACAGATTACCAGAATACAGTAAAATTCCCATTAAAACATCAATTTTCTGTTGAGTGAAGCATAACTTAAATTATGAGGATTTAATTATAGTAATGATTATACTGTTGGGGTTGAAAGGTGATTCATGTTCTGAGCTTGATTTTTTTTGTGCTTCCTTTTCTGTATTTCTCATTAGCTTCGCTCTGTAGGCTCCCAAAAATCTTTCTCTTATCAGAGTAACAGAGTCACTCCATAACCATGATTTTGTTTTCCCAGAAGCTGTTTGAATTTTGAAGGCATTCAAATAAGATGTTTTTGAAACACAGAGCATGTCTCTAGTTAGTGCAGTATCGCACACTTGGCACCAAGGGATCTGCAGGGATTGCTCCACAGTGGTTTAGCATGCAAGAGTGCCATTTTGAAAACACTTCCTACTGGCAGATTTCCCTGCCACGGGAGCGTGCTGCCCCCAGCTTCCTTCTTCCCTCCAGCTGACTCTTGTCTGGAGACTGACCAGCAGATTCCCTGTGCTTTCTCAGAACAAATATTACACTTTAGCATATTTTTCCCCTCTTCCTATTGCTTAGCACCCTTAATCCTCTTTGTCTGGCTTTGCCTGGAGGGAGCGCTGGGCTGCCAGCACCCTATTGTGCCCAATGTGTGCCAGCATCCCACCCTGCAAAATGTGTGCACCTATGGAAGCCTCACAGCCCATTGCCTTGGCATCACCTCATCCATGCAGGGGAAGGAAGGAGCTGGGTCATCAGTCACAGCTCAGCCTGCCCAGGGAAGGGTTTGGCAATCCCCTCAGAAAGTGGCAATATGCAGCTGGAGAGGGAGGAGTTGCAAGTCTAAACCAGAGGCAGCCCAGTGTGTCTGCTGGCACGGGATCACAGGATGACATATTGGCAATTCAGGCAGGAAGGGGCCTCAGGAGGTCCCTTGTGCAGCCCCTTGCTCAAAGCAGGGTCAGCTCTGAGCTCACACCAGGTTACCTCAGAAGGTTCCCTCAGAAGCTGAGGTTGAAGGGTTTGTTCATTTGAGAAAATCACCTGGAATCTTCCCCTTAAATTTACACCCTTTATAAACTGCTGCCAACATACCTGTCTGGGGCTAGTTTTCCATCAGCTCTAGGTATATAATTATTTAGTCCTCTACTCTCAAGGACCATAAGGCAAAAGGAAAGCTTAATTCTGATTTTGTATCTAAATTAATGTTATGATTTTCACATTTTGAAGTGCTTTGTCAGGCTTCCTAGAAAACATGCGCTTTGTAACATATCATTTCTCTTTCAACTGATCTTTAGTAACTTTGCTACTCCTTGATAGTCTTTATTTTCAGAATCCAAATATTTTTAGCATGCTGTGTTTTAGGGGAATAAAGGTGACTTTTAAACTCCTACATATTGGGATTACCATACATGCCATATGAAAAGTAAAGTTAGATGGACATCTTTCAGTTCAAAGTTGTCTTTCTCTCAGGCAAAGGGAACAAATTGACCTATGCAGGATTCCAGTTTAACACAATAATTAAATCAGTATTCATATACTGAAAATCATATGAAAACCTTTCCAATCACACAAGGCTCAAAATTTTTCCTTTGTGCATCAGATATTTTTTTTCTTGAAATATTTTTTAAAACTTCCTTTGAATATTAAAAGCCAAAGTTCCCAGAAGATTCCTGGCATAATAGAAATAATAAACCTTTCTTGGTAGGATTTTTTCTGATTTTTTTTATCATGACACAATTACAAAAAGAAACCCAAACCCAATTTAGTCACTTTTTAATTTCTTTAGGGAGGAATTAGTTTTGGTAGAAATAATTCCTACCTCTAGGTACGAATTGTGTCTACCACAGGTAGACAAAAAGACTACTAGGATGGTAAGAAGTGCTTATTTTCTTAAGAGCAGACCAGAGAGGTAAACCTAGTTTGTTTCAGAAAAAAAGAAAAGGAGGGTTCTGAGTGAACCCTACAGATGGTGTAGGTGAGTTACCCATTAGGGAACAGAAAAATTATAGCAGTAGAATAGAACTGATATAAGATCATCAGACACAAAAAAACAGTCAGGAATAAATATATTCCTGTGACTAAAAGAGTTCTGAGAGAAGCAGAATCTAAAGTACTCTCCAAAGAGCTTGCTTTTACCTTAAAGCTTAGCCAATTATAGAAGGGATTATCTGATCCAAAACTTGCCACTTTCCCCAAAAGATGTCTTCCATTCCCATAATTCTCACAATTCTATTTCCTAGCTGGTTATCAACTGTCTTAATATCTAAATAATTTATATTTATAATGGACAGCCCTTCTTTAATATTTAGCATCTCAAGGAGAAAAACATTGCTGGGGGTATCTGAGACGATCCTGGAGAAACCCCATGTCCTCCACTGTTCAAAATACCAAACTTCTTCCTGCAGAGCTGATTCTTAGAAGTGTTTATTTAACATCTTTGATGGGCACATGCTTTCAGCTTGCTTATACATGAAATGGAACATCCTCTGCCATTATCACAATGTTTCTTCTAAAGCTATCTCCTAATAAAAAATTCCTTTTACCTAATTCAAAAATTCAAAATTCTTTGGTTTGATAAGCTGTCCTGATATTGACTAAAATAATAAAAGTTAAAAAATTCTAACAATAGATCTGATGTGTCCCTTAAGCCTGCTTGATGCTTTTATCACAATTTGTAGGTAGTGTTGCAAATTCATTTGACTCTATGTCATAAAAACCTGATGCTGTGTAAATCTGTTTGCAGTACTATGACACATAATTTCTTTAAAAAAATATATAACTTGAAATAACCAGTAATATCTAAGTACTGAACCAGCAAACAAAGAAATCTAAAAGCAATCGGATCCATTTCAGTGTTTGCAATGTGTTACCTCATTTGTCTTTCAGCCGCAATCCTAATCTGAGTACAAAAATAGAGAGTATTGGGATCTAAAATCATGTGCAAGAAAAAAGTAATTCACATAAACTAAAGAGTATGGCAAGAAAAACAAACAGCTGTACCTACATGATTTTTATAGCATATATTCAGAATAAATTGTTTGATCTTCTGGTCAAGAAACCTAGTCAATTTTGTACCATTCATCACTTTGCCAGAATTTACAAGAAATATAGTTGATACTTTGATAATGTGTTTGTGGTAATAAACCAGACTTCTCTAGATAAATACCTAAATGAAATGGGGATTTCCAGGTGTTATGAAATTATATGCAAACATCATCACTTCTACATGTGAGGAGTAGCACATAAGAAGGAATTGTCATATAAAGGAAAAATACAGAATAGGAGATATTCATCATTTGGTTGTAATATTTGAGGGTATATTCCCCTTTTGGGAATAAATAGATATATAACTTTCATGTCTCTATCAAGGCAAACTTTTGAATGCACAAGTCTGTTTTTCTTAACCTTTCTTTATTATATCTGACAAGTTTCCTAGTGTTCATCACTTCCATAATTCCACTGATGCTCTTTTACTGCATGTCTTGGTAAATTTGTCTGATCCACATACCATCTACAACTGCTGCAGTAAAAGCTGTCAGTAGCTGAAGAAGTGTGCCTTCTGTAAAGAGTAGTTATATCTCTCTTTTCTTCTCCTACATTATCCAAAAACTTTTTTATTCTCTGCCACAGCACACAGTTTGTTAATGCCAAAATTACAATATTCTATTTGACAGAGTAGTTAACACTGGAACTTTTATAATGGAAAAAAAAAACCTAATTAATATGTCATTCTGAGTTGTTGAAGGTGGGGTGCAGCTTTGAAACCTTGTGATTGGAATATCTTCTTAGGAAAGGCAAAAATAAACTCTATGCAATAAAGTTCAATTGCATTATTTGTACATTTAATTGGCAGAGAAATAAACTCAGATACCAGAAAGAATCTTAACCAGGAACTTTAGTTTATTTCCTATTTTTAACAATTTCAGGCTATTTCTATTTTAAACTATTTCAACGCTGGAGACTGACTCATTAAGGGAACTCTTACACAGTCCAGTGTATGGAAAAGAATGGCAAAGATAAAATTACTAATTTATGGATCATAAAACTAAAGAGAAACTGTATGTGCACATGTGTGAGAGTGCATTGTCAAAACTGCACAACCCCTTCCATATTGTCTTAGTTTTGCATAGAAGAATATTAAAGGGTGCTAGTAGTTTTCCCTCACAGTAACCTTTTTTTCCTCACAGGCATTTATCTCTATTTTTATCCTCTATAAGATGATCTAATCTAGAGGCATGCATTAAGGAGCATTTTATGCCTTCTATATTACTAGAAAGGTAAATATTGCACAGGGTAAGCTGTTAAGTTCAGCCTGGACAAGAAAAATTCTTAATTTTAAATCTGGAAAAATCCTCCAAGTTGTCTTCTACAGTAGTGAGACAACAAGACTGAATGATTTGGAACTACTTAATGAGCAATATACTTGCAATACATTTATAATAATGTTTAAGATATTAAGAAATATTTTTTTCAATTTTCATTAATTCCATTTGTTCATGAATTTCATTTAAAAAATGGCATATGCCAGTTGGTTGACTAGAAATAGTTTTTTTTTTAATTTATATAACTTCCTATAAAAGTCCACATGTACTTTGTTGTATGTAACAATAAAAAGCATTCACTGCATTTACCCTAAATTACATAATATTTTACTTCTCATCATTTTTCTGAGCTTCTGCTTCTCATACTGCAAACAACCTTGCAGACACTCTGCAGTGACAATGTAAAAGTTAGTATCAAATGCCTTTTACTCTCCATTCCCTCACTCAACACTTCAGTGCTTCCAATATTTATATTGAAATATGTCACATCTACTGGGCAAGAAAAGGTTTTTTTGACACATTTCAACATTGCCTGCTCAAGTAATTTTTTTTTTATTAATATGAGGAAAAATTAATTAAGCAAAAGTTTCAATTTACTTTTGCATTCCTGTCTCAGGAATTTGTAGAAAGGATTAAGCATACTAAGAAGATGTGGGCTCTGAATCACTGAATGCAGGCATGTATGTAAACAGCAGCTGAGGAACTGTTTTTCCTTATGGCCTCTCTTTTGCAACATTTCTCTATTCCCAGGAGAAATGTTGAGCAGCAGCAACAGTGTCTATGTGGATGAGTGAAAGAATGCATTTGCTGAACGCCCATAGCACTGACAAGCTAGGTATTTTCAGACAGCACAATTCACACACTCTCGTCCTTGTCACACTTCCCAGTCTCGTTTGGTGATAGCAATACAGAGGAACTAAGAGCATTGACAAATTCTTATCATCAGTGTACTGCAGAGGTACAAAAAAAAGTTGAGAAATCCCATGTAGTAAGGGAACATTACAAAATACTAAACAGTAAAATTACCTAAACTAAATATCAGCCTGTTTAACATGTTATTTTAATATCAATCTGTTTACCATTTATACCAATTTAACATTTCCATGTTATTTTTGTTTAATTAAACATGCTTATATTTAAGGGTACAGTAAATATTTTAAGCTTCTCCATGCAATCCACTCTGCACCATCTGGCCTCAAAGCCAGATAATACTTACTAACACTTCTAATTTATTATATAGTTTTATTCTGAATGATTCAGAGGGCTCTGTGATTGCTTTATGCTTCATTATTTCTGAATGCTTTAGAAAATATCTCAAGAAAAGGAATGGAGACTTCACAAGCTCCACCAGAACCAGAACACTCTGAAAACCACTGATGTAGGTTCAAACAAAGCTTCATTCCATATCTCCAAGCCACAAGAGACAGTAAAAAGGAAACAAAGCAGAAAACAGCTTACTTTCTGGCAGTAGCTGGTTCTTTAGCACTAGATAGTTAGCCTTTTATGACTTCATTCAACTAATTCAGATAATGTTAACTATCAAACTATATTATTTCAAGCATGAGGAGAAACCTCAAATAGCAAACAAAAAAACCAACAACTTTTAGATTGACTGCACTGGAGTTCTTTAGTTTACTAACTGCTTCTTTAGAATTTGAGTTAAATAGTTACATGCCAGAGCTTTACACAGATTTTTTTCAAAATACTGTCCATGCCTTGAATTTTCCAAAAGTTTTTGCAGATTTCTCACAGTCCAACAAGTAAGTAATAGCACACTGTCTTGAAGTTAATGTAGCTCAGGAATGGGAAAGTAGGGAAAGACTTTCTTCAACAAATGGCGAGTTCATTGAAAATTGAGGGTTGGGAACATCTGAAAGCTTTCACAAAATCAAGTCAAGTGTATCAAAATATTGTTTCAGATAACTGAAAAAATTGACAGTAAGCAATAAAATTTTTTGAACTCTGAATAATTTCCTGATCCTAATTTAATTCTGTCTTACATAAGGCTTCACATGAAGGTCCTTAAAATTTTGATTGTTCTACTCTTATGGTCCAAAGACAGTTTTGCAGGTATCACACCCTATTTTGATAACCTTGGACTACCATGTCTGACACATATGAAATCCATCATATCAGGAGAGGGCACTATACACACTGAGAAGACTGACATCCTAGGGGTTATTAGCCTTCCTTTCAGAAGGGCTGAGACTCTCAAGCTAATATATCTGAGTAGAATTAGTCAACAAAAGTGTTTCTCATGAATTTTATTTCCTATTGCAAATTTTGGCCAAAATTTAATGTCATATTCTGAGGATGGAATCACTCAATTCATATATTGCAAGCCATGTATTTCATATTAGAATAAATTTGCAATATAGCATACCACTCTGAGTTGTTGCAGCTAGGCACTATATAGGCGATTGACTGATAATTGATAATTTCAAGCCCTCACTCAGCATACAATTTAGTAGTGCATTGAATATGTCTTCCTTCATTGGAAAAGGGGAGGGAAAACAAGTACAGCAAGCAAAAAATATGATGTTCATTTGCAATTGAGGCTCAAGTAATTATGTTTGCAGCTTGAATTTTAAATTTTTGTTGTTACTCAAGACTTTAGTCTGTTTTTAATTAAGACTTGCATGTTGGTTGAAAAAATAAAGCATATTTGCATAGAAATAACCATGGCAAGCAGAAATCTTAATTTTAAGTAATTTTAATCACTTTCCTGGACTGGCAATTATTTCTAGTTGATCCATTTGAAGTGATTCCTTGCAGCAATTGAATATATTCACACCAATTGATGTTTTCCCTGGAACTGAGATCATGTGTATATGGATATCTCCAGGAGGGAGCAAACAGTATTTTTTATCACAGCCTAACAATTAACAGAAATTCTTAGTCCATCTTGCCTGAGCTCCAAAAAAATAACATTATAAATACTTGTAGCTCTAGGTAAGGAAAATATTTGATGTCATAGTGGTGAATCAGTTTTAGCGATACACAAGTCAGCTCATGATATAGATACTCTGAGCTTTAGCCTTTGATAGTACTATAGATATTAATAAGAAAGGCAAGGTCAATTCTATTGCATCTGCTGTTGTTGCTTCGTGCTACAGGCAGATAATCTGGGAGACAGAGCCAGCAGAGAATCCAGCTAATGAACTCCCTTGAGGCTGATGCTTTTCATAAGCTGAAAAACAGAAGATTGCTATTATGATGGAAAAATAGTTAAGAAAATATTTTGCTGCTAAAATGTCTTTAAAAGGTGACAAAACTAATCCTCTTCAATGCAAAGAACCTATACCATGTTCTAATTTAAACTTATAATTATTTTTCAAGCTGAAAACACTGAACTAAAACTGGATTTCTTCAGACTTCTTATGAGTGTTGCTTTATATTTGCTTCCTCCTGATATTTTCAAAGAAGGAAAAATGAACATATTATAAATTACAGAAAACCCCCTATTTTTAACTGTGAAAGAACAAGAAACTTGGTCTGGAAATTTGCTGATGCTGTGACAATTCTTAACTGACAGTGATGTTTTGGGGTCATGTGGAATACCTGTCTAGCACAGTGTAGCAGAGTTTTCCAGAGCATTTTTACTTCTCTATTAAAAATATATTCAGTAAGAAAACTTCACTAATAGATGGAACATTCGAAGAATTCATTAGCATAGTGCATTACACTCAGAAATATTAAATTAGCTGTTTTGGAGTACTCTGAAAATATTTCAGAGGATGTTTGATGCAGAACTGGTTTGATTTACAGACTGAGAGGTATATATCTGGGATATATAGGATATATCTGAGTTTGTAAACTTTGCAGAGTTATGTAAGTTGCTATGTTTGCACCCCACTGCAATTCCTGCTCTTTAATTTAATCTTACATTTAGCTGAGCATTTTGTAGGATTGCTTCAGATATTTTTATTTTACAGATTCACATAGTGCAGGCATGAAAAAAGCAAACATGTGGGAAGGAAGTCATATGGACTTGGGTGTTTAATATGGAGGAGGTGAGAAGAGGAAAGGAAATTATGACAAAATGAAGTACCTTACATGCTCACAAATGTCTTCAAATTTCTGTTATTTCTGTTTGGGGTTATGTCTGAGAGATATAAAAATAAAATGATGAATGAAATAAAGACATTGTTGAAATGCTAGTGGAAATATTTATGGCAAATTAGTAAGCAAAATTACAGAAAATCTTTATTGTAGAAAGGGATGTTTGTGAAAAAACATCTTTTTCCCAAGTGTGAATGCTGTAGTGGTGAAAAACCCCAAGCAGCACAAGCAGCATTTTTATTCTGCTCATCTTACTTTGCCTACATAGCAACTCTTCAAGAAATTAAAATTACTTTCTCTAAAAATTGGGAAGGAGTAACTCAAAAAGTTTTTCTAGTTTCAGGCAAGCATAGGAAATGGAAAACTTTGCTGGAGAAATCGTGATGAAGTCAGTATGGAAGGCAGAGGTTTAGGAATGAAGAGGAGGAGATAGGCAGGAGTTTACATTTCATGGTTCTTAAAAATCATTAATTTTGCACAGGAACAACATAGTCCTAGACAAGATTTACCACTGAGGTCTGTTGGTAATGCCTGTGTTGCCAAGGGCATGAGAATAAGGAAACTCATGGATGCTGTTGGCAATATTGAGTTATCTACTTCTATAACTATAACAATTACATTTAGGTTTCTTTTTTAGCACACACATCAGGACTAAACTCAGTTTTGTCTTGATGCAAAAAGGCTTAGGTTTTTTCTTCTTTTTCCCCCCCTTTGTTTTCCTATTTTATCTTTTTTGTTTCTATGTCAGAGATCAAAGGCCAGAAAAATAACAAGATATATATTTGGGGGGAAGGAACAAAGGAGGAGACAAAAAAGCTCTCTTTGCTAGGTGTGACTAGCTTGCAAATTGTGATGGTGAATAGAGAGGTGATAACGACCCTTCTCTATAAATGGCTGTGCAAAGTGCAACCTGAAGTCCCACATGTGAATTTATAATCTTCAGTGTGTTTAGGAGGAACCAAATGGGGAAGTTCTGTGGAAAAAGGAAGGACCAGACCATACACACTCCAATGAATGCCAAAGTCATACCTGGGTCAGAATTCACACTGGATCATCAGACACTGGTTCCTCTTGAGCATATAGCCCAAGAGACTTTTACTTATCTAGTCTCCAAACAGAAAGAGTGAAAAGTCTCCTTCCCTATTCTTCAAATAAGGGAATTAATCAAAATAACATAAGATTTGTGCCTTTTTTTTTTTTTTAATATTCAAAGCATTTCTAGTATAACATACACTGGAGTGCCTGATATTGAATGTTAACTTTCAGGTCAGATTCCATATCCTGTGCAGCAAGAACCACAACTACTGGGCTTCAGTTCACGTGCAATTTATAATAAATTTAGCAAGAGTAATTAACACGATATTATCTGTATTCCTTTTTCAAGGCATTTATGTAAGGTGTACAGAAAGGACAATATTAGGGAGCAGGTCTGTATGTCTTTGTGTTTAACATGCGTGGAAACTTAGGAGACAGAGGCCTCTGGATGCAAAACTCTTCACTAGCTTCACTTACTCAGAAGGGGAAGGCTTAGATATTCAACATGTTTCAATAAATATAAATCTCAGTTCTATATATTAGTTGGACCCCTGCATTCATCATTTTCTCTGTGTGGATTCAAGAAGCATCAGACATGGCCAAGAGAACTCACATTTTAACTGGACAACTGGCTTTACCTAATTGCTTCAAATGGAAACAGAGAATTAAAGAAAGTAATTTCTACATATTACTTTGTCATAAATTAAATGTTTGGGCAGTTACATTCTTCTGCACTATACAAAAAGTTCTACATACTACTTTTCATATTATTTTTCATTATATATGAAATAATTTGAGGAACAAAAAACCAAATTTTTGGAAGTAATGATGTTATCACAAGAATTTTTTTTTTTTTTTTAATGATCCCTCATTTAACTTTTGTTAGCAACTACAATCTAACTAATGCCATAATTCTGTGCTGCATTTTAATTTAAATTTGTCATTGGTTAAAAATTCAAGTGACTGTAAATTATCTTTAATCTCATGAAAGTGGTACCTAAAAATAATAATAATAATGAAAATAATAACTTTAAGTTAAAAAAAAATCTACATAGATCTTCATTACATATAAATGAAATACAGAGTTGGAGAGCTAAATGCAATTCTTAAAAAGTCCTGTCTTGATTTTTAATTCTAGAGACATTATACATAAAACAAGATAAAATGTGCATTTTCTATCAGCCTTCTTAATGATCATAGTAGTTACTATTGGCCAGACAAGTACTTATGAAGTATGTCATTGCTGTCAGCAAAACTATTTATCTGTATGACACTGTATGTCACTTTTGAACTTCGACTTGACATCCATAAAATTACATTTTCATCACAGTGAAAGATCAAGCTTTCTGTGCTGACTCACTTGGGTCAACATTTTGCAAATGACTGGATTTTCCACTTGAACCATAAACCCTTGAGAATAATTTTGTGCATTGATGTCTGATAGCCTAGGGCACAGATCATAATTTCTGAGCTAAAGAAGAGGTGTGAAAGCAAAATTAATTTCTTTTTTGCATATCAGATTACTATACACTATTCCAACTTCCTTTCTCATGTGGTGATTGTTAAATGTCTTACATACCTTTAAATTAGATGAATTTGCAGACACTCTAAAACTACCTAATTCCCTCAAGACTTATTTTTAGTGTCTTTATAGTAGTTTGAAAGATCAACCATCCCAGTAGACTAAAAGATTTTAATTGATAATGGATTTTTTTCTTGGTGGGAAGCCTTTGGCTTGATTTCCAGGTAGTGTTTGAAAACTCAGCAGATATATGAATTTCAGATGAGCATGAAAATGGAAAAACTGCTGGGTTTTTTTCCAATTTACTGGAATGATTGGTGGTGTTTCATCTGTCTGAGCATCTGCAGCTTCAAGATGGATGAGATGTAACACACAGCTGGATAGCTGGTCTCAAAAGAGCAATATCCATTGTGCCCTATATGCCCTGTTATCTGAAATGCTAGCTGAAAGTCTGCACAAAACTCTTATATTAAGAAGTTTTAAGTAAGCAACTGCAGGTCTTGTCTTTTTTGGATGACAAAATATCTTCAGCAAAACAAAACTTCACTGAAAAATGTTAGTTATCCAGGCTTTCTGAAATGTTTTCCTCCAAACAAAATTTGTTATGCAAGCTTAACCACAGCCCAAGAGAGGATATGATGTGACTGTCTAGGATTTCTTTAAAGTTTACACAGATAAGTTGTTGGGAGAATTTGCAGGATCCCTTGGGATTTAGTTTAGCCCAAAACATCTCCATCCCCCCAGATAAACCAGCCTTGCAGTTGTCAGCAGATGCTTTGTGGAACTGATATTCTAAGACCACTTCCACAAACATCTTTCAGGAAACTTTCAAATGCTCCTGTCATTGTCTCCTGTGGGCAGTGTTTCATCCAAGAAACAGGAATGACTTACAGTAATGTCTCACCTAGAGCTCTATACCAAAGAACAGGACCATTAACCCACTTCACTCTGAGGTCACTCTGTATGACGTGATTTCTACATAAACGTGCCACGTCAGCCTCCAGCTTGGGTTTGACTTTCAGCCATGTACTGTCTGCATGCTCATCCATCCTTAGGGTGTTGTGCTCTGTATGTGTGGCTAGGACAGAGTTGGTGACACATGGATGTCTTGGCTACAAATCATCAAGGCTGTCTCCTCCCACCCTGGTCCCCAGAGGTCAATAGGCTGGGCGTGGGCAAGGTGCTGGGAGGGGATGCAAGACAGTTGACCCAAAATGACTGAAGGGATCATCCATGCCATGTGATGCCATGCTTAGCAACAAAAGCCAAGAGAGGGAGAGGAAGAGAGGAGGCCAACTTTTGTCTTGCAATGCAACCACTACACATAGTGAGGCCTTCCTTCCCAGGGAGTCTCTGGACATCACCCGCTAATGGGAAGTAGAGAATATATAATTTTGTTTTCCTTTGCTTCTGTGTGTGGCCCTTTGCTTTTCTTTAGTAAACTACTTTTTTTTGATCCATGAGGTGTTCTTTTTTTTTTTTCTTCCCCTGTCTTGCTGAGGAAGGGTGAGTGATAGAGCAACGTGGTGGGCATACCACAGTTACGTGCTAACTCACTTCTTTATTGCATTCTTGAAGGCAGCTGGCAAGACATCAGAGAACATGCTGTGTCTCCACCATGTATTTTTTTACAGTTCATGAGGTATAAAACTTCCATTTCCTTTGTGCTTTTCATATGT
The DNA here is from genome assembly GCF_023055355.1 of Agelaius tricolor. NCBI lineage: Eukaryota > Metazoa > Chordata > Aves > Passeriformes > Icteridae > Agelaius > Agelaius tricolor. The sequence continues at coordinate 39,156,323 of NW_027269263.1, forward strand.
CAAGGCAAAGAAAGATGCTTGCCAGATACAAGCATGAAGAGACATTCTGAATATCAATAAACTCAGTTTCTACCTTCTACAGGGGAATGAAATGAAAATAGCTACCTACAGATGTAAAGCTAAGGATGAGTTGAGGAAAAGAAATCAACAGATCTCTTGAAAATGGAGTAAAATTAGGAGCTGATTTTATGTTTGACTGGGCATGATCAGCAAGGAGCAAAAATTATAAAATAGATTATGCACACAAATTTGTCTTCTGTGCCTTACTATTATGCTATTATAAATGACTTGAGGAAACTTACTCAGGATTTGGGTTCTGGCTCTCTTCTTTCCTCTTCACACACCTATTGCTGGATGTCAAATACTCCCAGAGAACTCAAGGTTTGTAATCCAAGGCTTCAATCAGTGATGGACTTCTCCTATGGGTGAGTATAAGTCATGGTACAGCCTCAAAAGTGGGTCAAGTTGATCTTCCAGAATCCTTTTCACTCACAATCATAAAGCAAATATAGATTCTCTCCTCAGCAAAGGGGATATATAGGCCTGTCATTCTGATTCATTGTATAAGATGATTTCTTCACTGCTGCCATTCCCGTATCTTCTTTGACCTTAAAGGATACCTAAATTCCCTCATAGCCTTGAATTTGCAAGAGTGTAATGGTCAGGATAAGGAATGTGAGTCTTTTTGTTACTTGAGAGATGGTGTTGGGAGTGCTCTGTGCAGTTTTGGGTACCTTCAAGTTTATATTCACCATAATTGTATTTTAAATAATAATTAATAATAATTAATAATATTAATCTTATCATTTTAACCAGTAGGCACTTTCTACTTTGTTATTTTTTCTGAATCACTCTCTTTCTCATATCATGCAGGTTCATCTTTTTTGTCATGCAGTTTTAGTAGAAACCATTTGTACTTGTATAGCTTCCCATTAAATCTTAAAATTGTGAATTGCATTTCTTGTATCAGTGAAGCTTTCTGAAATCTTCCTCTTCATTTCTCGTAGCTGTGTCAGGAACAGCAAAAACCATATCATGTGGTTGTTTAAAGCTTTTTTCCCCACACTTACTAGAAAATTCAGTTTTACCACTCAATTTGTTGCCTGATAAATTAAACATTCATAGATTCTTTGCAAACTCCATGATGTAATCCACAGATTGCACCAAGAGCATCATTTTTTGTCTGTGGTTTCTGCAGGGATTTTCACTTCTTTTTTTCCTCCAGTTTCCTACATCTTCTTAATAGATTGATCTTGCAACCATGCATGAAGGATTGTTTCTCATGATGAAAGCACGTGGGCATTGTTGACTGCTGTGCCAGATTGAAGCTAATCTATTGTCTGGGTTCTGACATATTTCATCTGTACACAGTTTATATATGTAGTTTGTGGTGATGAAGGTTCCACTTGCTATTAGCAACAGCAGTCATCATCATTAAGAGTCTAGTCAGTCTGTCAGCAGCAGTCTGTACGTGACTTTGTTTTGTAAATAAAGTACACTCAGACTCTTAATACATTGTTTGAGTGTTCTGTAAACTGATAGTGCTTTAAGTGTTTCAGATGCATCCTCAGAAACTTTTGTGCTTTCATTTAAAAATTTGTAATCACCAACTGCTTTGGGAGAAAGTTATTCTGCAGGATGCCTCCACATCAGTTATTCCTTTTTCTAGGTAGCTAATAAGAACTATGAAACCATCAAACTGAGTGTGAGTTTTATCTCCTACTGGATGTCATAAAATTTCATCTTTTTGCTCAATAATAAGTTACATGGTGTGATAGACTTCAGTCATGGAAAATTCTGTCCTTTCCTGAGCTATCAAAGATTTATTTTTGCTTGTAATGGTCAGACTGGAGCTTTTGCAGCCATACATTTTCCTCAACACTTCTAAATTAAAATCTCATCACAGTTGTTGCTTTCTTCCCCTTCACAGTAAATAAGATATGAGAGAATCACATGTTGTCAGTGGGATTTAAGAATCCTTTATGGTGCTAAGCTGAGATATGAAGTGTGCTTGCTGTTTTACTTTATGGAGGCACACAGCACCTTTCCTTGCACCTGCTAATGAAAGTCATTATTGCATTGTAAATTCAATCTCAAACTCACTGCATCCTAACTTCCCTATCTAGATGGTCTCTAAGCAGACACATTTACTGCTACTTTACGGCATCCCTAGCTACATATTTGAGACTGTGACTGAAAACTGAATGCTTTTGTTAAATGACAAATGTTAAAATATGCATGGAAGGCAAAATCATTTGAATTCAGGACATGAAAAATGTCAGTGCACATTTTCATCATTTCATCTCACAGCAAACAAACTGGAGTTTTTCTGTTTATTTTATTTTGCGGTTTTTGGCCTGCAGTGTTCCTTTCTTCCCATTAGTGTGAAGGATTCAATTCCCTGGTCTGAACCTGTCAGAAGGTGACTTGCCAGCATCACAATTTCTACTCAGGCTATACAGACATTGTGAGGAGCTTGCATCCATCTAGTGGTGACAGGACAGGGAACAGGACGTGAGACTTACACCTCAGGGATGTGTGGGTGACTTGGCAGGAGCATTTGCACTACTTACAGATTGCTGAGAGCACTGGGGCACACTCAGCCCCAGAACATCCAGGTCTCCCCCAGAAGGGGAGTGTACAAGGGTGGAACCCACACTCCTGGGATGGGATGTGCATGCAACCCTCATTGCTGGGAGGACAAATGTGACTATTGGTATTAGAACAGAATCACAGAATCAGTCACAGAATCACAGGATGGGCAAGGTTGAAGGGGAGCACAAGGGACCATCTGGTCCAACCTCCCTGCTCAGGCAGGGTCAGGTCCTGACAGGTTTGTGTCCTGTCAGGTCTTGAATATCTCCATGGAGGGAGACTCCACAACCTCTCTGGGCCATCTGCTCCAGTGCTTGATCACCTGCACAGTAAAGAGGTTCTTCCTCATAGTTAGGTAGAACTCCCTATGCATCAGTTCCTGCCTGTTGCCTCTTGTCTTTTTTGTTCGAACCACCGAGCAGAGACTGGCTCCATCCTTTTGACACCTTCCCTTCAGATACTGATAGACACTGGTGAGGTCATCCCTCAGTCATCTCTTCTCCAGACTGAACAGGCACAGCTCCCTCAGCCTTTCCTCATAAGAGAGATGCTCCCTTCCCCTGATCATCTTTGTCACCCTCTGTGGGACCCACTCCAGGAGCTCCATGTCTCTCTTGCACTGAGGAGCCCAGAACTGGGCACAGCACTCCAGATGTGCCTCAGCAGGGCTGAGTGGAGGGGCAGGATCACCTCCCTGGACCTGCTGGCAGTGCTCTTCCTAATGCAGCCCAGGATTCCATTGGCCCTCTGGCCACAAGGGCACTGCCGGCTCATGGGCAGCTTGGTGTCCACCAGGATCCATGGGTCCTTCTCCACAGAGCAAACAGAACATTTTAGGAAGAATAACATTTGGATAGAAATACATAGGTCCATATTAACCTATGTTAAACCTTTAGTATTTAGTACTGTGTTTTACCTCTTGTATTGATCTTTATCTGTTGCACTGCAAATATTGATCTTGCTCTTATTGTTCTCTGATTGCTGGTTAATTACATGTTGTTAATAAATCAATAAACCACTTCGATTCTGATTTGGTTAAACTATGTGGACTGAGAAGTTTTTGTCTTTTTCCATATGACGTAGGAGGTCAACTGTCGTAGACATCTTTGTATGAAAACCCTTTCTTAGGATTTTTTCCCTTCTGAGAAGCTAAGAGGCCTCAGAAACAAAATGTAAACAATGGTTATCTGCTGCTGTGGAATGCAACAGGTGCATCCATGACTGGTCTTGTGTGGATGTTTGGAATTAGTGACCAGTCACGGCAGAGCTGGCTCTCTCTCTCTCTGTCCGAGCCACAGACCTTTGTTTTCATTCCATTCTATTCTTAGCTTAGCTAGCCTTCTGACATGAAACTTTTCCTTCTTTTTAGTATAGTTATAATGTAATATATATATAATAAAATAATAAATCAAGCCTTCTGAACATGGAGTCAACATTCTCATCTCTTCCCTCACCTGAAAACCCCTGTGGACACTGTCACAGTCAACTGTATTCTGCTCCTTATTTTAAAGAAACAAAGGGTTCCTAACTAGGGCAGGAGTTAGGCTCCTAGCCCCAATACAGCTTTCTGCTCAGTTCTTACTTTAACTCTGTGTAACAGCAAGAGTTTTCAATACTGCTAACTCAGTTACTAATGTAATCAATGTGAATTCATTTTTGCCCTTCTATATGCTGAGGAGAAATGAGTTAAGCCCAAGAACAGCCTAAGAAGCTGATAATTTTTTGAGTCATTACATGCTTTAAAATGGAGGGCTACACTTACCGGAAAGTAATGAGCTCAGATCAAGTCATATTCTGATATATTGTGTGAAACATATATGTGCATTTAACTCAAGATAACATTTCTATGTTAATTCAGACAAAGTTTTCTTCCCTTTACAGTGTAGTTGGTTATTGTTCAATGAATAAGTGTTTTCATTAGTATAATTCATATACATATACTTCTGGGCTATATTATAGTCTGCTGAATGACTAATAGTGCTTACTGTCAGATTAAAAGTACTTATTAAGTACTTAATAGAACAGGCCTTTGATATTATTTTTCCAATACGGTGATTCCTCAGGTAGGCAGGAACTTTTTCCTCCCTGATCCTCTATTTGGACCATCCTGACCTTAACAAAATCAAATGAGGCCCTAGCCAGGAGGACCATTTTTCATTCTTTTGGGCAGCATCTGTCCTGAATGACAGATTTAATCCAATTAACATATTAATCAATTTTACCTGTCATTTTCAGTATTCCCGTTCATCATGAAATCATTCCATTGTTCATAGTTTTTAGAAGACTGCTTGCTGAGGAAGGCCAGGTCTGGACAAGGTCCCAAGCCTGAAGCCCTGCTGATGTAATTGCAAGTCCCTGCTGGGTATCCAGGCATTGTGGCCAAGGAAACTGCTGGTCTGACAGCAGAGAGGGAAAACAAGAGAAGTCAAAGAAGTAGAGAGACTGGAGGGACTGGAGAGAGAATTAGAAGAGGGAAGGAAATGGAGCCTGGCCATTGACAGGCAAATGATCAGGCTGGAAGAATAGGAGTCTGAAATGGGGATTTTTTTTAAGACAGGAACTGGGAACAAAAAGTGGGACAAAAATGGAGCAAGAAGCACAGAGGAAATGGGGGTGACAGTCACTGTGTGACTAAAGCTCTGACTTGGCAGAAGGCTATGAGCATTAACTGCATGCAAGTGAAGATCTCAAGACAGCAAACCAGAAAATAAAGAAAAATAAGAGTGTTTAATCTGCTTGTCAAATCATTTTCTGTATGTCATATAAGAGCCCTGTAGGAGCCAGTTAAAACACCCAGGTCTTCAAGGTGGTATACATCTGCCCTCCTCTGGCTACTCTTTTCAAAACTCTTGCTTTATTATTTATACTTGCCTTTAAGTTATTGCTAAAGAGGAAACAAGAATGTTTTAGAGAATTACTACATAATCCTCAGATCTCTAGCCATCCCGTGCACTAGCTAAAGGAGCAACTGTGCAGAAAAAAAAGGGATTATGTTACAAAACTCTACATCATGAAGTATATAATCTGGTGATAAAATGAATCTGAATGAGGAGTTTTGTATCTTTTGAATCCTTCACTTTGCAACCTCAATAATTTGTTTTCCTACTAGGAAGTTTCTTGTCTGAAGTTAGATGTATGTGTTACCCCAGAAGCCCCAGAGTGTTTACGACATAAAAAGACAACGGCTGGTACAAGGACGAAGTCATGCACTGTATCAAAAAACTAGAAGCCAAGCATATGCTGATATGCTTTTGTCACCACTTTGGAGGATTGGCCAGCTGGCAGCTGTCAGGGCAGCCCGAGAGGGCAATGGATGTTTTACCAGGGTTGCTGCTGACCATGGAAAAAGGAGGCAGCAGATGATACCTCAGAGAGACAAATAACTAAATGGAAAGGCATAAGGCAGGCAAAAAGTAAAAGGAACTAAATCTTAAAGCATTTGCAACAGGACTTGAGGGTGAGGACAAGGGCTTTAACCTTGACATGGTGGAACAGAAAAAGCAAGTGCCTAATCACCCATGCAGCATCTTCAACAGGTGTTCTGGTCTTCACGTAGATATTCATGCAGTCTGAAAATTTGGTTAGCCTTTCAATTAATAAAACATTTTATGAGGAATCAGTTGCATCTCCAAGATCTCACCTTTTATGTTGGTTTTAATTAATTATTAAAGAGTTGCAGTCCTGCTTGGACTATACATGCTGAAAAATAATATGGCCCTTCTGAAATGAATAATCAAAAATAATTTGCACGGAATTTCCCATCAGATAGAAGCACAGGAACAGCCCTTGCCTCAATGACGTGCTAATATGCTAGGGTAGGGTAAATTTTTATTTTCCAAAGGTTTCTAGTTTTCCTAAGATACCTTTCCTTAAACTTTCCTTCAAAATTGCTTGTGACATAAAAGAAGAAAATTTTCTTCAAGAATTATCCAACCACAGTATTTCCTAGAATTAGGGAGAGTTCCTTATTCACTGATGGTACTGTTCTGTTTGTTGTGCAGAAGTTAAGCACAGTGACAAGTCTCTCTCAGCTCTCAGATAAGGAGATTGGCATGGTACTCCCACTAATCTCCAAGAATCCTCCACCAAGACTCTACTCACACCAACAGCTGCACAAAAAATGAATGCTTGAAATCAGCCAAAATGCGTGGTCACAGAGGTTCCAAACACAACATTACCCACCTCCTGTCCCTTGGTATGCCAAATCACCCTTTGATCCCAGGAATATGTCACACAAAAACAAACCCAAAAGTTTATTGGAAATTAATTTTAAATGTTTAGGCATTCATGAAACTTCGAGGCAAAAGTGGTCTTTAGAAAATTCAATGCAAAAGAAACACTGGGTCTCCAATTATTTTGATAAATAAAAGTGTAGGGAAAACATCACATGAAATTGAGGCCAATATTTAATGAAATATGTTCATACATTTTGTCTAGCATTTTAATTCTCATGTTACTTTTGTGCCTAGAATATGTAAGTGAACTATAGCTGATGCTGAATAGAAGTATGATAAAATGTCATTTTTACATCTTTTTATTTTAGATTCAGTGTTTCATCAAGAAACACTGCTATAATCAAAGAGAATATATTTGATATATCTTTGATAAATCTTTCTCTGGAAAAATATTGATAGCCTAATTTTTCTAGTGCTTGTTGTTCAAGAAAAAAAATTCCAAGAATTTAGGGCTGTGCTATTCAGATAATGTTTATCAATAGTATTGCAGTAAAATATGTGAGGTTGGAATTAAAGACGTTTTAATAGGCTGAAAACAAATACACCATTGGTCTGGAAATGTAAAATTAATCACTAAGAGTACAGAAAAAGACCACCTGTGATGCTAAACTAAAGGGTTGGGGAAATGAGGAACAGTAATGCAGCTTTAATATTTTTGTATGCTGTTATCTCATTTAGTAAGTATAGATAAGCATTTTGTACCTGCTTTATTGTGATCAATCCAGTTTTCACAGTGACTCTGCACCACAGCAATCATCCACTGCAAACTTCCAGAGCATGATTTATTTGTTTCATAAATATTAACAGACACAATATAACTTTTTAAGAAATAATCTGATTAGATTTGCTTGCTGTAAATCACAGCCATAACCTCAGGAGTACATTTTCTTAATGACAAACACATAGAAATTCAGGAACAGCTTATTATTTTGTACAATATATTGAGCAAAGCTTTCCTTCCAGCTCAATAAAAATGAAGTCTACAAATATCTTACCTTGTAATTAAGCCAAAGAGACAAACATAATTGTATCAATCTTATAAACCCACATTACTGGTTTTCTCAGCTGCTCTATTTTTCTGTTTATTTCCCTGTTGAGTTGTTTCCTTAATGATTAGATTTGTATTGATGATCATTTCTCATTAATAAGTTATGCAAAATTATATTATGAGTATATCAGTGTTTTTTTCACACTATTTAATTCCTGAAAAAATAGATTAATTTTTTTATGCAAAGACAGCTGAAGATTCAGATGAATGCTAGAATGGGTGAATAATGTTCAATATCTATATTAATTAAAGTTCATGTCTTAGTTTATACATTGCCTGTAGCAGGCTGCAAAACATATGCGAATGTATGTAAAACATATATTTATTTTTAGCTCTATAACCAGTATCTCCAAATGATTTTTGCTTCTGATTCATTCATAAACAGCTTATTAAAAATATAAAATAGGAAATATGTTTTTGTTACATCCACAGGGTAAATTTCTATTTGATTAATTTCACTTCTGCATTTGGTTTTCCAATACAAATGCACATTTTCCAGTAAAAAAAAATATTTTCTATAAATAATTTTTACTAAAATAAAAATCAAGTTTAGTCAAACAGTGTCTATATAAACACATAAGGTTGCATTTAACATTATTTTGCCATGGAATATCTATGAGCAGGCTATATTTTCTAAATCTCATTAGTTATTAAAAAAAAATTACTTTTGACAACTTTTAAATCTACAGGTTTCTTGCAAAGGTTTCTCTGTGATTATATAAACAGTAAGTAGAAAAATGTGTGCCTACTGACCAACAAAGTGGATATGCTTTCCAGCACACCATGTAGTCCTATTTTAATTTTCCCTGCTTTATCCTCACAAGTACCTTTCTTGCTGAAGCCAAGGTACAGAAGAGAAGGCACAGTGTGTGCCCCAGCGTGGGCTCAGGGCAGGGCTGAGAACTCAAGAGTCAGAAGACACTGCTGGGCTAGATGTGACCTCTCCTGCTTAGCTGCCATTGCTCAAGGTAACACTGTGGTTTTTTCTTTTCTTGCCTTAGCATGCAATATTTCTGGGTGTAAATACTCATCTCTTAAAAACACTGTGCAATTCATAAATGTAAAGTTAAATTTACCCAAGTACTTGCAGGAAAGTTCAATATTGTACTATCAAATAGTCAAATAATAAAATGTTCAAGGCAATCAAATAAGGTGAAATATGAGTATAGATAAGCCAAATATTTTTTTTAAGTTTATTGCTAATGTTTGCTGTTTATTGTTGCATATTAGTGCCTGTGAATCTTAGGAAATCCTCTAATATCACATAAGCATTTTTATATCTACAGGGAAGGGCATCTCCCACAGATCCTTGCAAAGTTTGTACCCTTATAATATTGTCAATGTGTTTGGGACACTGTTGCAGTTTTAAGAATGGTCCTCAAAGTCACAGCTGTGTCTTGTTGTTGTCTGTCTTAAAAGAATAAACCAAATCTTGGAAAAATAAGGAAGTATCATTTTAAGATTTGCATCATGCAGGTGTTGTGAGCAGACAGACTTTTTTTACTTTGATTTTATGCTGGAATTTGTTTGCTGCCCTGAACGTACTCAGAGATACTGACAGATCTTCAGGATGTGGGTATGAGCACATCCAAACACAGAGAGGCCAAGCTGAGCGCTGCTTCTCAGCTGGGAATTGGCATGGGGACCAATGGATACACTGAGACATGATGGAAGGGTGGCAGGAGTTTCTGGCAGGAAAAATCTCCTGTTTATCAGTCTGTTGATTACAGGATTTGCCTTCTTAATGACTGGATATGGATAACTACCCTGGTGACATGCTATCCAAGTATACTGCTACAAACTGATAGCACTGTCTTTTTTTTCACTTCTCCAAATATTGCCTGGATTTGTGAATTACAATTAATATTTCAGCTGGAAGGACTTGCTTTGTCATCTTTGATGAGGAAGGCTACATATTTGTAAGCTTGGCTTATTGTATCAGTTCATGCACTGCACAGAAAACTGCAGAGAGGTACCCATGAGACAGAGGAATGCCATGACCCTCTTAAAAGAGCTTATTAACGTGATTTCATTGGTTATGCAGTTTTTCCATTTCTTTGACAGTCTGCCTGTTTGCATTCCAGTTGGTATTGCCAGACACCCCTCAGAACTGCCAGCCCACACTCTGAACCTGTTGTTCTGCCAGCTCTAGCAAGGAGTATTCCCCAGTAGAAAATAACTTCCTTGTTTAATCTAGACAAGAGGTAAAAATGTTATACAATCCTAGGTTTTAGGAGCTCTTGGATTTTAGTTCTACTCTGCTCAGATAACAGAGCAATCTTGTTTTCAAGATCAAAAATGCAGAGCCTGATTTCAAAGTAAATTTTATGTTCCCTTTCACTAATGTCTAAATTTCGTCCTATCAAAAATCAGAGAAATCTACTTGCTCTTGTCTTTTTTTTACCATTTTGTTGTAATATACCACTCAAGATCCAGCCAGTATGTCTTCATCTTTTTAATCTGACAAGCCACATATAAAGATTCAGTTCAGTGTTTATCACAGTATGAAAGTTATAAAGCTCTGAAAAATGTGGTTTCAAACATAATAGAAATGGTGACATACCCTAACCTATTGTGGCAGCAACAACATTGCTATAATATAAAAGGTTACTAAGACATATTGGCAGTCAAGGCTGCTTGCACTGCTATGATTGCTCTTTTTATAGGTATGGTAATGCAGCTCAGTTCTCAAGTATCACATGTTGGCAAATGAGGTTATAGTAGTCAGGAAATATTCTTCCACATGAAAAGACTTTTTTTATTTGTGTCTTAAAGCACTGGTGATGACATTTTCTGAGCTGCAAGGCCAAGTCTAGGATAAGCTACCAGTCCAATCAGTGTTAGCTGTATCTCTCATTCTAGGAAGAAAAATGCTGTTGAGGAGAAATGTTTAATGTTGTTTAGCAAAAGGCTAAAGATAATTAAGGGTGTACAGTGAGAATTTTTGAGGTATGATAATGCCTTTCCTCCAGAAACAGAGAAGGAACTTTTAGAATATGTGATGCTGGTATGCAAAGTACCGCCAACATACAAAGAGGAAAGTGATAAAGAGGATACTATATTTAAAATGTCAGCATTATGTTCACTGGGAATAGAGTAAGGAATATGTAGGTGGAAAAAGGAGGAATTTAAAAATCTGTTCTTATATATATTGCCAGAGAAATGAAATTTTCAAGGATGCTTGCTCCTAAAGATTACCTAGGGCTGCATAAATAAGTATCTAACAAGTGAAGTAATACAGTAGTGTAATTACCAAGGTGCCAGAGAGCAAGAGAAGATAAGAAAGAAATCTGTCAAAGAGTTGGGCATTTCAATAAACATCTTGCCATAGACATAGAGAAAGTCTCCCAGACCACTCACCCACAGCTAAATAAAAGAGCTCAAAAAAGCCACAGTCGTTTTGCACAGTGCTGACTCCTAGGTGTCCTCCAAGTCCATGCAAATGGAGCCTTGCACTTCAGAAACCTCGTTCTCATTCCTGCTGTTTTCTTCAGCTTAAAGTTCTGAAATATTTTAATGGTTAATTTACAGCCTTCATAGTGGCATGTTAGCAGTGCGAAACTGATAGTCCTTGTTTTTGAGGTGTGTTGTGTTTTATTCCACTAAACTAGTGATTAAGAGATTATTGTTTGAGAAACTCCTGGAACAGTTTTGGAGGCCTGTCCTGAGAGAAGAGAAGCAAAACTTCATTCAGCCTCACGCATATTGATTTTGGAAATGGTCCCTGTTGCATAAAATCTCCCAACTCTTGCCCAGTCATCTCTCAAAAAGTGCTAATTGACCCGAGTCATTATCGTGCCAGTTGTGTGCCATTTATTTTGCACTGGCAAAAGCTTTCATCTGTCTTCATACAATATCTTGCCTTCTAGAAAAACTGACCACATTTCTCACCCAAAGTCTCATTTTGTTATTATCTCCCATTTGAGCTGCAGTTTCAAGGTTCTGATCATCTTTATCTTTCAAGGCCCTAATGAATGTTTATTGGTATTAGAAAGCTACATTAGTTTTTGTGTGCCAGTAACTGAGAGCAGTGCCATCAACAATGACATTATGCCCTCCAGCAAACTTGCAAACTGTGAAAAGTAGGAGGTCCTGTGTGACAAGGCTTCAGCTGTGTCATTCCTATGATTACAGATGGGTCTGAAACTTTTTTTAATATCTAAGCTTCCTTACAACAAGCAATAGTCATTATTTCCACAGTGAGAGCACAATAGCAGGATATACAGTTTGTTAATTATTCAAGTAGTTTCTTCATCCGCGGAACAACAAATAGCCTGAAAAATAAATGTAAGTCAACAGTGTAACACATCAGAGGAGCAGTGTTTACAAGTTGTTAACATGGGGCCATCAGTCCTTCTTCCAGCATTTACCAAGTTCCTACTGAAACAAATCTATGGAATGAAAAGATATTTCTCTCTCCACAGTTCTAAAGCTCTGTCAGTGCACCCCAAAGATGGTGCTAGCTCACTTTTTCTATTGTAAACACCTGTGAATTCCTGAATTCATGGAAATGAATTGTAATTAGAATTAAACAGAATTATATGGGCAGCACATAACAAGTCTAAAATAATCTTTGATGTCTCTTATACTTTCCCCTTTTTCTCTCTGTTTTCTCCTTAGGGACAAAGCTATAAATCATGACTTTTTTCTACCAGAAAAACTTATTGAGGGGTTTTCCACAAGCCACCTAATCAAAAGCAGACACAGCCAGAATCAGGTGACCTGTGAAAACAAATTTTGAAGGTGAGGTATACAGACTATTACTAATTGCACTCATGAGGAATTTATGTCTTTACCCAAGTCCTATCTTTCAGAGAAAGTAGTATGTATAAACATGTGTTGTGTGACAGACCAAAAAAAAAAAACACCCACAAAGAAAACTAGCTTTTTAAAGAGCAGGACTGGAAAAACCAAAAAACATTTTCACCATTCACCAGGATTCGTGAAAAGAGAGAACAGGAGAGGCAATATTTGAACCATAAGAGTTGACAGAAAAAAAATTGAATATACTACTTTGCTGTCTTTTACAATTTTACAAGTTGATTATTTCCAATTATATACAAAGGACAGGACATTGTCCAAAATTTCCCAAGCACTGGGATTATGGAAGAATGGAGTAAGGGAATAAATTGTGAAACCCTTGAAGAACAGGCATCTGCTAACGACAAGAGACTCCCGTCCTCTCTCCAGAGCTGTGCAGAGGGAGAAGGCAGCAAGAAAAGAACAGCTCCTGCCAAGTGTGCACTGCAAAGCTCTCAAACAGCTGCACATCCATGATGGCCAGCAGGCTCCTGTGCAAAACCTGATTATGGCATGAGCAATGGTCTGTGACCTCTAAAAAAAAATTAAAGAAGAGGTTCTCAAGTACTTCCGAGGTCACAAAACTGGAATTGACTTTCAAAAGACTTAGACTGAAAAATTCTTCATTATCACTTTTCAATAATTTGAGCTGCTGTTTTTCATTCTCAATCCCCCAAGGAAAAATGGCCTTTCCCACAAGAGGAACACAAGTCTCATTATCAAAAGGTAAACTGACTGAACTTCATTTGTACCTTTGTGTTCAGATGTAGCAAAACCATAAGGAATTGAGATCTGAAAGACTTTTTTTTCCTATTTAGATTCACTAATGTTCTTTCTTAACTTCAATACATAAATATATGATGTGGCTACAAACATACACAAGCACATGTATGCCTATTTCTATATGCACACAGACATGCACATATGCACAGCCATTATGCTAAGGGAGATAAAAGGAATGGTTTAAATATCTGATACAATTTACCTTTTTTTCTCTTCCATATATGTACTGAGGTCCCCAAATTAGATTTTACATACTTTCAAGATACACATATTTTCCAAGCTTTCTTCTTTTGCCTTCTTTTTATTTGCAATTAGCACCAACATAGCCTGCAGGATGAATTTGTCTTAGAAATGCAATTATGTGGCGTGTACTTAAAATGAAATTAAGTACTCCTACAATTTATTGTTGAGTCCTTTGACCATTCCTGTGTAAGGCTGGTAACAGTGAAGTCAAAAGATCTTTGATAAAAGAAAATAGGTCCTGTTATGTTCTGTTACAGATTTAAATCAAGTAGTTCCTTTGAAGTGAAGGATTTATATTGACATAAAATCAGTATAAGAATCAAAATCCAAGCCTATAAAATGTAAACCCTGTCTAAAATTGACACGAGTTATTTAACTCCATCGATTTCTTGGAAGACAATCTCTGAGGTGTGAATGGGAAGAACAGTTTCTTTCAACATTTTCTTGAAATGCTGCCTGCTGGTCTTGGCTTTCTGGGTTTTTTTTTACTTTGGCAGCCAGTGAAAAATGGTTAATATTGAGCTCATCATGAACTAAGGCCAAACTACCACATACCAGAACATTAACTCATCTTATTACTCAATTAAAGTTTTAGTCCTGAGAGAGGCTCAGCACTCTCAGATTTCTCACCTGCTTGCCAGGCGAAGGAGCCAACTGGTGTAAAACGATATCACTCATCTCCTGTACCACACCTGTTTTGAAGCTCCCTGCAGTACCTCAGCCATTGCAGCTGTTAGGTGCTGAATTATGGGCACACTCCTGGCTCATTTAGGAAAGGTATAGGATTAGACTTTTCAATGGGCTCATCCTACTTTGTGGGACTGTGCATGCAAGACAGGCACCACCCTATCAAAGTGGTTAAGCTGGACCTGCAACTGCCTCATCCATGATATGAACTGTAGAAGAGGCTCTAGGCTTTACAAACCTGTGTGATGTGAGAGAGTTCTGAGTGGGTTGAATCTATATTTAATCACATAGAAATTACTTTTAAGGCATCTACAAGGCTTTACTTGTTAGGAAGAATAGTAAATATTTCCAGTTTTTGTTGGTTGCCCACACACAGGTCTTTAATACTGCTCTAGATGTCTCAGGCTGTCTTAACTGGAAAGCCAGAAGTATGAATAACTTTTAGGTTTGGGGTTGTCTGCCAGCTTTATGTGGATGTCTCTCAGATACAACAAGGTACTAACCTCAAAAGGTATTAATGCTTATTTTTAAATTAATAGATCAGACCTTTCCAGTATGGAATTCATGCCATGTCTTTGTCTATCCATAATAGGATAAGTAAATCACAGTGACTACTTGTTATTGTCTGCAGGTGCTTCACTTTCTCTAGGTGACATTTAGACAGCAAAGAAAGAGAATGTGATTCGTCTCAATGTTTCCAGGATGAGGTTTGTGAAAACCTGATTTTTTTCTAAATATTTAAATTATGCTCTTGGAACTTGGAGGAGAGTTCATAAACTATGATGCTCATGATGCAATCCATCTTCCTCACCCTTTCTCAGTTTCTCTAGTAACTGTTCCTCTACTTGCAAAATGAGGAACCAAAAACCCCCCCTTTAGGACTTATAAATAAAAAATATATGTAGGAGGTAAGAGTTAGTATCCATACAGACTTTCTCTAGACTCACAGTATTTGCTTATTACAAGCAGTAATTCATTAAACCACACTAAAACAGGATGCAATCATCTTTGTGCAAAGAAATTGACCTGGTATAAATATTTTGGCACAGTTTCTTGGGCAAACACTGCACTCCATGCTGCAATGCCTTTTTGTCTCAAATAGGGTGACTGCAACAGGGATTCTTGGCAGGTCCAAACTGAAGGGAAATGAGGAGCAAAGGTACTCCTGCATCCGCATTAGATGGATAAGGGCATATTTCTGAGTCATGTGACATGGATACAGTCCATTTCTATATAATTCCTTCCTTCAGTCATTCATATGAAGCTGCTTTTTCATTCAGGGGTAGAAGACAACAATACACAATCCTCTAAATATTGGTTCTGAACATTTCTTTGTGCAACATTCTCATGGAGAAACAAATTAGTTCTGAATCTAATACTTTCCAATTAAAAAAAATCTCAAATTACAAGTAATTCTAAGGTAAAAGTGTATAGGAGTCCTGACTAACACCATGTTCTGGTATTTAACTTTCCTGGGGAAAACAACTGGCACAATTTCTAAGTATTATGAGTGAAAGACATAAGCTCCTGCAGTCCCCAGCATCCAGGTCTGCTGAGCACAATGGCTGTTATGGTATGTTTCCGGCTTTTCCTCTTCCTAAATTCATGATCAGTATTATTCAGGAATAATACTGAGCATGAATTTAGGAAGAGGGAAAGCCATGAAAAATGTATAAACACATTCTTTAAAAAAGCAGTTAATCTCTGCTAGAAGACTGGTTCATATGCAGACAAAAATATGAGAATACAAGGAACTTCTTACGCTGTTAAGCCCGATCTCATTTTATCGCAGGTATTCAGTTTATAAGACCTGATACATAATCCCATCAATTACTATCTTAAATGTAGGCAGGAAATACTTACCTGAACATTAACATGCTAAAGCTTGAACAGGACTGGTGATATATATTTACCTTATGAGGGAACTGTCTATTTGACACTTGCAAAAGCACAGGAAAAAATAATCAGTGTTCAAGTACTTCAACATCAGATTCGTTTATCATTCATTTATCAGTTTTGGGGCTATAGACACTGGTATGAAGGTATAGACTAAAACACATCTATTCATAATGCAGTTGTGACAGAAACTCGGTGCTAAGGGAAATAGGTAACCACAGAATAATATGCTTTTATAAACTGTGTAAGCAACTGGAGGTGAAGGAAACTTTTGCTTCATTACCTCAGCAGTTATGATCTGACCTTTTGGCTGCAGTTGGCAAAAAATTCTTTGTTCTTCCTTGCATACCAGGAATTAACATTTTTCTAAACTCCCTGATCTCAAGCTCAGTAGATTGCAAACAGTTTTTCAATGTCACATTTCTGTAAGAGTATTATAGAACAGAACTAATTGCTGCCTGTAGTGGATGCAATTCCATTCACAGCAAGATAAATGGGATTTCTAAACTGTGGTTTCCATTGTGTTACCTCCATGTATCATAAGAGTTACATTGATGGGCACAGCAGTGACCCTACTTACTTATACACTGCTTTATTCACAAAGCATCATCTTGTTTTGCTCATGAATAGAAAAGACAAACGGAACCCCAAAGTATAGCTGTAGACTGCCACCTGTTGGAAAGGGTTTAAACAGAGTTACAGAATTGTTTAGGCTGGCACAAAGACCTCCAAGACCATAGAATGCAAACATTAATCCCACACCGCCATGTTCACCACTAAACCATATACCCAAGAGCCACATCTACACTTCCCTGGGCAGCTTGAACCTCAACATCTGGCCCTTCTCCTAGTGAAAAACCTTTTCTTAATACCCAACCTAAACCTCCTCTTAAATAACTTGAGGCCATTCCTCTGGTCGAGCCACTTGCTACCTGGGAAAAGAGACTGATACTGACCTCCTACAACCTCCCTTCAGGCAGTTGATGCATACTGTCCTCTAATCAGACCCTTCCTGGAGGAGTAGAAAGGAAGACTTTTACTCATGGATTTAATAATCATTCCATTTCAATGCTGGAGCTGTATTTTGACTACTAGGACCAATAAATGATTTGACTTCTTTTTCTTTGATTCTCTGGATGGAAAAAAAATGTTTTTCTCACAAAGGATTGTAACTCAACATTAAAAAGATGTATGAGGCAAATTTTTAGTTTTGATATTTCACAAGTTTATAGTATAATTGAAAGAAAGGAAGAAGCAAGAGGAAACATGCAGTCCTCACTGTTCTAAAATGTCCGGGGAGAAAATTAAAAAGAAATCTTTTGACTTGGTAGGCTCAGAGGTTTGGAAATAGAGGCACACTTTTGAGCTGGAAGCCAAACATTAATGGTGTGATCTCAATAGTAGGAAAAATATTTATAAATTTATTCATTAACAATCTGTACAATGGAACCAAGAAAGTCCTCATTGGTTTTTCAAATGATGCCAGACAGGGAGAAGGTGATGATGTACCCAAGGGTCATGCTGCTACTCAGAGGTATCTTGACATACTCAGAGGCTGGAGAAATGGGCAGAGAAACCCCATCAGGCTGAGCAAAGGGAAATGCTGACTCCTGCACCTGGGGAAGACCAGCCTCAGATACCAGCACTGGCTAGCTCCAGCTGGCTGGAAAACTGCTTGACAGAAAAATCCCTGCTGATCCTAGTAGGCCCCAGGCTGTACATGAGCCAGCATTGGACCCTTTCAGCAATCAAGGCAGACAGCCACCTCAGCTCCAAGAGCCTTGGAGCCTTGGAGCAAGAGCCTTGCCAGTAGCTGGAGAGATGATCCTCCACCTCTACTCAGCACTGGTAAGAAACCCTTGGAGTGAGGGGTCCAGTTCTGGGCTCCCAGTACAAGAAAGGCAGAGGCACAGTGGAGCACTGTGCTGTGCTCCAGTGAAGAGTCACAAAGATTGACAACAGGACTGGAGTATCTGTCACATGAAAAAAGGCTGAGAGAGCTGGGACAGTTCAGTTTGGAGAAGTAGGTTCCAGAGGGATCTTATCAATACATAGTGGAATGGATTAAAGAAGATGGAGTCCAGCCCTCTCTGTAATGACCACTGAAAGGACATGAGACAATGGACGCAAATTAAAAGCCATGAAATTTTATCTGAACATAAGAAACTATGAGATAAGTCAAATATTGGAACAGTTTGTCCAGAGAGGCCATGAAGTCCTCATATATTCCATACACAAAACCTCATTTGACACGTCCCTCAGCAACCTGTTCTATCTGCCCCAGCTCTGAGCACAGGGTTGGACTAGGGATGTCCAGATGTCTCTTCCATCCTCAGCAATTCTGCCATGCTTAAAAGACAGCTCAATTGAAAATCCAAATGATGGTGTCTTTTTTATTAGAAGCAAGTGTTGTTTTGAAAGATTAAGGTTGCAATACTGCAATTCCACAAAGAAGTTACTAGTTCAACACAGAATTAAAAAAACACTGCATCTGATTATCTGTCATAAGATACATCTCAGGGGTTTAAATTCAAACCTGTGCTCTGAAAAATTTATATGAACAGTATAATTCAGACCATGATTTACAGTCAAATGTACCAATGGACTATGAGATTACATTTCAGTTTAAAGCAGAAATGACATTTTGAGCCCTTGTAATAGGAAATAAATTCTTGAAGGATCAGATGATTCAAAGGATTATCAGCAAGGATAAAGGACTCTTGGTTATCCTGGATCACACCGAACAAAATTCCTCATAATTTCATATCTAGGTGTCAAAATAGAAAATGTCTTGAAACTCTCACTTTGTATGGACACTGGCCAGTGCCTTGACAGCACTTTAGCATAGAGTGTGTGAATATCAGAGCTCATTCAACACCAGCTATGTAGGCAGAACAGTATTTTCCTGCAGCTAGTAGGAAATACACAAAAATTTTATTTTTCTTTAACACTAGTGTCAATGACTTTCACTTTTATGACAATGAAAATCCAGTTCAAGAGGAAGAGACATCAGGAAGCTTAGGGGAGCTGTGAGGAATCAACAGAGTTTCAAGGAGCAGTAGTAAGGGGCTGGGAGCAGTAAGACAGAGAAGAGTTAACAAGCACTTACAGGCTTTCAGAAGGGAGTTTCTCTGCTGCTCCTGGTGCTGGCACAAGGCTCAGACCAAGAGTAGACAAAATAACTGGGATATAAGTAGCTAAATTCCCTCCTGTTGGGTTCCCCTCCAGATTATTTTCTCTGTATGAAACACACACTTCCTTTGTGATAAGACTTGATAGAGCCCTAGCTGAGCTCAGTCATTAAATCACTTAGTTCAGTTGAAATAAGCTTGATTCACCTAAAAACAATTAAAAATATAAAATCAAAGCAGATGGAGCCAGATGCTCTGAATTGCCACCTGCATTGTTATCTGTGGTATTTTACATTATAATTTGCTTACTTGTGCCAGTTCTGTGGTGAACTTCCTTTCTGCTCTATATAGGATTATAAAAATATAATCCTATATTTTTAATGCTCTGGTCTGCTTCTCTTACTCAAATTGTCCATAAATCATTTGAACTACAGCAATAAAATTTGACTTTCATAATTCCAGCTGAAAGGGGACAAGATTCCACAAAGTTCACTTAGCATGTCACCTGGATTTACCTTCCCTGATTTGTGTGGGAAAAACACATATCTCCCTGATGTTCCTCACCATCCTTTAGACACATTTTAATGTCACCTGTGTCGGATCAGTTGTGCAGAATTCTTGTTCAAATCATGGATCACCATGACAAAGACTCTTCCTGCTTGAAAAGTAGTTCCAACAAACGTGATTTATTATAACTTCATCAACATGGCTCAGATTTTTCCACTCAACCTTAGCATACGTGTGCTATCTTCTAAGGAGCTGTGACTGTGGTAGGTGCAGGAGAACCTGTTAATACTCTTGCCTTTTACTGTTACCTAAACATATTTAGCTCTCTGTCAGACAAAAAATTAATGATCTATAACTTATGCAAATCACATCAGAAGTCAAATCTTGCTCCCAAATTCATGAAGAAATCTCACTAAAGTAGAAGCCAATTGAATATGTGACTAATGAAGCGCTGTTACAGAGCAGTTACAGGTGATCTATTCCTCTCTGATATCCCTGGAAGGCTACAGGAAGGATTGGAAACTCAGATCTTTTCTTTGGCTGCAGAACAAGGCAAGCAGGCATGGCAGTGTCTCCTGACTGAAGGACAATGTGTGTAGAATGTTGTGAACGTGTTCTGTTCTGTACTCAGAGTGAGGAGCAATAGATTAGATTAGACTTCTTGGACACTCTCCTTAATCTATTTTAAGATGGGCCTGTACATTTGAGCACCTTCAGTGACAGCAGTTCTTACCTGATAGAGCTGATTTACCACAAAGAGATGTATCAGAACATTTAAGGCAAGTCTAAGAGCACATAAAAACCCACCAATCCACAAATGAGGGTCTTCCTTTTGGAGCAAGGTTTACAAACTGGTCCTGCACATTATAGTCTGACAATAAGTACAGAAATTATTCAAAGCTTCACCACAGGAGTTACAGGCTACATATTGGGAAACTTTTCTTTACTAAGATGGTCAGACACACAGAACAGCCTTACTAGAGTGGTGCTCAATATCCCCAGGCTGTGAGTGCTCAAGATGCATTTTGATAATTCCCTTAATAATATGCTTTAACTTTTGATCAGCCCTAGAGTGGGCAGGAAATTGGACTAAGATGATCACTGTAGGTCTCTTCCAGCTGGAACTGTTCTGGTTTGTTCTGTTCTATTTTAGTCTTTATAGATCCTATATTTTTAATGTCTGTGTTTCAGACCTTTTTGTCTAAAAATGCTTTTAACTTCCTCTTCTCTTTTTCAATCTGTCTCCCACAAGCTCTGGCCTCCTTGTGCCCATCACTCCAGACCACTGCTATTGCCACCATATTTCTCATTTCTTCTGGATCCTAAGGGATGATTCAGTTTGGAGCAACTCACACCAGGATGAATGAGGTCAAAACAGACTACTACACAGGACTCAGGACCCATAGTTTCAAATGGAAAATGTGAATAATTTCTGAGCTGGGATTGAGACATACTGTGGTAGATGTGAGACAGAAATAGTGAATGATGCTAGGGATGAAGGCAGGTAATGGTGAAAGTGAGGAAGTTGATGGGTGAAAGGTGGCCCATGTGCTGATGGAAGTGTACTGGGACAATGTGCAAAATTCCTTTTCATGTCAAGTCTCCTGGGTGTCATTTGTGAGTGTGACAGCAAAAAAAAAAAAAAAAAAATTACATATATTCATCAAAACAAGGACAGGACACAGAATTAAAAAAAAAATTACACGTCTTCTGTATGTTTCGGGCGGGTTTTGCTGGTTTTCTTTTTTCTATTTAAATTTTCAATAAAACAAATTTATGTAGGGTGTTTCAAAATCATATAGATAAACAAGATTGTTCATGACATTATTTTGGGGGCTTGAATTTTTTTTTAATAAATCTTGTTTTGTCATCCTGGCCTGTATCAGCAATAGGCAGCTGATCTCCATGATTTTACAGGTGATACTCCACGATCTTACAAGTCTTTTTAATTCTAAATGATTCTATGATTCTATAACATCTATACACTTGTCCCTGTAAGAAAAGCAATGCAAATATATCATAGCAAAATATTCTTTACGGGCATGTTTATGTACATAGATGAAAGTAGAGATATGCAAATATTGCTTGTTTTAGCCAGAGCATTAAATTCCACTCTGTAGTGATATCTCAAAGTAAATTAATTTACTTCAATTTGGGTATGAATTTTGTCCAAACTCATGGCAAAGCAAATTTATGACAAATTACGACTGAGATGTTTTAATAAAACAAAAGATACCTCTATTCCTCTTATAGTGTTTGGCAAGATGCTGTTGTTATGTTAATTATTTTAAAAAGGCAGAGAATAACATTAGAAACCAAGATTAGAAATTGCAAGGGATAATTTGCTATTTCTTAACATAAAAGTTAACCACTAAGGCTGTTTCCTTTGTGAGTATGGAACTGTGAGAGCCTTGATCTGCAGGGGTTTCCCATCCCACAAGTTGGTCATAAAAATGTCACAATAGGATTCAGTAATACCAAGCCCACAGAGCTTTTATTAAAAACTACTTTTAAGGTATACACTTGTGAGTATTAAAGCAAGCATATATCTGCATATAAACACATACACAATTGTGTACATATATATATATTTGCAAGCTACTTTGAATTGCTACTAGTCAAGAACAAGTTGTTTAATTATTTATATGCATGCCTATATAAATATTTTTCCTTCAAATTATTACCCATACAGTCCATTTAGCTTCCCCCAGGAATGGGGACAAAACAAGTGTGTAGTTAAGTTCATACAGGGGTACTTCTTCTTCTAGAAAAGCTCATTTTGGGAAGACAATGACTTACTTTTATATCCTTAATATGAATACATAAGTGGGAGTAGGACAACAGTCCTGGTTGCTGAGTTCTGCTTTTTTTAGGAGGTCAGTTTGTAGGTTATAGCAGCTTCTTTGTTCTGCAGGTTATGGCAGGTTCTTTTTTTGTGCTTATCAAGCATGCTGCAGAGCCCCAGCTGTACCTATTGAGGCCAACCCAAGCTCCCGCTTGTGCTTGTCAAGGATGCTCCAGATTCTCAGGCTACCAGTTCCTACACTGGCAGAGATTTGGTCTGTCAGTATTTTAGTAGATGTCTTCTGTCAGTAATATTCCCCATAATAACCAGGTGACCTTTATGGCTCCTTTGACAGAGTGTATCTTTCCAGTGATGTTAAGCTGGTAACACACAATGAGGAAAAAACTGGAAACTGAATGTATACGGCTTTGTTTATAAAAGGATTTCATTTCCCTATCATCTTATCACATCCTTGATGCTGAACTTTTCCATTACATCTCTGATTTACAATACCTGAACCTTTAGTGGGCTCATATTGAAGAAAATAAAATATAAAAATTTACCTTTGTAAACTTACCAACCCACAAACCATTCACACTCCAGCACAGATGCCTTTAGAAATAACAAATATAGCTTTCAGCTCCATCTGGTATTCAAGATTCATGGGGAAATCAGGCTGAAGAGCTAGTGTTGTGGTAAATTAAAATGTGCCACACAAAGCTTTTAAAAAGAGTTGTGTCACTGAATAGTGTTAGCAGCTCCTACTGAGAGTCAGAAGCACTCTAATCTCCCCAGCACTTGTTTTATCACATATGTTTATTTTAATACAAGTCTGAGACTGAAATTGTGATTTGTCTCCAGTGGGTCAGACTCTGAAGAAACATACACAAAACTGCAATGCATGCCTGTAGTAAAAAACTTCCATTATCTAAAGCCCCCAAAAACAGACATAAAGGTTTCAGAAAGCCTCACGGCATCCAGGCAAAGTTAGTGTGATAATAACTCTTGTATTCCGTGTTACTTTAGTATCCTAAAATTTGGGCTGGGATTTAATTACTTTAAAAAATAATTCTGTCATTTCTTTGTGACCTTTATGAACTAACTGCTGTTCAACAAAGACCACATTATTTCCACTCTAGCAGAAAGGTTCAGATTTTCCTAAGATATGATATTTGCTTCATGCAAGGAAAAAGTGATTTCAATAAAATAAAGGAATAGATATAAAAGCATGATAGTAAGAATCTGTGTGGGACTGAAAAACAGAAAGTGAAAAGAGGAAATCTTTTATCTTATACATTTTATGAAAAGGAAACTTTAGTTTAAACAAGTTTAAAACAAAGAAAAAAAAACCAAAACTTTTGTAGAAGTTGTAATAAGATGGGAAAATGAACTTTTTTTTTTATCTGGCTAAATGGAGACTAGAATAAAAACCTAACTGTGATTTTTATTTTCCAATTTGCAAAATCTCATTCAGCAAATTAGCTTCAAATTAATCGAATAGTTTATATGCTACTAACAATAATGTCCTGTGGTTACACAGCCAAATATATCCTTAAAATATTGGACAGATTTTATATTAGAGCCATAGCCATAACAAATTTCAGCAGATGGAGAATCCTATTTTTAATCAACAAAGCACTTAACAAGGAAAATGAAATCAACATCTGAGCATTTATGCTGCAGCAATTTATGTACATTTTACACTTCCTATGATGCATTCAAATGACACAATCCAAGACTTTAACTTAATTTCTTCAGTAAATTGTAGATGAGTAAATGCAAAAAGATCCACAAGCCATTAATTGTTTAACTTGTAGGATCTATCTAACATGACAAACAACACAGAGTTGATGAAGTGGAGACACAAAATCCAAACAAACACCAGCTATGCCAAAAGGTAAAGTCTGGACGGAATAGCCATAACAGCATATTACATTTTGCACGAAAACACACAGAAAATTCCATAGAAGTTACATAGAAGCATTATCAATGTGACAAATCCTTGTCAAAATGGTACCAGAACTCTTTAAAGTTCACAAAAGCAAAGCAGATTATCACAGTGGAGCAAAACATATCATGGCCCAGGGCTAAATGACAACTTTTCTGACAGCTGGATGTTCCAGAGGAAGAAGTCCTTTCAAGGATGTGAAGGCACACTTGCCTAATGGAATTTAATATCCCACTCCTACTGTGAACTAGCTGGAAACTAGAAATTCTGCTTGACCAGAATTTCTGATTACTTTTCTTTTAAATTTTTTCCTGAAATGTAAACAAAAATATTTTCTGTCCCTTTCCTCTATGGTAGGAGTATTTTCATTTTTCTTTAGGAAAAAAAAAAACCTTTATTCAAATTTTCTTTTTTAGTTACGTTAACACCATAGTGGACTGAAAAAAATAGGAGTGTAGGAGTCTGGATTTTTTCTAAAATTAGAAGGAAAAGGAGGTTTTGTGGATTATGGATCTGTGCACTTTACTGCTGAGCATTCTGAAATTGGTTAAGCCCAGAAGTCCTTCTTCAGGGAGCATAGCAGTTAGGGATTTGAGAGCAGCAATCTGACTGAATAGTGCCTTCTGGGGTGAAAAAAAAAATTGATTTATTTATTGCAATGGACAGAAAATGAAATTTTCAATAACAAGTCAGTTTTGATCATGATCTCTGTTCATGATTTATTTCAAAAACTTGGTTTCAGCTCCTTCTTTGAGGATTTAGGATGATGACAGTGTTCTTTTCCTAACAAGAAACATTTCTCATTGGATAAACTAACCCTTATTCTGTCTTTTATACAGTCTGTGAAAGTTTAAAAATATTTTTCTCACTGCAGTCAAGGTAGATAGGCCCTGCTATGAAAAATATATATCTTAAAATATCCAATCCAAATTTAAAATACATAGCCACCAGAATCTTTGCTGAGATCTAACACAGCTTCAGAAATAAATGTGAATATAAGTTCTAGTTGCTGAGTGCATTGGAACAGCAGTCAGAGGATTTCAGCATTACATTGTGCTTTCAATTACCAAGAGATTAAGGAAATTTTATATTCCTTCAATCACCTTGATATTCAGCAGTTATGTTGAATCCCTGTATCTTCCAATATTTCTTTTTTTCCTTGTAAACCCTAAACTGTCCACCTCCTAAAATTAACATTACCTCGGCTGATCTCTAGTGAAACTCCTGCTCAGAGTCACATTTCACCTCTGACCAAGTTGCTCTGGGCTTTTCCAGCTGGGTCTTGAAGACTTACAGGGAAAGAGGTTGCCCAGCCTGTGCTCTGGGCAGCCTGTCCCGCCCCTGGCTGTCCCCTTATGGTGACTCTCTCTGCCCCCTGCCCCACTATGTCAAGCCAGAATGTCCCATTTCAGTTTATGATCCCTGTTTCTCATCCCTCTTCCAGGTGAAGACATTGCTTGTGTTTTCCCAAAAAGAACTCTTAGTTTTTTGGAAAACTCTTTACATCGCTCCCAGATTTCTCTTCTCAGGTTTTCATGTGTCCTCATGATTAGTAACTCTCCTATGAGATGTTTGACATCAACTTACCAATAGAAAAGATGACTTTTTTTAACTCCATCAGCATGAAATTGAAATATCTGCTTTTCATAAATCTTAAAGCTATTATATTTTTTCCTGTAAAATATTAGAGATAAGGGAAATCAAACAAGTATACCTCTAAGCTAGTTTTCATTCCTGAACTTGTAATATATGATATGCAAAAGAAAGATGAAGTAATATCTGTGTGTTCATTGACATAATCATTGCTTTTTCTTAGTAGAAAGCTAGATCAAGTTTAGCATGAAAATATATTTGTTTATTTTTCACTTCTACTTCTTCCTTCCATAAGAACAGAGGCTAGGGATGAAATCCTGGTCCTTTATATGCTAGTTGGAGTTCTGCTGTTGACAAAGAGGAACAGAGGAAAGTTTATCTATTTTGACAAAGGGAAATAACACAATTGACTCCACAAATTTTTTTTTTGCTCTTGTCTCCTTTTATGTATCAAAGTGATTTTTTTTTTTCTATCTTATGTGAAATTTCTGCTGGAAAGTCTACAGTTTAAAACATTTTTAATTTAAAAACACACTGCATAGATAAAGATTAGTTTATAGGTATTGTATATTTGGCCAGGTAACTTTTAATCATGTGCTTAAGCTGCCCTTTTTCCTTTTCCAGAAGGGGAGCTACCAGGAATTAAATTTTGTATGTTGGAAATAGCTGCAAAGGCTGATGTCCAAACATTGGTTTTACCAGCAGAAATTCTGGGCAATGGTTCTGCTGAATAACAAGAGGCACTGGCTTCAAAACAGGACAGGTGTAATGCATGTCTTTCATTATTTTAATTATCAGATGTATTAAAATATGCAGCTGTGGGGAAAGAAAGCTTACATGTGTATTTTAAGTGAAATAGGACTGATGTGAAAGCATGATGCTTATCTAATGGAAGATACATATGTTAACATATCAAGGAATTATCTTTCCAGATAATCAAAGTGGTACTTAAAAGAAAATCACCATTTCTTTCTCCCAGATCCTCTTTCAAATGGCTTATTTCCCTAGTCAGTTTTATTCTGTTATTTTTTCCTCCTTCTTTTTATTTTTTCTTTTTATTATGAGCTGAATGTTTATGTAGAATAATTTATATTTCCTAGGTATCAGCCATAATACAAAGACAACACTGAAACTTTCTTGACACTTGAAGTGCAGTCACTCCTCTTCCCATTATTGCCTTCCTAGTCAATCTGGCTTATTTGTAGTCCATTCAAGTAATTTGTAAAGATAACAAATTGCAAAAGTCATTTGGAAGCCTACAGACATCCCACATCGTAGAACTTCAAATAGATGTGGTCTTTCTCCTGTCAATTAAACTGCTATATATTCCCTATTTCTTTTGCAATTCTTGATTTTATTTAGCCACACACTTACTGATGAGTCAGTCTGGAGATCTTTGTCAATCAGCCTGTTATTCCATCATTGCTGGTGTTCTGCTCTTCAAATAAGCATTTTCAGGGGAAAAAAGAAATTGAAAAAAAAAAAA
This sequence comes from Agelaius tricolor, assembly GCF_023055355.1. Lineage (NCBI taxonomy): Eukaryota > Metazoa > Chordata > Aves > Passeriformes > Icteridae > Agelaius > Agelaius tricolor. Next base: position 39,184,060 of record NW_027269263.1, read on the forward strand.
ATCTGTAAATACATCAGATGACAAAAAGGAGACAGTAAATGGGCAAATTTTAAAATGTGATTAAGAAAAGCCCAGTCTGTGACAGAAATATATTTTCTACGTGAAGGATAGTTTCAGTAGATGACCTAAAACCAAATGCAACAGACTTAATACAATGAACACTTAACATAAATCATTCCAGATCAAGGCTTATAAATGCCTCTGGGAACTATGTGTGATATCCTTCTGCTTCTCATTAAGGCACCCCTTTATAAACTGCCCACTATCAATATCACTTGTAAACTGACAACCAGCAAAGATGGGCTAAGTCTGAGCAGACTCCTCAAGATGAGTTTCAATGCCTTGCAGCACCTTGGCAAGCTGCAATGGCTGCTAAGCTGGTGCACCCACAGATGGCTTTGCTGTCTCAGGACTAAGCTGATAACAGGCCAGAGCAAAGCAATAGTGAGTAACCACTGCTCTGCTAATTAGAAGCTGGAATTTAATGCTTTATTCAGACTGTAAATAAACAGAGACATGCAAAAAAGCTACCAGTAGCTCTTGTGGTGACACTTGTACAGATGGTTTGAGCACTGAGGATGGCATATTTATACATATTTATGTGCACATTATCTTGATGTGAAGAATAAAATATTTTCTGCCTCTGAGATGTTATCTTGCCAGAGGCAAAGAAGGAAATCAGAGGACACTGCTAAAGGAACAGCTGAACAGTGACCTCCCTGTGGAGTCTCCCAGTAAATGATTCAACTCAGCAACCAGGTTAGAAGTTGTTACTGGCTCAGCACGCAGCTGTAGAGAGGTTCTTTAACATGTTGGTTTGGAAAATGTGAAAAAGGAGCATGAAACTTCAGCTTAACTGTTCAAGATAAACCTCTGGCAGACAGAGCAGGAGAGGCTGCAGCTGCACCTGTTATATTTCCTTTCTTGGTCCATGCAGTAGGAACTGGACCTACTGGGGCTGCAGACAGACATTGAGAAGGAAACATTTTACTGCATTAATTACCTAGATGCCATGTTCCACCTGGCTAAGACCAGCAGTTTGGGATATTTTTAGTTCCTCATTCCAGTTAATCTGGCACCTATTGGGTTAACAGAAGGGAATGATTCTAGGACAAAGGCTCCTGCAGCAACTGGGGCAGGAAGTGAGATACCCTCCTCATCCCACCAGCACAGCACCTTTCGAGCAAGAGGCAACTCTGCATTGAAAGAACAAGTTTTGGCCTAATGAGTAAATGATATACAAAAATGGGAAGGACTGTGACCTGACAAGTCACGTTGAGGACACACATAGAAATCAAATTTCCTCTGAAATGCTAAACTGTCCCACATGATGGCCACAGCCTCAAAACTACTTCTATGTCCCATTCCACTAAATTTCTACACTTCTGGTTGATATGTGACAAGGGCATTCTTCTGCAGACTGATAGGTTACTTCCTGAGGACATGGATAATATCAATGGAATTTCAATCAAGAAACTAACACATTTTGGTCTTTCTCCTTCTCAAGCTTCAACATCACACAGCAGATGTATATTGTATTGTATTGTTAAATATTCAGGGACTGTGTTTTTACAGCAGGGGCCAGAACCAAGAATGATGCTGTGCTGCTCTGTTTCAGAAGGAATTCTGGAAAACACAAAAATTTATATTGGCAGGAGAAACTTAAGGTGATATCAGTAAAGTGCAGCTTATCCACAGGTACAATATACCTTCCCACAGAAAACATCTTTTTTCTACAGGGTACCACAACATTTGTGTAGTATTCCTGTTCCTAAAGGCCATTCTCCTTACTAATTTCCTGCCACCTAGTTACAGAGCAACACAGGACACTGCTCACCAAACTGTTTCATTTCCAGGCTACATCAGAGCTCCTCTACCCTCATTTTCTCTATCCAAAGCAAACATTTAAAAATGTCTTAATAATACCTGGAGCAGAAGGAAGGGAATTTCCAATCAGAACTTAAGTTACAGACCTGGCCTTTTTACCAACTACTATAATTAATAATAAGGAAAAATACAGAAGAATAGAAGATGGGATTTCTGAAGACGGTGTTGAAAGGGGTTAATTTTAAGGGGTTAAATTAAAGGGGCTTCTTATCCAATTATCACAGAGTTATCTTTACTGCCCAGACAACTGGGCAGAGGAAAAAAGTCACATAGAAGGTCAGACAAAATCTTATTAAAAAAAAATTGTGTTAAATTGTCATATTAATGATCTGTCTTTCTCAATAGTTTCTTCAGACTGGTAAGTCTGAGCCAGGGATTTTCCAAATGTTGTATTCTTGTACAGAAGCATTTAGTCATAATATGCCACGCTACCTTTGTCTACATGTATATGTGTAGCCGAGTCCTTTGGAAAGGGAGGTTCAGGTTCACAAATCACAGGTCTTCTATCATTTGTAGAAAACTAGTCATATAAACTCCTGCCTGCTGAAAGACATGCAGGTTTAGGTAAGGTTTCATAATGGTCTCTTTACATGTCAGGATGGACTGCTATAGTCTGTTTTTAGGAGAGTGAGTGCTGAGAAACATGTAATGTTGACAAAAATCTTCCAAAGTGTGTGCACGATTTGTGTGTTTATACAAAATAAATATTAAACCAGTAGATAAGGACTTTATGCTTCATGTTGTAGCTTTTTCTGTCACACCTTAATAGGTAGTCTGAAGTATTTGGACCTTATTTACATCTATTTCAAATTCTTGTTTCAAAATTATTGCTGGCAACCATCCCCAGCCAGCAAGCTTGCTGGCTTATAAATCTAGTTTTGGAGTTCTTTGCACAGCAACCAGCCAAAACATCAGTTTTCAGTTTATAAGTCATTTTTTAATGCAACTAATCAAATTTTAGCTCATTTTACAGCACATTTTGTTTTGGTTTTCAAAATATACATTTGCTGGTCACTAGACAATAACAACTGTTTAATGGCATAATTAATTAGGCTTTGATTTGTAAGACATATGACTTGAAGTCATATGATTTCCAGGATTCCAGTAATTATTTTTAATTCAGGCTATAAAATTCCATGCTATATTAACCAGCAAGGCTGGGAAAGAATCCAAAGACACGGTTTAACTTCTTACGATTTAAAAAAAATCTTATTTTCCAAACTGTGCTCAGCTCCTGTTTTAGTAGACAATTTGCTCTGCAGATATTTCGGTATTAAAACTGTGAAGTCTAGTCAGCACAAGATTAAAGTCAAATGGAAATTAGTGTCTAGACCAGTCCATTCAAAGACCAGATGCTCTATGGACACAGTATGAGTGGTGTAAAAGGCTCCATCTTCAATGCAGCAACACGAGGGATTCAGCAGAGCAAGGCACCCTAACCAGTGGTTTAGGGAAGACAACTTTGAGTTGGCAGGATTCAGCAGATATCAACAAACTCAAGACTTGTTGCATTTCATTCAGACCTTGAAGGGTGTGTCAGAGAACCTTTCTCAGCTAGAGCTCCATTAGATTTATTGCTCACACCTATTTTATCAATGCTTATTGCTTTTAGTCTTCTTATTGCACCCCAGCTTTGGTTTCCCTAATTAAATTTAAAAAAACCCAAAATCCAAAACCCTAAATTTTTAAAATATTATTCCTTAGATGAAGAACACTTGTTTTGAGGGAAATCTTAAAAATCAAGGACTGAACTTCTGTTTATAGTTGGTAGCCCCTCAAGTGTTCCTTCACAATGTAGAGATAACAATTTTTTTCCTCAATCCATTCAAAGACAACATTCAGAGAGGCTATTTCTCCTGTACAAGAGAAGCCTGTTGTATTGAGAGGAGGAATTTTATATCAGCCAATAGTATTCATTTTAAATAACTCAAAGGAACCAGCTATTGTAGATCTGGAGCAGAACAAGTCAAGTTACTCTGTGATGGTTTCAGTACTCAAAGAATTTAAATTCTTTGTGTACGGAAAAAGCACATTTAATAACATATTTAATAACATAAACATATTTAATAACAAGATTGCTGGCTTGAAACATTTTGGATGTGTGTGTGGGGTAAGGAGCAGGTCAGGTTTGCCATGGTGAGGCGATGCCCTGCCCTGCACACCCCACCCCTGATCCTCTGTCCCAGCCCTGCAGTGGCCACCAGCCCCTGGCACACTGGAGGCAATGCTCCACACCCTCCTCTGGAGCCCCAGCCCAGCTCCTGAGGGGCCAAATGACCACAGCCACACCTGGGGAAGGGCCCAGGAAGGACAAGGAGTATTTAATGCAAGACCCAAAGCAAGAGCATGACTTGATCCTCCTCTTGGAAGTTCTTTCAGCTGGTTGCTGCTGGAACCAGGAATGGTGGTTATGTGTGTTTTTTTGTATGCCTTTTCTGGCTTAGAGTTTGCTAAGTTGAATGGACTAAGCTAATGCTTTGGGAAGTGTTTTATTGTTGAGTGAATGCTGTTCAAAACCTTTTGCCAAAGTACTTTGATTTTCTAAAGTTGCTAGTAAAGCTTTTTTGTTGTTTTGACCTCTTGAGAGCATCATGTTAGTGTTTCTCCTGTACATCTGATTCAGAGTACAAGAGCAACCGTAAACCCTTTTAAAAGTCTTGTTAAGGAAGTTTTTTGGAGTCTTACAAATGGTGATGATAAAGCACACAAATCTCCTTGAGATTTTGCAAGTTAAAGAACAGAACTGATACAAGTTCTTCCTGATGATCAAAAGCTCCTCTTCAGTGTCAGCAACCTGTTTGCTGCATCCCATAAACTGGCAGTTTAATACATTAAGCACTCCAAAATCTTCCTTCTCTCTGTAACATAAATTGGAAAAAACTGTTACATAGACTTTGAACATAGCATTTTTCATTGTATGACTTTTTCTTGCTTCTTTCTGCTCCAGGCAGCCCTGCTGTGTTTAGCTTATCCTATCTTCTTTAGTTTTTACAAATATGGCAAAAGTCTCCATGATTGTTAAAAACAATTAAAATTCTCTCATTTTTTCACAGTTTTAGATAACTGTATATAACTTTATTTCAGTATTTGCTGAGAAGAATTGAAGAGAAGAATTTATGCATAAAATTTTTTGTGCTAAAATTTATGCATAAAATTTTTCAAAATGCATTTTGTGCTAAAATATGCTAATAAAAATTGTAAAATTATTACTGCATATCAGTTTCATTATGTAGCTTATTTTAAATGGGGCAGAATATTTTAATAGCCTAAGCAAAGACATGTTTTATAACTTACAACTGGAGATATATCTGTAATTTAGTCCATAAAATATGCATGAATGATTTTCAGCTCCATTTAACTAATGTGTTTTGAAAAGTCTTTGCAACAGTAAATGCAACAAATCTCAGGCAAGACAAGCAGTAATGTTTAAGCATGGTTAAGAGTAACTTTTCATTTTGCAGTTCCAATTTTGGACCAGATATTTCCTTACATAGATAAATTTCAGTATTATTCTGGAACATGACAGAGTGACAACCAGGTATAAGATTGCAAGCTGTGCCAGGAAACAAAAATGCCCAAACATTGTAAACCACTCACACAGTATTTGTTAAAGGAAAAATAAGGTTGTGCGTCCTTGGATTGACTGGGAGACCCTCTGGGAATTATGTAGGTATTAGGTACTCCACAGATTGATAGAAAAGACAATCTTGTCCTGAGACAAGAGCTACTGAACACAGAGTGAAAGGCAACTGAGAGGAAGTGGGGATTATTTGGTCCTGCCCAGTGCTGGTCAGTGTGGTCTAAGATCTGTTAAAGTCTCCAAATTCCCAAGACATTTGGGCTTGCAAGAGCACACTGCACTCTGCCCATCTCCCATTCATCTGCTATGGAAGGTGTGTCACACCCTTCCACTGCTGTCCCACCCTTCCATTGGTGTTACCTCAGCTCAGGCCAGCAGTGCTGGTGTCTGGAAGGCATGTTCCCATGTTTTCTCAAGTCAGTGGGAACAGGCTAGGTTCCTAAAACTGAACAAAGAACAACAAATAGCTGATGTGATATACCAAAAAGGATTTTAA